>NC_059417.1:11095188-12541244 GCF_905220565.1 Melitaea cinxia | reverse complement strand
CGTAGGTTGCCGTCGGTGAGGGTATGGCACTGCGACGCGGTGCGGGGAGTGGGGTGGGCGGGTTCGCTCGCCCGCCCTAAGGCGTGCGGGGGCGCTCTCTCGCGCCGAGGCTGCGGTCGGCTAGAGGGCCTTGACTGCGGCCACCCTGGCCTTTGTCGGCTTCGTCGGGCTGACATTGTCCGCCCCGGGCTAGGTGCCTGGCGAGCCGAGTCGCCGGGCTAGGCCTGGGGCGCCGGGGCGGCGCGGGATTGTACCCACAGGCGCGATGCGGGCGGGGGGTGTCCCCCTGCCCGCGGGGGAGGCCACGCGGGCGATGGGTCGGGGGATTCGTCGTCCGACTTGCACGGTCCCCCAAGGAGGGGAGGGGCGCGCTTCGTGTTCGAGTGCGTCCTCCGAGGTGCTTGCACCGTGGTGGGCCCGAAAGGGCAAGCGCCGGCGGGGTTGCGAAAGAGCTGACAGCGTCCTTGTGACCCCGCCACATAGGCGCACGGCAGAACACACGTGGCGGTTTTTATTCAGTAAGAGTCTGAATCCCCTCCGAGCCCCCCCTACCGGAGGGTGTCCATGACGGATTTTCCCCACGTTAAAAAAAAAAAAAAAAAAGGTTAGGTTAGGTTAGGTTAGGTTAGGTTCCCAGGCCCCAGACCTAGGTCTGGGAGGAGTTCCTGGTCTTCTACCTGGGCGCGTCCCCCGGGTGGCGGATAGGGGAGTGCCGCCTGCGTTACTAGCGAGACGCGGGCGGTAGGGGTCCTCGGACCCCCGCGGACCAAAACCGGTGTGGCGTGACATGGCGTGCCATCCCGCACCGCGCACGACCTCTGAACCGAAAGACGGGCTTACTGAGCCCCATTCTCGGAGCGAGGAACGAGTCGGCAAGACCGTCAGTCCGCAAGACCCGCCCCCGGTGATCCGAGTCCGAGACCCGTCCCGTCCCGGGCCGAAAGACGAGTCGCAGACCCCCATAAGTCAAGTAAGAGGACCCCTACCGCCCGCGTCTCGCTAGTAACGCAGGCGGCACTCCCCTATCCGCCACCCGGGGGACGCGCCCAGGTAGAAGACCAGGAACTCCTCCCAGACCTAGGTCTGGGGCCTGGGAACCTAACCTAACCTAACCTAACCTAACCTTTTTTTTTTTTTTTTTTTAACGTGGGGAAAATCCGTCATGGACACCCTCCGGTAGGGGGGGCTCGGAGGGGATTCAGACTCTTACTGAATAAAAACCACCACGTGTGTTCTGCCGTGCGCCTATGTGGCGGGGTCACAAGGACGCTGTCAGCTCTTTCGCAACCCCGCCGGCGCTTGCCCTTTCGGGCCCACCACGGTGCAAGCACCTCGGAGGACGCACTCGAACACGAAGCGCGCCCTCCCCTCCTTGGGGGACCGTGCAAGTCGGACGACGAATCCCCCGACCCATCGCCCGCGTGGCCTCCCCCGCGGGCAGGGGAACCTAACCTAACCTTTTTTTTTTTTTTTTTTTTTAACGTGGGGAAAATCCGTCATGGACACCCTCCGGTAGGGGGGGCTCGGAGGGGATTCAGACTCTTACTGAATAAAAACCGCCACGTGTGTTCTGCCGTGCGCCTATGTGGCGGGGTCACAAGGACGCTGTCAGCTCTTTCGCAACCCCGCCGGCGCTTGCCCTTTCGGGCCCACCACGGTGCAAGCACCTCGGAGGACGCACTCGAACACGAAGCGCGCCCTCCCCTCCTTGGGGGACCGTGCAAGTCGGACGACGAATCCCCCGACCCATCGCCCGCGTGGCCTCCCCCGCGGGCAGGGGGACCCCGCCCGCATCGCGCCTGTGGGTACAATCCCGCGCCGCCCCGGCGCCCCAGGCCTAGCCCGGCGACTCGGCTCGCCAGGCACCTAGCCCGGGGCGGACAATGTCAGCCCGACGAAGCCGACAAAGGCCAGGGTGGCCGCAGTCAAGGCCCTCTAGCCGACCGCAGCCTCGGCGCGAGAGAGCGCCCCCCGCACGCCTTAGGGCGGGCGAGCGAACCCGCCCCACCCCACTCCCCGCCCCGCGTCGCAGTGCCATACCCTCACCGACGGCAACCTACGTGCCACCCCGCACCGCGCACGACCTCCGAACTGAAAGACGGGCTTTCCGGGCCCCCTTCTCGGAGCGAGGAACGAGTCGGCAAGACCGTCAGTCCGCAAGACCCGCCCCCGGTGATCCAAGTCCGAGACCCGTCCCGTCCCGGGCCGAAAGACGAGCCGCAGACCCCCATAAGTCCGCAAACCCACCCCCGGTGATCCGGGACCGAGACCCGACCCCGGCCCCGGAGTTAATCCAGGACCGAGACCCGCCCCTGGAGCGGAAGACAACGTTTCCGGTGATCCAGGACCAGCCCAGAGGACCTTCCCTTCCTTAGGGGCGCGCCCAACGGCCTCGACACCCCTATGCGCTTTCGCGCCTCCCGGAGCGCGACCCAAAGGCCCCGGCACTCCAAACGCGCCTACGCACGTCCTCCCCGCGCCGCGTCGCAGCGCCAAACCCTCACCGACGGCAACCTACGTGCCATTCCGCACCGCGCACGACCTCTGAACCGAAAGACGGGCTTACTGAGCCCCATTCTCGGAGCGAGGAACGAGTCGGCAAGACCGTCAGTCCGCAAGACCCGCCCCCGGTGATCCGAGTCCGAGACCCGTCCCGTCCCGGGCCGAAAGACGAGTCGCAGACCCCCATAAGTCCGCAAACACCGCCCCCGGTGATCCGGAACCGAGACCCGACCCCGGCCCCGGAGTTAATCCAGGACCGAGACCCGCCCCTGGAGCGAAAGACAACGCTTCCGGTGATCCAGGACCAGCCCAGAGGACCTTCCCTTCCCTAGGAGCGCGCCACACGGCCTCGACACCCCTATGCGCTTTCGCGCCTCCCGAAGCGCGACCCAAAGGCCCCGGCACTTCAATGCGCTTTCGCGCCCTCCCCCCTGGTTTTGGTCCGCGGGGGTCCGAGGACCCCTACCGCCCGCGTCTCGCTGTAACGCAGGCGGCACTCCCCTATCCGCCACCCGGGGGACGCGCCCAGGTAGAAGACCAGGAACTCCTCCCAGACCTAGGTCTGGAGCCTGGGCCCCCGGTGATAACCTTTTTTTTTTTTTTTTTTTTTAACGTGGGGAAAATCCGTCATGGACACCCTCCGGTAGGGGGGGCTCGGAGGGGATTCAGACTCTTACTGAATAAAAACCGCCACGTGTGTTCTGCCGTGCGCCTATGTGGCGGGATCACAAGGACGCTTGTCAGCTCATTCGCAACCCCGCCGGCGCTTGCCCTTTCGGGCCCACCGCGGTGCAAAGCACCTCGGAGGACGCACTCGAACACGAAGCGCGCCCTCCCCTCCTTGGGGGGACCGTGCAAGTCGGACGACGAATCCCCCGACCCATCCAGCTCCAGCCGACAAGGAGTCTGCCGGCCTGTGCCAGAGCCTTCGCGGCAGGGATCGGACACCTTAATATTGAGGCGCCCATCCCTCCTGGTCCAGTCGATACTTCGCCGGTTTTAAGGACGCTGACGTCGCATTTGGTGGCCTTGGCTGCCGCCTCTGCCACCATTTGTTTAGTGACGGAGTCATCCAGTCCAGAAACTCGAAGACTCGCGAGCTTCATGGGCTGGACGACTCTCGCCGTGCCTTCGAGGACGCGGTCAAGCTCCTGCGCCAGACGCTGTGCCGCTTCCGAAGTCTGGCCTTTCGCCAGCTCCAACAGCCTGCCTCCGGTTGCGGCAGTGCGCACGTTCAACCCTTCACTTATTCCCAGGTCAGCCAAATTTAGCGTTTCAGCAGCCCGCTTGAGTAAGTGGCTGTAGGTGACCCCCTGTTCCTCTGCTTCTGGCTCCAGTGTAATAATCACTGCGGGCCTACGGGGGGCCACCAACCTGGGACGACGGGATTTCGCCTTCTTCTTTGTCTTCTTTCGCTGCTGCGGTGACTTCGCAGCAGCGACATCCGACGCAGGAGATTTGTCCTTCTTTTTGTTTTTGCCCTTCTTTTTTGCGACGGTGACCCATTCGGCGTCACCTGGTAGGGTAGCCGTCGCCCTGTCAGCAGCTGTCGCAGGCTCCGCAGAATATGTCACGGCTTTCGCCTTTCGCGCCGCCTTTTTCTTTTTTGCTGGGGGCGGCGCCTGCAACGTAACCCCTGTAGCATCTGCTGCTAGCGGCGGACGGACTGTCTTCACCGGCGGCAGCCTCTCCTCGATGTCTGCGAGGCGGGTGTCGAGCATCTCCTTGATCGAAGAGAGCAAGGACGCTCGCATCCGATCCTCTCTGTCCATCTCACTCTGTGCGTCCTATGCTAGACCAGAGACAGGTTGTAAGGGCCGATTTTTGGCCAGTTCCGCCATCTGCAACTTCAACTCTTCAACGTCCCTCCTCAGCCGAGTGTTCTCCGCTTGGAGTTTGCGGACCTCGTCTGAGGAAGTGCGCTGCTTTAATGCCTCCATCGCAATGTTTATGGACGATGCCGCATTTTTTAGCGCCTTGACGAACGTCCCCTTAAGGTTCGTCGATCTCGTCGCCACTTTTAAAATTATGTCGACATCCTTCGCAACTTGCACGCCCAAGGCTTCAACAGTGCGAACGTTGCCTACATCGACACCCATTGCCCGGCGTCCTTCCTCCACCTCCAGAACCTCTGCCTCAAGCGCTTTCTCGCGCGAGGCCACTTCCTTTTGGCTGCTGCGCTTGCGTGCTAGCGCAGTCAGCGGCAGATGACTCTCGTCGTCAGATGTTGGCGACAACGAGGCCAAGTGCAGTCGGGGCCGTTTCCCGACAGATCGGGCCCTCCTACTAATCGGCAGACTGTCATCAGAGTCGAGAGCAGTCTGCCCCTCCGACGCGTTCTCCACACCATCACTATCAGTAAAGTTTTCATTGATATCCATTTTGTTCCCACGAGTATGGGGGAAAGGGTGGTCAGCCCGAGGTAACACCCCCTGTACCTGGGCAAGCCTCGCGTAACCCCACTCTGGCCTCGGCGGGGCTGCAGAGCAGGGGATCGCAGTAGAGACTGAACTTCCCATCAGCCATGCATCCCCTCGCGCTGCGTCGCCGCTTGGGATTCGGGGTAATTTTTTATAGAGGTTTTCTTCCTCGCGGTCCGGCCGGTTAAGGCAAGACCCTCGGTCCCGTACGTGGCCGCGAGACATGACCACGACACCACGAAACGGGATTACGATAATAGGACGGTGAGCGAGCAGGACTCCTGCCCACTCTGTCCGACGGCGGGGTAAGCGCACGCCGAACCCATCCACCCCCCGTGGTGACACAGTGCGCGAGCGCTGTGCCACCTGATGCACTCACGGGACAACTCTAATGTAGAGCGCCGGAATGCATCCCCACGCGTCGGTCGTCAGCCGCGACGGGCAGCAGTGCCGCGATTGTGATACTGCTGCCCGCCACGTTGCCCAGGGTACACCACGAGGAGGTCACCGACAAGCACCCCAACCTAACCTAACCTAACCTAACCTAACCTAACCTAACCTACCACACGTGTGTTCCGCCTATGCGCTTGTGGCGAGATCGCGAGGACACAAAGCTCTTTCGCGATCCCGCCGGCGCCTGCCCAGACTAGGGCCCGTCGTCGTCGCCGCAAAAGCGGCAGCGACCCGAGAGAGGATCCCTTGAACACATAAGATCGCCTCTCTCCGTCCTCCTCGGGATCGTGCGATGCGGTCGATAGATCCCCCGACCTATCACCCGCTGATCCAAACTACGGGGGCGGCGGCTGCAGGTTGGCCAGGTAGGCCCTGCGCCGCCGACCGCGTCTACCGCGACGAGACGGAAGCGAGTTTGGATCCCGTTCCCGCTCCCGCTCCGCCGCCTCCTTCCGCAGCATCACGGCGCTGCAGAAGGAGGAGACGGCGCTCCAGTTCTCCTCGCTGCCGACCATGGCTGAGACCACGGCCGGCAGCGAGAGATCCGCTCCGATGGCCGCCGACAGGGCGGCGCGCTCCTCGCACCACGCCGGGCAGACCGCGCGCGTGTGCTCCGCCGTGTCCTCGGCGCCGGCGTCGCAATGGTGACATTCCGACGTCGGCTCCCGCCCCAGCGCTCGGCACAGATAGCGACCGAAGCAGCCGTGCCCGGTCAGCATCTGCGCCAAGTGGAACGACATCGCACCGTGTCGCCTATCGACCCAGCCGCGCAGAACGGGCCGAATCGCCGCCACCAGCCCCCGACTCGTAATTACGTTCGGGTCCTCGAGATTCTCCGACCACTTCCGGAAGAGGCCGTCGCGAGCTTCTCTCCTCCATCGCACGACCTCTTGCGGACGAGGCGGTTCCTCCCTCAGGCGCGCCTCCGTCACGCGCCAGAAGACCGATGCGAGAGGTTCGGCCTCCAGTTCCCACGGGGGGCTGCCGGCGAGCAGACACGACGCGGTGTAGGACACCGTGCGGTACGCCCTCGCAGACCGCAACGCGATAGCGCGGTGCGGCCTGCGAATCAGCGACACGTTCCGCGCGCAGAGAGCGCCCGCCCAAATCGGAGCGCCATACAACGCCATCGAACGCACGACGCCCACGAAGAGGCGTCTGCATTTGTCGGCGGGCCCTTCTAGGTTGGGCAGTAGACTCCCGAGCGCTCCGGCGGCGGCAAGAAGCTTCGGGGTCAGCCGCCGGAAGTGTTCGTCGAACTTCCAGCGACCGTCGAGAACGATGCCCAGGTACTTCATCGTCGACCCGACGGCGATCGAAGTACCCCCGACGACTATCGACGTCCCGGGCGGAGGAGCGGCCCTCGGCCCGTGAAAGGCCAGGACCTCCGTCTTCTGCAAGGCGACCTCCAGCCCGAGAGCCCGAATTCTGGCCACCACCTGCGCGACGCCGGCCGTGGCGAGGAGGCCCGCCTCGCGGTGCCCGCCGGCGCGAACGGTGACGAGAGTGTCGTCTGCGTAGCAGATGACCGACACTCCCGGCAACGTGGCACCGCGGAGCACCCAGTCGTAGCCGATGTTCCACAGGAGCGGTCCGAGGACCGAACCCTGCGGAACGCCGCACGACATGGACCGCCTCGACAGACCGCCGCCGCCTATCGGGAACTCTACCGCCCTTCCCGCAAAGTAAGCTCCGATGAGCCTACGCAAGTAGCGCGGGATACCGTGGTATCCCATCGCCACCCTCACCGTCTCCCAGGGCAGAGAGTTGAACGCGTTGGTCACGTCCAGCGAGACCGCCCACAACACTCCACCCCGGGAGACCGCCGACTCGGCGAGGTCCCTGAGGTGGGCGATGGCCGCGACGGTCGACCGCCCCCGACGAAATCCATACTGCGCCTCGTGCAATCCCGGGTTCATCATGGGGAAACCGGCCCTGCTCCAGGCACCTGTCGAACAGGGCCCGAATTCTGCCACCCATGCTACCCGTCGCGAGGCTCAGCACCTTTCCCGGAACGCCGTCCGGGCCCGGGGCGGTGCGCAGCCCCCGACTCGTAATTACGTTCGGGTACTCGAGATTCTCCGACCACTTCCGGAAGAGGCCGTCGCGAGCTTCTCTCCTCCATCGCACGACCTCTTGCGGACGAGGCGGTTCCTCCCTCAGGCGCGCTTCCGTCACGCGCCAGAAGACCGACGCGAGAGCTTCGGCCTCCAGTTCCCACGGGGGGCTGCCGGCGAACCTTTTTTTTTTTTTTTTTATACGCTGGAAAATGCATTTACGCACCCCCGTCGCCCGAAGGCGACGGAAGTCTGAGACTCCCGGCGGGGAGTGCAATGCCGGACTACTCAGTAAAAACCAGCGGTGCCCTCGTCGTCCTGGTGGGGCGCCACGGGACCACTTAAAGTATTCGCCATGACGCCCCGGACGGTGGGCCTGCCTGCGGGTGCAGGGCAGGCCGCCTCCGATTGTAGAGCGCTCCCGGGCACCGAGAGCGCTCCCACATCGCCGCAGGGGGAAGAGGGGCACGCGGAGCGCCCCCGCGCCGAGCCCGATGCAGAGGACGGAGGATCGCGCCGCCACGCCTCCCCCCCTCCCCGCACCACACCCGCCGCGAAAGCACCCCGCGCGCCCCCCTCCCACCCGCGACTTGCGGGAAGGAGAGGGGCGCGCGGAGCGCCCCCACGCCAAGCACGATGCGGAGGGAGGGGGAGCGACCCAGCGACGCCTCCCCCCCCACACCGCGCCCGCCACGAGGGCGCCCCACGCGCCCCCCTCCCCCCCGCGACTTGCGAGGAGGAGAGGGGCGCCGGCTGCGCCCCCGCGTCAAGCACGATGCGGAGGGTGGAGGAGCGCGTAGCGACGCCTCCTCCGTCCCGCCGGTCGCCTCCTTCGTAGCGCGTCGGCGTGAGCGTCGGCTTCGCGCTCACGCTCCGCAGCCTCCTTCAGCGAAATAACTTCTTCGCAGAAGGAGGCCACGGCCGACCAGGACCTCGCGCTGCCGAGCATGGAGCGGACCACGCTCGACAGCGCGAGGTCCCCGCCGATGACCGCCACGAGGGCCCTCCGCTGAGGGTCCCAGGCGGCGCACTCTTCTAGCGTGTGGCGCGCCGTGTCAATCGGAGCACCACACTCGTGACAGGCAGGGGTGGCTTCCCTCCTCGCGATCTGGTGCAGGTACTTACCAAAGCAACCATGCCCGGTAAGCACCTGCGTCAGGCGGAAGGTCAGCACCCCGTGCCGCCTTTGGACCCAGCGACTTAAATGTGGACGTATCGCGTCCACCGTCACCGTGATCGCCGCCGGAGACCCCAGGCTCTCCTCCCACTTGATCATCAGGGCCCTCTGAGCTTGAGCCCTGATGTCCATCGCTCGGTCCGTACTATGGACCTGCCCTTCTCCAGCTCTGAGGCTCGACTTTGCCGCGTACACTCTCGCGAGCATCTCCGCCTGGAGTTCCCAGGGCGGATCGCCCGCGAGAAGCGTGGCCGCCGTCCACGACACCGTACGGTATCCCCGTATCGCTCTCACCGCTATGGCCCTCTGGGGTCTCCGCAGGGAGGGCCTTGTTGTCGCGAGACGCGAGAGCGTCGGCGAACACGGGGGCACCGTACAGTGCCATGCTGCGAACTATGCCGACGTAGAGACGTCGGCATGGCGAGTCCGGACCCCCTACGTTGGGCAGAAGTCTGCCCAGCGCGGCGAGCTGCCGGCGAACCTAACCTAACCTAACCTAACCTAACCGAAACCTAACCGAAACCTAACCGAAACCTAACCGAAACCTAACCGAAACCTAACCGAAACCTAACCGAAACCTAACCGAAACCTAACCGAAACCTAACCGAAACCTAACCGAAACCTAACCGAAACCTAACCGAAACCTAACCGAAACCTAACCGAAACCTAACCGAAACCTAACCGAAACCTAACCGAAACCTAACCGAAACCTAACCGAAACCTAACCGAAACCTAACCGAAACCTAACCGAAACCTAACCGAAACCTAACCGAAACCTAACCGAAACCTAACCGAAACCTAACCGAAACCTAACCGAAACCTAACCGAAACCTAACCGAAACCTAACCGAAACCTAACCGAAACCTAACCGAAACCTAACCGAAACCTAACCGAAACCTAACCGAAACCTAACCGAAACCTAACCGAAACCTAACCGAAACCTAACCGAAACCTAACCGAAACCTAACCGAAACCTAACCGAAACCTAACCGAAACCTAACCGAAACCTAACCGAAACCTAACCGAAACCTAACCGAAACCTAACCGAAACCTAACCGAAACCTAACCGAAACCTAACCGAAACCTAACCGAAACCTAACCGAAACCTAACCGAAACCTAACCGAAACCTAACCGAAACCTAACCGAAACCTAACCGAAACCTAACCGAAACCTAACCGAAACCTAACCGAAACCTAACCGAAACCTAACCGAAACCTAACCGAAACCTAACCGAAACCTAACCGAAACCTAACCGAAACCACCAAACCACCAAACCACCAAACCACCAAACCACCAAACCACCAAACCACCAAACCACCAAACCACCAAACCACCAAACCACCAAACCACCAAACCACCAAACCACCAAACCACCAAACCACCAAACCACCAAACCACCAAACCACCAAACCACCAGAAAACCGAACCATCGCTTATCATATGTTTTAAGATTATCAGAACGTTAGCGTGATTGTAAATACAACCACTGCCATCTAGTGTGAAGACGACAAATCGTTTTTGTGTTTTATTTATTTCTTTAAATTTCGATCACAACACAAATTAGTGTATACATTTTGCTGGTGCTATTGTTATTATTTATTTATTTATTTTTTATAGAACACCCACAAATTACATACCATATTTCAAGTAAATATATAAAAAAAAAAAAAAAATCTATGTCAAGATGTGTTTAAATAATGCAGTGGGATCTCATCATCATCCTGTTTAGATGTACAATAAAATAGCATTAGTTTATTTATACGTAGACATTTACATACATATTATATATATAATGTTTTACACGACATGCACCATGAGGATTTACCGTTATATCAATTATTATTGTTTTTAATTTTGTTAGACTATTATTTAGTCCAAGTATAGCACATTGAGCATGTTTAACTATATTCAAAGGTTGCCAATTAAAAAAAAAAAAAAAAACATACAATGGTAATTACCATACATATTTAAAAAAAATTTTTTCTGCTTTTAATTTTTTCTTAATTATTTAAACTAAACTATAAAATATTCATACTTAAGCATGTAATTTTATTTCATTTTTTTTTCCGTATTAATTACTTTGAATAATAGCTAAATAAAAGAATATTTATTTTAAATGTTGGGAGTATGAAGGTTCATAACCACCTTGGACAGGAAGTAGAACGTAGAGAGAGAACGACAACGGCAAAACAGAATTTTTCTAGCAACTTTTTAGTTATTAACTAGCAACCCGCTCGGGCTTCGCACGGGCAATGCTAATACTAAATATACTACAGAATGTCTTTATATACAACGTTCACAGCTTTTTGTTGTTATTAGACAATACAAACATGTTTTTTTAAAAAGTTAAACGTCCATACCACGCGGCGGCGCGGTCAGTAATTGGATGGGTGACCGCCTGGGAACACCGCGTGACGAAGCTTTTTTTTTTCAATTTGTTTTTTTTCAATTAGTTTTTGTAATTTAGCTCAACATAAAAAAAAAAAAAAAAATTAAGATTCCATTATGAAACTAATTTTTTATTAGAATATCTATTCTTCTTCGAAGTTCGAGATACGAAACGTAAACAGTCTAAAATTTAACAAAATACATATATCATTTTCTTGCGGATAATTTATTCTTTAATGGCATACACAAGAATGAAACATTAATTAAAGGACTTTTTTCACAACTTACAGAAAACGTCGTGAAAAATTATATTTATAAAATATATATATACTAGCTGTGCCCGCGGCTTCGCCCGCGTTGAAATCAGTGTGACACAAAGTTTTTCAGGCAAACTTCCAGTGAAACTCTCATCATAGTCGGCTTAGCCGTTCCATAAGCCTTCCTCTTGAAGCCCTCTCTCCATTGATGAAACCGCATGAAAATCCGTTCCGTCGATTTTGAGGGAATCGATCACATACACTTTTGGGGACTTTGTTTTATAATACACTAACTGTTGCCCGCGACTACGTGTGCGTGAAGCGCGCGTCGCGTTTAACAAAATGGTTCGTTGAATTCGTCAGAATTTTGGTATAAAATAATGTATTAATAATATAGTATTGTAGTGTAAATATGTTTAAATATACTGCATGCAATTTAGTTTTTAATATGGTTCTACATAACTATATGTCACAAAATAGCGTAACGCACGCTCCTCCGTGACTCCGTGAAGACAGGGGTAAATAAAAAGTATTCTAGTAACGTAAAGGTTAGATATTGTAAAAAAATATTTTTTTGTACTACTTATAAGTGATCAATATAAATTTTTCTTGAACACATAGGGTTACAACGCGGTTATTTTGCTTTAAACCTACCCTGATGTATAAGTTTCATACAAACTATCAACCCCAATTAAACCCCCTTAGCGGCGGAATATCGCAAAATCCGTTCTTAGCGGACGTCTATTAATTATAATCTACCTCCCTGCCAAATCTCATCTTTGTCCATCCTGGATGAATGGACCATCCAGCAGTTTTTGAGTTCTCGTGATGAGTGAGTTAGTGACCTTTCCCTTTTATATTTCTAGATTACGATGCATTATTTGGACACGTCCTCACCATCTATAGATTGTACATTTTAAATTTCAAGTCTCTTACTTCAAAAACATAGGACTTTTATATAAACTTCCAAGCCCTGTTTTACCCTTTTAAGGGTCGAGTTTCGTAAAATTAGTTCTTAGCAGATGTCTACGCCTTATAAGAAACCTGACAAATTTCAAGTTTATTGATTTCTAAAGATACATTATTTGGATACCTTTTTACTATCTATACATACATTTTAAATTTCAAATCTCTTACTTCAAAAACATAGGACTTTCATACAAAGTTCCAACCCCCGTTTTACCCCTTTAAGGGTCGAGTTACGTTAAATCAGTTTTTAGCATATGACTACGCTTTATATGGAACCTACCTGCCAAATGTCAAATTTGTAGCTGTTCTAGTTTCGGAGATTTCGTGATGAGTGGGTCAACGTAACATCCCCCGTTTTAACCCTAAAAGGGAGTTGATTTCTAAGAAACATTATTTGGACACCTTGTTACCATCTATAGAGCATACATTTTAAATTTCAAGTCTCTTACTTCAAAAACATTGGACTTTCGTACAAACTTGCAACCCCCGTTTTACCCCCTTAGGGGTCGAGTTTCGTCAAATACATTCTTAGCAATAGTTTTGGCCATATAAGGAGCCTACCTGCTAAATTTCAAGTTTGTAAGTGTTATAGTTTCGGAGATTTCGTGATTAGTGAGTCAACGTAACATCCCCCGTTTTAACCCCAAAAGGGAGTTGATTTCTAAAGATACATTATTTGAACACCTTGTTACCATCTATAGAGCATACATTTTAAATTTCAAGTCTCTTACGTCAAAAACATGGGATTCTCATACAAACTTCCAACCCCCATTTTACCCCCTTAGAGGTTGAGTTTAGTAAAATCCGTTCTTAGCGGATGTCTACGTCCTATAAAGAGCCTACTTGCCAAATTTCAAGTTTGTAGGTGTTATAGTTTTGGAGATTTAGTGATGAATGACCTTTCGCGTTTATACAGGTTGGGGATGACAATACGACAATAACTTTGACATCGTATATGTAATGATATTCCAAGCCCACATACAAAAAATCAATAAAATACATCCAGCAGTTTAGTCAAAAAATATGATTTGTCATTTTTTAAAATTACTACGTGTTGTATAACATTAATAAACGGTCACCCGCAGGACCCTTTGAGCGCGATCGGTACAAACATAATATTACGCGTACGCGTAAATTAAAAACGTGTAAATTTAAAAAATTGTTATCTATTTTGGTAGGTCAGTGTTGTGTTAAGACATATTAAAAACATTTGTTAAATAGTTTTAATATTCAGTATGATTTTAATAATTTTCTTTTTATAATTAATTGTTTGTTTTTTAAAAATTTATTGTTTCTTTTAATGCTTAAATTTTAAATTCTGAAAATCTAAATTCTGAATCTAACATAGTTTTTGCAAGTAGGTAATATCACGGGGAGCACACATGGCATATCAACAATATTTAATAAATTTAAGTATTTCATTGACTATATTTATTTCAAGATCAAAATATTCGCGAAACTTTTGGTCGAGCAGTTCAACAAATGCGATAAAGACAACAAATAACAATAACAACAATTATTAATAATAAAATACCACGTTATTACATTAAAATATTAAATCTTGCAACAGCTGAAAAAAACATTCAACGTGACACGTGTGTTGCAATGACCCTGAGAACGTCTAACGGTGTAAAGGACAACTGGCTGTGCCAGGGCTGCTAGAAAAATTTGTCACACTCGTACAAAATTTTCTGTGGTCATATTTTTTAACAAAAGAATGTGTTGGCTTAAAATTCGTATCATTTTCGTTTCTTCTTATTAATTGCTAGGCTAATAATGTGCCCTTAAGGGTATCATTGGATAAACTGTTTCTAAGTTTTGTTCTGATTAAATTAACTTCGCTGAATTCTCGTTCACATTACAGATTGCACTGTAATGGGGAAAACATAACAAATTTAAAGCAAATTGAGCCAGTGTTTTATAATTTTCAAATTGTTTTTTATTTCAAAATGTATTTTTTTTTTCAAGTCGCAATTATTACCACAAGATAAATTATAAGTTTCATTAGAAAGCAAACAAATACAGCCTTTATATGATTTTTCAAAGAGTCCTCATTCATATAAAAGTGGTAGGTTCATTCAAGTAAGGGAAATTAACGAAATTCAAGCTTGCCGGTGAATGATGTTTCTTTAATTATGAAATGCTTCCAGGTAATACGAATATAAAAATCGTACATTTTGCGTATGATTTTAGTCTAGCGATCGTACATGAGTAAAAATTAAAAAAAAAATCGTATCGATTAAAATCGTACATCTGTCAGCCCTGGTGCGTAGGCTAGCGTAAACAAAACATGTTATAACCTGTTTTTGGTTTTTCTCTGAGTTGCCGCGTACGCGACAAGCGGCCAGTGGCAGTGTTGCCAACTTAGTGGATTTTCCACTAGATCTGGTGGTTTAGACACCCCTTTTGGCGGGAAAAAATTGGTTTTAGTGGCTAGTGGATTTTTTAGTGGTTTAGGTTTGTTCCAGTTAGTGGTAAGCTTCATAGCTTACCACTAAAGAATGATCTAGTATTTTTCTAGGATTTTTTTACAGGCACACGCAACAGGCAAAAATGGTATATTTTGTTGTGTAGGCAACACCGAACGAATTCAAGCCTGTCGGCTGTTGGGAATTCCCCAAAAATTGTTTATGAATTTCTTGAATGAACATAAACTTTATATGTTCAACTATTGGTTAAGTTTGATTTGATTCGAAAGTCCAAGTTGTTATTTATTTACTCAGTCGTCAGTCAGTTCAGTGAACAATACAGTTTTCTATGGTTCGCTATCGTTCTCTAATCTGTAAATGATACTTACTTCTCAATCTTGCTTTAATTTGTTTTTAAACTGTTTAGCGCTGTAAAATTATTTTTGAAATAGTTTTAAATAGTATTTGATAATGCTCAAGCCACAGTACACCCAAAAGTTTCGAGATTGTTGGTTACGTGACGTTGTTACAGAGATATCGTGGTTGAAGTTATGAGGTTCGATTTTTAAATCGGAAAAAATTAACCTACCACCTTTGAGGTTAGATTATCGCTTGGCTCCGGTGCTGCGGGAAGTGCAGCCCTTCCGAGGGCTGCCCTCCCTTCGCGCCTCCGGCTTAAAAAAATACTCTAGAGGTAAGGCAGACCAAGACCACGAGGACGTGGGTTGCTCCGATTCGGTTTTGGGTATTTTTCAAATTTCTATACCTATATTCTAGCACACAATGTTACTAGTTTTATTAGAATATTATGTCTGACGCTTTATTTTGTTTAAAAGTGTCTATTTGTCAGTCGTTAAAGGTCAGTTCGTATCGTATTTTGATCTTGCAGTAAAGATCGTTTTTACGTAAATTTGTTCGAAAATAACGCGTAAAAGTCGCAGAACGGAGCATGAGTATACTTCCCGCAGCACTAGAATTAAGGTAGAGTCAGAAGTAACAAAAATTTAACCTCCCATAAATTAGAGCCTGTGTGTCAGAGGCAAGACCTGTGCGAGTGGATATTAATTATCGAACGAAAATTTTGTTTTCGAATGTTTAATACTAACTAGCTTTCGGGCGCGGTTTGGGTGGCGTTAAATTTGGTGATGAAAAATAAATTAAAGAAAGAACTAAAATATATTTTTAAAATGAATATATTTTAAAAAAATTCTTTATACAATAATTAATGTTACTTTTAATAGAGATTTTAAAAAAAATTCATTGTGTATACTTGTTTTTTAATTGTTAATTTCGCGCTCTCACAAGTATTCGCTGCACCAGCCTCTCTGTGTCCTGAATCATTATTTATCATTTATCTTAAAAACTATTAACTTTATCAAGATTGTTAAAGAGAGCAATGTTATTAATAATTAAATTCTCTATAATTTGTTTCTTACAATTTTTTTTCTGGAATCAATTTAACAAAATTTATTTAAGCATGAGTCGGAGCATGTAATTAAAATTACTTTTTTATCTGTTTATATTACTTTTTTGTTACTAAAGCAGAAATTAATTCTATTACAAATTGCAGATGAAGCTGATTCATCAGAAGACGATCTCCTTTAGTAGTTATGTATCTACTTACCTAATTGTTTCCTTTTTTTCTGTAGTTACATTAATTATTGTTTCCTGTAACTCAAATAATTATTATTTTATTTCATGATAATAATTACGTTGTTGTTGTTGTATTTTCAAATTATATTTAGGTAGGTAGCCGTTGTCTTTGATTTTTTTAGTGGAATTCTGGTGGTTTGAGAGGCCAATAAGTTTTAGTGGTTTCTGGTGGTTTACACGGCTTCATTTGGTGGGTTGGTAAAAATAAAGTTGGCAACACTGGCCAGTGGTCTCTGTGCCGTTTATTTAGGTACTCATGTTTCTTGATGTCATACGCGTTGATTTGTCAATTTTCTACATATGCGCACGAGTTTTGTTCGTTTTAATTAATTATTGGATTATCTCGAAAGACTTGGAGTGATTGTGCGATATTTTAACGCTTTATTTTTATAGGTAAAAGAACATTAACGTAGAATAAATGCCTAGTTTAATAGTTATTAGGTGAATTGTGCGAAATTAGGCGCTAGTGTTAATAGTAAGAATAGTTTTTATTTTATTTATAATGCCACGTTATAATTACACAGCTTCGGAGTACATGATTTTTCTTTACGGAGAATGCCACGGCAAGGCTAATTTAGTAATACAGAAGTACCGGGAGAGATATAGGAACACCCGTATTTGTCCAACCGATGGCCGCACTATTTCAAATGCTTTTCAGAGGATACGGGAAGATCAATGCTTAATCCCGCATTTTCTGTGAAGTTTTGTAACAAACGACTTGTACTCAACAGACGTAAATACAGTTGATGAGTTTAAAAATAGAATTATTAGACTTTTTAATAAATTAAAAAAAATGGCCACTAATGGCGACATCATGTCAAAATTAATGAATTAAATTATAAGAAGATAATTATTTTAGATAGAATTTAAAAATTTAGTAACCTACAATGACCGACCAAACAAACCAACGTACCTAGTTCGTAGTAGTTCGTTGTGTCACCGCGCGTCATAACAGGTCAGTGAACCTATAGTCACACATGTTGTAGTATAATTACCCGACTGCCAAGGAAGGGTTATGTTTTTCGCGCGTATCTTGTATGTATGTATGTATGTTTGTATGTAATATTCTTTACTACCTCATATTTCCAGAACCACTGAACGGATTTACATAATTGAGGTATCGTTAGGTTCGTCTTAGCTGCCCAAGTGTTCTTAGATAGGTGACATTAAAAAAAATCAAACATGGCGGCTGCGCGAAGCCATTGTAGTTAATGAAAAAAAATTTTTTTTTCTCGAGTACTACAATATAGGTATCAAATTGAAGGGCACAATACAAGGATTTTAAAAAGGTATATCATGATTATTATTACCGTAATACTAATAAAGAAATACAATATTAAAGTTTAAAAAATGTGGAATTTGCTCTTTCCCACGCCTATGCCGTGCCAAACTCGCCTCCTAGGAGACGATCAACTTCGGGGTGTAGCCTTTGTAATAAAATACAATGGTTAAAAAAAAACATACAATTAAAATTACAAATAAAAATTAATAAAAATTAATAAATGTTAAAATTACAAATAAAAATAAATAAATGTCACACCAATTAATAAAATCAATAAATTGAAGGATAAGTCAAATCATTCTCTCTTTGTGCATGTCTCCGACTGCATGTTATCTACGACGTTGCATAAAGTTTCGAAGGACTACCTTATTAATATATTTTAAATGTACAGCACAAAATGTTTGATATTGTTTCTATTTATTTCGCTGACTTTGTGTGCATATTGAATTTTTATCTTGTTTTATTATATTTTTCTTATTTAGTTTGTTTGAAAAAATCATTTTTTTGATTTTGACGTTAGAACTTTTTTGATGGTTTTGAAATACTCCTATAAACTAGTATTACCTGTGTTATCAATTTTTGTCGTATTGTCATCCCCACTCTGTATATATTAAACGGTTTTATTTAGCTCACCCCGTTTGTTTTATTTTTTATTCTTGGGTCAAATTTAGTAATTCAAATTTCACCCTCTTCCTGTCAACCGATTAATCTGAAATTTTGTATACACTTTGGATTTTGGTGACAATACAATTATGTTTATTCATTATCATTATAAATTCAAGATGGCCGCCGCTACAAAATGGCGGATAATTTATGTTTTATTAATCCCATCAATATGGGTATCAAATGAAAGGGCTCAACAAGCAGAATACAATATACTATAAAAAATTGAAATCCAAGATGGTGGCCGCTACAAAATGGCGGATAACGTAGGTTTTATCAATCCCATCAATATGGGTATCAAATGAAAGGGCTCAACAAGCAGAATACAATATACTATAAAAAAATGAAATACAAGATGGCGGCCGCTACAAAATGGCGGATAACGTAGGTTTTATCGATCCCATCAATATGGGTATCAAATGAAAGTGCTCAACCAGTATAATCAATGTACTATATAAAATTAAAATTCAAGATGGCGGCCTCTACAAAATGGCGGATAACTTAGGTTTTATCAATCCCATCAACATGGGTATCAAATGAAAGGTCTCAACAAGTAGAATACAATTTACTATGCAAAATTGAAATCTAAGCTGGTCGCCGCTACCAAATGTCTGATAACAATTTTTTATCAATCCCACCAATATGGGTATCAAATAAAAGGGCTTGACAAGAAGAATACAGTGCACTATACAACCTCAATATTTAAGATGGGCCTTGCAATAATGAAGCACTAAATGAATTAAACAGAATGCGAAATAAAAACTAAAAACTAGAAAATAAAAATAGGTAAAAAAACTTTTTAAGTTAAACGGTTTTATGTTAAACATACATTGCAATGTTTAAGATAAATGTACTAAAAACCAAAAAATAATAAAATAGATACAGTCGTGGGAATTATAAACATATGCATAGACTAGACTAAAATAAAACTCCGCATAGCGCCTCCTCCACTCCGACGAAGCTTTAAGCCGAGGTGCGATCTCGCTAGGAGACACCCTTAGGGCGGGCGTTTTTCATCCCATTTAAATTTATTTGAGATCTAACAAGTACTTTTCGAGCTATATCTAATAATGCGTTTTTACTTGACGCTTTTTTCGTCGACCTACGTTGTATTATACCGCATAACTTTCTACTGTATGTACCGATTTTGATAATATCTTTTTTGTTGGAAAGGAGATATTCCAAGTTTAGTACCATGATAAGGAAACCAGGATCTGATGATGGGACCCCAAAGAAATCGAGGGAAATTCTTAAAAATCCGCAATAACTTTTTACTGGGTGTACCGATTTTGATAATTCTTTTTTTGTTGGAAAGAAGATATCCTTAGTTTAGTATCACGATAAGTAAACCAGGATCTGATGATGGGATCCCAGAGAAATCGAGGGAATCTCTTGAAAATCCGCAATAACTTTTTACTGGGTGTACCGATTGAAGTCGGTTTTTTTTTTCGTTTGCGAGCAAACACAATTATTCATTCATAAAGATTTCTTTTGTCACTCTCAAGCCTATATTTCTATATAGTTTTGTAAATCATGTGAGATTATATGGAGCCGTGTTTATACGGTTCCTCAAAACTCAATAATGTTAATATTATAGAAAAGTATAGGAGTGTGAATAAAGCTAGAAGCTTACTCGTAGCTACGCGATTTAAAGTTTTAAAGGACAGCCAGCGCCATCTATTGTTGATTCGATGTATTATCGTATATGTAACTATAGAATATCTATATTACATTCGACTCTTGTTGATCCAAAACTAGAGCGACTCGTAAAATATTACGGATTATCGAGTGTTCGAAATATCAAATGGTTCGAAATTTTTAGAGAAAATAAATAAAACTTCGAATTATTAAGTGTCGATCAATTATAATATACAAATTTATTAACTACTATTCTTTAACGATGACAAAGTCATCTTTTTTCTCACCTACCTCTACTTTTACGATTAACTTCATTTTTTCGATTGCTCTTCAAGCATTTATACTGTTTAAGACTCATAACTAACACACTTTTAATCTCTATACAACGAAAGAGTAACAGTAACTGAAACATGACTAAACAAACTAATTCGTGCTGAAGTATATGTCAAACTCATCATTTCAGCCTATTGCAGTCCACTGCTGGACAAAGTGCTCCACAAGTACGCGCCAAAAAAGCGTGAACCCGCCATCGGTCGGTCGTGCTTAGTCGCCACTTACGACACTCGCGGAGAGAAGAGAAGGGGTGGCTATATTCTTTGGTGCCGTAGCCACACAGCAGCAGTGTGTCAAACTCATCAATAAAAAAAATGTATAGATTTGGTTCGAAATATAAAGAGATTTTGTAGGGAAGTCGAAATGACTTTGAATTATAGAGAGGTTCGAATTATCGCAGGTTGGTATTAACGAGAGTCGACTTTATGTATATATATATATCCGCTTATTAGGTTATCAATTTCTAATAGTATATCTCCATGTTTAAATACTTGATGTCAATATAATACTATTATAGACACACTACACAACTTCTTTTAAAAAAAAAGAAAAAAAGAAAATCATTCAATCTTGACGATCCTTATTTCTAAATAATAATCTAGTTATCTTCAATCTTTAGTAAACTGTCAAATCATTGCGATACTGATATAAGATAGTGTTTAAATCAAATCTGAATTTTTGAAGTGCGTCAAAATGAAGTCCAAAGGAGTCGGTTACAAACATACAGGTGAAGCTAATATAAAGCGTGTATATACGTTTTATATTAGCTTATTATTTACGCGCTTTATATTATTTATTCATCTTATGACGATCCAATAGACGAGTACAACGACAACAAGGAACGTTGCGGGAATGTAAGGTCTATGCTTCAATTTATTATTGCGGGATATATTATACTCGGCGATTTCCTCCAAGATTTGCTTTGAAATTTATTAGTAATATTCTAAAAAAACTAAATAGTAAGGCTATAGACAATCGGGATCTAATTATATTTTCGTTACAAAAAAAACGCGCTAACGTTCACTCATGCTCCGTTTCGCAGCGGAAGCTGCCTGAGCCGCTCCTCTACGCATTCGTTCGCGCGCTTTCGCGGCGGGCGAGGGCTACCCTACAACCGCGCCTCCGGCTTAAAAAAAAAACACGGGGTAGGGCAGATCAAGACCACGTGGACAATGGGTGCTCCGATTCGGTTTTGGGTATTTCGCGAATTTCTATATCTATATACTAGCAACCCCCCCCCCCCCCCCCCCCATTCACCACCTCTCCCCTTAAACCCTATAAATTAGATCCCGATTGTGTATAGCAAAGCCAAAGCATTAATGTATAACGACCACTGACCTGATGGCATCGCATTATTTTGCTGCGTCGTTGAGACCAATTACTCTGCAAGCAGCAGGCGTATTTAATCTCCAATTACGTAGTTTCAATCAGAGTTCAATCAATGCGACTTACATACAGTCATTTTTACGAAACGTTTCACTTCACTTTACATACAAATTATTAAGACGTAAAAAAAATATTTAAATAAAATTCTATTAAGTCACATATCGTTAATAACTACGATTATTTTTACGATATTTACTAGTGAATACATAAACAAAAGGCGTCCGGAAGAATAACGTATAATTACTAACGGTCATTATGAGGCACAGGAGTAAGACTGTTATATTAAGGTTGTTCAAATTATTATTAGCCAATTGCACAACGCGCTGAAACCGTTACTCGTACACCTTTTTCAAATCGGTTCTTTCCCTCTGGGAATGTTTTTGGGGATATATTTTTTTTAGGGTATTTTCTTGGGAACTCTTAATTCGTCAGAACATAATATATTTTTAATATTAAAAAAATTTCTTCATTTATCAATTTACGAATATATTTTAGCAATTTATAATATATAATTCCTTACTAAAGCAAAGTATAAGAAGAAAAGGGAAAGTATAAAAAAAATATTTTCAATTTTAAAATCCTTTGAAAAATAAAATATAATAAGAAAAATATTAATCTGGCTGATTTTTAAATAATTTAAATTTTTGGTTTAGGGGTTTTGTTTCCAATTTAGCGTGTACATACAGATAATGTAAATGATTTGACAAGTTACGCCTATTTGAATGTCACTTAAATTAAGCATTTAATTTCATACTCAACTTTATATTTAATTTTTATTTTTTTTGTTCTTAAGCCAATCAAATGTTACATGAAATTAATATGAACCAAGGTTTAGTAACGTTACCAATTACCGTTACAAAATAAGTTAATATTTATTGACATCTTACATTAAGTTTAAATTTTTTTACAGTAATTATGAGACGGAAACGCTTTAAAACGCTAAGTTGTACCGGTAAATAGAAGACAGATTGATTGTCACATAAAACTCTCGTAGATAACCGAGTTTAACTTTAGATAATTTACTTAAACCGGTTGATAATACGTCGTTCACGCCATCTACAGCCTCCGCTCGTACTATTGCTGGTGATAGCGCCACACGATCACTTTGAAAATCAATTATGTTGTCTTAAAATGACTAGATAATAGGTAGAATAACTATGTATTATTAAATTAATTACATTTTAATTAGAAATAATTCAGACATTTTAAATAAAAATGTATATAGCATTTGAATATAGCATGTCTTGCGTTTATCAAACTCGTAATATTCAGGTCACACTATGACATGATTGAGATTTCCCTTCAACGACAGTAGCAAAAGACCTTAAACATTATTTATATTATCGTCTTCATCATAAAATAGCAGCAACTCATCTTTACGTGTAAAAGAAAGCACATTAGAACTACATAATTATTGATATCTACCAACAGATGGCATGAAGTGCTGTTTAAATTGTGCTAGCGTTTCGTTCAGTTTAAAATGTATTTGTTTTTACATCATATTCAAGACGAATTTTTTTTATAGACAATTAACGAGCTTACAAGTATGCAAGCACAAGTAAACAGGGATAAAACAACATTTTCTAAAAATGAATCCTAGCTATATCGATTTATTTCCCCTGAAATCCCCTGAAGAGCCATTTCACAAAAATCGGTAACAATCCGCGAAATTGTAATATATTGACGTCGTTAATCTCAGCGTTGGATGCAATAATGTAATTTATATTCTTGAAATATAATAGAGCAACCTTTGTTGTAATCCATAGTCAGATCAGAATTTTGATTTATATTATGTGTATAAAATTATTAACCTTTTCATCAGCCTCCTCCCTGGGTAAACGGTCGCAATGTATACTTTGAAGTCCTACTTTTCAATAACCTCTACGTTGAAACCATTTTTAAAAAATATCATAATATGTGGAATATAATTTTGTTGTCCACTATCATAGATTTTTATTCCATTTGTATCTCTATTAAACGATAAAAAAAATTTAAAGTTACAAATATTTTCCTAATAAGTACTATTTTAAAAGCGATATTTCTCTTAGAAAACTAAGAAATTTTAACGAACTATCTTCATCACAGTAAACTTACATCATTAAGGAATACAAAAAAAAATAATTAAAAGATGTAATTATTTTTAATACATTTTATATTAAATAATAAAAAGATAGTATATATTGCCACGCATCAAGCCCGGTAAATCAGTCGAGCGCTAGCGCTCTTAGAGGTTAAGGTCCACGCCAAATTCTGCGCAGCCGTCTCTTTCGCTCACACGCGCCAAGCGCCTGTTGTTATAGCGGATAAAATGCATTTGATACTTTCATAATAAAATATAAATAAAATAAACATATTACGAAAATGACTGTAAAATAATATAATGATAATTTCTGTAAACAAATGTATAATTTAATTTTCTTTTCTCACACTATCAATACAAATAGGCATTTCAATCTGTTTGTCTTGTTATTTGTTAATTAATATGTTTGTCGGTGTCGATGTCATTAAATGCTTTTTTATTCATATCGTAAATATTAGATTCATTCGTAAACTGAAAAAACTAAATCAATTTAAAAAAATTGTTTCATAAAATTGATTTTTTTAATTTTATTTTAAATTTATTGACTGTTGTTATATAACATACTTGAAATTTTTAACAAATTAATTATGTAAAAAACATTTTATACCATAGTTATAATTTTTATTATACATCAGAAAATGATCACGATGGTCTTTTGGTTGTCACACTATACGTACTAGCACAAAGATCGCGCGGCTCGTACGACTCGCGCGATGCGACCAAATTTACCTAAACTTGCAGAGCGTAAAATTGTGAAATGGCTCTGAATACTAAATTTCATGAAATCGTTAGAGCCGTTTCCGAGTTTCTGATATACTATAAATATGTATATATATATATCTCTCTATATATATAAAAGCGAAAGGTCATTCATCACGAAATCTCCGAAACTATAAGACCTACAAACTTGGAATTTGGCAGGTAGGCTCCTTATAAGACGTAGGCATCCGCTAAGAACGGATTTTACGAAACTCGACCCCTAAGGGGGTTGAAAGTTTGTACGAAAGTCCTATGTTTTTGAAGTAAGATACTTGAAATTTAAAATGTATGCTCTTTAGATGGTGAGGAGGCGTTCAAATAATGTATCTTTAGAAATCAACTCCCTTTTGGGGTTAAAACGGGGGATGGTAGGTTGACTCACTTATCACGAAATCTCCGAAACTATAACACCTACAAACTTGAAATTTGGCAGGAAGGCTCCTTATAGGGCGTAGAGATCTGCTAAGAACGGATTTTACGAAACTCGACCCCTAAAGGGGTAAAACGGGGGTTGGAAGTTTGTATGAAAGTCCTATGTTTTTGAAGTAAGCTACTTGAAATTTAAAATGTAAGCTCTATAGATGGTGAAAAGGTGTCCAAATAATGTATCTTCAGAAATCACCTCCCTTTTGGGGTTGAAACGGGGGATGGTAGGTTGACTCACTTATCACGAAATCTCCGAAACTATAACAGCTACAAATTTGACATTTGGCAGGTAGGTTCCTTATAGGGCGTAGACACCCGCTAAGAACGGATTTTACGAAACAACCCCTAAAGGGGTACAACGGGGGTTGGAAGTTTGTATGAAAGTCCTATGTTTTTGAAGTAAGCTACTTGAAATTTAAAATGTAAGCTCTATAGATGGTGAAAAGGTGTCCAAATAATGTATCTTCAGAAATCACCTCCCTTTTGGGGTTGAAACGGGGGATGGTAGGTTGACTCACTTATCACGAAATCTCCGAAACTATAACAGCTACAAATTTGACATTTGGCAGGTAGGTTCCTTATAGGGCGTAGACACCCGCTAAAAACGGATTTTACGAAACAACCCCTAAAGGGGTACAACGGGGGTTGGAAGTTTGTATGAAAGTCCTATGTTTTTGAAGTAAGCTACTTGAAATTTAAAATATAAGCTCTATAGATGGTGAAAAGGTGTCCAAATAATGTATCTTCAGAAATCACCTCCCTTTTGGGGTTGTAACGGGGGATGGTAGGTTGACTCACTTATCACGAAATCTCCGAAACTATAACAGCTACAAATTTGACATTTGGCAGGTAGGCTCCTTATAGGGCGTAGACACCCGCTAAGAACGGATTTTACGAAACTCGACCCCTGAAGGGATAAAACGGGTTTGGAAATTTGTATGAAAGTCCTATGTTTTTGGAGTAAGAGACTTGAAATTTAAAATATTATATGCTCTATAGATGGTCAGGTCAGGGATATGGTCAGGAGGTGTCCAAACAATGCATCGAAATCTATATATATAAAAGAGAAAGGTCACTGACTCACTCATCACGAGAACCCAAAAAACTGCTGGAGGGTCCATACATCTAGGATAGATAAAGATGAAATTTGGCCGGGAGGTAGATTATAGTTAGTAGATTATAGTAGTAGAGTAGAGATTTTGCGATATTCCACCGCTAAGGGTGTTTAATTGGGGTTGATAGTTTTTATGAAACATGTACAGTTATAAGTTCGTCGATAGGTTATTTATACTGCAGCCTGAAAAAAAAATAAAAATAAGGTGTATAGAGAGGTTTTATAAAAACAACTATTACATTATACTAAATTGTGCCTTTTAAAAAGTTACTCTCTACTTAGTGTAATAAGCATTTCAAGTGACTGAAATAAAAAAAAAATGCGTTAAACATCTTAATAGTAATGCATGTCTTCATAACCACGTGGATGTAGTCGCGGGCAACACTTAGTGTATTATAAAACAAAGTCCCCAAAAGTGTATGTGATCGATTTCCTCAAAATCTACTAAACGGATTTTCATGCGGTTCAAGAAGAAGGTTTACGGAACGGCTAAGCCGATTTTAATGAGAGTTTCACTGGAAGTTTGCCGGGAAAACTTTGTGACACTGATTTCAACGCGGGCGAAGCCGCGGGCACAACTAGTATACATATATATATATATGTGTGTGTGTGTGTGTGTGTGTAACGTTAGGTTTGAGACACCCTATTTTTTTTAACCAGCTTCCAAAAGAGGAGGAGGTTCTCAATTCGACTTCTTTTTTATGTATGTTACTTCAGAACTTTTGACTGGGCGGACCGATTTCGACAAAATTTTTTTCAATCGAAAGGTGGTGTGTGTCAATTGGTTCCATTTACATTTATTTGAGATCTAACAACTGCTTTTCGAGTTATATCTAATAATGCGTTTTTACTTGACGCTTTTTTCGTCGACCTACGTTGTATTATACCGCATAACTTTCTACTGGATGTACCGATTTTGATAATTCTTTTTTTGTTGGAAAGGAGATATCCCTAGTTTAGTACCATGATAAGAAAACCAGGATCTGATGATGGGATTCCAGAGAAATCGAGGGAAACTCTTGAAAATCCGCAATAACTTTTTACTGGGTGTACCGATTTTAATAATTTTTAACACTTTCACGGACACTGAGTACTGATTAGAATACCCAATTTCGCAATAAAATTTTTCATACAATTTATCACCACGTATATAGACTTTGTGCCACATAGCGACATATTCGATGTACATGGGTGGCAGTACGTCTTTGTACGTGCCACGATATAGCCGTAGTGTCGCGTCGTGATCGAATCTATGATATTCGTAATGACAGTACGCCTATGTACGTACCACGAAATAGGCGTACTGTCACGCCGTGATCACAGTTGTGGTATTCGTAATGACAGTACGCCTATGTACGTACCACGAAATAGGCGTACTGTCGCATATGAATTAAAATTACACTTTTGTTAGGGCAGCACGTCAGTTAACGACTGAGCAGTAGACATACATTCATAATAATTATAGCCTGTAAGTTAGTAAAAAATAAATGAAACCAGAATAAAGAAAATCAAATATCTATAATCTTAAAATCACAAAAAGTTCGTAATATGGAACTCAAAAACATAACATTTGTAATCATAAATTTCTTTATTTTTAAAACAAATAAACTCTGTCTTCCATTTTTTACAAAAATATATATAGTTAACAATAAGTCTTGACTCTCTAATTAATATCAACAGTCTTGTTATTTATTATGAACTAAATCAAATTATGGCATTGCGTATTCAGCTAATAGAATATTGTTAAACATTTAGTATCACTTTGCACCTATATAATATCTTAAAAGTAATAAAATGACTAAATTTTTTATGAACATCGTAGGAACATGGTTTCACTTTAATTTAATCGAAAGCTGATGTTTGTCATGTGGTCACATATAAATTTTATTGAGATCTGATATCTACTTTTTGAGTAATCTTTGATAACGCGTAGTTACTTGACTATTTTTTCGTCGATCTACGTTGTATTATTCGTCGATGTAATTGAAGTCAGTTTTTTTTTCTTTTGCGAGCAAACACAATTATTTCTTAAATTACGTTCAAAGTACACTTGGCAACTGGGGATGACAGTTTATTTGTTTTTTTTTTTTTTGTAAATTTAAAAGTTAAAACTTTGAAGACTGTCTCCAAAATTTGAAGAATTTCTTATAATTCAAGGACATAGGCTCAAAATTTGGATTCAATTTCAACCGAACGTATGAGGACTTTGTGTACTTTGAGACCAAATATATATTATGAGGTCTGTCCTGAAAATTTCTACTTATTTCCAGGACAGTCTTCGAAATTTATTCATATATAAAGGAATATATTCCTTTGAGTTTGTATATTTGTATAATACCTTTTATCTATAGCAGTAGTAATATGTATTGTTTTATAAAGAGATGTTGGACACTTCATAATAGTCACATATAAAAGAAATATTTGATTTTAATTTTATGTATAGGAATTGGTAAATAACTTTAAATGTCGTTTCTTTGTTTTTTCAGGTAGGTTAAGGGTGTTTATAATTAATTTTGTATCATAACATAATGTATAAAGAAAAATTGTATAATAAAATCTTTGTTTTTTTCAGAGCAACACATTGTATAATTTTCCGATTCTTATTTTAAGTAATCAACTAATGTCTTATACATACTTACATATTACTGTTATACTCGTAGTACATACATTGCTAAAACTTCTGAGGAGGGACCTCAAAATTTTGTTATCATTTTTGTGAATGCTATTAAAGTTGATACATTTCATAGATATAGTTTCTAAATTCACGTTTCGGGAATAAGCTGTTTAATTTAAAGAGAGGCCCTGGGAAAAAGGTTTTTTCTTCTGAAAATGTAAATTCTGAATCTGAGATAATTTTGTCAAGTAGATAATCTCACGTGAAACACACGTGGCATATCAAATTTACAATCTTTAATACGTTTAAGTATTTCGTTTCCAACGTTGACTATATTTATTTAAAGATCGAAATATTAGCGAATCTTTTGCTCGAGCATTTCAATAATTGTGATAAAGACAACAAATAACAATAACACACTAAGTTAAATGTTGAAAAAGTATATTAAGTATAATTTCTACTAATCAATTTTACACAAAAAAAAAATTCGTAATCTAGTTGAAAAAGTCTAACGTAGTTTTTTTGAATTATGTCTATTAGAAATATTTGATTGAGAATAAAAAAGATGTTTCTCCGTTACTGACAGTCAGTTAGCTCGACCATTAGTTTTAGTATCAGCTGTTTTGAAGCTGGTTAATTTTATAAATATCTTCAGGACAGACCTTGTAATTTACATAATTTATAATTACTATCGGGACTGTTAAACATGCATCACAACATAGTATAAAACAAAGTCGCTTTCTCTGTCCCTATTTCCCTATGTCCCTATGTGTGCTTAAATCTTTAAAACTACGCAACGGATTTTGATGCGGTTTTTTTAATAGATAGTGATTGAAGAGTGATTGAAGAGGAAGGTTTATATGTATAATAACATCCATTAATGTGTTATTTTTGGGGTTTCTAATGTGATATCGTAAAAAATTAAATTTTTTTCGCTTACATTTCAAACGCTGGCTGAACCCTACGAGATTTATCAAAATAATGTACTAAGTATTGTACGCATTGAAAAGGTCTACAGAAAACTTCACTTTGGTATATGTCTATCCCTTATGGATATCCCACAATAACATTTTTTTGTCATTTACTTGTTACGATAAATAATGGCTAATTTTCAAAGCGATTTTAACCAATACAGCATTAGTCCTTATCTAATTAAATGAAATGAAATGAAATTTATTAAACAGAAACAGAAAATATTTTTACAATTTCAGACATATATATGTTGTAGTTACGTTATAAAATACAGACAAAACAGTATATATGTCTCTAGTTAGTCTGGTAGTCTAGAAGCTCTATTTCTAATCTATTCATTACGTATTTCCTTAATCCTTTAATCATATTAATTTCTCCTGGGCTACCGATATTTTTAAGCTCGGTATTTTTAACCGACTTCAAAAAAGGAGGAGGTTACTCAATTCGACCGTGTATATATCTATCTATAAATATATAAAAGCGAAAGGTCACTCATAACGAAATCTCCGAAACTATAAGACCTACAAACTTGAAATTTGGCAGGTAGGCTCCTTATAAGACGTAGGCACCCGTTAAGAACGGATTTTACGAAACTCGACCCCTAAGGGGGTTGAAAGTTTGTACGAAAGTCCTATGTTTTTGAAGTAAGAGACTTGAAATTTAAAATGTATGCTCTTTAGATGGTGAGGAGGCGTTCAAATAATGTATCTTTAGAAATCAACTCCCTTTTAGGGTTAAAACGGGGGATGGTAGGTTGACTCACTCATCATGATATCTCCGAAACTATAAGAGATACAAATTTGTCATTTGGCAGGTAGGCTCTTTATAGGTTGTAGACATCCGCTAAGAACGGATTTTACGAAACTCGACCCCTAAGAGGGTAAAACGGGGGTTGGAAGTTTGTACGAAAGTCCTATGTTTTTGAAGTAAGAGACTTGAAATTTAAAATGAATGCTCTATAGATGGTGAGAAAGTGTTCAAATAATGTATCTTTAGAAATCATCTCGACCTACAAAAATTAAATTTGGCCGGTAGGTTCCTTATAGGGCGTAGACATCCGCTAAGAACCGATTTTACGATATTCCACCGCTAAGGAGGTTTAATTGGGGTTGATAGTTTGTATGAAACATATACAGCAGCTATAAGTTCGCCTGATAGGTTATTTATACTGCAGCCTGAAAATAAAACTAAAAATGTGGTGTATAGAGAGTACTAAATTGTGCCTTTCAAAAAGTTACTCAGTGTGATAAGCATTTCAAGTGACTGAAATAAAAAACTATTGTACTGTGTGGCTACGGTACTAAAGAATATAGCCACCCCCTTTCTTCCCGTGGGTGCCGTAAGAGGCGACTAAGGGATAACACAGTTCCACTACCACCTTGGAACTTAAAAAGCCGACCGGTGGCGGGATAACCATCCAAATACTGGCAATGAAATACACAGGCCGAAGACGGGCAGCAGCGTCTTCGGTGCGACAAAGCCAGCCCTGCGGTCACCAACCCGCCTGCCCAGCGTGGTGACTATGGGCAAAACATATGAGTTCACGCTATTTTTGGCGTAAACTTGTGGAGGCCTATGTCCAGCAGTGGACTGTATAGGCTGTAATGATGAATGATGAAATAAAAAAACATTATTTGCGTTAAACATATTGATAGTAATGCATATCTTAACGTAATGCATATCTTATCCGTTTACGGAAGGGCTAAGCCGATTTTGATGAGAGTTTCACTGAAAGTTTGCAGAGAAAACTTTGTAACACACTGATTTCAACGCGGGCGAAGCCGCGGCACAGCTAGTACTAGTATAGATTACTTTCAAGTAAGGACGACGATGAAATAAATACGCAGTTTTGAGCTACGGTTCAATTTATTTACAACAAAGTTAAAGTATAAATTCATAAGGCACTTATACAACACGCAACGTGCAAGTCATCTCGAAGTCAAGCAACAGGCGGCCGCTGCTAGGCGGGGCGCGCGCCGCGGGGCCGCACGCGCGTGTCGTCGTGCGGGTCGCGCAGCACGTCGTCGGCGGCCAGGCGCGGGTACGAAGCGCGCGCGAGCACGCCGCACGTGTTGGCGCGCGCCTGCACGCGCACGAAGCCGCGCTCGCCCCACGCCTCCGACCACGAGTTCTTGAGGATGAAGTGCGGCTCGCCCTTGCGCTGCCCCCAGCCCACCGCCAGCACTGCGTGGTTCAGCTTCTTCGGCATCTTCGCGCTGGGAGTGTGAACATACTGTGTCAGCTGAGATCGAGCGTTATTAATCAAATATTCGACGTTTATTTTATAGAATTGAGTATATTTTATGTCAATTCTACATTATATAAAATAAACGTCTGTAACTTTTTTTTATATTGACCTATTGCATCTTCTGAAATAACTGGTACGGTAAATTTTGCGAGAATCATCTACTAAAGAAGTGTTTGAATAAGCTGGTGCTAAATTTACAACAATGACAAACACAAAACCATAATTTTTATCACTCATAAAAATTAGAATTATATAAGGAAAATATATAAAAATTATATATAAGAGGAATAGATTTTTGTTCGAATGAAAGCTTATTAGAAGAGATCAGACCATCTGTCGTCGTAGAGGACGCCCTTCTTGTAGAACACGAAGCTCTTCGCCTTGGCGTCGACGATGACGACGGACGGCGCGTGCTGCTTGATGGCGACCTGAGGGGGGCCACGCTCATACTTTATAACAAGGAAATAAAGCGTAACAAGGCCAACACATAGACTGCAGTACTAATTCGTGATATCCCAGTGGATAGAACTTGTGAATTGTTACAACAACCAACAAGGAAACATACATTACACATTTATTTTATGTTTATTAATCTATTTGTATTAATATTTTAGTCATTAATTCAGTGATGTTTGTGATGTCCTAAATGAATATATTTTTCTTTCTTTCTTTCTTTCTTTCTTACACAAACACAAACTTCTAATCCACAATATATCTATAGAGCTGAACAAACATTTGTCTCAAACGGAGATCAAACCACGGCCTACTAACATTCCTGGCAAATAATAAGCAATTGCTGCGACTACTGCACCACTTCGTCAATACATTTCATACGTTATATACAACGTTATAATTATTTTGTGATCTTTTATGAACTCATCATGTACTTTAAGAGCGGTGACGCTGTTGGCGGTCACGTTCACGTGTCCGCTGATGCGCGTGACGGGACGCACTTTCTTATCTTCGCACGTGTCGACCTGGAAAACGGAGGCCTAAGCTTATCGACGTTCAAAAAACCATTTTAATTTACATCAATTATACATTTTCAACCAAATACCTTTTCCTTATAAGCCGGATAGTCGTCAAGAGCTGGTAGTCCCCGATTTTGAACGTAATCGTAAGCATGACTGGGCCACGTTCCTTTGCAACCATTTCCTCCAAACCTAATAAAATTAAAATGGATATAAACGAAGTGTCGGTCGGCGTGGGAAGCACCGGCTGGAGACAGGTGGATGTGTATCCGGAGGCAGGTGGACGTGTATAGAAGCTCTTATTGTCAATGTAATATAGTAGTCGTGAGGTAGTTACGGGTGCGCGCAGTCCACGAGGCACTGCTCGGAGAGCGGCACGAGGCGGCGCGTGCGCACGAACAACGCGCCCTCCACCGCGCCCGCCACCGCGAACGCCCAGCACGACGCGCACGAGCCCTGGTCTGAGGACACACGCGCGTTACTGCAGACATTAGCGCCACCCATCACATGCCATTACTTAATCACGAAAGAGTAAAAAACAAAAGAATAGAAAAGCATTTCACTACTTAACTCTGAATTTGTAAAAGTATTTTCACATAAAAAAATTACTTACATAAAACAAACTTATGATATAAATATTTATTTCAAAGGGCATTTATAGACATTAATGCGTTTGCAAATAACGTGTGAAGCGACGTACACCTGACGGGCGAGACGGCCCCTCGCGGGCGCCAGTCGAACCTGTCGGGCAGGCGAGCCTCCTCGTCCTTCAGCTCGGCGCGGTCGTGCGGAAACTGCTCCGCGCGCGTGTTCTCCGGGGAAAGCTCTACGCCGCGCAACTGCTCCAGCTCCGCGTCCAGGCGATCAGCGAGGTAGTTACTGGCCAGCTCGAAGGTCGCACCCTCGCGGTTGCCGGAGTGGATAAAGCGGAGGTGCTGCATCAGGAGATTCTTTCTCACCGCCTCTTCTGTGTCGTCCAAGTACTGGCGATTGTATTCCGTTTTAAATCTGTAAAAGTTAAAATATGAAACTGTCAGCCGCATAACCTGTAGTAGCCGTACTATCAAGAAAAACTATATTTATTTAGCTGTAGCCCAGGAACACCGGTCCCGTAAGAATATCGAGGTAAAAACTAACAATTACAATATCTGAAACGAACAATGTGCATTTTGTTTCCTTCTAGCAAGAGTTCCCTCGAGACGACCACGGAGGCAATTCTTTCGTAATCTGGTGGCTAATGGACACATGACGTATTAGTATGAGCGAGCGTACTGTTGCAGGGCCTCGTCGTATCGCAGGTCGCGGTGTGGCGACGTGAACTCCAGCAGTGGCTCGAGGCGCGCTAGATCTTCCGCGGACGACGCGTTCAGTTGCTCCACGTGGTCACACAGCTCGTCTGAAACGTAAATTTTAGCCGTCGACTTTTTCTCTAGAACAAGACTGAACAATTCTGATGCACTGGTGATACTGACTGGTGAGTTCCAAATAACACTTGTATATATATAGCTTTGCTATCTTTTATTCTCTGTCTGCTCCGCCTCCGCACGAGTAGTGTACATATGTATATAAGTAAGTTTAGCGACTGGTTTACACCGCAATGTACATCATATGTGTAGCGTTGATAATAGTACCGATGTTTGGAGTAAAGAAGTCTCTGTCGTGGGTAGCCTCGCGGACGTCCAGGTAGCGGTGCTGGTAGCCGTCACAGTCGGCGCCCAGCACGGAGCTGTTCACGCTCACCGTGTACCTGGGATACAAATACTTTTTGTCAATCTTGAAAATAGTCCTCACAATAAACAATAGCAAACTTGACTTTAAGTTTCTTAGATTAGCTTTCAAAAATGTTAAATTTTCAAGCTAAATTTATGGATCACATTGAGCCTTCACAAAATGACAAGCAATTAACAATTATTTATGTTCATTAAAAAAAATTTTTTTTTCAAACAGGCTTCAAAAGTACTTTTGAATCGTCATTTTACACAAAAATTACATTTGTTTTAAATTAATTAATTATAGTCATAATTGTGTTAGCTCGCAAACAACAAAAAACCGACTTCAATTACATCGACAACGTGAAAAAAGTCAAGTAAATACGTATTAACGATAGCTTGAAAAGTTCTTGTCAGATCTCAATTAAGTTAAAATGGGCTCATATGACACGCACAACCTTTCGATTTAAATTTTTTTATCGAAATCGGTTCTACTCAGTCAAAGGTTCTGAGGTAACATATATAAAAAAAACAATACAGTCGAATTGAGAACCTCTCTTTTTTGGAAGTCGGTTGAAAAATTGAAGCTTATTATGGAGCATTGTGGAGCAGTGCGTGGAGGTGTGTGTTACCGCAGCGGCGTGGCGCTGCCGTCGGTCGCGCGGCGCAGCAGCAGATCGTGCCGCAGCGTGAGCGCCTCCCCCCGCGCGGCGCCGCCCTCCCCCGCGCGCCCCGCCCACTCGTGCCGCCAGCGCTCCGCCAGCGCGCCGCCGACCTCCACTTCCTCGTAGCCTGCAATTAACAATAAAAGCAGTGGCGTAGCGTATCGTAAATTAACCATGAATTGGTCAACTGACAAAAAAGTAAATAAAAAAGGGCGTTAGCAACTAATAAGATATCACCTGTTTCATGATTTTTCATCGAATGCGCAAATTCCAAATCATAAAAACAACTAACAATCACCATGCAACCTCTATGACTGCTTGGAAATTTGTAATATTGTGTTACAAAGTGCTTAAAGTTTTCCAAAAGTTAATCAGATTATACCTGTATTTCAAGATAATATTCTGAAAATAATAATATACAATGCACAAAAAAATGGTCTTTGGGCAGAGGAGGGCTAGTCTAAAGCCTCACAATATATCATCATAAAGCAAGCGTAGAGGCTCAAAAAAAATTGCTAATAAACATCAGGTGATTCAATAATCCAATCCAATATCCAGATCCAATGGATGACCCCTAATTAAAATAATTTAATAAATAACACAATTGGGTAGGGGCAGCAAAAACCGACGCTGCGCCACTGAATAGGAACACTTCTAGTGTCACATATATTTAAAATAAAACATAGCATAATATAAACTAACTGCTTTGAATTAAGGTAGGTAAGTAAAGAGTTACTTATTTTGTATAACTTAGAAAATTTAATTAAGCTTGAGACCTTAATCAGTGATAATAATTAACTTGAATATACAATCCCTTTTAGATTTGTAATTTTACTATTTCTAGTTATAGAAAAGTAAGCAGCACAGTTTAGAAACTGCTTAACACTCTTTGAAATTACCATCGAAAGAGAATAGTTCAACGTCGGGCAGGGCGGGCAGCGCACGGTCCGCCGCGCTCGGCGGACTCACCGCCTTCCCGCAGCGACGCACCGGGCCGTCTCCAGAACGATCCACACGCATCTGTGAGTGACGATATAATAGTAACAATTAGAATAGTTTTATATTTTAACAACGAGCACATTTGCCTGTTTTATTACACAACTATATTTTGTATATACCTCAAGACGCTGCACGCTCCCGTCCGGCAACACGGTGCGGTATGTAGAAGTCGACCCGCCGTGGAAACTTACTCGAGCCTCTCCAGTTTTAGCATTGTACCTAACAGAACAATATTAGTTTATTAATAATAATTAAAAATGCTGTGTGGTTACGTCATCAAAGAATATAGCCACCCCCTCTCTTCCCGTCGGTGTCGTAAGAGGCGACTAAGGGATAACACAGTTCCACTACCACCTTGGAACTTATAAAGCCGACCGATGGCGGGATAACCAACCAACTGCTGGCTTTGAAATCCACAGGCCGAAGACGTGCAGCAGCATCTTCGGTGCGACAAAGCCAGCCCTGCGGTCACCAACCCCCCTGCCCAACGGTGACTATGGGCAAAACACATGAGTTCATGCCATGTTTGGCGTGAACTTGTGCAGGCCTATGTCCAGTAGTGGGCTGCGAAAGGCTGTTGTGATGATGATGATGGAGTTAAAAATTAAAAATATATATAACATTAAAATAGTAGTCACCACTAAGGGAATACAGCTTTAAGAAAAGGCTACGGATTAGTATTGAATAAATAATTCAATACTCTATACATATTTTAATAAATAATTGTCAGAAGAACTATTTATAATTTATTAACGAAAATTGGTTAAGTAATGAAGTCACGGGTAGTTGTTTGTACCTAAGTCACTCGATCGCACTACGATGTAGTCTGAAGCTAAGATCTTATGTAATGAGTTAATCAAATCGTAATCGATGTGTGAAGTGTGAACCCACCACACGGTGTAAGTCTCCGAGTAGTCGGCGCGCGGCACGGTGAGCTCTCCGCGCAGTACGAGCGAGCGCTCGAACCGGGGACGCGGCGGCGTGCGAGCGCGCGCTCCCGAGCCGAACGACGATGTCAGCGTGAAGTAGGTCTGCGTCACCGGAGCCTTGCTCACGGGACTCGGCGACGGAGCGGGGGCTACGTCCTCGACTACCTCTTCGCTAACAGACGTGTCTTCAGGTTCCGGCACGCGCTCGCTGCCGTCGAACTCGGAGAACAGCGAAGGTGGCAGACCCGGAGCCTGCGGGACTTGAGCAAGAAACTGCTCCACTAACTCTCTAGACGAACCTGAATAAGGAAGTAAAAATAATTTGAATTATTACATCGACAGCACTCGATCTACTATGACAGATTATCTTATGTATAGTAGTAAGCAATTCCAGCAGCGCAGTCCACCCCATCTCTGACATCGTTTGAAAATTAACGAAGGTTTTAAGTATTGTTCCGTCAACGTTGACAAGCAAACATGAAACTTAATGCAATAACCTCGAAAAGTGATCGACGTCAACTTGAAAACAGAATTATTGTGTAAATTGCAATTATATTGTGAAACTAGCTGTGCCCGCGACTTCGTCCGCGTGGAATTCAACAAAAAAGTTATTGTTCAGTTCGCAGAGTTATAAAATAAATAAAATTAGCCTAAGTTACTCCTTACTACGTCAGCTATCTGCCAATGAAAGTCCCGTCAAAATCAGTCCAGCCTATTCAGGGATTAGCCGGAACAGACAGACAGACAAAAATTGTAAAAAATATTATTTTGGTATATGTACCGTGTATATACCGTATTACAAACCGACACTCCGTAAACGTACGTGCTTTCGGGAAGGTGGGGCTGGTGGTGGGTTGGTCGAGCTGGTCCACTCGAATGTAAGACGGATACTTTGTCTCCTTATCTGAATCAGTGTGTTTTCTTGGCGGCTTCGCTTTGTCCTCGGAACCCCTGCGGCTGTCATTAGGTCGTCTCGAGGTACTCCGGGGTGTGGTCGGACGATGCGGCTTTTTTGTCACAGGATAGTCATCGTCTTCATCGTTTTCCTTGTCCTGCTCCCGCACGTCACAATCTGCAAACATCTAACTAGATATACTCATGGGCGTTTTTATCCCAGGGGCCCAAATAGCCATGGTCCGGAGTGGCATCCTGGGAGGGGCGGCACAAACGGAGCATACTAGAGTACCTACTAGGGATGTAAAAAATTAATCTATTTTTACAAGATAATAAAACAAGGTAAAAAATTACCTTACAAAAATCGGTAATTTTTTAAATTATTTTTATTTAACTTCAAAAACTTCAAAAAAGGAGAAGGTTACTCAATTCGACCGTATAATTATATATTATTTTTATGTATGTTCGGGGATAACTTCGTCGTTTATGAACCGATTTTGATAATTCTTTTTTTTTCTTTTTGTTGGAAAGGAGATACAAGTGTGGTACCATGATAAGGAAACCAGGATCTGATGGTGGAATCCCAGTGAAATCGAGCGAAACTCTGTGCCAAAAAATGTGTGCACACAGCTTTCTCATTTATGTTTTTATGTATCCTAACCTATGTAAGCTATTATTTTCTTCTTAAAAAAGCGAGAACGCGAAAAAGTGATAGAAATATTTATATGCACGTTCATTTCAATGTGGGTTTTACAGATCGTACAAATTAGGTACTATTCACAAAATAACTGCCAGTCCCCGCAAAGACTCGATTTCTAATATTGTTTAAGATTAATCTTCTGTTAAGTAATATAGCAGTGCAACACGACACAATGGCACGCCACGCGTAATGTGAGGTCAGTTATATGTGACGTAACTTGAAAGGTCTCTGAGCTCAATTATATTTGACTCAAAAGCGGAAGTAAACGACGGCTTCGAAGTCAATGCAATTTATTTATTTGTAGGACAAATTAGGCCAAGGCGCTGTATGCAATTAAGCCTAAAATTTCATTACAGGAAAAAGTATTGATAATGCTATTTAAGATTTAGGATATTATTATATCAACCTGAGCGGTGTATTTTACGTGTGGAGGATGCTACCGGCAACACGAGCAGCGGCAGCGTTGGACCGCGGGACTTTCCACCTGACAAGGAAAGTCAATACATGGAGTAAATCAATATTTTAGGTATAATTACTTTATCAACAACAATAGTATACGTATAATATCTTGATCAAACTACTTATCAAATAATAACTACTACGAAATATCGTAAAGTATTCTTTTCACAATCATAGGTTTACTTTACAACCATTTCGTAAAAGTTTGAAGTAAGCTAAAGTATTTCCGACCTGTGGGTAATTCGACAGGAACGAAGAAAGGCCACCCGCCAGCGTTTTCAGATTTTCTTTTAGGCTTATCATCATCTTCATCGTCATCATCGCTGTTGTATGCTGTGGAAATTATAATTAATTATAAATTGTCATCGAAAGCTTTAAGCTGCGAGTCATTGAGTTAATAAAATTTAACAAGTTACTTGTAAGAAGCTGCAACCAGTTATGTCTTGGAGTTCGTTTCTCACGGTACTCTATCATGTTCGATCTATCGCCAACCTCGACTGGGTCGAGACCTGCGCCTGAATCCAGCTGCGCGGGACTGCCGACTGCTGCTCCTGAAAATTAGAAACCATTGATTCACACTTTCGTTGATTGTCAGAAAAGATCTAAACTCTAATCTCTATCTAAAAGATTATTGATAGATATGGAAACGCTATGTCATCTCTACAAAGTCTACACATATAAGGTTCATTACAAGACATGTAGTGGTCGCTTATATTATGTTAACTAGCTGTGCCCGCGACGCCGTCGCGTGGAATTAAACAAAAAAATTATTGTTCAGTTCGCAGTGTTAGAAAATAAATAAATTTTCAAAAAAAGTAGGCTAAGTTACTCCTTAGTACATCAGCTATCTGTCAGTGAAAGTCCCGTCGAAATCGGTTCAGCCGTTTTAAGAGATTAGCCGGAACAAATAGACAGACAGACAAAAGTTGTAAAAATGCTATTTTAGTATATTTACCGTGTATACATCCATACACATTTAGTAAAGGCGTTTATCTTAATAATACAAACAAACACTTCAATTTTATTAATTTCTATATCTTCACTGTAACAAAGTATATTCTAAGTTCATTGTATTTCGACGACTGTAGTCGCCGCCCAGCGGTGGCGTAAACCACTTAATGTACAATATACCTCGTCTCTTAAAATAAACTCCCAAATATTATTCCATTCAAGCCAAATTTTATCTTCATACGTAGTATTGATAATGAAGTAATTTTTATTCATAAGGATTCACATTCTATACTTAATAATAATCTATCACTACATAGTATAAAACAAAGCGGCTTTCTCTGTCCCTGCACATGTATGTACGCTTAAATCTTTAAAACTACGCAACGGATTTTGATGCGGTTCTTTTTAATATATAGATTGATTCAAGAGGAAGGTTTATATGTATAATAACATCCATTAAATAGTGGAGAAATACTGTTATTTTTGAGTTTTCTAATGTTATGTCATAAATAATAATAATTTTTTTTCGCTTAAATTGCAAACGCAGGCTGAACCCTACGAGATTTATCAAAATAATGTACTAAGTATTGTACACATTGAAAAGGTCTACAGAAAACTCCCCGATGGTATATACCTATCTCTAATGGATATCCCACAATAACATTTTTTTGTCATTTACTTTTTACGACAAATAATGGCTAATTTTCGAAGCGATTTTAACCAATACAGCATTAATCCTTATCCAATTAAATAACTTAAATATATTTTTTATTTAATATAGATCTATATGGCCCTTTACAGCATATGATTCAAATGAATATTTTCGAAGATATTACAGATTTAAAAATCGCGGTACGTAGCGTTTGCGGCGGTTCCGGCCGGCTTTTACTCTATGTTAAGGCGTGTGGGCCACAGGCAGTAATGAATAAATCAAAACTACTGGATCGATTTAAATCATTTTTTCAGTGAATGACATAGGCTATAATTATATTTTATACCCGTGCGAAGCCGGAGCGGGTCGCTAGTATACTAATAAATAGAGAGTCGTTTTGTTGGTCTGTGATACTGCGAAAACTACTGAACCGAACGGAATAATACTTATACCATAAGATGCAGCGTATTTCGGAGAAAGTTTTAGTATATGCTATGTTGGTGATTACTTATCGTGTAAAAATATGGTCGGACAGAGGTCGCTAGTAATATATTAAACTAGCGATCCACCCCGGCTTCGCACGGGCGCAAAAACTATCAGTGTGCCTCTACTACATTATGCATGTATTATACAAAAAATATAAACTTTTCTCTGGAACCACTCTATTTAGTCGCAGGGAGTTAGGCACCTTCTTTCAGATATACTAATGAATAATCCTTGGTATCGTTTACTTCAGGTTGTCTTAACGTTACATTCAGTTCGCATATGTAACGTTTTTCTAACCACACATGAAAGAATTTCTAAAATCTGTTCTAACAGTATTATATTATAGATTAGTCCCCACTAATTAAAAAAATATTATACTAAAATAATTAAGATTTGATATAAACTACAATATATTAAAAGAAAAATTTGAACTATAGTCCTTGAAATATAAATATTTTATTACAATGATGATTTGATTTATATCGTATATTTGATTTGAATACATTATATTTTTTATTAAATATGATTTGTTGAAGGCCAAATTCAAATGAGTAGGTATGTCACTTACGTAATAATTGTAAAAATTTCTTAAGCCGGATCTCGTACTAAATATATGCCCTAACTGAAATATATGCCTAAACATATTAATGTTTTATGTCAATGAGCCAGTACATATGCAAGGCAATACATACATATATCGACACATGCCTGATAAAATTGCGTTAATGGTAAAATCCTCATGAAAATCTGTTCAGTTCTTTTAAGCTTATCGTGGACAGAGAAACAGGTGCAGCGAAGTACTTTGTTCTAGAACATTTTATTAAGGTTAGGTAAGATGTTTATCTAATATAGAAATCATTGCGACCTCCGAGTCACATTCGTAATAAAGGCGAAGCGGTTCATCCGTCGCCGCGCTATTGACCTTCCTGTGAAGAAGCTCGTCCACTTACATCAAATGATGGAATAAAATAATATTCCTAACACTGACCTAACACTAAACACTTTCCGCAAGATTTTCGTACAAGAAAATGTTGTGCTACATGATTTCGATGATGCAGTTAAACTAACAGGCTGGGCTTTATAGACTGCAGATAACCCCTTCCGGTAACGCATAATTTATGAAATTTAATCGTTTCGTGCCGAGATTACCACTTCAAAACGAATAGACTTATATGATTTAAAATTTCAGAGCAGATGTATTCAACGACTATGGAAGTAGCGCGATGTTGATAATTTAAATTATTAATTGTAGGTACTTAGTTAGAGTGAAGCTACCTCCAGTTCGGAATGTTGGTAAAAACAGCGGCAAAATCGGCAAGAATTTCAATTATTACTATTTAAAATCATTACTATATTACTCTATATTGGGTGTCGTAAGAGGCGACTAAGGGATTCCAAGGTTCCACTACCACCTTGGAACTTAAGAAGCCGACCGATGGCGGGATAACCATCTAACCGCTGGCTTAGAAACACACAGGCCGAAGACGGGCAGCAGCGTCTTCGGTGCGACAAAGCCAGCCCTGCGGTCACCAACCCGCCTGCCCAGCGTGGTGACTATGGGCAACACACATGAGTTCATGCATTTTTGGCGCGAACTTGTGGAGGCCTATGTCCAGCAGTGGACTGCAATAGGCTGGAATGATGATGAATGATGACTATATTACTCAAAAGTTTTCTACATATAGTCAGTCGTATTTACATCATAACATTACCAAAGCTTCGTGGAAACAGAAATAACCCGCAGTTCATAGTACCAGAGATATGTTTTCAAACTAATACAGAACATACCTACAGAGTAACTAAAATACCTACTTGAAACGCTGTGATAAGCTCTCCTTCGTGTCGTGAATCTTGTAAATAACATTAATATGTATATATATTCAGTCAATAGTATCTTAATATTCAAGATATTGACCTTGTCCGGAGATTATGTTTTGTTACGTTGAATGGCAAACCCGTTTACTAAATAAGTTTATTTTTAATCGTATAATCTTTAATTGTTCGTGAAATCCAAACTTCGACTTTTAACATTTTAGGCAAGTAAGGATGAAAAACGAGTTTAAACGAAATAATTTTTTTTTTACAAATGGTTAGATGTGTTCGTCACGGTCACCAGCGTCCCCAGCCGATAGTCGCTCTCAAATCTGGATAAAATTGACGTGACACATAAGGGTACGAATACATCTCCAACACTGGCAATGATTTCCTTTGTATGTCGTCTTGTATATAAATAATTTGGTCGCCTTTCTAGCGCCTTTGATCCTCGCATTTTATTATTCAAAGGAAACGTAACATCTCAGATAAGTATAGACTTATATTGTTGTTGGTTCATGTGTATAAGCTATCTTTAAATGTGATCAAATAATTAGCCATAGTTGCTAATTAGTCTTCTAAAAATTAGGCAAAGTATCCAAGAAAAATAAGATGAGGCGGAGACTTCTCTAAATGCATTTTCAACTTAAATTACATTTCTTAAAAGCTCAAACATTAGTTATAGACTTTCGACATTTGAAATTGGGCATTGTACTTCAATTTTTAACCGACTTCCAAAAAAGGAGGAGGTTCTCAATTCGACTGTATTTTTTTTTTTTTTTTTTTTTTTTTTTTTTATGTATGTTACATCAGAACTTTTGCCCGTGTGGACCGATTTCGACAAATTTTGTTTTAATCGAAAGGTGGTGTGTGCCAATTGGTCCCATTTAAATTTATTTGAGATCTAACAACTACTTTTCGAGTTATATCTAATAATGTGTTTTTACTTGACGCTTTTTTCGTCGACCTACGTTGTATTATACCGCATAACTTTCTACTGGATATACCGATTTTGATAATTCTTTTTTTGTTGGAAAGGGGATATCCCTAGTTTGGTACCGTGATAAGGAAACTAGGATCTGATGATGGGATCCCAGAGGAATCGAGGGAAACTCTCGAAAATCCGTAATAACTTTTTACTGGGTGTACCGATTTTGATAATTTTTAATTTAATCGAAAGCTGATGTTTATCATGTGGTCACATATAAATTTTATCGAGATCTGATAACTACTTTTTGAGTAATCTTTAATAACGCGTAGTTGCTTGACTATTTTTTCGTCGATCTACGTTGTATTACTTGTCGATGTAATTGAAGTCGGTTTTTTTTCGTTTGCGAGCAAACACAATTATTTTTCATACAACTAGGTCTGAAAACAAAACGTAACAACTTACGGCTCACCTGATGTATTACCGTAGCTTATAGACGCCTACAGCACGTAAAAGTCAATGATATATATATACACAACAGCTTAAGACGAGTCGTACATCGATATGTTAAAAAATCGGAAGCAAGGTTCTGTGTGACTAGCATACATAGGAGTGACAGACATATTTATTTCCATACACATTCCAATAGTTCTAGTCGCAACTAATAATAGCGTGTTATAAGAAATGCTTGTTAAACTTTCACATTGTGTTAGTACAAGTCATTTAGCCCAAACATTTCAATTTTTTTATGCACGAAATTCGGTTGGTTAGGATTTAGGAACGTACATTCATTTATACTTACTTAATATTAGCATAAGTATTTATACTTAATATTAGCATAATATGCTGCAGTTTGTTTGTTTAAACACGCTTATCTCTGTAACTTGTTGGTGGTAAGAAGTCTATAGGATATTTTTTCTCGAATTAACGCTTGCGTAAACGCCGGCACAGCTAGTAATAATATTAAGAGCCATTTCACATAATTGTGTTTGCTCGCAAACGAAAAAAAACGACTTCAATTACATCGACGAGTAATACAAGGTAGATCGACGAAAAAATAGTCAAGTAACTACGCGTTATCAAAGATTACTCAAAAAGTAGTTATCAGATCTCAATAAAATTTATATGTAATAAGTTATTGCGGATTTTCAAGAGTTTCCCTCGATTTCTCTGGGATTCCATCATCAGATCCTGGTTTCCTTATCATGGTACAAAACTAGGGATATCCCCTTTCCAAGAAAAAAAGAATTATCAAAATCGGTACATCCAGTAGAAAGTTATGCGGTATAATACAACGTAGGTCGACGAAAAAAGCGTCAAGTAAAAACGCATTATTAGATATAACTCGAAAAGTAGTTGTTAGATCTGAAATAAATTTAAATGGGACCAATTGACACACACTACCTTTCGATTAAAACATAATTGTGTTTGCTCGCAAACGAAAAAAAAACCGACTTCAATTACATCGACGAGTAATACAACGTAGATCGACGAAAAAATACTCAAGTAACTGCGCGTTATCAAAGATTACTCAAAAAGTAGTTATCAGATCTCAATAAAATTTATGTGTGACCACATGACAAACATCGGCTTTCGATTAAATTAAAAATTATTAAAATCAGTACACCCAGTAAAAAGTTATTGCGGATTTTCGAGAGTTTCCCTCGATTTCTCTGGGATCCCATCATCAGATCCTGGTTTCCTTATCATAGTACTAAATTAAGGATATCTTCTTTCCAACAAAAAAAGAATTATCAAAATCGGTACACCCAGTAAAAAGTTATTGCGGATTTTCAAGAGTTTCCCTCGATTTCTCTAGGATCCCATCATCAGATCCTGGTTTCCTTATCATGGTACTAAACTTGAAATATCATCTTTCCAACAAAAAAAGAATTATCAAAATCGGTACATCCAGTAGAAAGTTATGCGGTATAATACAACGTAGGTCGACGAAAAAAGCGTCAAGTAAAAACGCATTATTAGATATAACTCGAAAAGTAGTTGTTAGATCTCAAATAAATTTAAATGGGACCAATTGGCAAACACCACCTTTCGATTAAAACAAAATTTGTCGAAATCGGTCTACCCGGTCAAAAGTTCTGATGTAACATACATAAAAAAAAAAAAAAATACAGTCGAATTGAGAACCTCCTCCTTTTTTGGAAGTCGGTTAAAAATTTGTCGAAATCGGTCTACCCGGTCAAAAGTTCTGATGTAACATACATTAAAAAAAAAATACAGTCGAATTGAGGACCTCCTCCTTTTTTGGAAGTCGGTTAAAAAATCGGTAACAATCCGCGAAATTGTAATACTTAGACGTCAGTGTTGGATGCAATAATGTAATTTATATTTTTGAAATATAATAGAGCAACCTTTGTTGTAGTCCACAGTCAGATCAGAATTTTGATTTATATTATGTGTATAAAATTCTTAACCTTTTCATCAGCCTCCTCCCTGGGTAAACGGTCGCAATGTATACTTTGAAGTCCTACTTTTCAATAACGTCTACGTTGAAACCATTTTAAAAAAATACGTAATATGTGGAATATAATTTATTGAATAGAACAGAGTTTTATTCCATTTGTATCGCTATTAATCGATAAGAAGAAAATTAAAGTTACGAATATTTTCCAAATAAGTATAATTTTAAAAGCAATATTTTTCTTAGAAAACTAAGAAATTTTAACGAACTATCTTCATCAAAGTAAACTTACATCATTAAGGAATACAAAAAATAATAATTAAAAGATGTAATCATTTTTAACACATTTTATATTAAATAATAAAAAGATAGTATATATTACCACGCATCAAGCCCAGTAAATCATTAATCAGTCGAACGCCGGCGCTCAAGATCCACGCCAAATTCTGCGCAGCCGTCCCTTTCGCTAACACGCGCCAAGCGCCTGTTGTTATAGCGGATAAACCGCATTTGATACTTTCCTAATAAAATATAAATAAAATAAACATAATTATTACGAAAATGACTGTAAAATAATATAATGATAATTTCTGTAAACAAATGTATAATTTAATTTTCTTTTCTCACATTATCAATACAAATAGGCATTTCAATCTGTTTGTCTTGTTGTTTGTTAATTAATAATTATATATTAATATGTTTGTCGGTATCGATGTCATAAAATGCTATTTTATTCATATCGTAAATATTAGATTCATTCGTAAACTTAAAAAACTAAATCAATTTAAAAAAATTTGTTTCATAAAATTGATTTTTTATTTTTATTTTAAATTTATTGACTGTTGTTATATAACATACTTGAAATTTTTAACAAATTAATTATGTAAAAAACATTTTATACCATAGTTATTATATTTTATTATACATTAGAAAATGATCAAGTTGGTCTTTTGGTTGTCACACTATACTTACTAGCACAAAGATCGCGCGGCTCGTATGACTCGCGCAATGCGACCAAATTTTCCTAAACTTGCAGAGCGTAAAATTGTGAAATGGCTCTTAACTAAAGTAGTCATTGTTTGAACACGGAAGGCAAGAATAGACTGACGCCACCTTATCACCCAATGTTTGAATTTGCGAATAATATAATAATCACGCCTCTCTTCCGTAGGGGTAGGCAGAGACCACTTCTTTCCACTTTGCGAATAAGAGTTAGTATTAAAATGGTTTTAGGTAAATGGAGCTTTTTATTCGGCACACAGTAACGTGCGCGTTGTTGATCAAGAAACATGTCTGGGTCATTTGACTAAAACGCGTTGTGGCGCTCATTGTAAGACGCTATACTTAGAGAGTAAATGCTCCTTATTTCCAGTTCTTTTCAGTTAAAAGCAATTAAGTTTTAAGTATAGTACAGTGTTATGAAATAACCTCAAGAGTGCTTTTGAAGGCCTACTTGAGTAATAAATATTTAATTTGAATGACTTGAGATTAAGATAGGTCATTCAAAATGTTTGGTTATAATTGAATGTTTGGATGGCAGACACATTAATATTAAATAAGCAAAACAATTAAACAATCTTATGAAAATAATATTTCCTGATCATCTAAACAACACCTCAACTTGCATTCCGCGAGTAAGGACTAATATAATTATTGTGTTTTCATGTCGTATTTTTATAATAATAACATTTTATATAACCTAAATAGTTCATAATTTTTATGTACTTTCAATTGCAAAAATTAAATAAAAACAGTGCGCACTTGTCGTATTTATAATAATAATAAGAATAATAATTTTATTTAATTAAGAGTTATAGTCCACTCATTAGTAACATTAGTAACTTAAAATTACGTTAGTATACTTAAATTAAAATTAAATTTAACAATTTACTTGCTTAAGCTTTCTTGCCTCACCACTACGCCAACAAAGTGCTAAAGCATAGGCTCAGCATGCTTAGCACTGAACATTTTCAGAATTTTGTTAGAACTGAGCCGCATTCTGTTTAATAGAGACGCGGTCCGTTTCCTCAAGATTGCGAAAAAGGAGTCAGTATTCGCTTCAGTAAACATTGCAGACGCACTACAGAAGCGTCTCAGTCCCAACAAAATCCTAAAACCATTGTTATATTGCATTGTTTTATCGAAATTAAAAATACAAAATTGATCAAAACTTGGAAATGGTAATAATAAACTTATTATTTATATCTTTATTTTTGGGGTCGTTAAAATCAATTAAATTAAATAATTTAAGTTGAGAATATCATCGAAACACGTTTACGTATTAAAAACTTTTATTATAAAGATTTTATTATTCAAGGAAAACTCATCCTTCTTATTTTACACTTAGGTATATCATAATTTACATTTTGATCTTACACTAACGGCCCACATATTGCATATTACACTCACCGAGGCAGACGAGCGCGAGCCATACTAGCCACATGGCGCGCGTGGTACCACGCACCGTCACCATCATATCACCAGTACATCGAGAGCTGGCGACCGTCACCACCCGCACGCCACACTTTTGTAACTCATTGATGACTCGTCTATACGCGACCCCACCAAATATTAGACTTACCTTTGACCTTTTGACACACGAGACATCGAGGTAAAGCTATTGAATGGTTCCGTAGCAAATTAAAACTTTCGAATATTTTCAAATCACACAAACGGACCGCTTCAGATTAAAGATAAAGAATGAACTTTCGGATGGTAGTCTTCCGTGAACTTTAAGGCCTCTAAACTTTGATGTCTGCGAAGAATTCAAAAATGACACTTTATTGACAAACTTGAGATACAATTTATTTAACTCTCGTTGATGTTTTCAAACGTATAACTAATAAGATTATTTTCCCATTGTTTGTGTGTTAGTTTTATTTAAAAAAATTAATTATAAATTTTTTTTTTAAAAAAGCCTGCATGAAGAATACCTAATAGAAAATCAACTGAATAAAAATAGGTAAAAAAACTTTTTAAGTTAAACGGTTTTATGTTAAACATACATTGCAATGTTTAAGATAAATGTACTAAAAACCAAAAAATAATAAAATAGATACAATCGTGGGAATTATAAACATATGCATAGACTAGACTAAAATAAAACCGTGGGGCACGTCAATTGTCTACAATCGTTGATTAAAATGTTTGTTTTGTAATGTTACACTATAATTAGGCAGTTGTTCAACCGACAACGATGGACGTGTGATAAGTAGGGCTAGAATGTGGAAACAAGCTAGCAAGCTCGATTATAAGCGAGTTTTAGGGTTTCATAGTGGTGAGCGACTAGTACTTTTATCATATGTTTTGTCGATTAAAGACAAACTACGAGCAGTGAAACGATTCCTCGCCAGCCAGCAGTGTGAATGTCCAACGATAAACTAGTTGAAACATCTCTTTTATTTACATGGAGTGTATAACTATTTGAATTTCCATGAGCAAGAAAATAGTAAGTAATTTCCTCACCGTCTGCGGGCCAACTGCCTATTTTAACGACGAATTAAACGATTCTTCTATCGCACATTAAGTCGATAATTTTTAGACAATTGACGTGCCCCACGGTTTTATTTTAGTCTAGTCTATGCATATGTTTATAATTCCCACGATTGTATCTATTTTATTATTTTTTGGTTTTTAGTACATTTATCTTAAACATTGCAATGTATGTTTAACATAAAACCGTTTAACTTAAAAAGTTTTTTTACCTATTTTTATTTTCTAGTTTTTAGTTTTTATTTCGCATTCTGTTTAATTCATTTAGTGCTTCATTATTGCAAGGCCTATCTTAAATATTGAGGTTGTATAGTGCACTGTATTCTTCTTGTCAAGCCCTTTTATTTGATACCCATATTGGTGGGATTGATAAAAAATTGTTATCAGTCATTTGGTAGCGGCGGCCAGCTTAGATTTCAATTTTGCATAGTAAATTGTATTCTACTTGTTGAGACCTTTCATTTGATACCCATGTTGATGGGATTGATAAAACCTAAGTTATCCGCCATTTTGTAGAGGCCGCCATCTTGGATTTTAATTTTATATAGTACATTGATTATACTGGTTGAGCACTTTCATTTGATACCCATATTGATGGGATCGATAAAACCTACGTTATCCGCCATTTTGTAGCGGCCGCCATCTTGGATTTCAATTTTTTATAGTATATTGTATTCTGCTTGTTGAGCCCTTTCATTTGATACCCATATTGATGGGATTAATAAAACATAAATTATCCGCCACTTTGTAGCGGCGGCCATCTTGAATTTATAATGATAATGAATAAACATAATTGTATTGTCACCAAAATCCAAAGTGTATACAAAATTTCAGATTAATCGGTTGACAGGAAGAGGGTGAAATTTGAATTACTAAATTTGACCCAAGAAAGAATAATAAAAAAAAAAAAAAACAAACGGGTTGAGCTAAATAAAACCGTTTAATAAAACAAACGGGGTGAGCTAAATAAAACCGTTTAAAAAACAAACGGGGTGAGCTAAATAAAACCGTTTAAAAACCTGGAACAAGATAAAAATTCGATACTTAAACAAGGCTAGCGAAATAAATCGAAACAATATCAAACATTATGTAAGTACTATACATTTTAAAATATCGATACAGTAGTCCTTCGAAGTTGTATGCAACATCGTACATAATGTGTAGGATACATCAGTTTTCTCCAGTTTGTATGTCGCGAAATAGATGCTGCCAAATCACTCCCCTCCGAGACTGCTGCCACTTACGAAGTTTTTTTGAGTACCTCCTAAATTTTATTCTATACTAGCTGACCCCGCAAACGTTGTTTTGCTTTAGGTATATGTTATTATGCCCCTTAATCCCCCTGCCCCTTATAACTTAGGGCTATGAAAAATAGATGTTGTCTGATTCTCAGACCTACCTTATATGCACACAAAAATTCATAAAAATGAGTCCAATCGTTTTGGAGGAGTATTGTAACTAACATTGTGACTCGAGAATTTTATATGTAAAATTGTGTTTGCTCGCAAACGAAAAAAAACCGACTTCAATTACATCGACGAGTAACACAACGTAGATCGACGAAAAAATAGTCAAGTAACTACGCCTTATCAAAGATTACTCAAAAAGTAGTTATCAGATCTCGATAAAATTTATATGTGACCACATGATAAACATCAGCTTTCGATTAAATTAAAAATTATCATAATCGATATACCCATTAAAAAGTTATTGCGGATTTTCGAGAGTTTCCCTCGATTTCTCTGGGATCCCATCATCAGATCCTGGTTTCCTTATCATGGTACCAAACTAGAAATATTCTCTTTCCAACAAAAAAAGAATTATTAAAATCGGTACATCTAGTAGAAAGTTATGCGGTATAATACAACGTAGGTCGACGAAAAAAGCGTCAAGTAAAAACGCATTATTAGATATAACTCGAAAAGTAATTGTTAGATCTCAAATAAATTTAAATGGAACCAATTGGCACACACCACCTTTCGATTAAAACAAAATTTGTCGAAATCGGTCTATCCGGTCAAAAGTTCTGATGTAACATACATTAAAAAAAAAATACAGTCGAATTGAGAACCTCCTCCTTTTTTGGAAGTCGGTTAAAAATTAGGCAAAGTATCCAAGAAAAATAAGATGAGGCGGAGACTTCTTTAAACGCATTTTCAACTTAAATTACGATTTCTTAAAAGCTCAAACATTAGTTATAGATATTCTTTGACGGTAATTTATGACAGTAATTAAATAATATAAAATTTGTCGAAATCGGTCCACCCGGTCAAAAGTTCTGATGTAACATACATAAAAAAAAAAAAAAAAAAAAAAAATACAATCGAATTGAGAACCTCCTCCTTTTTTGGAAGTCGGTTAAAAACTAGCTGACTCTTCAAACGTTGTTTTTCCATATATCTTATTAACCCCCTTAACCACTCCCCCCCGCCCCTATAACTTTGGGGTATGAAAAATAGATGTTGACCGATTGTCAGACCTACCCGATATGCACACAAAATTTCATAAAAATCGGTCTAGCCGTTTCGGAGGAGTATGATAACTAACATTGTGACACAAGAATTTTGACAAGAGAAATTTATTGTACAACATAAAAAAGACTTCAGTGAAAGTAGTTTTTCGATAATTCTCATGTAACAGTTTCAAAATGGAATGTTTGCCAAAGTTGTCAATTATAAAAAAAAACCATTAACAACAACAACGGTCTCTATATACTAATACAACTAATGTATATTAAGTTTTTACACGTGCAAACTTACTACTTACATCCAATGTTACGTAATTCTGTGAAAAATTAAGATAACATCTCGAAAAAAAGTGTTAAATTGCATTATATTAATATAGTACAAAATTAATATTACTACATCCATATTTATTTAATTGAGCTGTATGGTTACGACTTACGGCAGTAAAGAATATAGAAATCTCCTATCTTTCCGTGGTTGTCCTAAGAGGTGACTAAGGGATAACTCAGTTCCAATACCACTTTGGAACTTAAAAAGCCGACCGATGGCGGGATAATCATCCAACTGCTGGCTTTGAAATACACAGACCGAAGACAGGCAGCAGCGTCTTCGGTGCGACAAAGCCAGCCCTGCGGTCACCAACCCGCCTGCCCAGCGTGGTGACTATGGGCAAAACACAGGAGTTCACGTTATTTTTGGCGTAAACTTGTGGAGGCCTATGTCCAGCAGTGGGCTGTATAGGCTGTAATGTAAATGTATTTTACATTATATTAATTCTTTTTTATATTTAACTACGTGCACTTTGTTTTGGAATCCTATTATATATTTTGTTACGTGAACATTTTTTTTTGGATTCCATACCTCAAAAGGAAAAACGGAACCCTTACAGTCACTTTGTTGTCCGTCTGTTTGTCAAGACCCTTATTCTCAGGAACACATGGAGGTATCAAGCTGAAATACACATCATATATTCAAGTTTACTGTCCCTTAGAGCTGTGAAAAAAATCAAACTTATAAGCCAATGCGATCAAAAGTTACAGCCGTTTATGCTGCAAATTTTCGACACTCGTCACACTCGCAAGGGAATCAAAACCTACAGAGTATTTCCTGTGAACTCAGAATCTTGAAATCTGGTACGAAGCAACGTCTTATAAATGAAAAATTGCGAAAAGCATAAATTTTTAGTTACATCATATAATAAAAAATTTTTTAATAATTTTGTTTGTACGGACCCCCGGTGCGCGAGTCCGACTCGCATTTGGCCGTTTCTTTTGTTTTAAAAATCGGTGGAGATATCGAATATTTTATTATTACTTAACTCGTTAAATAGCTCATTCGCTAAAATACTATGTATGTATTAAGTACAGTCACATCGTTGCATTTGTACAGTTGCAATTCGAAAATATTTTGGTACACTCGCTAATTATTGTATGAGCTTAGTTTCTTCTATGTTACTGTACCTAATTAAAATAGAACACACTTGAATTAATTTTAAACGGAAATCACTACATGGCGAAGGTTTCGTTCCTAGCCGCTGGCCTCTGACGAATTAATCCGCGTACACACAAAACACTGGAGATGAAGCACATCAAAGTAAAGTTGCACAACTCGCGTCGTTAACGACGGTAAAAAACCTCGTCTAAACGTTTCGCTACATTCCTCTCATATGGGAGTACAAAAATACAAATTATTGTTATTTTTCAATCACTAGATAATTAGATGATACGTCGATATTAGGATCGAGTGTTGTTCACTCTCACTTGAAAGTTTGTCGTAACAATGATATTTAGAAATAAAGACTAACAAATATACAAAGATTCATCTAATTTTGTCTTCATTTTCTACAATTATTAACATAATAATATAATATAACTAGCTGTGCCCGCGGCTTCGCCCGCGTAGAAATCAGTGTGTCACAAAGTTTTCCCGGCAAACTTCCAGTGAAACTCTCATCAAAATCAGCTTAGCCGTTCCGTAAACCTTCCTCTTGAAGGCCTCTCTCCATTGGTGAAACCGCATGAAAATCCGTTCAGTAGATTTTGAAGGAATCGATTACATATACTTTTGGGGACTTTGTTTTATAATAAACTAACTGTCGCCCGCGACTACGTTCGCGTGGTTATGAAGATATGCATTACTATTAAGATGTTTAACGCAAATCATTTTTTTATTTCAGTCACTTGAAATGCTTATCCACACTGAGTAACTTTTTAAAAGGCACAATTTAATATAATTTAATAGTTATTTTTATAAAACCTCTCTATACACCACATTTTTAGTTTTATTTTCAGGCTGCAGTATAAATAACCTATCAGGCGAACTTATAGCTGCTGTATATGTTTCATACAAACTATTAACCCCAATTAAACCCCCTTAGCGGTGGAATATCGCAAAATCCGTTCTTAGCGGACGTCTACTAACTATAATCTACCTTCCTGCCAAATTTCATCTTTGTCCATCCTGGATGGATGGACCATCCAACGGTTACTGAGTTCTCGTGATGAGTGAGTCAGTGACCTTTCTCTTTTATATATATAGATTACGATGCATTATTTGGACACCTTCTCGCCATCTATAGAGCATACATTTTCAATTTCAAGTCTCTTACTTCAAAAACATAGGACATTCATACAAACTTCCAACCCCTGTTTTATCCCATTAGGGGTTGAGTTTCATAAAATCCGTTCTTAGCGGATGTCTACGCCCTATAAGGAACCTACCTGCCAAAAATTAATTTTGTAGCTATTATAGTTTCGGAGATTTTGTGACCAGGGAGTCAACCTACCATCCCCCGTTTTTACTCCCAAAAAGGAGTTGCTCTCTAAAGATACATTATTTGGACACCTTCTCACTATCTATATATAGCATTTTAAATTTCAAGTCTCTTACTTCAAAAACATAGGACTTTCATACAAACTTCCAACCCCGGTTTTACCCCCTTAGGGGTCGACTTTCATAAAATCCGTTCTTAGCGGATGGCTATGTCCTATAAGGAGTCTACCTGCCAAATTTCAAGTTTCTAGGTGTTAGAGTTTCGGAGATTTCGTGATGAATGACCTTTCGCTTTTATATATATTAGCTGTGCCCGTGGCTTCACCCGCGTTGAAATCAGTGTGACACAAAGTTTTTCCGGCAAACTTCCAGTGAAACTCTCATTATAATCGGCTTAGCCGTTCCATAAGCCTTCCTCTTGAAGCCCTCTCTCCATTGATGAAACCGCATGAAAATCCGTTCCGTAGATTTTGAGGGAATCGATCACATACACTTTAGGGACTTTGTTTTATAATACACTAACTGTTGCCCGTGACTACGTGCGCGTGAAGCGCGCGTCGCGTTTAACAAAATGGTTCGTTGAATTCGTCAGAATTGTGGTATGAAATAATGTAGTAATAATGTAGTATTGTAGTGTAAATATGTTTAACTATACTGCATGCAATTCTGTTTTTAATATGGTTCTACGTAACTATATGTCACAGAATAGCGTAACGCACGCTCCTCCGTGACTCCGTGAAGACAGGTGTAAATAAAAAGTATTCTAGTAACGTAAAGGTTGGATATTGTAAAAAATATATTTTTTTGTACTACTTATAAGTGATCAATATAAATGTTTCTTGAACACATAGGGTTGCAACGCGGTTATTTTGCTTTAAACCGACCCTGCTGTATAAGTTTCATACAAACTATCAACCCCAATTAAACCCACTTAGCGGTGGAATATCGCAAAATCCGTTCTTAGCGGACGTCTATTAATTATAATCTACCTCCCTGCCAAATTTCATCTTTGTCCATCCTGGATGAATGGACCATCCAGCAGTTTTTGAGTTCTCGTGATGAGTGAGTCAGTGATCTTTCTCTTTTATATATATAGATTACAATGCATTATTTGAACACCTTCTCACCATGTATAGAGCATACATTTTAAATTTCAAGTCTCTTACTTCTAAAACATAGGACTTTTATATAAACTTCCAAGCCCCGTTTTACCCTTTTAAGGGTCGAGTTTCGTAAAATTAGTTCTTAGCAGATGTCTACGCCTTATAAGAAACCTGACAAATTTCAAGTTTATAACTGTTGTAGTTTCGGAGATTTCGTGATGAGTGAGTCAACCTACTATCCCCCGTTTTAACCCCAAAAAGGAGTTGATTTCTAAAGATACATTATTTGGATACCTTTTTACTATCTATACATACATTTTAAATTTCAAATCTCTTACTTCAAAAACAAAGGACTTTCATACAAAGTTCCAACCCCCGTTTTACCCCTTTAAGGGTCGAGTTACGTTAAATCAGTTCTTAGCATATGACTATGCTTTATATGGAACCTACCTGCCAAATGTCAAATTTGTAGCTGTTATAGTTTCGGAGATTTCGTGATGAGTGGGTCAACGTAACATCCTCCGTTTTAACCCCAAAAGGGAGTTGATTTCTAAGAAACATTATTGGGCACCTTGTTACCATCTATAGAGCATACATTTTAAATTTCAAGTCTCTTACTTCAAAAACATGGTACTTTCATACAAACTTCCAACCCCCGTTTTACCTCCTTAGGGGTCGAGTTTCGTCAAATCCATTCTTAGCAATAGATTACGCCCTATAAGGAGCTTACCTGCTAAATTTCAAGTTTGTAAGCATTATAGTTTCGGAGATTTCGTGATTAGTGAGTCAACGTAACATCCCCCGTTTTAACCCCAAAAGGGAGTTGATTTCTAAAGATACATTATTTGAACACCTTGTTACCATCTATAGAGCATACATTTTAAATTTCAAGTCTCTTACGTCAAAAACATGGGACTCTCATACAAACTTCCAACCCCCATTTTACCCCCTTAGGGGTTGAGTTTCGTAAAATCCGTTCTTAGCGGATGTCTACTTCCTATAAGGCCTGGCCCTGCCAAATTTCAAGTTTGTAGGTGTTATAGTTTCGGAGATTTCGTGATGAATGACCTTTCGCGTTTATATATATATATAGATATAGATATAGATTATAGATAGATATCAGAGTGATAAATAATTTTGCTGTATCTCTAATTTTCTTTATACCCTGATAATTTTCCCTACACACGAAAAGTTGTTACAACGTACACAGCGCGCTAGAAATCTAACATTCACGAGGATTAGCTGGCATGTCGTAATTTCTGTCAAAGATAATTGTGCTTGCTGGCAAACGAAAAAAACCCCACTTCAATTACACTAACAAGTAATACAATACAAAACAAGTAATGGTAAGTGTTGAATGTACATTTAATTTTATTAGTTTATAGAATGAAACACAGATGGTGTTGTTCGTAAATGGATCGCGCTATCATGTTTCGTGTAGATTTAATTAAGTCAAATATTGTATGTATATTAAGTACTCCTATTATAACCTACGCGTGCCCTGTTTTCGCTCATGTGGAGCCAACCCTCATCCATAGGCTCCAAATCATTCAGAACAAGTTTCTACGCACTGCCACGTACTCGCCGTGGTACGTGCGTAATGTCGACTTACATCGCGACCTTAAGATCGATTCAATCGCGAAGCATATCAAAATACTCGCTACAGCGTATTTTGAGAGAGCGCGCAGTCACCCAAATCCTCTTGTAGCAGAAGCTTGCAAATACGTAGGTAGAGGAAACTTACAGACCGTACAAAGACGTCCCATGCACGTCTTAACCCACCCTGACGATAGGATCACGGCGCTTAACGCCATATACACCACCACACACAAGACACACACACACCGCCCCCGCCGGCGAGGGCGAGGTCCCCGTGTTCTGACGGCTCGCACGCGCCTAGGCGCGTAACTGACCGTCCGTAAGCCGTCTCAGCGCTCCGCATAACGCCTCCTCCACTCCGACGACGCTCTAAGCCGAGGTGCGATCTCGCTAGGAGACACCCCTAGGGCGGGCGTTTTTCCCTCCCGAGCCCTCCCAGAGGGCTCCCCTTCTCCTTCGCAGCCGGTTTGCCTTAGTGCCCGGCCCCTCTCACCGGTGACGCTGTAAAGGCCGCTAGTGCCAACAGCACTCTACAAATCGAAAAAAAAAATCTATTAAGTACTTCGCGGACTGTGTCTTTAGTACCCGGCCCCTCTCACCGGTGACGCTGTAAAGGCCAGTGGGGCCAACAGCAACAGTTATTTCGAAAAAAAAAAGTTCGGTACTAATTTTTAGTATAATCTTTATAAATTGCTATACTTGTTTATCAGTCACTAAAGACTATTTGCTCACATTAAACACTGGTTGTTTTGTTGAGACCCCAGAGGGAGCTGAACGTTCCCAGGGTAAACTAGCGTTGTTGTTGTATGTACTATAGTTTAAGTGAACTCATATGATCTTAATTATGAAGCGTGAAAAAAGCAACTAAAAATATAAGCACAATTCTCGTATCGTGACGTAGAGCAGAGTATCGAGAAAAAATCAGATTTAACTCTTTTTACAAGGTGGCGGCGAGCGCCATGAGAAATTGAGGTCGAAAACATGAAGTTAAGCTTTTTGAAGCTCATCTACACCATATCCCAAAATTAGCTTTCTTCTATCATATGGATTTATATGCCTCATTTTTCGACGTAATGAACTACGAAAGCAATACAAATCTCACGCAGAGCTTTGTCCTACATCGTACATTTTTAACCGACTTCCAAAAAAGGAGGAGGTTTTTTTTTTTTTTTTATGTATGTTACATCAGAACTTTTGACCGGGTAGACCGATTTCGACAAATTTTGTTTCAATCGAAAGGTGGTGTGTGCCAATTGGTCCCATTTAAATTTATTTGAGATCTAACAACTACTTTTCGAGCTATATCTAATAATGCGTTTTTACTTGACGCTTTTTTCGTCGACCTACGTTGTATTATACCGCATAACTTTCTACTGGATGTACCGATTTTGATAATTCTTTTTTTGTTGGAAAGGGGATATCCCTAGTTTGGTACCGTGATAAGGAAACCAGGATCTGATGATGGGATTCCAGAGAAATCGAGGGAAACTCTCGAAAATCCGTAATAACTTTTTACTGGGTGTACCGATTTTGATAATTTTTAATTTAATCGAAAGCTGATGTTTATCATGTGGTCACATATAAATTTTATCGACATCTGATAACGACTTTTTGAGTAATCTTTGATAACGCGTAGTTGCTTGACTATTTTTTCGTCGATCTACGCTGTATTACTTGTCGATGTAATTGAAGTCGGTTTTTTTTTCGTTTGCGAGCAAACACAATTATTACGTAAGATTGTAACTACAGGTTAAGTTCTTTAACACATAACCAAATACGAGAAAAAGCCGTCTATGAAGCGTTGTCAAAACCGACGAACACTTTATGTTGCAATTCTTGTACGATAATCGTAAAGAATATTCTTAATGGTAATTATTATTTCAACGACGCAGCAGAGGAGGGTAATGGTAACGACATTTTCACACACGAACAGTCAGGGCCGCCGGTCTTTCACTCGCTTTTGACATTAGGTAGGTTTGTCTAGTTTGTTGAAGAGCCTTTTTGTTAATATAATAAATTTATACAAAGTCGGCGGGGAACATAGTTGCGTGATAAGTATATAAACAATTCGTGAAAAGTTATTAGATGATAAAAATCACAAAAAAATTCGTTGTGTGTGTTAAGAGGACTTTATGCTATGCATACATAAGCTGTAAAAAATATTTGTTATTATATTATACAATACATCAACCGACGCGCATCAAGCGACCTCGGCCTTTACCGGACGGTCCTCTTGACGAACATCTATAATAAACGCCTGCAGCGTTTTTGTCTTTAATTTTTACGGACAAGTCTCGGATTTGTGGTTTATTAAATGACTAACTACTAGAGTGTTAAACGGACACACACACACAAAGTAAACCAAAAATTATTTTATAACATTGAAATACAGTATGAATTAAAAATTTCGAAGTAGAGTGTAAACTTTGTGCGAAACTTTAAGCTTAAACCTTTGATTTGGGTTTTGTCATTTTTAACCGACTTCCAAAAAAGGAGGAGGTTCTCAATTCGACTGTATTTTTTTTAATGTATGTTACTTTAGAACTTTTGACTGGGTGGACCGATTTCGACAATTATTTTTTTAATCGAAAGGTGGTGTGTGTCATTTGGTTCCTTTTAAATTTATTTGAGATCTAACTACTACTTTTCGAGTTATATCTAATAATGCGTTTTTACTTGACGCTTTTTTCGTCGGCCTTCGTTGTATTATACCGCATAACTTTTTACTAGCTGTATTGATTTTGATAATTCTTGTTTCGTTGGAAAGGAAATATCCCTAGTTTGGTACCATGATAAGGAAACCAGGATCTGATGATGGGATCCCAGAGAAATCGAGGGAAAAGCTCGAAAAGCCGCATGACTCTTTACTGGGTGTACCGATTTTGATGATTTTTAATTTAATCGAAAGCCGATGTTTATCATGTGGTCACATTTAAATTTCATCGAGATCTGATTATAACTTTTTTTTTTTGATCGGTTCATAAACGACAGAGTTATCCCCGAACATACACAAAATAAAATAAAAAAATATATACGGTCGAATTGAGTAACCTCCTCCTTTTTTTGAAGTCGGCTAAAAATAATAATGTTCGAATGATCAACATTTATATACATGGAGGTCTAATTGAAGGGTGGTGTATGTTGCGATCTTAATACGCCGCTTAGAACCTGAGACATTGAAATTTTATATATGAAAGAAGTTGCAAGTAACATCTAGTCATAAAATAAATAATTGTGAATTTTTTAGTTCAAATACAACAAAACGTTTCGTCGTAAGATGTGTATCCGGGTAATCCTGTGTATTGTATCAATGCAATCATTTTTTGCTAGTGGGTTTCTTCTTAATCATCTTGATCCTTCGTGCGCCCGTCACTCATGTCTCCGATTATTGGTAATAGATTGACACGAAAACATTTATTGTAATAACACTAACAATATTCATAAAAGTACAATGATTGTTTGTAATTTATTGCGAATAGGTTTTATGCCGGTGTGTGATCTTAAAACTTGTGTGATATTATATATTATTACACTTCATCAGTTCAACCTATCGCAGTCCACTGCTGGACATAGGCCTCCCCAAGTTCGCGACAGACATCCCGGTTTTACGCAATCCTCATCCAGCCTATACCGACAATCTTACGTAGATCGTCGGTCCAACGGGCCGGAGGACGTCCCACACTGCGTTTATCAAGACGCGGTCTCCACTCCAGGACCGACCAGGATTTCTAATTCTATCTTTGAGAGAAACCCCAAGCATAGCCTTTTCCATTGCACGCTGAACGACTTTAAATTTGTGGACCAGTCCCTTTGTCAGTGTCCACGTTTCGGCTCCGTATGTTAACACAGGTAGGACGCATTGCTCGAAGAGTTTTGGCCTCAAGCGGCGGAATCTTCGAAGTGAAAGTTCGAAGTGAAGCTATTACACTTCACTCGGTCGTAATCCTTTTTAAAGTAATTATAATAGTAAACAACAGTTTATGAAATATTAAATATATACTATATTGGCTGCTTTATAGAGTACCTGTACCCACTTATTGTTAACAATTATTTAATTAACGAAAACATTGAATTTGTTATTTAATCATCCAAAACAGCGCCTATTAATTGTAGAGTCAATATACAAGGTCTTGTGAAACCGCTCAGGGTCAATAACGTCTTCGTGTTATTGTATTTAATACGAAATTAAAATATACGAATAAAATTATTATAATTATATTGTGGGCTGAACCTTGACATAATCTTATCGTTAGAATATGAGACTTCGGTTGACAATATTTTTTTTATGCAACTAGATCGGCAAACATCGTACGGCTCACCTGATGACACCCGATTACCGTAACTTATAGATAGTCTGCAACACCAGAAGTATCGTAAGCGCATTGCAGACCCTGTCCCCAATTTTCCCCAGGAGCAAAAATGTGTTCTTTTTAACCGACTTCAAAAAAGGAAGCGGTTCTCAATTCGACAGTATTATTTTTATGTGTTACCTCAGAACTTTTTGCTGGGTGAACCGATTTCCGCGATTCTTTTTTCAATCGAAAGGTGGCCCTTGTCATGTGGTCTATTGTCTCATTTTAATGTGATCGAGATCTGACAATTACTTTGTGAGCTATCATCTCTAGTAATGTGCTCGACTATTTTTTCGTCGATCTACGTTGTGTTATAACCTCATAACTTTTTACTTGGTGTACCGATTTTGATGATTCTTGTTTTAATCGAAATTTGATACTTGTCTAGTGGTCTCAATTAAATTTGATCCACATCTTTTGACTACTTTTTGAGTAATCTTTGATAACGTGAATTTACTTGACTATTTTTTTGTCTTCCTATGTTGTTACATAACTGGTCGATGTAATGTTGAAGTCGGTTTGTTATCGTTGGCGAGCAAACACAATTATAATTTAATTGCAAACTAAACACTTGAAAATTAGGCGATGTTAACCTTAATTTGAACCTGACCTTTCAGAAGATTACGAAGGTTTTTTGTGTAAATGCTAAATAAATATGTACACAAATTTCTGAACAGAATCAGTACTGCGCTACAGTTTGTGGACTACAGTTTGTGGATTTAAAGTTATGCACTCTACAACCTAGCCCTAAGACACATCACCACTCGTCCTAAAGAGCGCTGGTGCAGTGCACCCCCACTCCAAATAACTGTGATTCCATTTTTTATATTTCAATAATTGATTGTGTAATTTTGATTCCTATATTTCTTTATATTAAATACTAAACTATACATACATTAAATTATTTCTGTTCTACTATGCCTATACACCACTGGCAGTAGGCAAAAAGGTCATTGTACGAAATTCTTCGTGCTCCGCGTCCGTACTTTATTGTTATGTTACATATTTACTTACATACGCATTATTAGATATAATTCAAAAAAGTACTTGTAAGATCTCGATTAAATTTAAATAAAACCATTTGACAAGCACCACCTTTCAATTAAAATAATAATTGTCTTTGCTCGCAAACGAAAAAAAAACCGACTTCAATTACATCGACAAGTAATACAACGTAGATCGACGAAAAAATAGTCAAGCAACTACGCGTTATCAAAGATTACTCAAAAAGTAGTTAACAGATCTCGATAAAATTTATATGTGACCACATGATAAACATCAGCTTTCGATTAAATTAGAAATTATCAAAATCGGTACACCCAGTAAAAAGTTATTACGGATTTTCGAGAGTTTCCCTCGATTTCTCTAGGATCCCATCATCAGATCGTGGTTTCCTTATCATGGTACCAAACTAGGGATATCCCCTTTCCAACAAAAAAAGAATTATGAAAATCGGTACATCCAGTAGAAAGTTATGCGGTATAATACAACGTAGGTCGACGAAAAAAGCGTCAAGTAAAAACGCATTATTAGATATAACTCGAAAAGTAGTTGTTAGATCTCAAATAAATTTAAATGGGACCAATTGGCACACACCACCTTTCGATTAAAACAAAATTTGTCGAAATCGTTCTACCCGGTCAAAAGTTCTGATGTAACATACATAAAAAAAAAAAAAATACAGTCGAATTGAGAATCTCCTCCTTTTTTGGAAGTCAGTTAAAAATCATTGAAATCGGCCCACCCAGTAAAATGTTCTGAGGTAACATACATAAAACCATTTGAAGTCGGTTAAAAAAATTACCTCATACGACTGTGTTAGTGACGATCACTCTGGTGTAATGGTGAGTGTATCGTGTCGCCGGCGCCTAAACAACGAAGGTCGTGGTTTCGATTCCTGCTCAGAGTGTATATTTGTGTCTATACAAATATTTATTTCCGCCCTGATAATTTCTCCTTGTGGGTCTCCCCACCGTGCCTCAGAGAGCACGTTAAGCTGTTGGTCCCGCTTGTTATCATATACACCTGATAGCGATCGTTACTCATAGTAGGGGATATATTCGCCAACCCGCATCGGAGCAGCGTGGTGGATTAGGCTCTAATACTTCTCCTACATGGAGAAAGAGGCCTATACCCAGCAGTGGGATGTTACAGACTGAAGCGAAGCGAAGCGACGTGTTAACAGTTAGTAGAAGTAGACTTTACCCCAATTGTGGGGCATGCAAGTCTTCTGAAATCTGTGACAATAATTAAATACTTTATACAACTTTGAGCCTAATAAATTAAACCCAATGCAACCGAATACATTCTGCTGAACTACACCTATTATACGTACTCTGTGCGCTGTGCTGTTACAGCATGTGTGACAATTCACACACAGAAAAACAACAATAAACTTAGTTTTGGAAAGTATTTAAATGAAGTCAAGTAAACTAGTAATCAAAATACTTCACTTTTTAGCAAAAACTTTAAAATATTGAAAACACAATTTTACCTTAAACTAAATTTAATATACAAAAGTAATCACATACAACATGATATCTCGACGTCCATTTACACAACGGAACATAAGTAATGATCTCTTCTTAAATGCCTCGTTAAGTGTATATAGAATTAAAAAGCTATTGAGATCATGAGCTAACTACAAAAACTTTACATTAAAATACAATTTGTAATAGTAATAACTTGTTCACCTATTTGTTAGTTAGTAGTTTATTTTACTTTCCGTTGAAATACTAACTTGTAACTACATTGTAGTATGAAACAATACAAAAATAACATTTGTACTTGGACTTAAATCCCTATTTCATTTTTATGAGTTACAAAAGGTTGAAGCTTATAATAAACAAAAACTTATTTCAGTTCATAAAAATTATGCAGTCAAGTCAAAAAGATTAAGTTTTTATTTGAAACACGCACTCAGCAAATACCTATTTATCATTTAAATAGGAAGCTGATATTATGAGTTTATCATCCACCTTCATCTATTTCTAACACACTGTAATATAGTAATACATTCACAATTAGATTAAAAAACATTAAACACAAAAAAAAATTAGCTTAAGTAGACTCAGAATAGGTCTGGAATTGCATTTGTATTGAGTATCCTTCTGAGTCTTACAACTATTCACAAAATATATATTGATGTTGTTATAACACAATTACATTGTGAGTAATATTTAGTTGTTTGTTAGAGTTATCCCTATCACAGTGAAATAATACAATAGTCAAAAGTTTTTCTAGTGAAAAGTAAATACTTTCAATTCATGCTTAAATACGTGTATGTAATAAATTTAAGTTTATTATGACAGTTAGCGACAAATCATATTAAATCAACTTGAATGTGGCAGTTCATTATGAATAGATTATCTGTAAAAGTAATAATGATTACTCATTGCAGATAATTAAATTGTCCTATTTAGTATTAGTTATCGCCTGTTGTTGCCACGCTGGTGGCCCCTCCCCCGCACGTACGTCTTGTGCTGGTTGCTGTGTTTACTATTATGTTCCTGATTGTTCTGGGAGAAGCGTTCGGTTTTAGGTGGCATCTGCTGTGTGCCAGGTGCTGAGGGCTGGGAAGTCTGACCTAGACTGCGAGTGGGAGCATGAGCACCGTTGGTTCGGTCAGGGGGCGGCGCGGAGGCAGCGGGCGGGGGAGTAGGCTGAGGCTCACTCATGTTCACTTGTTCGTTGAACAACATGCAGAACTCTCCGACCTTCTGGATGTCCCCGGATTTTCCCGAGTACAGAGTGAGGGCAGACCGCCACAGGGAAGCGTAGCCTCGTGTGAGGCGCACTATGTCGCCGGGCTGCAGCAGCGCGCCGGGCTCGTCCCACACCGACAGGTTGACAGTCGCCGTCGCGTCCGCCACGCGCAGCGTACGCACCTCGCGCGCCTCCTTAGTCAATGTCGGCGGGCCCACCTCTAGCACTATGAAGATGGCGTTGATGTTTTTCAAGCCGGGCTTTAGATCTTTAATCTGGACGTATTCTGTGCTGCTCATCTTGTCTGATTCTAGCGAGAACTTATTAATTTATTATTTTAACTTATGTACTATTCTTGAAATCTAAAAGTTAACAAAATTTATTCTAATACAAAATGCTTATAAATCAACTAAAAAATACGTAAAAATATCAAAAAGTTAAATCATGTTCGATGACGATTTTTACAACTTTGACTGATATTGACTTTGACAGTTTGACTGCAAAATTAAGAATCAGCTGTTATAAATGTTGCCAATATTTTAATTTACATATTTTCAACCATTTTAATTCCACAAAAAAAAAATTAAAAGTACCTACTTTTTAAAATAATACAAACAAAAATTGTTTTTAAGCTATTATCTATATTAAACAAATTTACTTCTTCTTCTTTAGGTTAATTGCTTAAGGCTTTCAAATGATATGGTCTAAGTAGCTACGGACAGACTTATAAAACGTACACTGAAAGTATCTTAAAACTTCAAATAAAAATAATTACTTAATTAATATAATTAATTATTAAAAAAAAGTAAAATGGATAAAAAGATTTCTAAGCACACAAAAAAGTACCTAACTACTAACAATAACATAAGTTAAGTGTACATTGTAAGTAGCAAATAAGTGTACATATATTGTAGTTATAAGTGTAAATATAATAAAAATAATAACTATATAAAAAAACAATATGTAGAATAGTCTTGATCAGTGGACTCGCGTCGACTTTTAGAAATTTTAAGAGTAAGTAGTTATTAAGGTTTCTAGGATTCTAAAGTTGCAGTGAAGTACCAATGCATGTTTTAACAAAAAAAAAATGAAACAACAAAAGCACGGGCACTATAAGCCTGTGGATATATCACTTAAATTAAAAAAAAAACCACTTTAAAACTTTAGGAAAGACAGAAACTCTGTGGTGATGAACTAAAATTTTTTAACATTGTAATATCTTATTATTCACTTCAGCCTGTAATATCCCACTGTTGGGCATAGGCCTCTTTCCCCATGTAGGAGAAGGATCAGAGCTTAATCCATCACGCTGCTCCAATGTGGGTTGGCGGATATATTCCCTACTGTGAGTAACGATCGCTATCAGGTGTATATGATAACAACCGGGACCGACAGCTTAACGTGCTCTCCGAGGCACGGTGGGGAGACCGACAAGGACTGCACAAACACCCAGACCACGGCAAACACCTGTACAGCCAATACAAATGTTTGTCATGTGCGGGGATCGAACCCGCAACCGCCAGCACAACGGGTACAATCCGTGATTGTGACCGTTGCGCCAACGCGGCGTCATCATCATATCTTATTATTATCTGACCATTATTAACAGTACTAAGATGTATAGATAGGAAAACCTATTACTGGCCTTATTATTGTTAATATTATGTTAAATGTTATATATATATACGGATTGTAACGCTGTTGGTTTTCGAATAAAAATAAATAAGTAAAATTATTCAGTTCACATTCAGTTTAAAATTTTAAGTATATAATGTTATAGGAAAATTATTTAAATTAAAATTCTAGCAATATGTTAAATACCTTATATCTCCGTCTCAGCATCCATTCTCCTCGCCCGATCACACATTTTATAACGCTCTCGTCACACATTCAACAGCATACTACCCAAGTCAAGCGTGCTTAAAAAAAAATTACTTCAAAAATTTCACAATATGATGATACCGTATACCGTCTCTAGTAGATAAACTGCGACAATGTCATTTCTTATCACATCTTCAAAAATGTTTTAAGAAAAATAATTATTTAGGAAAGCAATTTCATTAAAAACTTTCTGGGAAATGTGAAAATACGTACAATTTTTTCGAATATTTTTATCACTACATAGTATAAAACAAAGTCGCTTTCTCTGTCCCTGCATATGTATGTACGCTTAAATCTTTAAAACTACGCAACGGATTTTGATGCGGTTCTTTTTAATAGATAGATTGATTCAAGAGGAAGGTTTATATGTATAATAACATCCATTAAATAGTGGAGAAATACTGTTATTTTTGCGTTTTCTAATGTTATGTCGTAAATAATTATTATTTTTTTCGTTTAAATTGCAAACGCAGGCTGAACCCTACGAGATTTATCAAAATAATGTACTAAGTATTGTACACATTGAAAAGGTCTACAGAAAACTCCGCGATGGTATATACCTATCTCTTATGGATATCCCACAATAACATTTTTTTGTCATTTACTTTTTACGACAAATAATGGCTAATTTTCGAAGCGATTTTAACCAATACAGCATTAATCTTTATCCAATTAAATACCTTAAATATATTTTTTATTTAATGTAGATCTATATGGCCCTTTACAGCATATCGACGCGAGAAAGCAAACACGTAGTAACCAACACCCATCGAAATATTTTTTTATTGCGTCATTAGAATAAGAAAAAAATTACGCGTCGAATGGTATATGTCAAGTAACTGTACGACTGATAATAAAAAATATAGGATTTTCAAAATTGCCATATTTTTTCCATTCTTGCACCAATAAAACGATGTAAATAACAAAAAAACAGGTATTATTTCTTACTCTGTGTCTTACGAAAATTGTTTTCTACAAAAAAAACTAATCTAAAAGTTACAACATCAATAATTCCATATCTAATGCGGGTTACTACAGTTTTGCTGCTCGTAAAATTATGGTCACTTGCGTTTAATACCTTTTAGTAGGTGATATTTTTTTATATTGTGATGCTTATAACGCTTTACACGGATTATTTTATTTTTTTCACTTTGTTTACACCATTTACAAGGATTCAATGAAACAAGTAACTTTGTTTCACAACACTACTAAAGATTTTAACACGTGGTTCAATAAGTCCCGAGACTAAGTACTAAAAAAAGGTCTTTTTTATAAAATTAATTTTTATTCATCAACATAGTCTCCTCCAAGAGCGATACAGTCCCTCCAACGCTTTTTTAACTTTTCTATCCCATGTGTGTAGAACGATTTGTCTTTGGCTTCAAAATAAGCCTCCGTTGCTGCGATAACTTCACTATTTGAGTCAAATTTCTTACCCTGAAGCATTTTTTTGAGGTCTGCAAACAGCCAGTAATCGCTGAGGGCCAAGTCTGGCGAATAAGGGGGATGAGGAAGCAATTCGAAGCCCAATTCGTTAATTTTGGCCATCGTTCTCACGGACTTGTGACAAGGCGCGTTGTCCTGGTGAAACACCACTTTCTTTTTGTTCATGTGAGGCCGTTTATCCGCAATTTCGTACTTCAATCGCTCCAATAAGCACATGTAATAGTCACTATTTATATTTTGCCCTTTTTCAAGGTAGTCGATGAAAAGTATTCCATGCGCATCCCAAAATATAGACGCCATAACCTTACCAGCCGATTTCTGAGTCTTTGGACGCTTCGGGCGGCTTTCACCAGCCGCTCTCCACTCCGCTGCCCACCGATTGGATTCCGGAGTGAAATGGTATATCCAGGTTTCATCCATTGTTACATACCGACGTAAAAAATCCTTTTTATTATGATTCATCAGCGCCAAACATCACTCTGAATCATTGATACGTTGTTCCTTTTGATTAGTTGTAAGCAAACGCGGCACCCACTTAGAAAAAAGCTTTTTCATGGCCAAATTTTTATGTAAAATAGTGAAAACACTACCAGCTGAAATTTTCACTATCTCGGCTATCTCTCGCACTTTTACCTTCCGATCTTCCAATACGATTTTGAGGACTTGGTTAATATTTTGTTGAGTCACTGCTTCATTTGGACGACCTGAGCGTTCCCCATCATTGGTGTCCATGCGACCGCGTTTGAAGTCGGCATACCACCGACAAATGGTTGGTTTAGAGGGAGCTGATCCTCCATAACATTTTATAAGCCATTGCTGTGCTTCAACGGTATTTTTTCCCATTAAAAAACAATGTTTTATCAACACGCGAAACTCGTTTTTTTCCATTGTATCGAAATTACAACCGTAGCGTCACTTAAATGTTTCAAAATCAATAATTTTATTGTTCCATTTTTAAAAATTTGACACATATTCTTGTATTGATAGCCAGTACTTTTTAAAAATCAAAAGAGTTTTTAATATATGCGCCATTTCCAGGTTAGTCTCGGGACTTATTGAACGATCTAGTAGGTTCAACACAACGCATATATACTAAACTAGCTGTGCCCGCGGCTTCGTCCGCGTTTAAATCAGTGAGTCACAAAGTTTTCCCGGCAAACTTCCAGTGAAACTGAAAATCTCATCAAAATCGGCTTAGGCGTTCCGTAAACCTTCCTCTTGAAGCTCCATTGGTAAAACCGCATGAAAAGTCGTTCAGTAAATTTTGAGGAAATCGATCACATACACTTTTGGGGACTTATTGTTATAATACACTAACTGTTGCCCGCGACTACGTTCGCGTGGTTATGGAGATATACATTACAATCAAGATGTTTAAGCCATGGGATAGTCATGGGATACTCATCCCAACTTACCTGTCCGGTAGTTGTGGTATGGTATACGGGTATGCGACCCCGGCTTCCCTAGCTATTACTGCCCTATCCCTTGCACTCCTGGGTGGTAATATCCTACATTTCCTATTTTCCCACTCTAACTTACCAATCTTCCTTGTTCACACCACCTATCCTTTCCCTTTCCCTATTCCTACCCTCCCCGCCAATCCAACGTCTGCCGCGCGGGTGGATGCATGGCTAGGGGCAAGCCTAGTCGTAAGCGTGCCATATTGCCCTGGGACCGGGCGACCCAGAATAAGGCCAGCCTTACCCTGGCATGCGGGGCTCTGCCAGGGTGGACAAACTTTTCCCTAGCTACTCGTGGGAACGCAATGGATAACCGAAAAAAGTTTATTCACAAAAATGGCGGCGGTGTGGTTCGCCACCCATCACGTCTCGTTTCTCGCGGGGGCGAAAAGCGGCCCATGGAGAGCCGCTTTGCTACGTTGAATGTAAGAGGAGGAATGGATGGTAAGGTAGATGAAGTATGTCAGATGATGGATGAAAGATTCATAGATATTCTGTGCGTGAATGAAACCAAGAGGAAAGGGTGTGACACCACGGTACATGGACCCTACACGGCATACTGGTCGGGAGTCCCCCAAACCAGCCGAGCCTGTCAGGGAGTTGGTGTGATCCTTTCCTCTCGAATGGTTGAATGTGTGATGGAGCATGAATGTGTAAGCCCAAGACTCCTCTGGATTAGGTTGAAAGTCGGACTCACTCGCTTGTTTATCCTTGGGGTCTATGCACCGACGGATCTGCGCGGAGGTGGGTCATTAAAAGACCAACGAGAGAGAGAGGAATTTTGGGATAGCATGAGAGAGGTCTTGAATAAATGCGGAGAAAATGAACGGATCGTAATGTTAGGGGACTTTAATGGGTGGGTTGGAGTAAAGCGTGATGGGTATGAAAGAGTTCTGGGTACGTTTGGGGACGAAAGAGTGAATGACAATGGGAGAAGTCTGCTTGAAGTATGCTTGGAATGGAATCTTTGCGTGGTCAACACAATGTTTGAACACAAAAAGATCCATTTGTATACAAGAGATGAGGGTGAGTCTAGAAGTATGATTGATTTTGTAATTGTGGATGAAAGACTGAGAAAGAAAGTGCTTGACACTCGGGCATACCGCGGTGTTGGTCTCGACACAGACCACTTCCTAGTCATAGCCCGAATACGTGGCCTCTTTAAACGATGGCGCCACCGAGGGGCCGAGCCTACGAGTGTTTTAGCCAGAATAAAAGTGGAAAACCTACAAGGAAAAGAAAAGAAAGATGAGTATGTAGAGAAACTGAAAGAAAGTTTTAAAGGCATAGAAGAAATAGGTGTGATTGAGAATTTGTGGGAGACTTTTAAGAAAGGGGTCGTGAATAGTGCTATTGAGGTGTACGGGGTAGCTAAAAGAAGGAAAGGAAGAAAGAACTATAATGTGTGGATGGATAAAGATGTACAAAAGGCTGTGCAAGAAAAGAAGAAAGCGTGGTTGGATTGGTTAGCAACAAAAGCTAACCAAAAGGTTCAAAAGGCAACGGATGACGAGGTAAAGGAAGCAAGAACGAAGTATAAAAGATTGAAATCAGTAGCGAAAGAAGTTGTGTCTAGAAAGAAAGAAGAACGAAAGGATGATTTTGATAGGAGGCTCACTGAAGATTTCCAGTCAAACATTAAGTTTTTCTGGAAATCCATCAAAACAGCCAGAGGAAAAATTTCTCCCTCGGAGCTGAGCACAATCAGGAGTCAAGATGGGAGCGTTATAAATGGAGAAGAATGTGTGTTAAAGAGATGGAAAGAGTATTTTGAAAGTGTGTTTGAAAGAGAGGAAGTGCAGGTACAACATCCGGCACCTTCCATTGAGAGTAGTATAAATGTCGATGAAAGTGAGATAAGCATGGATGAAATAGTGAAAGCGCTGAAAAGTATGAGATTAGGTAAGGCTGCAGGGTATGACAGGATCACCGTCGAGATGCTGAGGGCTGGACAGGGTATAGTGGCTAGCCAGCTGTACTGCCTTTTCAATTTGTGCTGGCGAAATGGGCAAGTACCGGAAGACTGGTGCAAAGCCGTAATCGTGCCGTTGTATAAGGGAAAAGGGTCACGGCAGGACTGCATAAATTACCGCGGTATAAGCCTTCTCAGCGTCGTCGGTAAATTGTATGCGAAAGTGTTGATTGAAAGGGTTGTGAATGAAACAGATGAAAAAGTATGGGATGCACAAGCGGGATTTAGAAAGGGAATGGGATGTACGGATCAGGTCTTTTCCTTGCGGTGCATAGCCGAAAAGTTTTTAGCAAAAAACAAAAAGGTCTATTGCGCGTTCGTGGATCTGGAAAAGGCCTATGATAGAGTGGTGAGGAATGAATTGTGGTCAGCATTGTCCGTGTACGGTGTGAGCGGCGCACTCATGCGAGCACTACAATCTCTTTATAGGGATTCTAGTGCTTGTGTGAGGATAAACGGGGCATACACTGAATGGTTTAATATCGAAAAAGGTGTTAGACAGGGATGTGTAGCGTCACCGTGGCTGTTTAACTTGTTCATGGACAATTGCTTGACAGAGTTAAAAGAGAATGAAAGTGGGTTGAGAATGGGTGAGTTACTCGTCAAATGTCTTCTCTATGCTGATGACCAAGTACTACTTGCGTCCTCGGCCGAGGAGTTGCAGGAGATGGTAACTGCTATGAGTGGAGCTTTTGTTAGAAAGGGAATGAAGATGAATGTAAAGAAGACGAAAGTGATGGTGTTTGAAAGAGATGAGGTAGTGACAGACTGTAATATCGTGATTGGAGATGAACAAATTGAACAGGTGAATGAGTTTGTGTATCTGGGTTCGAAGTTTACAAGAGATGGAAAGTGTGAGAGTGATATTGAAAGAAGAGTGAATGCAGGAAACATGGTGAACGGAGCTTTGAACTCCTTTATGAGCAGTCGGAAGGTGTCTAAAAAGGCTCGTTTGGCTGTGCATGAGGGGGTGTTGCTTCCGACACTCATGTACGGAAGTGAAAGTTGGGTATGGCAGAAGAGACATGAAAGCAGAATAAATGCAGTTGAGATGAGAGCGTTAAGAAGTATGATAGGAGTTAAACTGAGTGACAGGATGAGAAATAGTGAGATAAAGAAACGGTGTGGTCTGAAAGAAGATGTAGTGACAAAAATTGAGAAAGGTATGCTGAGATGGTTTGGTCATGTCGAGAGAATGAATGAAGAACGACTGACGAAAAAAGTGTATAAGGCGAGTGTGAGTGGAAGTGTTGGAAGGGGTAGACCTAGGCGGACATTTCAAGACCAAATCGGGGACGTCTTGAAAAAAGGCCAGGTCAAGAGTACCCTAAACCGACGAGCATGTATGAAGGGAATAATGAAAGTGGATGAAGCGAAACAAGTATGTAAGGATCGTAGCAAGTGGAAAGAAGTGGTCTCTGCCTACCCCTACGGGAAAGAGGCGTGATTATATGTAATGTAATGTAATGTTTAAGCAAATTATTTTTTTATTTCAGTCACTTGAAATGCTTATCACTCTGAGTAACTTTTTCTAACGCACAATTTAGTATAATTTATTAGTTATTTTTATAAAACCTCTCTATACACCACAATTTAGTTTTATTTTCAGGCTGCAGTATAAATAACCTAGCAGGCGAACTTATAGCTGCTGTATATGTTTCATACAAACTATTAATCCCAATCAAACGCCCTTAGCAGTGGAATATCAAAAAATCCGTTCTTATCGGACGTTTACTAACTATAATCTACCTCCCTGCTAAATTTCATCTTTGTCCATCCTGGATGGATGGACCATCCAGCGGTTTTTGAGTTCTCGTGATGAGTGAGTCAGTGACCCTTCTCTTTTATATATATATATAGATTACGATACATTATTTGGACTCCTTTTCACCATCTATAGAGCATACATTTTAAATTTCATCTCTTACTTTAAAAACATAGGCCTTTCATACAAACTTCCGACCCCCGTTTTATCTTTTACGTCCTATACAAAACCTATTTGCCAAATTTCAAGTTTGTAAGTGTTATAGTTTCGGAGTTTTCCTGATGAGTGAGTAAACCTACGATCCCCGTTTTAACCCCAAAAAGGGGTTGATTTCTAAAGATACATTATTTGGACACCTTTTTACCATCTATAGAGCTTACATTTGAAATTTCAAGTCTCTTACATCAAAAACATAGGACTTTCATACAAACTTCCAACCCCCGTTTTATCCCCTTAGGGGTCGTTTCTCATAAAACCCCACCCCTTTGTGACCTCAAAACAGAAGTTGTACTCTTCAAAGTTGCCAATTTGTCAAAAGAAATATGCAGATTTAAAAAAAAAATGTAGAAAAACTGGTAATTCCGAAAAGATTCGCTATCGTAAAAGAATATTTAGATTTTAAGACCAGCGCAAAAGTCAAAGATTGTTTACCTGACACCGATGTTGAAGACGATTGTTAAAGTAATTATTTTTAGTTTATTGAAGCTAAAGAAAGTACTGATTATTTTTAAAGGTTTGTAGGGTTTATTATAACAAAAATTGTTTTTTATTTATACTTATATGTTATGACAGAAACTGTTGATTGTTAATGTTTTATGGATTAATACGTAATAATGATTGTTTTAATTTCGATTAGTGCAAGAAGGTACATCATGTTTTGTTTAGGTCTAATTGTAATTTTTTTTTCAAATATTATATTAAACTGATTTGTATTCTTAAATTCAATTGGTCAAATTATGGTCTAAAAAACGAAACAATATGTTAAAAATACTTTCTGATTTTTTTACATAAACATAATATCAAAAGTACATTTATTTCTATTATATACGTTTTATTTCTTTGACTCTTACTGCAGGCTGTTTAGCAACCTCAGTTCAATTGATTTACCTTTACTACAATTAGATTTTTCGGGTTATGCAAAATAATACTAGTTACTACGTACTGATGACAAAATATCAAACATTGTTCATTATTATGAGGTTTTTATAGGTGATGTTACCTAAAGTAATGATGGTTACCACATTTTTGCTTTCCAAAAAAAAGTGCGATTTTTGTCGTTCCATACGTTTACTTACTTCAGTTACTACGTTTTAATGGATTGTAAAATATATTGTCAAATGTCGTAACCCACAAAATATTATTTTAAATAAACTTTAGGTTAAATCCATTTAAGATAAGCTATTTAGCAAAAAATCATAAATATAGTGTCAAAAAATGGCAACTCTAGGTCCATAATAACGCAAGTTATGATTAAAATTAAAAAAAACAAAAAGTTTTTCTGCTCTGGTGAACAATTGTACTTTTGTGGATTACTACCTGTTTGCTTTCTAGCGTCGATATGATTTAAATGAATATTTTCGAAGATATTACAGATTTAAAAATCGCGGTACGTAGCGTTTGCGGCGGTTCCGGCCGGCTTTTACTTTAAGTTAACGCGTGCGGGCCACGGGCAGTAATGAATAAATCAAAACTACTGGATCGATTTTAATCATTTTTTCAGTGAATGACATAGGCTATAATTATATTTTATACCCGTGCGAAGCCGGAGCGGGTCGCTAGTAGGACAAATAAAAATAGACTTTTCGCACTATTGGTATATTATTACTTAATGCTCACAACATTGTTTTAATTAAACAAATTAAATGTAATTTTTTTACAGTGATCCAACTATCTTCTCCAGGGGTTCTTAGTTCGATTCCCACCCAAAGTCGGAGTGCGACAAATATCTATTTATATAATTTATATGTACTTTTTTATTGAAAAAAAAATGTGGTTATAACAGCCAGCGTTTAACTATAACACCAGCATTAAGACGACCATGTGCGTATGTTAAAGATATTTATTATTCATTGGATTATTTGACAATTAAATGATTTATATAAATATAAAATAAAACTTATTGTGTTGTAGTCTTTAGACTGTAGTCGCAAAATAATCGTTTCCAAGCCACACTAAGAACCAATGATATAATAAACCTATTCTCACCTCAAACTCCTCAACAAAGCTAAGACTTGGCTATGGCTAAGACAGAAAGACCACGCTAAGACCGTGCCACACCACACATTTTTCGTGACAGTTTTTTAACCACAGATAATACAGTTTATTTACAAGTTATTAAAGACTATTAGACTAAACTAACCGCTTTATTGCAATATTTAATGAAAATCCAATAAAACAATCAAAAAAGTGATACTCTTGTCTTAGGACAGTAATAATCATTTCGTAAATAAAGTCTAAAATACTAAAGTCGCAGGAATTTTAATTATTTGTTAAGAAATCTTTGGCGCACGTTTCTTAGTTATTATTGTGAAAGTAATTCTTTTTAGTTCTCGTTTTGAAATATATAAGGTACAGTGAATAATGTTCAATCAACTGGGAGGCGGGAGCAGCAATCCTAACAAGGATGTAGAAGTAGCGTCTCCCCCGGACGACACTGTGTCGGCGCTGGAGTTCTCTCCGCCCTCGGTTCCACAGACATTTCTCGTAGCGGGCAGTTGGGATTGCCGAGTAAGTTACGAACAAACATCTTGATAGCCATGGTATCATTTTCATTTGAAATAAAGTATCTATGTGAAAATTACATATCAACAGGTGAGATGCTGGGAAGTAGAAGCTTCAGGGAAAACAGTACCGAAAGCGGCTCAAGGCATGGACGGTCCCATTTTGGATGTAGCTTGGCATGATGTGAGTAGATCTTACGCTTCAGCCTGTAATGTCTCACTGCTGGGCATAGGCATCTTTCACCATGTAGGAGGAGGATCAGAGCTTAATCACCACGCTGCTCCAATGCGGGTTGACAGATATATTCCCTACTATGAGTAACAATCGCTATCAAATGTACATGAAAACAACTGGGACTGACAGCTTAACGTAGATCTTACTAGCCTAAATTTACTCTTGTTTTTTTATTTAATACAATATAACAAAATATAGTACCTTCATCATTTGTTCAGACATTGTAATAGTATTGGACAATAGGTACCAAATATTGAAATCTCAAAATGTAATTATTATTGTGACTTGATAGTAGTTAGTTAATTTTATTTTATTACAGGATGGTTCTAAAGTATTCATGGCGTCTACTGACAAAAGTGTTAAGTGCTGGGACCTTGCCGCCAATCAGACAATACAGGTACACTACTTTATAATTGCACAATTATTCTGACAAGTGGTTGCCCAGTGGTGGAAATTCGGCCATAATTAAAAAATTAATTTAAAAATCAAAAAAATATGAAACTAAAGGACCTATATCAAAATTTTTCAATTTGGCTATAGACTTTGACTATCAACAAAAGAGTATAATATGCGTGTGTGTGTCAAAGACATGGTAGTGTGTGTAATGTTTTTTTTGCCAAAAATATATTTTTATGCATAGTTTTAAAAAATATTAGCACTCTGCACTCCTTCTCTATACAAACTATAAGTGTACGAAATTTCATACTCCTCCATCCACACAATTGTCGTAAAAAGTTTTTGCTTTACATATTAATATATAGATATTGACCCTAAAATACCACAATTACACTATGATGGCCATGTAATAGTAATTTAGTACATAAGAAATAATTAATACATAACAAAAGCATTGGCACAGTGGTCACAAGAAATGGCTAATAATATGTTAGTGGTCACAATTTCAATTCTGCACAAGACACATTTGAATACGCCTAGCAGATCTTTGTAGTGTTGTTTGTTTCCAGACCACTACATAGCAATTAAACCTTTACATTGAGCGCAGACAGATCACTTTAGAAGTTAGTAGAACACCACACTATGTAATATAAAAAAGAAGGCAGGACTAAGTTAGTCTTGTAAAATGTTTTTAAGTTTTAAATTCCTAATTTTGTGATCATTGTGAAGAGCTATAGCTTATCAATTGTCATGCTTTATTTCTTGATGTAGACTGTACCAATTTAATAAGGAATCATGGTAATATGAGCTGATGCTTGTGATAAGTGTAGTAAAGAATACAAAATAATTTTACAATTTAGTGTAGTTAACACTTTCTTTAGTAACGTATTTACTTTCAATGATACTTTAATGATACAGGTGGCAGCTCACGATGCTCCAGTTAAAACCTGCCACTGGATCAAGGCTCCCAACTACACCTGCCTCATGACTGCCTCCTGGGACAAGACCCTGAAGGTATTATAGAACGTTTATACTATTTATGTCACATCTAGGTTAAAACATTAATTAAGCTACTCAAACATTGATTATAGTATGTAATTTTAAACTACTAAATAAAATATTATACAATTTTTTCACAAACTGAGTTTTAAATTGCTCAGTTTATTCTGATGATGTGAAGACATATGCTGTGTTATGTTTAAATTTAACTTTAATCATTATATAGTGACATGGTGTGATAATATTGAGCTAATATACTCATAATGTTTCAGTTCTGGGATACACGGAGCTCAGTGCCAATAATGGCAATGAATTTAAATGAAAGGTGTTACTGTGCTGATGTTGTGAGTGATCAAGGTTTTTTTTTATATTTATTAAGATTTAACTATCAGTCCAATCGGAAATTTCTCAAAGAGCTGAGACTTTAGAACAGTTTTCAAAAATTTGACCAATTCATACAGCAAAGCCTATTTTTTGATGTAATAACGCCCTATAAATCAATGAACAACGGCTGCATGCACGAAAAGAGTGTCACATTTGGCCTGAGCCTGAGCCACAAGCGATAGACAGGCATGAAGGCATGATCGGCCAGCGTTGGCTTGTGAAACTTTTATCTCACTTCTCGCGTGTCGTCAGAGCTAGCAGCTCGAAATAATTCTGTGATAATAATTCAATTCAGTTCATAAAAGTATGCAATTATTCATCAATGAAATGACCAACGACCAACAACCAACTTTAAAGAAATATATATTGACATGAAATATATATTGGCTTAAATTCTAACTTACATCTTTGAAAGTGAGTATCAAATGAGATATCATCTATAACTAAATGTACGAATGTGTAACAGGACTATCCAATGGCGGTAGTGGGCACAGCCGACCGTGGCATTTGTCTTTATACTCTCGAGGGCAAACCAGCTGAGTTCAAGCGAGTAGAATCCCCTCTCAAGTACCAGCACCGCTGCATCGCCATCTTCCGCGATAAGAAGACCAAGCAACCCACGGGCTTTGCACTTGGTAGCGTGGAGGGCCGTGTGGCCATCCAATATGTGAACCCCGCCAACCCTAAAGATAACTTCACGTTTAAGTGTCACCGGTCTGCCGGCACCACTGGAGGGTATCAGGTAATCATGATTGAAATATGACACACTTATCCAGTAGCACTTTTACTTAAAAATAATACTTAGTTCCTATAAGCCACACCATTGTGTTCACTAAAATAGTTAAAGTTAAAATTTTTATTGTGGATAAAGACATGTATGAACTGCTTGTACATTACATTTATAGTCTACTCACAATGATAATTTATGGTATAATAACAATATACATGGGTACACAGTCCAATAATACATTTTTTGGGTGCGTACAACAACTTTCATCGCCTTAAAGTATTAATTTTATTAGACTGTCTTTTAATTTTACATTGTAATGTGTCATTTGTTTCATACAGGATATCTATGCTGTAAATGATATAGCATTCCACCCAGCACACGGTACATTGGCTACTGTGGGATCAGATGGTTCATTCTCTTTCTGGGACAAGGACGCTCGGACCAAATTGAAGTCATCGGAATTGATCGATCAGCCACTGACTAAGTGTGCGTTCAACCACAGTGGACAGATATTTGCATATGCTGTGGGCTATGATTGGTCTAAGGTATGTTTTTTGAAGTAAAACTTCTTTACGCACGAGGAGTAAGCTGGTGAATGCGTGACGAGAGCGTTACGAAAAGTGTGATCGGGCGAGGCGGACGGAGCATGAGAGAGAGATGCGAGCGCACATATTCCTTCTTTTTCGCTCATAACCAGTTACGTTTCGTATATCTAAGACAAGTGTAGGCCTATTGTGTAGTATTGTGTGTGTAAATTTTATTTCAGTCGTGTGGTCTAAAGCACATTCATTTTGATTTTAATTATTTGTATTACAATATAACTGTTTGCTTGCATTAGATAAAACAAGCCAATTTCACAAGTAAGACTGACAAGTAATACAACCAGAGGCGTAGCTACCGCCATATCAGCTGTATCAATGATACGGGGCTACAGGGGCCCCGTATCGGCTAACGTGTATAAGCAAAATAAATTAGTAAAATGTTATCCACAATGTTTGTTAATTTCGTGCTTCCCGGGATTTCCAAAACTTACTTTAGTATAATTGGATTCCCAATTTCTAGGAGGAAGTGAATAAGTGATAACTTACAGTCGATAAATATTTATTTTAGTTTAATGCAAGCATTTTTGTATCTTTTGTGATAATCTTTACCCTTCTTTTGCCTCCCAACTAAATTTGACACAATTTGACAAAAGCATGCTACACCACTGAATACCCAGTCAAAAAATAATTATTGAAATACCTGTTATTTTTATGAATAACTCAAAAAGTACTTGTCAGAACTCGATCCAATAAAATGGCACCACATGAAAAGCATCAGCTTTCGATTAAAAAAGGAATATCAAAATCGATTCACCCAGTAAAAAGTTATGAGTTAATATAAATAAATATCAAGGTCAAATTGAGAATATCCTTCAAAAAAAATATAAAAATAAGTACATGTATACTAATTTCTTAATACTTTTTCCCCAGGGTCACGAGCATTACAACCCAAACAAGAAGAACTTCATTTTTCTGAGGCCGTGCTTTGATGATTTGAAACCACGATCAACTTAAACTGTACTGTAATTTTATATCGTACTTTTAAATAAAATAGATATTACAGAATATAGTGTTTAATTTGTATAATACCTATGAACACATTATATTCATTAAAAATGTCTTGAATTCATGACTTATATTCTAACTGAGACTGTGTCCTACACAGCGGCTAAAAAAACAATAGAAAATTAAATCCAACAACTAAAGTTTTTAGAAAATCTCTTGAACGACACACTTATTTTTTAGTCTATGATTCTTGTATGTTATAATTTAGTTGTCAATAGACCCTGAAAATGTCCAAAAATAGCTTTACTATTGTAGTGAATTTGTGATGATATTATAATATAGTTTATAACTTGTCAAATAAAGTTTGCCTTCACAAAAGCAATATAGATCTACCAATTTATGCTTAAAAATACCACAGATCAGGTATACATTTGTGTTATGATTAAATCATTTTATTTGATTCCCTTTTCTGCTACATTTCACTTCAGGTATCGTTGTAGAACAACAAAGAGACTATAACCAGACCGTTTGGACGGGTACAACCAGAGAAAATCATTAAAAGGTATTTTACCAATAAAAAATGCTCACTTGTAATTCCATTTTATTTAACAAGTGCTTCCAGTGTACCTATCATATCGTAACATTGAACGAAATATTGCAAACTATATAAATTGCATATTGCTAGTGGTGGTCATCATGGTGGCCGTGGCCATCTCCTCCGGTCATCTTGTCATAAGCAAGTGTGGCTGCTGTCAAAGCTATTCCGAGGGGCAAGCCTCTGAAGAATACTTTCCTTGCGTGAAGCCAACGTGAGCCAAATCCTGGATGATACCTCCAAGCCTCATTCCTGGAAATGTTTTAAGTATCTTTTACTTTTAAATTCAATTCAAAATTATTTTTGTTTAAAAGCTTAATTCTAACAGCATTAAATAATATCCAGACGAGGAGTGGGAGGCTGCGAATACATGACAGCGTTTCGCACGCGATAGTCGCGGTGACTAGACACAGCAAGGCCTGTGTCTACTACACCGACTACAGAGATGACGCGATCTGTCGTTTCATCGGGAGGGCGGTAGAGGCTACGGAAAAAGACATCCTTGAGCATAGTCTCAAGATGGCGATTCATAATAGAGACACCGTCGTCGTTGAGAGTATTCTCGAGATGTCAAAATAAAATTCGAATAGGTTGCTTTGCTTGGGAGGCGTAAGTTGGTAGTAATATAGATAATATTAAAAAATATATTTTTAAGAAAACGATTATTACGCATGTAAATAATGTAAGATTAAGCTAGATATAAGTATAGTATTATAAGGAAATAATAATAATACAAAAAAAAATTTCATGTTTTTTGAAAAAAAAGGACATGGGTTCATAAGCCCGTGGATATATATCACTTGTAAAAAAAAAAAAAAATAATGCAGTTATATGTTAGACCATTTATCGACATAATTTCATTACAATAAAAATAAATAACCCTAACCAATCTAACTTCAAAAGGACGGCTCTTAATCTAAAGACTAGTCCTAGTATTTACTCTATATAATATAACTGTCTACTGTGTGCAGTAAACGAAGATTTATTACGAAATAATTAACAAATATTATATTATAAATACACAAATCAGTACCTGATCCAAGGGTCCTTCAATCCTTTCCTTGCGAGTGCCTCCTCCAGCTCCTCTAGCTGAGGGATGCCTTTTACCTTGAAGTCCGTATATTTAGGTATAGTATACGGCGGCTCGTGACCATGGCCTCCCATGTCTGAAGAAATAGAACCAAGAGTTACCAAGTTATAAAGTAACCTTATTTGATTACATAATTATATTTTAGTATATCAATGTATACATGAATTTGTCAAATAATCTTGTTGATATCTTAATATTAACGTACTTTCTTAGTTTAAAAGTTTAATTCTTCTCTCTTATACAATTAAAGTAGAAGTAATTTTCGTAAAATGTTTTCCAAATGTCAAATATGTACAGATGATATTTTTTACATTTGAAGTTGACTTTTTGTATGCAGCTAATTTCAATCGAATTTACACCGAAACAAAATGAAACCTTTATACTTTATACAAATCTTGAGTTAACTTCTAGTCAAGTATTTATTTTTAATAATGATATAAGTCGTTACTAACTTATGAATTAGTATTTATTCTTAAATAACTGTAACACAAACAAACTGATAATAAACTAACGATGAACTCTTACAAGTTGTTATTAAAAAAAAAAAAATACCAATAATATACTTTAATGTAGCTAGTAGTTAAGTTTAACTATCTTACTATTTAAAAACACATACCTATAAACAAAAGATAAAAATAATGCACAAAAACAAATCACAAAAGTTTATTTTAACTTTATAATCTGTGTCAGTGTCCTCCAAACGCTTGTTTGAGACGCGCGTATCGTTTGCTTCGCGGAGCGCTGTTCTTTATTTATGTTTTTGCCGATTTCCGAATAACGTTGCAAATACATAATGAAAAGCCTATATGGAATTAACTATTACTAAATAACTTTTGTAATATTTTCTAGTACTTTGATATTTCTCATTCAATGAATTTCGAATACTCTGAATTATTTATGAATCAAAAGTGCGGTCTGTGAGTGAAACCGGGAGAGAGAAGCCTCTACAGGTTTGTGTGTGAGAAGCCTCTGTATGTTTTCGGGCAAGTAAAAGTAAATGAATTGTTCGATGTGATAAACAGCGTTCCTAACTTTGTTTTAATCTTATTGGACAAAGGACGAGAGTGCAAGTGTGCGATAGCAATGTGTATACAATCTTAGGGATGCTGGTCACCGAGATGCCGACGATGTCGGCCTTGCTTGCGACCGCCTTGACTATACTTCTGGCGGCGCGGCCGGCTGTGACTTCCGACCAACCAACCACTAACCCTGGTCAGTAAATATTTCCTTTATTCCAAAATTTTAATTATTGTATTTTTATTCAGTCGAAATATCCAGAAAACCTAAAGAATTTTGCTTTAATATTATTGAAAAAAAAACAACTACTTTGTACATGTGTAAGAAAGACTTCTTATTTACCTTTCAGTTGCAAATAAAATATCAGAATCCTCACGTACCTACGCATATGGTGACGATCTGAAGACTAGAAAAAAATAATAAGATTATTGTGTTAGTTTCGGCCAGAAGAATCGTTTTTTTTTTTTAAATATTTCTTCTAGTAATTTATTCCTAAAACCAACTCTATTAGGTGAATAAAGTTAGGTGCACGAGCAGTAATTACAGACAATGCTTATCCTTAGCTGTTACTTTGTCACTATCTCTTATTAGTTCATACCACACAGGAAAGGTAAACAAGATTGAAAATGTATTAGTATTTCAATAATTTTAAAAATGTTTTTGAATTAGTTAGAGGGAGATTCCGTCGAGAGATTGACTAGTAAATGAATATTCAAGTAGTCAACGTGAATGACCTTGCGACGTGTTTGTATCGTGCGTTATTTAGGCGTTTCTCATAGAGTGTTGAATGTAACTCGAACCATCTGTCGCCCGCTCCCCGGCTCCTGCGGATATTGTATCGCGATGGCGCTATTTCGCAACACCATCGCACACGATACACAGACATACACATGCCGAATTTACTGACACTACTAATGCACCAAAATCTACGCCAGAGGACCTGGACAAAGCTCTATAACTTAACTCAGTCGGAGCGTAAATATTCCGCTCCTGGGCAAAGACCACCTCTCCTTAGATTTTAATCCAGCAGGTTGTTCTCTAAGGATTTGCAAAAAATTTCTCTAGTAAGACTACTCGAACTACTATAAAAAATAGAGCTGTGATATCATCGTCATCGAAGTCTTTACGTGTTCTCCGAGGCAAGATAGGATTCGTCAGAACCACCAGACGAAAGTCACAACTTAGTCTCAGAAGAATTTTTGTGATTTTCAACCAAAATCTTGAAGCACCACAAAGAACATATTAAATAAGACTGGAGGTTTAAAATGTAGAGAATAAAAAAAAAACAGGTTTCTAGTAGTCTACATACTAACTTTTACAATACATTTGTTACATTATTTATTAGTATTGAACTGAGTCAGCATGTATACTTTCCTGCTAGGCAAAGGCCTCTTCTCCATACAGAAGGCCTGGACTTGGCTGCACTACACTGCTCCACGTTCGTAGAAGGATAAAAATTCTCTATTACGAGTGGGAATCACTAGCAGGCTTATTATGAATATTTCAAGTTAGATTGCCTGCAGCAGTGGCGTAGCGAGCTTATCTCGCGCCCGGGGCACGATACCTTCTTAGCGCCCCCCCCCCCCATTCGAAAACCGTATAATACGTCCAGCAATTTTTTTGTTTTGCGGATCATTTGGCGCCCCTTTACATGTATCCCCCGGAGCATGATGTCTCGTCTTGCCCCCCCCTACGCCACTGGCCTGCGGTCAATTATCAACAGAGACTAGCCCTGTTAGTTCCAATGTTAACGATTCTAGTCTACATTCAAACCTATCGATTTTATTATAAACTACGATTACCCATATTGTAGAGATCGCTTTATCGATAAGGTCCCTTTACACATGCGCCGCCTTTACCCTTTCTCGAAGTACAGTCTTAGGTTGTATTCATACGAAACGAAGAAATTATTTGAATGTTTAGGAAATGTGTCGTAAATTCGCGATAGTATTTTAAAACTCCATTTCTTAAGAGTCAACTGGTTCCAATTTTTTTATGGAATTAGTATTATAACTGTTGTATTTATAACTATAGGTATATATTAGAACGTAAATAAGAAAAAGTTATGTACACAACAAAGTATCTACACATAGGTACCTATGTTGGTTTTAGGATTCGGCATTGAACGAACTTAACTTTTTAGTAAAACCGTAAAGTGATACGTCTCAAAGTTTTAGCAGTCTATAACGCAACACAACATTCACAACAGACAACAAAAAAAAGGTAAAGGTTGACTGCCCTTGACTTTAAGTAGTTCATGGAAGACTAACAAAAAAAGTCTAAAACCGTTGCGAACATCCTTCACGCGAGTTTTGAATCCACGAACACAATTTAAGTAATCAGTTGTGGAATATATTCAATTCGAAAAACACTGTACGCGTTTGTTTACTAAATTGCGTATGAAACCTTAATAAAGCTCCACCTACCCAATTTCGTAATAAGTTTCCTTTTTTATGTCTGTGTAATATCTACGTATTTTTGTAGCTGATTGTACATTTTATATTACATGATATTTTGTAACCAATTGTACTTTCTGTTCCTCGGAGAGCACGGTAAGCCGTCGGTCTCGGTTGTTATCATGTAAACATGATAGCGATCGTTACTCATACTCGTAGTAGGGAATATATCCGCCGACCCGCATTGGAGCAGCGTGGTGGACTAAGCTCTGATCCTTCTCCTACATGGGGAAAGAGGTCTATACCCAGCAGTGAGATATTATAAGCTGAAGCGTAATCGTACTTTAATGTTAAATTGAAGATAAACAACATTTGGAACTTACCAAATTACTAGTAATTGATTGATGAGTGCAGAGTCCAAAGTTGGTTGTTTGCTTTTCTCATAGTATTGTTTACATTGTTCTTATTTATAACCATCCTCCGCCCCGTTGTAAGATTAGTCCGTAGCAACAGTTCGTAACTAATAGTAGTGAGCCCTGAGCGGTCTCTATAAGTCTGTAGTAATAAATATACTTCGACACAAAGACGTCACGCTGCTGGCTGTCAGTTAAAAAAAACCCCTCCGACCACCCTAACCTTACATCTGGGTTGTCTGGAAGGAATAGCTGATTAGCCATAAGTCCGTCCATTGTACTTCACAGTCTAAATATCATTGCAACAATAAAGTATAAAATAAAAATAAATAAATAATAAAGGCTAATCCCTAGTTAACACGTTCAGTTCAGGTCTCCAGATTGAACAATCTCCTATGCATTTTGATTCACTATAAAGTCACAAACAAACGATTTTTTATATAGTTACTATCTTTACCTGCTTCTGCTTCCTTCGCAGTTACGCATTTTGATTTTCATCATTTCTAAGAAACCCTATATATCTATGTATAAATCTATGTATTTCGAAATAGTGTCCTAGCTCATAATATAAACTCAAACTTTTAGTTACACCAAGTTTTTTTTTCAAATTCGTGTACTTTTAGTCTGATGAGTGATTAAAATTTCAACAGAAAGACAAAAATAAAAATACAGTTCTGGCTTCAGCATCGACGACAAGAGAGCCTCCCAAAAATATATCAATACTAGCTGCGCCCGCGACTTCGTCCCCGTGGAATTGAACAAAAAAGTTATTGTTCAGTTTGTAGAGTTATAAAATAAAAAAAATTCTTAAATATAAATAACCTAAGTTACTCTTTATACCATCAGCTATCTGCCAGTGAAGCTCCCAAAGAAATCGGTCCAGCCGTTTCAGAGATAAGCCGGAACAAACAGACAGACAGACAAAAATTGTAAAAATGTTATTTTGCTATATGTACCGTGAATACATCCATATGAATTTAGTAAAAAACGGTATTTTAATATTAAAACAGACACTTTAATTTTATTTATGCGTATAGAAGATTATAGAATCGAATCTGTTACAGTTTTATCATGAGTATAAATTAACGCAAAAAAAGAACTTATTTGAAGTCCTTGAACCGTTTTCATTAATTCTGTGATCTCGTAAATTGCACCTTTATTTTGTTATTTATTTAATAAACATTTACGGGGAGCGTGCCCGGCGTGTAAACAGCAATACTGCCAATTACTAAAACATTTCCACTCGAGACTACTGGCGACCGATTATCTATAACAAAGCTTAAACCCGCGATTTTGCGTGCGAATATTTATTATTATGATCAAATAGTCAATTACAACAAGAATATTAAATTAAAAATCTTTTAGACCACATAATGAGTTTGGGTTTTATTTTTTTTAACTATCTTGTACACTATATATACGATTTAACCGCTTATTTTACACACCTACAATACTTACCTTATATACCTATGATGAAAATGTAAAACACATATTTCCTTACAACTGATAGATCTTAAGGCAGTCGCGATCCCTAACAACTGATTGATCAAACGGACGAACTCTTCCTTCAGCTTTTCGCTTTAATTTGCTTATGACTTGCATTGCAGTAGTTGCGGGTTCGTATGCAGCTCGAGTGGCCGGCTCTGATAAATAATGTAATGTGCGCAGCAGACATACATCACCTCCGCGCTCGATTTACCGATAATTATAGACGTTACCTCACTTCACATATTACTTATTTAATATACCTTCATATTTTCTCGATGTTTCGACGGAGTTGGCTCCTCCGTGGCAACGAGCGTACATCCGGTGTCAGAGATCAATTTACCTGTAATTCTGGTCATACTTAAAATAGTACTATAAATTTAATATACATATATATATACTTAATATACATACTTATAAATGTCAGACGCATGTCGTCTGGTCTTTAATAAAAATTCAATCTCTTGTAAGCAAGATCAAAGGTCATTATGATTGGGTTAGGGTGCAGCGCGCCCTTCTTGTTTACCCTCGCCATGTTTATATTGTTGATGAGGAAATTGAAACTCACTCACGGAACAATTTAGTATAATAAATACATGTTGCAAAAGCTCACACATTCAATCATACATTCTATTAACATTATATTATGTAAACATACATATGCAAATCAAATATCGCAGTTATACAGGCAATTTTCTATAGATAATTAAAGAAAATTCCAATTGCCTTAGCCTTTCAATTAATGAACATTTTAATTAAAAAAAATGTCAAAATAAAAGATGATGAGAATACACTTAAAATACACTTAAAATCTTGTTATAATATAACATATGAGCAATGTTACCAACGTGCACTATTTTCTTATTTAAGGTCTAACGTGTAGAAATTACGGACGAAACTTTTGAGCACACTCGCATCTTTTTAAAAGAAATGAAAAAGTACAGCGAGGTGTAGGTCCAGTGCTTAAAGGCGGTGATTGCTACAAGCAATATCTACCAGACGATCTCGAGTACATACGAGTGCGCTGCTGTATCATCAAAAAGTTTCTATATTTATGTTTATTGTTTAAGTTCAAAGCAGAAAAAAAGGTAAAGTTACCAATTTGTGCGATTATTTAAATAAAAACACCATTTAACATTGTTCACATTTTAACAATTTCTTGAATTGAACTTAAGCTTTGTGTTACGCCGCGTTGGCGCAGCGGTTACAGCCATGGATTGTACCTGTTGCGCTGGCACTTGCCGGTTCGATCCCCGCACATTACAAACATTTGTATTGGCCATACAGGTGTTTGCCGTGGTCTTGGTGTTTGTGCAGTCCTAGTGGGTCTCCCCACCGTGCCTCGGAGAGCACGTTAAGCCGTCGGTCCCGGCTGTTATCATGTACCACAGACAGCAGTAAATTGTTTTTTTGTGCAAACGTTTCGAGCAACAGAACTAGTTTTTAACAAGTATTTTTTATTAATTAGAGTAGTAACAACTTAACTACAAACTCTTAAGCAAAGTTCAATGGGTTTTACCCGACTACGGCAAAGCCAAAAGGAGGGTTATAATTTCAGCAGTCTATGTGTGTTTATCTGTTCTCTCATATCTCCCAAACAACTTGTCATATTTAGACAAATGAGGTAGGTATCATTAGAAGCGTCTTAATTGTCCACTGATTATCGGCTATATGGCGTCACATTGCAGTTTGAGTTTTCAACATTCTTTTATCTTGTAATATCTTGTAACTGACTGCGCTAGCTTGTCTATTGTAATATGAATGAAGCGGCGTATAGATCAGTGCTATTGATATAATTGTTGCAGAGACACCTCATATTTCGAGACTTATTGAGACACGTAGCTTACGGGTTAATGACATATGCACATAAATAACCTCGAAGTACATAACAGATCTTTTCTTGTAAACACATTGCTATAACTTAATTTAGAGTTTTAATTAATAAATACTTTTTCTATGAGGGCTTTTTCATCGTGAATGAAGTTAAGTTAAAAACAGCGCAGGCCAAGTCAGGGTATCGGTTAGTTAGGATTGTAAATCATATGTCCAGGAAAAGAAGTTAAGTTAAAAACAGCGCAGGCCAAGTCAGGGGTATCAGTTAGCTAGGATTGTAAATCATATGTCCAGGAAAACTTGGCGGTAGTGAAGAGTAGTTAGCTCGCGTTAGAGCGCGGCGAGAGTAAAAACAAGGGCCGGGCGGCGCAGAACCTGAAATGTTTTTATGGCCGTCTGCTCGGGACCGGTCGCGCTGACCACGCTCACCACCCGCGCCAGTCGCCTCGGACGACTCACTAAATTATTAGCTACATATATCTATTTTTAACTGACTGCCAGGAGAGAGATGGGTTTTAAAATGTAAGTACATAGTGTCTTTAAAGACTAGTTTTAATATTCTATCTGTGTCTAAATTTGCTTACCAGAGATATAATTTTGACGTAAGCGCCATACAAATTGTGTTAAAAACCTACCGCTAGTAGGCATAACCAGACATAGATAGATTATTGAAAACGGCCGTAAGTCCTTCGTGGCCTTGATTACCCATAAATAGATGAGATGATCTTTAATAATATACTCGAATACTCGTTCTTTTAAAGTAGACCACAGCCGCCCAGCAGCAGGGTCACTGCAAACTGCGGTCGCGGCCTCGTCTAAAAATCGGCTAAATATGAAAAAAAATGTCTGAATATAGGTTTTCCCTACTCCAGATTTATAAAAAATAATTTAAATATCGCTACAAGTGTTTACTATCTGGTATTACGTCTGTATGTAGTTTATTAGCGTTGTGATACGGTGTCAAGTTCCTTTAATCTCACGACGCATCCACGGTCCAGCCAGTCAGTGTTATTACCGATTAGTTTATATAACTGCTCCCGCATAGTGATATAAAGTGGCGATACAGATACTGTTAAAACATAAACACTGGTAAAAATCACGAGTAAAGGAGTCTTATCTAATATATAAAATTCTCGTGTCGTGGTGTTTGTAGTTAAACTCTTCCGAAATGGTTTCACCGATTCTCGTGCGCATATCGGGTAGGTCTGAGAATTGAACAACATCTATTTTGCATACCCCTAAGTTAATAGGGGGGGGGGGGGGGTTAAGAGGGTTAATAGAATATTATGAAATTTTGTGTGCATATCGGGTAGGTCCGAGAGTCGGTCAACTTCTATTTTCATTCCCCTAAGTTACGGGGAGGGGGGATTGAGAAGGTTAATAAAATATATAGCAAAACAACGTTTGCGGGGTCAGCTAGTTTACTATATGTAGATACTTAACGCGTAACTGAGGCAGAGCAAGCAGGAAATATCCTGCTCGAAATCTGAAGCAGCCTGACTGGGGAAGTAAGTACTTCGGCCTTACGAAGATCACAGCTAAATATGTGGTGAGTAAGGTAACCAGAGCTCCTGGGAGGATTAGGGCTAGGGTTGCCAACTGCCGATATTTCTGGTGTTGCAGTCGTCTTAGCTACGGTAATCGTTTACCGTCAGGTGATCGGTACGCTTATTTGCCGACCCGATTGTATATTTAAAAATAAAAAAACGAGAATGAAGCATAAATATTTGAAGTTTAAGTGACGTGTTTGTTTCGCTCGTATCGTAATGTCGTGACCTTCTTGTCGCAATTTAACACCCCTACTTATCTTTATGTTGACAAGTTTTTTTTTGGTTGGAGATAAATATTGAAACGGTTGAGGACATTGGCCCAACTGATGCCACAGCATACTCAATGAAATTGTCCATCTATGTATATATAAATTAAAAAAAAAAAACAATAAACCCGCCTGCGTGAAGAACAACTAATAGAAAATCAACTGAAAAAGCTGGAACAAGATAAAAATTCAATATGCACACAAAGTCAGCGAAATAAATAGAAAAAATATCAAACATTTTGTGCTGTACATTTAAAATATATTAATACGGTAGTCCTTCGAAACTTTATGCAACGTCGTAGATAACATGCAGTTAATAATCATGATATACCTTTTTAAAATCCTTGTATTGTGCCCTTCAATTTGATACCCATATTGTAGTATTTGAGAAAAAAAATTTTTTTCATTAACTACAATGGCTTCGCGCAGCCGCCATGTTTGATTTTTTTTTAATGTCACCTATCTAAGAACACTTGGGCAGCTAACACGAACCTAACGATACCTCAATTATGTAAATCCGTTCAGTGGTTCTGGAAATATGAGGTAGTAAAGAATATTACATACAAACAAACATACATACAAGATACGCGCGAAAAACATAACCCTTCCTTGCCAGTCGGGTAATAAGGTACTTAAATGTCTTTATAAACAAAGGCTTCAAATAGTAATTGTACAAAATACGTACGCTAGTTTCTTGAACTTTACATAAAAGTTGCTCACAGTAATAGGTGTAAATGTTCGCAAATGAGGTGTAAGTGCTTTTGTGTACCTTTGCTTCTTCGTTACAATCGAGATAATGCAGGCTGTTCGCTAACGATCGCCGCGCCGGCGGGGTGGTTCGCGTGCTCCTAGACAATCGCAGGCCGCGGGAGGCGCCGGGTAAGCGAGGTAACACACGCGTCCTCATTTAATGCGGAACAGCCGCTTACCCGATATATTGTCTAACAATAAGGGTAGTAGTTGGGTTGAAATTTATTGACATAATCTAATTTGTTATTCGAAATCTATAGGATAATTGGAAATAAAAAAAAGCTTAAGTTATGTCTTTTTCAGCCAGAACCGTCTATCAAAATCAAAGTTAGAATCGAGTTTCAAAGATTATCTGGAACACGGAGACAAATTAAAACATTTTGGAAGTTAATTTTCCCGTTCCCATAAGTAGGTACTGAGTAATCATCCACACGCACTTAGAGTTAGTATAATTATTGTGTTTACAAACAAAAAAAAGAAACAATTTCAATTACACGGACCTTCAATACAAAAATAATGAAGTAAATGAGATAACTGAAAAAGTACTGATCAGATCTCGAGCAAGTTTAAATGAGACCACAAGACAAGCATCAGCTTTCGATTAAAAAAGAATTATCGAAATCGGTTCATCCAGTAAAAAATTATGAAATATTACAATACAACGTAGATCGACGAAAAAATAGCCAAGTAAATATGCATTATAAAAAAGTAATCGTAAGATCTCAATAAAAAAATGGGACCACATGACACCTTTCGAGTCAAAAAAATCATTAAAATCGGTCCACACACAATAATTGTGTTTGCTCGCAAACGAAAAAAAAAACCGACTTCAATTACATCGACGAGTAATACAACGTAGATCGACGAAAAAATAGTCAAGTAACTGCGCGTTATCAAAGATTACTCAAAAAGTAGTTATCAGATCTCAATAAAATTTATATGTGACCACATGACAAACATCAGCTTTCAATCAAATTAAAAATTATTAAAATCGGTACACCCAGTAAAAAGTTATTGCGGACTTTCAAGAAGTTCCCTCGATTTCTCTTGGATCCCATCATCAGATCCTGGTTTCCTTATCATGGTACTAAACTAGGGATATCTTCTTTCCAACCAAAAAAGAATTATCAAAATCGGTACACCCAGTAAAAAGTTATTGCGGATTTTCAAGAGTTTCCCTCGATTTCTCTAGGATCCCATCATCAGACCCTGGTTTCCTTATCATGGCACTAATCTTGGGATATCTCCTTTCCAACAAAAAAAGAATTATCGAATTCGGTACATCCAATAGAAAGTTATGCGGTATAATACAACGTAGGTCGACGAAAAAAGCGTCAAGTAAAAACGCATTATTAGATATAGCTCGAAAAGTAGTTGTTAGATCTCAAATAAATTTAAATGGGACCAATTGGCACACACCACCTTTCGATTAAAAGAAAATTTGTCGAAATCGCTCCACCCAGTCAAAAGTTCTGATGTAACATACATAAAAAAAAAAAAAAAATAAAAAAATAATTGTGTTTGCTCGCAAACGAAAAAAAAACCGACTTCAATTACATCGACAAGTAATACAACGTAGATCGACGAAAAAATAGTCAAGCAACTACGCGTTATCAAAGATTACTCAAAAAGTAGTTATCAGATATCGATAAAATTTATATGTGACCACATGATAAACATCAGCTTTCGATTAAATTAAAAATTATCAAAGTCGGTACACCCAGTAAAAAGTTATTACGGATTTTCGAGAGTTTCCCTCGATTTCTCTGGGATCCCATCATCAGATCCTGGTTTCCTTATCACGGTACCAAACTAGGGATATCCCCTTTCCAACAAAAAAAGAATTATCAAAATCGGTACATCCAGTAGAAAGTTATGCGGTATAATACAACGCAGGTCGACGAAAAAAGCGTCAAGTAAAAACGCATTATTAGATATAACTCGAAAAGTAGTTGTTAGATCTCAAATAAATTTAAATGGGACCAATTGGCACACACCACCTTTCGATTAAAACAAAATTTGTCGAAATCGGTCCACCCGGTCAAAAGTTCTGATGTAACATACATAAAAAAAAAAAAAAAAAAAAAAAAAATACAGTCGAATTGAGAACCTCCTCCTTTTTTGGAAGTCGGTTAAAAAATACAGTCGAATTGAGAACCTCCTCCTTTTTTGGAAGTCGGTTAAAAAATGCAATCGAATTTAGAACCTCATCCTTTTTAAAAGTCGGTTATAAAGGCATTTTCATGTATTTGGAAACAGATACTAAAAATATTAAAAATGGTTTGATTTGTGTGAACTAGACGCATCAAATTTCTGAATCGTTATGACTAGAATGTGATAAATTTTTATGACTACTAATTTTTAGGAGATGCTATACTTGCACTTTGGTACGTTCGCAACGGCTCTACCTAACATCGGGTGAGGGGGCTGGAGTCAACGAAGCTCGCCCCCTCGTCCTCACCTCCCACTTGCTACACTTCATCCTTTCAAGCCAAGGATGCGTAACTAAGCGAAACCACAGCCAGTTGAAGGGCTCTTTATTAAGATGAAAGTAACCGTTTTCAAATAAACAAAAGAAAAAGTATCTTGAATTCCAGTCTCCGGTGCGTTATTCATCAAATGATTCTGATGTGATTATTTCGCATCGTCTCATTCCACGATGACATAAGTTAATTTCCGTCGATGGACAGGCCATCGGCTGGTAAAAGTCGGTCCGTCTGCCCGAGTTCCCGTTATTATGATCCTAAGAGGCATTACGTGAGAGATGCACGTCTCTTACAGCGCCCTATTATCATGTCAACGCCAATAAAGCACATCCATGCTGATACATGCATACATACACACTATCGGACCGCGCTCGAACTCGAGACGGGAACCGAGTGGTGATCCCGGTGCAGTCCCGAGCACCCGAAATAGACTGAAACGGTATTCAATTGCTCCAAATGTTAATCTAAAACGCGATCGGGTGATACGGAAGTAATTTTTCGAACAAAACAGAAGAGTGCTACGTTTGTACGTTTATTCTGACTTAAAAATTTAGACTGCATTGTTTGCTAGTCTTTTGTTGAACTAAAATTTTACTAACAATATGTCTACATGGGCTTATTCTTCAAATAGGGTATTTTAATTACTTAGAGTAGACAGCGGCTCGACAACGATGCCATAATTGTAATGACTTCGAAAGTTCTGATCATAAACTATGCAAGTAGAAATTAAAAAAATATTTTTCCTTTGCAATAGTCATTATTTTTTTCTAAAAGTATTTAATTATCTACATGCCTTGGGATCTTACCTTTCGAACAGACGACTAAAAAATAATCATTAAAATCCTGCTCTTCGATCGATTATTTTTAATCGAGCGCTTATTTATTTACCCTATTCCATAGCAGAAAAGTTTCCCTAAAATATTTTTAGAACTGCACTTTAAAAGCGGTTCCTGCGGTGGCATGGTGGTCGTTATAGTTCAGACGCATGCGAAAGTTAGTCGGCCTGCTCTAACGAGTACCTGCCACATTGCACTGCAGTAAAGTTTCCAACTTCGGTCGTCATATTTCATCCGCCAGCTAATTGCGAGCGACGCTATTAACGAGGCGTCCATCATATTCGAACACGTATGTAACTGTAGACCACTGTAGTTTCACTATACCTTTACAATAGGTATACATATTATTTTTTAAAAAAGTTTATTTGGTTGGTTTGTTATATGTTAACTGAGGATGTTAACTTAACTGAGGTAGAGCACAGCAGGAATTTCCTTCTCAAAATATGGAGCAGCCCGACTGGGGTGTACTACCCCTCGACCTCGACCCTACCCTTCGACCTTACAGAAGATCATTGCAAAATAATACTGTTTTCAAGCAGTATTGTGTTCCTGTTGGTGAGTAAGGTGACCAGAGCTCCTGGGGGGATTGGGGATTGGGTCGGCGACGCGCTTGCGATGCTTCTGGTGTTGCAGCCGTCTATGAGGTACGGTAATCGCTTACCATCAGGTGAGCCGTACGCTTGTTTGCCGACCTAGTGACATAAAAAAAAAATGTTAGCCGCTTATATATCATTGAAAAAGTTTCTTTGACCTAAAGTTTAGGTCCCATTTTAATGAAAACTAGTATTACGTTTTAAAAACAAACTGTGAAAGGATATGCAGTTTATTTGAGCACGAGATGAAACACTAATTAGGAGAGATTCAGACTCAACTACTAAAGCTTTCCTAATCTTAAGTTCAGTTCGACTAGCTACAGAGATCGCTGGAATGCGCTCGACTCATTATTTTTTAACCGACTTCCAAAAAAGGAGGAGGTTCTCAATTCGACTGTATTTTTTTTTTTATGTATGTTACATCATAACTTTTGGCTCGGTGGAGCGATTTCGACAAATTTTCTTTTAATCGAAAGGTGGTGTGTGCCAATTGGTCCAATTTAAATTTATTTGAGATCTAACAACTACTTTTCGAGCTATATCTAATAATGCGTTTTTACTTGACGCTTTTTTCGTCGACCTACGTTGTATTATACCGCATAACTTTCTACTGGATGTACCGATTTCGATAATTCTTTTTTTGTTGGAAAGGAGATATCGCTAGTTTGGTATCATGATAAGGAAACCAGGATCTGATGATGGAATCCCAGAGAAATTGATGGAAATTCTTGAAAATCCGCAATAACTTTTTACTGGGTGTACCGATTTTGATAATTCTTTTTTTGTTGGATAGAAGATATCCTTAGTTTAGTACCATGATAAGGAAACCAGGATCTGATAATGGGATCCCAGAGAAATCGAGGGAAATTCTTGAAAATCCGCAATAACTTTTTACTGGGTGTACCGATTTTAATAATTTGTAATTTAATCGAAAGCTGATGTTTGTCATGTGGTCACATATAAATTTCATTGAGATCCGATAACTACGTTTTGAGTAATCTTTGATAACGCGCAGTTACTTGAGTATTTTTTCGTCGATCTACGTTGTATTACTCGTCGATGTAATTGAAGTCGGTTTTTTTTCGTTTGCGAGCAAACACAATTATGTGTGAAAGACTTCGGTAATACGTTTGTATTCTAGAAATTGTTTTTTAACCGACTTCAAAAAAAGGAGGAGGTTACTTAATTCGACCGTATATATATTTTTAACCGACTTCCAAAAAAGGAGGAGGTTCTCAATTCGACTGTATTTTTTTTTTTTTTTTTTTTTTTTTTTTTTTTATGTATGTTACATCAGAACTTCTGACCGGGTAGACCGATTTCGACAAATTTTGTTTTAATCGAAAGGTGGTGTGTGCCAATTGGTCCCATTTAAATTTATTTGAGATCTAACAACTACTTTTCGAGTTATATCTAATAATGTGTTTTCACTTGACGCTTTTTTCGCCGACCTACGTTGTATTATACCGCATAACTTTCTACTGGATGTACCGATTTTGATAATTCTTTTTTTGTTGGAAAGGGGATATCCCTAGTTTGGTACCGTGATAAGGAAACTAGGATCTGATGATGGGATCCCAGAGGAATCGAGGGAAACTCTCAAAAATCCGTAATAACTTTTTACTGGGTGTACCGATTTTGATAATTTTTAATTTAATCGAAAGCTGATGTTTATCATGTGGTCACATATAAATTTTATCGAGATCTGATAACTAGTTTTTGAGTAATCTTTGATAACGCGTGGTTGCTTGACTATTTCGTCGAGTTTCGATTCGTCGATCTACGTTATATTACTTGTCGATGTAATTGAAGTCGGTTTTTTTTTTCGTTTGCGAGCAAACACAATTATTTTTAATGTATGTTCGGAGATAACTTCTTCGTTTATGAACCGATTTTGATAATTCTTTTTTTGTTGGAAAGGAGATATTCATAGTTTGGTACCATGATAAGGAAACCAGGATCTGATGATTGGATCCCAGAGAAATCGAGGGAAACTTTCAAAAATCGTAAGGGTGACTAGTAAATTTAATCGTGTTTTCATTAAGTACTATAAAGCACTACTATTTAATAAAAGTCTGGAGTCGATCTGATGATGGAGAAGAAAGATAGTCGAGGGAACTCTTCAACAATTTATAGCAATTAACTGCTGTTTGAACTTAATTCGTTTCTATTGATGAGAACTTTGCACCTGTATGAGTTATAAGTGCCATTACAGTCTGATGATGGAGACAAAAGTTAGCCGAGGGAACTCTTTAACGATTTATAGCAATTACCTGCTGTTTGAACTTAATTCGTTTCTATTGATGAGAACTTTGCATATATATGAGTTATAAGTGCCATTTCAGTCTGATAATGGAGACGAAAGATAGTCGAGGGTACTCTTCAACGACTTATAGCAATTACCTGCTGTTTGAACTTAATTCGTTTCTATTAATGAGAACTTTGCACCTATATGAGTTACAAGTGCCATTACAGTCTGATGATGGAGACAAAAGTTAGTCGAGGGAACTCTTTAACGATTTATAGCAATTACCTGCTGTTCGAACTTACTTCGTTTCTATTGATGAGAACTTTGCATATATATGAGTTATAAGTGCCATTTCAGTCTGATGATGGAGACGAAAGATAGTCGAGGGTACTCTTCAACGACTTATAGCAATTACCTGCTGTTTGAACTTAATTCGTTTCTATTGATGGGAACTTTGCACCTATATGAGTTACAAGTGCCATTAAATTCTGATGATGGAGGTGAAAGATAGTCGAGGGAACTTTTCAACGATTTATAGCAATTACCTGCTGTGTGATCATCTGTTTCGTAGGACCAGGTTTGATGATGGAGCCCATAAACACTCGAGGGAATTTCTCAACAATTTACAGCAGTAACCTTTTGCTGTTTGACGACCGCTTTGATATAATGGTGCATGTGCCGTGTCGGCGGCGCCTAAACACCGACGGTCGCGGGTTCTATTCCAGCTCCGAGTGGATATTTATGTTTATACAAATATTTATTTTCGGTCTAGTTGTTAATCCTTGTGGTTCTCCCAACCTAGCCTCGAAGAACACGCTAGGCTGTCAGTCCCGGTTGTTATTACGTACACCTGATAGCGAACTTTACTCATAGTATGTCGACGCGTTAGCGCAGCGGTCACAGCACCGGCTGTTGCGCTGGCGTTAGTGAGTGCAATCCCCGCGCACGACAGACTTTTGTATTGGCCATATAGATGTTTGTCATAATCTGGGTGTTTGTGCTTGTGTATGTTTCTGAACCCCCGACATAAGAGAAAAAGCATCCTTGTTAGGTCTACCCATCACTAAAAATTGTAAAATAAAATAATTTTTAACAAAAAAAAAAAACCGACTTCAAACAGGAAACTAAAAAGTGAAAAATAAATTTACTTAGTACAAAGTAATTCGTATTTTGATTTAGTTAATCAGAAATGATTAAATAAATATTTTATAATTTTGAAGTTGGTGCCAAGTAAAACAATAATTACTCTAGTATCTACTTACGTGTGTATTTTCGGGCCTCCGACAAAGGATTTTACTGTACTAGCGGACGTTTATTTAATTAACTTTACTAATATTTACGCTTCAGCCTGTAATATTCCACTACTGGGCATAGGCCTTCTATCTCCATGTGGGGCAAGGATCAGAGCTTAGTCCACCACCAATGCGGGTTGGCGGATATATTTCCTACTATGAGTAACGATCGCTATCAGGCGTAGATGATAACAACCGGGACCGACGGCTAACGTGCTCTCTGAGGCACGGTGGAGAGACCCACAAGGACTGCACAAACACCCAGACCATGGCAAACACCTGTGTGGTCAATACAAATGTTTGTCATGTGCGGGGATCGAACCCACAACCGCCGGCGCAACAGGCACAATCCATTGCTGTGACCGTTGCGCCAACGCTAACTAGTACTACTTTACTAATATTATAAAACAGAAAAGTTTGTTGGCTTAAACGCGCCAATCTCAGAGACTACGAGTTCGAAAAGATTTTTTTTTATGTGTTAGATAGCCCATTTGCCGAGAAAGGCTGTAAGCTATTTTTCATAATTCTAATTAATTTTTATATTAAAAAAAAAATGTTCATCCGTGATCCGCGGGAAGTGTGCGTGAGCGTGTTGTGTAAGTCGCGTCGCTTCCCTTTCCGCACTCGCTGACGTTTTGAATTACAAGCAGCGATTGTTATATATTGTCATATTATATACGAGTACAAATGAAAGATTTATTTGTTTGTTACTGTACGGTAAACGATAAACTGACCGCCGTTCCGGTGTAGTGGTGCGAAAGGTCGCTTTAACACTGGAGGTCACTGGTTCATTTCCCGCTCGGAACATATTATATTCTTATAAAAACATTCGTTAATCAGAAACATGGACAGTAAGTATTTGTGGAATAAAGTCAAAATTTCAAGTAATCTGTTACAAATTGTCGCTGTTGTACTGCAGAGAGGTGTAGTAACTGCTACCCGTATCTATATTCTTGCCTATCTTTCTACATACAAACACTCGCACACACATCTAATACAAATACTAATATCAAAAACTTGAAAACGAAATATTTATTTATACCTCCACCAATTAAATTGTCATCTTACTAAAGTATACAATAGTCAATATTGTGTATACCTAATATACATTCGGAATGTTCCAATTAGAAGAACCGTCAAGAAGCACAACTCGTGTACTGTCTACATATCTCTAAACTATTCACATAACGAGTCCTTTGATAATTGTCTACCATAATAAGCAAAGTATAATATAAAACGAGTGACAGTGAATCAGTAGGAGCACAGACTTTGTTCATAGCAAACAAAAGACGCTTGATCAGTGCGAGGTGATCCGCTGACCCCCGATAGCGATATCAGTCGTCGAGATGCAACAACACTGCACACACTACGAATTTTCAGCTTTATAATATTGTACATAACTACATAAAAATTGTTTGTGGGATTTTAGTATACATGCGAATACCATAACAAAGAAGTATAACTTCAAAAATTGGCTGGAAAATTCGTGGCCAGACTATATTATATTCGGCAACCGCCATTCAAACCAGAATTTTAGCAGGCAACCCCATGTCATCGTATTCGCAATGAAACATCGCTCATTATGATGTAAGTTAAACTTATCAAACGTGAAAAGCTCGCAGATCACAGCTACATAACACTATTCTCAAGCGGTGTTTTGTTAGTTGTTCTTAGTGCTCGCTTTTTATAGTACAACTGTAACACTTTTATAGTACAACTGTACTACTTATTATATTTAAAAAAATCTGATTTAATACAATAGAGTAATTTTGATTTTTTGTTTGCGAGCAAAACAATTCATATACAAATGAGACACGAATAAATATGAAGTCTAGTCTATGAAGTTGTTCTGGTTAATGTTTTGTATGTTTTGAGATGAAATGACAAAATGTCAAAGACTTAAGAAAACATAGTACAGCAATTAATCAGTAAGTAGACGACGCTAGCGCAACAGTCGGTTACTGTGTGTTGAGTCTCGGCGTTGATGTTGTTTGTTTCTGGACGGTCGACGCAGGATATTATTGTGTTTGTTGAAAGCAAAGAGAGGAGAGAGAGAGGCGTTTCACCATCTCAATACCATCACGTAGGTGTAGTGATATGTAGATACAGCATAATATTTTTAACCGTTATATATAATGTATGTTCGGGGATAACTTCGTCGTTTATGGACCGATTTTGATAATTCTTTTTTTGTTGGAAAGGGATATCCCTGGTGTGGTACCATGATAGGGAAACCAGGATCTGATGATGGGATCCCAGAGAAATCGAGGAAAACTCTCGAAAATCCGCTTAACTTTTTACTGGGTGTACCGATTTTGATGATTTTAAGTTAATCGAAAGCTGATTTTTATCATAAGTCAAGCAATTTACTTAATGCTTGTGTTACAGATAACGACCGACTGTTATAGCTAAATAGCTTTTTTAAAAAAATAAATATACATGAAAATAGTACAAATATAAATACAAATACTACACCCCGACTCAGGCAAACCCACAAACCGCGGAACAGAAAGCAGGGCCACCACAAAATGCGCCAACGATTTCATAATGCCCTAGCTATAGTGAGCAGATATTGTGCCACTCACATCGTCTCGGACGGTAATCGAAATCGATACCCCAGCAGGACGCTCGCCAGTTAACTGACATCCGGCGCACAAACCACTCAGCGGCTAGTGGAGCGGCCGGCTGCAATTACACGGCTCAAGTAGCGAACTTGCTACTACGGAACCCTGACTCCCGATTTACTCGTCTGCGCAGCACCTCACACGCAGTTCCACACGCATTTTAAGATTTATAGAGACTGTACTGGTGTAGTTGGGTTTCATTAACTAAAACGAGTGAAAAGGGGTCGATTATAGTCAGCAATATTTGTTCTGGTCTTGTTCTAGTGTGAGACACACTATTAACTATATTGTTGTTTTTAAATACCTAATATCGATCTATACCTACTCCTAGTATATAAATATCCCGCCACAATGTAATGCGCTACACTGCGTAGCAGGTTGAACTCAATGTTTTTTTTTACACAGAGATGAGGCGTGTACGCAGCCAGTAATTTAGAAAAAGATGTTTCTGTTAGTTCTCGACATTACTACGTTCATAGTACATACTATATTTCTCACCTGCGTGGAGCAAAAGCTACCTGAATTTAACCTCTTAACTCTTTATAATAAAAATTAAATTAAAAATTAAAAAAAACCCTGTCACAATAACCTGAGTTGCGTTTAAAACATTAAACAAACACAGATTATTACAGGCTGAAGCGCAAAGCAAATAAGGATTCAAAATTATTAAATTCCAACGCACGTAATAAGTTATATCTCTTCTCTCTTCATTGGTTAGCTAACTTCGCGCTACTAAGTTCTTCTTCGTTAATTAGCTTAGTTCAGGGTGTAGGTTTTGTTCTGACGGTGTGTACTCGCGTCGTTAAAATTTACTCTCATCATTTGTCCCTACGTGCCACAAGAAGTATAACTTCAAACAGATTAGATATAATTATCAAGAACTTTTGTCCGCTGGATGTGGATGACGTGGATATCCGTCAAATAGTGTCCACAACCGTTGAAACAAGCCCAACTAGTAATATATCCTGCGTTGTTTCACGATACGCGTCGGGAGGAGGAGTGAGGGACGCCCGGTGCGTCGGTTACTGATTCGTTGGAGCAACTGTTTATTTACACGGTAGCACATACACATAGATGAGGTATTGATGTCCCGCGCTAAGTAAAGATGTTTGTAAAAAATTCATTTGTTTTTGTTGACTTATATATATGTTTTGTCCTAACCAAGTGTGTATCTATATAAATAGTGTGTTACGCATATAATTGATTTTTTTTGGAAATTAAAGATCTTAAAACAAAAAAAAAAATAACATAATAACCCCTATTCTCATCAATCAATCATTATCATCATCATCTCTTCAGCCTATCGCAGTTCACTGCGGGACATATGCCTTCTCAAGCTCGCGTCAAACTTCCCAGTTCTCGGCAGTCCTCACCCACCTCTCACCGGCGGTAGTCGGGAATAATAATTCGGGGTAGTGCCCACAGTCGCCAAGCGGGATGGTGACCGCAGAAACGGCTTCGTCGAACCGAAGACGCTGCTGACAATCTCCGGTCTCCGTATTTATAAGCCAGCCGGCGGATGGTTATCCCGCCATCCGTCGGCTTCTACTGTTCCGAGTTCGTATTGGAACTTTGTTACCCCCTAATCGCCTCTTACGACACCCACGAGAAGAGAAGGGGTGGCTACATTCTATTCTGCCATAGCTTCACGTATAGATAAAAATCAAAATTATATTAAAACGAATATTGTTTTAGTTTGTTGTAATATCCTTAACTATTTTAAGGATAACCGGGATAAGTAAACGACAATGCTACGCAGCTGGTTATTTATTAACAACTGACTTTTGTCGGTAGGAAAAACTTACAAATGAATAAGCAACGAACTACCTACATATCACATTCCTCCACCATATTTCAAAAAGTACACAAGAGAACATTTACTTATTTAGATAGTAAATACATTATTGTTATTCAGGGAAAAACCCTTACAACAAGTAAATAAGCGTTCCAAAATTTATAATAAGTAACTTAATTACTATTTGAAGCATATAAAATAATAAACAGTTCAATCAAGCAAGACTATGGACATTAAATCCTGTAGCTACGATTTGTAAATATCTATGTATTCTACTTGAGTATTTCATCTATTCTATCTATTTCCCTCCACCATATTTTAATAACCTAGTCATTAGCAGTAAAGTTGCCTAGACGGCTAATTTACAAGTACTTAGACTTTAATTTACCTACTCCAATAACGAGAGAAGTGGTACTAAAATCTATCCTAAGAAACAAAGACATGTAAAAAAAATAACTTGTACTCTTAAAACAATATTTTACTCTAGGTCTTAATAAAACAACCTTTTCGGTGGATTAACCGGGCGTCCAGACCGAGTTCGTTTCGGAGATTTTTCATCATTTTCAACTAGCGGCGAAGGGGCCGCAGGCTTAGCACCACCATTGCTGGGAGGCGTTTCAAACGTGTCATCGTCATCAACATCGTGCGGAAAGGCCGACGACGATGACGTGCTACGCGCAGCTGAAGGTGGCGTGCGGCGGGGGTGAGGGGGTGCGCCGTCCGCGCGCGCGTTCGGTGCCGCAGGGCGCGAGCGCGGGCGCGGGGAGGACGCGTCCGCACCGCCGCCGCCGCCACCGTTGGCACCGGCCGTGGGCTGCGATCCCATCCTCGTCGCCAGTGTAATATCCTTAACTATTTTAAGGATAACCGGGATAAGTAAACGACAATGCTACGCAGCTGGTTATTTATTAACAACTGACTTTTGTCGGTAGGAAAAACTTACAAATGAATAAGCAACGAACTACCTACATATCACATTTGTAAAACGAAGATTCACACGTACTTTTGAAGCCTACTAGAATAAAATAATGTTTTTATTTTGAGATTGTATATATACAGAACCTTGTGTGAGTGTTCGACTCGCGCTTGGTCAGATTTAAACGAAGTTTAATACCCGTAGGCACGGTATGTATGGTGAAGCAATTGGTGTTCGTCCGAGCTGATTGATAGCCATTACGTTCTAATTACTAATAGCTGGTGGTTGCGAGCGGGTGCGGGTCGATGGGTGGTGGGGGCTTGTAAATTGGAGGATATTGAACCACTTGTGTTATATAAGCGTTATTATTGATTCTAAGAATAAATAACGAATTGAAATTAAAATATTTTCTTTATCACTTGCAAGACTAATAATGTTGTTTTAAGTGAAAACTTTAGCTTCAGGAAACAGCGTGTTTTGATATCAATAAAACAACAGATCACTTAGGAGATGATAGTTCCTCTTGAAATTGATCATCCCTAATAGTAAATAAGATATAATTACGCGTTTGAGATGTGGTAATTAATAATCACCCATAAACGAATATTCGGGATAGGTAAATAAAAATAGAAGTTTGACTAGAATAATTGTGTTTGCTCGCAAACGAAAAAAAAATCGACTTCAATTACATCGACGAGTAATACAACGTAGATCGACGAAAAAATAGTCAAGTAACTGCGCGTTATCAAAGATTACTCAAAAAGTAGTTATCAGATCTCAATAAAATTTATATGTGACCACATGACAAACATCCAGGGTTCGCCAAACCGATTTATAAAGGTAACCGTTTGAAACGGTTACCGTATGAATCGGTTACCGATTGAAAAGATTACCGTTTTATTTCGGTTCCAAAACCGTAATAAAACGGTTACCGATTAAACTGTAATACCGAAATATAACGTTATGTATTTCGGTTTTAAATGATTCGGAGAAGTAACAGAGGGAGACAAAATCTGTGAGCCATCGTTTGAAATGAAGAATATGTAATGTTCCTTTGCTTTTATTGATAATGCTTGGTTTTTCATAAGACTGGCTTCTTTAACTATGAAAGTAATTAAGTTTTTTGTTTTGAATTATTCGTTATATGCAATGTAAACATTAACGCGAAAAAGAGATGAAAAAAGTAAACCCGTAATCGTTCCATAGCTTAATTGGCTAGAGCGCCGACACGGTCAGTCGGAGACGCGGGTTCGAACCCCGCTGGAGCGGTCAATTTTTGATATGATATTCAAAATGTTTAGAATTCCTAATGTGGGGGGGGGGGGGGGGGGTAACACAAAAATAAAATCGTAGATATTAAAATATAATATATTAACAAAATATAATACTTTGATTTGTTGTCAACAATAAAAACGTTACTATGAAATGAGTATTTTTTTACTTTATAATTAAAACTTTAAGCTTATTCCTAATCAATTAGTTACACCTATTTAAGTTATTCTTTTATTTTAAAGTAAATCTTGATTGCAAGCTAAACAACTCTTGACTTAATAGTAAACATGTAAAAACTTGCTCGCGCCACGCCCGGGGCCTGTCGTCTATCACAAATAAATAAGTTTTAAGTAAAATCACGCAACACACGGGAGCGAATGAGATAGAGATAATTATGGTGTATGTTCGGACCGTAATCCGAGCTAGCGCAGCGCAGCTACAAGAACGGGAATTGCCCGCTTAAACTTATGACGCGAACGTTATGCCTACTACCGGTTTATTTCGATACTGTATTACCGATATGATTCGGTTACCGAATGATTCTGTTACCGATATTTTGATTCGATAAGTACCGTTTTATAAAGGTAAATAACCCATACCGGAATATCCCTGCAAACATCAGCTTTCGATTAAATTAAAAATTATTAAAATCGGTACACCCAGTAAAAAGTTATTGCGGATTTTCAAGAAGTTCCCTCGATTTCTCTGGGATCCCATCATCAGATCCTGGTTTCCTTATCATGGTACTAAACTAGGGATATCTTATTTCCAACAAAAAAAGAATTATCAAAATCGGTACACCCAGTAAAAAGTTATTACGGATTTTCGAGAGTTTCCCTCGATTTCTCTAGGATCTCATCATCAGACCCTGATTTCCTTATCATGGTACTAAGCTTGGGATATCTCCTTTCCAACAAAAAAATAATTATCAAAATCGGTACATCCAGTAGAAAGTTATGCGGTATAATACAACATAGGTCGACGAAAAAAGCGTCAAGTAAAAACGCATTATTAGATATAGCTCGAAAAGTAGTTGTTAGATCTCAAATAAATTTAAATGGGACCAATTGGCACACACCACCTTTCGATTAAAAGAAAATTTGTCGAAATCGCTCCACCCAGTCAAAAGTTCTGATGTAAAAAAAAAAAAAAAAATACAGTCGAATTGAGAACCTCCTCCTTTTTTGGAAGTCGGTTAAAAATAGAAGTTTGACTAGAGAGCCTACAGTTATCACATTATGTTTTGCGAATTTCGATAACGTTTGGAATACTATGTTTACTCTGTAGCTAAACCTTCTTAGAGCAATAATTACATAGATAATAGTTAGGTCCTAACTGTACTGACCTGCAACCACAAGGACAACTGGCTACTGAGTGAATGATTGATCATTACGAGTAGTAATAAGTCATAAATAAATATGGTATTATAAGGTACGGAACTTAATGGCCACGTTGCAGGTAACAGTTGACTGATTTACAAATTTATATTTATTTTAAACTAGCTGACCCGGCGAACTTCGTATCGCCTAACACAAACTTTATCGTATGGTATTAAAGTTCAAATTGACTTTTAAGTATTATCACAAATCTTTTGTATGGGAGTATAGAAAAGTGTTGTTTTTAGACTTTTTCAGGAAATTTAAATTTTTTTTTTCTTACAATTTTTCTCTCCGTAAGAACCATCCTCGTACTTCAAGGAATATTTTTAAAAAAGCATTAGCGAAATCGGTCCAACCGTTCTCGAGTTTTGCGCTTAGCAACACATTCAGCGACTCATTTTTATATTATAGATATAATATGTAATACACATATAAATATGATTACTACATTAAGACTTGTAGTAGGAATCGAACCCAGATCTTGGTGTAGGAAGCAGATTTACTGTCAACTACGCCAACGCACCAACGAAATAATAAATGAGCGTACAGTATTTTTTTCTAATCTATTGAAAAGTGTCTACAATTTGCAACAATTCAATTAAATATTAGATATATCTATACATATCTTTAGGCCCTGTGTATGTACTTATGTAGAGAGTAAAGCGTGTCTCCAAAAACCTTTTTTAAGAATTCCTTGTACATAACAAAACATTGTAAAACTAAAAAAAAATTTAGCAGACCTCAAATTCATTGTCTGTTTAATTTGATCCCACTGTCGTCGGGGTCAAAGCTACGCTGCTTTGTGGGCTTTCCTGACAACAATAAGGGTCGTTATCAAGCTGTAATAACAAAATGAACCGACTGCTTTACGTGTTCTAACAAAACCTAAATCAAAAGCAAACTGTATATGTATAGTTGTATACATATATAATAAATTATAAATTAATATTACGACTGTGTAATATCTTACGTAGTTGTTTATATGTATATTCTAAGTGAGAAAAACTATATTTACCAAAGAAATAAAAATATATATATATATATAAAACAAGCAGGTATGTGACGTTAGTCTCTCCTGGCCGCAGGTTCGGCGGAGGGCGCGACGTGCGGCGAGGGGCAGTTCGCGTGCGCGGACGCGTCGCGCTGCGTGCCGGCCGCCTGGCGCTGCGACACGCGCGCGCAGTGCCCGGACGCCTCCGACGAGATCGGCTGCAGTACGGGCGCACTTGACTTTACTCTCCTCGCCAACGATATCAGTAACATAACGAATCGTTAGGAGTATAAGACACAAAGTATTCCTAGTTCTAGTACTTAGTACTTAGCGTCAGATTTTGTATCATACTTACTTAGCATTCAAAGCATTTAGGTGCTGCTTTTACAAGTACTTGCTCGTTTTCAACTCCATTAATACCATTATTTTACCAATTTTATGTTTTACTTGAGAAGTGTAGAACCAAACAATTAACTATACCGTAACTGTAGCGTACAACACGACGTGCGGCGCGGGGCAGTTCCGGTGCGCGCGCAGCGGGCTCTGCATCGCCGCCAGCTGGCGCTGCGACGGCGACGCCGACTGCGGCCCGCACGACGCCTCCGACGAGGACCCCTACATGTGTACGTGGCGCGCACACACGCTACCTTTATATACTCATTTCTATTAAACGACTAGGTCGATAAACGACCGTACGGCTCACCTGCTGCTGCTGATGGTAAGCGGTTAGCGTAGCCTATAGACGCCTGCAACACCAGAAGCATCACCAGCGCGTTGCTAATCCTACTTCCGACCCTCTCCAGGGACGCTGGCCACCTTAATCACCGCATGAACACAACACTCTTAAAAGCAGTATTATTTAGCAGTGATCTTCTGTAACGTCGAGGGCGGGCTGCTCCAGACTTTGAGCAGAAAATATCCTGCCGTGCATTAGTCGCGGTAACAATTGTAAATCTAGTTCTTAAGTTATTTTAGTAAAGCGATTAATTGCAGGTGAAAAAGATTTCAAGTGCTGGGGCAAGTGGGCGCGATGCGCGACGCCGGAGGACGGGCAGTTCAACTGCGTGCCCGTCTACCACTTCTGCGACGGCGTGCGGCACTGCCTCGACGGGAGTGACGAGTGGGACATCTGCGACAACTGTACGCGCGCTCTTTACTTAACATTAGGGGTCGTCCATTAATCACGTGATGATTTTTAGCAACTTTTTATCGCTCCTTCACCCCTTGGTGATAAGTGGGTAGGCTTTAGACTCCCATACCCAAAAATATCGTGTTTTTGATGAGAATTAAACAACGTTTTACAAATTTCTAGGCAGGCAACAAGGTTGCAGGGTCTTTGTTTGTTGTTTTCTTTGGTTTCAAAATCTCGCGTTCATCGAAAAAGAAATACGCATGATATCTCAATGTGGCCCACCTTTACCTGTGATATATGTTGTTTCTAGAACCCCCAAAGTGTACCTACCCGTGTGTCCAGTGTCAGATGTTAAAGTCAAGGCCGTGTTGCAGTCACGGAGGCGTCGTGCGCGCCGCTCGGCTGCAGCGCGTGCCGGCCGACGCACGAGGGCGCGGCGTGCTACTGCCGGCCCGGCTACGAGTGGCGCGACGGCCGCTGCCTCGGTCTGTAGCTAACTTGCTCGCGTTTTTTTTATATGTCACTAGGTCGGCAAACAAGCGTACGGCTCACCTGATGGAAAGCGATTGCCGTAGCTTATAGACGCCTGCAACACCAGAAGCATCGCAAGCGCGTTACCGACCCAATCCCCAATCCCCCCCAGGAGCTCTGGTCACCTTACTCACCAACAGGAACACAATACTGCTTGAAAACAGTATTATTTTGCTGTGATCTTCTGTAAGGTCGAGGTACTACCCCAGTCGGGCCTGCTCCATATTTTGAGCAGGAAATTCCTGCTGTGCCCTACCTCAGTTAAAATCGCGTGTCGCTTCTGGACGGAACATCTTCAAAACGAGATATCCTGATAATTGCAGACAGTGACGAGTGCGAGTGGGAGGGCGCGTGCTCGCAGCGCTGCACGAACCTGCCCGGCTCCTACACGTGCGCCTGCGTGGACGGGTATACGCTGCGCGACGACAAGAAATCCTGCGCTGCTATAAATGGTACGTATCGACTGTGCACTAGAGATCATTCGACTCGACTTAATAGATGCACAGCTTTAGACTATCTGCTCCAGCAGTACTTATTATACCTTTTTTTATTGTATATTTAATTTTCGATCTATATTTCAGTTTGTAAAAGTGTTAATGAACCTTTTGCCTCGCACAACAATAACTTCATAAATCAGGTGACATATACACAACCACATAGCGTGTAATGTTACATGCCATATGTAATGTTCACGTGTGGCCGGCCCGCAGAGCCGGCGGGCGCGCCGCTGTCGCTGGTGGTGGCGACGCAGAGCGGCGTGGAGCGCGTGTGGCCGGCGGGAGGGGGCGCGCGCAACCGCTCGCTGGACGCGCTGGGCGTGCGCGCGCTCGACTTCCACTACTCCAACCGGTACGAGCGAACCTGGCTCTCAACCTCTCAGGGATGGTGGACCGCGCAATGAAGTGTCGGTTTTACCAGTAGTACTTAGTTTTTTCGTCTAACTATAATTTTTTTTTTGTAGATTTATGTAAGTAACGGACAATATTTGATTTTTCTATTGAAATGAACTATAGTTGAAAATAATCATACAAAAACAATGAATGAAACTGAACGTAACAAATGAGCCTAGTGAGACTTACTCATTTATTTTGTGATCTGTTTTCACGGACCACCGATTAAGACTCACTGGTCTAAAAGCTACACCACATTGAGGTGGATGCTATGTAAGCGTGCGGTACTAACGGACAGATAACGTTGCAGGACCGTTTGCTACATACACCACAACATCAGCCGCTCGTCGCTAGTGTGCGTCGACGCGGATAATTTCAACAACCGGACCGTCATGCCGTCGCCCACCCTGTTCCCTGACCTCAACTGTAAGTGTGTCTCTCACGCATGCCGACGAAAAATCGACCCCCCCCCCCTCTCCCGCCATGTCCTAAAACGAGTGGTTTTGTTTCCGGGCGGCAGCGGTGTCGCACCTGGCCGTGGACTGGGTGGCCAACAACTGGTACTTCGCGGACGAGGCGCGCGAGGTGGTGTACGTGTGCGACGCGTCGCTGCGGTTCTGCCGCATGCTGCTGGACGCCGGCCTCAGCAAGCTGCGCGGCCTGGCGCTCGACCCCGCGGCCGGGTGAGTGCGCGCTCCGAGCGCCCCGGGCCCGCTGCGGACCGTGACTGAGCTCCGGGTGTTGCAGGCTGATGTTCTGGAGCGCGTGGGGCGCGGCGGCGCCGGGCGTGTGGCGCGCGGAGCTGGGCGGCGGCGCGGCGCGGGCGCTGGCGGCGCTCAAGCTGGTGTACCCGGGCGCGCTGGCGCTGGACCCCGCCGCGCGCCTGCTGTACTGGGCCGACGCCTACCTGGAGACCGTGGAGCGCGCCGACTACGACGGCGGCCGGCGCCTCACCGTGCGCCGCTCCTACGTCGTCAGTACTCGCTTCTTTCTTTATTTCAAATTCAAAGCTTACTACCACTTAACAGTTATAACCATAAACTGTATGATGTGATGATTATATCACAGCCAATTAAAAGCTTTTACATCTATCATTAATGGATAGCAGTTATTTTGACAGTGAATTAAGCTACAAAATAAATAAAATTGTATGAGATTACTTTTTTTTTTATATCACTAGGTCGGCAAACAAGCGTACGACTTACCTGATGGTAAGCGATTACCGTAGCTTATAGACGCCTGCAACAGCAGAAGCATCGCAAGCGCGTTGCCGACCCAATCCCCAATCCCCCCAGGAGCTCTCGTCACTTTACCAACAGGAACATAATACTACTTGAAAACAGTATTATTTAGTTGTGGTTTTTTGTAAGGTCGAGGTACCACCCCAGTCGGGCTGCTCCATATTTTGAGCAGGAAATTTCTGCTGTGCCTACCTCAGTTAAAAATACAAAATATACATGAACATGCCACTTTTTAAATAAATCGCCTAGTTTCGATGTACATAAAATCGTCACTATATCATCCCCCCCACTCGCCCTCGGTCGGCCTCACGCGCGCCGCCCCCGTCCGCAGACGCAGAAGCTGCAGCACATATCGGTGCTGGAGGGCACGCTGTACCTGCCGGTGTGGGCCAACAGCAGCGTGGCGGCCGTGGCGCGCGACAGCCGCGCGCGCGCGCTCAGCTCCGTGGCTCTGCGCGCGCGCCCCACGGCCGCGCTCGTCTACCACCGCCAGCGGCAACCGCTCGGTGAGGGCACGCTGCCGTCTGAATTATTCAATTATTCAATGCAGCCTATACAGTCCACTGCTGGACATAGGCCTCCACAAGTTTACGCCAAAAATAACGTGAAATCATGTGTTTTGCCCATAGTCACCACGCTGGGCAGGCGGGTTGGTGACCGATTATTCAATTGATATTCTTCAATTCAATTTAATCTCTTGCCACAGAAATTATGTGATACCCGTAATAGTAAGTTTACGAACGTAGAGAGTCCTTTCCGCTCAACTGAAGTGTAGCGTGCGTGCACAGAGCACCGTGCGCACCCGTGCGCGGCGCACAAGGGCGGCTGCGCGCACGTGTGCGTGACGGCGTACCGCGGCGAGCGGCGCGCGCCGCACGCGCACTGCGTCTGCCGGCACGGCTTCCGCCTCGTCGGCCACGGGGACTGCGAGCGTGAGTACTCGGCGCACGCTCCACCATCACTATCGAACTAATGCCTATCGAATTGCCTAACGTCACGATTAAATGTCGAAGGTCGACCGCCGATCGCATGTGATAGTAGTCTTATGTTCCCGATAAAGTAGCAGTCACCGCTTTTATGACATTATATAGTTATTCGAACGCCTAAGATGGAGAGGCTAGTTTAAGCGGCTGCGATAACGTGAGGAGCGCTCGGTCGCAGGCGTGGAGTCGGACACGTTCCTGGTGGTGTGCCGCGGCGCGCCGGCGCTGGTGAGCGGGCTGGCGCTGGAGGGGCGCGGCGCGCTGGCGGACGAGCCCTTCGCGCCCGCCGCGCACGCCGCGCGCCCCACCGCCGCCGACGTGGACCTGGCCACCCGCACGCTCTACTACTGCGACGTGCACCGGTACTGACCTGGCGCCCGGCCGCACACGACTCACACACACGCACATACACATACATATACAGTGAATACAATTAAATATAACATGACAGATGATAGTATAGATAATAAAGGAACTAAATAAAGAGTCAATAGAATAAAATCGTAAAAAAATATCATAAAAATTTTAAAATCTAAAAGTTTGAAATAGTTCTAAAAAACACGCACACACGTGTCGACACAGATTACAGTAAACTACATTACAAATGATCGCCCACAGATACGAGATCGTGCGACAAAAACTAGACGGTAGCGAGCGCGAAGTTTTCATCGGAGATGACGTCGACAACTGCGAGGGCATCGCCATCGACTGGATGGGTGAGTGGCGTCGACTCTGTTCTAGTGCTAGCTAGTCTCCATATTTACTTTATCTGGACGATAAATCTTATCGCAGGTCGCAACGTGTACTGGACGGATGATGCGCTGGGGCAGGTGAGCGTAGCTCGGATGGACGCGCCGTCGGCGCGACTCGTTCTCCTACGGGATCAGAATTTCAACCCGCGCTCCATCGCACTCGACCCCGCCAACGGGTAGGTTACCCCCCCAGGAGCTTTTATACCACTAGATCGACAAACTCCCATTACCATAGCCTATTTATTCTATTGCCGAATTTCCCCCAGGAGTTCTGGCCACTCCACTCCCCACAGAAACACAACACTGCTTTAGAGCAATATTATTTGTATGTGACCTTCTGCAAGGTCGGGGCTCGAATCTAGAGCGGCCCCAGTCGGGCTGCTCGAGAGTCGCGCCGCCGTCCCGCAGTAACGGAACACGCCGGCACTGACGCCCCGCCCGTCCGCAGCGTGATGTACTGGTCGGTATGGGCGAGCGCGCAGACGGCGCGCGGCCGCATCGAGAGCGCCGCCATGGACGCGTCGGGGCGCCGCACCCTGCTGGACGCCGAGCTGCACTGGCCCAACGGCCTGGCGCTGGTGCTGCCCGAGCGGTACCTCTACTGGTAGGCGTGCCTGGAGCTCTGAACTGATGCGTTCCTAAGATGCGAGTGTGATAACTGGCCGGCTCGGCGAACTGTGCAGGTGCGACACGTACCTGAACAAGATCGAGCGCGTGCTGGTGACGGCGACGGGCGAGCTGGCTCCGGGGGCGCAGCGCGAGCTGGTGGCGCGGCAGACGCCCGACTTCCCGCTCTCCAAGCCCTACGGCCTCGCGGTCTACGAAGGTTTGTCCGCCGTCCGATCGTTGCTGCTCACAATAATGAGAATTACCAGAAATTACAATAACTACTATGACTATGGAATACTTTACCATTACACATTAGACGTGCAACATCACTGGATCCTTTTAAAAAGATGGTTAAAAAAACCAGTCGTCTAGTTCGTTATTAGTCACTGATATTTGTATATATTTATATATTCTTATTTGTTCTACGACTGTTGCTTAGTAATACTTAGTTATGTATAATATTATGTATGTATGTGTGTATATATGTGTTTATGTTGACATGTATTTATATGCGTAGTGTGTGTACATATTATTATGTAATGTGTTCTGTAATTTTTTTTTTTTGTATAGTATATTTATGTATGCATGTATGTGTGTATATTTGATTTTCTTCCTGTTCTATTAATTTTAAGTCTGTACACCCTTTCCGCTTTTTTCACATTATCTCCTCCAAGCTGGTTGTCTGGTAGAGATCGCTGTTTAGCGATAAGACCGCCTGTTGTACATTTCTTTTTGTGATTCGTTTTGTAAATTGTAAACTTTTTTTTATGTGTACAATAAAGAGTAAATTAAATTAATAACGAACACCGGGCCGTGTGGCAGGCGCGGTGCTGTGGAGCGAGCACGGCACGGGGCGCGTGCGCAGCGTGCGCGGCGCCGGGCCGGCGCGCACGCTGCACGCCTTCGCGACGCCGCTCTACGACCTGCGCCTCGTGGCCGCCGCCGCGCGCGCAGGTGCGTCACTGGCTGTCGACTGGCAGCCTGCCGTGGAGCGGCCGTCCTACTGCGGCGCTGGGCCCTTCGGTGACGGTCGTGTGCTCTAACGGCTGAAGTCAAACTTGCGAAACATGACTCTTTATATCTTAACTAACTCGTATCTCCCTCGACTTCCGTTCGCCTCGCTCGATCGCACTTGTCGTAACGATCGGCGTAAAGATGTTTTATTTAAAGGGTGAGGCCAATCGTCGCGTTATTTCGGTCGCGGAAATTCTATTGGGTTGCCAGACGAGAGCAGTTTTGTGTCGTGCAATGGAACCGTTGCAAATTGTGTGTATTTGATTTAGGTGAAGTATGTGGGATTTTTAAATTACACTTTTTTTAAATTTTTGTCTCAGGGATACTTTATTTAAGTTCTAAACTAATATTTTAATGTTTTATTATTATATAAGTCGTTAGTTCAACACTCACATATGGAATCGGAAAATCAAACCACGTGTTGCTCTAAAAAACATTGATTTTATTTATTTACAATTTTTCTTTATATATTTTGATACAAATAATACATAGCACGGACAAGTCACAAAATAACCTTCGTTTGGCCTCACCCTAAAAGCGGTAGCCTGCGCTGAGACTACCGTCTCCGACGCGCGGCACGAGCGCCCCGCACGACCGCGCAGTGCTCGAGGCCCGCATGTCCCCCATGCCCCGCAGGCGCCAACGCGTGCTCGCGCGACAACGGCGGCTGCGCGGAGCTGTGCCTGCTGGCGGCGGGCGCGCGGCGCTGCGCGTGCGGCGCGGGGCGCGCGCTGGCGCCCGACGGCCGCGCCTGCGCCGCCGCGCCCGCCGCGCCCCCCTGCGCGCCGCACCGCTTCCACTGCCCGCACGGGTGCGTCCCCTGTCGCTGTCGCTGTGAAGGGCGACTCGCTTCACTGTCCGGGTGCTATCGCTTTCGTATACTTACTTTCGACTCGTGCTACTAGATGTCGCTATTGGTTATCTCGCACTAAACTCTAAACATTTTCAATGTTAAATCAGAAATTATCTGGCACCTAATTTGGTATAACAAGAAATTACAAAATAAATATAAATAATTGAGTAAAAAAATCATGCCCTGCGGTCATCGACCCGCCTGCCCAGCGTGGTGACTATGGTCAAAACGCATGAGTTCACGCCATTTTTGCAGGCCTATGTTTGTTTGTTTGTTTTGTTTTGGGCTCGGTTTTCCGCATTTAGATATAAAGGTGGTGCGTTATGCGTGAAAAGAGGGCTGACTAGTTCAGCCAGCCCAGCTTCTTCCAGAAGCTCAGAAGTCTCCTGGGGCGTTTACAGGCTTCTCGGAGCGTCCTTAGGCCTATGTCTAGCAGTGGACTGTATTAGGCTGAAGTGATGAGCAAAAAATCCGTTTTTCCAGAAAGTCGCTTGATTTTGTGTAAAAAGTAGGTATTCTATGAAATCTAAAAAATGAATATAAAATAAAACTCTTTACAAACGCTGTTCCAGACGGTGTATCGACTCGTCGTTCCTGTGCGACGGCGACGCGGACTGCCCCGACGGCGCCGACGAGGATGCGTCCCCCACCGGCCCCTGTGGTGACTATCTTCTCCACCGCCAAAAAAAAAAGCGATCCTTAAGTGCTCATATGAAAGTGTTTTATTAAATATTGTTTCTTAAAAAAAGTGACTGAAACTTTTATAACTAATCGTTTATATTGACGGAGCATTTAAAATTGTCTATTCTACGGTTACCGTGTATTTAGACTATGGTAGACAGTCGACGCCGAGTTCCTCTGTTGTAAAGTAATTCTTCAGACTTTAAATTGTATAGAATTTTTTTGTTTTCAGCCAATGTAACGTGTAACGGTGACGATTTTATGCAGTGCGGAATGCGCTGCATCCCGAAAAGTTGGGTCTGCGATGGATTGAAAGGTTGGCGAACATCTAATACAATGCTATTTGTGTATTATTTTATAGTTTACGATATATATTTTCAATCCCAATTAATTTTAAGCTGAACGATACATATTTTTTGGGATTTTATTGGCATTTATCTTATTATTATTTTTTGTATTAATATTTTAGATTTTAAGTCTGCAATATTTGTAGTGTCCTAAATAAATATTTTTTTATTTTTTTTATTTCTTCCTTTGCTTATAAATTAATTATTAAAAAAAAGTAATACTGTTAATTTGTTCGTACGAGTATCGTCGACATGATCAGACAGCACCGTGGCCAGCTCGTACAGAGCTCCGAGCCGCGCAGTAGCCCGTGACGCGTGCCCGCAGACTGCGCGGACGGCGCGGACGAGGCGGAGCGGGCGTGCGCGCGCGCCGCGTGCGGGCCCGAGCAGTTCGCGTGCGCGCGCTCGCGGCGCTGCCTGCCCGCCGCCTGGCGCTGCGACGGCACGCCCGACTGCGGCCGCCGCGACGACTCCGACGAGGCGGGCTGCGGTGACTGAGCGCTCACGACTACTTCTCATTCATATACCACAGCTGCACACTCGAAGGCCCCCGTGGGAGTACCTCCCGTGCCGAGGGTCCGGAGACAACGCCTAGACAACATAAATATATGGCCAATATAAATGGCCCTAAGCGGATCGAACCCGCGACTGCCAGCGCAACAGCCAGTGCTGTGACCGCTGCGCCAACGCGTCGTCAAATGTATAATAATAACGACTGTAGCTACTCGGTGTAGTTTGATCTGACGAATTAAAGATTTTCGTCATAGTGAAATATGCTCTGTCGGTGCGCAGAGAGCGAGTCGTGCGGCAGCGGCTCGTTCCGCTGCGCGAACGGCGCGTGCGTGCCGTGGGAGTTCTACTGCGACGGGCACGCCGACTGCGCGGACGCCAGCGACGAGCGCGCCTGCCCCGCCGCGCCCGCCCTGCCCGCGCGCCGCCCTGCGCACGCGCACGCGTACGTGCCACCTGCGCCCATATATACTAACATAAAGCTGAAGAGTTTGAACGCGCTTATCTCAGGAACTACTGCTTCTAATTGTAAACTTATTTTATCGTTTCATTTTCAAAGGAAGACTATAACCTCTGTAACATTTTAGTGAATTTTTCTTCTAAAATTGACCCAGATAAAACCGTAGAGCGCAGCTCGTCGCTTATAAACTTTTTGACTCCTAAAGAATCATTAAAATGCTTATAATTTGTTATTTCAGTCACAACGAGACTGAAAAACTTGGACTATGCGAGGATCACGAGTTCCAGTGCGATAACAGGGAATGCATTCGAAAGGTCAGTCGTCGGTCGTTACTACATCTATAATATTATTGCTGATGAAGAATACGTCGGAACTGATCCGAGTGCGTGCCGCGTGCAGGAGTTCCGCTGCGACTCCCGCGTGGACTGCCTGGACGGCTCGGACGAGTGGCGCTGCGCCGGGGCGCCCACCACCAGCGCGCCCGCCGCCAGCAGCACCGCGCGCGCCGACGACTGCGCGGCGCCCGCGCTGCGCTGCGACAACGGCTCGCGCTGCGTGCCGCTGCCGCAGCTGTGCGACGGGGAGCGCGACTGCGCGGACGGCGCGGACGAGGCCGACCGCTGCGGTGAGCGCGGCTCGTTTCAGTGCCACGGGCACTTTACTGTACAAAATGTTGTAGAAGAGCGATCTCTTCCAGACAACCTTTAGCCAAAGGACCTCTATCACCGAACACCGGTCTATTACCGAAACTTATCTAAATGTATCGACTCGACTGATTAATATCGCAGGCGTATTGCTTTGACCTCAATAAATATGACCACCAAGTGCATTTATTTCAGTGCATGTTTTACCGTCCTTACAATAAGATGCGCTCATGAATATTTATTTATTTAAATAATATAGCTTTCATTAAAGATTTTGTTTTTAAAATATATTTCACTAAAATGTAGGCACCCATTAGTTTGCAATGGCTGTAACCCGAGCCGTACATGATCATGTTAGTTCATAGTCAAATTGGACATCGAGCAGCAAAGGCGACGCACTGTTATAAAAATAAGTTTTGAAGAATACTCCCCGACCCCGCAGGCGAGCCCATGTGCGCGGTGACGGCGTGCTCGCACGGCTGCCACCCCACGCCCCGCGGGCCCGCGTGCTCGTGCCCCGCGCCGCTGCACCTGCAGCCCGACGGGTTCTCGTGCGCGCCCCACCACCCCTGCGCAGGCTGGGGGGTGTGCAGTCAGGTGCGTCCGCCCTCCGCTCCGTCGCTACGTGCCCGTTCGTGCTACGACCGCTAATAGTGATAATTAATTTCAGACGTGTCAGCCCCACAAGGACCGCTACAGATGTACCTGCTACGAGGGCTACCGGCTCGCTGACGACGGCTTCACCTGCAAGAGCACAGGTAACCCCCTGCCCGCGACGCCCACCCCCGCCCCGCCTCCCGCCCTCACTCACTCGCGCGTGCCGCAGACCCGGCGCGGCCGCTGCTGGTGTTCAGCAACCGGCACGAGCTGCGCGGCGTGGAGCTGCCGTCGCTGTCGTCGCGCGCGCTGGTGTCGTCGCTCAAGAACACCGTGGCGCTGGACTGGTGCGGCTCGCGCGGAGTGGTGCAGCTGTACTGGACCGACGTGCTGGACGACAACATCTACCGCGGCACGCTCACGGGCGACGGTGCGTGTGTTCGAAGCGAAGTGTTCTTATTTTAGTTGGGAAACATTGCCTACCTTGTGACGCACATAATGACACTAACAAACGATAACAAATGAAGATACATTTTTTTTGTAAGATTAACGAACACAGTCGTATCGAGACGATTTATTGAAATAATGTATGTATATATTGTTACAATAGGTATACGTTTTTAATAATTAATGTAGCGTATTTTTGACAGTGGTGACCGGTATAGAAGTAGTGGTCCAGCAGGGTCTGTCCACGGCCGAGGGCTTGGCCGTCGACTGGGTCGGCGAAAACCTGTACTGGGTGGAGAGCAGTCTGCACCAGATCGAGGTCGGCTTCGCGATTGACAGTTTAATTGTTGATTATTTTGTCATCGGACAGTTTTAATATAATATCGCCTCCCTCAGGTAGCGCGCCTAGACGGTAAATACCGCCGAACGCTCATCGCCGGCGACATGGACAGCCCGAGAGCCATAGCCGTCGACCCTAGCGTCGGTGAGTCTTTCACCATAGGTAGTTTAGTACTAAGTCAGTCAGTCGATAGCCGAGTAATTATAATAGTACATAAGTCATTCGGTTTAGGCAGAAATGTTTTGGCCGGAGCTGCGATACTTAATTATCGATACATAGTTAGCTAAACATACACTGCAGTGCGGTCGAACCACTGCTCTAAAGGATCGACCGTAATGACCGGGCCGAGCTAGCGGTGACCGCAGAGTGCCCGCAGGCTACCTGTTCTGGACGGACTGGGAGGCGGCGGCGCCGCGCATCGAGCGCGCGTCGCTGGCGGGGCGGCGGCGGCGCGCGCTGCTGCGCGTGGGCGAGTGGCCCAACGGGCTGGCGCTGGACCTGCCGGCGCGCCGCGTGTACTGGGTGGACGCGCGCGCCGACTCCGTGCACGCGGCCGACTACGACGGCGGCGACGCGCGCGTCGTGCTGCGCCGCCACCCCGCGCTGGCGCACCCCTTCGCCGTGGCCGTGTTCGAGTCGCACGTCTACTGGACCGACTGGCGCACCAACAGCGTCGTGCGCGCCAACAAGTGGAACGGCACCGGCGTGGCCGTCGTGCAGCGCACGCTCACGCAGCCCTTCGACGTCAAGATCGTGCACCCGAGTCGCCAGCCGCCCGCCGCGACCAACCCGTGCGCGAACAACGGGAACTGCTCGCACCTGTGCCTCATAGACTCGGCCGCGGAGCGCGTGTGCGCCTGCCCGCACCTCATGCGGCTCGCGGCCGACGGCGTCACGTGCGAAGGTAGCTATGCGGGCCGGAGCGCGGGGCGGCGCCCCTGGCCCGGCGACTCAAGCGCCGTCTGTCGCAGTGCACGAGCGCGCCATCGTGGTGGGGCGCGCGGGCGAGATCCGCGGCCTGTCGCCCGAGCTGCCCGCCGCGCACACGCTGCCCACGCTGTCGGGCCCGCAGCTCGCCACGCCCGCCTCGCTGCAGTACCTCGCCGACGAGTACGCCGTCTTCTGGGCCGATACCGATGTGAGTGTTCTACTCTTGGCGACGGCCGAACTATACATTGATTCGATAATGTCGTATATGTAAATAATATGTGCCAGAGTCAGTTTTGTAAAAACAATAAGTCCTTCGAGTCGAATTCGACGAGACCGGTTTTATCTCGGTTTAAAGAAATTTATTTCTCATAAGAACTCACAGTCCACTTATAATGAGATACAAAGTTAAAAATAATAACACAATAAAGTAAAGTTACCTCTAGAGTATTAGAAGTTACAGTGTGTACATACATATTTCTTAAGCTTATTTTTAAATGTATTCACGTTATCGCATTCTTTAATATCGGCCGGCAATCTATTGAACAGCTGTGCTCCTTCGAACAATATGGTTTTTTTACCGTAATTAGTGCGTACGCTGATAAGCTCAAGTTTGTTCTTATTTCTCAAATTATGTGACGTTGTTTTTTTCTTTAGTTGTATATTAGTTTGAATCGAGTTAGTTGTAATGTTTTTGATAAGAATACAAGTATAATAAATATATAGCTGTCTAATATTTAATAATTTGGTTTTTTCGTATAAGGTTTTTGTAGGAGTTAGGTGGTGATAATGGAATAGAATTTTAATTATTTTATTTTGGACTCTTTGAAGTGAATTTAAATTAGTTACCGCTGCTGAACCCCATACCTCAATTAAATATTCTAAATGTGATTTGACTAGCGAGTTATAAATAATAGTGCGCACTTTGCTTGGAATACAGTTTGTTACTTTCCGTAATGCTCCCAATAATGATGTTAGTTTGTTTCTGAGATATTCGATGTGTAATTTCCAAGTTAGTTTTTCGTCTACCCTTAACCCCAGATATTTTTCGTTAGTTGACCGTTTTATTATTTCGTCATTTATTTTAAGAGGCAAGAAGTCTGGTATATGTTTATTTTTAGTAGTAAAAATCATGACAGAGGTTTTTGACGTGTTAATTGTTAGAAGGTTGTATTTTAACCATTCGTTGAGTAGATCGAGATCACGTTGAGCGTCCTTTATGATGTTATGAATTGATTTATCGTAATAAAAGAGAACAGTGTCGTCGGCATATAGCTGTAGGTATCCTGTTAACCCTATTTTATTAATATTGTTAATGTAAATTAAGAATAGCAACGGACTTATTATGGAGCCTTGGGGACAGCCGTAATATATATTTTGGACGGAACTACTATAAATATCTCCTATTTTAACGACTTGACGTCTATTCTCCAAGTACGATTTGAACATTTTGTGAGCTGTGCCTGTGATACCTATGTTGTCTAGCTTTAGTAGTAGCTTTTGATGACTCACGGTGTCGAATGCTTTTTTTAAATCGATAAATATTCCTAAAGCATAGCCGCCCTGATCTATGTAGGTTTTAATTTTTGTAATTAAGTCCGTTGCAGCTGTAAGAGTACTTGATTTCGGGCGAAAGCCGTATTGTTCGTCTATGAGGAATTTTTTGTATGTCAAATACTTGATTAGGCGATTGTATAATACGCGTTCGAAAATTTTGGACATTACGGGTAGCACTGACACTGGTCTGTAGTTACTTGGGTCAGTTCTACTTCCAGATTTGTAAATAGGACTGACCCTAGCCCCCTTAAGCGTATCGGGAAAAGTACCATGTAGTAAACAATTGTTTATACAGTTAGTTAGTGGCTCAGCAATTATATTTTTTAGACATTTTATTGCCTTAGTACTGATACCATCCAGGCCAGTGCTAGTGTTACTATCGAGGTCGTCAATAATTTTTATTATTTCCTCTGTAGTGCAGGGCGTCAGCTCGTTTAGTGTTATGTCATGTGTGTAGTTATTGTTATACATTAGTGTATTACCTGTATTTGTGTGATATGTGTCGGGTATTTTTTTTGCTAAGTCTGTGCCTATAGATGAGAAAAAAGAATTGAACAAGTCACATACTGAGTTACCTTCTGTTAGAAGTCCGGAGTTTGACATTAATTTGGGAGGAGCAGCGCTGTCCTTAAGCTTATTTAATCCTAGGTTATTAATCAGGTCCCACATTTTTTTTGGCTGATTGCTGCAGTTATGGAATAGGTAGGTTTTCTGTTGTTCTTTCTGGAATTCCTTTCGTACAGCGTTGTTCTTTGGGTCAGACTTAGTTTGTTGCCATAAGTTATTTCGTATGTTGATTGAGTTTATAATGTCTTGATTAATCCAATCATTTTGAAGAGGGTTCAGGATTTTAATCTTGTCTATTTTGTTATTTTCTATCTGTTGTGAGATAAATGTCTCAAGGTGGTAGAAGTCGTGGTCATCATTGTTGTATTTTGCTTCTAGTGTACTGTTGAACAATCTCTCATAGCCCAATGCCCTATACTCTTTCTTCTTGTTAATTTTAGGCGGCAGGCGTCCCAACTGGAGATAGATTTGCTTATGATCAGAAAGACTTGAATCAATTATCGAGAGGCTGAAAGAATGGTTATTTATGTTAGTACAAACATGGTCCAGTATTGTGCTTGTTGAGGCCGTATCTCGTGTGCTGTATGCCTTGTCGATTTTATTTACTATTCTATAGCCGGTTTCTTGAATTTCGTGCTGGTATTTTGATACGTTACTGTTTGTACTAAGTAAGTCTATATTGAAGTCTCCAAAAACTACTGATCTTCTTCGTCGCTCCAATTGGGATGAATATATTTCCAGAAAATTATTTATATTTGTGTCTCCAGGTTTATAAATCGCTCCAATATTTAACGATAATTTGTGTATATATAGCCATAAATAGTGATTGTTATTTTCGCATATTTCTTCTGTGATATCATATTTAATACTATCGTGCACGTAAATAGAAACGCCTCCGCCTTTACAGTTTTGTCTATAGTTGTAGATATGATTATAGTTCGGTAGTTGATATAACTTCGCATCGGTCTCTGAGTTAATCCACGTCTCAGTAAAAATCAGCAGATGAGTAGTCATTTCTATGGCCTTTAGAATGCATTTTATTTCGTCGAATTTCCCAGCTTTGCGAATGCTGCGTAGGTTCGCGTAAAAAAATCTAAGTGAAGACGGATGCAATGGGATGTCCTCGTACTTGTTTACCACCTGATGACATAATCTGCTAGTACTATCCGTCGGTTTGGCATTTTGTAATGGGGAACTTACTGGTTTTTTTGATTTACCACAACTATTTTAGGTGTCCCTTTCACATATTTAATAGAGAGATTTTTTTCACCATCCTGTGTACGCTTGTGTAACTCTTCTTTCAAAGTTTCTAGATATTGTTTTTGTTTTGGAGTTTGATCAAAAAAAAAGTTTTATGTTTTCAGGTAGTTTTGTTCTATTTTTTAACAAATATTTTGCGGTCTTAGAATTTTCGAAATGAACTTTTAGGGGCCGGTTCTGATTTTGCACATATTTTCCTAGTCTCATACATTTAATAGGCTTAGGGCAGTCTTCAGAAATCATTGTAATAACCTTCAAGACTTCCTGATTATCATGGTGTTGTCTCGATTTAAAATTTTTGTCGTTTATTTCCGATATACCCACAATCACAATATTTTTCTCGCGATCACAGCGGTCCTTGAGTTCCAGGATGAGGTCTTCGTGACACTCGACGAGCGATTTCAATGTCGAACATTTTGCACTTTGTTGAGTTTTAATCTGGGTTATTTCAGTTTCTATATGTTTTATTTTAACCTCCGTAGCGGTTGTTTTGGTTTTTATATTTTCGATGTCTGTATTCGCACGTTCGAGTTGCTTAGAAAAATTTTCTGTGGATATTTTTACCGTCTTTATTTCGTTTTTAATATCCGCTATTTGTTCTTTGATTTGGTTCAGGTTTTCAGTTTGAGTTTTGCTGAAGTTGTTAAGGAAGTTCATCATTTCCATGCGGAAGTCCATGAAATCTTTTTTATAATCACTTTCCTCCGTACGCTGTTTTCGCTTTCTTGTATTAATGTTAGTGTATAAGTCCTCGCCGTCGCTTAGAGTGGATAAATTTGGGGCAGACCCGCTACCGCTCTCGCTGGCACTTGCTAATGTAGCCCTAGGCGGCGTTCTTTGTACACTCATGTTGTTGTAACGAAATGCGTGCGAAGAGGCGAAAAAATATCGGGCGCTCTCTTTCCCAACGGGGGTGAGCGGTGCTGCGCGCGCGCCGGCGTAGTTACGCGTTAGAAACACAAAGGTCTTGAGTGATTAAGCAACTACAATGTTAATTTAACTTAAACACTGCACAATAAAGATGATTTTAGCTTACTACTGTAAAATTTAAAATGGTAATATTCTTAACACACGTCTGCTTCCAATGAGCTCTAGAGGCGAAAAAAAAGTATCTTATTAAACTAAGCGAACTTAGATTTACGCGTTATAGAATTATATACGTTATAGAATTTACCCGTGAATTATCTTCCCCGTGGACTCGAATAAGTATCGCTTTAGGCGCCGCTAACGCTAACTTAAATTCTTTTTGTTGACAAATAATGGATAGTTTTTTTAATAACGTTTTGAATCATCTTATATATAAAAGAAATTCCAATAGAATCTCTTTAGTTAAATTACGCTACGCCTGCTGGCCGTCATTAAAGCTTAAGAGAGATAAAACGACGTCAGAAGGAATGTTGTCTTTATTTAATTACTTATTGTACGGTGAACGACCGTACATTTGCGCAAACTCGGCATTTTATATTATAATTAAATTTATTAATTTTTTTGTATGTTAAGCAATAAGTTCAGTTCACATATAACCTCGCGGGCGTGTGCACTCAGTAGCAATTTTTATCATGTTTTAACTATCATTTATTTTATTAATAAACATTTTATATATCATTTCTTGTATCATTTAAAGTTGTGTGGAACACCGTACAACTTTATGATCCGGCTCGAAGGACCAACATAATAATATCAGAGCTACCAGGATAATTTCAGAGCAACGCAAGCTAATTTATGCGTAGTCTCACACCGATTAGACAAATGTTCCAATGTATACGACCGCTGCTTACAATCGTCAGATGAACGAGATCAAGCGCGCGGACGTGCGCGGCGGCGGCGGCGCGGCGGCGGTGGCGGACGGCGGCGTGGCGGCGCCGCGCGCGCTGGCGCTGGACTGGGCGGCGCGCGTGCTGTACTACGAGGCGCGCGGCGCGCTGGTGGCGGCCGGCCTGCGCGGCCAGCACACGGCGCCGCTGCTGGCCGCGGGGCCCGTGCTGGCGCTGGCCGTGCACCCGCTGGCGTGAGTACTACCTGCTTGTATGACGCGAACTGAACAGCGACTGTGCTGCAGGCCACACGACGACGTTAAACTTCTTTAACTTCGCTGTCGCGTTGTTGTTGCTCTGTCAAGAGAAATTTATTTTTTATGAATCATCACAGTGTATAAAATATTATTAATTACAAACCTATAAAGAGAAACAACATTAAAAGCTATTGCTTCAAATACTATTTCTTTCACAGTCAGAATTACAATAATTTCTTTTTAAACAAAATTAAATTTTACCCAAATTTTGACATACAAAGCCAGAGGGAATCTTTCTCTTGATGAATGTCTAGAATAAATATAGTGCAGTGTTGCCACCGAAGATAAAACTTTGAAGTAGAAAGTCGAAGATAATGCGCGGACAATTTAAATTAAATGAGTAAAACAGCTTCATTTACATATCTATTAGGCCTGCACTGTGTCTTAGATATACAAAACGTAACTGACTATGTGTTCATTTGAATGAGGTTTATCTAATATATAAAATTCTCGTGTCGCGGTGTTTGTAGTTAAACTCCTTCGAAACGGCTTGACCGATTCTCATGAAATTGTGTGTGCATATCGGGTAGGTGAGAATCGAACAATACCTATTTTTCATACCCCTAAGTTAAAGGGGGGGGGGAGGGAGATTGAGAAAGTTAATAAAATATATGGCAAAACAATGTTTGCGGGGTCAGCTAGTATTTGTATAAAGATCTCTCTCTGGGTTGTCTGGAAGAAATGGCTAATTAGCCATAAGTATTGTACTTCACTGTTTGTAACTATCTTTATGCTTTGTTTGTAATATATTTGTGGTGTACAGTAAAGTATTAAATAAATAATAAAGAGTATTCTCTCTTTAAATATTTGAATTTAGTGATTTGAAGTGTCATTGTCAGATGACATGGAAAAATAATTAAACAATAAAAAATATGGTGGCTAATGAAGACGGATATTAATAACACGACGTAGTGTAGTTTGAGTGCAAGTTTATTTGCAGCTGATTAGATCACAGTGGACTGTATTTGTACACAGATGCACGTATAGATAGTTTATGCTTCAACGTGTCTATAGACAACACAAAACTTTAATATCTCTCTTTCTCTCTCTCTCTCTCTCTTTCTCTCCCTTTCTCTCTCTCTCTCTCTCTCTCTCCCTTTCTCTCTCTCTCTCTCTCTCTCAAACTATCTAACTTATACACTTCCTAAAAAGCCAGTAGGTAATAATATAATAGTCGTATTAAAGACAAAAGTTTCTAATTCCATTTGTGTTTGTATTTTTGTTTCTTTATATTGTTTTGTTTTTCTGTAGCATAAAATTGATTTAACTTCACCACGCTTTATTTCAAAAACATGTAGCATATTGTGCCGTGGTCGTGTCTATCGACAAAAGTCTGACGTGGGCTGTGCCGACAGGGGCAAGATCTTCTGGGCGACGGCGGCGGAGGGCGGCGAGCGCGTGGAGACGGCGCGCGGCGACGGCAGCGAGCGCCGCGTGCTGCTGGACGCGCGCCGGGAGCCGCGCCTCGCCGGCGTCGCCAGTACGGCCGCTCCCTACCTCGCGCTGCTGCGGCACCGACTCGTGATAACTGAGCGTCTGTTCGCAGGCATGCGCGTCGACGCGGAGAGCGACCGGCTGTACTGGGTCAACCAGGCGTCCGCCACGATACAGTACATAGACTTGCAGACCGAGAAGGTGTTCACTGTGAGTATGATTCACTGGTTTGAACGATAGTCGCCACGTGTGCAAATTTACGAGATCGGCTCACGATCGCGGGTGCGCAGGTGCCGCTGGAGGCGGGCGCGCGACCCACGGCGCTGGACGTGTACGCGGGCGAGCTGCTGTGGGCGGACGGCGCCACCGCGACGCTGCGGGCGTGCCGCCGCGACCTGTGCGACCGGCCGCGCCTGCTGCGGAACGACACCGGTAACTGCCGTCGTCTCGTCCTCTCGGGCTCGACTTCACTATCCGTGGATGACGTTCGTGACGTGTGCGCAGACGGCGTGATATCGCTGGTGGTGTACGACGGCGCGCGGCAGCGGGGCGGCGGCGCGTGCGCACTGCGGCGCGAGCCGTGCGCGCACCTGTGCCTGCCGCTGTCCGCCGAGCGCTCCGTCTGCCGCTGCGCGCTGGGCTACACGGCGCGCGGCACGCGCTGCGAACGTGAGTGCCTCGCCGACCGCCCGGCCGAGACGCGCGTCGAGATACGCGACTGACTGCGCCTCCCTCTCCACAGCCCTGGACGAGGTGCTGATCTACTCGCTGAGCTGGGAGCTCCGGGGGCTGGCGCTCAACACGTCGGACGGGGTGCCCGTCGACGCCCTGCCGCCCATCCCGCAGGTGTCCTGCGCCGCCGCCATAGACTACTACGCAGGTCGGTGGGGCGCGACACGAGGCGATCGCGCGGGTGGCGACTCGGAGACAGTGACGAGGTCGCGGTCGGTCCGCAGAGGAAGAGTGGCTGTACTGGGCGGACCCGGAGAGCGGCGCGGGCTGGCGCGTGCGGCGGGCGGGCGCGGGCCGCGAGCGCGTGCTGCAGCAGGCGGCGGCGGGCGGCGCGCGGGACGCGCTGGCGGCGCTGGCGCTGGACCCGCTGGCGCGCAACCTGTACTGGAGCGACGCGGCGCGCGCGCTGCTGCTGGTGGCGCGCCTGGGCGGCCGGCACCGCTACGTGCTGCGCGACACCGACCCGCTCGTCGTCACCGGTGAGCCCCGCCCCGCACAAGGCATCCTCCCGCCCCCCCGCTCGCGCTCACCTGCGCTCTCTGTGCAGCGCTGGCGATCGACCCCTGGGAGGGCTGGCTGTTCATGGCGGGCGGCGGCTGGGTGCAGCGCGCCCGGCTCGACGCGTCCGCGCCCGCGCTGCTCTACAACGGCACGGCGCTCACCGACATAGCTTTAGACTTGCAGGTATTTGTTTACGGTTACCGCGAGTCTGTATTCCTCGTGTTATACTATATTCGCTAATAAACTTAAACGTGCATAGGAGAAGTACGTATACTGGTCGGACACGTGGGACGTGAGCGTGTGGCGCATGCGCTACGACGGCTCGGACAAGCGGCGCCTGCATGCCGGCGCGCCGCTGCGACACCCCGTGGCCCTCGCCGTGCACCGCGGCCGGCTCTACTGGCTCGACACGTGAGGCCCGACCCACCTCGTTCGGCGACTCGCTCGAGTGCAGACATACACTGAGTGCTAACGTCCGCAGGATGCTGATGCAGGGCAGCGTTGCGTCGGCGCCCATCTCCAACCTGAGCGACCATCGCGTGCTCGCCGACAACCTCGGTGACAGCCTCAAGGACTTAACGGTGAGTGTCGTCACGCGATGTGAGCCTGCGCCGATCAATGTTCGGGCCGGTCCCGGTACACGGCACTCTGGCCTGCCGCAGGTCTGGTCGCGCTCGCTGCAGGCCGAGCTGGCGGTGCGCGGCCGCAACCCGTGCGCGCACGACGACGGCGGCTGCGAGGCGCTGTGCCTGTGGGACGGCCGCGCCACGCGCTGCGCGTGCCCGCACGGCGCGCTCGCGCCCAACGGGAAAAATTGCACGCGTGAGTTCGACTTCTACACTGTTGTTATTAGTTTAAATTTATTTATTATTATTCGAAAAATAATCAACGCGTATCTTTGCAGCGTACACGTCGTTTTTGATGTACGCCCGCGTGTCCATGATCGACACGATCCACCTAGACGGTGGTAAGGAGCTAAACTCGCCCTACCCTCCGATCGAGAACAAGTGAGTACACCCGCCCGCAGACACACACGCACGCCTCGCACGCGCACGCACGCTCACGAACCGCTGCGCAGGACGCTGCTGCGCAACGTGATCGCGCTGGCCTACGAGTACGACTCGTCCACGGTGTTCTACTCCGACATCCAGCGCGCCTCGCTCAACGCCGTGCACTTCAACGGGTCCGACCACCGCGTGCTGCTGCCGCGTGAGTGTTCTCTCTCTGTGCTCTGTGGGGGCGGGGCAGGAGGGAAATAGTTAACTGACACTGCATCATGTGGTTTATTTTACATCGGGTTTAACGTTCAGTTACTTTAAACTTTTACTTCGTAATATATACTTTTAATTTCACACTCTAAAATCATAAATTAACAGCATATTCGAAGTTATCTTTGAAAAGTTTTTATGAATTGTTTGGTACTGTCATTCCTGTGTAAACACGTATATGCCGCGATAGAGGTGGGTTCGGTGGAGGGCATGGTGTTCGCGGCGGCGGAGCGCACGCTGTACTGGACGAGCACGTCGGGCCCCGCCCTGCGCGCCGCCCACGTGCCCACGCTGCTGCGCGAGCCGCTGCACGCGCGCGCGCGCCACGTGCGCACCGTGCTGCAGCTGCTCGCCGGGGACCGCCCGCGCGGCATCGACTACGACCCCTGCGAGAAGTGAGTTCCCTCGCGCGTCGCCCGCTCGTGCGCAGCCGCGCTCCGGGTGGCGCCTCGCTCGAGTCACCGCCGCCGTGTCCTCCGCAGGCGCCTGTACTGGACCAACTGGAACGCGTCGCGGCCGCGCATCGAGCGCGCCCTGACCGGCGGGCGCGGCCGGCAGGTGCTCGTGTCGCGCGACATCCTCATGCCCAACGGGCTGGCGCTGGAGCACGCGGCGCGCCTGCTGTACTGGGCGGACGCGCGCCTCGACAAGATCGAGAGCATGCACTACGACGGCTCGCACCGGCGCGTGGTGACGCGCACGCGCGCCGAGCACCCCTTCGCCGTGGCGGCGGGCGGCGGCTGGCTGGCGTGGACGGACTGGGTGGCGCGCGGCGTGTTCGCGGCCGAGCGCGGCGGCGCCGTGCGGGCCCTGCGCGCCGACGTGCCGCGGCCCTGCGCGCTGGTGCTGGTGGCGCCGCACGCGCAGCTCTGCGCCGCCGACGCGTGCGCGGCGGGCAACGCGGGCTGCGCCGAGCTGTGCGCCGTGGACGCGCGCGGGCACGCCGCGTGCGCCTGCCGCGCCGGCCTCGTGCTGGCGCGCGACGGCCGCGCCTGCGAGCCGCCGGGCGCCGCGTGCGCGGAGGGCCAGTTCGCGTGCGCGGAGGGCCCGTGCCTGCCCGCCCACCTCGTGTGCGACGGCGTGCCGCACTGCAGCGGCGACGTGGACGCGAGCGACGAAGATTTGTACTACTGTAGTGAGTGCTCATTAGTTTATTCGTTTGAAGACTTTCGTACTGTACAAGTTTCAGGTCGGATTTTTCTTTTTAAGTGTGCGTTCCTAAACTTTAAATTCGGCAAATAATCGTATTTGAGCCAACATTCGATCTCAATTTTCGTCCTTATCGATCTGATCGCGCATCGCCCGTGCATCGGTGTAACGGCGCCTGTAACACGCGACTGCCCGCAGCGTCCCGCGCGTGCCCCGCGGGCTCGCACGCGTGCGGCGCGGGCGGGCGCTGCGCCCCGGCCGCCGCCGTGTGCGACGGACACGTGGACTGCGACGACGGCTCCGACGAGGCCGACTGCGACTGCCCGCCTGCCTCCTACAAGTTTGAACTCTCTTTCAATTTGCTAATAATTTATTTAGAGCCATTTCAAAAAAATCAGTAACAATCCGCGAAATTGTAACATTTTGATGTCGTTAATCTCAATATCGGATGCAATAATATAATTACTATTATTTAAATGTAATAGAACAACCTTTGTTGTAGTAACATAATGCATCGGAATTTTGATTTATATTCTATGTACAAAATTATGAACATTTTCATCAGCCGCCTCCCTGGGTAAACGGTCGAAATGTATACCTTGAAGTCCTATTTTTCGATAACCTCTACCTTGAAACTGTTTAAAATGATAATATGTGGAATATGTTTTCGTTGATACATAATTTAGATTGTTTTTCCATTGTATCTCCGTTAATCCGTAATAAAAATTTAAATTTACAAATATTTTCCAAATAAGCACAATTTTAAAAGCGATATTTTTTTTAGAAAACTAGGAAATTTTAGCGAATTATCTATACCAAAGTAAACTTACATCATTTAGGAACATAAAAAAATAAATATTTTTTTTTAATACCTTTTGCATTAAAATTAAAAGATTATAAACCAAGTAAATCATTAATCAGTCGAACGCCGGCGCTCTTAGAGGTAAGATCCACGCTAAATTCTGCACAGCTGCTTCTTTCGCTCACACGCGCTAAGCGACTGTTGAAATAGTGTGATAAACTGCATTTGATACTTTCATAAAAATAAAAAAGCATGCGAAAATTACTGTAAAATAATATAATGATAATTTCTGTAAACGATTGTATAATTTAATTTTTTTCTCACTGTTTGATGCGTTATGGTTCAATTTTGTACGACGAAGCGGTTGAATATTGATAACACGTGTTGTCTTCACAATAGTTTATTCGAGACAAAATACAAGTTTTTATACACCTTATTCTATGCATTATAAAGTTATCGATTATCAATACAAATAGGCATTTAAATCTGTTTGTCTTGTTATTTGTTAATAGATATGTTTGTCGGTGTCATTGAGTTTATAAAAAAATTAAAGCCGGCAAAATTTGATAGTCTACTTGCATCCACAACTGCAACTCATATTCACATTTAGATTTTCTGGAGCATAATAAAATGTTATTTTATTTATATCGTAAATATTCGATTCATTCGTAAACTCAAAACACTAATTCAATTTAAATAAAATTATTTCGTAAAATAGATTTTTTATTTTTATTTTTATTTTAAATATATTGACTGTTGTTGTACAAGACTAGTACTTAGCGACCACGCTAGTTCACCCTGAGAACGTTCAGCTCCCTCTGGCGTCTCAATAAAACTACCAGTGTTTTGATGTGAGGAATTAAACTTTAATGAATGATAACCAATATTCCACTAATAAAATCAGTACCGAACATAAACACAATATGTGATTAAGTAAATTTACACGGCACAAAGATAGCGCGATCTATTGTACAATCAACGCCATCTGTGTTACGTTCAAAGCAATAATTAAACATACATTCAACAGTTGTTATATTAACATACTTGAAATTTTTAGTAAATTTATGATGTAAAAAACATTATGTAATATAGTTATTAGTTTTTATTAACGTTTGAAAAAGATCAAGATGGTTTTTAGTTGTCACACTAAACCAAGTACCACAAAGATCGCGTGCCTCGTGCGACTCGCGCCATGTTACCAAATTTACCTAAACTTGAACAGCGAAAAATTGTGAAATGGCTCTTAAGGCATTCGTTCAATTTTATTTTAAAAAATGGTGCTACATTTATCCCAGACGGTTCAATTTTTTTTATAAAGCCCATTCTTCTGCTCATTATGATAAATTGTTTGGACATTATGTCGACTACGTCATCAGATTGCACGTAAGAGACGACTCGGTCCGCAGATGCGACGACGGCACGTGCGTGGAGGTGTCGGCGCGCTGCGACGGGCGCGCGCAGTGCCCCGACGGCTCGGACGAGCGCGCCTGCCCGCGCGGCGCCTGCGCGCTGCTGGGCGACGCCGCGCTGCGCTGCGCCGCGCACGACGCGTGCTACGCGCCGGACCAGCGCTGCGACGGCGTGGCGCACTGCGCCGACGGCAGTGACGAGGCCGACTGCGAGCGCGGTACGCCGTGCTCCTGGCTATATATCCATGTTAAACATAGAGACTGATTATATATTTTGTATATTTTGTTCATAAAGAAACGACGACGCTCTCCGGTTCCGGCTACGAAGGGGAGACCTTCGAGGAGCAGCCCGTCCTGGGCTGCACGAAGGAGCAGTTCCAGTGCGGCGGCGACGACGCGAAGGGAACGGTCGAGTGCATCCCCATCGCGTGGCGCTGCGACGGGCGTCCCGACTGCACGGACGGATCGGACGAGACGAGCCACTGCAGTGAGTCCGACTCGGAGTACTCTCCGTCCGATAAGTCGGCGGACCTCGCGGACGTAACCGATCGCTCGGCCGCAGGGCACGCCAACGCGAGCGCGTGCGGCGCGGGCGCGCTGGCGTGCGGCGACTCCGGCGCCTGCGTGCCGGCGGCGGCGCGCTGCGACGGCGCGCCGGACTGCCCGAGCGGCGAGGACGAGGCCGACTGCGCCTGCGCGCCCGGCTCCTTCCGCTGCGCCGCCAACGCGCTCTGTCTGCACACCGTGAGTGCCGCCGCTCGCTCGCTCACTCCAAACCTCGTACGGAAAGCGCGAGGTCTCCACTGACGCACCGAAATGTTTGGATGCAGAGCTTGTACTGCGACGGCGACGCGGACTGCTCGGACGGTTCGGACGAGCCGCCGGGCTGCTCGGCGCGCGCGCCCACCACCATGCCCGGCGACGGCTCGGTGCCGCCGCTGTGCGCGGGCCAGCCGGGCGCGCTGTACTGCCGCGGCCGCTGCGTGCCCGCGGCGCGCGTGTGCGACGGCCGCGACGACTGCCTCGACGGCGGCGCCGGCTCCGACGAGGACCCGCTCCTGTGCTGTGAGTACGCAGTCCACCGTGGGCCGGCGTGTCGAATGCGGCCACTACATGCGCGTTGTCCGCAGCGTCGTTCGCGGCGGCGGCCGGGCCCCCGACGGAGGCGGCCGGGACTGCAACCTGCGCGCGCGGCTCGTGGCGCTGCGGGAACGGCGCCTGCGTGGCGCCCGCCGCGCTGTGCGACGGCGTGGACGACTGCGGCGACTACACGGACGAGTGGCACTGCAGTGAGTACCGCGCCCGCCGCCGCCCGCCCTACCGCCCCGCCCGCGCTCAGCTCGCTCTCGCCCGCAGACATCGACGAGTGCCGCGTGCGCAACGGCGAGTGCCCGCACAACTGCTCGGACCTGCCGGTGGGGCGCGCGTGCTGGTGCCGGGCGGGCTGGCGCCGCGTCGGCCGCGCCTGCGTCGACGTCGACGAGTGCCGCGAGGACCACCCCTGCGACCACCGCTGCCGGTGACGTACCCGATCGAACACTTCTTTACGTCGGAACTCGTTAACGTCGTGATCCGTTATCTGATTCTGAGTTCTATCATTTTCGATGTAGAGATATAAAAGTTTGTCTTTAGACTTTTAATTTAAGACTGGTTTAAGGTTCACAAATTGAATCATACAATATAAGAAAGTTTATGTGTGTAACAACTTGAAAGGTGTACAATGTTCATTCTTATTACAGTGAACACAGCATGCAATTTTGACATATTCAGCTTAAACTAATCACAAAATATTACAAACTATTTAACCAATCCATGAATAATATTCTTGGCCGTGGCCAAGGAGCCATTGAAAATATCAAAGTTTGGACATAAAGCATTATAGGATGACAGAATTCTATATAGTATATAGTAGTAGAAGGTGGTAATTGAAAGCTATACATATTTGATAAACAACTACCAGAACGAGGAATCTTAAAATAAATTTTATTTAAAAAGTTTGGACAGATCATTAATCTATGTATAATTTTGTATAATTGTGTTTGCTTGCAAATGAAAAAAAAACCGACTTCAATTACATCGACGAGTAATACAGCGTAGATCGACGAAAAAATAGTCAAGTAACTACGCTTTATCAAAGATTACTCAAAAAGTAGTTGTCAGATCTCGATAAAATTTCAATGTGACCACATGACAAACATCAGCTTTCGATAAAATTAAAATTTATCAACATCGGTACACCTAGTAAAAAGTTATTGCGGATTTTCGAGTTTCCCTCGATTTCTCTGGGATCCTATCATCAGATCCTGGTTTCCTTATCATGGTACTAAACTAGGGATATCTCCTTTCCATCAAAAAAAAAAGAATTATCAAAATCGGTACATCCAGTAGAAAGTTATGTGGTATAATACAACGTAGGTCGACGAAAAAAGCGTCAAGTAAAAACGCATTATTAGATATAACTCGAAAAGTAATTGTTAGATCTCAAATAAATTTAAATGGGACCAATTGACACACACCACCTTTCGATAAAAAAAAAAAAATGTCGAAATCAGTCCACCCGGTCAAAAGTTCTGATGTAACATACATTTAAAAAAATACAGTCGAATTGAGAACCTCCTCCTTTTTTGGAAGTCGTTTAATAAAGTCAAAATATCCGCTATTTTCCGACGAGTACTCAAGGGTTTGAGATTATAATACTTTAGTCTAGAGTCATAAATTTCTAAATTTTTGCATTTATTGTTAATGTAAGTTAAATGATTCATGAATCTTTTTTGGATCTGCTTAATTTTTTGATGTGCACTACAGGTGACCATATTGTAGGGTTGACGATTCTTACCATAAAAAGATCGATTTTCAAATCGACCCTAATCGTAACTTGATGAATCGATTCATAAAAAAATTGAGGTCCAAAAGATCGATTTCTAAAAAATCGATTTTTTTCAAGTTGAAATGTACAATGTATCTAGAAAATGTGTGTATAGATCCATTTTATGAAAGATACCATAAACTATTTCTGGAATCTCATCAGTAAAATCAGGGATTTGTAGTTCAGGGAATTCGACAGTAAAATTATTTTTATTACCATATCAAAGTATCAGATAAGGTATAAAAGAAGACATTTATTTTCTAAATGTATTTGTTACATTAAAAAGTTAAGATAATATAGTCTGGCTAACGAAAGTAGATACTCGATTTTTTTTGCATACTTTTTAAATGACAACACTGTAGGGTCTGTAGGATTCCTACTATTACAAACCTCAAAACACAATTAGTATTAAGAACAATATAAATACTCGGCAACATAAATCTTGTTATAAAATTGACAAATTTCGACGATTTTAATAGAGATTGGGTTTTTTGGGTTTATCTATATTCATTAACCATCAAAATTTTCATGTCATAAAATTTATGGTGTATAGAGAAAGAGATGAGTGAGTGATAGCAAATAGAAAGAGAAAATATGAAGAGTAAATAGTGAATGAACTGAGAAAGTGAATACAAGGAATACTATATCGCGAGTTTTTAGTAATTATTCCTTTGACCGGCAATACCATAATATTACGAGTAAAATTCAGGTAATTGTAAATAATTCTATGGTTTTTACCAAAAGAGAAAAAATCGAATGACGGTTTTCAAGGGTGAAATATCGATTCACTGAATCGATTCAGTACAACATATCGATAAAAAAATCGATTTATTAGTTCTGAAAAATCGATTCTTTGATTAATCGATTTCAGATCGTCATGCCTACCATATTGGGCTGTTATATTCTAAGATGCTCCTTACCAAGCAGTTGTATATAGGGATAAGAACTTTAGGGTCTCTAAAGAGTTTTGTTTGCCTGGATATAAACCCAGACAGTCCAGAGGCTTTTTTAACAATGGCTGTCTATGTGACATAAAGCTTAGACGACTGTTTACTATATCTCCTAAATCTCTAATTTCATTAACTTCGTTTAGGTGGGCTCTCTGTAATGTGTATATGGCTGTAATGTTTTTTTTACGCGTGAATTTTATGTGATAACATTTTTCAATATTAAGTTTCATTTTATTGTTTTCACTCCATATCTGTATCCTATCTAAATCTTTTTGTAGTATTTTGACATCGTTTTCAGTCTTGATACATTTATATACTGCTGTGTGCTGTGTGGCTACGGCACTAAAGAATTTAGCCACCCCCTCTCTTCCCGTGGGTGTCGTAAGAGGCGACTAAGGGATAACAAGGTTCCACAACCACCTTGGAACTTATGAAGCCGACCGATGGCGGGATAACCATCCAACTGCTGGCTTTGAAATACAGGCCGAAGACGGGCAGCAGCGTCTTCGGTGCGACAAAGCCAGTACTGCGGTCACCAACCCGCCTGCCCAGCGTGGTGACTATGGGCAAAACACACGAGTTCACGTTATTTTTGGCGTAAACTTGTGGAGGCCTATGTCCAGCAGTGGACTGTATAGGCTGTAATGATTGATGATGATTGATTGACATTTATATATCTTTAGATAATCGGCATACATCTTAAACGGGCACTTCAACTGCTGAGTCAAGTCATTTATATATATAACGAAAAACAAAGGACCTATATGCGAGCCCTGTGAGACACCAGTTGGTGTAATTTTACTTTTTGAAGAGTAGCCACTGGTGTACTTTTACTTTTTGAGAGTCAGTTAAGATCAAGTCAATAATTCGATTAATTTTATTTCTAATATGATTACATTGATATAAATTAATAAATTGCTTTTCGTCCATAAATATCTTATCTGTTGTGTTATTACACGGTAGAGGAATGCAGGCTGATAAATGTATAGTTTATAAGTTCAATCGCATCGCATTCAGTCTCTGACATGCCACTGCTGGCTCTTTCTTCATTTAGAAGATGGAGCAAAGTTCAATCAATTGGAGTTGATCCTTTCGTAGCGAATGAAGTAAAAGTTATTTGCAATTATCACGTAATCGTTACAGGAATACTCTCGGCAGCTTCGTATGCTCCTGCGCCGAGGGCTACCGTTTGATGGAGGACAGATCTAGTTGCACGCCCACATCTCGTAAGTGCCAGACGCCGAACCGATTGTACTCTTTGAACGAACGTTTCGGACGCTCTCTCAACCGAAGCGCCCGTCCGCAGCCGTGAACGCGTCGCTGATCTTCTCGAACCGCTACTACATCCGGCGCACGGCGCTCACCGAGGGCGCCACCGGCGAGCCCAGCACGTCGCTGCTCGTGCACAACCTGACCAACGCGGTGGCGCTGGACGCGCTGTGGGCGGGCGGCTGTCTGCTGTGGAGCGACGTGACGCGCCTCGGCTCGTCCATCAAGCGCCTGTGCCGCGAGGGCGGCTGGGCGGGCTCCGGCGAGCCGCGCGTGGTCGCCGGCGCCACGCTGCAGAACCCCGACGGGCTGGCCGTGGACTGGGTGGCGCGCAACGTGTACTGGTGCGACAAGGGCACGGACACGGTGGAGGTGGCGCGCCTGGACGGCCGCCACCGCCGCGTGCTGCTGCGCGAGGGGCTGAGCGAGCCGCGCGCGCTGGCGCTGCTGCCGGCCGCGGGCTGGCTGTACTGGTCGGACTGGGGCGCGCAGGCGCACATCGGCCGCGCCGGCCTGGACGGCTCGCGCCGCGCCGTGCTCGTGGCCGGCCTGGGCTGGCCCAACGCGCTCACGTTGTCGCTCGCCACCGACGAGCTGTTCTTCGCCGACGCGCGCGACGACTACATCGCCGTCGCGAACCTCGACGGCTCGAACGTGCGCATTCTGTTCTCGCGAGGTGGGTGCGAATCGATGACGATTAATACTGTCCCGCCGCTCTGCAGCGTACTGAAGCTCGTGTCGCGTTCCCGCAGACCGCATGCCGTGGCTACGCCTGCACCACGTGTTCGCGCTGGCCGTGTGGGCGGGCCGCGTGTACTGGACCGACTGGGAGACGCGCGCGCTGGAGTCGTGCCGCCGCGTGCCCGACCCCGACTACAACGTGCGTGCCGCGCTCGGCGCCCGACTAGCCCGCCCGCCCGGCCCACTCTCACCGCCCTCTCGCCGCAGGTGGCGGACGCGGGCCCGCCGGGCAGCGGCGGCGCCTACCGCTGCCGCACGGAGGCGCACACGGTGCACAAGCCCATGGACCTGCGCGTGCTGCACCCCGCGCGCCAGCCGCCCGTGCCTCGTGCGTACTGCCCCCTCTCGAGCTTAGCTTTCACCTTGTCCGCTTTGCCGAAACTGACTTCGCTGTCGTCGTAGGTCTCGCGGCGCTATGCGAGCAGCTCAACTGCACGGGGCTGTGTCTGCTGACCCCGGAGGAAAGTCCCGGCGCAGGTGCCGGTGCGCGTTGCGCCTGTCCGGAGCACTTCGCTCTAGCGGCGGACGGGCGCTCCTGTCGGCCCAACTGTACGTCCGCGCACTTCGTCTGCCGCACGGCTCTCAAGTGCATTCCGTTCTGGTGGCGCTGCGACACGCAGGTGCCAATCCGATTTTTCTATGTCATTTTCTGATAAGGCTAAATTCACGAACTCGGCATCGAGCATCCGGATGTCTGTAAACGTCGACTAACCGGTAACCCTCGCGCAGGACGACTGCGGCGACGGCTCGGACGAGCCGGCCTCGTGCCCGCCGTTCCGCTGCTCGCCCGGCCAGTTCCAGTGCGGCAACGGGCGCTGCGTGCACCCGGCGCACATCTGCGACGGCGCGCAGCAGTGCGGCGACGGCAGCGACGAGCGCGACTGCGACCGCTTCACGTGCCTGGCCTCGCAGTGGAAGTGCGGCGGCGACGCGGCGGCCGGCGTGCCCGCGCGCTGCGTGCCCGCCGCCGCGCGCTGCGACGGCGTGCGCGACTGCGCGGCGGGCGACGACGAGCGCGACTGCCCGCCGCCCACGTGCCCGCCGCACCACTTCCGCTGCGGCTCGGGCGCCTGCGTGCCGGCCGTGTGGGTGTGCGACGAGGACGCTGACTGCGGCGACGAGTCGGACGAGGGCGCGCATTGCGCGGCGCGCACGTGCGCGCGCAACGAGTTCCGCTGCTCGTCGGGCCGCTGCGTGCCGCGCGACTGGCTGTGCGACGGCGAGGCGGACTGCCCGGCGCGCGAGGACGAGGCGCACTGCGAGGCGCGCGCCGCCTGCGAGCCCACGTACTTCCGCTGCGGCGACCTGCGCTGCGTGCCGGGCCGCTGGCGCTGCGACTTCGAGGAGGACTGCGCGGACGGCTCCGACGAGCGCGACTGCACGCCGCGCAACTGCTCCGAATCCGAATTTCGGTATCGTATAAAATCCACAGTCGCTCGACGTAAACCGCTCTCCCGCTCTCTCTCACCGCAGCCGTGTCCGCAGCTGCGACAACGGCGAGTGCATCCGCGGCTCGCTGCGCTGCTCGGGCGCGGCGGAGTGCGCGGGCGGCGAGGACGAGCGCGGGTGCGCCGCGCGCTGCGGGCCCGGCGCGCGCCTGTGCGCCTCGCGCGAGTGCGTGCTCGAGTGAGTGCCGGCCGTGACGCGCCCGCTGCCGGCAGTGGGGCGAGCGGGCTGACACGTCGCCTTTGACCGCAGAGAGTGGTGGTGCGACGGCGAGGTGGACTGCCCGGACGGCTCGGACGAGGCGGCGTGCCCCGCGGCCGCCGCGAACGCGAGCTCGGGCGCGCCCGCCCGCGCCACGGACGCGTACGCCGTGGAGTGCGGCGCGCGCCTGCGCTGCGGGCCCGCCTGCGCGCCGGCCGCCTGGCGCTGCGACGGGCGGCGGGACTGCGCCGGCGGTTCCGACGAGCTACCGCACGTGTGCGCACACACCGTCTGCGCGCCGCCCATGACCAGGTGGGTCCGACGCGCGGGGCGGGGTTGGCAAAATATCACCAAATATTACGAGTTGTTGTACGGAGACATCGCGTGTATTTAGTTTTAGTCGAACGCGCGGTTTCGAAACCAAACAAACTAACGACCACGAGACACCCAGTAACTTTGATATCTGTCTAAAAATTTGTATCACGAAGCTTAATTTCCCAATATATTAAATTTTGGTTGAATCAGATTATACCTGTATCTAAAGATAATATCGATGCCTAACAGCCAAAAAGGGTTAAGCGACATTTTTTGAGAAACTGAGTTATATATATAGTTATAATTGAATACAACTATATATATATATATATATAAACTATATATATAACCCAGTTTCTAAAAAAACGTCGCTTAACCCTTTTTGGCTGTTAGGCATCGATATATGTGATTTATGTTGGTATTACGTGGTGTATGTTGGTGTTCGGTTAAGTGGGTGGGTTAAGGGAGCTAAAATTTGTGTGAATGTGTGTTTGAGTGCTGTTAGTGATGTCGCTCCAAGCGAGTGACAATGAGGAGTCACTGAAAATCAGCGTCTCACTATTGTTGCAATGTTGTGTCAAATGATGTCAAGTGGCTGCCTGTTCGTAATATCTGTGATACCGTATTTGTATTGTTTTGATTTTTATTATTGCGAACAATAAAATATTTTTCATATATTTTAAATATTTTTAATGAGTGACTCGCTAGGTGTCGCGGAGGGCGTCCGTTCGCGTCGTCTGACGCTCTGGTCTCGTTACAGATGCGGCGACAACACGTGTATACCTTCGCAGCTGATGTGTGACGGTTTCGAGGACTGCTCCGACGGCAGCGACGAGAACTGGCTGCTGTGTACGTATGGCGACAGTTAGCGATGAGTGCAGTGGAGTGTGTCGGAGACGTAACCGCAGGTCCGCCCGCAGGTAGCCGCGCGCGCGCCGAGAGCCCGTGCGCGGCGCGCGAGCGGCTGTGCGGGGACGGGCGCTGCGTGCCGGCCGGCGCCGCGTGCGCCGCGGGAGGTACGCACTAGTTGTAGTGGTGCCGTAAACAGTTGCCGGAACTAAAATATAACGGTCCGCTCCCCCACAGAGTCGGGCTGCAACTGGCGCACGTGCCCGCAGCGGTGTCTGCCCAAGCACGCGCACAACCACACCTGCAAGTGAGTGCTACGCTGGTACCGCGCACTTGTCAGCGAAATCCGCCGGCCGTGATCAATGCTTTTGTTTTGTATCGTTTATTATTTCTAGATGCGTCCCGGGCTACAAGCAACACCAACTACCGGACGGCACGTTGAGCTGCGAGGCCACAGGTGAGCCGTCGTTACTGTTTCGTCGAGCTAGCGAGATCGGAAGTTTGTCGACATATTTTCTGTTCTTGCAGGCGAGAAGGCGAAGATGTTGGTGGCTTCGAACGGTGCGTTGCGACTTCTGGAGCTTCACAAATACGATCACGATCCACCGCCCGCCGGCCAGCCCGACAGGTGGGATTTTACCGATCACTAAAGATCCGACGACATTTTTGATTTTGGAAATTTTTCGAAATTTCATTTTCGAGACTTTCCCGACGTTGTCATTAGAGACGTAAGGGCTCGAAGATAAGTGTGGTGATCTGAATCGTCCGGCAGCTCGGAGATCGTGTCGCTGGCGGTGGCGCCGGTGGGCGGCTCGTGGTGGGCGTGGTGGGGCGACGCCGCGGGCCGCGTGCGCCGCGTGCGCCTGCCGCCCGCCGCGCGCGCCAAGCTGCCGCCCGGCGCGCCACCCGGCCCCGCGCCCGCCCTGCCCGCCGCCCTGCCGCCGCTCAGCGACGCCGAGACGGTGGTCGCGCTCGCCGGCGTGCGCGGCGTGGCCGTGGACCCGCTGGCCGAGCGCCTGTACTGGACCGGCGTGAGGCAGACGCCGGACGGGCCGCTGGGCACGCTGACCGTGGCGGGGCTGGACGGCCGGCGCCGCGTCACGCTGTGGCAGGAGCCGGGCGCCGAGCCCGACGACGTCGTCATATCCGTGCAGACGGGGTGAGTGTCCCGTGTCGGTGAGTGTCGACGTTAGTGCGATTCCCCGCTGACCACGGCCGCGTGTCCTCAGCGAGATCTTCTGGACGGAGCGCGGCGCGTGGGGCGGCGTGCTGGCGGCGCGGCTGGACGGCAGCGGCGCGCGCTGGCTGCTGCGGGCGCGCTTGCGGCGCCCCACGGCGCTGGCGCTGTCGGCGCCCGCCGGCCGCCTCTACGTGCTAGACGCCTACTACGGCGTGCTGGAGAGCGTCGCGCTCGACGGCTCGGACCGCGCCACGCACGTCGTGTTCCGGACCGACGCCGGCGCGCCGCTGCCGCCGCACGTCGATAAGGAGAAGGGTGAGCTCGGCGTCGACGACTTAACTTTCGTATCCTATAAGTCTAAATCGACTATACCGAAGTAGTTATTTTAGATCCATCTGAACTCGTAACTATTCGAACGACTTGAAGTCTAATTCGGACGCCCCGCCGCAGAGGGCTCGGAGTGGCAGCTGGTGCGGGCGCGGCCGTGCGCGCGCCTGGCCGTGTGGGGCGAGCGCCTGTGGTGCGGGCTGCTGCCGCTGGCCCGCCGCCGCCCCGCCGCCGAGCCGCCGCGGCGCCGCGCGCCCGTGAGCGCGCTGGCGGTGCTGCACCCCGCGCTGTTCCTCACGCCAAACGACGGTATACGCCCTTCCCCCACTTCACTTGTTGAGGAACACTACCGATCGCCCTGTTCGACTTTAATTAAATTCACAAAGACAAACGACCCATTGCTTTTTACATATAACTATGTTGGTATGCCTTGATCAACAATTATTAAATAATTTATGAACAATTTGTGCTCGTCTACATATTAATGCGATTATAAAAAAAAAAATGAAGCTATGCAGTGAGATTTACGAACGAAAGAACTGCTGACTCACAAGATACAAAACGTTTTCATATATCGTATAGTTTAAAGTAGTGACGAGAGGGTGAGGGTACAGCCACAGTGCACGTTACTAACCACGTCCGGTGTGCGCAGGCGCGAACCCATGTACGACGGATGCGTGCCCGGCCAGCGCGCTGTGCGTGCGCGCGGGCGGCGGGCGCGCGTGCCTGTGCCCCGACGGGCTGAGCCCCGCGCCGCTGCAGCCTGACGTGAGCCACTTCCTCCATCCTTTGTTGTGCTCGACGATACCGCCGGTCGGGTGGAAAACTGGAACCGAGTTCCACGTTCAATCTTCCAACGAACGCGGTCTCGTTCACATAAATTCTTTTATAAGACTTAAAAAAAAAGAAAGATTTGAAACACTATAGCTCTCCCTAAGTAAAATATTTTCTATATGTGCGTTGAAATTGTAATTATAATTGTGTATTTCCTCTTTAGGGCCGACGCGAGTGCATAATATCCAGGCTGAACGCGACGACAGAAATAGCGGAGCACGCCGAGAACGCGACCGGCGCGCCTGACGCGGCCGGCGCGTGCCCGCTGGCGTGCGGGCCGGGCGCGTGCGTGCGCGTGCGCGGCGCCCCGGCGTGCGCGTGCCCGGCCGCGTACGCGGGCGCGCGCTGCCAGCACTACCGCTGCGCCGCGCACTGCCACCGCCGCGGCCACTGCTACGCGGAGGCGCCCGCTAACGCCACGCACCTGCCCGGAGACGAGCTGCCGCCGCTCGTGGTTAGTAACTGGCCCTGAAAAATTGTATAATAATGAGGCCTCGCACTCACGGCCACCACTAAGGTTTATTTCGGAAGGCCTGAAAACATACGATACACGAGCATAAACGCCCAGACCACGGGACGCATCTGTATGACCGATACAAATTAATGTTTGCCACGTGCGGCGATCGAACCCGCAATCGCCAGCACCACAACCAAAAACTAATGTCGTAACCGTAGCGCTCGTTGATATATAAAAAGTATATGTAAAGTATAAGTAATATGTTAAAAAAGACCTCGCCGTAGCTCGGCGGACCGAGCGTACTTGTCCAGTGACGTGTGTCGTATGTCGCAGTGCGCGTGCTACGCGGGCCGCAGCGGCGCGCGCTGCGAGCTGGGCGGCTGTCCGCGCGGGCTCACCGGTGAGTGCGCCCTGCTGCCATCCGTTGTGTTTCGTCATCGTAAACAACAAACCTGACCGATCTCTCTGTGACCAGGCGAGAACTGCACCGAGTGCGTCGAGGGCCCGGCGGGTGACATCTGTCGGAACAAGGTGGCGGCGCTCTGCGAAAACTACTGCTTAAACAATGTAAGTGTTAGTTGTTTGAGCGGTGCATCGTCGTGAATCTATACTGCCCTGACCTGCTCTGCTTAGGTAAGAGGCAGTAGAGGATAAAAAAAAATAAAGTTTTTATGTGCTTGAAGTAAATAAATTGTATTATAACATTTATATAAGTTTAATAAAATGACTAACTGAACTGATAATAAAATCCGGCTCGGAGGATCAAAATTATGTGATCTGCTACCGCAGTCTTTTGAATTGGTCTTATTCAACATAAAAAAAAACCGGCCAAGTGCGAGTCGGACTCGCGTACGAAGGGTTCCGTACCATTATTTATAAAAAAAAACGGCAAAAAAGTTAAAAACGTGACTTGTATGAAAGCCCCCTTAAATATTGAATATATAACTGAATATTCGGTCAATGTTTTAAGCGCCTGTTGCCGTTGTCAATATCGAGCAAAAATGAGCAATACATCGCGTTCATTGTACGGAAGCCCCTTTAAATATTTATTTTATTCTGTTTATTGTAGTATTTGTTGTAAAACGGCAACAGAAATACATCATCTGTGAAAATATCAGCTGTTTCACTACTACGGTTCATGACATACGGCCCGGTGACGGACGGACGGACAGACGGACAGTGGACTCGTAGTAATAGGGTCCCGGTTTACCCTTCGGGCACGGAACCCTAGTATAGCTTTAGAAATAAAGAATAAAAGTCTGTGCAGAGATGACGAGTCGTGTGTGCGCAGGGCTCGTGCTCCGTGCGCGGCGGCCCGCGCTGCTCGTGCGGCGGCGCCTGGCGCGGGGAGCGCTGCGAGCGGCCGGCCGGTGAGTGCGTGTGTGTGTGTGGGCTGTGGCCCACTGCTGGGCAGGCCGCGTGCCCCGTGCGGGGGGATCCAGCCATCGGGTGTACACGATTACAATCGTGACAGGAGTATTTATACAGATACAAATATCCATCCCGAGCGGGAATCGAACCCGCAAACTGTCGGTGTTTTAGGCGACTACTCGCACCCCTACACCAGAGCGGTTGTTGACTTAACGATCAGAAACCTAAAATATATTTTTTGTATTTCAACTAGTTCAATTTTATTAAAAGCATGATTCAAAATTAATTATTCATTTCAATTAGTATGAGACCAAAAAAAAAATTCTAATCTAAATCGTTTGAATTTCATTATCATTTTTTAAATTATATTATAAATTTCGTGTCACATTGTATGTTAGCGATAAACTCGGAAACTATTGAACCAATTTTTATCAAATTTTGTATGCATCTGTAATTTGGTCTAACTTGGGAGGTGGGTAGTTTTATCTCAATTATAGATCACAACATTTGTTATTGCAAATTAAATGTTTACTAGTGGTCGCCCAGAGGTCGAAATTCGACCGTAATTAAAAATTTAAATTAAAGAAAACCAAAAAAAGACCGCGTTGGCGGTTGTGGGATCGATCCCCGCACATGACAAAGATTTGTATTGGCCATACAGGTGTTTGCCGTGGTCTAGTTGTTTGTGCAGTCCTTGTGGGTCTCCCCACCGTGCCTCGGAGAGCACGTTAAACCGTCGGTCCCGGTTGTTACCATGTACACCTGATAGCGATCGTTACTCATAGTAGGCAATATATCCACCAACCCGCATTGGAACAGCGTGGTGGATTAAGCTCTGATCCGTCTCCTACATGGGGAAAGAGGCCTATGCCCAGTAGTGGGATATTACAGGTTGAAAGGTAAAAAAATATGAAAATAAAGAACTTTTTTTAAATTTTTCAATTTGACTACAGAATTTGACTACAACAAAAGAGTATAATGTGTGTGTGTGTGTGTGTGTGTGTCAAATAAATGGTAGTATGTGTAATGTTTTTTTTATTGATTGAATATATTTTTATGTATAATTTAAAAAAAAATTATTTGCGTTCTGCGCTCCTTATCTATATAAACTATAAGTGTACGAAATTTCATACTCCTCCGTCCGCGCAATTTTCGTAAAAAGGGGTACAAAGTTTTTGCTTGACGTATTAATATATAGATTATACAACTTTAGTGTGTATTTATCGGTTAGTTGTGTAAAATCCTAATAGATGGCGGTTTGGTTGCATAGATATCCAGTAGATGGCGTCGTATTTCTTTTTCTAGATTATAGATGGCGTGTTCGAATATAGAATTTAGATATATTTTAATAAATTATAATTACTGACCCACAGCAACGCGTGGCCTGGGCCGATAGTACAAACTCAAAAATGTTTTTTTTTTTAAAACGAGAAACTGAATGTAAAATATAAAATAATTGTTCATCAGCTGTCGTCGAGAGGCATCGCAAACAGGTGACGTTTCCTGTGCGCCGACAGTTGTGTTATAATAATTACGATGAAGAGGTTCCGCGTTGATATCAATTTAAACTACGATCTTTTTTAACCCTTGTGTAAGACATACACACGGCAAGCTAGGTTTTGTACCATCGTTGCAATCGGATTTTAACCAACTTCCCAAAAAAGGAGGAGGCTCTCAATTCGATTATACTTTTTTATGTATTGTTACCTCAGAACTTTTGACTGGGTGGACCCATTTCGATGATTTTTGTTTTAATCGAAATGTGGTGCTTGTCATTTGGTCCCATTTAAATTAAATTGCGATCTCATAAGTACTTTTCGAAATATATCTAGTAATGCGTATTTACTTGACTATTTTTTCGTCTACTTACGTTGTATTACTTGTCGATGTAATTGAAGTCGTTTTTTTTTCGTTTACGAGCAAACACAATTATTGATTTTAAACCGTCTTTACCTAAACTTACACATCATCCTTCAGACCTTCACTCATGTTACAAATTGTACACACTTAAAATTAGTTCAGTACCGACCGAAAATTAATTTAAACATGTATGGGTGTCGGTACGTTATGTCTGCGAGCAACAGCCGCAAATCGATAGCGACCTTGACCTCCGCGCCTGACCCACTACCGACACAACCTACCCGACCTCTCCTCGCTTTACAATAATCATTTATGAAATTTGATTGATCGTCTAATCTTGGAAAATATTGTATTAGTAATTATGTGCCAACGTGATCCGCGGACAAACGTGTATGTAACAAGAATTATATTACTGCAGCTACGTTATTTTGTTTAATTAATTTCTTGAAGATGTTTTTTTTGTTTTTATTAATAAATAGTGAAGTTCCCGTTGTCATCCGCAATTTACTGGTAGTAAATATAAAGTACAATTATTTTCACAAATACATTCATTGAATTGAAAAATGTCGTAACAGGGAGCTCCGCACTGTTGGGTTATTCGCGGCCGAATGATATCCACCTAATCTACCGTGTACCGCTACAATAAACACTCGCGTCTATATTTAAATCGAAAGATGAACAAACATTGATACTGTCACAAATCGCAATATGATAACGAAAAAAAAAACTCATTTATTGACCATTCACAGTTTACAAATGACAAAAGTGAAAAGATACATAAATAACAAAATGATACAATAAAAAGAGGAAAAAAAAGGACGAGGAAAACACAGTACACAGATATCAGCAGAAAAGAAAAGGCCGACAAGGTTACTGCCTCGGCATTGTTTCTGACAGCAAGCTAAGCTTATGAAGTTTATTTCATTCCTTTCTGTCGATGTTTCAATTGTGATATTTGTATAAAAGTAATTAACATTTCTTCCAACCACAGTTTCCTGTATATAAACAAAAACAAATCGCTTAATGTGTAATTCTTTTTAATGCTTTGAAGAAGATTCTTATCGAATGGAAAATAAATAAAATTGCGCAGAAAATTTAGAAAGTTTCCGAAACAAGTAATGATTATTTCAGTCGGTCAGCTAGTAACACAATTTGTCTGAGTGTAATGTATTACAAAATCCGAATGTTTTAATACCTACATTCTTGTAGCAATTATACCGCCGCGTCTCATCCAGCGCCATGTTTCACACTCCACTCGGACGTCTTAATCGCCGTGAATATTACTCTTTAATGTCCACTGCATTTTGTCTTTTCATATATTATATCGCGTCTTTTTCTTTTTATCACATTTGCTTAAATGTATTTCTCTTTTGAGTTGATATGGGACATGGTTAGCAGGTCTTTAATGAATCTTGGTCTAGTCTGATTAATTTGACATCAGTTCTGGAGTTGTGTGTCGAGTGCTTTTTTCCATTTTGGTATATTTATAATCACATGCACAGTGGACTGTATAGACTGTATAGTTTCAGTAGACGTCGCTCTACTTCAGATGCTGGCGATGTTGACATTTCGAATCTGTAACATAAATATTTTTTGAAGATTAAAAATAATTGTATAACCCTTCTACGTTGACAAATATATTAAAGTTAGTTTGAAGTTACGACTGATTCGGAATGTAGAAAGTGCAAAGAAGACGATTCAGAAATTGCCTTTGAAGCCTACTCGAACGAAGACATTTCAATTTTGATAACTGTCAGCTACATGTTATAACTTGTTCAAAGTGTATCACAATAAGGCTCAGTATGTAAGTCGCAATTTACATTAGAACAGCTTCAGTGAAATTACAGCACTGTTGAACTCGCTCAGGAATAAATCGTGCGTCTCTGTTGACCTGTTTACTTAGTTTACAAGTTAAAGCTGCGGGTCGAGTAAGTCGACCGCCGTGTTCTTGTTAGCAGTGACAAGTCGAGTAATGAACCAGACTTTTACACACTCTATATCTAATATATAAAATTCTCGTGTCATGGTGTTAAACATTGAACTCCTCCGAAACGGCTCGACCGATTTTAATAAAATTTTGTGGGCATATCGGGTAGGTTTGAGAATCGGCCAACATCTATTTTTCATACCCCTAAGTTATAAGGGGGGGGGGATTAAGCGGGTTAATACCATATATAGCAAAACAACGTTTGCGGGGTCAGCTAGTAATATTATAAAGCTGAAGATTTTGTTTGTTTGAACGCTCTTATATCAGAATCTAGGCACTGCTTTGATTTGAAATTTTTTTTTAGTGTTGGAAAGTCCATTTATTTACATTGTTGATACTCCATTTAGTTTGTTTAGTTTTACAAATCAGACCCTCTTGACAAAATTGTGAAAAATAAAGAAAAAAAAAAATAAGCAGTGTACAAAGAAATCAGCGAGGCAGAGCTAGTAAACGAGCGAAGCAAATATTATTTCCATAGTTCTGAGTGCAGACTGCAAATTGACGTCAAAATAATATTAAAAAATATTGGGGTTCTCGGTATACGCCGAAAATTTACTATGTATGTAAAGAAAACACAACATTCATTTTATATTTTGTTACTTTTTTTTTAATTAGAACCTTTTTGTTTATTTTATTGTCAGGACAGAAAAATAAAACTTTGTTGTGATGACAGAATTATTTTTACATTAAGATTGTAAGGAAATTAGTTTAAATAAAGGCTTTAAATGTTGTTTTTCTTGTTTTAGGTAAGTGAATATTGTAATTATAATGTAGTTTAAATGCTAAGAATTGTAAATATAGAAAATATGTGGTAAAATAAATAAATTTCTTGTTTTAGAAAAACGCAAATATAGTCTTTATTTTGGGATTTCTATTAAAAGGAACAGAAAAAGTATAATTATTATTATATGTATATAAAAACTTACGTTTTCAGCTAAAAGTGCTGCAGAATTTATTTTACATGGTCGTTTGCCAAGCGCTTCTAGCTTAAAATACGAGTAAGTATAAATTTAAAATAATCGCCGCGGCGCGTCGTTCGAGCTATAGATGAGAAATAATGCGTTTCTGATTTGTATGCAATATTGTAAAATATATATATTTTAATAGATTTGACCTTAATTTTAACGATCAAAATTATTATTTGACGGAAAAACACATCGATCCTCCGATCAGTAAATCAAACAGCTCTTGGCACGGAAAACAATTTAAAATATTGTCGTGAAGTTATAAAAATACGTTTTAAATAAATTTACCTAACGTTATTAAACGACGATATTTATTTCGCAATGAGGTGATTATACACATAAAATAAAAAGTAAAAATAACTTTATTTTTAACCGACTTCCAAAAAAGGAGGAGGTTCTCAATTCGACTGTATTTTTTTTTTTTTTTTATGTATGTTACATCAGAACTTTTGACCGGGTAGACCGATTTCGACAAATTTTGTTTTAATCGAAAGGTGGTGTGTGCCAATTGGTCCCATTTAAATTTATTTGAGATCTAACTACTACTTTTCGAGTTATATCCAATAATGCGTTTTTACTTGACGCTTTTTTCGTCGACCTACGTTGTATTATACCGCATAACTTTCTACTGGATGTACCGATTTTGATAATTCTTTTTTTGTTGGAAAGGGGATGTCCCTAGTTTGGTGCCGTGATAAGGAAACCAAAATCTGATGATGGGATCCCAGAGAAATCGAGGGAAACTCTCGAAAATCCGCAATAACTTTTTACTGGGTGTACCGATTTTGATAATTTTTAATTTAATCGATAGCTGATGTTTATAATGTAGTCACATATAAATTTTATCGAGATCTGATAACACTTTTTGAGTAATCTTTGATAACGCGTAGTTGCTTGACTATTTTTTCGTCGATCTGCGTTGTATTACTTGTCGATGTAATTGAAGTCGGATTTTTTTTTCGTTTGCGAGCAAACACAATTATACATATAAAATTGTTACAAGATAAATTACAAAGGATCTAATCAATTGAATTACATAATGTATTAATTGCTATTATTTTAAAGTTGTTGGACTTCTTATCCTATTTGGTTTCTTACAAATAACCTGTGCTTAGGATGATATCTAACGAACATCAAATTTTTTTACATTTGTGGCAAACCAAAGATGAACTTTTTATATTAAGAAAAATACCCACCAAATTGATAACCCCCTCCTTTAGAAACCAGTAATATCAATACTCATTTTATATCTTTATATTTTTTATAAAAAATATTTATTGATTAATGTCGAGAATTTTCCTTAACGAAATCTTTAGAACGTATATTCTAGTATTTATACTATTTATATATATACTGCTACATGTACATTACTTTTGATTTCATTATCCTTTAGTAAAAGATTAAGTCTTAATATCTCCTAATTACGGGGTTGTAGAACAAATGATAAGTACCTATGTAGTATAATATTCATACTCGCATGTCCTTCACCGCACTGACTCACCGTATCAACTTGAAGAACAATTAAAAATGTAAACGATTCTAAAAATGTTTTGCTACAAAAAACTCGCAGACGTTTGCTCTCTAAAACATTACCTCAAAGTCGTCTGCAGGAAAATATTCAGTTTAATTAAGTTACACAAGTTATTGTAATAACTATCAGACAGTAAATAAGATACAGTCTCGGTTGGAGCGCAGCGGTCATATACCTACGTACATTTCATTATAGACTGAGATTTATATTCACTGTTGTTGAATTTATTTATTTTTATTATTTTATAATATACTTTATTGCACTTAAAAAAAGAATATACAAAAAATTAAACGTATAGTTGATGGCAAAGACGGACTCATGTCTAGAAGAGATCTCTTCCAGTCAACCAATGATCATGAGAGAGAGTGTCATACAGCGGGGTTCACGCTATCTTGGCACGAACTTGTAGAGGCCTATGTCCAGCAGTGGACTGCGATAGGCTGAAGTGATGATGATGTGAATAGAAACTAAAAAGTTTCAAAATATTTTAATATAATTTTCGTAATGTTACGTAACGAAATGTTGTCAACACAAGCCGGTCTCTAAAAATGCATTATAAATGACCTTTTAAATCTCAATCATCTCAGCTCGCCAATCAGAATGATACATTCAATAAATGTATATTCAAAACTAGTTTGCTATTGGTAAACACGATAGGTTTAAACATAAAACCCATAGAAACTAATTTATGTACGATGCTAAGAGTAGCGGTGAGTCAGCGGGGGAAAGCCTCCGTTGCGTGTAGCGGGCTATACCCGAGGGGAAACCTACGAGGTAGCCTTCGTCCGCGACAACTGTTGACTTACGACTTGCGCTGTTTCGCCTGTTAGTAGTATTTGTTAACGATTTACTTGTCTGTATCGTAACGTGTTTCCTACATAACTTTAGCTAATTATTTTAGTATTTTTATTGTTTTTTTTTGGAACAACAGAGTAATATAAATATAAATAATATTATAACAAATATCTAATAATAAAGATATGACTGGCATGCCAAGCTAGCTGCGTGTTGTTATATATTTTGTGACGTATTTAGTTTTATATCTGTATCAAGTTAACAATTAATGTATCCTTCATAAATTAGAGTATCGCGTTGACTTCCTAATGAATAAAATAATTCATTCAAACTATAATAATCGCACAAATGCAAGTCATAGTAGATAATAATAAAAAAAAAATATATATATATATACGGTCGAATTGAGTAACCTCCTCCTTTTTTTGAAGTCGGTTAAAAATACGGAAAAATATGACTTCATGAGGTAGGCTTCTATGTAATTTTCAACATGACTCTAATATATATATTTTTCTTAGTCTTCTCACTTCAGAGTATTGATTGAAATCATCAAATCAAATTTGAAGATGTCCGTACAGGAAAATCGCATTCATTTTTCAATTGATATAATTGCAAATAGGACTCTACAGTAACTCTGACACTGTACACGGTACGGTCATCGGTGTGAAGGTCGATACACCTCGATACCACGAAATTATTATAAGCGTAATGTCAATACTGACGAAAAGAACTAGATCCTTCGTCGACGTCAGCGCGACTGACATCCGGATAATATTATCTACGAGATTTTCCTGGAGATGCTAGCTCAAATATAATACTTACTGAATAGTCCATTGGCACTGTTAGCAGTGCTACGGCTTTCTGCTCCGGGGCTCGGGTTCTATTCTTCGGCCTGGATTCTCTCAGGATACTATTATTCAGGGTTTGGATTATATGTATTTATTGTAAAACTTGCTGTATCCACGACTTCGTCCTCATGGAATATTGACTTTGGACAGCATTTTTTTTGGATACGTATATCTTTTGGTTTATTTTGGATTATAAACCCCGTCGTTTTTATATTTACACTAGCTGACCCCGCAAACGTTTCTTTGCCATATATGTTATTAACCCGCTTAATCCCCCCCCCCCTTATAACTTAACTTAGGGGTATGAAAAATAGATGTTGGCCGATTCTCAGACCAACCCGATATGCCCACAAAATTTTATTAAAATCGGTCGAGCCGTTTCGGAGGAGCTCAATGTTTAACACCATGACACGAGTATTTTATATATTAGAACATGTTCAACGTGATTCTTCAAATTGGCATAACTTTTTTACAATGTATTAGGGAAAACCACATCTAAATCGAATAAGCTGTTTCTGGGATTAGCGTGCACAAACGCATAAACAAACAGACAAAAATTCCAATAATCATTGTTTTGGGTGCTATTGCCGTCGATAATGGTCCCAATAAAAAAATTTCTCATATATCTTCCATGTACAGACAGCGGTTCGTTACATTTTTATTGTGTGTATTGACGATGAAAATATTTGTATCAATATCAGCTGTCTGCTACCTATAATGCGATCACGGAGTTGCCAGTCTTAGAAACAGACGACCGCTTGTGTATGTCTATTATTTAATATTTTCATGTTCTTATGACGTCACTTGTAAGCAATGTAGGTTTCCTAGCAATGTACAACTCCGAAGAGACGCATAAGTTATATCCCTAAGATTTTCGTTTTTCTTTTCTTTTCTTTCTTTGTATATTTTGTAAAGCTTAGCTTATTTCGTCTTCTAACTTTCTATTCAAGTATGAGAGGGACCTTATTGCAGTCAAAAGAAGAAGTAAACCTTTCTGTTATTATTGTACTGTGTTGCTTATTAATGAAATAAACATTCTATTATTATTATACGAGGGAGCAGTGTTGCTATCTAAACAGTTTCCAGACGAACCACAAATCATTTTTGTAACACAACAAATGAAACATCAAAATTTATTTTATGATAACTGAACTTGTATTTTCTTGCGCTGTTTGTTTGTCTACATTTTTGAGTAGGGGTGGTTCTATACGGGTATCCTTAACCACTTTCAAAAAAGGGGAGTTATTTAATTAATATTTTTTTCTGCGTTTACACGTGTTACAGCTATTTACCGGGTGTAAAGATTTTGATAAATCTTTTTTTTATTCAAAGTCTGATGCATGCTATGTCGTCCCAATTAAATTTGAGCGAAATGTGACAAATAGTTTTTGAGTTATACCTAATAATTTGTATTGTTTTATATGTGTCCATGTCTATTATTGTAATCTTGAGCCTCGATTATCTTCACGGCTAAGCGTGTAATATCGTTTCAACCTTCTGGTATTTACGATTACAAATTTCACACATGTATGTCGACTGATGTCATGAAGCCTATAACATTAATCTAAGCTTAAACCAATTAATGTACGCACATAACGAAATTGTAACGTAACAATTATTTTTACGAATTATCTTCCGCCTTTCTGCTTATTCTGATGTTACAGAAAATCTGATCGACTAAATACGATTTTGTGGCCGAACTTAAAATCTAACATCAGTTTTATCTTAATACCCCTTCTAGAAGTGGAGGTGTTACTGTATAAATATAATAATATCGTAGTGACAGATGTATGTTAATGTGTCACAGCGGACAGTCGTGTGTCGCTCCGGGCAAATCGTTAACAAATTGAACGTAACGATTTTTGATTACAGGCCGCGTCGCCTCCGTTGCACTCGTCACAATCGGATATTTAAACATAATAACAAAACTATAAAATTGAACGTACAGGAATGTTGGTTCAATAATTCTGTTTGCAGGCAAACGAAGAAAAACCGACTTCAATTATATCGACAAGTAACACAACGTAGGTAGACGAAAAAATAGTCAAGTAAATACGCATTATCAAAAATTACTCCAAAATTTGTAATCAGATCTCGATGAAATTTAAATGTGATCACATGATAAACATCGGCTTTCGATTAAATTAAAAATCATTAAAATTCGTACACTCAGTAAAAAGTTATGCGGTTTTTTGAGTTTCCCTCGATTTCTCTGGGATCCCATCATCAGATCCTGGTTTCCTTATCATGGCACCAAACTAAGGATATCTCCTTTCCAACAAAAAAAGAATTATCAAAATCGGTCGGAGTTATCCCCGAACATACATAAAATAAAATATATATATATATATATATATATATATATATATATATAGTCTGTTATATTTCTATATATATATATATATATTATATATATATATATACAGGGTGTCCCAGAAATCAACGTCAAGCCGGCAATGAGCGATAGGCCAATTGATGGTGGTTATCAGAAAAATAAGAAAAAAAATATTTATGAATAATTTAAAAAAATAATGGCTTTTTAAAAAAAAATCGAGAAATTGACACCCTGTGACAGTCTTTCAAACTTTGTGACTAGAAACCTTGACTATGCTTTGTTTTTTTTTGTGTAACGGGTCCCTGAATAACTGTTTTATTAATTGTAATCTAAAATTAATACAAAACTGCCTCAGCTTTAGAAAAACACCATTTTATTGCGCAACCATTACGCAAAAAAGATAACAACATCTATCTTTATGTGACTGTCTTGTAAAAAAAATGTACTACGCTCTTTTGGCAAGTGGCTTTAAAAGATGGCGCATTTAGTCTGGATTCTAAAATGGTACTACATTTAGTAGTTTACACTTATAATTCGGTAGGAAAAAAATGTAAACCAAATGAAAGTTAATTATTTTTATATCACTCAAATTGCTATGGACCGCGTTTGAGTACGAATGCTATAATATAGTGACCCTATTGTGCCGTGTGTGAGCGAGACAGACAGTCCCAACCAAGTGACTAGTGAGGGAAGACCGAATACTTCTAATGAAGACATGGTCTTGCAAGAAGTCAGTTACGACCCGAGTACCTCAGTCCGTTTAATTGAAGCAAGGACGGGGGTGTCAAAAAGTACAGCACACCGAATTTTAAAGAGAAACGAGTTTCACCCGTACCATGTACAACGAGTACAAAGTCTCCTGCCCCAGGATTACCCTGCAAGGCTTGCATTTTGTCAAACGATGTTGCAAAAGTATAGGGAAGATCCGCAATTTTTAAACAAAATTCTATGGTCCGATGAATCTACCCTAAAAAGAGACGGATACATGAATCTGCATAATCTGCACGAGTGGCATTTGGAAAATCCACACTTAATGCGAGAAGATCGATCTCAGTATCGCTTTAAAATAAATATGTGGACCGGCATTTTAAATGGAAAAATTATTGGGCCATTCGAGTTACCAGAAAATTTGACCGGCGAGGTTTATCTGGATTTTATAGAAAACCATTTACCAAATTTACTGGAAGACGTCTTACTTGACATTTACCGAAGCATTTGGTTTCAACAAGATGGCTGCCCAGCACATTATACTCGCTCAGTCAGAGAATTTCTCGATCTAGAATACCGAGGTAGATGGATAGGACGGTCTGGTCCAATTTCGTGGCCAGCCCGTTCACCGGACTTAAATCCAGTCGACTTCTTTTACTGGGGAACGTTAAAAGAAAAAGTATATTCTAAACCACGTCAAAGTTTAAACGAATTACGAGAAAAAATTGCGGCAGCTGTTGAAGAGATCAACTCGAAAAAGTACGCTCGTCTTGTAAACCGCTCTTTTTTAAGAAGATGTAGGGCTTGCATTTCGGCCGAAGGCAAACAATTCGAACATTTGTTATGAATGAATAAACTTTGATTCCAATAACTGAATTTTATTTCAACCGTATTTTTTTTGTCCTAATTTAGGTAACAGTCTTCTAAGTCTAGTGCCACTGTCTCGCTCACACACGACACAATAGGGTCACTATATTATAGCATTTGTACTCAAACGCGGTCCATAGCAATTAGAGTGATATAAAAATAATTAACCTTCATTTGGTTTACATTTTTTTTTCTACCGAATGTTAGGTGTAGTCTCCTAAGTGTACTGCCATTTTAGAATCCAAACTAAATGCGCCACCTTTTCACAATACTATGACTGTCTGTCTCGCTCACACACGGCACAATAGGGTCACTATATTATAGCATTCGTACTCAAACGCGGTCCATAGCAATTTGAGTGATATAAAAATAATTAACTTTCATTTGGTTTACATTTTTTTCCTACCGAATTATAAGTGTAAACTACTAAATGTAGTACCATTTTAGAATCCAGACTAAATGCGCCATCTTTTAAAGCCACTTGCCAAAAGAGCGTAGTACATTTTTTTTACAAGACAGTCACATAAAGATAGATGTTGTTATCTTTTTTTGCGTAATGGTTGCGCAATAAAATGGTGTTTTTCTAAAGCTGAGGCATTTTTGTATTAATTTTAGATTACAATTAATAAAACAGTTATTCAGGGACCCGTTACACAAAAAAAAACAAAGCATAGTCAAGGTTTCTAGTCACAAAGTTTGAAAGACTGTCACAGGGTGTCAATTTCTCGATTTTTTTTAAAAAGCCATTATTTTTTTAAATTATTCATAAATATTTTTTTTCTTATTTTTCTGATAACCACCATCAATTGGCCTATCGCTCATTGCCGGCTTGACGTTGATTTCTGGGACACCCTGTATATATATATATATATATATATATATATATATAGAAATATTACACTCAGACAGGCGGGAATCGAACCCGCAACCCGCGGAACAGAAAACAGGGTCACTACAAACCACGGCAACGAGCTAGTCATTGATAAGACAATATTAGTTATATTAAATTGTTACATTGATGCTAGCATTATTAATATTAAATAACGCTTCCCATAATTAATGTTTTAAATACATAATAAATAATATTGATTAAGTTGGTCGCCGATTCGTTCTAACACATAGTTAAAATTTGAGATCAAACGCCTATTTTTTACCAGTTACCAATAAAATGACCCAAAATACCATCGTCGTTATGCATTATATTATGTACAATCAAAGCAATATAATTCGTTATAAACAATATAAAAACATACAAGCTATACTTATCAAGTGTTTGGTCTCGGCGCTCAAGTTCAGACGCGCCCGCACGAGTGGACCTCACGCGTAGCGGCGCTCGCGATGGCTTCGAGCCTTGTTTTGTATTATTTACTTATTTTTTGAGAAGTGTAACTAAAGATACACACGAAGGACACGTTGATAGTCACGTGCTGTGATCCTTTTATTACAAAAGCGATCACACACATCAGCCTATCGCAGTCCACTACTGGACATAGGCCTCCACAAGTTCGAGCCAAAAATGGCGTGAACTCATGTGTTTTGGCCACGTTGGGCAAGCGGGTTGGTGACCGCATGGCTGGCTTTGTTGCACCGAAGACGCTGCCCGTTTTCGGCCTGTGTATATCAAAGCCAGCAGTTGGATGGTTATCCCGCCATCGGTCGATTTATTAAGTTCCAATGTGGTAGTGGTACTGTGTAATCCCTTAGTCGCTTCTTCAAAAGCGTTCAACCATTATTAGCTGCTCTCGTTTGTTTAAATTTTCGTCTAATGTAAAAGAATTTAGAATATTTCGACATTGCCCGTGCTGTTTACGCGGCAGTTTGTTTACATTTCGCACTATGTATGGTAATGTGTTATTCTGTAACTTGCATAATTAGAACATTCAGTACACTTGACACCAAAAATAATTCAAAGACCGATAAATTGGGTGGCTTTGTTTACATAAGTGTAGTGTTGATAATCACTACATAGTATAAAACACAGTCGCTTCCTGTCATCTGTATGCTATCTTTAAAACTACGCAACGGATTTTGATGCGGTTTTCTTTAGTAAATAGAGTGATTCCAGAGGAAGGTTTATATGTATTATACATGCATAATATCGTAGAGGAACACTGATAGTTTTAGAGGTTTCTAATGTGATGCCGTAAATAAACATATTGTTTTGCGGTTACATTGCAAATATTTATTTTATATTTAGTATCAACATTGCACCCGTGCGAAGCCGGGGCGGGTCGCTAGTTTATTGTAAAGTTAATCGCAAGAGTACAAATTAACTTTATCGCGATCGTGAAGTTAAATCTGTTAATTGGGCATGATTTAGTCTGTATACAACCAAAATGACACAAAATATTTTATTTATGTATATAATAAGTATTTAAGGATTTTTTTTAAAATTATGTTATGGGCTTACTCTTGACCTCAGTCTAGCTCTAGAGCACAGATGAGGTCAAAGATGGAGTGAGGTCTCCCAGAAGAAGCCTGTTCACTCGCGCTTTAAACATCTTCGGGTTGTATGAACTCGGAAATACAGACGCCGGCAGGGAATTCCATTCCTTGGCTGTGCGCATTAAAAAAGATGATTCGAAGCGCTTTGTACGTATGAAAGGATTTCCACCTTAAGTGGGGTAAAAAGAGTTACTACCGTACTAGAGTTATACATGTAGATATAAGTAAGAAAATCTATTTTTTAGTATTAAAGCTGTGGAACGACCTTCTACATTCAGATTTCCCTGAGCGCTATAATTTAGGGGTTTTCAAGCGACGAGTATTACAATTTTTCCTCTAAAGGTCGTCGACTAACGTTCTAATGTTGCAGTTGTGTGGTGACATCCCCACCCATTAAACATTGGGTAACGTCGTCTTGTCGTTTGTCTATAACGATTACATAATGATATCTTGTTTACGTATGTTAGAAACTTTCAAATGAACGCGTATCGCTTATTTGAGACTCGTAAAATTAAATAAAAATTATGTGGTGTCGTGGGACACCAGGTAGAAACGAAGTTCCTTCGGATAGTATAGAAGCAACACAATTTGAAAAAAAAAATGTTGAATTTTATATAATTATATTTTCTAGTTCTTGATTTTTTTTTTTAAATTTCGTTGATTGGTTTTTAATTAAGTACATAAAAGTATTTAGGAAATTTAGTATTTTAGAAAATAGCAAATACCGTGAAATAAAATAAATCGAACAAAATAATAATAATAATAATAATAATTCAAACTATTAAGTGAAATAAAAAAACATATGTCTTTATTTATTTTTGTCGACAGTATAAAATTACATAAATAATTTAAAAAAAGTTTACTAGCAATATTTTAGTTTTACAAACGTCATATTATACAGTCGTGTGACTGATATTACGTCACTTCCGTTTTATATTTTTCTTACGGTTTTAGTATCACATTTTCCTCAGTTCGGTCGCCCAGCCAAATGTCAAACCTGCCGTAAGGAACTTCGTTCCAATAAGTAGAATATAGACGTAATCTTCCATCTGTACTACTTAATGTTATAAAGCTGAAAAGGTTGTTTGTTTTGTTTAAACGCGCTCATCTCAGGAACTACTGGAAAATTGTTTTTGTGTTGGATGCCCATTTACCGAGGAAGAAGAAGGCTATTTTTTCCCTCAAAGTAACGCATTTGAAACCGCGGGCCACGGCTAGTTAATGTATAGAAATTTAGATGATTACTAGCGGAATCGGCAAATGTTGTCTTGCCGCTAAACGCTATTTAAAAATAGGGGTTGGTGGTAGAAGAGTGAAAATTTAGGTTCTATGTATTTTTCAACGCCAAATCATGATAAAATAAAAAATTAATAATTTATCAAAAAATTGAAAAAAAAATTAGGGGTGGACTACCCTTGACATTTAGGGGGATGAAAAATAGACGTTGTTCGATTCTCAGACCTACGCAATATGCCACAAAATTTCATGAGAATCGGTCAAGCCGTTTCGAAGGAGTTTAACTACAAACACCGCGACACGATAACTTTATATATTAGATTAACTTACTTTTTAACCGACTTCCAAAAAAGGAGGAGGTTCTCAATTCGACTGTATTTTTTTTTAATGTATGTTACATCAGAACTTTTGACCGGGTGGACCGATTTCGACAATTTTTTTTTAATCGAAAGGTGGTGTTTCAATTATTGGTCCCATTTAAATTTATTTGACATCTAACAACTACTTTTCGAGTTATATCTAATAATGCGTTTTTACTTGACGCTTTTTTCGTCGACCTACGTTGTATTATACCGCATAACTTTCTACTGGATGTACCGATTTTGATAATTCTTTTTTTGTTAGAAAGGGAATATATAGTTTAGTACGGATAGGGATCCCAGAGAAATCGAGGGAAACTCTCGAAAATCCGCAATAACTTTTTACTGGGTGTACCGATTTTGATAATATTTAATTTAATGAAAAGCTGATGTTCATCATGTGGTCACATTTAAATTTTATCGAGATCTGATAACTACTTTTTGAGTAATCTTTGATAACGCGTAGTTACTTGACTATTTTTTCGTCGATCTACATTGTATTACTTGTCGATGTAATTGAAGTCGGTTTTTTTTTTCGTTTGTCTGCAAACACAATTATATAATAACGAAAGAATAGTGTTAGTTATAAGGCAAAAATATTTTAAAATGTCTCGAAAATTCGTCGATACTCATGTAACGCGTCCGAGCGATCAGGTTTATAAAATGTTGGTTTTGGAAATCCCAAAAAAAAAAAATCGTACCGTGCGCTTTTTAGCCGGAAATAAAGCACCTAATAAAAATTTTAGCGGATGTGAGCTTTCCGAATACTTGAATAGTTCGCGAGTCCGCAACTACTGCGGACTCGCACAACTCATTCGTTGTGGCAAGTCATAGACTTTGAAAAGACCATATCAGGACTCATACTCACCAATTCGATAAGTGTGATGGTATTAAATATATGATAAGACAATACAATCAATGTTTACCTAATTTATTAGGCATTACATAAAGTCGCACGTCTGTTGTGTAAATACCGGAGATCGATAAAAATGGCAAAGTATTACGAGAGAAGGAAAATCAATAACTAAATATAACGTGACATTGACTTGATTCTCAGAACCATTGTCTTGTTTCATCCACATTTATAAGAAGGATATTTATGTAGAGGTGCTAATCTCGGAAACATGGCAAGCCTAAAAATTACTTCACTTCAGCCTATCGCAATCATCTGCTGGACATAGGCCTCCCCAAGTTCGCGCCAGATATCCCGGTTTTCCGCAGTCCTCATCCAGCCTCCACTGGCAATCTTACGTAGATCGTCGGCCTAGCGGGCCGGAGTTTTTCACACAGCGTTAAAAACCTTTAATTTATGAAAACTAGAAAAGTACTCACAATAACCGTCAATGTGGGTAAGACCGCGCGGGTCGCCAGTATGCTATAAAACTTCATCGCGAAAGCTCAGCTTTACGAAATGTCAAATAAACACTACACTTTACAATACATAACTTAGTGACCGAATGTGGTTCCTTGTCACGTGTCGCATTTGACGCGGAATGTGCGTCACTTTACATACTTTCAAAAATATTCTTAACAATAATATCTAAAAGAGATAGCTCAGTTCATCAGTTGATAGGTCTCGTGGGTTCAAAAATGAAAGAAGGTGTGTTTGCATCGCTGAGCTTAAATGTACTTTTGTCAAGGAATTCCTCGTGCGTTAGGAAACGTCTTGAAGCCTCTCATGGTAGAAATATTGAGATTTAATACCTATATGTCTATTAATATTCTATCAAAAATTAACTTAATAAGTGGCCATTTTTTATGAAGTGTAAATACAAAACAGATCGGCTGTTTATTAAATTGCCAGATATTTAGGAAGACTCGAAGCTGAATAGCAATACACCTGGGGAATGTCCTCAGCCCGTCGTCATAACAACGGGTGAAGCGGCGAGAAAATGTAATAAGTACCCTTAACGAATATTATTTATTTGAGCGATCGCTCCGCGTGGCCGTGTCTCACGGTTCTCAGCGCCTCGCTCGACGTCAGTGGTCCGCGCGCGCTGCGGCGACACACACGCGACACACGACACGCGACACACGACACGTGTCGCCCGACACACGACGGACGATGTTTCCGGCAAGTCCGTGACAGTAATACTAGATCGTGAACTATGTGTATTGTTAATTGTCGATATTGATTTGTAAACTAGCGCTAATTAATGAAGATGGGCCGAAGAAGACGCAGAGATTACCGTGAGTTTGTTACAATTGACTTAAGAGTGTTAATGTGGGAATTAGAAAGAGATTATGTGTTTGACGTTAAGAGCAATGTTATATTGTTATTTTTCTATTAAACGGTTCTCAGAGAGCGATGTGTATATGTCAAGGCGAAACCGGTGCGATCCGAGATCGGCACCAAATAATACGTAGAAATACAAATATTACAATACAGCAGCCGCTTGAAGTGTTAGCATCCATAGACATGCGTTACGAGGAAGGTCAATATAACGTGTTGCGGTACGCGAAGCTTACGTAAAGCTGCTCCCGCCTGAATTGAAAAGATTTATGTTATTTTTAATAGGGGTTACTAGTGAGGGCTGTTTATAATTTCTATATACGATGACGATATTTTACCTAAACATAAATTACTACTCGAATGACTTAGTGCGAGATTCCGCTAGGTCTCTACATTTGCTCTGTTCAACTGAAACGAATTGGTACAACATGTTTGTTACTGTGAGTTGGTTGCGTATCATTAATTAATGTTTATTTCTATTAATTAAAATAAATCGATTCGCTTTCGATCATGAAATATAAGGCATATTTCATGAAAATAGAATAATAAAATAACTTTAAAAGAACGTTGTTAATTGTTTAAGCTCACACACACACACGAAAGCGAATTGGTGTAATTCTTAATGAGGAATAATTAATGCTAATTGTGGATTTTCATCAACAAATGAAATATATTGATGAAGCCATAAAAAATAGTAAATAAAACGATTAAAAGTGAATGTGTGAGATATGAAACGTTCTTGAATAATAGCTAAAGTTATGCGGGTATCAGTTATCTGAGTGGTCAGAATGTGGCGTGAATACCTTGCGGGTCACGGCCGCCTCTCAGTCAGTCAGTCGGTCACTTAGTCAGTCAGTCAGTCAGCCAGACTCTTAGTCGGTCGGTCGGTCAGCTGTGTGTGATTATATTTGCTCTACACTATCTTTACAGGTCTTTTCAATCTCTGTGAGTGTCGATTCTCTTTCAAACTGTGAGGTCTCTGCGATGAACCCGTTCTTATTATATAAATATATACTAAATTCTGCTTGTACGCTTATACAGACAAATGTCGCAATATCACTGTGGGATATTCGTACACTACACTTCAGCCTGTAATATCCCACTACTGGGCATAGGCCTCTTTCCCCATGTAGGGGAAGGATCAGAGCTTAATCCACCACTCTGCTCCGATGCGGGTTGGCGGATATATTCCCTACTATAGGTAACGATCGCTATCAGGTGAATATGATAACAACCGGGACCGACGGCTTAACGTGCTCTCCGAGGCACGGTGAGGAGACCCACAATTTGTACACTAGAAGTATCTCAAACAATCTAATCATTTCCCGGCAAGCACTTAGTAAATTAGATTATTTTTCTCGTTTTTTTTAGTTGTTTAAATAACATATGTGGTTCAATTTATAAATGTAAAATTCATTTAAATTAATTTAAAAAACAACTTAATAAGCTCCGCTCGTAAAGATAAGTACTCGTATAGCATCTCAAACAAGTAAATGTGGGGAGATATAAAATTCTTAATAAACAAAATGCGCAGCGTTGATCACTGCGCTTGAACAAGTTACAGCGACTATTGGCAAGTGTCATCTTACAGCTTGAATACTTCAATATTGATATACCACGCGTCTTTTGATGCCGAGTATCACTTCCGTAACACAAAACACGCAGCCGCTGAAACTCTACTGTGTGGCTACGGTACTAAAGAATACAGCCACCCCCTCTCTTCCCGTGGGTGTCATAAGAGGCGACTAAGGGATAACACAGTTCCACTACCACCTTGGAACTTAAAAAGCCGACCGGTGGCGGGATAACCATCCAACTGCTGGCTTTGAAATACACAGGCCGAAGACGGGCAGCAGCGTCTTCGGTGCGACAAAGCCAGTACTGCGGTCACCAACCCGCCTGCCCAGCGTGGTGACTATGGGCAAAACACATGAGTTCACGTTATTTTTGGCGTTAACTTGTGGAGGCCTATGTCCAGCAGTGGACTGTATAGGCTGTAATGATGATGATGATGATATTCAAAAAACGACTCGTTTCATAGTTCACGAATAAAAATAATATGAAAGTATGACAGTGGCACTACCACGGTCAACTAGAAGGCTGAACTCCCAAGCTGTAACTCTTGTCAATCAGTCATTACATTGTTATATATTTTTTTCACTTTATTTACCAATGCCTTATTTATAATTCCAGTCTGGATTGAATACGACTTGTTTTTACTTTTTAGTATACGAAATGATATCGAGCTGACCTCGAACCCTTAAAGGGTGAGTCGGTAGACTAGAATTATTTATGTACCAAGTAAATCAATATTGTGTCCGTGATAGCGCCGCTGAGTACCCGGCGCCGTCTGCTTGTACGCGACACGAGCAGAGGAGCCCGCAGGGTCTTTGAGCATAAACAATTACTTCAGTGAAGTAGGCTTCGAAAGTGCTTTTGTACCGTTACTTTACAACTTAAAATTATGTTTGTTTTAATGAAATAATCATAGTCAAAGCGAAGCCACCACCGGCACCGGTTCGACATGTAGCTTCTGTAAAGAAGAACCGCCATCAACTTCGCTGTTACTCCTAACCTATTCATATAATCATCATCATCATCATCATCATCATCATCATCATCATCATCATCATCATCATCATCATCATCATCATCATCATCATCATCATCATCATCATCATCATCATCATCATCACTTGAAACACATCATGTACTTGAAAGACATTTGGGAAAATATCGTATAATACAAAGCTAAAGCTGATTATAAAGCTGAATAGTTTGTTTGTATGTTTGTTTGTTTGAACGCGCAAATCTCAGGAACTACTGACCGATTTGAAAAATTATTTCAATGTCATAGCTAATTTATCGAGGAAGGCATTGGCTGTTTTTTTCATATTTACGCGTGTGAAACCGCGAGGCACAGCTTAGTATATTTGGAAATATGAATCACCGCAAGTCTTTATAGACGAGCGTTGGTCTAAACTGTAAAGAAATAATTTTTGATTTGTCAGTTCTTGATTGTAAGGATGGCTTTAATATCATGCAAAATTTGGTGCAAATTGTATGTAGGTCAAACTTGAAATTTGGTACCGTCTTGATAGTGTCTTGGCTTGGTTTTCACTTCATAAACAATTGTAGAGAAATCGTAACGAAGTCTTTTTTCACACACATGTAATGAGCGATACAGACTAACTGTTAGGTGTAAACTGGTTCAAAATGGAAATGTTTGGATACGTATACAATTATATAAAAAGCGACTCTCAAATATATACATGCGAACGAGCTGACGGCAAAACTGAAGTTTGCTAATTGCTATGTATTATTGTTTACGTGTGTGATAGAGACCTCTCAAGCGGTTCCAACAGCGCTGCAGAGTCTAAAATTAATACATGTCCAAATTCATCCACCTTGATTACATTAAAATTTATATACTGTGGTAGGGTACAGCAGGAATTCCCTGCTCAAAATATGGAGCAGCCCGACTGGGGAAGTACCTCGACCTTACAGAAGACCACAGCTAAATAATACTGTTTCAAGCAGTATTGTGTTCCTGTTGGTGAGTAAGGTGACCAGAGCTCCTGGGGGGATTGGGGATTGGGTCGGCAACGCGCTTGCGATGCTTCTGGTGTTGCAGGTGTCTATAAGCTACGGTAATCGCTTACCATCAGGTGAGCCGTACGCTTGTTTGCCGACCTGGTGACATAAAATATATATATAAGTAGTGCTTATGAAGCGTAATTAAGATCATATTCCCGGTAAACTGTAAACGCGGTGGCAGCTACAACCAGTGACAACTCTGTACGCGTGTACGCTGGAGTGCGACAGGCGCTCCCTCGGAAACTGTTAATTGGGCGCTCAGCTTCCGCTTACTAAAGAACACTGCCTACTGCCGAGAGAAATCTGCTCTGGTTTATTTGAAGCCACGGATGATGGAATCTTGTCAACTCTCGTAGTCAAGAATACCCGGTATGATGTCAGGCCGAGATGTAGAGTTCTTGGGAGTCTTTGAGGGTAAAAAGTGTTAACTTAAAAATATCTTTTGAACCTGTAACTAACTATTATACTTTTGACCAATAAAAAATACTGATATTGAAAATTAAATGTTCAATTCTGTTTCAAAAATATGCCTGTAATCATAATTTCCTTAAGATTTTTAAATTACCATAAAAATACCTTATCGATAAAAAAAATTCTACATTCTGTCTTCAATCTACACAGTTAGCGAAGAAGTTTACAGATAAAACAATCTCTTTTAAAATTAATACAATTTTTGTTTCTCTATATTTGTATGTACTCGTATAAGTATGATTGAAAAAAGAATGGAGTCATTTTGTGCGTAAGAGTACACGGTTGCATATTATACGTAAATATGTATGTACATATGTCTATATCAATACATAGTATAAAACAAAGTCGCTTTCTCTGCCCCTATCTATGTATGCTTAAATCTTTAGAACTACGCAACGGATTTTGATGCGGTTTTTTTAATAGAGTGATTGAAGAGGAAGGTTTATATGTATAATACATGCATAATATAGCAGAGGAATACTGATAGTTTTTGCAATCGTGCGTAGCCGTGTCGCTAGTATGAACATAAATAAGTACTATTACTGGAAGTATTCTCACCTGTACAGTGATTTATCTCTACGACACACAGTTGATACTTTCATTTGACTGTATTTAAGGTTGATTAGAGAACGAGTCACGACTGCAAGTTTGACGACTGCACCGTAATGAAATTAACAAAACAGCGTAGACGCAGACCAGTACACACACACACAGTACACACACACACACAGTTCAGACACAGTCACAGTTTCTCACTGTACGTCGTCACAATATACGAATGTGAACAGATAACTTTTGTCTAACAATAACTCCACGTGGAGATGCTTTCACTCCGACGTTAACGTCCTTTATTACCGTCACACTGATTAATTTGTTTTTATAATTATTATATTTAACACAATAGATTTATCTGTGTAGTTTATATTTCCATTTTATTCGTTCGAATAAGTGCTGTCGATTTGTTTAAAACACTATAAGTCAGGAGAACTAGTGTGTGTTAATTATTTATTGTATCTTAGCTTTGCCTGCGGGTTCGTCCGCGTGGAATTTCAAAAAATAGTTATTGTTAAGTTCGCAGAGTTATAAAATAAAATAAAAAATTTAAAATAAAGGCCTAAGTTTTTTCTTTTAACATCAGCTGTCAGTGGAAGTCCCGTCAAAATCGGTCCAGCCGTTTCAGAGATTAGTCGGAACAAACAGACAGACAGACAAAAATTATAAAAAAAAAATTTGATAGATGCCTTGGAGAGCACTTTAAGCCGTCGGTCCTGGTTGTTATCATGTACACTTGATAGCGATCGTTACTTATAGTAGGGAATATATCCGCCAACCCGCATTGCAGCAGCGTGGTGGATTAAGCTCTGATCCTTCTCCTACATGGGGAAAGAGGCCTATGCCCAGTAGTGGGATTTTACAGGCTGAAGCGTATTTCAACAAATGGTCCCTCATTACTAAAAGGCTAAGAACCACTGTACTAAAAGATTATAATAAACAAGGAGACCAACAATTGTATATAACTTGTGTGTGTCGTGTGGCCAGAGTGGGGCTCGTGCGCGGGCTCGTGCGCGCACGGCGGCCGGTGCGTGAGCGGCGGCGCGGCGGGGGCGGGCGGCGACGTGGTGGGGGCGGGCGGCAACGTGGTGGGGGCGGGCGGCGCCTGCGCGTGCGCCGGCGCGTGGGGCGGGCCGCGCTGCCAGCACTACGTGGGCTACGACCACGCCTGCGACCACGCCGCCTGTCCCAAGGACACCGTCTGCATCTGGAGACCGGCCAGTGAGTAGCAATGATGTCACTTGAGCATGCGCTGTTTACATTGAAGGAAGAAAAATATATCATTGTAAAGTACAAAAGAGTGAGAAATAAATTAATGAGATTTGTAGACGTGTATTGCCGTTATATCGACCTTTTAACAGTTTCGAACACAACGTACAGAAGTCCTTATCTATGAATCTGGATTTTTTTATAAATGTTTAGTTTGTTGAATTGCCTATGTGTAACAATAAGTCTCCCCGGCTATTAGAGAAGATGCCACTTCGACACAATAAAAGATTCGTAAACGAAACTTTCAGCAAATATACCCTCTCATTCGTTCTGACTGATAGTTGTAATGTTCGATACAGTAATGTATAGTACAAATGTTGATGTATATAAAACAGTGTGCACGTATTGGCAGGCAACCCCGCGGAGCCGGGCACGCCGTACTGCGTGTGCGCGGAGGGCGGGCGGTGCGCGGAGGGCGCGGGGGCGGGCGGCGCGTGGGGCGCGGGGCTGCTGGCGCTGCTGGCGCTGCTGGCGGCGCTGCTGGCGGCGCTGCTGGCCGCCGGGTACGCCGTGCACCGGAGGCGCCAGTGAGTAGCCAGCGCCGGGGCTCTCGGGGAGGGAACTGCCTCGACTGTTGCGGGCAGTCCCGGGCTGGGCGGTAGGGGCGAGCGCGCCCACGACGCTTCTGGTGTTGCAAGCTTCTCTAAGTTACTTATACAGTTGCGGTCACTGCTTGTTTGTCGACATAGTCATATAAAAAAAGGGAAACTTCCATAATACCATTTCCCCCGCTAATCTACATCACTGAACAATACGTCGATTGAATGATTGACTAGTTTAATGGCTTTGGAGCACGATCACGCAATACGTCTGTCACGTCTGTGGCACGTTTATTGCAATTAATATAAATAGCGATAGCGACAAACGTTGTCAAAATTGGAATAAAACTATTATAATTAACATTTCGATTTCAATAAATAATATGTATACATTTTTTTATATGAAACGTATTTCTCGGCACTCGATATTGATTTAATTATATTTAATACCGATACAAAACCAGTAGATATAACTACTGACAGAGTATTTCCTTGTTGAGCAATCTTTTGTTAGCCGTAACAACTGTAGTACAAACACCAAGATTACCTTGTAATCTGACGTATATACTGAAAGTGTGGAGGTTGGTTGAACGCGCTAATATTGGAAACTTCTATATCGCGTTGACTTTTTTTTCGTTTTACCGTTCTACTAGATTTTTTTTTAATCTAGGTATTCTGTTCGATGAAGGACGTAGGCTAATTTTATTTTATACGTCACGTGATAACTTACAGTGGCGAAGCAGAGGCCAGAAGCGTCAAAAGTGTCGTCAGTAATAAGTATGTTTATGCGTTAATTTAACTTTATTTATTTAATCGGTTTATTGTTATTAGAACTTGTCAAAAGGCAAGGATACTGCCGGAATCTAAGTCTGTCTTCCTATTGACATGTATTATAGACCCTTTAGCTGTATGAGTTTGTGTATGTAGAGCTTAAGTAACAGTGGTGTGTCTTCTGTTCCAGCGGAGCGTTTGTGCACGCCCGCCTAGCGGAGGGCGCGGAGGCGCTGGAGATCAATAACCCCATGTACCTGGCCGGGGACGACGACCGCGACCCACCCGACAGCGACGCGCGCCGGCCCGCCTCCGTGAGTGACGCTAGTCTCACCGCACACGACACGAGGGCACTCGAGCACACGGGGCACTAGGTGGCACACTCGAGCACACGGGGCACGAGGCGGCACACTCGAGCACACGGGGCATTAGGCGGCACACTGAAGCACACTGGGAAACTAGGCGTCACACTCGAGCACATGGGGTACTAGGCGGCACACTCGAGCACACGGGGCACTAAGTGGCACACTCGAGCACACGGGGCACTAGGCGGCACACTCGAGCACACGGGGCACTAGGCGGCACACTCGAGCACACGGGGCACTAGGCGGCACACTCGAGCACACGGGGCACTAGGCGGCACACTCGAGCACACGGGGCACTAGGCGGCACACTCGAGCACACGGGTTACTAGGCGGCACACTCGAGCACACGGCGCACTAGGCGGCACACTCGAGCACACGGGGCACTAGGCGGCACACTCGAGCACACGGGGCACTAGGCGGCACACTGAAGCACACTGGGAAACTAGGCGTCACACTCGAGCACATGGGGCACTAGGCGGCACACTCGAGCACACGGGGCACTAGGCGGCACACTCGAGCACACGGGGCACTAGGTGGCACACTCGAGCACACGGGGCACTAGGCCTCACACTCGATTTTGAAATGTTTGTTTTTTTTTTATAATAAAAAAATGAGCGGAAGCAAATCTACGAGGCGTGTGTAGTTGTACAAACTACTCGCCAGTCGTCACTTGCTCTACGTGTTAGAAGTTGATCAAAATATGTAACTGTAACAATATTGTTACGTGTTAGGGTTCGAAGGATTTGGAGAAAAAGACCTGCTGACTCTTTTTAAGACTTTATTCACTAGCACTAGGTCCAACACAAAGCACTAGGTTCAAACACTAAGCACTAAGTTCAAACACTAAGCACTCACAATGTCCTCAGTCGTAGCCAATGTCGTAGGTTTCGCTGGTACCACTCTTGATCACTAGTTTTCACTCTTGAAGTCGCCTCGAAGATCGCTCAAACTGAACTGTACTCGCTCGCCTCCCTGCGGCTATTTATATCGGCCGACACGAGGCCCAGACCATTCTGGAAAGTTCGCGCATGTGCCCGGTTTTCGAGACTATACTTCTACAAAGTTCCACAGTAGTTCCTCTAACGCCATCTAGTATTGAGTAGAGAGTTTCATGCGGTCTCTGTCTTTGTGTGGTTTCAACGGTTGCCGCTAGATGGCGCTAGTTTCTTCGAGTGTTCGTAACACTACTCCCCTCTTAGAGATGCTCGTCCCGAGCATCGTTGTTACTGCCATGGTAACGCGCCAAACGGTCTAGGTGTACCACTTTGAATGCCCCTCTTGGTTGCTTTTGAATCCTGTAAGTCACATCATTCAGTCGGGTAACCACTTTGTATGGACCGTCCCACTTGGTCTGTAACTTTGGAGATTTCCCTTTCCGGCGGGTTGGGTTATGCAGCCACACCAGTGACCCTTCCTTGAAGCCGCTCGTGTTCGATTTCCGGTCGTATCGGGTTTTCATGTTCTCACTTGACTGTAAACCATTTTCCCGAACCAAGGCGTGTATATAGCGCATTTTTTCCTTTAAATCGCTGACATAGTCTTGTACGGTATTTGATTCCTCCGGTGACCCTCCAGTCAATAGGTCTACTGGTATTCGTAATTCTCTACCGTAATTGACATACGCCGGGGTAGCTTTTATGCTCTCATGCTCGGCGGTTCGGTACGACAGAAGGAAGAGCGGTATATACTTGTCCCAATCTTTTTGTTTGTCGTCTACCAATTTCGCCAAATGCCTCTCAAGGGTCTGGTTAAATCTCTCAGCCATTCCATCAGACTGTGGATGGTACGCGGTGGTCCTCGTCTTATGCATGCCCAAAATTCTGCATACTTCCTGGAATACTTGCGATTCGAAGTTCCTGCCCTGATCGGAATGAATTTCTAGAGGCACGCCAAAGCGACATATCACTTCTTCGACTAACTTAGAAGCGACTGTTGTAGCTTCTTGGTTTGGTATGGCGAACACTTCGGGCCATTTGGTGAAGTAGTCCATGACGACCATAAAGTACTTGTTTCCCGATTCCGTTACAGGAAATGGCCCCGCTACGTCAACTGCAATTCGTTCCCACGGTGCACCGACGTTATACAACCGCAGATTCCCACGGCTCCTGGTCTGTGGTCCTTTTACAGCAGCGCAAGTAGTACATTTGCGGCACCAATCCTGTACATCATCACGACAATGCAACCAGTAGAATCGTTCTCGAACTTTTGTTAACGTCCTCTTGACACCTAGATGACCTCCTGATACGCCATCATGTATTTCACGGAGAACATCTGGTACTCTCGTTCTTGGGACAATTATCTGAAGGTGGAACTCTCTGCCGTTAGTCTTCTCCCATTTCCGGTAGAGTATTCCGTTTTGAAGTATCAGACTGTCCCATTGAGCCCAGTACGCCTTAGTAACAGCGCCAGTGGGCGCAACCTCACTCCAGATTGGTTTTACGTCACCCCGTTTCTTCCATGTGATGATGTGACGAAGGTCGTCATCTCTTTCTTGAGCTTCCCTCATAGCATCATTCTCCCAGATACCCAAAGGACTTGCTCTTGTTAGCTTTAATGCTACTTCATTAGATTCTTGCTTAACACAATGTTTGCAGTCTTCCGAACACGGTCTTCGTGAGAGTGCGTCGGCATTCCCATGCATTTTTCCGCTGCGGTGTTCCGCCTTGAAGTCATACTCCTGAAGCTGCTCAATCCATCGAGCTACTTGACCTTCTGGGTTCTTGAATTGTAGTAGCCACTTCAAGGCCGCGTGATCAGTTCGCAGTAAAAACTGTCTGCCGATGAGATATTTGTTGAAATGTTGTAGCGTCTTTACAACAGCCAAAAGTTCTCTTCTTGTCACACAGTAGTTTCTCTCTGGCTTGGATAAAGATTTGCTGAAATATGCAATAACTACTTCTCTTTCACCCTGTTTTTGAGATAACACCCCTCCAATGGCCGTGTTGCTTGCATCCGTGTCGACTATAAATCGACCTTCGGTTTGTGGATATCCCAGGATTGGTGTTTCACACAGATGTTTTTTTAGTTTCTGAAAAGAATCTTCACAAGTCCCATCCCAACTAAATTGTCGTTTATCTTCTGTCAGCCGATGTAATGGCTTGGCTATCTCTGAGAATCCCTTAACAAAACGCCTGTAGTATGAGCACAGTCCGAGGAATGCCCGCACTTCGGTTTTGTCCTTAGGGGTAGGCCATTTTTGGACTGCTTCCAGTTTCTCCGGGTCTGTCTGGATTCCATCACTGGAGATAACATGGCCGAGATAACTGACCTTATTCCTGAATAAACAACACTTTTTCGGGTTCAACTTTAATTTGGCCCCCTCTATTTTAGCGAAAACTCGCTCCAAGTTTTGCAAATGGTCCTCGAAGTCACGGCCGACAATGATGACGTCATCTAAATAGACTAAGCAAGCCTCTCCAACTAAGCCTGCCAGTACACACTCCATGAGTCGCTCGAATGTGGCAGGTGCATTGCACAATCCGAAGGGCATGACTTTAAATTGCCATAAACCTTTACCGGTCGAGAAAGCTGTCTTCTCCTTGTCTTTTGGATGAATTTCCACCTGCCAGTATCCAGATTTTAGATCCAGGGTTGAGAACCATTTCATGCCACTCAGGGTATCCAAAGTGTCGTCAATTCGAGGTAACGGGTAACTGTCCTTCTTAGAGACATCATTGAGACGCCTATAGTCCACACAAAATCTCGTGCTACCATCTTTCTTTTTCACCAATACAACAGGTGAGCACCACGGGCTTGCAGACGGTTCAATAATTTTATTCCTTCTCATGTCCTCCAAAAGGCCTTCAACTTCTTTTTCCTTTGCGATTGGTATCCGTCTTGCTCGTTGACGAATTGGTCTCTCGCTTCCGGTATCTATCCTGTGCTGGACCACCGACGTTCTTCCAAGGTCCCCTTCGTGACTGGAGAAGATATTCGCGTAGCGCTGTAAAAACTTCTTGGCTTTCATGCTCTGCGAATAAGTAAGATTACTCTTGCAGTCATCGAGTAGCTCAGTCACTAATTCGTAGTTGTTGCTCTTTGCCAAGTCTGCGCCTGTCATCGAACTACACTTTTTCATCCAGACAACTTCTTCACATTTTCCAATGACGTCACCTTTGTTCAAGCAGATGTCGCGATCATCAAGGTTCAAAACCTTGACCACAGCGTTACTGCTTCCACTAACAAGGGTTCTCGCCGTCATCAGTTTTTGCGCCGATGTCTTGGTAGGTGTGTCTTCGATCAACACGCATCTGTTTGACTTTTTCCTTCCAGTTGTCGGTAGTTTCACCAACACCCGAGCTTCCGCTCTTCCAGGTATAATGACTTTCTTTACACATGCAACTTTCCCGCAAGCACCGCCAAGAATGAAGATTTCTTCTTCACCACACTTGAAAACTCCGTCAGTGACATTAATTCTGCAGTTGTGTTTCTTCATAAAATCCAAACCCAAGATGCAATCATCCATAATCTCAGCCACGATAACGTTATGAGAGTATGAGGACCCCCCTACATACATCGTAACTGACATTTCTCCCAGGACGGGTATTGGCTGACCGGAGGCCGTAAGAAGCCGACAGTTAATTCTCCTCTTGTGTCCCCTTGCGGCTTTTACCAGCTTTGGGTTCACTATTGTTCTAGAGGCTCCTGTGTCTAGAGTCATTTTGCAATCCGTCCCGTTAATAGTCCCCTGAATCGCAAGACTATTCCCGCTGCATACCTGGGAGATAACAGTTATTGGGGCTTCCTCCGCGTCAGCCAGTACTCGCCCCTTAGTCCTGGCTTTTATTCGTTTCCCTGCTCCCGGGCAGGGGACGAAGCCCCTTGTTTCTTCAGCTCCTCTATTTGTTCCTCGATCCTTTTCATCCTCGCTATCTGGGTCTCCTTCTGTGGGCAGTTGAGCTGAAGATGGCCCCTTTCGCCGCACTTGTAGCACATGACTCCATAGCTTTTCTTCGTAGGAGCCTTGACCTCCTTAACTTCCTCAGAGACCTCGCGGATCTTATGGGTCTGCCGTATGTCATGGCGAACAGCCTCTACCTCCAAAGCATGCGCCAATGCTTCCTTTAACGAGGTATGGTGTCGAAGTCTCACTGCAGCTCTGACCTCCAGGTCTTTGATTCCGTCAACAAATGCTTGAACAATATTCGTGTCTACCATCTTGGATTCGGCTCCTGGGTGTGCCTTCCTGACGAGTTTTTCAATTTCCAACGCCCATTGTTGTAGCCCTTCTCCTGAGCGTTGGACTCTGTCACGCAGTTGGGCACGGAACACGTGTTCCAGGTGTCGCTCTCCGTATCGGGATTCAAGTGCCTCCATCAAGCCGTGGAACCCGTTTCCTGTATGTGGCAGTGCTTCCAGAACCGACAAAGCTTGCCCTCTGAGCGCAACAGTGAGAGCGGTCAGGCATTGCTCTTCCGTCCATCCGTTGGCAGTAGCAACAGTCTGGAATTGTTGACGATAAGCGTTCCACGGAGTAGTGCCGTCGTACGGAGGCACTTTCACTCTCGGTCCTTGCACCACTCCGGTACTTCCACTAGACATCGCGACTCCCGTGGTTTCAAGGCGCACTACTTTCTTCTGTAATTCAGTGAGGCCGATTTTCACATTTTCAACATCCAATCCTAACCCGGTAACTCGTTCTTCCACTACGTCGACATCTTTTCGAAGCTTGGTCACCGCGTCACTAACATCTTTTACAGCCCCAAGCGTTTTTTCTTGGAGCTCTTTTTGTTGCTCTTGTAATTCTTGTAAAGCACCACGAATTTCAGCCTTTTGTTGCTCTTGTGATTTTTGCAAAGCACCACGAATTTCAGCCTTTTGTTGCTCTTGTGATTCTTGCAAAGCATCACGAATTTCAGCCTTTTGCAGCTCCATTAATTTAATTAAACTTGCTAATTGAAGAGCCACTTGAGAGTCTGTAGAAGTTACGGTGTCACTGGTGGGCGCGGTAAGGTGGACGGGTCCGGTGGGCGGGGCCTGATACAAAGTGGGCGGGGCCTGAGCCTGAGTGGGCGGGGCCTGCGCCTGAGTGGGCGGGGCCTGACTCGGAGTAGGCGGGGCCTGAGCCTGAGTGGGCGGGGCCTGAGCCCGAATGGGCGGGGCCTGAGCCCGAGTGGGCGGGGCCTGAGCCCGGGTGGGCGGGGCCTGGTGGGCGTGGTCAGTGGGCGGGGCATGATAGGCGGGGTCAGTGGGCGGGGCTTGGTCCACGGTGGGCGGAGCTTGGTCCCCAGTAGGTGTGGCCTCCGCAGCTCGTTGCGCCCTTGTCCTGACGCCCTTGACGTCCTTAAAGTCTTCTCTCGGAGTCAATGGCATCTCCAAATCTCACTTCCGACACCAGTTGTTACGTGTTAGGGTTCGAAGGATTTGGAGAAAAAGACCTGCTGACTCTTTTTAAGACTTTATTCACTAGCACTAGGTCCAACACAAAGCACTAGGTTCAAACACTAAGCACTAAGTTCAAACACTAAGCACTCACAATGTCCTCAGTCGTAGCCAATGTCGTAGGTTTCGCTGGTACCACTCTTGATCACTAGTTTTCACTCTTGAAGTCGCCTCGAAGATCGCTCAAACTGAACTGTACTCGCTCGCCTCCCTGCGGCTATTTATATCGGCCGACACGAGGCCCAGACCATTCTGGAAAGTTCGCGCATGTGCCCGGTTTTCGAGACTATACTTCTACAAAGTTCCACAGTAGTTCCTCTAACGCCATCTAGTATTGAGTAGAGAGTTTCATGCGGTCTCTGTCTTTGTGTGGTTTCAACGGTTGCCGCTAGATGGCGCTAGTTTCTTCGAGTGTTCGTAACAATATTATTAAAATTTCACGGTTTCATTTGGATAAAATAATAAATAATTCGATTCGCTTTCAAATTAGTAGCAAATGTACTTAACAGTGTGTTCACGGATAAATCGATAGTTTTAATAACTATTTGTTATCATTATTGATGTTTTTAGAGACATTATACGCTTGCGATTTTTATTTCTACACAATTTAAAAGTAATTTACGTAGTAAAAACATTTTATTAAGTAAATAAACGGTATCAATTCAACACATGAAATTTTATGTAGTGTCTGGTGGTGCACACAAGAACACATGACGGATGTTTACAAATGTATAATATTATGTAAATTATAGCCAATTAAAACATTTACTATGAGCTGGACTATGCCAAAACTACGGGCGCTACAAGCCAGTCCTTTATTACAATGCGTTAACTAGTTTCAACAAAAAAATGCATAAATGTGACTGGTATTGAAGTATATATAAAGGTAAAAACAAATAAATAGTGTTACTATGAGAAACATTAAAATGGTCAAGAGTTGAACAATATAAACTCGCGTAGCATCAAAATAATTTAAATGTATAATCGTCGTCCTTGAACCTCTCAACGCGGAGCTTCGTCAGCGCCGCGCAAAAAACAATTAGGAATTATTATAAAATCATAAACTAGAATTATTTGCATAAATTTATGAATAAATTGTATATCGCGTGTCTAAGAGTACCTAATTAATAAGAGTGATCGGATATTTGTGAGATAAAAACCGATGTGTTATAGAATCGTTCGTTGTGATGTATTTTTTTGTGCAGTCAATAGTAAAGTTTAAAGAACTGCGATCTCACACTTCAGCGGTTTTTCCACTGAAGTTTGTTTGATTCAAAGTTTAAATAAATTAAGTTGCTGCGCTGAGTTTATGATGTCAGATAATAATTTATATTTTGTGTCTTGCAACGAAAATGACTTAGCAACATATAAATGAAACAGTAAAACGTAGCGATGTCGTTTGACGAAACCTTTTTTATCAAAATTCAAAAGTTATTCAAGTGATTTCGAAATTTAATGAAAGTAAATACGTTATTACTTAAACAAGAATATCCAATGACTTAATAAACAAATTTAACCCTATTATATTGATAAAATAACTCGTTTGGTTCCAATATGAATGATTTGACTGTTTGTTCCAGAACGGCGGCAACCACTTCGCGAACCCGGTCTACGACAGCGTGTACGCGCCGCCGGAGGGACAGCGCGCCGAGGTAACGGCGCGCCTCGCCTCCTCCGCCGTGTAGGGTGCTGCGTGCCGGGCGTGTCACGACGTGCCGGGCGTGTCGCGACGTGTCGGGACGTGCCGGGACGTGTCGGGACGTGCCGGGGTGTGCTCGTTCGAAACACATATTGTTAACGATCAGATATTCCATAACAGTTACCAGAATTACTAATGTAAATATAGGATACAATTGTAAATGTAATACGGTTTATTCGTGGAGTCGTACAGCACCCGCACGTGAGCTAGTGACGCGCCCGGCCCCGCGTCCGCTTGGGAACTGGGCCGAGGGGGTGCGCTCCGCATTGTAGCATCGAATGTCAGTTATGTGTACGTAAGTGATAGTGAGTCCGCTTTGTAGCAGGGGCTCATCAATAGTAACGAATAGAAGTGCTAGTGCGGAGCGCACGCACGCCCGGCTCAGGCGTGACGTCACCCAGTGGGGGGTGCAGGGGGAGGGGGGGGCGGAGGTTCACGCGCGGCTGGTTGCAGGAGCAGGCGTCGCTGCTGGACGCGCCGCCGGAGCGCGCCGCGCTGCTGGGCGCCGCGCCCTAGGCCGTAGGGCGGCCCTAGGGCGGCCGTAGGGCGGCTGCCGACGTGGCGGTCTGATGTATCCGCGGACATAGCTCTAACTAATGAATTGATTGTATTGGCAGTTAATCGATTAACCTTTTTGAAATGTTCAATGTAAAGTATAGTTAACCTAACCTAACTACTGTAGTTCAACACACATGTGGCTTGAGGTTGTTGTTAAAACTACAAAATAACTAGCGACGTGCTCTCGTTGAACGCTCATTCTAGTGCCAAAACCCGTATATTGTAAGCACTAATTATTACATTTATTTTAAGCCTATTTCTAGATTAAAATATATCATTTACACCGAGATGTATTACATACGACTGTAGTTAACATATCAACAGACGTGTCCACGCTGACATAGCGCTAACAGTTCGAAAATTACTCTTTATATTAGCTTCATTTACAAACGACGTAGTCGAAATCTTTATCCTCTCTAATACTTTAAACGTAACGAAAGACCAAAAAGATACGAAAATTATAGTGATTATATTAAGTACACGTAGAATAAATGATTTAAGTCCCAATAATCTCCTCTGCGTTCCCCTCATAGCGTGTAGTGTTTTATATTTCAACTTAATTTTTTTAACAATATAAAAGTTATTTCGATAATTCAAAAATATAAATTAATATTTAAAATAGTTTCGATAATCCTAGACGTAAGCGTAACTGCGATTGTGATGAACTGTAAGTGTAGATAGTTTGCAGGCTCTTTTAGATTTGTATCTTCACATACGTCGAGACGCGGTCAACCTGACGTAAACAGTTCTAAATATATTTATACGGCGTTTTTCATTTTAATTTACAAAAATAACTTGAATGGGCAGAATTTATAATATTTATCCTGTAATAATATGTTCTTTTTACTTGTGTGGTGGCAAGGAATAAGCGGCCTAGTAATTTTAACAGACTTTGTACTTGACAAACATATATTTTATTAATTTAAATCAAGACTTTTCTTTGTTATGAAATAAGAAAAAACGTATATTGTTTTACCTTTAAGTATTTTTTATTGTAATTTACATTGTTTCTTATTCTTAAATCTGAAATCATATTTATTTTCTGGATGACATTTTTATCGTTTATTCATTAACCGTTTAAAATATTATAATTGTGTCTATAAATATATTTTGACGATAATCACTTTTTTTGTGAATTTATTCTAATTTTATAACCGCGTATTATTTCCATTTTAATAAATCAATTTAAAATGTTTGTCAGTGTATGCAATCTCTCCGAGACTGACTGTACAAGCTATATTTACTTTTAAGTATACTGTAGTAAACAAATCATTAACTTAGCGAGGGCAGTTTTTTATTATTATTAATATACATAATAATTTTGACATTACAAAATTGTGCCATACAAACTTGTAATATAGTTTGTGAAATTGTGTTGTAATATTTTGATATTTTTACAGAATCGGTACTCGTGTACTGTACATGTGCTTTTATAATAAATATTACATAGTAAATTAAGAAGTTATTATTGATTAACTTCAATGAACGCGTTATAAGTCTTCTCACGGCCAGGTCAGGTTAAAATCTTATTGGCAGCTAACGTAGGTTGTGTTTATTATATAATTTACTTTAAAAAATTGAAAAATCGACTTTAATTATTTGCGATTGTTTGATATAAAAGAAATGGGACCATCCTTGAGGTCGATATTCAATAAATAAATAGATTAATAACTGTGTGAAATAATCAATTTTTAAAGTCTGTTAACTATAATTATTTTATTACATAAATGATATGTATATGTCATATCAGTAGATGTTATATTAAATCACTTGAGTGATGAATGTCATTGTAATTAAAATTGAGCTTACTACTGTCGATGTATTCTTTCGGACTACGAACGTGTTTCGTTCTTTGTGTAAATTAAACAATATAGCACAAATCGATCTAAAGTAATACTGTGAGTAGTTCTAGTGTCTAAATAAAACAAATTCAATAATATGTTGTGTTTCATTTTTTACATTATATAGAATTTATTTTGTCTATTAAATTATTTAATTATTTAAATATACTTCATTCGAGATCTTTTATATTATAATTTTTCTTAAAACGTTTATCAGGTATGTGAAAAAACACCCCTTTGCAATACGCCAGGCTAAGGCACCTAGTTTATAAATATAATTTTTATATTAAATGGATATTCTATTTTTTATAAATAAATATACGTAGAAATACAATACATAAATAATAAGTGACTGTTAAATTAAGAAATCTTTATATACAATTCCATTTCATGTTGAAAACATTACACCATTTTGGGAAAAAGCTGGTATTCTTGTAACTACTCGATCTGTTTTTACCAAACAGCTAAGAACTGCCACCGCAAAACCGTATCGAAATCGGTCCATACATTTGAGAGCTACGATGCCAAAGACCGATTGGCGTCAAACTTACATCACCCCTATTTGCATCAGGGCTAATTTTAATGCGCATGTCGCTACAATTACTAATGATTTGTGAAAGATATACGTACAGTACCACCTAAATCACGTGCAGTGTTTTTGATCCAAAACAATAGTGATTATGGTACAATTAAAGTCAATGCTAATCGTTCTGGGGAAGGGAAAATTTAGCTTTTGTTACACCTGAATTGCTGCTGCTGTCTAAAAAGCTAATTACTATGAGTATACAATCGCGCTGTGTGGACGACACACGTGGACTGTTTCGATATAATTATACTAGCTGTGCACCGCGGTTTCACCCGCGTTATTTTGAGGAAAGTAGTTGCCTATAACCTTCACCACTATATCTCTATATCTTCTAATGATTGTTCCATAAAAATTCAACACAATTGTCTAAATAAAAAAGAATTTGATCGCAAAAAATTGTCGTATTTAATAAAAAAAATGTTTGGGTATTTCGTATCTATCTGGGCGTTAGGTACTCGGACACGGTAAACATGGTTTTACCCGTGTAAAACCCCGATTTAGCGGAAATTTCGGGATAAAAAGGAGCCTATGTTTTGCCCCCCAACCTTTTTTGTCTTCTAATGACTATCCTATAGAAATCGGTTCAGCCGCTCCGAAGATAAGCCAACAGAAAGACAGACAGACGGGCAAAAATTAGAGACTACGGTACGGTACGTGAAATGATGATTAAAATATTAATAGTAACTACGATAATTGTGTTTGCTCGCAAACGAATAAAAAACCGACTTCAATTACATCGACAAGTAATACAACGTAGATCAAAAAATAGTCAAGCAACTACGCGTTATCAAAGATTACTCAAAAAGTAGTTATCAAATCTCGATAATATTTATATGTGACCACATGATAAACATCAGCTTTCGATTAAATTAAAAATTATCAAAATCGGTACACCCAGTAAAAAATTATTACGGAAAGTCGAGAGTTTCCCTCGATTTCTCTGGGATCCCATCATCAGATCCTGGTTTCCTTATCACTATATCAAACTAGGGATATGCCCTTTCCAATAAAAAAAGAATTATCAAAATCGGTAGATCCAGTAGAAAATTATGCGGTATAATACAACGTAGGTCGACGAAAAAAGCGTCAAGTAAAAACGCATTATTAGATATAACTCGAAAAGTAGTTGTTAGATCTCAAATAAATTTAAATGGGACCAATTGGCACACACCACCTTTCGATTAAAACAAAATTTGTCGAAATCGGTCTACCCGGTCAAAAGTTCTGATGTAACATACATAAAAAAAAAAAAAAAAAAATACAGTCGAATTGAGAACCTCCTCCTTTTTTGGAAGTCGGTTAAAAATGAAAAGAACGGATCGTCAGAGAATGTGTCGCAGTGTGGCATGCAAAGCGTGCATTTCAAGACGTGCAATAAATAGGATTTGGTCCTGAATACAGCTCGACATTTCGTAATAGATAATATCGTGGCTCTGCGACTTGCCAAATAAAGGGTTTGACGATGCACACAATTTTTCATGTAAAGCTAGAACGTTAAGTTTGTATTTACCATCTAATGACCAGGAAATACAGGCACCACGCGTGCCCAAAGGAATTTGTTCGTATACTGGAGCTAGTAAAAACCTGTATTCTTTAAGTAATTCCAAACATCTGTGTCTAATTTTTTTATTGGGTATAGCTTCTGCGCGCGACATCGTCCGCGTGGAACAGAAGCGCGCGCAATACTTGATCATTATTTTGCTGCGATGTTATTATTTTAAAACTGCGATATCTCCTGAGATACTTATTGAAATCGAATTATGTAAAAGGCTATTTTGTTTTATATTAAATACTTGTGATGAATAACGTATTTATTTAGATAAGGATTAATATCATGTTTATAAAAACATCTTCGCAAATAATGCATATATAACAAACTTGGTTAGCATAAAAAAGGTTATAGTGAGCCAACCTTAAAAGATAGATATATGCTGTCGCGGACTTTTTTTTAGAACTTTTAAGGAGCATCAATTCTGTCATACATGATTTTTGCGAAACTTTAACTGTTTTCACAGCGCATGCAGTGGAATCTCTCAAAAGGAAAAGAGAACCCCCGATTTTGAAACATTCTTAACGAGACGAGAAGAAGACTATTATTGGTATGTACGATTTCTTTTTAACCGACTTCCAAAAAAGGAGGAGGTTCTCAATTCGATTGTATTTTTTTTATGTATGTTGCATCAAAACTTTTGACCGGGTGGACCGATTTCGACAAATTTTGTTTTAATCGAAAGGTGGTGTGTGTCAATTGGTCCCACTTAAATTTATTTGAGATCTAACAGCTACTTTTCGAGTTATATCTAATAATGCGTTTTTACTTGACGCTTTTTTCGTCGACCTACGTTGTATTATACCGTATAACTTTCTACTGGATATACCGATTTGGATAATTCTTTTTTTGTTAGAAAGGGGATATCTCTAGTTTGGTACCATGATAAGGAAACCACGATCTGATGATGGGATTCCAGAGAAATCGAGGGAAACTCTTGAAAATCCGCAATAACATTTTTATTGGGTATACCGATTTTGATAATTTTTGATTTAATCGAAAGGCTGATGTTTATCATGTGGTCACATATAAATTTTATCGAGATCTGATAACTACTTTTTGAGTAATCTTTGATAACGCGTAGTTACTTGACTATTTTTTCGTCGATCTACTTTGTATTACTCGTCGATGTAATTGAAGTCGGTTTTTTTTTTCGTTTGCGAGCAAACACAATTATTGGTCTACCCACACATTAGGAATTCTAAACATTTTTGAATATCATATCAAAAATTGACCGCTCCAGCGGAGATCGAACCCGCGTCTCCGACTGACCGTGTCGGCGCTCTAGCCAATTAAGCTATGGAGCGATGTACCCGCTAGATCGAAATTTTTGACTAAGCGAACATTTATTACGACGGCATTATTTCTTGTGAAATTCCTACTTTTGCACCGTCACTGACGGCTGCACTGCACTTATGACGCCGTACATTTGCCTGTACCAATAAATTGACTGTTAGACCGACTTTCATTGGGTTTGGTTCACCGCAGTAACCTTCCCTCACGTCTTCTCGCACTGAACTATAAACTGTATACATTACAGTTATTTTGGACCTTCGAGCCGTATTTGTACCAGCTACTTATGGATAATCTAATACTTTAGAAGTTTTCTATTTGAATAATTAAATTTTAAAAGGCACCCAAGATTTAGCTAACTACTACTTTATATTGATTAATCTCAAATATTTAAGTATGGTTGTTGGTATGGAGTAATATATCGAGAACAGTTTTTTTACTAGTTAGGTTTTAGAATTAAGTTAATTATGATTTTTAAAAGTCAGTATAATTGTAATTTCTATGGCGTTTGCAAGTATACTGTGTGTCACGCACGCATCTTTAATCAAATAGGTAATTGTTGATTTTTTTTACCACGAGTAAATAAATATGTACGATGACAATGTTAAAAACTTAGCAGATAAAGCATACGTTTATAGCTTGACATTTGTAAAAATTAAGAACAGCTTCATGGACCGTTTGATGAAATAAAAGTCTTGAACTTGAAATGCACAATATTTATTGAATTATCTTATTTATAACGAATGTACAGCGTTGGCGCAGCGTTAGTGGCGCTGGTGTCAGTAGAAGTCATCGTGGTCGATGTGCTTGGCGTTGTTCTTGACCTGGTCTTGCGCGAGGTACATCTGCGCCAGTTGTTCGGCGCTCGTGGCTTGCTCCGGAGTCTTGTCCTCGCGGACGCGGACGAACCTAAATCATGGATATTAAATATTTACATTCCAAAGAAACGAGATAGCAATAGACCTATAGAATCACCATAAAAAATAGCCCCAAAAGGCCATCACTTTTGAGGTTACATATCTATTTAATTTTGTTATTACCCGACTCGATTTATACAATGTGGAAAATAAAAAGCATACGCCTAAAAAGTACAAATAATAAAATACCAAAATTTATTTAAGTAGGGTAAAGCAGCAAGCTTCCGGTATTGCAGGCGTGTATAGGCTACGGTAACCACTCATTATCAGGGTTATATTCGTGTTTCCCATCCTAGTTGTATAAAAATATAACAGGGGTTGGTAACGTTACCAATTACCAATATAAAATATCGTAGATAGCGTTAATTTTTTCCGATGTCTTTTAATATAATTAGGAAACGAAACTATTTTCAAAGGTAAAATCTACCAGTAAATGTATTTATAACGATAGTAAAAACGAGTGTGCTTTAGATTACACAACTGAAGTAAAACTTCTTTAGCTCCATTTAACTTATATCTTCTTCTCAATTTCCGTTCGCTTCCCCCGATTACACTTTCCGTAACGTTCTCGTCACGCATTCACCAGCTCAAGCGTGCGTAAAGAAGTTCCAGTTGGAGAGAGGTTCGAAGAGTAGGAGAGGTACCGGGGGAACCGCAGCGAGATGCCGCGCTCGGGGTCCACGAGGCCGATGGCGGCGCGGTGCGCGGGCGACAGCGACAGGTCCGCGCAGCGCACCTCCCACAGCCAAAGGTTCCAAGAGTAAGAGGTACCGGGGGAACCGCAGCGAGATGCCGCGCTCGGGGTCCACGAGGCCGATGGCGGCGCGGTGCGCGGGCGACAGCGACAGGTCCGCGCAGCGCACCTCCCACAGCCAAAGGTTCCAAGAGTAAGAGGTACCGGGGGAACCGCAGCGAGATGCCGCGCTCGGGGTCCACGAGGCCGATGGCGGCGCGGTGCGCGGGCGACAGCGACAGGTCCGCGCAGCGCACCTCCCACAGCCAAAGGTTCCAAGAGTGAGAGGCGGGTACCGGGGGAACCGCAGCGAGATGCCGCGCTCGGGGTCCACGAGGCCGATGGCGGCGCGGTGCGCGGGCGACAGCGACAGGTCCGCGCAGCGCACCTCCCACAGCCAAAGGTTCCAAGAGTGAGAGGCGGGTACCGGGGGAACCGCAGCGAGATGCCGCGCTCGGGGTCCACGAGGCCGATGGCGGCGCGGTGCGCGGGCGACAGCGACAGGTCCGCGCAGCGCACCTCCCACAGCGAAAGGTTCCAAGAGTAAGAGGTACCGGGGGAACCGCAGCGAGATGCCGCGCTCGGGGTCCACGAGGCCGATGGCGGCGCGGTGCGCGGGCGACAGCGACAGGTCCGCGCAGCGCACCTCCCACAGCCAAAGGTTCCAAGAGTGAGAGGCGGGTACCGGGGGAACCGCAGCGAGATGCCGCGCTCGGGGTCCACGAGGCCGATGGCGGCGCGGTGCGCGGGCGACAGCGACAGGTCCGCGCAGCGCACCTCCCACAGCCAAAGGTTCCAAGAGTGAGAGGCGGGTACCGGGGGAACCGCAGCGAGATGCCGCGCTCGGGGTCCACGAGGCCGATGGCGGCGCGGTGCGCGGGCGACAGCGACAGGTCCGCGCAGCGCACCTCCCACAGCGAAAGGTTCCAAGAGTAAGAGGTACCGGGGGAACCGCAGCGAGATGCCGCGCTCGGGGTCCACGAGGCCGATGGCGGCGCGGTGCGCGGGCGACAGCGACAGGTCCGCGCAGCGCACCTCCCACAGCCAAAGGTTCCAAGAGTGAGAGGCGGGTACCGGGGGAACCGCAGCGAGATGCCGCGCTCGGGGTCCACGAGGCCGATGGCGGCGCGGTGCGCGGGCGACAGCGACAGGTCCGCGCAGCGCACCTCCCACAGCCAAAGGTTCCAAGAGTGAGAGGCGGGTACCGGGGGAACCGCAGCGAGATGCCGCGCTCGGGGTCCACGAGGCCGATGGCGGCGCGGTGCGCGGGCGACAGCGACAGGTCCGCGCAGCGCACCTCCCACAGCGAAAGGTTCCAAGAGTAAGAGGTACCGGGGGAACCGCAGCGAGATGCCGCGCTCGGGGTCCACGAGGCCGATGGCGGCGCGGTGCGCGGGCGACAGCGACAGGTCCGCGCAGCGCACCTCCCACAGCCAAAGGTTCCAAGAGTGAGAGGCGGGTACCGGGGGAACCGCAGCGAGATGCCGCGCTCGGGGTCCACGAGGCCGATGGCGGCGCGGTGCGCGGGCGACAGCGACAGGTCCGCGCAGCGCACCTCCCACACGTGCGCCGCCGACAGCCACACGTCCGGCGCGTGCGCGGGCTCGTACCTGCGGGGGCAGCGGCACTAGAGACAGTACTATCGGTCGTGATACCGATATCAACGGTTTCAATAAATAATAATAAACACCTCACACCCGAAGGTAGCATTTAGTTGTGGGCTCGGTTTTCCGCATTTAGACGCAAAGGTCACACTCTTGGTGTATGGAAATTGCACCTAAGCGGTGGCGGAGTCACATACATAAAGTGTTAACGATGTTCACGACAAGCAGCACAAACGAAGTACAATGTATAACGTACCTGGGTCTGCAACTGCACGATGATCCAGCCTTTCTCGGGGGCAGCAATTCTAATAATCTTGAAGCACGTTGGTGAATTATAAGCGATTAACGGTTATTAGCGAATTTTAAAAAGGCAACGGTTTTACAAGCAGAGAGAATCTGTCGAGCGCGTTTGACTGCCCGCGGCTGTCACCGATTCATGCATTGCTCCACAGATAACAAATACGTCATACATGACAGTTGTGAACTTTAACTGCTACGTTCGTATGTACGTACTTGTGTGAACATCGTTTCTGCTAGTAACTTATTTTGGTAACGGAACATCCCGCCCACCAAAATACCTATGGTATTTTCTGGCAAAATAAGATTGAATTAATAGAGAAAAAATAACGAATACGATACGATGATAACAAAATGAAAATGAAAGATACGATGTTAGCAAGGTTGAAATAAACATGTATCACGATAAAAGTAAATTGAATAGCGATAACATTGGAATAGAATGAAAATATTAATTTAACCTATGACTTAACCAATATGAAGAAGAAGAAGAAACAAAAAAAAAAGATTATATATATAATTAACTTATTGTTCGATTGGAAGAGGGCATAACTTAACCAATGGACGATGAGTCAAATGATTTTGCGAAGTTTTAACAACAGCACTTCGAGCTATCCCATCAGCACCGAAGTGTAGATCAACCACTCTACCCAGTGACCATTGAAGTGGTATACGATTATCATCTTTAATTATCACCATTGAACCCACTGATAACGGTTTAGATACTTTAGTCCATTTGGCGCGTTCGGTCAATGAATTAAGGTACTCATGTTTCCATCTAGACCAGAAATTCTGATGAAAAGATTGTAACAGCTGCCACCGATTAAGCCGATGAAGTTTAGTGTTAGTGTGATCCTCATCGGGGACAGCAGTTAACGGTTCTAGGGTGAGAAAATGTCCGGGCGTGAGCACAGTCAGATCGTTAGGATCAGAACTGAGGGGATATAACGGACGCGAATTCAGAACTGACTCGATCTGAACGAAGAGTGTAGTCAGTTCCTCAAAGGTGAGTACTTGATCGCCTACAACTCGATATAAGTGTGATTTTGCAGCTTTAATCTGGATTTCCCAAACGCCACCGAAGTGAGGTGCCGAGGGCGGGTTAAATTTAAAATCAATTTTCTCAGCAACAGAAGCCCTCTCCATAAGAGCTGACAGTTGATTTCTAGCACCAACGAAATTGGTGCCACAATCAGCATGAATCACGTTACACCGACCGCGTCTTCCAATAAAACGGCGTAGTGCGGCAATAAATCCTTCTGCAGATAACGTAGACACTACTTCAAGATGAACGGCCTTCGTAGCAAGACAGACAAACAAGCATAAATATGCCTTATCAATTTTTGCTCCACGATGAGAACCGAGTTTAATGCGAAAGGGTCCCCCGAAATCTACACCTACTACTGAGAAGGGTTTTATTTGGTTAACGCGACAGGATGGTAGGTCACTCATAAAGGGCTGCAACGGTTTTGGATTTGTTCGATAACATTGGACACATTTCGATAAACGACTACGAACGACACGTTTTGCTGAAATAATCCAAAACTGCTGCAGTAATAAAAAATGGGTTGTATTTATGCCCGTATGGCAGTAGTTACGATGAATAAAGTCTATTATTAAAATGGTTAGTGGATGGTCAGGTGGTAACAATGCAGGATGCTTATGTTCATATTCAAGCCCTGATCGCGAGATTCTACCTCCAACACGAAGAATACCGTAATCGTCCAAAAAAGGGTTAAGTTTTTTAAACTGTTTAAGAATCGGTCTCTTAGCTTTAATATTTAAGATTTCTTGAGAGAATGCAATTTGTTGGACGTGTTTTACGATATGCATAAGCGCATTATGTCGCTCGACGTTAGTGATATATAGGTTACAATTAGGGCGATTAGAATTTTTTGCGTTTCTTATAAAGCGATTTATGTATGCCAGAACGTTCAACAATTTTTGTAAACTTGAGAATTTAGATAATAACATTTCGAAAGTACTTTGATGAGATTCGGTTAATTTCTTTTCAATTAAAAAAGCTAACGATAATTTAGACTCGGATTTTACGACTGCCTCGTCAGATGGAGAGAGACTTTCAAATAAATTTGGCCACGTAGTTCGATCCTTTGATAGCCAGGATGGCCCCGCCCACCAAAGGGAATTGTGAACGATTTCATCCGGAAACTGTCCTCTTGAACAAACATCGGCTGGATTTTCCTCCGAGGCCACGTGATGCCAGCATTCAGTCGGTATTATATCATGAATGTGGCTCACCCGGTTTGCTACAAATGTAACCCAGCGTGATGAATGAGACCTTAACCACGATAATGCAATTGTAGAATCGGACCACATATAAGCTGCGCTCAAAAAGATTCGATCCACATAAGTATCCCGTACGAATCTGAATAGATCTGACAGAAGGACTGCAGCGCAAAGTTCTAAGCGGGGTAATGATATTCGCTTTAAAGGTGCTACACGAGCCCTTGAACAAATTAAACGGACTTGAATCTCTCCATTGTGATCTGTGAAACGTAAATAAATAACTGCCCCATACGCGATTTCGGAACTATCACAAAATCCGTGAAGTTCGTATGAGGTAGTAATCGAACTAGTGATTTTTCGAGGAATTTTGACATCAGCTAGACAAGAAAGGTTAGCTCGATAAATGTCCCAGATCTTAACAATCTCTTCAGGGGGAGTCTGATCCCACCCGACGCCAAGTATCCACAATCTTTGGATGAGACATTTTGCCTTTATCGTAATAGGAGATAAAAATCCCAGAGGATCAAAGATTCGCGCGATTTCACTAAGAATTGATCGTTTGGTACACGACTGGTTTGATGGTTTAACTTCAAACAAAAATGTATCTGATTTAGGATCCCATTTCAAACCAAGAACTTTTAAAGTAAGAGTTTCAGAATCATCAAAAGAAACCGATTCAGTTAAACAGTCCTCCGGAGGCAGATCAGCTAATAATTGTGGGTCATTACTCATCCATTTGCGGAGATGAAAACACCCCAACTCAAAAAGAGCAATAATTTGCGATTTAGCTTCTAGAGCTTCGTTCAATGAAGCCTGGCCAGTAATAACGTCATCAATATATACATTAGAGAGCGCGATTTGTTTTGCCAAAGGAAACCCATCACCTGAATCCTCAGCAAGCTGTCTGACCGTGCGACAAGCAAGGAAAGGAGATGAAGAGACTCCATAGGTTACTGTATTTAGGCGATACTCACGAAGTGGGTCTGCAGGGGAAAATCTCCAAAGAATACGCTGATAGTCGCGGTGTTCAGGTGAAATTAGGATTTGACGATACATGGCGCGAACGTCAGCGATAAATACGATTTCATGTTCTCTAAAACGCAATAGAATTTCCAAAAGATTTGGTTGTAATTTTGGACCGATAAGCTGTGAATCATTTAGAGAACGAGAACGGAGATCCCTAGCCGAAGCGTCAAAAACGACACGGAGACGAGTAGTTACGGAATCAGGACGCAAAACGCAATGATGAGGGATGTAGTATTTCCCTCTCCCCATTTCGTCTATGGGAACAAGCGACATATGGCCACTGTGTTGATACTCTTCCATAAATTCGGAGTATTGACGACGCAATTCTGGATCACGAGAAAACCGCCGTTCGATCGCACCGAATCGTCGTAAAGCAACATCACGAGAACCTTCAAAGATTGGCTCCGAATCATGTTTAAACGGTAACTTCACGATATATCGGCCCGATTCATCTCGTGTATGAGTTGTTTTGAATTTATGCTCGCACAATGATTCTTTTGGAGTTAAGGATGACGCTTGTTGATTAGGACCACCTTTGATTGTTTTATTTAGTAACGATTCGGTAAATACATCCGCAGCGAACAAAATATCAATTGGACCAGGGATATCGAATCCTGGATCTGCCAAAGGTAGTGATTCGATATGTGACCACTCGGTTGTTTTTAATTTAGCGATGGGTTGATCCCCACAAATTGAATCAATGACATGCATATCTAAGTTAAATATAATTTTATCATGGTGACCGATCTGACAACGAACATGCCCTACGATTGAAGTCTGTGTTTCCCCTATACCGCTTATGTGAGAAGAGGATGGAAATATTTGGAGTTGCAAACGATTTACTGCTGCTGTGGTTATAAAGTTGTTTTGACTTCCACTGTCGAACAAGGCTCGAAACGATTGCATACATCCGGACGCATCCTTGACCTGCACAATCGCAGTCGCAAGTAAAACTGCAGTATTAGATTTAGAGTTTGTCACTAACGACGACGTATTACTGTTTTCGATAGCTTTCTCACGGTGGAGTAGGCTGTGATGCTTACGTTTGCAAACACGGCACGAAAAAACGGAATTGCAGTTTTTTAATTGATGAGACGACTTAAGACAGTTGTAACACCAATTCTTCTCGGTGGTTATTTTGATACGTTCTTCTACGGGTTTTTTAAGAAATTCAGAACAAGATAAGATCGTATGCGTCTGCGCGCAAAAAGGACATTTATTCGATACGGCAACATTTTTACTATTTTGTTGTACGTCAGCTGAAGCTATCAAGGCATTCGTTTTGTTGAAAGGTTTTTGAAAAGGTGTCGATGAAGTAGGCTTGATGACCTGTTTACTCAGTTTATTTTCAGTAAAATGTGTATCGCGCAACAAAGCCTCACATTTAGTTCTAAGAAAACCAATTAATTGTTTATATGTAGGGAGGTCAACATCTGAATATTTTTCCTCAAAACCACGACGTAAGGTTGAATCAAGTTTCGATAGTATGTGATAAACCAAAATAAAATCCCAATGTTGAATAGGTAACTCAGCAGTTTTTAAAATACTTAAATTTTCTTCAAATAAATCTAGCGATTTTCTAAATTCAATTCCGTTAGTACATTTAAACTCAATAGCTAAAAGATCCTTCCAACATGTAAATGTTAGGGCGCGTTTACATTTATACCGAGCGATGAGCGCTTGATACGCATGCTCGTAATGTTCGTGTGAGAGAGGGAACGCCTTCACAACGAACAACGCTTCACCGCTCAAAGATGAAGTCAAATAATGAAACTTTTCGATATCGCTTAAGGAAGAGCAATTGTGAATCAATTCATTAAAAGTATCAAAATACTCAGGCCACCGTTTTATGTCACCAGAAAAATGAGGAAGTACGATTTTTGGTAACCGAATATTCGAATTAGAAGAAACGCGTGATGAACTTTCCGATTGTCCCCGTGTTATTGACCGATGGATAGCTAATACATTATAATACATCTCGTCGAATCGTTCATAAGTGTCATCAAGGTCATCAGAATCCGAAGGCTGTAAAATTTGTAAAATATTAAGATGCGCATGTTCAAAAGTTGCTGCAATATCTTTTATTTCTTGGTAATAAGATAGAAACATGTCACGTTGAGAATGATCCGTTAATGACAAATTTCCGAGTTCCAACGCCTTTTGTAAGCGATTATGAGCAATAGTTCGTTTTCTACGCAACATAGGTAAATCTTTTGTTGTATATTCAACATCGATAGATTTCGGTTTACCTTTTTTAAACGCACTCATTTTACGTGTAGAATGTTTACTTAATAAATACGACATATTAAAAGTTCGATAAAATAACAATTACTTATGTAGGTAGATATAAAATAATTCCTAATGAAATATAATTTTAAATAGACATAGAATTTTAGTTCGTTTTAATTAGTAAGTTCGAACAAATTATTACTAACATATATTGTATTGTTTTGTATTTACTATAACATATACTGGAATACAAGGTGGAATGCTAAAACGTAAATACGTACAGCGAGCGGCACAAGTTAGTTTGCGAATTGTATGAAAATCGAACAAATTATGTTGTAATCTGTGTCGCCGCGTGTACTCCTTTGTTTCTAATGTAAATGTTATTTAGAAGAATTCGCTGTGATATTCAAAACAAAACAATAATTATTTGATATATAATGATGCAAATTAAAGAAAGTATTATGAATTTAGTGTAAAATGTAAGCCGATAAGAAATTAAGCACCGATATTTTGTGATTGCATAACTTTGTTCCTACGATTTTACACTGAACATTTCCGGTATTTGCGATACGAAATTGAAAAAACGCCTTTTCGATAGTGACAATTATTAAAATTACTTGATACTAGGCACGAAAATGGACAACCTGGCGATGACGGAGTAACCAAAACTGCGATGTTAGATTATGTTTCAGGTTAGGTTATTACGATTATTGATACGATTTCACCAGAAAATACCATATATACCTAGCTCGAATTGTGAAATAGGCCGGATCCCGGGTTTCGGCACCAATTTTATGTATGGAAATTGCACCTAAGCGGTGGCGGAGTCACATACATAAAGTGTTAACGATGTTCACGACAAGCAGCACAAACGAAGTACAATGTATAACGTACCTGGGTCTGCAACTGCACGATGATCCAGCCTTTCTCGGGGGCAGCAATTCTAATAATCTTGAAGCACGTTGGTGAATTATAAGCGATTAACGGTTATTAGCGAATTTTAAAAAGGCAACGGTTTTACAAGCAGAGAGAATCTGTCGAGCGCGTTTGACTGCCCGCGGCTGTCACCGATTCATGCATTGCTCCACAGGATGAAGATGAGATGAATGAGTGTTCACAGGCTTCTCGGAGCGTCCTTATTTCCTTAAGGATGGTCCGAAGGTTATAAGGCATTATTACAAGGATTATTGCTTCAAGCTGTAATATCTACAGGATGAATCATACATACATACATTTGGACCGGACATGGGGTATACGTCTGCTTAGCATACACATAGGCCTCTTTATCCGTGTGAGATGGATCTGAGCTAAATCCACCCATAACTCCACTGTGGCTTAACGGATATATTACCCTACTATGAGTAACGATCGCTTCAGATGTTCATGATAACAACAAGATAACTTAATTTAAAGCTATAGAATATAAAAGTTAGTTTACATGTAGTAATTCCTAGGACCGTCGATAACGTGCTGCTGCAGAGTTTCGGTGAGCGTCTTGAGATCCTCGTCCGAGAAGCCCGTGCCGATCTTGCAGAGCGACTGGTACCGGTCGTCCTCCCGACACGCCAGCAGGAACCCGCCGAACAGTCCGGCCCGCTTGCCGCGCCCGCGGTACGCGCCCAGCACCACCGCGTCCACCGTGTCCCCCACGCCGTCCAGGTAGTCTTTTTTGAGCTGTAATATGATAAACCGGTGAGTTAGACAATCGATTGCTGAATATTTTACACAATAATATTTCTTATTTCTCAACAGATTCTTTCATATATATTTAGATCAACAAACAAGCGTACAGCTCGCCTGATTGTAAGCGATTACCGTAGCTTATAGACGCCTGCAACACCAGAAGCATCGCAAGCGCGTTGCCGACCCTGTCCCCAATTCTCCCCAGGAGCTCCGGTCACCGTACGTGTGCCGGTGTGCCGTCACCTTGAGCCAGTTGTGCGAGCGGCGCGCGATGTCGTAGCGCGCCCGCGGCCCGCGCAGCGCCTTCAGCATGAGCCCCTCGCAGGAGCGCGCACGGCCTGTAGCGGGCGAGTGTGCCAGTGTACCGGCGCGCCAGTGTGCCGGTGTGCCGGTGTGCCGTCACCTTGAGCCAGTTGTGCGAGCGGCGCGCGATGTCGTAGCGCGCCCGCGGCCCGCGCAGCGCCTTCAGCATGAGCCCCTCGCAGGAGCGCGCACGGCCTGTAGCGGGCGAGTGTGCCAGTGTACCGGCGCGCCAGTGTGCCGGTGTGCCGGTGTGCCGTCACCTTGAGCCAGTTGTGCGAGCGGCGCGCGATGTCGTAGCGCGCCCGCGGCCCGCGCAGCGCCTTCAGCATGAGCCCCTCGCAGGAGCGCGCACGGCCTGTAGCGGGCGAGTGTGCCAGTGTACCGGCGCGCCAGTGTGCCGGTGTGCCGTCACCTTGAGCCAGTTGTGCGAGCGGCGCGCGATGTCGTAGCGCGCCCGCGGCCCGCGCAGCGCCTTCAGCATGAGCCCCTCGCAGGAGCGCGCACGGCCTGTAGCGGGCGAGTGTGCCAGTGTACCGGCGCGCCAGTGTGCCGGTGTGCCGGTGTGCCGTCACCTTGAGCCAGTTGTGCGAGCGGCGCGCGATGTCGTAGCGCGCCCGCGGCCCGCGCAGCGCCTTCAGCATGAGCCCCTCGCAGGAGCGCGCACGGCCTGTAGCGGGCGAGTGTGCCAGTGTACCGGCGCGCCGGTGTGCCGGTGTGCCGTCACCTTGAGCCAGTTGTGCGAGCGGCGCGCGATGTCGTAGCGCGCCCGCGGCCCGCGCAGCGCCTTCAGCATGAGCCCCTCGCAGGAGCGCGCACGGCCTGTAGCGGGCGAGTGTGCCAGTGTACCGGCGCGCCAGTGTGCCGGTGTGCCGTCACCTTGAGCCAGTTGTGCGAGCGGCGCGCGATGTCGTAGCGCGCCCGCGGCCCGCGCAGCGCCTTCAGCATGAGCCCCTCGCAGGAGCGCGCACGGCCTGTAGCGGGCGAGTGTGCCAGTGTACCGGCGCGCCAGTGTGCCGGTGTGCCGTCACCTTGAGCCAGTTGTGCGAGCGGCGCGCGATGTCGTAGCGCGCCCGCGGCCCGCGCAGCGCCTTCAGCATGAGCCCCTCGCAGGAGCGCGCACGGCCTGTAGCGGGCGAGTGTGCCAGTGTACCGGCGCGCCAGTGTGCCGGTGTGCCGGTGTGCCGTCACCTTGAGCCAGTTGTGCGAGCGGCGCGCGATGTCGTAGCGCGCCCGCGGCCCGCGCAGCGCCTTCAGCATGAGCCCCTCGCAGGAGCGCGCACGGCCTGTAGCGGGCGAGTGTGCCAGTGTACCGGCGCGCCAGTGTGCCGGTGTGCCGTCACCTTGAGCCAGTTGTGCGAGCGGCGCGCGATGTCGTAGCGCGCCCGCGGCCCGCGCAGCGCCTTCAGCATGAGCCCCTCGCAGGAGCGCGCACGGCCTGTAGCGGGCGAGTGTGCCAGTGTACCGGCGCGCCAGTGTGCCGGTGTGCCGGTGTGCCGTCACCTTGAGCCAGTTGTGCGAGCGGCGCGCGATGTCGTAGCGCGCCCGCGGCCCGCGCAGCGCCTTCAGCATGAGCCCCTCGCAGGAGCGCGCACGGCCTGTAGCGGGCGAGTGTGCCAGTGTACCGGCGCGCCAGTGTGCCGGTGTGCCGGTGTGCCGTCACCTTGAGCCAGTTGTGCGAGCGGCGCGCGATGTCGTAGCGCGCCCGCGGCCCGCGCAGCGCCTTCAGCATGAGCCCCTCGCAGGAGCGCGCACGGCCTGTAGCGGGCGAGTGTGCCAGTGTACCGGCGCGCCAGTGTGCCGGTGTGCCGGTGTGCCGTCACCTTGAGCCAGTTGTGCGAGCGGCGCGCGATGTCGTAGCGCGCCCGCGGCCCGCGCAGCGCCTTCAGCATGAGCCCCTCGCAGGAGCGCGCACGGCCTGTAGCGGGCGAGTGTGCCAGTGTACCGGCGCGCCAGTGTGCCGGTGTGCCGGTGTGCCGTCACCTTGAGCCAGTTGTGCGAGCGGCGCGCGATGTCGTAGCGCGCCCGCGGCCCGCGCAGCGCCTTCAGCATGAGCCCCTCGCAGGAGCGCGCACGGCCTGTAGCGGGCGAGTGTGCCAGTGTACCGGCGCGCCAGTGTGCCGGTGTGCCGGTGTGCCGTCACCTTGAGCCAGTTGTGCGAGCGGCGCGCGATGTCGTAGCGCGCCCGCGGCCCGCGCAGCGCCTTCAGCATGAGCCCCTCGCAGGAGCGCGCACGGCCTGTAGCGGGCGAGTGTGCCAGTGTACCGGCGCGCCAGTGTGCCGGTGTGCCGGTGTGCCGTCACCTTGAGCCAGTTGTGCGAGCGGCGCGCGATGTCGTAGCGCGCCCGCGGCCCGCGCAGCGCCTTCAGCATGAGCCCCTCGCAGGAGCGCGCACGGCCTGTAGCGGGCGAGTGTGCCAGTGTACCGGCGCGCCAGTGTGCCGGTGTGCCGGTGTGCCGTCACCTTGAGCCAGTTGTGCGAGCGGCGCGCGATGTCGTAGCGCGCCCGCGGCCCGCGCAGCGCCTTCAGCATGAGCCCCTCGCAGGAGCGCGCACGGCCTGTAGCGGGCGAGTGTGCCAGTGTACCGGCGCGCCAGTGTGCCGGTGTGCCGGTGTGCCGTCACCTTGAGCCAGTTGTGCGAGCGGCGCGCGATGTCGTAGCGCGCCCGCGGCCCGCGCAGCGCCTTCAGCATGAGCCCCTCGCAGGAGCGCGCACGGCCTGTAGCGGGCGAGTGTGCCAGTGTACCGGCGCGCCAGTGTGCCGGTGTGCCGGTGTGCCGTCACCTTGAGCCAGTTGTGCGAGCGGCGCGCGATGTCGTAGCGCGCCCGCGGCCCGCGCAGCGCCTTCAGCATGAGCCCCTCGCAGGAGCGCGCACGGCCTGTAGCGGGCGAGTGTGCCAGTGTACCGGCGCGCCAGTGTGCCGGTGTGCCGTCACCTTGAGCCAGTTGTGCGAGCGGCGCGCGATGTCGTAGCGCGCCCGCGGCCCGCGCAGCGCCTTCAGCATGAGCCCCTCGCAGGAGCGCGCACGGCCTGTAGCGGGCGAGTGTGCCAGTGTACCGGCGCGCCAGTGTGCCGGTGTGCCGGTGTGCCGTCACCTTGAGCCAGTTGTGCGAGCGGCGCGCGATGTCGTAGCGCGCCCGCGGCCCGCGCAGCGCCTTCAGCATGAGCCCCTCGCAGGAGCGCGCACGGCCTGTAGCGGGCGAGTGTGCCAGTGTACCGGCGCGCCAGTGTGCCGGTGTGCCGGTGTGCCGTCACCTTGAGCCAGTTGTGCGAGCGGCGCGCGATGTCGTAGCGCGCCCGCGGCCCGCGCAGCGCCTTCAGCATGAGCCCCTCGCAGGAGCGCGCACGGCCTGTAGCGGGCGAGTGTGCCAGTGTACCGGCGCGCCAGTGTGCCGGTGTGCCGGTGTGCCGTCACCTTGAGCCAGTTGTGCGAGCGGCGCGCGATGTCGTAGCGCGCCCGCGGCCCGCGCAGCGCCTTCAGCATGAGCCCCTCGCAGGAGCGCGCACGGCCTGTAGCGGGCGAGTGTGCCAGTGTACCGGCGCGCCAGTGTGCCGGTGTGCCGGTGTGCCGTCACCTTGAGCCAGTTGTGCGAGCGGCGCGCGATGTCGTAGCGCGCCCGCGGCCCGCGCAGCGCCTTCAGCATGAGCCCCTCGCAGGAGCGCGCACGGCCTGTAGCGGGCGAGTGTGCCAGTGTACCGGCGCGCCAGTGTGCCGGTGTGCCGGTGTGCCGTCACCTTGAGCCAGTTGTGCGAGCGGCGCGCGATGTCGTAGCGCGCCCGCGGCCCGCGCAGCGCCTTCAGCATGAGCCCCTCGCAGGAGCGCGCACGGCCTGTAGCGGGCGAGTGTGCCAGTGTACCGGCGCGCCAGTGTGCCGGTGTGCCGTCACCTTGAGCCAGTTGTGCGAGCGGCGCGCGATGTCGTAGCGCGCCCGCGGCCCGCGCAGCGCCTTCAGCATGAGCCCCTCGCAGGAGCGCGCACGGCCTGTAGCGGGCGAGTGTGCCAGTGTACCGGCGCGCCAGTGTGCCGGTGTGCCGGTGTGCCGTCACCTTGAGCCAGTTGTGCGAGCGGCGCGCGATGTCGTAGCGCGCCCGCGGCCCGCGCAGCGCCTTCAGCATGAGCCCCTCGCAGGAGCGCGCACGGCCTGTAGCGGGCGAGTGTGCCAGTGTACCGGCGCGCCAGTGTGCCGGTGTGCCGTCACCTTGAGCCAGTTGTGCGAGCGGCGCGCGATGTCGTAGCGCGCCCGCGGCCCGCGCAGCGCCTTCAGCATGAGCCCCTCGCAGGAGCGCGCACGGCCTGTAGCGGGCGAGTGTGCCAGTGTACCGGCGCGCCAGTGTGCCGGTGTGCCGTCACCTTGAGCCAGTTGTGCGAGCGGCGCGCGATGTCGTAGCGCGCCCGCGGCCCGCGCAGCGCCTTCAGCATGAGCCCCTCGCAGGAGCGCGCACGGCCTGTAGCGGGCGAGTGTGCCAGTGTACCGGCGCGCCAGTGTGCCGGTGTGCCGGTGTGCCGTCACCTTGAGCCAGTTGTGCGAGCGGCGCGCGATGTCGTAGCGCGCCCGCGGCCCGCGCAGCGCCTTCAGCATGAGCCCCTCGCAGGAGCGCGCACGGCCTGTAGCGGGCGAGTGTGCCAGTGTACCGGCGCGCCAGTGTGCCGGTGTGCCGGTGTGCCGTCACCTTGAGCCAGTTGTGCGAGCGGCGCGCGATGTCGTAGCGCGCCCGCGGCCCGCGCAGCGCCTTCAGCATGAGCCCCTCGCAGGAGCGCGCACGGCCTGTAGCGGGCGAGTGTGCCAGTGTACCGGCGCGCCAGTGTGCCGGTGTGCCGGTGTGCCGTCACCTTGAGCCAGTTGTGCGAGCGGCGCGCGATGTCGTAGCGCGCCCGCGGCCCGCGCAGCGCCTTCAGCATGAGCCCCTCGCAGGAGCGCGCACGGCCTGTAGCGGGCGAGTGTGCCAGTGTACCGGCGCGCCAGTGTGCCGGTGTGCCGGTGTGCCGTCACCTTGAGCCAGTTGTGCGAGCGGCGCGCGATGTCGTAGCGCGCCCGCGGCCCGCGCAGCGCCTTCAGCATGAGCCCCTCGCAGGAGCGCGCACGGCCTGTAGCGGGCGAGTGTGCCAGTGTACCGGCGCGCCAGTGTGCCGGTGTGCCGGTGTGCCGTCACCTTGAGCCAGTTGTGCGAGCGGCGCGCGATGTCGTAGCGCGCCCGCGGCCCGCGCAGCGCCTTCAGCATGAGCCCCTCGCAGGAGCGCGCACGGCCTGTAGCGGGCGAGTGTGCCAGTGTACCGGCGCGCCAGTGTGCCGGTGTGCCGGTGTGCCGTCACCTTGAGCCAGTTGTGCGAGCGGCGCGCGATGTCGTAGCGCGCCCGCGGCCCGCGCAGCGCCTTCAGCATGAGCCCCTCGCAGGAGCGCGCACGGCCTGTAGCGGGCGAGTGTGCCAGTGTACCGGCGCGCCAGTGTGCCGGTGTGCCGTCACCTTGAGCCAGTTGTGCGAGCGGCGCGCGATGTCGTAGCGCGCCCGCGGCCCGCGCAGCGCCTTCAGCATGAGCCCCTCGCAGGAGCGCGCACGGCCTGTAGCGGGCGAGTGTGCCAGTGTACCGGCGCGCCAGTGTGCCGGTGTGCCGGTGTGCCGTCACCTTGAGCCAGTTGTGCGAGCGGCGCGCGATGTCGTAGCGCGCCCGCGGCCCGCGCAGCGCCTTCAGCATGAGCCCCTCGCAGGAGCGCGCACGGCCTGTAGCGGGCGAGTGTGCCAGTGTACCGGCGCGCCAGTGTGCCGGTGTGCCGTCACCTTGAGCCAGTTGTGCGAGCGGCGCGCGATGTCGTAGCGCGCCCGCGGCCCGCGCAGCGCCTTCAGCATGAGCCCCTCGCAGGAGCGCGCACGGCCTGTAGCGGGCGAGTGTGCCAGTGTACCGGCGCGCCAGTGTGCCGGTGTGCCGTCACCTTGAGCCAGTTGTGCGAGCGGCGCGCGATGTCGTAGCGCGCCCGCGGCCCGCGCAGCGCCTTCAGCATGAGCCCCTCGCAGGAGCGCGCACGGCCTGTAGCGGGCGAGTGTGCCAGTGTACCGGCGCGCCAGTGTGCCGGTGTGCCGGTGTGCCGTCACCTTGAGCCAGTTGTGCGAGCGGCGCGCGATGTCGTAGCGCGCCCGCGGCCCGCGCAGCGCCTTCAGCATGAGCCCCTCGCAGGAGCGCGCACGGCCTGTAGCGGGCGAGTGTGCCAGTGTACCGGCGCGCCAGTGTGCCGGTGTGCCGGTGTGCCGTCACCTTGAGCCAGTTGTGCGAGCGGCGCGCGATGTCGTAGCGCGCCCGCGGCCCGCGCAGCGCCTTCAGCATGAGCCCCTCGCAGGAGCGCGCACGGCCTGTAGCGGGCGAGTGTGCCAGTGTACCGGCGCGCCAGTGTGCCGGTGTGCCGGTGTGCCGTCACCTTGAGCCAGTTGTGCGAGCGGCGCGCGATGTCGTAGCGCGCCCGCGGCCCGCGCAGCGCCTTCAGCATGAGCCCCTCGCAGGAGCGCGCACGGCCTGTAGCGGGCGAGTGTGCCAGTGTACCGGCGCGCCAGTGTGCCGGTGTGCCGGTGTGCCGTCACCTTGAGCCAGTTGTGCGAGCGGCGCGCGATGTCGTAGCGCGCCCGCGGCCCGCGCAGCGCCTTCAGCATGAGCCCCTCGCAGGAGCGCGCACGGCCTGTAGCGGGCGAGTGTGCCAGTGTACCGGCGCGCCAGTGTGCCGGTGTGCCGGTGTGCCGTCACCTTGAGCCAGTTGTGCGAGCGGCGCGCGATGTCGTAGCGCGCCCGCGGCCCGCGCAGCGCCTTCAGCATGAGCCCCTCGCAGGAGCGCGCACGGCCTGTAGCGGGCGAGTGTGCCAGTGTACCGGCGCGCCAGTGTGCCGGTGTGCCGGTGTGCCGTCACCTTGAGCCAGTTGTGCGAGCGGCGCGCGATGTCGTAGCGCGCCCGCGGCCCGCGCAGCGCCTTCAGCATGAGCCCCTCGCAGGAGCGCGCACGGCCTGTAGCGGGCGAGTGTGCCAGTGTACCGGCGCGCCAGTGTGCCGGTGTGCCGGTGTGCCGTCACCTTGAGCCAGTTGTGCGAGCGGCGCGCGATGTCGTAGCGCGCCCGCGGCCCGCGCAGCGCCTTCAGCATGAGCCCCTCGCAGGAGCGCGCACGGCCTGTAGCGGGCGAGTGTGCCAGTGTACCGGCGCGCCAGTGTGCCGGTGTGCCGGTGTGCCGTCACCTTGAGCCAGTTGTGCGAGCGGCGCGCGATGTCGTAGCGCGCCCGCGGCCCGCGCAGCGCCTTCAGCATGAGCCCCTCGCAGGAGCCGCGCACGGCCGCATCCAACAGCTGCTGGACGGACTCTTCGTCGCGGCAGTCGCCGCCCTCCGCGAACTTCCACTCTCCTGTGTGGGATGGTCGATACTTTTATTTATACGATCACTACAAGCTTGCGCTGTTCATGTGTGAAATCGACGTGAGCAGCGGAAGTCTTGAGCATACATTGGGACATACAATCGACATTGTGGTAAAAATGGACGATGGCAGAGACTCACCCTCCACTTCCTGGAAGTTATCCCTCAGCAGCTGTCGGCGCAATTCCAGTGGTTCCCGTACAAGGGCTTTGCCGTTGAAATACAGCAGGTCGAACACGAACACGCACACTTGTACCTTGATTTGATCTTCGGATGCATCTTTCCGCTTGCGAGTTGACAACACCTACAAAATATATAATTAGTGTCTTTATAATTTTTGCCTCACGGATGAACTCAATGACCAATCATATTGGAATTTAATAATGGCTCATACTCAACGGTCCCAGCAAGATTATTTTTTGTTTCTAAAGTCAAAAACTTACACAAAACAATTCACGAAAGCCTAGATTTAGGCTGTTTCCACTGACGCTAAGCGAGTCTGAATAAAAATAATTTTAATTTTGATTTTAATTTTTCTATTTGGAATTTTTTTGATAATTTGATTTGACTTTGGTTATTTCCCTATTCTTAATTACTTAATTAATGATAACTTGTTTCTAATCGTTATTTTGATTAAATTGCCCAATTGTTTAATTTTATAAATGTATATGATAATAATATGTTCTTTATCTTTAATTTTGATTATTTTGGTTTTGATGATGATGATGGGGTGTCACTCTTTTTTTTTTGAATATTGTAAGTGTTGAACTATATTCATGTAATTAGTATCTTAAGTTCAAATATTTTAATGAATTGTGATTTTTTGTGCTTTTAAACATTGTATTCCAAAATGTTATGTACACTTGTAAGTGACATGCATATCAGATACTTTGTTATTATATATTTGTAATTTTAAAATTTTTATATGTATGTTGTAAGTGTGCTTTTGAAAATAAATAAATAAATAGCGGCACATTCATCTGCAGCAGCCATTTCCAAGGCCGGACGATGCAATAAATCAGTCCCAAGTACCTTACCTAATGACACTGCAAGTTTGTATAGAGACAGACGCCCATGTCTATCTCAGACTGGTTGGTTAAATATGTTACCGACCTGGAAGGGTAGTATCTGCTTCTTTTCGGTGTCGTAGGCCACTGCTTCACAGTCCAGCACGCAGCTCGTCACGCTGTCCTTGAGGAGCGCGGGCAGGCGCCGCAGGATGTCGGGGTACTTGCTGAACACACAAACATACTTCAGTTATATTATGGTAACTAGTAATTATGTGTAAAACATAGCAGTTTATAAGTAATGTAAGTATGGTTGGCGAAATCCCAAGCTGTAGAAGCAAACCTTCAAGAAAAAATAATTTATTTCCTGAAAACAATTTTGAAAAAAAGATTATCCTCGGGCACCTGGTGTTGTTCTCCTGGTTGCGACTGAAGACGGCTGCGTCTGCGAACCTCGGCGCGTCGTCCCCGGGCACGTGTATCTGCGCGCGCTCGCCGTCGTACTTGAACTCGCACGTGAACTCCTCGTTCTCGAACCTTCAAAGCATGACACACTGTTAATAAATCAATGCTGTACATACTTATTAAGTAAGGAGAGCCTGATCTGCCGGTTGCTGATAAAGATTATTTCGCACATAATTCAATAACATTTATTTACAATAGATAATACAGACCCTTAAGGTTCTTCAATCAATAAAGTATATAACTTATAGATTCACTGGTTTCCAATAGCAATATCTGACCAATAAATTATTGTTTGCTTACAATTTCTTGTCGCAACGAGACTAATTCTCAGACAAGAAAGAATAATTAACACTAAAAATTTCCAATCTTCCATAGTAAAGCTTCGAAGGAGAAGTCCTGTAACAGGCTCGGTTCCGCCTCACCTGGTGAAGACTTCATGGACGCCGCGCGAGGGGTGAGCTAGCATGGGCTTGAGAGGAATGCCGGGCGTGAGCCGGCAGTGCTCGGGTAGGGCTCGAACCCCATGACTCAGCAGAACAGGCACGATCAGATCGTAGTTTGGGCACTCGCAGTATGTGGTCTTGAGCGTGAGTGCCAGCTCGTCTACCTGCGCCTATATACGAAGTGAACGTTTTATAACAATAATAATTCGATGCAAATTTAGTTCAAAATATAAATAGTCCAACATTTATCACAGTCAAGAACATTAAAATATATATTAAAGTACCCTCAAATTACGTCTTCTTTAACATCTGCCACAGATTTTTATACAAATATATTGTCACGTTATGTAACGTTCTAAAAGTTACCATACAAATGATCCATTTTTTTTTATATGGTCAGCAGTTACCATAGCCTATAAAGGCCTCAATACCATTGCAAGTGTGTTACTGACACTATTCCCAACCCTCTCCAGGAGCTCAGGTCACCTTATTTACCACAGGAATACAACACTGCTTGAAAGCAGTAACATTTAGCTGTGATCTTCTGTCAGGTCGATATAGTTCCTGCTGTGCTAGCTCAATAAGTTACTATGTACATTAAAAACACCTTAAAAGCCTCCGCGTTCATGGTGGAGGCGACATCCAACTGTTCAGGGCCAGGATCGGGCGCTCCGGGGGTGAAGGCCTGAGGCGGCGTGTTTGCACAGGCCAGCGCCAGCGCCTGCAGTACAGACTGCTCTGCGAGCCCCACGCGAAGCTTGCCTTCTAGCGACCTGTAGTAATCCATCACGTCGCTTCAAATAACTTTACAGTTATATTACACTAAGAACCGAACATTTTTAGCTATTGACCTGCCTTATCAAATATCGCGCTTCTGAATGTCTGCAAGCGACATACAGGGTTTGTATTTTTGCGATTTTCTTGTTCACTGAATCCTGACCTGTGAAATAAATGTTACAATTAGTTTTAGCTATGACATGACATGTATCTATAAATTAGCTTATTACTTTAAATTAATATTTTCTTTACTATGATTAATTAAATATGCTTAAATACAGAATTAAGGCCATGAACGTTAAAGTAAGCTTATAAAAACTGGCATGTTAGGGAAGACATAAGGTGAGAAGGTTATCACTACGTAATTAAGGTAATTAACTCTATGATGCAGGATTTTTTTTTTTGGCCAGTAAATTTAATTTAAGACACAGCTATGAAATGCTATTTATTATGAAAATTGGGTCAGATTTTCTCGCATATTTATCTTAAAGATTCGCATCGTGGTAATGAATAAGGATTGTTGGACGGTTAGTAGGGGTGAGGAGTGATTGTATACGTAAAACTTGTCTGTGCGATTGATATAAAATTACTTATTCATTGTACTAGTGACGACTGCTCTGGTGTAATGGTGCTGGCACCGTCTGAGCACCGATGGTCGCGGGTTCGTTTTCCGCTTGGAGTGGATATTTGTGTTTATACAAATATTTATTTCCGATCTGGCTGTTAGTCTGTCGGTCCTAGTCGTTACCATGTACACATGATAACGATCGTTACTAATAGTAGAGTATATATCCGCCAAATCGCATTGGAGCAGTGGAGTGGAATTAAGTTTGATCCTTCTCTACGTGGGGAATGAGGCCTATGTTCAGCAGTAGGATATTACAGGCTGAAGCGTCAAGGTACTGTAGTTCACCAGTAGTCTGCGCGACGTCCCGGAGCGCGGCGAGCACGCGGCGCGCGCGCAGCGGCGGCGGCGCGAACATGGTGCGCTGCGCGGCGCGCGCGTCCTCGGCGGCGCGGCCGAGGTCGCCGCAGCGCTGCGCCGCACTCCGCAGCTGCGCCAGCGTGCGGCCCGTGCTGCGCGCCACCGCCTTCATCAGGTACGTCTCGGCGATGCCTGTAAGGATTTTTTTTTATGTTACTAGGTCGGCAAACAAACGTACGGCTCGCCTAATGGTAAGCGATTACCGTAGCTTATAGGCGCCTGCAACACCAGAAGCATCGCAAGCGCGTTGCCGACCCAATCCCCCCAGGAGCTCTGGTCACCTTACTCACCAACAGGAACACAATACTGCTTGAAACAGTATTATTTTGCTGTGTAATAATCATTTTTACTTTAAATTGACACAATTTGTCTAAATAGAAGTAAGACTGTAGTTGTTTCGTGTTCCCTCTCCTATGAAACAGTAATATGAAAGTAGTGGATCATATGGTCCATTGTTACTTAGTACCTTATCTATTATTTCACCTACTACGGTTCTTGGCAGACACAAGTTGCAAATTGAATTTCCATTTAAATTATATAACCACATTTTTACCCAAATCATCATTGCACATCGATATTTGGTTTTTGGGGACACATTAAGCAGAGCTAACATCATTTCCCTCTCTTATTACACACGAAAGCTTAGTATGAACTGAATTTGAGCATTGAAATTCTTGGCTGACGAGAATCTTAACAAATTAGAATTAAAATTCCACCAATCATATCAATGTAAAAATTTGAGTAATTTTAAATATATCAAAATAAATCATTATCATTACAGCCTAAACAGTCCACTGCTGGACACAGGCCTCTACAAGTTCGTGCCAAAAATGGCGTAAACTCATGTGTTTTGCCCATAGTCACCACGCTGGGCAGGCGGGTTGGTGACCGTAGTACTGGCTTTGTCGCACCGAAGACGCTGCTGCCCGTCTTCGCCCTGTGTATTTCAAAGCCAGCAGTTGGATGATTATCCCGCCATCGGTCGGCTTCTTAAGTTCCAAGGTGGTTGTGGAACCTTGTTATCCCTTAGTCGCCTCTTACGACACCCACGGGAAGAGAGGGGGTAGCTAAATTCTTTAGTGCCGTAGCCACACAGCACATATCAAAATAAATAAATAAATAAAAACCTACCCAATTCCAAACTATGATAAGCAGGTGCAAGTTTGTTCAGACACAAGTATATGCTAGGCAGGAGGTCCTCGGGAGTCAAGGCTATCACAGACCTAAAGTAGTTGCTCAAAATCTCCACCATCTTCAGCCTAGCCGATGTGGCTTCTATAGCCTCCAGTGTCTTAGCTAGCGCGATGTAGGGCACCTCCTGTCCCTTGACCCAACATGCGTCCTTGATAGGGTGATATTTAGGTTTTGATGGATTATACTCTACTTCTGAAAGATTAAAAATATACTATTATATATTTAAACCATTTTTACTTTGATTTTACTAATTCAAATCACCCGATATAGAAATAATCGACAGTCTGCTAATGTAGTGGTGGCAGCCACAATGTTAGTGGAGGGTAGGCAAAAAAGTTAGTTGCCCAGCCCATCCCCAATTCCCCCAGCTCTGGTCACCTTACTCACCAACAGGAACACAATACTGCTTGAAAACAGTCTAATTTAGCTGTGCTCTTCTGAAAGGTCGAGGTACTACCAGTCATGCTTCTTCCATATTTTGAGCAGGAAATTTCCTGCTGTGCCCTACCTCAGTTAAATGTAGCTGTATTTATAGTCAGTTAAGTTTAAAAATATGTTACCTGCAACTACTTTGACATCATTGACATCATTCTCTTTCTTCTCCTTCTTAATAGGACCATTTTTACTATAACCATCATCAGATTTCTCTTCTTTTACCATAAACTTGCTCATGGGACTTTCTTTACTCTTCACATTTTTAGCTGGTGACTTTGGACTTTTTGGTGATGTTTTTTCTTTTTTCGCCTTGTTTTCTAAACCTTTAGTCTGCTTCTTTATTTTCTTAGACTTTGGTGAATCATACGTCTTGGGAGGGTTCTCAGTCTTTACTAGCTTAATATCTGTTTGCTCCTCATGAGACTTTGGAGGTGAATCAGATTCGCTTTCTGAACTTTCTATGCGTTGCCGTTTGATTTTCTTTACCTTTAAAATTTAATATTATGACTTAAGTACTATTTAAGTATTTTTAAAACTACACTAATTCATAGAATTAAGATTACACAATTTCATAGCTACAAATTATAAGTCAATATTCAAACCTTTTCAGATTTAACTGGTGATGACTCCTTACTTTCCACTTCTGGTGATTTACTTTCACTACTACTGGATCTTGATCTTTTTGGCCTCTGAAAATGTACAAGTTCTGCCAGTCTTAAAATGTACGAAAAATCAAAATCAAAAATTTTAAGAGTAAGGTCTTATTGCTCTGAGTACAATAAATACTAAATTAAATATATATTAATACAATCTGTTATACCTTTCCTTTTTCTTGTGGTGTGACTTCGTTAACTTTACCATTCTTGTTTATGTTTGATGTTGTTGATATCTACACAGAAATTACGTTAGATTAACCATACATTAAGCATTTAAATTTTTTTAGAAATAATAGTTATATTTATTCAAACATTATGTACGCTTCTTATCAGTAGACAACTTTTGAAGCTAGTGAAATTTTCAGTATGAATGAAGATTGTAATTATAAAGACCATAACACAATAAACATAAGCAAGAGACGCTAGACAATATCTAGCAAAACTGGAGTATAGAACGGATTTCAATGTTTAAAATGGCTGTTTAAAAGCCTATTGTTATGAACAGTAATTCTAATCAAAAATCATTTTGTAAACCGTGTACTTACAGTGTCCTTGTCGACATCTTCATCTTCGGTCTTCTTAGGAGTTCTTTTAAAAAAGGATGTTATACTTTTTTGAGACATATTCCTCGCAAAAATATTTAAATAAACATCTGAAAGTTTTTGAATTTGTTTTGGATGTTGTTCACTAAAAGACTTAGTTAAGGAAGGGATTGCTTTTAACACTAATCTACGTCTATTTATTATTCTAAAAGTATTCATAAAACTTTACTTTTTATTATTTATATAAAAATAAATTCATAATTGCAAAACATTATTTTTTTTACACACATTGGCTAATGTTTGAAGTTTGAAGTTTGAACTTGGCAAATTTGACAGATTACAAGAAAATTGGCGGGAAATTTTTGAGCTTAAAATAATGTTTTATCTATGGCTTAAAAACGTATTACCAGTTAGCGAAATAAATAAAACAACTCGTATTTGACGCTTTGAGTATAATTTATTATGTCTATAAGTTATAACAACGATGGAAATTTTAAAAGTTTACACCTTCTAAATCCAAAAGCTCAGTATGATTTTTGGCAACTCAATTTCTCTGTAAGTAAATACTCGACACTACTGACAAGATTAGACAATTTTAGTCTTATAAATGTTATAAATAGTAATAATAAATTAAACAAGTACACATGTATTCAACAACTATGAAATTCACGTCAAAAAGAAAGTAATTTGTTATGTCGTAAAAGTTTTCTGTTGAGATCAGATTTGCATTTTGTATCACTTTATATTTCCTTAGTTACTTTATCAGCTAGTATTTTATTGAACGTGTCCAAATGAAAATCAAAAAAATTGTTTATATTTGGTCGGTTTACTTTTATTTAATTTTATTTCTAAGCAATAAGCAACATAATGAGTAATGACATTGAATATTTAAATACTTTATTTTTAATTTTAACCTACATAATAAAATAATCATTAATATAATTTAATTTAAATAAAAATCGACTTTATTTTTCCCTTTTATATTATAGTACAATCTTTTTCTGAATGCTACTGAACAAAACTCGGGAATGTGTTCCGAATTTATTTTGCTAAGATGGCTCCCTCTAGTAAATGAAGTGTCAACTATCCGCGTGTCGTCCATGTTCCGAATGTGGTGTAACTTATTTTTGTTTTGTATTAATTTTCAGTATAGTAATTATAAATGTGAAATGATACAAAATGTGTTGTCCCATATAGTGGAACCTTGCTTTGGCTGAATGGATCCCTACGTCGGGTGGTATCAGCCCGAGCAGGAAGGACCCGCGAAGCGCTTGTGGCTTCGTATCTGGGAAACTCAAAGTGAAACAGACAAAATGAACCTCAAAAACTTAGAGAACGCTAATCCCAATGTGAATAAAGCACAAGACTTTATACCATTAAACGAAGTGAACGGTGAAAATAGGAATAATAATTATTTCAATCCTACTCGAAGGAAAGCGAACGATAACCGCGCATCTACGTTTAACCTGAATCAGAACCACGATGCTCTCATAGGTGAATACGGCGGCTGCCCGTGGCGGATACCTAACTACAATTACAAGCCGGGAGTTTTGGGGTGAGTGTTTTTTCGTTTCTTATTAGCTGTCATCTGGTTGACGTGATCTGTCCGGGGCACGGGCCGAGGTGTGGTGGTGGTCTCGTGGGGGTGACAGCGCGGGCCGGCGAGCAGGCAGTCATTGGCGCCCGAATTTATTCTGATAGAATTTTCAAGTGTGTTCTATTCTTGATAAGCTTGTAAATTACCTACATCTATCATTGATTAGAGTCGACCAAATTATGTATACGTAATAATAATTTACCCTAAAACGTAAACGTCATTTTAGGGTAAATTATCATTTCTAATAAAAATGTAGTTTAAATAAAAAATCAATAAAAAAACTTTTTGACTGAAAATGTCTTATTGTGGTGAAGTTGCATAAAAATAATTACACTGAATTTTATGCTCACATATATAATAACAATCTTGAGACATATAAATATGTATGTATAGAAATAAGATTATGTTTAAAAAAATTAGCTAGAAAGTATGTCCTTGGAAATTGAAAATATATTTTGGCGAATTATTTAATTTACATATAATACTATTTGTCTATCGTTGTGAGAGTACAAATAAGTAGACTCGCGTCACTCTGAAATTAACTAATTAAAAGTAACACACTTCACAAATTCTAATAATTATAAATAACTAAATAAATTTCACATTTTTTCTGACATTGTTTTATCTCTCTTAATTTAAACTTTAATTATGGCCAGGCATCGCATAATTTAACTAAAAAGATCTTATAGCAATTTCTTTATATACATGCTGACCCCGCAAACGTTGTTTTGCCATATATCTTATTAACCCTGCTAATCCCCCCCCCCTACAGTTTAGGGGTATGAAAAATAGATGTTGTTCGATTCTCAGACCTACCCGATATGCACACAAACTTTCATGAGAATTGGTCAAGCCGTTTCGGAGGAGTTTAACTATAAACACCGCGAAAAAAGTAACACAAATGTTATCTGCATGTGAAAACTGTTGTAAACAATGTTTTTATAATGTTGCAGCTAATTGTTTACTGTTATGTCTTTGTTGTTTGTTTGGTTTTGTTGTTTTTTCCTTATTGGTAATTACAAGTAATTTAGTTATCTTCATATCTGCAGAATACTCTTCGCTACCAAGGTTATCGACACAAAAAAATAAATCTTTAAAATATAAATTATGCACAAAAAGTTTGGAACAAAGTGTTCCAATGTAAGTTTTACTTGTATTGAATATTCACACATTCTTTTGTTATTATTTTGATTTAAGATTTTCATGGTTACCTTCATTCAATTTCTTTTAGTGAAATCGCAGTCAGATATTACTTGGATATAGTTTGATATCCAAGAATTTCAAGTCTATTGTATAAAATAAAGAATTCTTTGAAGTTTGATAATAATAACCTAATAGGAAGGAAAACAACTAGTTTGTTTTTAATGTCAGTAAATTTTACCACTACTTTTAATAGTACTGAAGATTTTTAAAATTTTCAGTTTTCTAAGAAAGGAATCCTACAAAAAAAAAAAAAAACACTCAAATTGCTTTTGGCGCTTAAATTGATTTTTACAATGTTAGTCGAATACTATTCTGCTGAAACTAAGAAATAATAGAAATAATGATTTTAGTACTTATATAAGAGTGAAATTACACAATAGTGTATATTTGTAAAGTTAAAAGTACCTAAAATTTTTATTATGTGTTTCATTTAATAAAATAATCTTTTTGAACAATTCTTCTAAGACATGTTTTTCTTGTAAACGATTCTAGGAAATAGTATTTGATATCTGTGTTTGAATAGTTTATCAATTGAACTAGAAATTAAAATAAATAAGCTTAAAGCTTTTCAAGTTTATGTTTCCTGTTTAATAAAAATATAAGTAACAAATATAAAATATGCTTTAATTAGTTTTTCATTGTGAAGTATAAAAATTCCTGAAGTAAAAACAAAAAAAAAAAAAAACAGAAGAAAAACAAAAAAAAAAGCAATAATCATATTAATTAGGGAATACGGTCACCAACCCGCCTGCCCAGCGTGGTGACTATGGGTAACACACATGAGTTCACGCATTTTTGGCGCGAGCTTGTGGAGGCCTATGTCCAGTAGTGGACTGTATAGGCTGTAATGATGATTAATTAGGGAATAATTATCTACCAAGATTATAATGTTGTTAGGTGTATTACAATAGAACTAAATCCAATTTTCAGATAATATATCAAATAAAAAAAAATACTAGTTAGTATATGTGGCTCTTTTTCAATTTAATGTATTTTTTATTTTATAATTCTCAACTAAAAGAGAGTTACGCATCAGCCTATAATATCTCACTGCTGAGCTTAATCCACCACTCTGCTCCAATGTGGGTTGGTGGATATATCCCATACTATAAGTAACGATTGCCATTAGGTGTACATGATAACAACCAGGACCGAAGGCTTAACATGCTCGTCGAGCGTGGTGGCAAGACTTACAAGGACATCTGTATGGCCAATACAAATGTTTGTCATGTGACCGTTGCACCAACGCGTCGTCAAAAAGAATATTTTGAGAATAATTTACAAAAAGAGCTAAAAACACGGTTTATTTAGGTCTATCTAATATGGAATATTGAATGTTCTGGTTAGGTGTTTTCTTTACTATAACAGTCTGTTAATGACTTTAGTTTGGAGGTTTTGTGAGTTGAACTGGATTGATGGAATAGTTGATAGGCTTTATATGGTTGTTGCTTATTACATAAATAATAGTTTTACAGGATTAGTAAAAATGTCTATAAGCTACGGTAATCTCTTACCATCAGGTTAGCCGTACGCTTGTTTGCCGACCTAGTGATATTAAAAAAAAAACATGAAATAGTACGATATATTTTAAAATATATCACAAAATTTGCCACAATGATGTTGCTTATATTAAACCAAATATCTTGTTCACGGTGACATTGTCATGTTCCATTTTCGTTGTGAACTTAATCAATGATAGTCCCCATAACATTGTCTTAACATTGGTAAGAAGTCAAATTAATTTAGCATTACAATTTGCGGTCACATTACGGTCTGGGACGTCTCATCCATTATCAATCTATGTTAACTGAGTAACACAAAAACATTTGATAAGAACTTGGCATACTGTACAAAGTGAAGCTACCCCGCTTCAGAACAACTCTGTACTGTGTTGCTCTTAGGTTAGAGTTAGCATTGAATAACTTATGTTTGTGATGAATAAAATTAGTGTTCGTTTTAGTTTGTTCAGAAAGTTTACAAGGGACAAGCCCTTATTCACTTTTTCAACAAAGTACAGCTTTGACAATGACATCCCTATGTAATTAATTTCTTTGGTGTAATACGTACATACATATATGTTGAGTCTAAGTTTTATGATTAGGAATAAGTCTGCTCTTATAAAAAATAATCGTTTTAACATTTTTTTAAAATTGAAAATAGGAGTGTTAGATATTTGGAATATTTATAAAAATACGCGACGTGTTGACGCAACGGTCACGGCACTGGTTGGTGGCCGTTGAGCTGGCGGTTGCGGGTTCGAACCCCGCACATGATAAACCTTTGTATTGGCTATACAGATGTTTGCCGTGGGTCCTTGTGGGTCTCCGTACCGTGCCTCGGAGACCAAGTTAAGCCTCCGGTCCTGGTTGTTATCGTGTACGCCTGATAGCGATCGTTACTCATAGTAGGGAATATATCGGCCAACTCGCATTGGAGCAGCGTGGTGGATTACGCTCTGATCCTTCACCTACATAGAGAAAAAGGCTTATGCCCAGCACTGGGATATGACAGGCTGAAGCGTATAAATATACAATAGTACTTCTAGTTATCTGTCAATAGTCATTTAAACTGACTAATCTTTAACAGCGTCGACATGTTTCATGCTGATAAAGAAGTCGAAACCGTTCAAGAAATAAATGAGTATGTAATCGACGATCGTATGTTTACACTGGGGGCGAATTTGTAGTCTTATTGCATCATACGTGTGTAATTGACGAAATTATCTTTTATCACGAATAAGAGCCTTATCGCTGTTGGTAGCTGGTTTCATTCTTGCTCGGGGCAGATGTTTGTATTTGTACGAATATTTGTTTCTGGTGCCTCGTCGTGCGTCGAAGAGTACGTGAAGCCATCGGTCCTGGTTGTTATGATCAATCACACCTAAGGATTGTTACTCGTGGTAGGGGAATTATTTGCTAGTGGACGGTAGAGCATCTTGATGAATTAAGCTGTAACCTCCCTCTCTTATATAGAGAAGGGGGTTAGAGCGATTGTCATATGAGCTCCAGAACCTAAGGATCCCTATTTTATAAGGGTTATTTGACTACTAAATGATCTAATTGACGAGTATTTATAATTTATGACAGGATGACATGACAGGACTATGTCTTTACGTCCCCCACGGTTAGGAGACCGATATTTGCCTCGAGCTGTACTCGAACCCCTGACTGCTAATAATAAAGTCACATTTAACTAATTGACATACCGATCTACATAAGGATTAAAAAAAAACACTTAACAATTGTATTACAGTAAACCAATAGAATGGAAATTTCTTTTGATTGATTTATAATTATTGCAGTAGTGACACACTTACTCGTGAACTGTTGTTATCGTATATTATATAACTTTTGACATAAATATATAATGTAAGTTGTATCCACGTTCATGCACAGAAAGAAGCTCGTGGTCCTTTTGTTAGTAGTTACATGTTCCTCTACCTTTGTTCGAAAATGGAGAACTATTTTGAGTGTAAGAAAAAAAGTTATAAAAATGTACCTGGCTTTGGTCATGGGTTTGTTTTTTATTAGTGGGAAGAAACGGCTTTGTGCAATGCGGCTTCAAATGATTGAGTTTGTTCTCAAAAAAAAAATTCGACTTCAGTTTACATCGAACAGTAATAAAACGAGTACGTCATCAACCTAGTAGAAGTCAATTAAGTAAGAATTATTTAGGGACTCTAAAAAAACTCGTTAGATCATACGCTTCAGCCTGTAATATCCCACTACTGGGCATAGGCCTCTTTCCTCATATAGGAGAAGGATCAAAGCTTAATCCACCACGCTGCTCCAATGCGGGTTGGCGGATATATTCCCTACTATGAGTAACGATCGCTGTCAGGTGTACATGATAACAACCGGGACCGACGGCTTAACGTGCTCTCCGAGGCACGGTGGGGAGACCCACAAGGATTGCACAAACACCCAGACCACGGCAAACACCTGTATGGCCAATACAAATGTTTGTCATGTGCGGGGATCGAACCTGCAACCGCCAGTGCAACAGGTACAATCCATGGCTATGACCGTTGCGCCAACGCGGCGTCATGTCGTTAGATCATACTCAAATTAAAATCGCACCACCACATGGCAAGCACCACCTTTCGAATAAATAAAAAAAAATCATCGAGATCGCTCCACCCAGTAAGAAGTTCTGAGGTAACATACATAAAAAATACAGTTGAATTGAGAATATAATTTTTTTTAAGATGATTGTCTGTACACCCGGTTAAAAGTTACGAGGTAACATCTATAAAAAGTACAGTCGAATTGAGAAAAACAGTATACGATCCTTTTTTGAATTCTATTAAAACAAATATTTGTTTTACTAACGAACCGTTGAATTTTGAATATCGTATTTTCACATAGAGACCGAACATTGTAGCAATTGTCTAACTTCACGATGGAGAAAGAGGCCTATGCCCAGGGATGTTACAGGCTTGAATCGTGATTATTACGGATAACTCAAAAACTACTCATCAAATATCGTATTGTAATGGGACAAGACAAGTATCAGCTTTCGATTAAAATAATATTCATCAAAATCGGAACACACAGTAAAAAGATATGACGTAACCATACATAACATTTTAAGTATTTGAAAAAAGCGCTAACTCTGCTCAATATTTATTTGATCCAATATTTTTAAAGTATCACATTTCTATGAAACAAGTGGTCCTAAAAATGTCCCTTAGATATTCGTATAATAGATTTTGTTAATCTAAGGATATGCAAGTCTGTTCGGTGTGCAGGGTGTTGTCCTGTAACCGTGTAACGTGCCACGTCATAATCCTCATCTAGCGACTGCGTTATTCATGCAGCATCTAATTGAATCATATTTCTTGTGTATCTGCTGATTTAATTACGTTCCGCTGTATATCGTATGTTTGGCGCTGGTTTTTAATTAATAAATAATGAAGTTGGTTGATTATATTATTTTTTTGAATTATTGTATAATAAACTAGTTGTGTTCCTCTATTATATTATGCATGTATTATACACATAAACCTTCCTCTGGAATCATTCTAATTAAGAAAACCTATCTAAGCATGCAGACTGCGGGAAGCGACTTTGTTTTATACTATGTAATGATGAGTATACAATTGTCAATTTTTTTGTTCAAGATGAAACAAAAATCATTTTCAATTATAAGTTATTTAAAATAACACATCTAAAGTCAGACCCTAAATTATTTTAAATGAATCAAGTCTTAAAATAATGTAAACGGCATTTATCAATCCAATGACTACTATGATCAACAGTATCCAATACACTATTATGAATATTTCGAACATTTTCAAGTACCAATAATCCTAAATCAACATCGAAGTCAAAGCCAATAGTTCATATCTTGGAAATCTAAGCACATTCAAGAGTTCAGTAGTAATTTATTCAAGCGACCCAATTCAAATGGACCAAGTCCCAAGTGTACCCGATCTCAATGTTCGTCTATGCAACTTGCATTTAAAACTTCTATAGAACTGTTTATCTTGTCCTAGTTCTAATTAAACGAGGGGCAGGCGAGGATGGATCACCTGAATGTAAACGGACGCTTCTCCCGATGGATTTGCTAGATTTAGAGCATGTTTAGTTTTAGGGTAGGTTCTAGTATCTTACGAGGGATTGAACTATTGGAATTTTAACTTTTTAATTAGTTTTGTGTGTAAGTTTAGGAAGATATACGTCCAAGGGAAACCTAATATAGACAATTCAAGTAACGGTATTACGAAAATGTTACGTCTCTTATGTCGATGTTTTTTTTTCTGACGCGTTACCTTCAATTGTCTCCTACATGAAACGTAGCTCAAAGTCTGTGACTGATATTTGTTAAAATTCAATGCGAATGTGCTGCGAATGACCTTGCGAGTCAGTGCCCTCTGCGCGGAGCCGATCATGTGGCGTTATGTAAGACATAAACAAACGCACAGCCAGCCGGCTCTAACTTCCGATTTATTAGTGAAAGCCATTTCGTAGTCAAGTTCGATGTTCGAAACGTTGTTTTGGGTACATTCACTACCGTCTTGAATTATGATAAACGTTTTTCTGTTACGGTATTTGAACGTCCCAGTAAAATTAAATAGTAATATTCTAAGAAACTGAAATCAACTAAAATAATACGATAATACAGAGAGTGCTAAAAATAAGAATTTAAGTAAAAGGCTAACTGGACTGGTCGAAAAAACGACTTGACACACATATCTGAAGGTGATTTATGTCACCATCTGTTAATTATTGAGTTATCGAGTCTATCATAATCTTAGCGAGATTACTAGACATTATCGAAGATAAGTTATCAAATGATGGCAGCAGATGGGTTTTCCCAAATAGGTACAGATACTTTTTGATTATTATTAATATTTAACTTTTGTGTTTGCTACGCTTGGAGTGCAATACAGTACGATGTCGTGATTACGCGAATTTCTCAAACGTCGTGTCTCCGATATGATAGTAAAAATAATCACGTGGAGTGCGCTTGCGTCGGCCGCTTGTATCGAGGTCGCCCGGCCGTGTCTAGACCGAACTGTTCAACTGAAACTGTAATGTATGTTTACACAGCTTTTTCTTTCTTATTAACATTACGTAAATGTTCTATAAACATTGATTACATGTTAATAAAACATTGTCAGATCATTGGAGTTTCAATCAGCAAAGTCTCGATTTGACTTGTCTCGACTGTACTAGTATTATATGACTGTTTTGTGTCATTGTAGATTTTGAAATCACATTGACTAAATTCTTATCTATCCTATAAAATTGGCATTAAATCCTCAAATAAAATGAGAAGTAGTCGTTTTCTACAAATATTTCCATCCCCTTTTTTTCCAAAACATTCAAGGCTTTAACTTTTGTCGTGATTAAAAATTTGGCACCAGTTCTCTCTGAGATACTTGTTACAATTCAATCTGTACGAGCGCCGAGCGACGGGTGAAAGGTCTGCCGGTAAGGCCGACAACTTGCGACGGAACAGCGCGCATTCCAACGAAGGTAATACAACTTGTGCTAAAGGAGAGACACGGTGAAAATTTCGACGTTAATATCGAATTATTGCTTTTGAAATGTCGGGAGACCTTACAATTAACCCCACGGAACGGGTCTGTAACGCAATATTTCAATTCAATAGAATTTCCCTTGAGGGGTGCCCTTATTTATAATTCATGTTACGTTTTAATAGAAGTTAATTAAAACGCTTCGTCTAATTATTCATTTTATGACGATTTATGTTATGTTAAATATTCATATATAGGTAATATATAAATATAAAATAAATGAAATATCTAATATATGCGAAAACAATGTGTTTATTTACGACATCACATTGCAAATCTCTAAAACTATCAGTGTTGCTCTACTATATCGTGCATGTATTATGCATATAAACCTTCCTCTGGAATCACTCTATTTACTAAAGAAAACCGCATCAAAATCCGTTGCGTAGTTTTAAAGATCTAAGCATACAGACAGCGGAAGAGAATTTGTTTTATACTATGTAATGATAACAAATCGTTAGGTAGCGTTACCAAAATCATTTTTGAGGTCTGTGATAAAAAGGGTAAATAGCTATGTAAACCACATAATACAAGATGTTTATATAAATAACTAGCGATCCGCCCCGGCTCCGCACGTTTGCAAAAACTATCAGTGTTCCTCTATTATATTATGCATGTATTATACATATAAACCTTCCTCTTCAATCACTTTATCTATAAAAAAAACCGCATCAAAATCCGTTGCGTAGTTTTAAAGATTTAAGCATACATAGGGACAGAGAAAGCGATTTTGTTTTATACTATGTAGTGATAATTTGATATCTTGTACATTTCCTTATAAATATTCAGTATTCATCAAATTAAAAATAGTCTTACGTACATTACGACTACATATTGAATGGTATAGCATTGGTAGTTTTATTTTTAAACGGCTGATAACTTTATTGTATTCATTTTTCGTTTATTTATTTTATGAAAGACTTGAGAAATTCCTATTTCTTCCTATTGACTTCATCATAGTTTATTATCGAGAATAGTCCCTGGGGTTATCTTTGATTGAGCTTACTATAAATTGCATTGCAGTAATGTTTGCAGCGTCTTCGGTGCGACAAAGCCAGCCCTGCGGTCACCAACCCGCCTGCCCAGCGTGGTGACTATGGGCAATAATAGGTATAGGCTATAATGATGAATGTTTGCAGGGTCCATAACGTATATGATTTCATTGAAGTCTATATTTTCCTTATAAAATAATTGTATATCAGTCAGGTTTTTTTAAAAATTATATTTTTTTTAGAAAGTGTAAGACCTGATTTCGCCTTCAAGATTTAAAGAACACTAGATCTGGGCCGAGGCTGGCTGCTTGTGACTGCGTGTATGTTTGAGTTATCTCGCTTAAATCTCGGGAAGATACGGGAAGTTTCTGATATGTCGATAGTATAAGTCGGATATTACGTTGTTTCAGAGATTTATTAAATAAGATGTCATAATAATAATAATACACTTTATTGTACACCAAAAACTGAAATGATACACAGCAAAGAAAGAAAAAATATTGACAATATATTCATTAGGTACAAAGGGCGGCCTTATCGCTAAAAAGTGATCTCTTCCAGGCAACCTTAGGGCAAAGGAAATGGTCTCGCGTCAGCATAGGTGTACAAGTTACAACAAATTTACTATAAATATTCAAATAATTAAACATATACATACATACACAAATAGATACATAAATACATACATACATACATACATACATACATACATACATACATACATACATACATACATACATACATACATACTGACATATATACATTATAATTATGAATTACTTTTAATTTATAGTGATAAGCTCTGCTAAGATAATAGATGCGAAGTCTGGTAAACTTGTTGAAAAGCGTAAGAGAATTTGTAGTAAATTATTGGTCTAGAAAGTTAAGTATTCATATTATTTTGTTCATGTTTTAGAAATGTAATTGATGCTAGCATTATTTCAAGGTATTATATGAATTCTGACGAGGCCGAAAGGCCATCACCGGAGTCGTCGTGGAAGTATGCGAAAGCGATCCCACGGTGTCCCCACTAAGTTGCTGGCGGAAAATAGTTGGTGGTTTTAGAGGATAGTCTGACAGTCTGCTGGGAGCTTCACAATCCCGTCGCTCTCGGGTAGTGGGGCTAGAGCGTAAACTGCATTTCGCTATCTTAAAAAAAATGCATCAGAGCAGCCTGGCTGATTAAAGTACAATCATTTGAAACCGACAGTCACCGATATGATGGTTGTTGAGATTTGGTCCTCAAGAGTTTTTAAAATTTATTCAACACAACTACCTTGTTACAAGAAATACCTTATTAGACATAGCGACACAATATATATATCTAATATATAAAATTCTCGTGTCATGGTGTTAAACATTGAACTCCTCGGAAACGGCTCGATCGATTTTAATATAATTTTGGCATATAAATTTGGCAATTGGGCATATCGGGTAGGTCTGAGAATCGGCCTACAGCTATTTTTCATACCCCTAAGTTATAAGGGGGGGGGGGGGATTAAGCGGGTTAATAACATTTGTGGCAAAACAACGTTTGCGGGGTCAGCTAGTATATATATATATATATATATATATATATATATATATATATATATATATATACATATATATATATCAAGATATCAGTAATTACGCAATCGTACGATATGTAATAAATGATTGACAAAGTGCGAGTAATACATGTAGGGTTATGTACCAAGGTTAAATATTTATAAGCAGTGTTTTAAGTTGATAACGCCGAATAAAACGTTTCAAGTGTGGAGACTCCTTTAGTATTACAAGAAGGGGACTTGGGAGTATCACTTTAGATTGTGATTTCGTTTAGATTTACTACTACTCTTTTTAGATTGTTGATCTTTTGAGAAAAAAATGTCACATGCCTAGTCGATGTAGAGAAAAAATATTCAACACTTAACTGCCAGGACAGACTTCGTTCTGTCAAAAGTTAATGGTAATTTTTTTCATTTGTTTTTGTTTCCGTATTAAAACCTTCCGTGGGCCTTAAGAAACATACAAAAAAAAAAAAAAAAAAAAAATTAGCCGAATCGGTCGAACCATTCTCGAGTTGTGCGCTTAGTAACATTCGTTTTTATTTATATGGAAGATTATATTTAAATTTTGTTTGAGCTAGAGGTTCAGTACGTAAATAAATAAACCTAGTTAGATGCGACACGTGTCAGCTCTAAAACAATTAATGTTTCCAAGTGAACGCGCTCGCGATGTCCCGGACTTGTAAACAAACTCTATTCTATTCGTGTATACTAGACGAGTTTTTGCCCGCGACTTCGTCAGCGTGGAATAGGAACTATTCTGTCATATATGATTTTGCAAAACTACACAGCGGTACATTGGTCTTAGCGTAATGATATAAAGCCTTCCTTGATATGGGCTATCTAACACTGAAATATTTTTTTAAATCGAACCAGTAGTTCGTCAGATTAGCGCGTTCAAGCAAACAAACAAACAAACTCTTCAGTTTTATAATATTAGTATAGATTACTTATCAGCGCCCATTGATAATTTGATACGTTATCACCGATACGGAAGCTACGTAAGCGAGTACGATAAAATTACTGAGGGAACATAGATTCATTGATCTATCAAGTTGCGTGATAAAACGTGAAATGCCAAAATTAATAGGTTTTTAATTTTTGTTAATTTAGAATTTCCTTAAAATTAAGGTGGGTAGTAATAAATTTTCCAACAATCTATGTTGCATAGTTCTCACTATTAAAACTGTTCTTAATCAAATTTAAACATGGAATGAATACCCTGTCACATGCGGGCGTATATAACTTTAGTCAAATCAGCAACATATTATCGAGATCGGTTTTCATAAAATTTTAGTCAAATCAGCAACATGATTGGTATCAATTTTTACAAAATCAACAGGATAACATTAGTCTCTGATAGTTAAAAGTCTGATACGATTGTCGGGATTACATATTTATAACATGTAAAAATTGTACCACTTTAATTGTAAAATATGTCCGCAGCATTTTTTTCCTTAAATCCGTATTATAAAATTAGATGATAATTTTTTTCTATTACTGTTAGAAGAGTCCTTATCATTCTCGAAATTTGTACATTTGATATCGTGAATGACCTCAACCGTTTCTATGAATCAAATCCAAAAATCCTTATTCAAGTATTGTTTTCTAATGTTTACGCGAATGTCACTCATTATAATGTAACAACTTTTTCGGATTTTATCGCGGTTTACTAAATTTTTTAAAAGCCCGACGGATACTTTACAGCAACCTCACTGAGTTAGGGCACAGCAGGAATTTCCTGCTCAAAATGGAGCAGCCCACCTGGGGTAGTACTTCGACCTTACAGAAGACCACAGCTAAATAATACTGTTTTCAAGCAGTATTGTGTTCCTGTTGGTGAGTAAGGTGACCAGAGCTCCTGGGGGGATTGGGTCGGCAACGCGCTTGCGATGCTTCTGGTGTTGCAGGCGTCTATAAGCTACGGTAATCGCTTAACCATCAGGTGAGCCGTACGCTTGTTTGCCGACCTAGTGACATAAAAAAAAAACCATAGTCGTGGGTGGACTTATTTAAGTGATAATAGCACTATTTAATTATTATTAACATTGAACATAGAGATGAAGATACTTTTGAAACCTTGATTTTTTTTAAGTCACAAGTCATTTTAGTTCATTCTACTGTTAATTTTGACATTAGTGTCCATTAAAAATTTCTATTAAAGCAATACAATTGAGCCAAACTGAAATTCCTGATAGGGGTTGGAATGTTACACCGTTATTAGACTACCCCAAAGCTGTCGGGTTTTATTGCTTTAAGAGGAGCGTTTGTGTAATTTGTGTACTAGCTTCAGAACCTAAAATTTATGTTAATTTAAATCGTAAATTTAGTTTATTTAAATCCGTTGTATTATTCCTTACCTTTTGATCGTTGTCCACCACAAAACAGATATTTCCGTTAAGATACATATACATACAATCTATCACTTACATAGTATAAAACAAAGTCGCATCCCGCTGTCTGTATGCTTAAATCTTGAAAACTACGCACCGAATTTTAATGCGGTTTTCTTTAGTAAATAGAGTGATTCCAGAGGAAGGTTTATATGCATAATAACATGCATGATATAGTAGAGGAACACTGATAGTTAGATAGATAGATAAAAAAAAAAAACGACCACCCGACTTAAGTAAAACTTCTGCACAATATACAGGTCTGCACTATGTCTTAGAATATACGAAAGGCTATGAGAGAGAGGTTATGAGAGAGAGGCTATGAGAGAAAGAGATAAAGAAAATGTGTGTTCGCATCTCTCTTGCTCCTTTCGCCTGGTCCGATCACACTTTTCGTAACGCTCTCGTCACGCATTCACTACCTTACTCTCCAAATCAAGCGTACGTTTTTATTGTACCTATCTTCTGACTTCGTGCAAGATATTTCCTGTGGAAAAAAATAATAATTGTTTTAGATGTAAAACAAATATTTTATAGATATTAAGGCATAGACGCTTTTTTCACAAACTTGGCGGTAATAACATTTACTGACATTTATTTAGCATGACTAAAACTTTACCTTAAACAATACACAATTTTGTAAAACGAATATATTTTGTAATATGACGAAATATTTAGTGATGATAGCTGGCTACAGTCCTTGTAGCGCGTCCTTCGTGAGCGGCTATCGGGTGTCGTAAAACCTAGCTCGACGATAAACTGGAGCAACAGGGTCGACGACCTACACCAGACTCGTCTGTCACAGACTTGAAATACATGACATTACTAGAAATATTGTCACGTTATTGATCTCTCTGAAATAAGTGGAGAGGGATATTTGTAGACGGATTTTATTGTTCATGACGTAGCCAAAATAGGAGCTGAGTTATATGAGCTGAGTCGGCAAAAATGTTATATCTTATTGATGTAAATCCACTGAATTATTGGTTAAGCGTAAAATTGCGAATGAATATTAGATAAAGAAAAGCAATCCTTTGAATTTATAATATTTTTTGTATTAATTAGGCCGCGTTGGCGCAACGGTCACAGCCATGGATTGTACCTGTTGCGCTGGCGGTTGCGGGTTCGATCCCCGCACATAACAAACATTTGTATTGGTCATACTGGTGTTTACCGTGGTCAAGGTGTTTGTGCAGTTCTTGTCGGGTCTCCCCACCGTGCCTCGGAGAGTACGTTAAGCCGTCGGTCCCGGTTGTTATCATGTAAACCTGATAGCGATCGTTACTCATAGTACTTAGGGAACATATCTGCCAACTCGCATTGAAGCAGCGTGGTGGATTAAGCTCTGATCCTTCTCCTACATGGGGAAAGAGACCTATGCCCAGTAGTGGGATATTACAGGCTGAAGCGTATTAATTAGGCGAGTCTTTACAACACCCAAACAGCATTATATGTATATACTGCCATGACAAAGCTAAATAGTTTGTTAGTTTGACGCGTTTGGATCTAAAAAATCTTTGGTTCGAACTGAACATTTATTTTAATGTCGCCTTGCCCATTTCGCCTTCAATCTTGCTTTCTTTCTATTTAAAAGGGAAGGGTTATATAACATCACGCTATGACCAATAGTAATAGAACATCAATGGAATATGTTGCAATTTTTTTTTCTGATAACTTGACACGTATAAAATATTTTTATGCGAACAAAATCACAGGAAATAGCTAATAGTTTATACAGTTTTAGCCTGTATTAAACGTCCACCGTGTTATTTCAACCAATCACCAGATCGGAATGTTGGTATTACTGTACTAGCTATAAGTTCAACAATAATTACTCCTGTTATTACCCGACTGCCAAGGAAGGGTTATGTTTTTCGCGCGTATCTTGTATGTATGTATGTATGTTTGTATGTAATATTCTTTACTACCTCCTATTTCCAGAACCACTGAACGGATTTACATAATTGAGGTATCGTTAGGTTCGTCTTAGCTGCCCAAGTGTTCTTAGATAGGTGACATTAAAAAAAAATCAAACATGGCGGATGCGCGAAGCCATTGTAGTTAATGAAAAAAAAAAATTTTTTTCTCGAATACTACAATATGGGTATCAAATTGAAGGGCACAATACAAGGATTTTAAAAAGGTATATCATGATTATTATTACCGTAATAATAATAAAGCAATACAATATTAAAGTTAAAAAATTGTGGACTTTGCTCTTTCCCACGCCTATGCCATGCCAAACTCGCCTCCTAGGCGACGATCAACTTCGGGGAGTAGCCTTTCTAATAAAATACAATGGTTAAAAAAAACATACAATTAAAATTACAAATAAAAATTAATAAATGTCACACCAATTTACAATTACATTAATAAAATCAATAACAAATACATAATACCAAATACAAACAAATAATTTTAATAATAATTTCATTATATTAAAACTAATAGTTGTTGACTTAAGTAGTCGTCTATTTGCTAAAGGTCAGGCTTACGTTGCTTTGAGCAGAGTGAGATCTTTCTCCGGGCTTGCTATCAGTTCTCTTGACCCTAAAAAATTACTTAATCGACCACATGATGTAAACTGTTTTAATGAATTGAACCGATTACGTAATTTGTCTGACTAAAAAGACATAAATAAAATAATAATTAAAAAAAAAAACAAAAAACCCGCCTGCGTGAAGAACAACTAATAGAAAATTAACTGAAAAAGCTGGAACAAGATAAAAATTCAATATGCACACAAAGTCAGCGAAATAAATAGAAACAATATCAAACATTTTGTGCTGTATATATGTCATGCACAAAGAGAGAATGATTTGACTTATCCTTCAATTTCATGCCTCCGACTGCATATTATCTACGGCGTTGCATAAAGTTTCGAAGGACTACCGTATTAATATATTTTAAATGTACAGCACAAATTTTGTGTCTGGAAATATCAGAACTAGAATTTATTCTTGTATCGGGAGGTCCGATACACAAAACTCAAGCATAAACGCCCAAACTAAGGAAAACAACTGTATAGCCAATTGTTCGCCGGCGCAATAGGCGCAATCCAGTGCTGTGACAATTACGCCAACGCGTCTAATATAATTATTTTTTTTTATCTACACTAATGTTGTAACATTCTACTTATGTTTCCAATACTTGACTTATAATTACTACTGTTATAGCGCAGACAACAAAACACTCAATTTAAGCAATTTCACATGATGGTATAATATCCACATCGATATCATAAAATCTCATTATAACATCGCGCGCATGCGCGCAGCTGCGCTCTCATTGGTTAGATTTTAATGGCGGCAAAATCACTGTGACAATACACGTACGCGTGAAATTAATGTAATAAATTAAAAGTTAAAAATGGATAGCGACGATGATATTTGTACGCCTCCGGATATTCTAGAATTGGCAACAAAATTAACTCACAATCTTTTGCCAGAAAAATCTAGAAAATTATATGAAAATTAACATTAACTTTCAGAATTGTACCATCCAAAATTTGAACAATTATTATAAATAAACTATTGTCAGCTTTTACTCTTGTTGTTTGATTAATTGCATTAGTGAAGATAAAGTAGTGTATGCAACTGCATATAACACGGGTATTAAAACACTCGTTACTATTATGAAACTCGCTGCGCTCGTTTCATAAACTCACACTCGTGTTTTAATACCCTTCATTATATGACAGTTGCATAAACTACTATTATATCACTAGCTCGGCAAACAAGCGTATGGCTCACCTGATGGTAAGCGATTACCGTTGCTTATAGACGCCCGCAACACCAGAAGCATCGCAAGCGTGTTGCCGACCCAATCCCCAATCCCCCCAGGAGCTCTGGTCACCTTACTCACCAACAGGAACACAATACTGCTTGAAAACAGTATTATTTTGCTGTGACCTTCTGTAAGGTCGAGGTACTACCCCAGTCAAGAGATTCCTGCTGTGCCCTACCTCAGTTAACAGTTCAGTTAAGTTTAAAAATTAAATCGTCGTTAATTTTACTGATTAGATTGTCTCTCCCCAGGCTCCACGAGGAGATCGAGCACTTCTACATGTACATGTCCCCGACGGAGACGGAGCACCTGGTCCGCTCCACCGTCGTCAGCCGCATCCGAAGCACGATCCTCTCGCTGTGGCCCCAGGCGCGCGTCGAGGTCTTCGGTTCATTCCGCACCGGTCTCTACTTGCCCACCAGTGATATCGACCTCGTGGTTATAGGTAGGTGGACGATTGGGTTACAGAATAGTTGTATTTTTGAAACACTAGGTTAGCTAACGAGGGTGAAGTCCGTCTGATGGGAAGTGGTTATGGAGCCTATTTCTAGAAGCTTGCAAACGCGTTACCTACTCTTCCTCTGACCTTCTTTTTACTATAAAGGGTGCAAAAGACGTACCAACCGCCTGATGGCAGGCGGATACCTATGTCTGGACCCGTGAAATACAAAGAGCGTTGCCAACGCAGTGCCGATACTACAACCGATATTCCCTGATAATTATGACCGCCCTTCTCGTCACAATAACAAAAATCTAATTGAGAACACTATTTGGCTGTAATTTTTAGTAGGTGTAGTATAGACAAAAATAATTTATTTTGAAGCAACATCGTTGAGTTTTTTGAAAATTTTCGTTGTTATTTTATTTTGATAATTTTTTTCACTTTAAAATTTCAATTTGTTTGGTGAAATGCATTTATTTCAAGATTAATGACTCGACTTACATCATCGTTTAATGTAACGCGGGCTAATTAGCGTGGTTATTCTAGTAACCATTCGTCCTCTACACTTTCTAAATATAGAAATTGTCAAGACCGAGAGGAAACGCAATTATCTTTATGACATTTAATAAGATTTTGTCGGTTTCCTCAATTCCATTATCATATAACATTTCCATTTTCCTCTGAATCTGCTTTGATATAAAAATAATACCAAGTCTTTTTGAATCAGTACATTGAAATGGTATATAGGTATAATACATTTGCTGTTCATAATACTAAAAAATATTATTGATATATCAGCATATAAATTAAAGAATGCTACATGTAGAAATATCCAGTTTTGTGTACTGGAAATGTAGAGCTTGATCTCCAGAATCATTACATTAAAAAAAACGAGCGTGCTTTAGACCACAGGACTGAAGTAAAACTTTTGTAGCTCCTACAGTAATATACGAAACGTAACTCTCTCTCTCTCTGTATCTATCTTCACTAACTTATATGTCCCTCTAATCTTCCGTTCGCCTCGCCCTATCACAATTTTCGTATCGCTCTCGTCACGCATTCACCAGCTTACTCCTACTATTCCCACTACTCACCAGTTACTCCCAAGTCAAGCGAACGTAAAGAAATTTTATTTCAACAATGTTTTTGATATTTGCAACTCTGATTGATCATTGGCTACACCCAATTGTTACCGAAAAAAATAATAGTAATAAAAAACCGTTAAATCATGAACTTGTTAGAAACTTACATCTAATATATCAATCAATTTCGCAAGGCGCCTACTGCGACTTGTTTTGTTCATTAATTAGAGAAGATTTTAAATTTTATGACTTACGGCTTTGGTATTGTAAACTAAATTGTAAGCTTAACACGTTGAACGTCATGGGCCAATGGAGGTCACCAGTTGGGCTTCACTTAAAAGTGCCAACGACCAATCAATGGAGCCAACTTAAAAGTGCTTATTGACAAAATTTTAATGAGTTTTTATTGCACTACCATACCCATTCTTAAAGAACTTACTTATTTTTCTTTACACTCTCTGACTCTCTCTCACTCTCTAAGTCATATTTTTTATGTTGACTGGGTCTCGGTCATGTGGTGTCACGCGCTGCACCAACGGAACAATTGTGTGTCGACTACATGCGTCCGACGCCGCGTTGGCGCAACGGTTACAGCCATGGATCGTACCTGTTGCGCTGGCGGTTGCGGGTTCGATCTCCACACATGACAAACATTTGTATTGGCCATACAGGTGTTTGCCGTGGTCTGGGTGTTTGTGCAGTCCTTGTCGTCATGCATGTCCCGGTTGTTATCATGTACACCTGATAGCGATCGTTACTCATAGTAGGGAATATATCCGCAGCAGCGTGGTGGATTAAGCTTTGATCCTTCTCCTACATGGGGAAGAGGCCTATGCTCAGTAGTGGGATATTACAGGCTGAAGCGTACATGTGTCCCCCATGGCTCATACAGAAAGACTAAAAAATGAAGGCGGTGTTTAACGTTTTAAAATAATAAGTTTTAACTAATCCATCAAGTACGGTGACGCGACGCTATTACGTTTACTGATTTTAATTACGCCAAACAACTTCATCTTCAGTATTAAAGTTTTCAGAAGTTTTCACGAAGCTTCAACGATTCAATATGAAAGTAGTTATAAGTTTTAATAAGCAATCGAGCGTTGCCGCTGGTATGAATAGTGTTTGATCGATTGCAATCTTCAAGTTTGGATTAGAGATTTGGATTACATGATTGAGCGGAACCGTCGTCTCAAATTTTAAGTTTATTACATAAGCTTAAAATATAGGTAATGTGTGTTCCGTATACATGAGAAAATTCTACTGGAAGCCGTGAAGTGTCTAGCATTTATTCATTTTTTTTAAACGTTCTATGTTGCCGTCCTAGGCAGATGTTTGTTCAACCCAAAATACCGTTTGTGGAAAATCGCGTAGTGATTTCGCGTTTTTTCCAATTTTTTTTTTTTTTTTTTTTTAGAGGTACGGCATTGTAGAAAATATTTTGCTCAAAATCTGGTGCTGTAAATAAGGTAGGGCTTAGCAGGAATTTTGTGCTCAAAATATGGAGCAGCCTGACTGGGGTAGTACCTCGACCTTACAGAAGATCAAAGCTAAATAATACTCTTTTCAAGCAGTATTGTGTTCCTGTTGGTGAGTAAGGTGACCAGAGCTCCTGGGGGGGGGGGGATTGGGTCGGCAACGCGCTTGCGATGCCTCTGGTGTTGCAGGCGTCTATAAGCTACGGTAATTGCTTACCATCAGGTGAGCCGTACGCTTGTTTGCCGACCTAGTGACATAAAAAAAAAGCTGTCCGACTGGGGAAGTACCTCCATCTTACAGAAGATTACGAAGGAGTAATACCGCTGTTGAGGTAGCCAGGTCTAAAATAATATTATAAATCTGAAGAGTTTGTTTGTTGGAACGTGCTAATATCAAAAATTACTGGTTCGAACTAAAAAAATATTTTTGTTGTGTTTATTCCATTTACCGAGGAACGCTATAGACTATATTATATTTAAATTAACGTGAGTGAAACCGCGTTGATCAGCTATGCTATATTCAAATCACAATATTTGTAAATGATTAGGTTTATTTAACTTTACTATTCTAGTTCACGTTATAATGATGACAAGACAAAGCCAAGTTAACACTTTATCTCAAAGTTGAATCAAAGGGTCTAAGTTACAATATTATTATTGTCTTCTGATTTGCGGGTACAGTTTATGTCACGATACAAAAAAGGGTTTATAACACTGCTTTCCATATCACAATGATATAATTATAATCTTTATCAAATTTATCTTTTCTTATCATTATTATGAATTATAATTCCGTTGAACTGAATGTGAATAATTGATTAATTTTTACTCTTATCTTTTATAACACTTTCTATAATTCCTGGATTACGGTTAATGTGTCATAAAACTTATTTTAATGCATGTCAGAGATAATATTATATAATTAACGAGTGTAAAACCGCAGGACAAAGCTTGTCGATGATAAAAGGATACTTCAACCTTAGAACACGCATTACTCTTATTAATATAATATTTATTTTAAATGAGGTAGGGTACAGTAGGAATTATCCTGTTCAAAATCTGGATGAAGTACTTCGATCTTACAGAATATCACAGCTAAATAATACTGCTTTCAAGCAGTGTTGTGTTGCTATAGTGAGTAAGGTGACCGTAGCTCCTGGGGAGGTTTGGGGTTAGAGTCGACAACGCGCTTGCGATGCTTTTGGTGTTGCAGGTGTCTATAACCTACGGTAATCGCCTATCATCAGGCATGGGCCGTACGCTTGTTGCAGACCTAGTTGTATAAAAAAAATCTGCTATAAACATTTCGTTAATCATTAAATCCAAACATAGTTTTACTACGTTCGAGGAAGACTATGCAATACGACTAAAATTATCGCGTGTGTTACGCTGACGCTACTTCATACATGACGTCACGACTCACTACACCAATTTAAACACTTGATTCAATCCTTACCATTCGCTTCTATCAGTATAACCTACTTCTGTGTGTCCCTTTAATCGTTTATATTGTTACAATTCAATGTTTAACATTTTCATGTCATACAAATAACATTCGTCTAAGAATACCTCCTTGCGGTATGTTTATACGTTTTTTAACGAACTACAATAAAATAATAAATAGTGATTTATTAAAAATATGGTCTTAACTTTATTAATAATATTAATAATATTAAATTTCTTTATATTTTAAATCGTAACGAGTACGTGTTAACGATAAAAACAATTTCTGTAATTGATGGACGGGTAATTCTTTAAATGAAAACCCAGTATCTGACATAAACTGGTAAAAATATTTAACGATACTGTCCAGACTACTTGGCAACACACGATGTAAATGTTATATTCAGTCGCCGTAGTTAATGGCATTAGTTGAGTGAAATAATCTCGAAATCAATTTATAATTCTTTACGCGTCGCACAATGCATTTGAAACATATTTGGTATTATTAATTGAAAAATAATTATGGATTAATACGAGTTGATTCTCTCGTAGGATAGCTGATGCTGTATTGATGATACAGAAAAGATTAGTTAGTTTCCTTGCCGTTTTCTCTCGGTACCATCTACACACCGATGGTAGCTTATGTAGGTCTTCTTTTCTTACTTATAATTTTATAAAAGACGCCCAAATGAGTAGACAACTCCATCTGGTAATAAGTGTTTACTGTCGTACATAGAATTCTCTGATAGTAAAGATTTTGTGTGTCCTGCTGGTATTGGGAAAATGTGTTAGAAATAAAGCTCGAAAACCCCGAATTATAGCGTTCATGGAAAACCTAAACCGTAAAATTTCTTAAATGAAGATTCAAGTAGGTAGTGCTTTAAATCAAAAATTTAATGAAACAAGTTTTTCGGATTTTATCGCGGTTTATTAGATTCCAGATGTTTCTGATACTTTACAGTAACTATGGTCACGGGAGAATCATGTCAGTCCTCCCCGACCCGTGTTTCATTATAATGAGTGAAATTAGCGTAAATATTAGACAACAATATCTTGAATATATTTTTAATCTTTGAGGTGGACATTACGAATATAAAATTTGTTAAATAGGTCGCCTCGTAGGCGTGTTTACAAAGTGCTTACTATAGTACAGTTAGACCAAGCTCGCCTGCGTCACTCTCTGTTCCTCATTTGTTCTATTTCGTCTAGACACGAATTGGCCTAATTTATTTCAATTCGATTTTCTATGAAAATTGGTGATTATTTAATTGAATTTTTTGACCGTTTCCGCTTAAGGTCAATGTATACTTATATTTCCGTTGACATTTTTAAATAATAATGATTATATCTATACTCATGTCATCAGGGTTTCGTATCTTATGCGTGTCAACTTGACTATGGACTAAAGGACGGGTTGACGCAGCGGTCACAGCACTGTCTGTTGCGCTGGCGCTCGCGGGTTCGATCCCCGCTCACGACAGACAGTTGTATTGGCCATGACAGTTGTATTGGTTTGTCGTGGACGGGGCGTTTGTGGTTATGTATTCTGTGTTTCCGGATCCCAGACTCGGGAGAAAAACCTACTGGGGGCCGTTGAGAGTAAGCGTTTATTTATTTATTTATTTTCATTAATCTTTCGCACGATACTTGGTATTTTTTAAATTTATTTAGATATCCACTTCAAATTGTCTCGATAAATATACCTAATACTGTTGCTAATATAACCATAAACTAATACTATTACTTCAGCTATCGCAGTCCACTGCTGGACATTCTTAAGTTCGCGTCAGACATCCCGATTTTCCGCAATCCTCATCCACCCTACATCGGGCAATAGGGCCGAAATTTTTTTGTAAGGGTTTCGCCCACAGTCACCACGCTGGCCAGGCGGGTTGGTGACCGCAGGGCTGGCTTTATCGCACCGAAGACGCTGCTGCCCGTCTTTGGTCTGTGTATTTTGAAGTCAGCAGTTGGATGTGTAGTGTGCCTATGATATCCCGCCATCGGTCGGCTACCTTAGTCCCATGCTGATATAGGAACTTTTTTAACCCTTAGTTGTCTCTTACTGCACCCACAGGAAGAGAAGCGGTGGCTATATACTTTACTGCCGTAGCCACGGCAAATATAACCATATAATAGAAAATAAAATTGAAAATAAATAATTAGGCGCATTATGGACAACGGCACATTCTTGCTTGATTTCAGTTGTGATGATTATGGGATTCTTGTTATATGACATCCGCTGCTAACTAGCTAATACTTTAAACTTTGAAAATGGGCAATAATTTAAGGTTTACCCCCTCCCTACATTATGATAAAATGTTCAAAACTGATAAATTATGCAAAAACGTATTATTTAATCATTTTGTTTTTTCTCTAAAAAAAAAAAACTTCAACTAGGTACCGCGACTTCAGCACCAGTTTGCGTATACGAAAATTTAGACATCAAAATGGTTACACTTGGTAAAAAATTTGAAACATAAAAAAAAAACGATCGAATCGAGAACTCCACCTTTATTAAAGTCGGTTGAAAAGATTACGCTGAGATCTCTTGTGACATGATCGAGGCGAAGGCGAAAGATTTGAGAATGTTGTTTATGTACTAGTAGCAGTTGCCGGTCTATTTATACGCGGCGATGACCAGCGACCTTCGAGCCGTAATTGTTGGACGTGGGCATCGCGTCACAGCTGTTAGATCTGACTAAGCGCTACGGCGGGGACATCCCTACTCGTAGATTTCAGTTAGTAAAATATTCATGAGACTTAGAAAACCAAAGCAAATTTTAACAAGATAGTATGTATACATGGTTTTGGTCATTGTTTTTGGTCAATAAGATTGGTGTGATTGGTGGCAAATAAGCTACCTAATGATAAGCAGAGACATTATTGTTATTGATTAATTATTATGGTAAACAACCCTAACTTAGATTAAGATTTTGCCCAAATTGACGACGCGTTGGCGCAGCGGTCACATCGATCGTCGCCGTTTCGATCCCCGCACATGACAGTCATTTGTATTGGCCAAACAGATATTTGTCGTGGTCTGGGCGTTTGTGCTTGTGTATTGTGTGTTTCCGGACCCCTGATACAGGAGACAATCCTACTTGGGGCCGTTGAGTGTGAAGCGATTATTTATTTATTTAAGTAAAATTTGTGGCAGCTCTAACTACCGACCGAAGTGCTTGAGGCACCTCGGTCAGTAGTTAGGGCATAACAGAAGATAGCAGCTAAATAATACTGCACTTAAGTATAGGCCAGGAGAGGGTCGGCTATCCATAGGCTAAGTAAGGTACCACTTGGTAAGGTTGCTTACCATCGGAAAGACGTACGTACACGGGAGACGTACGTGTACGCTTGTTTGCCACTTTTGTTATAGATAATTATCAAGAACTAGCTGTGTCCCGCGGTTTCACACTTGTTAATTTGAGGGGGGGGGGGGGGAAAGAGCCTACAGCCTTTCTCGGTAAATGGACTATCCAACACAATAAGAATTTATCAATTCCAACCAGTGATTCCTGTTATGTTAATAGACTTTTCAGCTTTATAATGTTAGTGTAAACTAGTTCCTTTTTCTTGCAAGTAAGTAAGCTCAAAGAGACTTAAAATGTATCTAAAGTTTATTTCCTTTTTTATAACGGATGCGAAATTGTTACGTGTATGTCAGTAACTTCTGTCAGACACGGGAGCGAGCGGAAGTCCCGCGGAATGAGGAAGTTGCATGAATCACACAAACTTGAGTGTACGTGTTTTCTAACTCAAGGTCAAACTTGTTTATTGTTAGTTCCGGTTTTCATACATACCGATATGGTAAATAAATTCCAATGAAAATGAGAGTATGTCTACTAAGTAAGGCGTGGAAATATTTATATATTTAAATATTTGTACTTTGATTTCGATTCAAGTTGCATCTGTTTAGAGCCTGATATGACGCTATTGCGTGTCTTTCGTTTGGAAAATAACGTTAATTATTATTATTGTTATTTTAATTAAAATAAATAAATCGCAAATGGCGAGTCTCGGTTGGCAAGTGACGCTGTTTTCCATTTCAGGATTTTGGGCTCTATTCGCCTGAGTTTGGGTGTAATATATATTTGTTGGATTATTTGAAAAGCATATCGATATGTATATCAGTTAATTGTAATGTAAACACATGGGAACTAAGTTAATGATTTTAAGAACAGAGGACCTTTAGTATACCTAGTAGATTTTCTTATAACGTAACCTTTTCTTTCGCCAGGTCAATGGGAGAAACTACCGTTGTGGACGCTAGAACGCGAGCTGGTGACGCAGAACATCGCTGAGAAGGAGAGCATCAAAGTGCTGGAGAAGGCCACCGTCCCCATCGTCAAAATGACGGACAAATACTCCGATGTCAAGGTACTGCCCACAATCAGACCAATCAGATCTACCAGACTTATACTCCATTGCAGATACTAACACTGTCTATATAACAAGATTTATTTGACATCGATTTACTAAATTTTCGCATGACACCTGAATAAAACGTAGGAAACTTTATCGTGAGCTCAGTTCTTGTGTCCACCGATCGATCATTTTGTCAATGTGCCACCATACACCAGCACCCGTAAGGTGCTGTTTCCCTTCCTGCTGTCAGTGTGTACATGTGTACATGTGTGTGTGTACATGTGTACCTGATGAATTTTGTAGTTTATGGTTTGCTAGTAGGAATATCTTAAAAATTGAATTAACTAAACTTTTATTTCTTAAATACTGTTGTGTCTGATAACTGAGAATTTCCTGCTCAAAATATGGGACAGCCCGACTGGGGTAGTATCTCGTAGTACAAAAGATCGCAGCAAAATAATACTGTTTTTAGCAGTATTGAGGATTTGGGGTAGGATTGGCAACGCGCTTGCGATGTTTCTGGTGTTGCAGACGTCTATAAGCTACGCTAATCACTTACCATCAGGTGAGTCGTACGCTTGTTTGCCGACCTAGTTATATATACAAAAAAAAACTCGTTGATTTATATGATTAACTAAACTGCACAAACAAAGTCGTAAGAAAAAATGTATTCGTGTAAAGATGAATATTGTGTAATCGTTAAAAATAAAACTGATTCAGATGCCATCGGTATGTGTAAATAAACACCGATAAAAGTATTACTCGCTGATAAGTGACTTGTTTTAAGCTATATGTACACTAACGTTATAAAGCGAAAGAGGTGCTAAACTAAGAAACTATTAATATTTTCAATTATTTTTACTATTAACTCATTTAAAAATGTCTAAATAATTTATAAATATCTAGATAAACGCAATTTAAAAATAGGAGTTGGTGGTAGAAGGGTGAAAATTTAGGGTTGTATGTATTTTTCAACGCCAAATCATATAATCATTGAAAAATATTATAATTATTTATTTTTTATATTTATATAATCATATATCAATAAATTAAAAAATAAATAATTTATCAAAAAAAAAAAATAGTGTGGACTACCCTTAACATTTAAGGGGATGAAAAATAGATGTTGTTCGATTCTCAGACCTACCCGATATGCACACAAAATTTCATGAGAATTGGTCAAGCCGTTTCGGAGGAGTTTAACTACAAACACCGCGACACGAGAATTTTATATTATATTAGATTTAAAGTTTCCTAAACTGCCGCAGGTACTTAAAGTATTAAACAACATATTTTATCATGAAATTCGATTTATATGCTTTGAATTGAGGGTTATACAGTAATACATGATTCACTTATCCGTAGCCACAGTTGCTGAAGAGTAAAGTATTTAAACTTAACAACTCGTGCGAGACAAAAAAATCAGTTTATTGCTTATCTGTACAACTGTTGGAGTGTCTGTTTGTAATATTGAAATAACAGCTTTTTGACTAAAAGCATATGGATGTATACACAGTAAAAATTCCAAAATAACATTTTTTTTACAATTTTTCTCGGTCTGTCTGTCTATCCGTTAGTTCCGGCTAATCTCTGAAATGGCTGGAACGATTTTGACGGGATTTTCACTGACAGATAGCTTATGTAATAAGGAGTAATTTAGACTACTTTTATTTTTGAAATGTATTTGATTTATTAGTCTGCGAACTGGACAATAACTTTTTTGTTAAATTCCACGCGAACGAAGTCGCGGGCACAGCTAATATTATAGTAAACAACTAGCACGTTCTCGATTGTAGTCGAATTGGGCGATTTTTTTTACTGTTTCACTTTTTTGTAATGTATGTCCACAATACGGTCTGAAAATAAAATAAAAATCAACTCTGATATGTTATCTACTTTATCATTTTAGATGACATAATATTGACCACATTTACTGACCTTGATTACCAAATGAGTTCCCATATAAAATGGCAAAAAAAAAAAAAAACGCCTAGTGTAATGAAATATGTATTGATAATGTAAATGTTTATCAGGTGGATATATCGTTCAACATGAGCAGCGGGGTCAAGAGTGCGGAGCTCATCAAGCAGTTTAAGGTCAGTGTTTACAGGTCATACAGGGGTCAAGACGCTGTCTCTTAGGATTTCTAGGGTGCAAAATCGAAATCAACAATTTCATTCAAGTAGGCTTCAAAAGCACGTCGAACGAATCGTCACTTCAAAAATTATAATTGTATTAATTTTTAAATATTTGATGAAAATGTGAAGCTAACACAGATTCGAAATGTATAGTTAGATTCTGCAAGAAACTCCCCGTTTACTCTTAAAAAACTGTAAATCGTTTTTAATTTAGTCATTATTGCATGAAATATAGCCTCAATAAATTAAATGTAAAGGTCAAAACAGTAGAAAGAATATTCATCATCATCATCATTACAGCCTATCGCAGTCCACTGCTGGACATAGGTCTCCACAAGTTGCGCCAAAAATGGCGTGAATTCATGTGTGTTGCCCATAGTCACCACGCTGGGCAGGCTAGTTGGTGACCGCAGGGCTGGCTTTCTCGCACCGAAGAACCCGTCTTGTATGTCGTCGTGTATTTCAAAGCCAGCAGTTGGATGTTTATCCCGCCATCGGTCGGCTTTTTAAGTTCCAAGGTGGTAGTGGAACTGTGTGTTATCCCTTAGTCGCCTCTTACGACACCCACGGGAAGATATTTACTGCCGTAACCACACAGCAGCAATAAGAATATTATAATCGATAAATGTGTTACGTTTGGACATCTACATCAATCCTAATAACCTAATCCTTGAACTTTTCTTTATGCATGATCACATCCTTTATCAATGGCAAATGATGTTATATATGGCTGTATTACGCACATGTATGAGTTAAGTATATAGCTTGAAAAAATTTCTAGGATTTTCATTAATTTCACGTTTTCAAAGTAAAAACACTATAATTGTAATATATAATACACACGATTATACCAGCACAAAGCTCAAGGCAATTAATTGGATAAAGAAATTTAGGCATTTAACTGAGGTAGGGGGCACAGCAGGAATTTCCTGCTCAAAATATGGAGCAGCCCGGCTGGGGTAGTACCTCGACCTTACAGAAGATCACAGCAAAATAATACTGTTTTCAAGCAGTATTGTGTTCCTGTTGGTGAGTAAGGTGACCAGAGCTCCTGGGGGGATCGGGGGTTGGGTCGGCAACGCGCTTGCGATGCTTCTGGTGTTGCAGGCGTCTATAAGCTACGGTAATCGCTTACCATCAGGTGAGCCGTACGCTTGTTTGCCGACCTAGTGACATAAAAAAAAAAAACCTTAACAGTTTTCGTATATTAAATCTTTGATAGTGTAATCTACTTTACAAATAATCTCGGCCTTGGCATTCCGATGTACTTGAACACTTGATTGTTACATCACTCGCTAATATCACTGATAGTTCAATGGTTATGGACAGAATGTTATGAATTTAGTTTCGAATACAATTTCGGTTTTATAAACTCTCAGGGTCGCTGGACTGGTTTATATGTCATTGAATTTTACCATGTTTGTTGCTTGTCATTTTTGCGCACACGTGATCATGGCGCTTGCAATTGATACCGTATATCGTTAATTTACAATTACCAACAAAAAGTGCTTGTGGCAGTTCCCACAAGCGACTCATTTTTACTCCTTATTAAACGGTTACCGTTATGTTTAAAAATTCATAAAACTTACAAGAGATGTTGAGCGCTCATTCAAGGAAAGAAACCGTTTCTTATTTTTTGACAGCGTTTTTTGTACGCTTCCTTAAGGAGTAAATACATGGTAAATCTCCATCCCCTTTTTCACATAAATCACAGCGAATACGTTTGCATGTGTATGTTCAAGTAATCCTAATATTACAGTAGAACTCTGTTAGATACGTTTGTGTCATTGCCAAAATATGTATGTCAGAAGATAAAAAGGGATTCTGCTCAAAGTCACGCGTTAGTTTGCTATTTTCTTGATATTTGATTTATTTCTTCAAAAAACACGTCTAAAACCGGTCAATACTTGTTATACTCGTATGTCGAAAATTGGACAACTATAAACAATTTAAAAAAAAACCAGTGTGTAACACACGACTGAAGTAAAACTTACCAAACATAACGCTCTCTCTTTCTGTCTCCACTAATTTATATCTCCCTCTCAACTTCCGTTCGCCCCGCCTGATCACACTCTTCGTAACGTCTACGTCATGCATTCATTAGCTTACTCCCCAAATCAAGCGTACGTAAGGAACTTTTACTTCGATAATTAAGAATATCAGTTACAATATTTAACTAGGCACATCAAATTATAAATTCATACAAAGTAAGATTGATCGCAATTTGAATGCAATGAGATTATTATATCCTTGATCAAACCTAATCTCTCATACTGGAACTAGTCAACTACATTGGAATTTGCTGCTTAAACGTCTTTTCAAGATACTTTAATGGAGTATCTTTCCTCATGCCAGCTTATGTTTTTCTTACAGGAAAAATACCCAGTACTATCTCGTCTAGTCATGGTCCTCAAGCAGTTCTTACTGCAGCGCGACCTGAACGAAGTGTTCACTGGGGGCATTTCATCGTACTCGCTGATCCTCATGTGTATCAGTTTCCTTCAACTACATCCACGCCCCGAACGTCTCCGTCAACCTCACAACTTGGGCGTGCTGCTCATAGAGTTTTTCGAACTATATGGACGCAAGTTCAACTACGTCAAGACGGCGATACGAGTGAAGAACGGGGGATCGTATGTCTCGAAGGATGAATTACAAAAGGTAAGCTGAGACATATTTAATGTGTAAAGTAGGGGTTGGAAACTTGGCCAAATAGAAGACAGAAAGATTGTCTAAGAAAACATTAGGTCTATTTTTGGTCTGCAGAAGTTTTGGTTCTTTGTTCGAATGTGATTGATTCAAGAAATGAAGGCAAGAGAGTCCCTTTTTAAATGATGGTGTATAAGAATCGAATAGTCACGAGTTAATTTATAAAATGTCACATTGTGTAACTTCCGTGGATATGATGTAATTCGAAAGTCTAGTAACCGAATTTTCTGCAGAGCTTAAAATATAATAAATATTGTTTTGTTGTCTTCAGGAAATGAATGACGGACACCGCCCATCGCTGCTCTGCATAGAAGATCCGTTGACCGCCGGCAACGATATCGGTCGCTCCAGCTACGGCGCGATACAAGTCAAACAGGTCATTTTCATTACATATTCTACATACATAGCCAGTTTGTGATGCATTTTGGTCTGCATTTGAAAATTTAGGCTTTTTGAACACTTGATTCTATGGGACTTACTGATATTGTCATTTTGAAACTCCTGTTATTTTGATGACGTTGCAGACGCCACGGTCAGAGGTCTTTCCCTCTTTTATGTGTTCGATTACACTAAAATGGTTACCCAAGTAATACCCGGGAAGAGGGTTTGTACTTGTATATTGAGTGTTTGAGTGTGAGGTGTTTTTTATTATTATATTTATTGTTACGTTTTTACAAATCGAAACCGAGAATTCATTTTGGCACCTTAGTGATCATACGTACAGCTATTAATTGTCTACACTTTAGACTCAAAAGTTTGAGTTGTACAAAGTGGGTTACAAGTTTCATACATTGCGCGTCCAAGCATATGGTATAAAATAGGGTAGGAGTTATAATATATCATTTAAATGACGTTTGTGTTGCAGGCGTTCGACTACGGCTACATAATCCTGCAGCAGGCCGTCGCGCCTCACAACGCTCTGCTGGCGCGCCACAGCGTGCTGGGCCGAGTGGTGCGAGTGACCGACCACGTGCTGCAGTACCGGCGCTGGGTGCGAGACACCTTCGAGCCCTTCTTCTTCCCGCAGCGCGTTCGCCCGCGCCGTCCCCATTCGCCCGATCGATCGCCCGACCGCTCGCCCGATCAGTCGCCCGACCAGTCGCCCGAGCCCTCGCCCGACCAGTCGCCCGACCGCACGCCCGACCCGTCGCCCTCGGACACGGAACCGGTGAGTACGATTTGGACATTGCAGATTCCTTTTGCGTTTATAATGAGACGTGCCAGTCTGGTCCTCTTTACGTTTGAACGCATGAGACTTTAAACGCGCCTTGGATCGCTCTGAGTACAAATTGAGATTGTAACGACACGTGTCGGACTCGTCCTCATTCTCTTACTGCTTGAACTGTTCGCTTAAATGCACGCTGGACTGCTCGTTCTGCTGAAGTCGTTTAATCGGTGTGTTATACTTGTCTTGTCACCGGGCTGCTGACATAAAATAAATTGAGTAATAACCGTTCACATTCGGATGTAGCTCTATGTTTTGGCCATTCAAACTGTTCAGTTCCGCAGAACTGCTATAACAAATTCGATCCACCCGAGGATCTGCCAACACCGCACTTCCCAGTGTTATGTGACGGGATAAAAGAAATGTAAAACTTGAATGTGTTCCGGTTGCAGGAGTGGTCAGACAGCGGGCCGGGCGCGCGCACGTCGCCGCCGCCGCTGTCGGCGCTGCAGTGCTCCTCGCCCACGCCGCGCCGCGTGTCCGCGCACCAGAACCTCATCATCCACCACATCACCTCCAACTCCGACTTCAACAACATACCCTCAGGTGAATACGGTGAGCCCGCACTCCGCACTACCGCCACACACGTGCGCTCCTCGCCCACGCCGCGCCGCGTGTCCGCGCACCAGAACCTCATCATCCCCCACACCACTACCACGCCCCCCCACTGACCTCGCTCTGCCCGCAGGCGTGATGCAGCAGCGCTTCGCCCCCCCGGGCGCGGAGGGCAAGGCCCGCGGGCGGCCGTTCCCGCCCAAGCAGCGCCGCTACAACGGCTCGCCCCCGCAGCGCTACCGAGCCTCGAGCCACAAGAAGCGCCGCGCCGCGCCGCAGCCGCGATGATGCCCCGTGACGCGGCCCGCCGGCGTGACGGGGCGTGACGCGACGTGACGCGGCGTGACGCGACCGGCGTGACGTGTCGCCGAGCGCCTGCGCGGGGCAGTGCTGTGACGCGGAGTGTCGTGTTGTTGGAGCCGTCGAGTGAGCCAGTGCAGTAATCTTGTGTGTGACTTATGAGTGACTGCCGTTGTGTACTCGTCTGAAATGTTCCATATGTATAATCGAGTTGTTTATAATGTATAATCACAGCATGGTTATATGCGTACTAGAAGGTATTGGTGCTCCGGCGTCGGAAAATTCTCCTGTCCCTCGCGACGTTCCGAACCGATAATGAGACTGCAGTTACTGACGGCGGGCCACCGCCGGTGTTTATAGTGAGATAGTGTATGCCTCGTAACGTTAAGACCCGGCCTCGACCGACTCGACGCTAGCCTATTTTATCGTAAAATGGTTCTACAGTAATAATAATAAAAAACTATAAAAAAAAAATATTCCTTAACGTAATTACCGGCTCGTTTTAAGCAGCCGTCTAGTATACATGTATGAGAGGAAATGATGGTTATGCTTAGGTTATTCGTGGATCTTATGGTGTTTTTATGTAAAGTTCAAAATTCGTGAATAAGTTCCCGTTCCGCGTCAATGTACCGCGCCGTTCCTTATATATTAAACTGTTGTATCCGTGATCAGTGAGTGACGGGGAGTGAAAGTTTATATAACACCAATTCTAATGAAATTTTGTATTAGCGTAGACGGTAGCAAGTATATTGCTGTGTGATTTGATATCTTACATGTACGGAATAGTGACCGGTTCTGTATGAAACGTCGATAGCTTTTAATTATTTTTATACGACAGCCATCGTGTAGGTTGTGTTAGTTTAGGGTCAACGACTACACTTTTATTAAATAAAATAATCCAATAACTAAGAACAATATAATTGCTGCAATTGTCTTATTCAAACTGATGTAGTGTACAATGAGATCTTGGTGCATTGCTAATAAACAAAAAAAAAAGCAGTTAAATACACAACTAAGCTCCTATCATACTAATTTACTGCCTAATATTGGGTTTATAGTAGCAACAAGCCTAACTTTGTTTAATTAGAGCATGTATTTTATAGCAATTATAGCAGAATTATATTATATACTAACAAAAGTCCACTTAATACGAGATAATGTTACTATTCTCAACTGGATACGTTTCGTTCAAGTAGGTCTTTGAAAGCTCTTTTAAATGTCCAGTAAAAATGAAATAATTATAGTAATTGTTATTCTTGTTTATATTGACTAAGCCAGCAAGAAATGAAACGATTACATTTAGACAACAAAGTTTTGCTTCTGAAAATATCAAATAATACCTAACTATCTAATTCTTTAAATGATTACTAGTATGACAGGAGACTTATTTCATTTATCCCGCATAAGACGCTACACTTAGACGTACCGAACAACGTCCGAACATATTTTATCAACTTCTCCGACTGTAAGATTATGAACTGTCATTTCACCGCAGTAAATACCGATATTCACATTTTATACTATTTATATTGCATCTGTTATTTCGTTGATAATGTACGAAGCAGTCGTTTGTTCCGAATAATTATAATAAATTAAAAAATAAAATTTACTATTCGATAATAATGTAAAGAAATATAGTTTGTTAGTAATTAATCAATTGTAACTAATAAACGATTCCTAATAATATATCAAATGCTACGTTATCAAAGAGTAATTAACGTTCTAAAGGGCAAGCTCATAGCTCTCAGCTCTTAAATAACAATTTAAACCTAATCTCTTAAAGCCAATACATAATGTTCTTTGAAAATATTGAGAATACGGCAAATAACTAGAAAACTTTTTATTATTTACTAAATTATAGATACATTGTATTATGTAAACACTACGCAGTAATTGTATGTAGTGCAATTAATTATATCAAGTATGCGAATCTTTTACATAATCATAATTCTAAAGTTATAGTTAGCCTCTGGTTTAGCGATGTGTAGAAATAATATATAACTCTATTTTTCCGTTTTGTCTCATCAATTTGCTCAAAGAAATTACTTTAATGAACCAGTGCCTTTATGTGTATGTTGTGTGTATTGCGACGTTTGACTATATCTGTTCTTGAAATACTACATGCTTGGGTTCCTTGTTATCTTCTGTGTTAGTCGTGCACAGACAGACGAAGTTGGTGAGATTTTAGTGTATTTAGTGTAAATTTCACTTCAAAGACTGCTTCGTGCACTCACAGTTAGGTATTCTCGCTAGCTAGTACTTAATGTTTTGTAGGCGTTGTACACAGACTCCACAGCGTGGATGTTGCATCCTAGGAAATTATGTTTAAAATGTATTCCCCTCAGTTATCGTCTAGGTCTCTCTGAACCTCGTATTTATATTGTAAATATTCCTTATTTATTTGTAAATTTGTTAATCGTAAACATTTCATATGTATATCTGTTTTTTATATAGACAAGTATTTCTGATCCGGTTCAAATATTTGGATCAGATTGTATTTAATGCTGCACGTAACTCTGATGAGCTAAGCGATATGGATCAGACATGAGCCAGTTCAGTAAGGAATGAGCCGCTTCAGAAAAAAAAAATGATCCAATAAAAATCCAAATATTTGAATTGCAATTCGTAGCTCGTATTTATGGATTGAGTTACCGGTGTATACTTTTACTGTAAGTCGACGTAAAAGTTACAATAGACCGATCTTATTTCGTTTGCTCAATGACTAGCTATCACTTATGATGTAAACTTGCTGTAACTATCTCACACGGATGTTAGGTTAACACGCTATACTGCCATAGGTAACGTGAATGACGATGTTAGAAGATATTTAGTCATTGTGAAATGAATAAAAAAAAATACTATTAGTCTATTAATGAGAATAATCGATTTTCTAAACGTTTTTGTAACTATAAAGGCGTGTACATATCGCGATTACAGAAATGTTTCTAACATTCTTGTCGTTGCGAGTGTGTACACGTGCTTTGTAACTGACGAGTAACAAGTTAATGCTAATATTTTTTAAACAAAAAAATACAAAAATTATAAAAAACGTAATATTAACGAGTGCAACTAAAAGTACTGTACGATATTTAGTTTGTAAGTTTTATTGTAGCTTGGCGGAGGAAATGGCTGAAAAAAAAAACAAAAAACTAAAAAAAAATCAATTAAAGTGTCCATAAATTACAATTAATGGTATTATCGACTATAAACAGCTTGTAAAACGCGAAATTGCATTAAATAATTAATACACTTTTAATTTTATCCAACATGCAGTTCTTAATCAACTTTGTATGAGAGAAAAATATGCATTCACAAAAAAAAAAAATGATAGTAATGTGACAAATAAATATTATTATAAAATGAGCCAAATTACACTTTTTTTTTTGAAAGGCGATCCTTAATTTGTAACTTTATTTAATGTTCAAGTTTTGCTGTTAATCGATCGTAATTAATTATATTTCAGTAAAAATTTGAACCGTTATAAAATAATTCAAATGAATGGACAGCGGAGTCCCAAGTAGAAGGGTGTCCTTGATACATTTTAAGTACATCTGTACACAATACAATTCGATGAAAATTATTTCAAAATAAATGAAAAATATTAAAAACGAATACATTAAAAAATACAGAAAACATTATTCATATCAACAGAAATAAAAAACGTCAATGTCTATTAATTCAGGATTGTTGTTAACTTTATATAATATAAAATAATAAATAAAAAAATGTTTAAGACAAAATGGAGGTCTTAGGAATTAAAATTAATAACCATAAAAAGGATTTAAAATCTGAATGTAACAACGTTATTGAAGTATATCTATGTAATCATCAAAATTATGAATATCGCAGCGATCCGAGATTAAATCTTTCAGATGATTTAAACAAACATTTTTTTAAAGACCGTAAACGTGTAACAGCTTCAAAGAAACGCAAACAGTCATTAACAATTTTCTTTGTTCTTAAACAAAATAATAATAATAATACTAATAAATTACATCGACAACTATAAAAAAATTATATATTAGTAAATGAGAACATCATTGACATAGTCCAGGTCAATTAAATACACGTTATTAGAAATAACTCAAAAACTCGTCAGATCTCGGTACACCCATTAAAAAGTTATGACGTAACACTTAAAAAACTAACGTCGAATTAAGAACCATCACTATTAAAAAAAAAAAAAGAAAAAAAATTAACAGATTAAAAAAAAAGCAGATTTTCTTTTTTTTTTTAATATAATTTTAGTGTTCTTAAATTCGACAAAATGTTAATACAGAATGATTTGTTTCTGGCTAGAATTTGTCTTTGTTGATTTCCCCACCGTGTCGTCTAGAGCACGTAAAGTTATCGTCACTCATGATACAATGACCGCCAGTCCCCAATACAGAAAGTGGCGAATTAAGCCTGAACCCATAAATCGTTTCATAAGGAATAAACATCGAATTATTTAATTATATTTTTATAATGTAGTGTTATGGGTTGTCAAATAAAACCTCTAAAAATCGGATAGAAACTCCGCAGTTAGTCTTTTAACGGATTTTAAATTATTATATTGCCCGGACAGACTTCGTTCTGTCAAAATTAATAGTAAAAATTAAATAAATGTAACGTTTTCCGTGATCACGTTATTTATATCTCGTTTTTAATTTTTTTTTAATTTTTATTTTAAGTTTTAAAACCTTCCGTGGACTCTTAAGGGACATATAAAAAATAAATTAGCCGAATTGGTCGAGCCATTCCTTAGTTATGCGCTTAGCAACATTCATTTTTATTTATATAGATTTAATCAGGTCTTCCATGAAATACAGCGCTACTAAACTAAAAATGTAACCCAAGCGGCTTTCGTGCCCCGGACGATATATAGTTATATTTTTTCACGGATGATCTCCAAATGAAAACATTTTGTCGAAAGTTTTCTTTTCATTAATCCTTAATATAGTTTGAACATCGTACAATTTCAGCTGGAATTGACTTTTAAAATATACTTGATTTAATTCACATTTATGATAAATATTGATTAATGAAATCCATTGTAATTGCGACTTTCCTATTTGTTCATTATAGCGATGGTTCGTTTAATACGTAGTAGTCTTGAAGATAATATAAAATATATAATAAACACGAAGTTCTGTATAATTGGTAATCTCACCAGTAAATAGAAAGTGATGAAAGACATTTATGAACCTTCACAAGTACCCGAGTGTAAGTAAAAATAACGAACTAATACCATTTCAATACAAACAAATATACGAACAAATCAAATATATTCTCAACATATATATCTCTGTACACGTCATATAAACTTGATAATAATGATAATAAATATGTTAAAAACAATATACGTGTTATGTAAATTGCGTTCATACTACAATTGCATATGTATTATGATTCAGGGAGTCACTTTCAAAACTAGAAATTTCCCCTTTTTTCCGAAAATTCAATATTGTTTAAAGCTTTTTAGACTTGCTTGTGAAGGATTTTAATTGTTTCAATAGAAGAAGCGTCGTTGAAAATGTTCGTTTTAAAAGTTGTGTACAAAAAAATAATGTAAAACTAACTTGCAAATTGCTTCCTGAGTCGTTATGTGTACAGTATGAACAGTGCTTTGCTATACATACATTAGGTGCGCGTACACTCGGCGACTGTCGGCCACTTCTCTCCCGCGCGAGCGTTCGTTTTGTATCTTTAGTACATTGTTAGTTATATACATAATGTAATTGTACATACGTCTGTACATAGCGTGTAAATACACCTGAGATATATATATTTAATATTAATGTAAAGTTTGGTTTAAAGAGAAGTTTTAAAATAAAATAAATTTTTGAAAAAAAAATACAAAAAAATAAAATAAAGACATACAGTGAGTATGAAGTGGAAAAAGCAATTTTGTCTTTTATTTATTTCCCATTTACTTCTAGTATTCGTACTTTATGTGCTTGGTATTAAAATTTGTTTAAGAATTTCAAGTTTATGACAAGAAATAAGTTTCAACTTATACTAAGGCACTAGAGTAGATTACTGTTTGATATCTACGAGAAAACAAGTTTTAGGCATTTAAAAGCGATAAGTTTGAATGGTTTTCAGCCAATCTGAAAATTTACAAATATGATTTGGATCTGGATTTGAAACCTTAAAACCTCAACATATTCTCGAGGTGTTATGAAAATTTAATACCTTTAAAAAACGAGTGTGCTTTAGACCACACGACTGAAGTAAACTTCCTCAGCAATAGGCCTGCTCTGTCTTAGATATACGAAACGTAACTGGCCATGAGAGAAAGAAAATGTGAAAATGCAGTCCACTGCTGGACATAGGCCTCCCCAAGCTCGCACTAGACATTCCGTTTTTCCGCAATCCTCATCCAGTCTACACTGACAATCTTACGTAGATCGTCGGTCCAGCGGGCCGACGAGTACGTCCCACACTGCGTTTGCCAACACGCGGTCCACACTCGAGGACATACGTAAAAAATACAGTCGAATTGAGAACCCCCTCCTTTTTTGAAAGTTGTTTACCTATTTGGTACCATGTTAATTCTAGAAATTACCTATATACATCATATTATGAAAGTGTTTCTTGTACTCTTTAGCTATTTTATCCGGTTTACTTCATATCCTTACATACATAATACTTCTCACCATTTCAGCCTATTGTAGTCCACTGCTGGACATAGGCCTGCACAAGTTCGGGCCAAAAATGGCGTGAACTCATGTATGTTGCCCATAGTCACTACGTTGGGCAGGCGGGTTGGTGACCCCCGTGCTGGCTTTGTCGCACCGAAGACGCGGCTGCCCGTCTTTGGCCTGTGTATTTCAAAGCCAGCAGTTGGATGGTTATCCTGCCATCAGTCGGCTTTTTAAGTTCCAAGGTGGTAGTGGAACTGTGTTATCCCTTAGTCGCCTCTTATTACACCCACGGGAAGAGAGAGGGTGGCTATATTCTTTAATGCCGTAGCCACACAGCATACAATACTTCTACATACACCTAATCCAGGACATCTATCTACATATATAGGTCATTTAAAATGTAATAATTATACGCCGTGCATCAGATTTAATTGGACTGGTGAAATGTCTCATAAAATAAAGAAGCTTAATCTTTAACGCTAGTAAAGTTTCTTAGAAATACTACCTAATACCCTTAAGTGAAAACTTTGGTTAGTTTATGTCGAAGGATTTATGCAAAGCCAGCCGATCCGACTGCGGACGAATTCTCATTAAGTAATCTTAACTATAGTGATGGACTAACACTTGATACGGTAAGTATTTGACTCGCCCGTTAGCGCAGTTTGTAGTAGCTCCGCTTTTTGTTCCGCGGGTTGCGGGTTCGATTCCCACCTGAATCTGGATTTAATTGTTCAATTATTGTATTATTTCTATGTGTAAACATACATAGAAATAATACATACACACAAACACACATATATATATGTGTTTGTGTATGTATTATTTATAACAGTCGGCTGTTACATTTAAAACCTCATTAAGATTCTTACCATAGGAATTTGTTCAAACGACCGTGTGTATGCTATAAATATTTATTATTTATCATTATTCCATCATCATCATCATCATCATCATTACAGCCTATACAGTCCACTGCTGGACATAGGCCTCCACAAGTTTACGCCAAAAATAACGTGAACTCATGTGTTTTGCCCATAGTCACCATTATTTATTAACCTCTAAAATCTATTTTATACAATGAGTCTATTGAATAGTCACAATTATGGTAAAAGCGTCTTGAATGCAATCTCTGCTTATATCAGTCCAGTTACAAATATATTTAATATATTATTTAAAGTATTTCGAGCAAGCTATGAGAATATTATAAATAAGAAAGATTTTATTGTTTGTTTGTTTCCATTGAATGGGCTTCGAAACTACTGAACCGATTTGAAAAATTTTTTCACACGGAAGTTACACTATCCGCGGGTGACATAGGCTATATTAGGTATACTTTCAAAAAAATTTGAGAAAAAATAATTTTAGCATTTTTTTAAATATCCTATGATATATATATATATAATAAGATAACGCTATGATTAAAAGATGTGCGCTTTTACAATAACATAAAATTTAACGATGTAACTTTTAACTATATTTATTTAGGATGGGTAAAACGACGCATATAAAACAAACTCAACGGTCAGGATTATCCACACGGGAGCCTGTATATTGTTTTAGGAACACAGGCAATGTAACCAACTTCTTATATAAATATTACGCTTCGGGCTTCAATGTCTAAGTTTTAAAGTAGAACTCCGAAAATAGAGTTGTCTCTGCAATGCACTGGGCAACTACAGATCCAATAATATATCTAACATATAAAATTTTCGTATCGCGGTGTTTGTAGTTAAACTCCTCCGAAACGGCTTGACCAATTCTCATGAAATTTGGTGTGCATATTGGGTAGGTCTGAGAATCGAACAACATCTATCTTTCATCCCTCTAAATTAAGGTTAAAGGTAGTAGTACCGCTAATTTTTTTTCATTTTTAGATATTTTATTTATTTTATTATGATTTGACGTTGAAAAATACATATAACCCTAAATTTTCACCCTTCTACCACCAACCCCTATTTTTAAATAGCGTTTAGCGGCAAGACAACGTTTGCCGAGTCAGCTAGTCTACGTATAAATTATTACTTACTGCTCAAATTTCTAGCAGATCAAGAAGAATTCAAATGCATATTTTAGTGAATCTTTTGAAGATTTAATAATATAGGACAAACTTAATGTCGTCTGAGATGATAGCTCTGGTGTAGTGGTTCGAGTAGTCGCGTAAAATACCGACGATTTGTGGGTTCGATTCTCGCTCGGGATGGATTTTTGTATTTGTAAAAATATTCCTTCCGGTTTCGGTGTCTGTCCTTGTGGGTCCGTGCCGACCGTGGCCGTGGTACCGTGCCTTGAAGAGCACATTAAGCCGTCGGTCCCGGTTGTTATCATAAATACCTCATGTTAATATTACCACATTAATATTTAATATTTGCACACCGCAAGGTAGAACATGTTTGGACTATACTAATGTTAATCCTGTACAACTTCAACACCATGTTCTTGCAAATAAACATTATTATTATGATTATTATTACCTGAAAGCGATCGTTATTCATGTTAGGGAAATATCCACCAACCCGCAGCGGAGCACCGTGGTGGAATAAGCTGCAATCCTTCTTATACATGGAACTCTTGCCCAACAGTGGGATGTTATAGGCTGAATGCGATTCGAAGCTGCATTTGCATATCGTGATTCAACGTGAGTAAAACGAAAATTAGTTTAAATAATGTAAAATATGGCAGTAAATATCTCACAGCTTGGTAAAAGCTCTTAGTACTATTAAAGACATGGACAGATTAATGTGTCATGCTGCTCCAATGAAAACTTTTCTGACGGCGGTTCTCTTTGCAACGGTTTTCTTTTCTGCTGTCTTCAATATACGACATATTGACCTCTTAATTTAATTTTGTCAGTGATAATGATATAATATTTAGCGGACACCATCTCAAGTTTGGTTGACCACGAATTTTCGGCTAAAATTCATTCGTTTAAAATACACAAATTTTCAAATAGCAAACGAATTTCTGAATGATGGTGACTGAAAGCTCTTCGTCGCCAAACTTCGTCTTCAGTGGTTTCTACTAATTTTATACTTTCAAAGTTCACGATAATTGCTACATACTTTAGCCCTCATATCATCATTTTTATCTAATTATTTCTTTAATTAATAGATATGAAAAGAATAACTAAGACCAGAGCTCCTGGGAGGGGGGGGGGGGGGTGGGGGAATTGTTCGGTGACGCGCTTGCGATGCTTCTGGTGTTGCAGGCGTCTATAAGCTACGGTAAAGAGCCGTACGCTTGTTTGCCAACCTAGTGATATAAAAAAAACCCAATATTCGATTTTTATAAAAAAAAAAAAAAATAACAAATACTTATTATATTCAGGCTCTATGACAAACGATCCACGTTTACTTCACTACACTCTTTGGTTTGGTGGTGGACCATAATTAATTTAAATTATAACTTTAATATTTACATTAAACAAAAGTGTATATATGCGTGTGTGTGTGTCAAATACATGGTAGTGTGGTATATAGTGTGTGTAATTTTTTTTATTGATTTAATGTATTTTTTATGTATAATTAAAAAAAATAGCATTCTGCACTCCTTCTCTATATAAACTATAAGTGTACGAAATTTCATCGTCCTACGTCCGCGCAATTTTCGTAAAAAGGGGTACAAAGTTTTTGCTTCGTCAATTTTTTTTTATAATGCTTTTATCAAAAACTAATTTAATGACTTAAATTAGTTATAACATTGGTGTAGGTAAATGTTAAAAATAGCATATATTTTTTCATAAAATGAAACTGACCTTAATTTACGAAACGCCCCTTACGCTTGCAAATATTTAAATATCTTAATCCGGCCCAGTCCACGAGACTGCTAGTAGATGTCAATACATCCTGTATCCGGCGCGGATAAACTATTTTCCTCGAGTCAATTTCCTTGAGAGATATCTCCGTGAAAATTCATTCTTGACAAAAAAATAGTTTATTAAACATTATACATATTTATAATTCATAACTTAAGAACTAAATATTTACAGATAGTTTTGGTATAAGTAATGTCCGCGTGGAATTGTGCCAAGAATGCTGGCAGCATTTCCCCGTTGAATCGCTATGCCGATTCTTTGGGCAAGAATGCATCAGCCCTCTTGTCACCAGTGGAGGCAATAAGGCGAGGAGTTATCTCAAAAAAAATTAAGTTGACATCTTTTGAGGTGAAACTTCTGTAAGCGCATGAGGGTAATATATTTACGGATGAAACGGCAACGTTTTGATGAAACGGCAACGTTTTTTTTGATGGCGCTGGAACGGAAATCTAAAGCTTTAGATTTGTATAAATATAAACGAGACTTGAAAATTAGTTTGTCAAAGAAGTTTCACTTCTAACACGTGTACTTTGTACGCACGCACTTTTTTTACTCTTACAACAATTTAAGGCCTGACATTTAAAATAGTAATTATATGAAATCGGCCTCAAACAATAATTTACTTATCTATGGCATATCTATTATATTTCAAAGCTAAGTGTTGTTTGTTTGAATGCACTGATTACATGATCCAGTAGTTCAGTATCAATTTTTATATTTATTACAATAAACTAGCTATAACAGTCGACTGCTACCAACAGCACAGGGATTAAGTTGCTTACTATGAGAGCAGACGATGGTGTGTATGATATAAGATGAGATAAGATTAACAATATGTCTTTACATAATGAAATAACTCCACATAGCTCTGGAACGTTTATAGTCTGTTACATACTGTATTGTACTAAATACTTATTATGTTCAATAACAATTATTGTAATATAGCTACTGTTCTGTAATAGTGACTATATTACAACTCCACTCCTTCTACCAATTCTTGACTATGCTGACACTTGCTATCCTGATCTTAAAGAGGAGCAATTAAATAAGCTTGAGCGCCTTCAAAATCTTTGCATACGGTTCATATTTGGTCTTCGCAAATATGACCACGTTTCCGAATTTCGCAGTTGTCTCAAGTGGCTTCCGATTCGCTTTCGCAGGAATACTCACATACTCTCGCTACTATATTGTATACTTTTTCATTCTGATACACCTCTGTACCTTAAGGAGCGTTTCAAGTATCTTTGTAATACACACGAACGCACCCTTAGATCTGAGTCTACTTTGATGCTCGAAACCCCAGCTCACACTACTTCTTTTTACTCCAATTCTTTTTCAGTTAAAGCTGTTCAACTTTGGAACGCTCTACCTCTTCCTATAAAACAAGCCCAATCCCTGTCTTGCTTTAAAAAATACCTCAAGGCGCACTATTTGTCACTTAGTACGTCATAATTGTTTTTATCTCTGCATAACATATTGTAGGAGTATCGCTTCACTTGTATTTTGTATTCTATGCTATTATTCATATTATATGTATTTCGTTTATATGTAGGTATAGTATTTTTATGCGTATGTATATATATGTGTATGTATGTCTGTGTATATATATATATATATATATATATATATGTTTGTATGTATGTATCTATGTATGTATGTATGTATTGTGCTGTATATGTATGTGTATTTATACTCGATAGTTTGATATTGTTCTAGGTGACACTAATTGTCACTTCTCTGTATACACTTCCCCTACCGCTTTTTCACTACGCTGTGTCCTATATGCCCAAAGGTTGTCTGGAAGAGATCGCTACTCTAGCGATAAGACCGCCTTTGTACACTGTTTTATTTTTATTTTATTTTTATTTGTGATATGTTATTGTGTTGATTGTTGTTGTGTACAATAAAGAGTATCTATCTATCTATCTACAATAATTATTTGCTAGGAAACGAAAAAAACCGACTTCAAATACATCGACAAGTACAACGTAAGTAGATGAAATAAATTAACAAGCGCAACTCGTCACTACGATTTTTGAAGATTCCCCTCGATTTCTCTGGGATCCCACAATCAGATCCTCGTTTCCTTATCATGTTACCCTTGGGATATCTCCTTTTCAAAAAAAAAGGATCAGCAAAATCGGCTCATAAACGAAAAAGTTATCCGCGAATACACATAAATAGCCTGCCCAGCGTGGTGACTATGGGTAAAACACATGAGTTCACGTTATTTTTGGCGTAAACTTGTGGAGGACTATGTCCAGCAGTGGACTGTATAGGCTGTAATAATGATGATGATACATAAATAATTGTGTTTGCTCGCAAACGAAAAACAAACCGACTTCAATTACATCGACCAGTAATACAACGTAGGTGGACGAAAAAATATTCGAGCCAATACGCATTATGAGAGATAACTCAAAAAGTAATCGTCAGATCTCGATCAAATTTAATTAGAACCACTTGACAACCAACCACTTTTCAATTAAAAATTATCGAAAACGGTCCAAACAGTAAATAGTTAAGAGGTAACACACATAAAAAATACAGTCAAAGTCGGTTAAAATGAATTGTCGTAATGCATAACTTTCGAACGATTGTAGCCGATTGGGAAACTCTTTTTTGTGTCCGATACTCTTATTCCAAGGTTTGTGTAAAGTATAAACATAACATATAATATTAAAAAAAAGTTTATATATGAAATTGTAACTAGTTATCAATAAAATATATGAACGCAAGCCGTATATAACTAACTATATGACACACTTCAAAGTGTAAATTCTCCGAGCTCAAGAAGCCGTGATCCTGGGCGCCGTGGACCACTTAGAGCCCATCAAATTGCCGCGCACGGTCCACGGGCTTTACAAGCACCCTAACGTGTTAGGTAACGACTTCCTTCGTTTTTTAATACGGTTATATCATTTTATTTTAACCTTTTACGTTGTCGATGAAATCTGAGTAGAATTTTATTGGTTATATTTTAGAAATACTCGAGTTGCGCGTTAATACATTGTTTTAGAAATAATTTTTAAGTGAAGTTAGACTGCGATTAAACTATTTAAAAATGTTTCTAACTAAAGGCATTATATATACTAATAAGATAAAGGAAATTTTTTTTTTATACTACAGCCTTATTCAAAATTACCACCAGGTGAGCCGTACGTTTGTTTTGCCGATCTAGTTAAATATATTAAAAAAAAATTAAAACAACCCTTTTCCAACGAAGCAGGAAAATTGAATTAAAAAAATTACAATAAAAAAGGGGTTTTAGACAAACGATCAAGGAAGATCGCTTTCTCGGAGGAATAATAAACAGCTTCACGTCGCGAAGGAAGAAAAGAAATACAATTCCCATTCAACGATGATACAGGAATGTTGAATATTATGCAAATATTAACGTGTCACATATTACAGTACTTTTTGATTACTATACACTAGGAGCTAGATTTCGCCCGCTGTTTGTTTGAATATCTGTCGACCAGCTCTGCTTTTGCAACATTTTTATGAAATGACTTTAAAAAAGGAGGAGGTTACTCAATTCGACCGTATATGTATGTTCGGGGATGACGTCGTCGTTTATGAACCGATTTTGATAATTCTTTTTTTTTTGTCGGAAAGGAGATATCCTAAGTCTGGTACCATGATAAGGCAAACAGGATCTGATGATGGGATCCTAGAGAAATCGAGGGAAACTCTCGAAAATCCGCATAACTGTTTACTGGGTGTTCTGATTTTCATAATTTTTGATTTAATCGAAAGCCGATGTTTATCACGTGGTCACATTTAAATTTCATCGAGACCTGATTACAACTTTTTGAGTAATCTTTGATAATGCGTATTTATTTGACTATTTTTTCGTCTACCTACGTTGTATTAGTTGTCGATTTTTTTCGTTTGCAAACACAACTATTTATGCTTCGTTTCTATTAGCCGTGTTGTTATAAGTTTTATATATGTATGGCCTGAGCCTCCTTACCCTGCGGTCACCAAAAAGCGTGGTGACTATGGGCAACACACATGAGTTCACGCCATTTTTGGCGCGAACTTGTTGAGGCCTATGACCAGCAGTAGACTGCGATAGGCTGAAGTGATGTTGACGATAAGTGATGACAGCTTCCTTAAACAATAAAAATAATGAGCTATCAACTTATTACTAGTGGTCGCCTAATGGTCGAAATTCGGCCATAATTAATTTAAATTATAAGTTTGAACATTATTAAGGTTTTAATGAATTTATTTTGGTTATGTTGACATTCAGTATAGATAAACAATATTAATCTATAATCTATTCTCTATTTGACGTCAGACTTCAACAATAAGCAAAAGAGTATATATGCGTGTGTGTCAAATACATGGTATTGTGTGTAATGTTTTTTTTTTTTTTTTTTTTTTTATGTCACTAGGTCAACAAACAAGCGTACGGCTCACCTGATGGTAAGCGATTACCGTAGCTTATAGACGCCTGCAACACCAGAAGTATCGCAAGCGCGTTGCCGACCCAATCCCCAATCCCCCCAGGAGCTCTGGTCACCTTACTCACCAACAGGAACACAATACTGCTTGAAAACAGTATTATTTTGCTGTGATCTTCTGTAAGGTCGAGGTACTACCCCAGTCGGGCTGCTCCATATTTTGAGCAGGAAATTCCTGCTGTGCCCTACCTCATTATTATTATTTTAATGTAAATTTTATGTATATAATGTAATTAAAAAATATATTAACATTCTGCACTCCTTCTCTATATAAACTATAAGTCTGCGAAATTTCAAACGCCTCCGTCTGCGCAATTTCCATATATATAATAAAGTATACAGATTATGCCAAACAAAGTCTACTTAAAATCTGTACATTTCAAAATAACTGTATTTCCAAGCGGATTATTGATCGATTTGATTGATTGATTTGATACTCAAAATCAAAAACAACTTTATTCAAATAGGCTTCAAAAGCACTTTCAAAGCAAAATCTTAATTACAAACTAAATTACAAATTGAAAATTCGTTATTTTACAAATTTAAATTTAAGTAATTATTATTTTTAATTATTATTTTTGACGAGCGCTCTGGTGTGATGGTGCGGGTGCCGAGTCGGCGGCGCCTAAACACCGACGGTCGTGGGTTCGATTCCCGCTCAAAATGCACCGAATATAAGCTTTATCTATTAATTTCCATTTAATAAAAACTTTAATTTTATGTTGAGATAATTGCAAAATTGTTTGTGAGATTTTATTATACATGCGAATATCATAACCCAGAACGGAGGCGTTTACTTTGCGGAGTCAGAAACTACGTCAGTCAGCTCAGCCTATTGCAGTCTGTGTGGACATAGGCCACTCCAAGCTCGCGCCAGACATCCCGGTCTTCCGCAATCCTCATCCTGCCTACACCGGCAATCTTACGTAGATTGTCGGTTCAACGAGGCGGAGGACGTCCCACACAGCGTTTGCCAAGACGCGGTCTCCCCTCCAGGACCCGTAAAAAACCACGCTTTTATAGCTAATCGAACTAAAAAGTAAAAAATAATTTTTAATTACAAAGAGTTATAGTAGTAGAAGATCGAACAATCAATCATCATTAATTATTTCAAAATAAAATTATAATAAAATTTAAGTTATTAAGAGAATAATTCAGAGTAAAAACGTGGGGTCTGTTGTACTATATTTTCATAACATTTTACTATATTTTTATAACTCTCCGCACATAGATAGTTGCAAGTAGAATAATTGTTACATTTAATATATCAAGCACGCCACGCTTCTGGAGGATGTTAGAACGCTTAGTGGGAAAATTGCTGAATTTTAACATTATATGGTGAATTTTCTTTCAATCAGGCTGTTAAATTGTTAGCATTTGTGTTCTAACACGCATGAGACTTAGGTATCGAAAACAGACACAAACAATAGGGCAGCGTATATTCCGCGTCAGTGATGTCACGTCCATAATATCAATCCATCAAGTTCGCGTTAGACTCTAAGTCAACCACGTAAGGGCCACTATAAAACAATCCGGCTACACGTCATGTATCCACATCATTGTTCGTTATACGAAGGTAGTTGCACGCATGCGCGGCGATCGTAAACACGCCGTATCCTCAGTCGTACGGCGGCTCTCGCGGCGAGTAGACCGCTGTTCGCGTACGGTAAGCGCGCTATATAACGCAACGTGTGTGCTATGTAAGTTTTTTTTTATTAAAATTTCCATTCAGTTTTATAAGTGAGCGAATTTTGGAGGGCTTTTGACGGTGAGTCTGTTTTGATACGTTTTTAGGTTACATGCGTCCCAGTTTCACACATGAACACTTTCTGGTTTTGTCTTTTTAAAGAAAAAATCCAATTTTAATGTGTCAGTCTCCGAACTAGGTTTCTATTTCCATATTTATGGTGTTCTGATGCGTGCTGGCGCGTGGCGTCGCTAGGGGATGCTTATAAATATCCGAGAATCATCCCTAACGAGAGAAAATTAAATATTTCACTGTAAAAAACCTTTATAAAACTTAAATATAAACTTAAAAAAGATCGCTCGTAAATCGCGATAAGACCGCGTTTTGTACATTTTTTTTTTGTTATTTTTTTCTTGCATATTTTTATGTTACATGTATTGTTTCTGGTTGTACAATAAAGTATATATGTATTGTATTGTATTGTATAAAACTTTTGCTTACAAATAATAAATAAGCTTATTATTTCGTCGATAAATTACTGTCAGATAAAATGCTGTCATATGTTTTATATGTGAAGGTTGTTCAAAATTATATCATTGACCTTTTCGTGTGGCTAAGTAACAGATAAGGTATTTAATGATAACGAATATTAAATGGCACAGAACTTATCTATGTCACCTGTGCTCAAAGTAAATATTGTAAAAGGCCAAAACTCTATACTATTACCGAAATTATCTACTAAATCGTCGTATGTCATTCTATTTGGGCGTATAATACACGAATTAAAACCATTGCAAACAATAAAAGTATATTATTTAAAAATATAAAGCTAAAAGCAATGTAACAATGAATTTAAATTTCAAAAATTAACAAAAATCAATCAAGAGAAAGCGAAGACGACAAAGAATTCAATTACATTTTATTATTCAATAAATTTAATTATTTACGCAACAATTAATTTTCAATTTCCTTTCGCATTTCCAACTTACATTTCGTTCCCGTGGGAGCCGAATGCTTAATGATCCTCCGCGACTGTTTACAAGGGAACACGTTAATTTATAAAATGTCAATATTGACTTTATTGTACTTAACATATACGAGTATGCGGAACATAATAGACGCGTCACGCGGTCACACCCGCGTTATATTTTACTTTCTTGAAGCTCTATGTCGTAAGAAGGCAGATTAAAATCTCGTTTGCCCCCTAATCATGGGCGCCAGTAGTCATTTCGTTATCATGAACTGGCCTGCTGCATTTTTCCTTTAAAAAAAATAATAATTCTAAACCTTTTCTAATATAGGAAAATATTGCCAAAAAAAAAAATTTACTTTACCATAGGCAAGCATGCTTTGAATATATATATTTTATGTATGTTCGAGGATAACTCCGTCGTTTATGAACCGATTTTGATAATTCTTGTTTCATTGGAAAGGATATATCGCTAGTGTGGTACCATGATAAGGAAACCAGGATCTGATGATGGGATTCCAGAGAAATCGAGGTCAACTCTCAAAAAGCCGCATAACTTTTTACTGGGTGTACCGATTTTGATGATTTATACTTTAATGGAAAGCCGATGTTTATCATGTGGTCAACTTTTGGAGTAATCTTTGATAATGCCTATTTACTCGACAATTTTTTTCTCTACCTACGTTGTATTACTTGTCGATATAATTGAAGACGGTTTTTCTTCGTTTGCCTGCAAACACAATTATAAACGGTCACTGTACAATGTATGTAAATTCGAGAAGAACGCAAATAAATCAAATAGACACGTAACGGCTCTTGTGACCAAAGTTGTTTCATTATAATGAGTGAAATTTGCGTAAACACAATTGGTCACAGAACTGTTTTTGGCTGTTGCGCTGGCGGTTGCGGGTTCGATCCCCGCACATGAAAAGCATTTGTATTGGTCATACAGATGTTTGCCGTCGTCTGGGTGTTTGTGCAGTCCTTGTAAGTCTGCCCAATGTGCCGCGAAGAGCACGTTAAGCCGTCGGTCGCGGTTGTTATCATGTACACCTAATAGCGATCGTTACTCATCGTAGGGAATATATCCGCTAACCTGCCTTGGAGCAGCGTGGTGGATAAAACTCTGATCCTTTTCCTACATAGGGAGAGAGGCCTATGCCCAGCAGTGGGATATGAGAGGCTGAAGCGATAGTTAAGTACTCTTAAAAATTGCTGATACTTCATTTAATTATTATAAATTTTAGTCAAATTAATAATCTGTTTCAATATTCTGTATAACAGCCAGCGTTACTGACCATCTTTTATATGAATACTAGCTGATCCCGCAAACGGTGTTTTGCCATATATGTTATTAACCTTCTTAATCCCCTACTTATAACTTAGGCGTATGAAAAATAGATGTTGGCCGATTCTCAGACATACCCGATATGCACACAAAATTTCATAAAAATCGGTCCAGCCGTTTCGGTAGAATTTTGTATATAATATAGTAGTACTAGATAATATGCTTTGACAAAGACTTTTCGAATATAAAGTTTAAATTTAATTAACGCCAATTATAAAATCGTTTGTGGAGTCGGAAACACGGAGTTACAATTTGATAATTTCCACTCCTGTTGGTACAACGCTTTGTACTGTGTCTATTAAAATAATAATTGATGCTTATGATATTGAGTCTTATCATTACACAATCGCTTCCCGCTGTCTGTATGCTTAGATCTTTAAAACTACGCTACGGATTTTGATGCGGTTTTCTTTAGTAAATAGAGTGATTCCAGGGGAAGGTTTGTATGTATAATACATGCATAATATAGTAGAGGAACACTGATTGTTTTTGCAACCGTGCGAAGCCGGGGTGAGTCGTTAGTTATTTATTGTATTACTATTATAGTTTTGTTTATGTGCATGGTCATTTATATATGTACGTATTTTATTCCGTTTTTGTTTAATTGATGAATATTGTGTTTAAAGCAAATGAAATTATATAAACATGATATGTTAATGCTGGTTCAATGTTATATTGTTACGGTATCATTTACCCCATGGTAAGTGATCACCGTAGCCTATAGGCGCTGCAACACCAAAAGCATCGCAAACGCGTTGCCGGCCCTACCCCTGATGGTCCTCAGGAGCTCTTGCCACCTTATTCAAGTTCGCGCCAAAAATGGCATGAACTGATGTGTTTTGCCATAGTCGCCGGGCTGGATAGGTGGGTTGGTGACCGCAGGGCTGAGTTTGTCGCACCGAAGACGCTGCTGCCCGTCTTCGGCCTGTGTATTTCAAGCCAGCAGTTGGATGGTTATCCCGCCATCGGCCGGCTTTTTAAGTTCCACGGTTGTAGTGTAACTGTACTATCTCTTAGTCTCCTCTTACGACACCCATGGAAAGAAAGGGGGTGGCTATATTCTTTAATGCCATAGCCACACAGCTATAAAGCACTACTATTTAGCAGTGATCTTCTGTAAGGTTGAGGTACTACCCCAGTCGGGCTACCCCATTTTTTAAGTAGGATATTTCTGCTATGCAATACCTCAATGAAACGTATACCTTATTTACTATATTGCATTTTTAATTCAGCCATTTCGGCCATGGTTTTGCTCACCGTACATTTAAGGTGCAGTAAACAATTGAACTCTTTTGTTACGACTTCATTGTCAAAAAGCGGTTAAATTGCGAGTGCTCCTCTGAATAGTAGACGAAACTGCCGTCAGTGTCAAGTGTCAAGTGTCGAACTAAGTGTCAATTACGTCTCGAGACCCGTGACATTGAGTGACACAAATTTATTTAAGTAATGATTTATTTAATACTTTATTGCACAGTTACAATTACATTCAAGAAAATAGCAATTTAATTAATAATAAAAATTAAATAAATATCTACACAATACACACACGGTCGTCTGTTCCTAAAGTAAGCAACTTAATGCTTGTGTTATAGGTAACAGCCGACTGGTATAGTTACATTTTTTTTTCGATAGTCACTTATAAATAATACATATATAAATATGTAAATAAATATTTATATTACACCCAGACTCGGTGTGGGAATCGGATCCACAACCCTAGGAGCAGAAAGCAGGGTCACAACAAACTGCGCCAACGGGCTAGTATTATACTAATACTTTGTTTAAGCGAGTTAAACATAATCTCATAAGTCATCAAGTAACATAATATATTTGCGCCGCGGTTTCATAGGCGTCAATTTGTGAAAAAACTAGGCTATAGTCTTCCTCGGTAAATGGGCTATCCAATACAAATATAATTTTTCAGTTCGAACCAGTAGTTCCCGAGACTAGCGCGTTTAAACTAACAAACAATCGCTCCAGCTCTATAATATTAGTATAGATTAGTGATCTCTAACAGACAACATCTACCAGTAGAGAAAATATTAATAACTAGATGACTCGGTGAACTTAGTATAACCAATATATTTGTAAAAAATATGGTATATTTCGGAACGCACCAGTAATATTTGACTATCAACTGTAGAACACGACTGAAAACACTCAATGAAACACTTATTTCTCATTAAAAATCTATAGTTATTCATTTACAATACACAATTTTAACTATATTAAATAAGTTATCACACTGCCTAATCACTTACACGCCATGTATCGAGTAACAACGTTAGCCGCACAATAATTAAACAATAACTTCTTCAATTATCATATTTATAGGACAACAAGCCCGCCAATACATGACAAAGATAGCGACTGGCCAATCAGAAAATTAGTATTAACTATTCGGAAGATGGTGTCTCCATCTTTATGCTCTTCCGGTACTTCAACAAATAATCACAGTAAGAACAATTAAATCTTATAAAATTACTAGCTGCGCTCGTGACTTCGTCCGCGTGGAAATTAATAAAATAAGTTATTGTTTAGTACGCAGACTTTTAAAAAAATCTTAAATAAAAGTAGCCTAAGTTACTCCTTATTACATCAGCTATCTGCCAGTGAAAGTCCCGTCAAAATCGGTCCAGCCGTTTCAGAGATTAGCCGGAACAAACAGACAGACAGACAAAAATTGTAAAAAATGTTATTTTGGCATATGTGTATACATTTTGTACATTGCTTATGACAAATTAACCTGCAACAAACACTTCGAGAAGTGCATTTTAGATATTTTATAGGTATTAAATTTGACAAATAACCTCAAACATGACCCAGAACCAAGAATGCACAATGGCGTTCAAAGAAATCAATCAATCCTATCTATTTAGATATAGAACAGCTCATTTTAAGATGGTACGGTAGTTACACATTTATACACATAGTACAGAATGAAAGAGATGGTGTTGGTGTTCGAGATCACAATCAAAGCTAGTCCGTAATAAAATATCATATCACTGATTAATTAACAGTCAGAAATTCAAATCAAAATTTTTTCTCGAAAAATTCAAGGGATTCAAGCATCGAGATATACTGTACAGGAAGTATTCCCGCCTGCAAACGTCAGAACACTCTGTATAAGCTCTATATTTGCCATTAATGTATATTTCAAATACATTTCGTAAACTAGGATATGATTTTCATTCCAAAACGCGGCTGTAATTACGTTTTTCTTTATAGTTTAGTTTTCGTGACGATAATTTTAAAAGTTGATATTTTTGGGCGGAATTATTGTATTTTTTATCACTTTTTGATAATCATTGTTAGTAATTATTTCATTAAAATATCAAACCAGAAGATCAACGGTTTTTTGAATGTGTCTTATAAAGTCAAATAAGCCAAAGCTTATTTGCTTAATGATAAGATAATAGAAATTGCAAATATGTTTGGGATTAGTTAAGCTGGCTTTCATTCTAGACGTATGGCTAAGTTATCGTGACTTATTGAGGGTTTTTAAAAGATCAACTGCTGTGTTTCCTGCTGCTTCTTCTCTGAAGATTCTATATCCTGAACCAGTGGCTGCTTCACATGACAGTTTTTATTATTAATTAATAATATCGTAAAAATGTTTGAATAAAACTGAATTTATAACTGTTAAATGATGTGTTGACAATTTCTAAAGCAGTATTTATGATGTAATTGATTGTTTCTGATAGAATATTGACTTTTGTATAAATTTTTCTTAGTTATATTTTCAATTTAGAATCTTGTGGTTGCATCACAGTTACAGTGCATTACTGTACAATGAGTAGGGGCGTATCCACAGTGGGGCAAGGTTGGGCATTTGCCCCACCCTGACTCGAAGGTAATAAATATTTTAAATTTGGTTAAGGATATTTTAGGTAGATTTAGCCAAAATATCCGCAAGCTATTTTTGAGGTAGTGTAGATAGTAAAGGCATATGATAGGTTGCAGTAAATAAAAAGTATTTTGAATTTAGAATGTTAGAAATTTTACTTTTACTTGTTGATTTTGTAAGGGTAGAATTCTGTATTCCGGGAATATTAAAATAAAGAATTCAATACGATATTTTAGACCTTAGATATAACATTTATAAGTAAGCAAGTATTTGTTAATTTTATAATAAAAAATAATACAACTCACTTTTTAATTCGCGAAAAGGAAAATCGAAAAAAAAAATGAAAACAAGAGAAGAACATTGGAACAACTCCACCGTACTTAATGTACTTAAGAAATGTACTTACATGTATTTAATGGCCTCGGGTCGTTGACCGAGAGATATTTATTTACTAACCCGTGACTTCGGTTCTCAGACTGAGAAAGTATTTGAAGTACGAGTACTTTCCTGGTTTAGACAAACACATTTCAACTTAACTTACCTTACCTAAAAATACAAAAAATATTTGTATGTAAATGTATATATTTAATATATAAGATGTATATGTGAATGATACACCAAGAATCGTGATAGGAATTGAAGCCACAACCTTAAAGCGCTAAGTACTGCCCAGGCGCCTATGAGCCGACTGGCTCTGACTATGCAAACATATAAAATATATCATCATCATCATCACCACAGCAGCCTTTCGCAGTTCACTATTGGACATAGGCCTCCAAAAGTTAACGCCAAAAATGGCATCAACTCATGTGTTTAGCCCATAGTCACCACGCTGGACAGGCGGGTTGGTGATCGCAGGGCTGGCTTTGTCACACTGAAGACGCTGCTGCCCGTCTTCGGCCTGTGTATTTCAAAGCCAGCAGTTGGATGGTTATCCCGTCATCGGTCGGCTTTTTAAGTTCCACGGTAGTAGTGGAACTGTGTTATCCCTTAGTCGCCTCTTACGACACCCACGGGAAGAGAAGGGGTGGCTATAGTCTTTGATGCCGTAACCACACGGCCGTATATATAAGCAATATAGCCGTAGCACCCATTGCATAAGACTCGTAAATTGCTATTTTAACAATAAAACAAATACTTTAACTTCTTATACGTTATTCCTCACAGTAATAACAAGTCTCTCCATGATTTTAACCAATTCCACGTCTACGGTTACCGGCACTCCCATTAAAAGTAACATGATGTGTTTTACGTTCATCCCACTCGTAAACTTGAGCCTGTGAAATTGCTCGTATGAAATAATTTAGTTAATATTTTAGCTCATTGTTAACTTCTAATTTATTTTACGGCTATTATTTTATGGGGTTCTATTTATATTTGGCAAATATAACATACAAGCTAAGCCGGCAAACTTTGAACCCCTGTATAATGCAGTAGGAAATATATTCGAAAACGCGCAGTGTACCAGTGTGGTGGACTTAGTTCCGAGCCGTATCCCACACGGAGAAAGAGGTCTACACACCCAGGTTGACGATGTTATAAGCTGTATCAATTAATCAAACGTTGCGGGTTTCTCTATCAATCAATATCTTCAAATTATATCTATACTATGAGTTTAACACAAACATATAAATAAAACACAGTAATTATAAATATCTTATTTTTGTTGTGTTTTTTTTTTGTGATAGTGTTATACAATACTATTTAATATACAAAATTAAGTAAATCTTGTCCTGTAACCTGGTTACGATATGATCTCCTGGGAGGCCGAAGGTTCACTCTTGGAAAAGAGATACACTTGAAGTATGTCGAGCGTGTCATCACCCTGGGGGCCCTGAAATGAGACGTGCTTACATTCCCTTGTGCTGAGGCCCAACTTTGTAGTACAAGGAATGGAACAGTTGTTTTTTCACAATCAAAAATATTAACTTTATAGCGAAAAGTAATTAAATAAGAAGCCAAATACCCATTCTTAGGGATAACTCAAAAACTAATCATTACATCTCGATCAAATTTAAATCGCTTCAGCCTGTAATATCCCACTAGTGGGCATAGGCCTCTTTTCCCATGTAGGAGAAGGATCAGAGCTTAATCCACCACGCTGCTCCAATGCGGGTTGGCGGATATATTCCCTACTACGAGTAACGATCGATATCAGGTGTACAGGATAACAACCGGGACCGACGGCTTAACGTGCTCTCCGAGGCACGGTGGGGAGACCCACAAGGACTGCATAAACACCCAGACCACGGCAAATACCTGTATGGCCAATACAAATGTTTTTCATATGCGGGGATCGAACCCGCAACCGCCAGCGCAACCGGCACAATCCATGGCTGTGACCGTTGCGCCAACGCGGCGTCTAGCAAATTTAAATGGGACATGACAAATACCAGTTTTCGAATAAAAAAGAGTTATCAAAATCGTCACACCCAGTAAAATGTTATGAGGTAACTCACAAAAAAAACAGACATATTGAGATCCTTCTCCTTTTTGAAGTGGAAGAAAAGAACAGTTGACTAACACTGCACATGCTACACACTGCTTACTTAGCGTGACTATTACTGTAGTTTAAAAGAATTACTAAGCGAAATTTTTGTAGTAAAGCTTATTGTAACATCCATGAATACATTAACGATGAAAAGGCATGGGATTGAATAAAGCTCGGTCGGTCAGGTACTGAGGTAGGGCACAGCAGGAATTTCCTGCTCAAAATATGGAGCAGCCCGACTGGGGTAGTAACTCGACCTTACAGAAGATCACAGCAAAATAATACTGTTTTCAAGCAGTATTGTGTTCCTGTTGGTGAGTAAGGTGGCCAGAGCTCCTGGGGGGGGGGGGGGGGGGGTTTGGGGACTGGGTCGGCAACGCGCTTGCGATGCTTCTGGTGTTGCAGGTGTCTATAAGCTACGGTAATCGCTTACCATCAGGTGAGCCGTACGCTTGTTTGCCGACCTAGTGACATAAAAAAAGGTCAGGCTGTGTCTATAACCCTGTCAATGGATATAGTTACAAATATTGTGAGCAGGTGGCATGTGGTGATATCGGCACACACGATTGGGAGTCTCGCGTTTGTCTTGGTCATTTTACGATCAAATTGTTGCGTTTTTTGTCTTGTATATTACTTTAAATTTTAAGAGTAGCGAGAATTTTTTTTCTTCCGACATTTTTCTCTCGGCTGTATACTAGAGATATTGCATCATTTTATTTATTATATACTTTATTGCACTTAACAACAGAATATACAGAAAATTACATATATAGATGATGGCAAAGGTGGACTTATCCCTAAAAGAGATCTCTTCACATTTTTTATAATTTTTATCTCTCTGTCTGTCTGTTTGTTCCGGCTAATTTCTGAAACGACTAGACCGATTTTGACGGGATTTTCACGAGCAGATAGCTGATATAATAAGGAGTAACTTCGGCTACTTTTATTTTCGAAATTTATTAATTTTATAACTCTGCAAACTGAGCAATAATTTTTTTTTGTTAAATTCCACGCGGACGAAGTCTCAAACTCTCAGAAAATATACAAATTTCAATTGAACTTATTACCCTTATTACGTTAACAAACAATGTAAAAATATCAAAAATGTCTTTTAGAAATATTATACATAAACATTAGATGTTATCAATCATTTTCGTTATTGCTCTGAATCCCTAAAAACATAACAATTGACGTTATATCTCGATAAAACTATATTATTCTAATGGACGTAAAATGATATACACCTGTAACATTTAAGCTTGTAGCTGTTGTTGAGTTTAATAGTGTTATTTACATAGTGAAGAAAGATTTTTTGTTTGTACATGTTAATCAAAGGATGTGTTAAAATTCTCCGAGAAGCCTGTGAACGCCCCAGGAGGCTTCAGAGCTTCTGGAAGGAGCTGGGCTGGCTGAACTAGTCAGCCCACTTTTCACGCATAATGGACCAGCTTTGCGTCTAAATGCGGAAAATCGAGCCCAATGCGTTAAAATTAAGAAGATTATTTTTTGGTTTTTCGTTAATTTTAGAATTACACCTGGTAGCCTGGTTTGCCAGCTCTTTAAACCCCTAACACTCAACGACCTGACCTGGAGTGTACACATTTGTCGGGGGTTCGTAAACACGGACAATACCAGCTTAAATGCCCAGATTACGGCAAAGATCTGTATGACTATACAAAAGTTTGAGTGTTGGACCGAACCCTAAACTCTACTCCTCTAATTCTGTGGAAAATCCATAAATACGCAAAATACACATATGTGTTTTCGACTACATTATAGAAAATAATTTTAGTGACTACCCTTTTTACTGAATTTCTACTGACGATTTAGCAGAGTAAGTTGCCTCTTAAGGCACCTACGGGAAGAGGGGGTGCCTATATTCTTTACTGCCGTAACCACACAGCACGAGATACAAAAATTTTAACGACAATCTTAAATCCATTTGTAAAAGCAGAGATATTTGTTGTAGTTTTCGAAGTCACCATATTTAGACGCAATTACGTTTAATGTAATTCTGATCGTATCGAATTACTAAACTTTCACGACCTTCACAACCGAACGCGGTGTTATGACGCATCGCTTACAAATACTGTCTATTTACAATATTTAATATATAAAATTCTCGTGTCGCGGTGTTTGTAGTTAAACTCCTTCGAAACGGCTTGACCGATTCTCATGAAATTTTGTGTGCATAATGGGTAGGTATGAGAATCGAACAACATCTATTTTTCATCCCCCTAAATGTTAAGGGCAGTCCATCCCAAAAGTTTTTTTTTAATTTTTAGATAAATTATTTATTTTTTATTTTATTATGATTTGGCGTTGAAAAATACATACATCCCTAAATTTCCACCCTTCTACCACCAACCCCTATTTTAAATAGCGTTTAGCGGCAAAACAACGTTTGCCGAGTCAGCTAGTTATTTATATATAATGAATCCGTACTTCCGTCAGTCACGTAACTATAATTTGAGAACATTTTACCGATTTTATACCTCTTTTTCAAAGCTTTGTAACATTTCATATGTATGTAATAGTGTTTAACCCGCCAGGGAAAATACTGGAAGTAACAGAAGGTCATAGTTAAGTAGCTGCTCTCACGTTTCAGCCTGTAATATCTCACTGCTGGGCGCGGAAAACTTGTGATATGCGACATGTGAATGAACGAAAAATTTTGAGGCGACAGAATAAAAGTTTCACTTTAATCGTTTCACATACAAAATGTGTGGATACCCCATAAATACTATTAAAACGAAGACAATCATCGTGCCCTATTTCACAAAGCGCTCCCTCGGCGATCAATAGTAATTGACAATGGTAATTAAACAAAATTGATGCAGTCTCAATTGGCGCGTCGATGTTTTTCCCACCAATGAATCTGCGTGAACGATCAATTGCCCTCTTTAAACGTCGGTGAGTCGGGACAATTTAATTGCTATCAATCGCCTTCAATCATTTTAATGGGAATCGCTTCAATTACACTTTGGAACGAGAAATTAAAATTATCAAACATGAAAAATGGTCCAATGCTATTGAATTATCGATTGCCATAGAGACGCTAGTTGTGGGGCTACGGCAGTAAAGAATATAGCCACCCCCCTCTCTTCCCGTGGGTGTCGTAAGAGGCGACTAAGGGATAACACAGTTCCACTACCACCTTGGAACTGTTACAGCCAACTGATGGCGGGATAACAATTCAACTGCTGGTTTCCAAATATACAGGCCGAAGACGGGAAGCAGCGTTACTTTTTTATTATATGTACATATTGATTTACTATAATTGTTTATACTGTTTTATAAATGTAATAGATTATTGCAATAGTGTGTGATGTTTTTTTTAAATGTATATTAATGTTATATTCATTTTAGTTTTTTTTTGTATATTGAATATAAATATAAATAAATATCATATAACATACACACACGATCGCCTGTTCCCGTGGTAAGCGATCTAATGCTTGTGTTTATTTATTTATTTAAATAGAACACCAGCAGTACGCGCATGATAACATTTTTGTAATAGAAAGCCCACAATAAATTTGAAGATGTTTAAAAAAGGCGTTGGCAATTACGAGCTCTTGGCGTTTATAATTGAATAAAAAAAATTGTTCATAATTACAGCCTATACAGTCCACTGCTGGACATAGGCCTCCACAAGTTTACGCCAAAAATAACGTGAACTCATGTGTTTTGCCCATAGTCACCACGCTGGGCAGGCGGGTTGGTGACCGCAGTACTGGCTTTGTCGCACCGAAGACACTGCTGCCCGTCTTCGGCCTGTGTATTTCAAAGCCAGCAGTTGGATGGTTATCCCGCCATCGGTCGGCTTCATAAGTTCCAAGGTGGTTGTGGAACCTTGTTATCCCTTAGTCGCCTCTTACGACACCCACGGGAAGAGAGGGGGTGGCTAAATTCTTTAGTGCCGTAGCCACACAGCACAAAAAAATTGTTACCTAACAAAAAGAACCGACCATTTTACATCAACAACATTATTTTTCGACTACATACGTTATATTAATAACGTATGTAGTAAAATAATTAATTGATTTCGTATTTTTTGAAACAACTCAAAAAGTTTTTAACAGATCTCGATAAATAATTGTATTTGCTCGCAAACGAAAAAAAAACCGACTTCAATTACATCGACAATACAACGTAGGTAGACCAAAAAATAGTCAAGTAAAAACTCATTATTAGATATAAATCGAAAAATAGTTGTTAGATCTCAATTAAATTTAAATAGGACCAAATGACACGCAGCACCTTTCGATTAATTTTTTTTACGAAATCGGTCAACCCAGTCAAAAGTTCTGAAGTATCATACTTAAAAAAAATGCATTCGAATTGAGAACCTCCTCCTTTTTTTGGAAATTGGTTAAAAAAGTATTATACAAATTGGTACACCGAGTAAAAAGTTATGAAATAACACACAAAAAATACAATCGAATTCAGAACTTCCTTCCTTTTTGAAGTTTGTTAAAAATACGAGAGTAAAATTTAATTCTAAGACTTTAATTCTAAAAGATAACAAACGTAAAAGGATATAAAAGAATGCTAGCGATATTTCAACGTGCAATCGCTTGAAGGATGTCCCAGTTCCGAGGAGAAATGAGAGCCGACTGCAGATATACTCGTATGTATAGCGCGGCAGCGGGACGTGCGTCTGTTTGTATTCGCGAGGGCGAAGCCCTTTGTTCGTTTCATACGCATCAGTACGGGAAAATAATGAAACCATAATACGGCTCGATCAATACTGATTTATTGAAAAATGTCAAAAGTCAGTGATATTTAAAATCCACTCCCTTGAAAAATTGCGTTGAGCAAGCATGTTTTAATGATGATTTTTATCATTTTAAACGACTTCAAAAAAAGGTCGCAATTTAACTGTACTTTTATGTGCGTTACTTTAGAAATTTTTTCGATTATTCTTTTTGAAGTTATACCTCTTTTGGTGCATTATGGAAAAATTATGAGAGTATATTTTTACGATGCGCGCGCACACCGTCACAAAACAAAAAACTGACAACCTGTAGTTAGCTAGCCAAAGAAGTATAACTTCTTACGTGCGTACATAAGTACACACACACTTTTTTTATTCAAAAGCCACGTCATGTCGTCCCATTTAAAATTGATCGTAATCTGACGAGTAACTTAGTTATTCATAATAATGCGTATTTAATTGACCGTTTTACCGACTATCTACGTTGTATCACAATACTTGTCGATGTAATTGAAGTTGGTTTATTTTGGTTGCGAGCAAACACAATTATAAAAGTAATGAAGGGGGAAGCGCAGGGACACGGGCAGATGATTGGGAGTGTTTTAATATAACAGAACAACCACAGCCATGTAGCACTGCTTTCAAATTGTGTTATGTTACCGTGGTGGGTAACATAGTCAGAGCTACCGGGGGAAGTCGGTGGTAGTAAAAAACAAATTTTTAGAATAACTTTTTTTATTTATTTATAAGAAGGAATTAATAAACGCTTTACACTCAACGGATCACCTAGTAGGCTTTTCTCCTCTGTTGGGGGTTCGGAAACACATACAATAGATAAACACAACGCCCAGACCACGACTAACATCTGTCGTGAGCGGGAATCGAACCCGTGACCGCCAGCGCAACAGCCAGTGCTATTACCGCTGCGCTAACGCATCGTCAATAACTGCGGATTTCCTTGTTGATTCTTCTCTGCAGAATAATTAAATTAATTAACTAATTAATTAAAACAAGTATCATTTTATTTTTTAAAATGACGATTAAAAAGTGCTTTTGAAGCCTACTTGAATAAAGTTAATTGTGATTTGTTTACAATAATATGTGATATTTTACAGTGATATGTGATATTTTACAATAATATGTTAGTTCAGAACTCTTTATTGAATTACTTTTTAAATTCCAATTTTAAACAATTCGTATCGTGTAATCGTGTAAATTATTTTTATATACACTATTGCAAAATAAATAATAGCGTGGCAACTAATGATACTACAATATTTTAATCCGAAACGACAACGATATGTCGGTAACAACATAACATTACCGCTACTAATGGCGATAACGCGCTAAAATAATTACATTTTTGCTTGTGCAGCACACAAGCCCAAACCATTTTTGATTTTGGTATTGTACTCTTGGTTATATACATGATATACAGGTGTACCACCAGCTTGTTTGACACTCTCGAAGTGTATAATAAAACGCCTAAGAGCTGTTGTTTTGTCCGTCGTTGAGTTTATAACCCAGTTCTCACAGTTAAATCGTTATTGTTTAAACTGGAACATGTTAGCACGTGGTAATGACAGGTTTTGGATTATCGCAAGTGGGGCGTTCGAGGCTCGATTCAGCCGTAAATTGATTCCGTCACGACACGTAAAACGCTGAAGTTCTGATTGTTAATATTTCCGGTAATAATCGCCTGTGGTTTACGTTCATGTTTAAGTTATTATTGGTGCATGATCTAAATCTTTACTATTTTGTATAATTGTGAGGTGTTTTTGTGTGTCACAGCACTGGTTTGTGGCTGTTGCGCTGGCGGTTGCGGGTTCGATCCCCGCATATGATAAATATTTGTATTGTCCTTACAGATATTTTCCGTGGTCTAGGTGCTTGTGCAGTTCTTGTGGGTCTCCACAATTTGCCTCGGAGAACACGTTAAGCCGTCGGTCCCGGTTGTTATCGTGTAAAGCTGATAGCAATCGTTACTTATAGTAGTAGCGAATATATATCCCCTACATGGGGAAAGAGGTCTACGCCCAGTAGAGTAGCGTAAGGTATTTTAGTAACATCTATTAGATTGTTATTTCTTGGTAACTTTAGTTTGTTTATGGTTACAACAACAACCAACGACAAAAAGACGGTGAAACCCGAGTCTATCGTAATCATATCGTGTTTCCGAGTAATGGAATATTATATTCCGAATAATTCGAATATCAATCAATCTATAATATAAAAATGAGTCGCTGAATGTGTTGCTAAGCGCAAAACTCGAGAACGGTTGGACCGATTTCGCTAATTCTTTTTTTAAAATATTCCTTGAAGTACGAGGATGGTTCTTACGAAGAGAAAAATTCTAAAAAAAAAAAAATAATAAAAATAAAGAATCGACTGTTAGGCGATACGAAGTTCGCCGGTTCAGCTAGTATATAATAAAGAGTAATTTAATTAGTGATATCTATTGTTTTTCCATTTTTATGTAAATACTAGCTGTGCCCTCGATTTCGTCCGCGTGGAATCTAACAAAAAGTTCAGTTCGCAGAGTTATAAAATAAAATTCTAAAATAAAAGTAGCCTAAGTTACTCCTTATTACATCAGCTAGCTGTCAGTGAAAGTCCCGTTGAAATCGGTCCAGCCGTTTCAGAGATTAGCCGGACAAACAGACAGAGAGACAAACAGACAGACAAAATATGGTAAAAAATGTTATTTTGGTATATGTACCATGTATACATCTATATGCATTTAGTAAAAAGCGGTTATTTTAATATAACAAGCAGATACTCCAATTTTATTTATTTGTATAGATTACTTCGGGAGTCCCGCCATTTGATTCGACGTTCGACGTGTCATTGGTGAAATCATGCGTAACATTTTGGCAATATTTTAAGCCGTTAATCCGGATTGTGTGATTATTGCTATAATCTGCAAGTGTAATGCTAAAGTAACATGATCTATTCTGTTAATACCTTTAAACATGATTACAATATAAGGTGATTAATGAGTACTTTGTCAGATTAAGAATCTGTTTTAGCGGTTTTGGCTATAGCTTATCCTGCAGTAGGATAACAGCAGGAGGAGGCCATTAGGACTTCGTATTCAGACTGTAACATCCAACTGCTGGATATAGGTGCTTTATCTGTGTAGGAGAAGGATTGGTGCTTAATCCACCACGCTGCTCCACTGTGGGACGGCGGATACATTCCCTACTGTGAGTAACGACCGCTAAAATTATTTATTTTATGACTCTGCGAACTGAACACTACACTACACTACTTTTTAGCCGACTTCAAAAAAGGAGAAGGTTACTCAATTCGACCGCATATGTATATATTTTTATTATATATGCTCGGGGATAACTTCGTCGTTTATGGACCGATTTTGATAATTCTTTTTTTGTTGGAAAGGAGATATGCCAAAGATGGTACCGTGGTAAGGAAATTAAGATATGATGGCGAAATCCCAGAGAAATCGAGGGGAAACCTTGAAAATCTCAGTGACAACTAGTCAGTTTTTTTCGTCTACTTACGTTGTGTTACTGGTCGCCATGTAAATGAAATCGGCATTTTTTTCGTTTGCAAGCAAACACAATTTATTTGTTAAACTCCACGCGGACGAAGTCGTAGGCACAGCTAGTATAAATATATAAATACAAATACTACACCCAGACTCAGGCGGGAATCAAACCCAAAACTCGCGGAACAGAAAGCCGGGTCACTACAAATTGCGCCAACGGGCTAGTCAAATATATGTGAAAAAGATTAACGTAACAAAAGTTTGTGTCTGTTTGACACCGTCATCCGTCAAAAAGCGTTTTCTACAGCAAGTGAATTCGGCTTCAAAGTATCACTTTCGTCTCTTCGAAATGACGGAAGCGCGAAGTTAATGACGTTATAGATTATTGACAGAGATTTGCTTTTTCAAATTGGGGTGGAGCGGAGGCGTCTTTTACGAGTCATTTTCCATAAGTTCTATCGAAATGGAAATCCAATTTCAAAATCGATACCAATTTAGTTATTTATTTATTTTATTTTTTAATTATCTTTTATAAAAGTAGTGATACATGAAATATTAGAAAAATAACAACAAAAACCACTAAGGTTCTCAATTCGATTGTATTTTTTTTTATTATTTTTATAAAAATATCAATCCTGAGCGGGAATCAAACCCATAAACCGCCGGTTGTTAAGAGCGTACATGACACATACACCACGACATCAGAGAGGTTATATTTGTGGGGAAAGTTATCAAAGTATGAGAAAAATATTGAAAAAAAGCATTTTTAAACATAGCATTTATTGAAATTTCTGTAACACTTTAATTATTAACTATTTATTTATTTATTTTATTTTATTTCTTACATCTAATATTACAAGCATATCCTAATTCATTAGACATAGTAAAGGAGACAAAAAGCAAAAGCAAAAAAAATTAAACTACAATTAAAAAAGAATTAGCTGACTTGAACATAATACTAAAAACAAAACAATGTAACATTAATAAATATAAAAACATTAAATTCATTTCTCATAACATGTTATATACAAAGTAACTTTTGCGAATTCACTCCACGAACAAGAAAAAAGTACTGTAACATTCATTTACATTATCTATCAATAATATACAAAAAAAAAAATCTTTTCTGTTTTTAATATTACTAGCTTCCGCCCGCGGCTTCTCCCGCGTGGACTGCACGATATAGGCTATTCCGCTTTCTTCCATTAAAATATAGCCCGAGTCACTTATTATTCAGATTTTTTATCTATCTAGAAGATTTTAGTTTTGTAATGGATTACTGAACATAAATGAGATCTCTCTCTTCAAAATATTTATTAATTTGTTTGTTTATAGACTTAAAACAAAGCTCTCCGTGAACAGAGCTTATAAAATATGAGGAAAACAAAAAATAAAGATTCTTTTCACGATAATCGTTTAAGTGAGTGCTAAGAAAATATATGTCAGGGAAGCCATTGTCTCCGGGGCGCGGGTCCGCGCTGAAATATTACAAAGATTGTTGTTGACAGTCGGCTACGGCTTTCAGTGACCTTTTGTAGCCGACTTTTAAAAAGTTCTGAAATATAATGACTTTAATTTTTATGTTTCGTTTAGCTTTGTTACTTTTACATTGTGTTTATTTATGTACTAGCGACCCGCCCCGGCTTTGCACGGGTGCAATGCTGATACTAAATATACTACAGAATGTCTTTATTTATAGTGTGAAACAGACAAACAGACTTCTAAAAACTATATTTTTGGCTTTGGTATCGATTGCAGATCACATCCCAAGTATTTTTTTTTAAATATTCAATGTACAGTTTTGACTTTCCTACCATTTTATTATTTTTATTATTATATGTATATAGATAGCGTTTTGGATTTAGCTCCAGTCCTTCTCCTACTCAGAGAAAGAAGCCTGTCCAGCAGTGGGATGTCACAAGCTGAATCGTAATCATCATCAATAGGCTGAACTGACTGACTGTGTCTTTTAATATTTTTCTGTACGTTTTATAAAGTGTTGATATGATTGAATTTATATATTTAATAAAATAATCAAAATTTACGAAAGAATCAGAATTAAAGGAATGAATCATTTTCAAAAATTGTGTAAGCAAAATTATAATGAAAAAAAATGTAAGTGCAATTCAACAGCAGAAGTGAAACTTCTGAAAAGTAGCCTACGAGAGAATTTTTCACCAAAATTTAAAATAGTGTTTCGCTGCAGCCTGTAATATCCCACTACTGGGCTAGGCCTCTTTCCCCATGTAGGAGAAGGATCAGAGCTTAATCCACCACGCTGTTCCAATGCGGGTTAGCGGATATATTCCCTGCTATGAGTAACGATCGTTATCAGGTGTACAAGATAACAACCGGGACCGACGGCTTAACGTGCTCTCCGAGGCACGGTGGGGACACCCACTAGGTCTGCACAAAACCCAGACCACGGCAAACACCTGTATGGCCAATACAAATGTTTTTCATGTGCAGGGATCGAACTCGCAACCGCCAGCGTACAATCCATGGCTGTGACCGCTGCGCCAACGCGGCGTCATTCAAAATACTGTTTAATTTATTCTATCTTATTCTCTCCTATACATTGTGTGTTTGTTTCTTTATCGTGTCGTATTTTCGTTTCAACAAGTGAACAAAGAGTTTAAATTAGAACGATTCTAAGGAAGTTTCACTTCAAAAAACACAAATTATTAAATTCAAGTTTTATTGCAAATATAAGTTACATTTTAAGCGGTTACAAGCTTCATTCAGCTGATTGTTAACTTAATTAATTTAAAACATTTCCCCGAAGATATCGTCAAGCGAACGCAGCGCTTACTTCATATTATTACCCAATATGTACCATTTAACCTAAAAGCTTATTCAGCGTGCTTGAATTGCGCGTGTATTGATTTGTAATTTTCTTTGATATATTTAAGGCTTCACTGCCTTCCTTCGATGAATCCTTGCGTCGTTGCGTAGTTTAGGCTTGAGTATTACGCGAGCAAAAATCAAATTCTTTAAGCGCGTTGGTACTTATATCGCCATTAGTATCGGTATGTTTTGATAACGGTACAGTAAAATCGGTAATGTTGTGCTGTTGCCGATATAGCGTTATCGTTTAGAGTGAAATATTGCATTATACCGTTATTACCGTCTGCAATACTAAGAGTAATACAATCGAGTTGCTGCCAAAAATCAAAAATTGTTTGGGCTTGTGTGTTGCGCAATCAAAAATATAATTCTTTAAGCGCATTATTACTTATATCGCCATTAGTATACATGTTACCGATATATCGTTATCGTTTCAGTTTAAAATATTGTATTATCATTAGTTGTCACGCTATTACGTATCTTGCAATAGCTGAGCAATTGTGATAATAGTGTTATTATTGCTTTTAAAATTTGTTTTATTTAATTACTTATAGCTGAATTGAAGCTACTACCGATTCGGAATGTAGATTCTGCTGTGAAGACAATTCTTTGTTATTAATATAGTCTTTAACCGGATAATATAATCTAAACTAATATTATAAAGCTGAAGAGTTTGTTATTTTGTTTGCTTAAAAGCGATAATCTCGGGAACTACTGGTCTATTTAAAATATCTTTGTTAGATAGCCCATTTATCAAGGAAAGTTATTGGTATATAGCTATATCATCTCGCTAAGACCAATAAGAGCAAAGCACCAATGAAGAATGTTTCAAAATCGTTTTTTTCCTTTTGAGAGATTCCGCTGCGTGCGCTGCGTAAACGGTTTAAGTACGGGTTAGGTTAGCGTTCATCATTCATCATCATTCCAGCCTATTACAGTCCACTGCTGGACATAGGCCTCCACAAGTTCGCGCCAAAAATGCGTGAACTCATGTGTGTTGCCCATAGTCACCACGCTAGGCAAGCGGGTTGGTTTGACCGCAGACCTGGCTTTGTCACACCTAAGACGCTGCTGCCCGTCTTCGGTCTGTGTGTTTCAAAGCCAGCGGTTAGATGGTTATCCCGCCATCGGTCGGCTTCTTAAGTTCCAAGGTGGTAGTGGAACCTGGTTATCCCTTAGTCATCTCTTACGACACCCACGGGAAGAGAGGGTGTGGCTATAATCTTAGGTTAGCGTTAGCCCAAAGTAATTATTCCACGCGGGCGAAGTCGGGGACTGAATCTAATTTATACGAAACATGTTTAACTTAAATCTATACTAATATTATAAAGAGGTAAAGTTTGTTTGTATGTAGGGGGTAATCTTCGCAAATACTGATCCGATCATGAAAATTCTTTCACTAACAGAAAACTACACTATTCCGGAGTGCTATAGGCTATATTTTATTGTAATTGAACAAAAAATTCAGTAAATAAGAAAAAGATTAAATATAATATCAAAATGGTAAATAAACTAGCGCCATCTATTTGAAAACAATTTATTAGTCTTTTGACGTTATTAATTTAGTCTTATTTTAGTCTATCGACGACGTTTTCTCGATTTTTGATAGATCGCGTTGGAGCAACATATTATTTTTAAGTGCTATAAAATTTGTTCTTTAAAGTATGTTATTTGGTTCTGTAATTTAAAATAATAAATACACGATATTATTACGATTTTATTCATCGCTGTAGGCGCCCGCTGCCGTATCTTGTAAGCCGCTATTGATACCGGAAATTTTGCGAAGAAAATATATAAAATATTAAATATAAATCAAAATATTATAACATTATATTGGCTATAAGTCCAAAAAGGTACGATATGATATAAAGTTTTACCAGACGCTTATACGAGCGGGCAGTAACTGTGAGTGTCGATAAATCTAACGAGAATCGACAAACTCGACGCGAGTAAAACGAGCGCATGGGTACAGCGGTATTATTAAAGAAGAAAATATTACGATTTCTCATATTCCGTTTTTTATGGGTTCGGTGAACTCTTTGCTTTTGAACAGTTATATCTGTAATATCCCACTGCTGGGCGTAGGCCTCTTTTCCCATGTAGGAGAACTATCAGAGCTTACTCCACCACGCTGCTCCGTTGTAAGTTGGCGGATATGTTCCCTATTATGAGTAACGATCGTTATCAGGTGTACATGATAACAACCGGGACCGACGGCTTAACGTGCTATTCGAGGCGCGATGGGGATACTCACAAGTACTACACAAACACCTAGACCACGGCAAACATCTGTATGCCCAATACAAATGTTTATTGTATGGGGGGATCGAATCCGCAACCGCCAGCGCAACAGCCACAAAAATAGTATAGATTATAAAACATAATTGCTGTTATTTCAACTTTTTTTTTCTCTTGTAACAAACATCTCTGGAACATTTAGACGTAAATTTAAAAGTTAATCGTTTCTGCCGTAAGTGAAGCTCGTCTGTAAGGACCCTCGCATTGTGCACGAGTTCAAGAGATCTAGCGGAGGCTGTACGGCCGCGGGCGACGCGCCTTTTGACTGTCCTCTTGTAAACTGTAATAAAAGAGTTATGTCTTAGATCTGTCGTTCCCAAACTTTTATGTCTCGTACCCCCTAAAAATTAAGTTGGGTACAAATTAAATTATAGAAAAGAAAAAAAATCTTCTATAACCTTTCTTTATATATCACGTGTAATTCAAAAAGGGAAGGTTCTCAGTGCACCTTAATTTTTTATATGTGCTACCTCACAACTTTTTACTGGATGGACCGATTTCTATGATTCTTATTTTAATCGAAAGGTGTTGTTTTTTATGGTTCGATTAATCAAGATCTGTCAAGTACTTTTTGAGTTACCTCTAATAATTATTATTTACTTGACTATTCTTCATCTACCTACATTGTATTACTGGTCGATGTACTAAAACACCCGGTTTTTTGTTGTCCAGTAAACGCAATTATTTTTAAGAAATACATAAATTTCTCTACATAATCATTTAATGGTATCTAAATACATAGAAGTATTTTAATAATAACAGTAGCTATACTCCAGGTTACTTATTTTCACAATAAGATTACTTGTGGTTTGAAGAGTTTGTTTGTTTGTTTATTTGTTTGAACGCGCTAATCTCTCTAAAGGCTATATATCGTAACGCTTAGATCAATATGAGCGGAGCACCAATGAAGAATGTTTCAAAATTGGGACTTTTTCCTTTTGAGAGCTTTCGCTGCGTGCCCTGCGTAAACAGTAAAAGTTTTGCAAAAATCATGTATAACATAATTGTTCCTATTCCACGCGGACGAATTGTCGCAGGCAGAAGCTAGTGTTAAATAAACAAAGAAGAAAAAAAAACCGACTGTGCTTTAGACCACACGACTGAAGTAAATCTTAAGAAATGTAACTATCTCTTTCTATCTTCTCTAGCTTATATCTGCCTCTCAACTTCCGTTCGACTCGCCCGATCACACTTTTCGTAACGCTCTCGTCACGTATTCACCAACTCACTCCCCAAGTCAAGCGGGCATAAAAAAGTTTTACTTTAATAAATAAGAAATGTCATGTAAAATTATGTGGTGTCATGGGACACCAGGTAGGAACGAAGATTCTTCGGATAGTATAGAAGCAACATAATTTGAAATAACCTTGTAGTAAAAAATTTGTAGCTAAAGAGTTTAAAAATTCTTTTGAATGCCTGTATTATTTTACTTGGCAGTATGGGAATAGAGTATACAATAAGAATAGGACAGGTACAAATAATAGGTTTCCAGTAAGGTTTACATTTATATTGAGAAAAATTTAAATATTATCTCACACCGGCAATGCTCCGGGGTGCTCTTACTACCAGTTGAGGAGCTCTGACTTAAAGCGAGTTCACGTAATCTCCCCGTATCTGAGAACATTCCAGTTTTATTGCGTGACTTTTAAGTTGAATCTAAAGGATGTTTATTTGCAATTTTCAAAGTATTATTCTGTGTTTTCTGTTTTTATACAGATAAAGAGTATAAATATATAACTAAGTAGATAAATAGTGAAATTAAATTAAATTTATTTGAGAAACACTGCTTACGAACACAACTAATACAACGTTATGGCTTTACGTGCTCCCCAAGGCACGGTGGGGAGGCCCACAAGAACAGACATCTGAACCGGAAAGAAATATTTGTCGAAATACAAATATACATCCCGAGCGGGATTCGAACCCACAAACCGTCATTGTTTTTAGGCGGTTACTCGCACCACCATAATTAAAGTAAAATATTTAAATATAAGAGCTGGTTGCGCTGGCGGTTGCGCGTTCGATCCCCGAACATGACATACATTTGTATTGGCCATACAGGTGTTTACCATGGTCTGGGTGTTTATGCAGTCCTTGTGGGTCTCCCCACCGTGCCTCGGAGAGCACGTTAAGCCGTCGATCCCGGTTGTTATCATGTACACCTGATAGCGATCGTTATTCATAGTAGGGAATATATCCGCCAACCCGCATTGGAGCAGCATGGTGGATTAAGCTCTGATCCTTCTCCTACATGGGGAAAGAGGCCTATGCCCAAAACAGTGGGATATTACAGGCTGAATCGAGTTATTTAAATGATGAAAAGACGGAAATATATTCGCAAGTAAAAGTCCATTTAAAAGAGTTATGTTGTAATTAGCCCCGATGTATTCAGAGCGCGCTGGCGGGTACGAAACGCGAGATGAAAGCCCGTTAAATACATCAAACAGCAATTTCGTAAGTTGGGCGAAAGGGTTACCTGAAAATATCTCTTGTATTGATTTTTTATGAAAATAAAATGTTACACCGTAAATTAAAAAGACGAAAGAACTTTGATTGCTTCAGCCTGTAACGTCCCAATGCTGGGCAAAACCCTCCTAGTCCCTAGTTTAGTAAGGGCGATGTAGTCATCGATCAAATTTCTGAGCAGATGTTTTCTTTTTTTTATATCATTAGGTCGGCAAACAAGCATACAGCTCACCTGATGGTAAGAGATCACCGTAGCTTATAGATGCCTGCGACACCAGAAGCATCGCAAGCGCGTTGCCCAATCCCCAATCTCTCCCAGGAGCTCTGGTCACCTTGCTCACCAACAGGAACACAATACTGCTTGAAAACAGTATTATTTTTAAGAAATTACTTTTACAAATCAAGATATTCTTTCAGAAATTATCGTATTACTTAGATACTGCTTGTATTATATACGTTATGTATGTAAGGTATTTGTCGTAAATAAAGTGTTTGAAGTAAAACTTCTTTACGAACAAAAAGTGTGATCGGGCGAGACGAACCAAGCAAGAGAGAAATATGCGAGCACACATTTACTGTCTCTCTTTCCCTCATAGCCAGTTACGTTTCGTATATCTAAGACACAGTGCAGGCCTATTGTGAAGTTTTACGTCAGACGTGTGGTCTAAAGCACGCTCGTTTTTTGTTTATTTGTTTATTTTATACTTTATTGTAAACCACAAATATATTACAAACAAAGCATAAATATAGTTACAGACAGTGAAGTACAATGGGCAGACTTATGGCTAATTAGCCATTTCTTCCTTTTTCTAAGTAGTAAAAATTAAAGGCGTTCCTTTATAGGATCAGATTTTTTTCTCGACTGTATTAAGTATATGTAATATTAGGAACAGTGATACGAAACCCTTCAAGTAAGTGACCGATTTGCTCCTCCTTAAACCCCATAGGACTTAAGGTTAGCTGGTCATTAAGAAATAAAATGTTGTATATAGAAAAATAATACTTATCTCTAATACTATTAAACGAGCAATTCTGGTATATATATATATAATCTGAATCTCGGGGGAGATAAATAAATCTAGCAAGGATTTATTTTTAGGAAATGTCATTTTATCCCAGTTTTTAGACAATGAAAAAATATTGTTAGAATACGAAGGTAAATTTCGCAACCGTTAGTAAAGTTGTAATAGCTCAGGTGGGAAACTAACCGGTCGCGTTCGAAAAGACCATGGCTCATATCCTCGATCGTTTATTACTTTTTCTTTTTTTTTCCAATTGCACTCGTTATTTTTTAACCGACTTCCAAAAAAGGAGGAGGTTCTCAATTCGACTGTATTTTTTTTTTTTTTTTTTTTTTTTTTTTTTTTTTTTTTTTTTTATGTATGTTACATCAGAACTTCTGACCGGGTAGACCGATTTCGACAAATTTTGTTTTAATCGAAAGGTGGTGTGTGCCAATTGGTCCCATTTAAATTTATTTGAGATCTAACAACTACTTTTCGAGTTATATCTAATAATGTGTTTTCACTTGACGCTTTTTTCGCCGACCTACGTTGTATTATACCGCATAACTTTCTACTGGATGTACCGATTTTGATAATTCTTTTTTTGTTGGAAAGGGGATATCCCTAGTTTGGTACCGTGATAAGGAAACTAGGATCTGATGATGGGATCCCAGAGGAATCGAGGGAAACTCTCAAAAATCCGTAATAACTTTTTACTGGGTGTACCGATTTTGATAATTTTTAATTTAATCGAAAGCTGATGTTTATCATGTGGTCACATATAAATTTTATCGAGATCTGATAACTAGTTTTTGAGTAATCTTTGATAACGCGTGGTTGCTTGACTATTTCGTCGAGTTTCGATTCGTCGATCTACGTTATATTACTTGTCGATGTAATTGAAGTCGGTTTTTTTTTTGTTTGCGAGCAAACACAATTATTATTATTTAATAATGTATGTAACATTGAAAATATTATTCATATTTTAACATTATTATTTTTTATTTATTTTTTATTTTTTATATTTATTTATATTTTTTATCATTGTCGGTAAAAATATACTATTCATATTTTATAAATAATGATTTCCAAGAAACACGATTTACTAAAAATAACTGGTTTTGATGTTCTGCGTTTTCAGTTTGAAGACTTAACAGAGTTGAAAATAGAAATTTGAAAATATTTTCATGAATATTTGAATTTAGAATTTTAGTTAATGAATAAATAATTTCAATTGTATATTAATTACAGCAATATTGTAATATTCAAAATTAGTTTACAGTATTTTGTAGTACGATTAGATTTGTAGGTAATTGTGAAGTCTGAGCGACTATATTTAAGTCCTGTTACCTTAAAATAACTTTTTACTGGTTGTATCGATTTTGACGACATATTTTTAATCGAAAGCTGGTATTTCTCGTTATCTTTTTGAATTATCCCTAATAATACGTTATATATTTTTTTTATGTTTTTTATGTAACTAGGTTGGCAAACAAGTACGGCTCACCTGATGTTAAGCGATTACCGTAGCTTACCTGCAACATCAGAAGCATCGAAAACACGTTGCCGACCCTAACCCCAATTGCCCCCAGGAGCTCTTGTCACCTTACTCACCAACAGGAACACAACATCGCTTGAAAACAGTATTATTTAGCTGTGATCTTCTGTCAGGTCGAGGTACTACTCCAGTCGGGCTGCTCCATATTTTGAGCAGGAAATTTCCTGCTGTGCCCTATCTCAGTTAAACTAATTAAACTAATTGACTATTTTCTCGCTAACCTACGCTGTATTATTTGTCGATGTAAATGGAAATTGTTTTAAGATTAATCGTTAAAGAAAAAAACTTTATGCATTAATGTGTGAGTGAGAACGAGATATAATACGTTACTGCTCTAAGCGCGTAAGGGACACGTTTTGCATGGCGCTTACGATCTTTCACGACACCGTGATCATCGTTGACAGACCAAGCCGCAACGGCCTATCTTCCTACGACTTTTCAGAGGTGTCACTTCTGCTTTGTTTGCATTGCACACGCACACATTTTGAAGTAAAACTTTTTTTACACACGCTTGACTTGGGAATGAGCTGGCGAATGCGTGACGAGAGCGTTACGAAAAATGTGATCGGACGAGGCGAACGGCAGTTGAGAGATAAGTTAGAGAAAATAGAAAGAAAGACAGTTACGTTTCGTAACTTTAAATTCAGTCTTGTGGTCTATAGCACATCCGTTTTTTTTTTCGTTTTCGAGCAAACACTAGAAACTTGTGAATACCTTTTAAAACACAGCTAACGATAAGTTATAGTTTTAACATGGACGAGTCTCTATCAATTTATTATCAATATCTTTTTATATACGCAACAGTGATTTTATAATTTATTTTTATAGAAACGGCTCAGACAGACGCTGTATAGATTTAATACCCCTTTAAATTTATATTTTTATAATACGTAACATTTATAATTATTATTTATAAATATGTATAATATATAATATGTATACGTTTAAAGATGTATAACTGAATTACTTATTTGCGAGTAACTTCCAAACGAATGTACCCAAACAAAAATAATTCTTAAATTTTGAATAAAGGAACATCAACAAATGACTTGTTTTCGTGTCTATTTGGAAAGGATAAGTTTAAAAAGAACTGGACCGATTTTAAAAATTCATTAACTAATAGATTCCTATGATATAAATGACATAGGCTATATTTTAATGCGAAAAAACGTTCTTACTAGGCTAAGAATGAAATAAGCAACATCTGTATCACATTGAATTAAATAACAGTTACAAGAATTCCACTAGACCGATAGTCAATTCCAGTTTATTGTAAAATATTCCAAATTAAAGTCGGTGACGTCAACCGCAGTCGCGGAATATTTTTATAACAACATTATATTTTGTCTGACTTCACTCGTTTTGATTTTACGAAATATACTGTGGTTTAGAGTGTTTAAGACATCATAATTTATAGTCATATAGTTTAGTATAATATATATCACATATGTAGTCGTCTGTTCTTATTTGTGGATTTAGAAGATGTAGAAAGAAGTAAATAAATAAATAAACTTATATATTTTACACAACTAAAATTTTGAAATCATTCATGATACAATTTATAGTCAACTTATCAGCTTAACAGTTTCAAATACGGTTTGTTAGTTGCTCGAATTTTAATTTTTTTTTTTTTAATTTTAAACAGATTATCACAGACTATATTTCTAAGCGCATATTCAAACTAAGATGTTATTACATTTGTAATTAAAAAAAAAAACTAATAAAAAAAATCTGGCCAAAATTATGTTTCTGTTGGGTGACTAAACAAATATATCTTACTAGCTGACCCCGCAAACGTTGTTTTGCCATATATGTTATAAACCCCCCTTAATTGTGTGCATATCGGGTAGGTCTGAGAATTGGCCAACATCTATTTTTCATACCCCTAAATTATAGGGGGGGGGGGGTAAGGGGGTTAATAACATATATGGCAAAACAACGTTTGCGGGGTCAGCTAGTATAAGATATAGATAAGTCACGTTAATCAATACGAGTACAACGTGGCGTATTACGCTTAAATCTAACTATTAAATAAATGTTCTTATTTAACTTTTTTATTTTTGAAGTAATGCTTTTTTACGCACGTTTGATTTTGGGAGTAAGCTAGTGAATGCGTGACGAGAGCGTTACGAAAAGTGTGATCGGGCGAGGCGAACGGAAGTCGAGAAGGAGATATAAGTTAGTGAAGACAGAAAGAGAGAGAGTTATGTTTCGTAAGTTTTACTGCAGTCTTGTGAATTGTGATCTAAAGCACAACACTCGTTTTTTATATTATAATATTCATTTAGGGTCCTTTTGTAGGACTGTTATATGTACATATTTAAAGTTCCTTCATCATTACAGCCTATACAGTCCACTGCTGGACATAGGCCTCCACAAGTTTACGCCAAAAATAACGTGAACTCATGTGTTTTGCCCATAGTCACCACGCTGGGCAGGCGGGTTGGTGACCGCAGGGCTGGCTTTGTCGCGCCGAAGACGCTGCTGCCCGTCTTCGGCCCGTGTATTTCAAAGCCAGCAGTTGGATGGTTATCCCGCCATCGGTCGGCTTCTTAAGTTCCAAGGTGGATGTGGAACCTTGTTATCCCTTAGTCGCCTCTTACGACACCCACGGGAAGAGAGGGGGTGGCTAAATTCTTTAGTGCCGTAGCCACACAGCACAGCAGTTCCTTAATAAAGATAAATAAATTAAACTTTTATTAAGCTATTAGATTTAACACCCAGTAACTAGACTATAAATTTTAGGTAATTAAACAAAGTTTGTAACTTCAGTATTGTGTTCCTGTTGGTAAGGTGACCAGAACTCCCGGAGGGATGGGGGATTGGGTCGGCAACGCGCTTGCGATGCTTCTGGTGTTGCAGGCGTCTATAAGCTACGGTAATCGCTTACCATCAGGTGAGCCGTACGCTTGTTTGCCGACCTAGTGACATTAAAAAAAAAAAAAAAACTTCATCTGCACCGAACAATTTCCTTCAAAATAATTTGAAATTACCTTTGCCGTTTTGGCACTATTGGAAGTCATTGCTTTTTTTAATTTAACTAAATCGGCAAACAAGCGCAACTGATGCCAAGCAATTACCGTAGCTTATAGACGTCTTCAACACCAGAAGCGTCACAAGCGCGTTGCCGATTCTATCCCCGATTCCCGGAGTAGCTCTGGTCACTTTACTCACCAAAAGGAACTTGTGTTTTTGTGTTCACCGGAGTTCCTGTCACTGTCACTGCTTGAAAATAGTATTACTTATCTGTGATCTTCTGTAAGGTCGAGGTACCCCAGTCGGACTGCTCCAAACAATACCTTCCAAGTAGGTGTAAATTATTGTTGGAGATAATTTAATCACAATGTAACAACAGCTGCGATTTACAAGTTTAATATAATATAGTTAGCAGAATCTGTTGCTGAATTTAAATATACTGCCCTACTGAACTTACGGTCTACTATTCACGACACAACGGTCGTATTTGATCTATATACTGTTCTAGTTTACATAGGCTTGCAAATACAAGTGATAATATTTATAAAATGCACAATTAAACGAAAAATACTTTCAGAAGAAAAGGGATTTTTGAAATATTGATGAATTGTGATGAATGATTGAATTTGAATTGAAAATAATATATTTTTACCAAATAGGGCCAGCAAAAGAGAAGACAGGTCATACGCTATAATGATAAAGAAAAAAATATATTAGAAGGCTTAAATTAAGGTATGGTAAGAATTTTATACGTACTGTGTAGGCTACGGTACTAAAGAATATAGCCACCCCCTCTCTTCCCGTGGGTGTCGTAAGAGGCGACTAAGGGATAACACAGTTCCGCTACCACTTTGGAACTTAAAAAGCCGACTGGTGGCGGGATAACGATCCAACTGCTGGCTTCGAAATACACAGGCCAAAGACGGGCAGCAGCGTCTTCAGTGCGACAAAGCCAGTACTGCGGTCACCAACCCGCCTGTCCAGCGTGGTGACTATGGGCAAAACACATGAATTCACGTTATTTTTGGCGTAAACTTGTGGAGACCTATATCCAGCGGTGGACTGTATAGGCTGTAATAATGATGAAGAATTCTATGGTTGGAAATGGGGATTCGTTTTCAGCTCTCTCTATTCGTGAGATGCATCTTACACTTTACTGGCTTATTTGACAGGGCTGTGAAATAAACCGATACAACAAACTATACATACATTTGAATGAGATGAATATAAAAAAAATATGCCATGAACTCATAAAGAGTATCATTTGATGATAGATTATTTTATCATTGGTACGAACCAACTTGTCTAGTGAAGTTCTTTTTCCAGATTAAGATTCTTATAACTGAATAACCTTTTAAAGCAATTTTCATAAAACTACTATGTGTGTTGAAATGTGTTATTAAACAGAGATGAATTTCATTTCAGAGATAGTTTAGACAGTCTTACGACAGCGTATTGTGAATGGTTTTCTTTATTCGTGGAAGTGTATGGTGTTGGTTGGTATTTCACTATTCTAATATTCCTTCTATATTTCCTGCGACTTACGGTTTCTCACTTAGCTTTATATTAGACGATCAGATGGCTGTTCTAGTTTAGTGATGATGATAGTTCCGTTGCATACGATAGCTGCAGGTTCGATGCTTGCTTGGACTAGTTATTTGTGTTATTAAAAATATTAAAATAAATATATATATGTTAAAATAAAAAACACCCATGCTCTACTGGTTAGTAAAAATTACATGTCATGCATCATAAATGTTCACCTGACATAAATGGTAACCTCATAATGTACGCCTTCAACGATGGTATATAAATTTGACGGGAGTCTGAAATTACATATTACTTAGACACATAGTAGTAGCAAAGACAACAACAAAAATCTAAATGACCATTGTTATGAGAAGGATCGCACCGCCAACTTCTAGTGGACCTAGTAGTAGTAGCCAGTGGCATATTTTAAGATCGAGCGCCCAGGTCAATAAAGTTAGCCACCCCATAAATTAAGGAAAAAGTCATTAATAAGTTTGTCGATTTGTTTTAAAATTTTCGGTAGATCTTTTTTTAGGCCGCCATATACTGCATGGTTTTCATACAATACTCGATAAAACTAAAAACACCCATTATTTTTTTCTGGCTTTTTTTTTCGGCTCGGCTTGCGCCACCCTTTGCAGAATGCTTTCCCATGCCATGGCTCTCTTGAACTTAGGGTAAATACGCCCATGGTAGCTTAGAGCACTGCAGAAACTGCCGTTTCTTGTTTATGGTCTAGACGTATGCCCAAATGGGTTTTTCCAGCTTGATATATTGTTGTTGTTCTGGGCTTCAAACGCATCTTCGAATAATCATTTTACATATTTAAATTTTAATTATTTTTAAAACCGGTATCTTCAATTTTTTGGTACCAAATCAATAGACTCCTTCAACATTATTCGTCTTATCAAAGTGCTTGACAAAAGTCTCAGTGAGTTTTGAGTTTACGTCTTCAGTAGATTTAGCCTTGACAAATCCATACTGATTATCGGCAATGACATTAGTTTTATCTAAAAAATTTATAAGCCTAGTATTTAGTCGTTTTTCTATCATCTTAGTATTATAGTTACCAACACTGTCACTAGCGCCATTTTTGTGGATGCGATGGACCAAAGACCTTTTGAAATGTATGGGGAAGTTTCTGTAGAGTAGCTTTCATTGGGTTGAGTCATGGGACGAACAATACATGTCTTTGGTCATTTTGATAACTTGAGTTGAAATTTCTTATACACCGATTTCACAGTTATTTTAAGATTATGATGGTCTCAACTCCACTTTGAGCCAAGTCAAATAAAGTCATTAAATAAGTCCGAGACAGTTGAGCGGTTGCTTTAACTAGGGTAGTTAGGCAATTAGGTCGTTTAGACAGTAATTCATCCGGGAGTGTTTTAAGTATTTCTGGAAAATAATTATTGACTAAGTTAAGTGATACATAAGAGTCTTCATCAAGATTCAATAATTCTGTTGGGGCCGGCCATTGATTTCTTAGATTACTCTGTTTATCCTACTCTGTTTATGGTCACCCACAAGAATTTAAGATTGGTTTTCTTAAATTGTTCTGCTTCGTAATTAGTTTAAGTTTCTTTAGAAGATTACTAAAAAAGATGCGGTATGTAATCTAAGTTGATTGTAGTATCTTTTTATGTAAGTGATATATCCACAGGCTTATAATGCTCGTGCTATTGTTATTCCATATTATTTTTTTTTTATTTTTTTTTAAACATGCATTGGTACTTCACTGCAACTTTAGAAAACTTAATGACTAGCCTTAGAATCTCTAAAAATTGACGCGAGTCCACTGAACAAGACGATTCTACATATTGTTTTTTTTTTATAGTTATTATTTTTATTATAATTACACTTACGTTAATTGTAGTATGGCTTTAGCAGAGTTTAATTTTGCTTTTTTTGTGTAGTTTATCACGACTTTTAATGCAGCGTATAATTCCCGGTGTAAGCCATGACTTAATAGGTCGTAATCGATGTTGGACATGAATTAGTTTGTAGTGGGTAAAAAGGCATATTTAATACGTACTCGACCATAATTAATTTAAAATATTAGTTTGAACATTATTACGATTCTGTTGCCAAAGACTATACTTCCATAATAATAACAAAAGAGTGTATATGCGTGTGTCTGTCAAATACATGGTAGTGTGCATAATGTTTTTTTTTATTATTATTAATTGATTGTATTTTTACGCGTAATTTTAAAACATATCATTCTGCACTCTTTCTCTATGTAAACTATAAGTGTGCGAAATTTCATACTTCTCCGTTTGCGCAATTTTCGTAAAAAGGGGTACAAAGTTTATGTTTCACGTATTAATATATTGATAAATAATACAGCACATCACACGAGTAAATGCATATGTTACATCTCAGTTCGGAACTGGATAGGCCAATAATCTCTTAAGCAGAAAGCACATGAGTGATAGCATACTGCGACAACGGGCCAGTCACCACCGGCTAGTAATAATAAGCTATACTCCAAAGCAAATTTAGTATTTTTCCACTATTGTTATGTGTATTCCAAAATAAGTAAATATAATAGATATACGCAAGTCTGTAATCAATATCAGTGTGTTTATCGCGTTCTGTGTGGACTTACCTTTAGACTAAGTACGTCCGGCTTTTAACAACTAAACGACAATTTATATATGTACGTATTCAATTTTTTATTTATATAAATGACCTCGACGTTACTTGAGAGATTTTTCTCAGAAAATGCATACTTATTTGTAAGTAGTTTTTAGCTGTGCGCTAATGTATCGTCCGCAGTATATGTATTGTGAGTAGGATACTACTTGGTTACGAATTTCTTACAATTGTTAATAGAGCAGTAGAAATAGAAAGCTATATTAGATTTTAAGTAACCTCGACCTTAAGGAAGATCACAGCTAAATAATACTGTTTTCAAGCAGTATTATGTTCCTGTTGGTGAGTAAGGTGACCAGAGCTCCTGGGGGGGATTGGGGATTGGGTCGGCAACGCGCTTGCGATGCTTCTGGTGTTGCAGGTGTCTATAAGCTACGGTACTCGCTTACCATCAGGTGAGCCGTACGCTTGTTTGCCGACCTAGTGACATAAAAAAAAAGTAAGACCTCTAAGATCAAAAGGAGGAAATCGCAAATAAGTACGTGCAGCAGATTTTGCGTGATATCGGGTCAAAGAGGCACAAAAACAGAACAGACATCAATCCCACTACACTTCGGTTTTCCTAAATATTTCTTGAGTATAGAAATCAGTTGGTTATAAATTAAAGTTATAGATACAGTAGCGTGATAGCTTCATATTAATTTATTTCAACCACAGTCCACAAATCGGATAAACAATTCTTAAATACAGGTATTACAGATTCAATGTTTTAGAAAACTTGGCATCTTACAAGGATCAATATTATGACTTTTTCTATTTGTAATTTGTGTTAACGTTATATTTCGATTTAAAATATATTTGATAATATTGCGCTATTTATTTATAAAGTTGACTGCAAAAAAAGAGTAATGAATGACAATCGTGAGCTGTGACCAAAGCGAGTGGAATCGCAGGAAACTTGTACTAGCAGAACATTTAAAATTTCGTGATCAAAGGATCTGTAACGAATATATTCATAGCACGCGTAGCACGACGCATGGGACAAACCGACCGTGTTTCCCAGCATTTAAGAAGTTTAGAACAATGGTATGATATGTCTCATGTCAAAATTTTCCTAGATTAGTGGTATAGATATTTAAAAAGGCCATGCACGTACTTTATTTGATGTAAAAAAATTATGTAAGTACTAGCGACCCGCCCCGGCTTCGCACGGTTGAAAAAACTATCAGTGTTCCTCTATTATATTATGCATGTATTATACATATAAACGTTCCCCTTCAATCACTGTATCTATTAAAAAAACCGCATCAAAATCCGTTACGTAGTTTTAAAGAGTTAAGCATATATAGGTACAGAGAAAGCGACTTTGTTTTATACTATGTAGTGATAAGTTTTGGTTAGAGAGGCTACAGTCTTACTTTATAAATAATTTGTATATGATTTATTTATTTGAAACCACTAAGGTTTGTACGATGCTACAGTTTACATTTCATAATGTTAAAAAACATAGTAGTTAAGAAACAATCTTTTACTGTTTCAGTTACATCAACTTTTATTATACAATGTATTTTAACAAATTTATGTTTTCCCAAATGTCGTAAGATGGAAAGAACTTTTTAAGTTTTTTTAACCGACTTCAACAAAGGAGGAGGTTACTAAATCCGACCGTATAATATGAATATATTTTTTATATGTGTTCGGGGATAACTTCGTCGTTTATGAACCGATTTTGATAATTCTTTTTTTGTTGGAAAGGAGATATCTCAGGTGTACCATAATAAGGAAACCAGGATCTGATGATGGGATCCCAGAGAAATCGAGGGAAACCTTCGAAAATCCTTTTACTGGGTGTACCGATTTTGATGATTTTAATTTAATAATAATAATAATAATAATAATAATTTATTTCAGACGTAGTCCATATTTTTGTTAGTTACATTTTTTTTTTCCTTAACTATGTTAGTTTCAATAATTGTGACAAAACAAATTATACTAAATCAAAAATTCAATTAAACAACACTAAAATTAAAATCATCATCAATTAACTAAAATTCAATTAATACCGAAATTTAAATCATCACCGAATTCAATACCAAAATTCAATCAATATTATACAATATTTAAAATTTAATCGAAAGTCGATGTTTATCTTGTGGTCACATTTAAATTCATCGAGATCTGATTACAACTTTTGGAGTGATCTTTGATAATGCGTATTTACTTGACAATTTTTTCATCTACCTACATTGTATTACTTGTCAATGTAATTGAAGTCGTTTTCGTTTGCCAGCAAACAATTATTTTAATATATCATTAGACACCTAACTTCCTTAAATGTTTAATGTAAGTACAATGCACCAACAAAGCTAAATATAGGATGCATTTCCTAACTGACATAACTCACAGTCCAAACCACCAATGGTAGAAATTAGAAATTTTGAGCGGATATTTTATACTGTTATTAATGAAAGGACTTTTTGGACTTTTATTCATCTTTTAAAGATGCAAAATGTGACTAAAATAGAGGATGCCATTTCTGTGAAGCTCCAATTTTATCTTTATAATAAAGCAAATGAGGTTTAGATGGAACATTTTGTAGATACATAGAAAATAGTAAAAGTACCTAACCTGTTTAACCTGTTAAATTATTTTTTTCTTTTCTTAAAATGGAGTAAAAAAGTGTTAAAATTAGTATGATAAATAATGAATTTGTTATCAAATTTACTAGACATTTTATTTATGCTCTTCAGTATAATCATATAAACACAAAACAAAAGAGTTACTGCCCATTTTAGGGTTGAAATAAGGCAACAGTAATACATATATTTTTATTAACTTATATGTTACTAGCTGACCCCGCAAACGTTGTTTTGCCATAACACAAAATTTCAAATATTTTTCTTAATTTGATCGCAGCACCAACTGTCGGGACAAACTGAAATTAAAATACAATAATATTTAATATTTGATGCTGCGATGGTAGCGCAGCCTACCGGATCCAATGTAAAACATTCCAAAACTAACAACTACTTATAAATAAAAAAATTAGTTAAATAAACATTTTCCAATGGACCCAATTGTGAACCTAAACCATCCTCGAATCCCCTTGAACTCACACAAAAAATTCTACCAAAATCCGTCCAGCCGTCTAGGAGGAGTTCAGTGACATACACACGCACACAAGATATATATATATATATATATATATATATATATATAAAGTTTTAAGACTGTTTAGTAGAACAGAATATACCCATATATTAATCAGGTAAAACATTAAATAATATCGTTGATAGATTAAAATAACCCAAGCCAAAATAGCATACTTCAGGATAAATCATAATAATTCGCTGCTAAGCGATTCCATCCCCCGAACACAACCGGCTTTTACCTGACAACGCAAATTTCACATCGCGATTGAATACAAATCGAATCAAATCGAAATATACGAGTACTATACTCAAGTAGGATTCCCCTGTTTGAGTCGTCATTTTATTTATTTGCAGCTAGATAATCTACGTGGTTTTACTTGTGCTAAGGTTTTCATATCATAGAAAACTTACTATGTGTTTTAGTATGATATGTACAACCTTAAGTTTTTTTTTACTTATTTGGTTTAATATGCAATCATAATTTTCAAAAAAAAAAAACATTAAATTGATTGTTGATTAGGCCTAGCTTAGGCGTGACGTAGGCCTGACTTATGCCTGACTTAGCAACTTAAGCTTTGGCACGGCTCATACAATGCGAAACATTCATGAAATGGTCACGGGAACATGGCGCTTGAAACGTCACCGAAATAACAGGGGTTCCAAAATGATAATCGCGCTAAGTTACATATAATTAAGAAAAAAAAAGCTAATATTCGTGAGTTAGACCAACTGATATCAGTCAATAGCTTATGCGCTAGTCGTTTTGATCCTAGCACATAACAAATATTTGTCCAGGCTACACATCGGTTGTTGTTAGTCTAGTGCTTGTGTAGTACGTGTATCCAGACTTTTGTCACAGTTTTCATGTGCTTGTGAAACGTTCATAGTTAACACAAAAAATCTGTCTAAAATTTTTTCTACGTTATGATATTCATATGAATATAATCTGTAATTAAGTTACTGTAATTTTTTATTTCATATTTTAATAACTTTATGTTTTGTAAACGTTATTCGAAGACCATTTTGTTTCTCGAAAAACTTAATTGAAAAAAGAATTTAATAATAGTATTTGTCTTCGCTTTTATTAATTTTGTTTAAATCATACATTATAATGCAAACAAAAAAGGCTGAATTATGCCTATGTAATATGTAACCAACCCGCCTGCCCAGAGTGGTGACTATGGGCAAAACACACGAGTTTGAGCAATTTTTGGCGCGGACTTGTTGAGTGAGAAGCATAAAATAAAAACGATTTTATATATAAAACGTCGATTTTTTTGTTTAATTAGGTCGGCAAACAAGCGTACGACTTACCTGATGATAAGCGATTACCATAGCTTATAGACGTCTGCACCACTAGAATCATCGCAAGCGCGTTGCCGACACTACACCCAATCTTTCTCAGGAGTTCTGGTCACCTTACTCTCCACAGACACACAACACGGTTTCAAATCAGTGTTATTTATCCACGATCTTTTGTAAGGTTGAAAAACTTCTACAGTAGTCTCCAGATTTGGCAGGATATTTCCTGCTGTGCCATTTTAATTATATGCTATTCCTAAAAACACAATTAACGAGAAGTTATGGTTGTTATTACAAGTAATTGTTTGTATAATTTGTAAACGGTTAAAAGCGAAGGTCCTTTTAAGCTGGGATCCAACGTGGGTTGTTAACTAATTAAAATCTCTTACGGTGTCTTAAAAATAACAAGCCGTGTTTTGTGAATTTGAGCTAATGTCAATTTTGTGTAACGCCCTAACTCATGGTATTCAGTGAGAGTAAATCAAAATAATAAATAACTTTACTTTTTTTATAAAAGTTGTACTGTGTGGCTACGGTACTAAAGAATATAGCCACCCCCTCTCTTCCCGTGGGTGTCGTAAGAGGCGACTAAGGGATAACACAGTTCCGCTACCACCTTGGAACTGAAAAGGCCGACCGGTGGCGGGATAACCATCCAACTGCTGGCTTTAAAATACACAGGCCGAAGACGGGCAGCAGCATCTTCGGTGCGACAAAGACAGCCCTGCGGTCACCAACCCGCCTGCCCAGCGTGGTGACTATGGGCAAAACACATGAGTTCACGTTATTTTTGGCGTAAACTTGTGGAGGCCTATGTCCAGCAGTGGACTATATAGGCTTTAATGATGATAAAAGTTCTAAGTTTCCAAGTTTTTTATCGCAGCAAGATAAAATCGCGGTCTAGCATGAACACAATAATCCAGTCATATTGTCACGTAGGCAGTTATTTGTGTGTTATAAGTAATAATATAGAAGAAGAGATAAAAGCGAACAATCGTAAACTACGTTCATTTGTTTAAACGAGAACAGAGCACTTACCGAGGTCGTTAGTTCAAGTTCTAGACTCACTTAGACGCAAAACCATAAAAATGAGGTACTTAAACTTTTACAGTTCTGCTATTTTTTTCTGGATCTCCAGATATCTAAAAGAATGAAATAATTCAGAATTATATTTGAAAGAATAACACAACTCAAATTGTGAGAAAGGTGACAAAATTGAAGAAGTTTATCATATTGTTAATGTGGAATTATACGGAATGAACCATATGATATTTGGAATGTATCCGGAATGAACCATTGCGGAATTAAATATTTATGTCTTATAGTATTATAAGAAAAGTCCACGGAATGACCTGCGTCTTGGCACTCCATTTATGCAAGGAGGCCAGGGCTCTGTATATACTAGTGAGACTGGGTCTGAGAGTGAGATGATCGGTCATCTTCTCTCAAGACCAGTTTCTAGTTTAGGAAAACGTACAAAGTGTATTTTAGTATATTTTAGCATAGTCGCGTTTTTGTGACCAAACTCTTTAAAATAATAACTAGAAAAAATTACACAACGTATTTTAACCCACAGAGGTGACAAACAAGCGTACTATCCATCTGATTGTAAGCGATTACCGTAGCTTATAGACGCCTGCAACACCAGAAGCATCGTAGGAGTGTAGCTGACCAAAGTTTAAGTAAGATATTACCTGCGGTCCCGTTCCTATATTTGTAAGTACATTGATATATTAATTGACACGACTTTATTATTTATTATAACAGTATAATTACAACTAGAAACATAAGGAGCAAAAAAGAAATATTTATTAAGGTGAAAAGTTAAGAAATCGGGTTTAATTGTACGTGTAATACACCTACCATACAAATGTATAATTCCGTTAAGAATTTTCTTGATTTAGTTCCATGACGCAAAATGGTTTCAAACAAAAAGTTTTGATGAGAAAAAAAACCCAAAAATTTGGTTTAATCATTTATGGGTATTTGGACCAAGGTTGTTTTTGAACTTCGAAACAATCGCGTATAACTTAATAACACTTTTAGAGTTTAATATTCATATTATAATTCCTTGTATATATGTAAACAATTTTTTTTTCGTATTTTTGTGTTAAAAATAGCGATTCTGTTTTAATTCGACTTTATATGAACTTTTTTATAAAGGCCCTTTTTTAAGTACTTAATGTTAGCTCGAGGTCATACTAAGGTCATGTGCTGACCCCGGGCTAGCCCGTTGGTGCAGTGTACAAGTGACCCCGCTTTTTGTTCCGGAGCTTATTGGTTCAATTTTCTCGACGAACCTGAGTGTGATATATTGTATTCATTTATATAACTATTAATTATATGTAACTTGGTAAAAGAAAATAAATAAATAAATAAATAAATAAATATTTACACTGTATTTTGATCATAATATTTGTTTTGATATGTAATAATTCCTGAAAAAAAAATATACACTTTATTTATTACTAGCGATCCGCCCCGGCTTCGCACGGGTGAAATGCTGGTACTAAATAATATCCACAACAAAAGATGCGTTAGAAATTTCTAAAATTATTAGTGTTACTCTACTATTTATGCTATTTATGCATGTATTGGTATTTATAAACCTTCCTCTTGAATCACTCTATCTATTAAAAAAACCGCATCAAAATCCGTTGCGTGGTTTTAAAGATATAAACATACATAGGGACAGACAGAAAGCGGGAAACAACCTTGTTTTATACTATGATTATATATTTTTTATTCGTGAGACAATTGCTCTAAATAAAGATAACAAACAGAATAGACAAAAATGATAACCTTTGTTATTCTGTTTAAAAGCGAATTCGGGTGAATTCATTTGAGATAACAAATTTAACAACAAATAGTTAAAAAGATACGTCGTCACAAATATATAGAAGGTTATCTAGTTATTGTAACAAATTACAACGATATTATTTAAAAGTATTAATGAACTTCAATTTTATTTTAAGTTTTCATTTAAATAAATAAATAAACGCCTCACACTCAACAGCCCCTATTCGGACTTACTTTTGTGTCGGGGATCAGAAACACAAAATACATAAGCACAAACGCACAGAAAACGATAAATATCTATACGACCTATATAAATGATTATGTGCGGGTATCTAACCCGTGAACGCCCGCGCAACAGTCAAGCGTCCAACGTCGTGACCGCTACATCGACTCATCGTCACACTTTTTTTTAAATAATACTAGGCCGGCAAACAGGCGTATGGCGCACCTGTTGGTAACGATACGGTAGCTTATAGACCCCAGGAGCTCTGGTCTCCTTACTTACCAACGGGAACACAACAGGCTTGAGAACAGTATTATTTAGCTGTGATCATTTGTAAGGTTAAGGTACTACCCCAGTCGGTATGCTTCATATTTTGAGCAGGAAATTTCCCGCTGCGCCTCAGTTGAAAATATTTTATTATTTCTGTTAGTAATCTACATTACAAGTCAATTGTGTAGATGTGTAGGTATGATGTGTGTAGGTAGATAAGTCAACCGTAGTTTAGAATTAATTATGGTACCTATTATTGTAGAATGACGACTAAAGTGTTTTGAATGTATTTGCGTAATTGAATAGTTTTTTTCGTACTCAACAGAAGTAATGAATCATGTGCCCTCGACACACACAAGCACATACGCACAGACCATAACATACGTCTCTTCTATGACCCACACAGTTATTCTCTCTCACTCATCATACAATTGCTGACAATTGCAGTAACGTTTCATTTATCGCAAATTCTGATTTTTATGCTAACTAATTAATCTGTAGAACTTCGTACCGCAATTTTTTTTTAATTTAATTTAATTTTCTTTTGTACAAACAACTTCATGACAGTAAAAATCACAAAAAAGAATTATAAGCAAATAATGATTAATTTATATTTATAGAGATTATAGGAATTTGAAAATTATAAGTGACAGCGTTATGGCTATATCTACCTTTCTCTTTCTGTCTCATTCATACCTTTCAAATTAATGCAAATTCACAAAAAGGTGAAGCGATAATAAAACACGTTTTAGTGACGTAGGTACGGACCTGTACTTGGACCGCCGACGGCGTTAGTCGCTTTGACACAATATTTTTAATGTTATGTAAATAATCATTAAATTTATGATAAGCATTATATTTTTATATTCTTAATATTATTTTTTGTTTAATAAATAAATATTCTTAATATAATTTTTTGTTATATTTAGGTAATGATAAGTATTAGAATCGTCTCACATTCAATGACATTTATTTCTAGGGCAACCAACTTTAACGGTAGGGCACAGTAGGAAATTTCCCGCTCAAAATATAGAGCAGCCCGACTGGGGTAGTACATCGGCCTTACAGAAGATCACAGCTAAATAATACTATTTTCAAGCAGTGTTGTGTTCCTGTTGGTGAGTAAGGTGACCACAGTTCCTGGGGGGAATGTTGGCAACGCGCTTACAATGCTTCTGATGTTGCAGGCGTCTATAAGCCACGGTAATCGTTTACCATCAGGTGAACCGTACGCTTTTTGCCTACATAGTTACATAAAAAAAAAAAAACATCTTGTGCACATAGTTCTTACTGCGAAACTGTTCTTAATAAAATCGAATCAAGGAACGTTTAGGTACTCAGGGTGTGTTACAAATGGGTCTTTAAGTCTAAATAAGTTGAGTCAAATGTAACATATGTATATATTATATACTCATATGTATATTATCATTATCAAGTCCTATGTCCCCTGGATGGAGCAGAGGGCGTCCACAGTGCGCTGCCATCTCGCTCGTTCTTGGGTTATTAGCTTAATCTCGGGCCAGGAAAGCCCGACATTCTTCATCTCCGCGGTGACGGAGCGACGCCACGTTTGCTTTGGGCGGCCACGTTTCCTTTTCCATTGAGGAGTCCATTCTAAGGCCTGTCTCGGTATGTGAGAGGAATCCCTTCGGAAGGTGTGACCGATCCATACCCATTTACGCCGCTTTATCTGGTGGCCGATTGGGGTCTCTTTACAAAGTTTCATCAGGTGGTCGTTTGATATTTTTTTTCGCATTTTTTTTAATGAAGATTAAAATGTGCTTTTGTTACTCAAATAGCCGAAATACCCGTGACCACGGCGCTTACGACGGCCATTCTCCGATTAGCAAATTTTTCGTGTCCGGGCTTGTTTAAACCGTAATATCATCATATTCAATCATGCACTTTTTTATATATTTTAGATAGCATCCGTACCTAGCTGTAAAAGAAATATTGGCTTCTGTTTTAAGTAATTAAGACGAAATTAATTTAACTTATGTTCAAAAAACCTCTGTTCTCTAATTACCGTGGCGTGTCCGCACACCAATTTAATCTTAAAACTTGCTTGTAATTTTTATAGCGTATAGATTTACTTTGATCCATTCAACGTTTTAAACGATATTAAGCAGCGTGTATCGCATAACAAAATATCAACTCAATAGAACCAGTCTACAAATAATTATTATGAAGTAATCGTATGCCCAATGGAAACTTCTAATTACCGTAACATCTGCTATTCTCGAGTGCACATCCCTAAATAAAAGTATTTGGCACATTACTACCGTACGCATCGCGTCTCCTCAGTGTGTACCGAGGTCCATCAGCAGTTGTATGACTCTCATGTTAGTGTACCGCCAATGAAGCACGTGAGTATATAATTACCGTAGCCTTGGTTAAAAACTTTTCTAATTACCGTTGTTCTTATTATAATACTAGATTTTTAAGATAGACCCAAGTTGATCATGTAAATGAAGACAGTACTTTGGCCTCCGTACGTTGTAATAAGCTAGAATTTGTATACTGTGTCGGTTTTAAACATTTTTATGAAAATTTATCGTTTTCTAATTACCGTATACTAATTACCATATGTTTATAATTACCGTTGTATGAAAAAGTAATACTTGTTTACCGCGGTTTTCGTAGATTATTATTATTACTGTCCGTAAATATGTCTATATTCATCAAATTATTTAATTTATAAGATAGGAAAACCTAAAAAGACCAAAGAGGAAGTTAAAGAAAATAGAAGGCTTGCCGCGCGACAATGCTGAGAACGAATTAAAAATGCCCCTTTTTGTATTAGCAATCAAAAAAAAAATAAAGGAGAAAGAAGGGTACAATAAAAAAATAAAAAAATACTGCCTATCTGCGAAATGTCACCAAAAGCCGGAAGAAAACTCAAAAAAGAAGTAAGAAAATTTCAGAGCTTACTATAAAAGACAAAAGGAAAAGGGAAAATTGAAAACAATCGAGGAAGAAGTGACCTTAGATATAGAGGTGCTTGATAACAATATAACAGATCCTCTTGAAACTTTGTCACACCACATCTCAATGATTTATGATACTCGCTGCGCTAAAAAGTACACTAAAAGAGTACAAAATTGTCCCGAAAATCCCAAATCAAAAAAAGAAGATAATCAGCAAGACGAAATTTTTCTGCAGTCGACTTCTTTTGAAAAAGAATTAGTTCCCTTGAAAAAGACACCAAATTTTAAACCTTCTTTAACTACATCAACGCCGCGTCTAGTGCTCTGTCATCATCTTCTACTGAAAGTATGTTATTTTATTATTAATTAATAATGAGCATTTGACCGAAAATAAAGATACAAGTGTGAATATTACGGAACGAGCGTCTTCCTTGTGTTCAACACCAACTTCACCAACTTCACCATCTTCAAAGATAACTGTCGAGAAACCGATACGTAAAAAAATCTCACTCTTATTGTTATTTAGAAGGCATGTATAGAAAACAAATAAAGAAATGTCATATTTGAGACAAAACAATAGAGCTAAGAAGAGCAAAAGAAAAGTACAGGAAGCAAGCATTAAGACTGAAATATAAAACACGCTACATCCAAAACCAAAACAAAGTCATGATAAAGAAATAGAACCAAAGTATTTACATAATAATAATATAGGGACTACTGTAGAGAAAACCAAACAAGACGTAAAAATTTTTGTAGAGCAAGATGAGAACAGTCGCATTTGTCCTGGCAAGAGAGAATATATTTCAAGAAAAACGTGGTGTGAACTCATGTGTCTTGTCTTGCCCATAGTCACCACGCTGGGCAGGTGGGTTGGAGACCGCAGGGCTGGCTTTGTTGCACCTAAGACGCTGCTGCCCGTCTTCGGCCTGTGTATTTCAAAACCAGTAGTTGGATGATTATCCCGCCATCGGTCGGCACTTCCAAGTTCCAGGGTGGTAGTGGAACTGTGTAATCCCTTAGTCGCCTCTTACGATACTCACGGGAAGAGAGGGAGTGGCTATATTCTTACTGCCGTAACCACACAGCATATTTTCTAATTACCGTTACATTAAATATAAAAATTTTCTAATTACCATAACCATAATTTTTTTAAGTCTCATTATCTAGAAAACCACAATTAACTGGTACATGCCAAATTAATTATTGAATTCGTATTTTTGATTTGTTTCATATTTTAATGTGTTTAAGTCAAATCAGTGAAAAATAAAAAACGTCACGGTAATTAGGCAAAGAACGCTGAATTGGAGAATGACCGACGAGATCCTAGTTATTATTATTTAATACTATAAATGTGAATGTATGTTTATTTGTTACGCTTTCATCCGAAAACTACTTACCCGATCATCATGAAACTTTGTACACATATTCTTGGAGGTATTAGAAGTAACATACGGTACTTTTTATTATAAACTAGCTGCCCGGACAGACTTCGTTCTGTCAAAAGTTAATGGACAAAATTAAATAAATGTAACGTTTTCCGTGATCACTTTATTTATATCTTATGTTATTATTATTTTTTTTTAGTATTACAACCTTTCGTGGGCCTTAAGAAACATATAAAAAAATTAATAAGCCAAATTGTTCGAGCCATTCTCAAGTCATGCGCTTAGCAACATTCATTTTTATTTATATAGAAAATTAAATGCAACAAAAGCCGCGGTAAAAGCTAGTATTACATATAAATATTAAATATTATTTCCTGTATGTTATATCAGATGTTTATCTATTTACTTACTAAGTTTATTTGAAATTGATTAGCGAAGAAGTAACGAGCATCCGTCACATCACAAAATTACAAATTAATTTTTATATTATATTCATATTTACATTATACATTTATAAAGTATATATTAATTAATGCATATCAATCAATACATATAATAAAAATGTAAATGTTATGTGTTTGTGCACGCTAATCTCAGAAATGGCTTATCCGATTTAGATGTGGTTTTCACCATTATATTGTGGTAAGTTTCACTTAACATTTAATGTTCGTTTTGTGTCAATCGGCTCATAAATAAAAAAGTTATACCAATTTAAAGAATCACGTTGAACATGTAAATACACAAAACGGTTTTATAATCCAAAATAAACCAAAATATATATGCAATAGAAGCTATCCAAAGTCACTATATCACGCGGATGAAGTCGCGGGCACAGCTAGTTCATATATATAATTGATTACATAAATTATCGATAGGGTTATATTATAATGATCAAACGGAATAAATAACAACTACAACCAACGTTTTATAAATACTAAATCGTGTTATTAATACGCTTTTTACTAAATATGTTTACGTATTGATTTTTATTGAATTTTATTTCTGTAAAAGTTTATATTATGTCTGTATACCAAATATGTTCTTAGTAGAGGATTAAGAACAAAGCTTTACGCAGTATTTATAATTATATCTGCTCGCAAACGAAAAAAAAACCGACTTCAATTACATCGACAAGTAATACAACGTAGGCAGACGAAAATATAGTGAAGTAAATACGCGTTATCAAAGATTACTCAAAAAGTAGTTATCAGAGCTCGATGAAATTTAAATGTGACCACATGATAAACATTAGCTTTCGATTAAATTAATAATTATCAAAATCGGTACATCCAGTAAAAACTTATGCAGTATAATAGTGTAAGTCGACGAAAAATAGTCAAGTAAAAGGGGGGGGGGGGAAGGGGGAAGGGGGTAGGGTGGGGGAAGTGGGACCAAGTGACACACACCACCTTTCGATTTAAAAAAAAATCGTCGAGATCTGATGATGGAATACCAGAGAAATCGAGGGAAACCCTCGAAAATCGTGGTGACGACTAGTGTAATTTTTTTTCGTCTACTTACGTTGTATTACTTGTCGATGTAATTGAAGTCGGCTTTTTTCGTTTGCGAGCAAACACAATTATATAATAATATATGTAGTATAAAAATATATATATGTATAAATATATATGTAGTATAAAAGAAAAAAAAAATTCAATTTGTAAATTAATTTTATTGATATGTATTTTCATAATTTATGATAAAGACGATGTCTTATAACTTAATAATTATTTACATTTGTAAAACCCTATCATAATTAATTCGTATTATATATTACATAATTTAATTAATTAATTCTTACATAAATAATTAGGTACATTATTGTATCTTAATTATTTAAAAACTAATTTCTTAATACTTATAAAAATATTAAATATTTACAATTTATTCCGCATTAGTCTATTGAGAGTATAAAACGACTAAATAACTTATCACAAGAAAAAATATTACACTTCAGTCTATTGCTGTCCACTGCTAGACATAGGCCTCTCCAAGTTCGAGCCAGACATTCCGGTTTTCCGCAGTCCTCATCCAAAAAACATTACCATTTGCAATATTTTTGAAGTTATACTTCTTTTGGCGAATTAGGGAAATATTATGAAAGTATATTTTTGACGATGCGCGTGCACACCGTTACCTGAGGTTAGCTAGTCAATGAAGAAGTTAGCAACGTGAAGTTAGCTAGCCAATGAAGTATAACTTCTTACGCGCGTACATAAGTACACACACACTTTTTCAATTTAAATATTCCGTAAGTACTGACTTCCGTTGAACAATTTTAACAGTGATACTTGTTGATGATTTCGTAAGTCAGCCCTAGCTAAAGGTTATCCAGCACATAAGTTACGAATAGTCTTTAACAGCTCGAGCTAGATAAGCTGTTGTTGCTGTTTCTCTTCAATTTATACTTTTTCATTTTTGCGTACAGAAATATCTTATAAATATAGTGGAATTCGATGATAAAAAGAATAATATACAAATTTTTATCTGTTTGATACTGTAATCCGTCGAATAGCCTTATTAAGTCTGATATTGCGACTATGAGTATGTAAAAAGTAGCTGTTAAACGTGTTTTGCAGTGATTGTTATGATATTAATAAGATTCTAATAACTTCAGTGTTTTAAACAAGTTTAAAGTCCACTGATGATAAGTGATTACCGTAGCTTATAGACCCCTGGACTACCAGTAGCAGCACAAGTGCGTTGCCAACCCTGCCTCAGCTGTCAACACAACGTAGCTCTAGTTACATAATCATCTAATGATCACAAAAACCTATTTGAATACCAGAAACATTCTAAAAGTGGAAAATATTGTTTAAATTAATTCACTTTTAAACACAACAGTCATACACAACAAAACGTTTGGAGTATTTGAAAATTTCGAAAGCTATTCATATAATTAATGTTTGTCAACGCACACGCCATTAGCCTTGACCTTGTCTGAAGGACACTTGTCTCCACTAAATGCAGCTCGATCAAACAGATCGTCCTTTTCCGTCGTTGTTTCCATATCACTGGTTGAAGAACTCCAAAGCCAGGGTATCTCTTCTTCTGCTTCATCCATTTGCCCTGGCATACCATTTATTCCATTCGATTGGGCTCTATTTGGGATATACCTGGTTGTATTGAATCGGGGTTGTTTCGTAACATCTGCTTCTGGTCTGTTTATTTTCGGTTGCTCTATTCTTCTCCCATTAGGAGTGTTCATATTGTTTTTGACAATCGCTTCTTCTTGGGACATAAAATTGTTCTGTTGCGGATGGTTAGGTAAAACATTAGTGTTTTCCAACTTCGGTTGTTGATTTATATTCGTAATACTATTTTTGTTTGTTTTTAAGATGCCCGTTTCTTGTCCATTCCTGTGATGTATATTGATATTAGGTTCTTGCAAAGTCGTTGTTTCTTTAGGATAACTTTTCTGTGTTAAATGTGCATTTTTTCTACGCGTGTGCATTTCTATATTAACGTTTGAATATGTATTATAATCAATCACGTTTTCAGTTGTATAATAACTGTCACTTGTGTAAACATTAGTCTTTAGTTCGTATTCATTATTTGAAACCGCGTTATTAGTACTGTCAACATCTTCACTTAATCCATGATTCTGGTTATTTATTTTGAATGGAATTTTATTTGCGCGATGTTTGTTTATATGTGAGTTGTGTGATTGTAGTGGTTCAATGTACACACCGTATTGATTCAGGTTCACATCGCTTCCGTATTCAATATTACGCCTCTCCAAAGTAGTTTCAGGGTTTCTCCGCGCCTGAACATCTGAACTAGGTATTAAGTAGCTATTAACGTCAAGTAAATGCCTCGCCGACGCACCCGTCGCACAAAGAACAAGTAACACGAGTTTAGCCATAGTTATTTCATAAACATGTTTTTAATTAATCGTGCCTCAGATCGACGTGCGCACTCGCCGGTGTCCGGTTGTAAACTGTTTATATTCTCAAGTTCAGTTGATAAATAACTGTCCGTTACGCCGGCGAATGTTTTGCAGAAGCGACAATTTAGCAGACACGTGATTCATTTACTAAACGTAAAAACCGCTCGATGGAACAATTGTTTCTTTATAAAATGTCTAAAGTTTTTTCTGTCATACATCATTTGGTCGGAATATTACCAGATATGTGTGTATTATTAGACAATATTCTTTATAGCATTGTTATGAATGCTGATTCATCATTTCATTCGCTAGAGCTAATTTAAAATATGCAAATAAGTAAGTTTAAAGCTTGTATCATAAACATTTTATTAACTCGTGTGACTTTATTAAAGCTAGTATTGGAATACATGGAATTATGTCTTGATTTCGCAGAATTGTATGCGGACTTATTTTAGGAGGGTTCATATTCATACTGAGGTTATTGGCATCTCTTATCAGTATCTAAATTTCAAATGTAAAAGGTGACGAAATAAAAGCAGAATGGTTTGTTGCAGAAACTGAATGCATTAGAATATGTTATACATCTTTAAGCTCTTTTCTATTATTTACGCTTTAGCCTGTAATATCCCGTTGGGCATAGGACTCTTTCCCTATGTAGGAGAAAGATCAGAGCTTAACGCACCACGCTGTTCTAATGCGGGTTGGCGGATATATTTTCAATTATTACTTTACATAAAAATAATCAGATTAAAGGATCAGCTCTGCTTTGTGTTTAATGATAAGTTTCTTTCAAAATTATTTTTTTAAGAATAACAATTTATAGCCAATTAATCTATACCTGATGCCTTAATCTGCTCCTCTTACCAGAACAATGTTACGTTATCAATGAGTGACATAGGCTATATTTTGACGAAAGAAAATCGAACAACCAAAGTCAGATAACCTGGTAGTTGGAAAGCTGGAAAAATCATGATTTTTGTATGACTGTTCGGTGTTTAATCTTTGTCGAGGTCCACCGACCTTGATTTGAGCGCCATGACGTTGATCACAAACCACCTCCTTGCATAATGTGGTCTGTGTTTTCTGATACGCAAATATGAACTCTGTTTAGAAACTTTAAAATACATTTTCCAATGATGTGTAGAGTTTGGTTTTTTGTTTGGTTATATCGCCATTGGTCAGCTTTTTAAGTTCCAAGGTAGTAGTGGAACTGTGTTATCCCATAGTCGACTCTTACGACACCCATGGGAAGAGCGGGGGAGGCTATATTCTTACTGCCGTAGCCACACAGCGTACTTACTTAATTTTCCTTACTGTAATCAAAAGTACTAGTGGTTACCCAGTGATCGAAATTGGACCATCTCTTATTCGTATATCTATAATAATAAACAAAAGAGTTAACCTGGCAGCTGTCAACTGAAATGACGCTTTTTTATCTTGTCATTAAATTTATTATTTTAAAATATATTTAAATATGAAAATACAATTAAAATATCACAAAAATGACTAATAACAAGAAGATAAAATGAATAAAGCCAGAGGACGACGCGCACAAAAAAGACCAAAGGTTCCATCGAGCTCCGAAACACAGTCGTCAACGACAGATGACGAATATCAAACACCGCCGTCCACCGCGGAATCGGATGCTTACGATGCTGACTCATCTACGAGAACATCTAACCGTCGACGAGTCATACGCCCGCCACCAGCTTGCTTGGAGGTTCAGGGACAATGCGCTCCCACAAGAAATCCCGCTGCCGGTGGTGCTGTGCGCCGCATGAGATGGACTCAAAAAATGAATGAGAGTGTCATGCGAGCGTACTATGAGGCGACAGGTGGGGGAATTAACCTCACTGCGTATCGTTCAACGATGTTGTCTCTGTTTCAGGCGCTTGAACCAACCGTCACCGTAACCGCACAACGACTATCGGATCAAGTACGAGCCATTCAGCGTTGTCACCTCCTGGATGAATCAGTACTTGAGCGGCTGCGTACAAATTTACCACAACTTAATACTGTTAGTCACATTCGTGATATACAAACATCACAAAAAGAGCAAAGAGAGGTAATAAATTTTAATATAAATCATATATCTCCTAACAGTGTTGATTTGTCGGTAAACGAACAGGATAATGAGCCTATGAGGAGAGCTTTGGAGGATGCTATTTTGAAATATAGATCCTTGCCACCAAATATTAGGCCACAGCTACCTCGTTTGCCTATTCACAGACGTAATTTGGCTTTAGTAGGTGTTATGGATAAAATTTTACAACCATATTTAGACAGCACTCAAAATTTATCCGATACTCACTCACTTCTGTACTGTGGAGCTGCAGCTGTTTGTAATGTAGCTAATGTGAAGTTTAAATCAAATAAAATTACTTTACCATCCCATACAGCTCCAGCTTGGCAGGCCAGAATTGAAAAACGAATAAATTTAACCAGAACACTAATAGCCAAATTAACATGTTTCAGGGCAGGTAACAGGCGTCCAAAAATCATGCGGTTTGTACACCAGGCTTTTGCGGGTACAAATATAAGATCCAACGAGTACATAACATCAGTCTCAGACCGCATAGATTTTCTGAAGCAAAAACTCTGTGCATGGGCAAAACGCATTAAGAGGTATAAAAAACGCAGGGATCGATATCATCAAAATAGCATATTTCAAAGCGACCAACGAAAGGTATACAGGAATTGGGAACAGTGCACTACTAATGTGGTCAATGGTAATTTACCGACCCGAGAATCGATAAATAATTTTTGGCGAAATATTTGGTCGAACCCCATTGACCACATTGAGAGTGATTGGATGGATGTTGTCAGGAGGAGGTGCAGCTCACTTCCACAAATGGAACAAATTAAAATAAATTCAGAAGATATAAGTTATGCAATCCGTTCAACGTCGAATTGGAAATGTCCTGGACTGGACGGATTGCATAACTTTTGGCTTAAATGGTTTCGTAGTTCGCACCCCATCCTGGCATCACAATTTCAAAACGCAATTTCAACTAATACTTTACCAAAATTTATGACGACTGGTACCACATTCCTGTTATACAAATCGGGATGTACCGCTGATCCTAAAAACTACCGTCCTATAACTTGCTTACCCACCATCTATAAGCTACTTACATCTGTTCTCGTCACAAAAATTACAAAACATATTACTACGAATAATATTTTGGCTACGACTCAGAACGGATGTAAGTCTGGTAGTCGCGGTACCAAGGAACTTCTCCTCATAGATATGACCATATGCCAACAGGTACGTCGAAACCGGAAAAATCTGGCTGCCGCTTGGATTGACTACAAGAAAGCGTATGATTCAGTGCCTCATACATGGCTTATGAAAGTAATGGAGCTATACAAAATTGATGCTGCTTTGTGCTCTTTTCTGAGTACGTGTATGAGACAGTGGAACACTTTTTTACGTCATCCGGGTGCGGTTGATGTTTCAGGATCGACTGAACCGATAAGGATTATGCGGGGTATTTTTCAAGGTGATAGTTTGAGTCCATTGTGGTTTTGTCTAGCCTTGAACCCTTTAAGCACTTTATTAGAGGATTCAAGGTTGGGCTTTCACCTTCGTAGAGGAAGCAAAGCAATCTCTCACCTACTTTATATGGATGATTTGAAGCTTTTCGCATCCAAACTACCAGACTTATACAAGTTGTTAAAAATAACAGAAACCTTTAGCACTTGTATAAGAATGGAGTTTGGTGTGGATAAATGCGCTGTCATCCATGTAGAAAGAGGAAGAACTGTATCATCACAAAATTTAAAACTTAACAACTCTTTGTCTTTTAGATCTCTCAACGAAGGTGAAACCTATAAATATCTCGGAATGTCAGAGGCATTGGGCATTGATGACGGAGCCATGAAACAACTGGTAAAGGAACGATTCTTTGGCCGGCTGAAGAAAGTTCTCAATAGCTTTCTTTCGGGCGGTAACAAGGTGCGTGCCTTTAACAGTTGGGTTATGCCCTTAATCGTTTATACCTTTGGCATTTTGAGATGGACTCAAACGGAATTAGATACTCTTGATCGCCAAGTCCGTAAACTGTTAACAGCGTACCGAATACACCATCCTCGATCGTCTGTGATGAGATTATACATCCCACGAAAATGTGGGGGTCGTGGCTTTTTAAACGCTAAAAATCTCCACAATCGTGAGGTGTATAATCTCAGACAGTACTTTTTAAATATGAAAAGCGATATGCACATGGACGTTGTTGCAGTTGATAGGGGCTTTACTCCGCTGTCCTTAGGCAAAGAGAAATGGCGTAAGCCTATAGTAATGCGTACCGTTGATCGCGTGGCCGTATGGAAGAGCAAGGAATTACATGGCCGGTTCTACAAAGTTCTGACAGACCCAGATGTAGACCAGCCCAGCTCTATATCCTGGTTACAACACGGGAACCTCTTCGGAGAAACCGAAGGTTTTGTCTGTGCAATTATGGACGAAGTTATTAAGACGAATAGCTACCGGAAACATATCATGAAAGACGGAACTCCAGACATATGCCGGGCTTGCCATAAGCCTGGAGAATCCATTAGACATGTTGTTTCCGGTTGTATTCATCTTGCTAACGGTGAGTACTTGCACAGACATAACCAAGTAGCCAGGATTATACACCAACAACTTGCTATTCGATACGGCCTCGTTGAAAATGAGTTGCCTTATTATAGGTATAGCCCAACGCCATTTCTTGAGAATGGTCGTGCATTGCTCTACTGGGATCGATCTATTGTCACTGACAGGTTTATTGCAGCCAATAAACCTGATATAGTGCTAGTAGACCGATCAGCGCGCCGAGCAATTATTGTTGACATTACAGTTCCACATGACGATAATCTCGTAAAGGCCGAAAAAGAAAAATTAAGTAAATATTTAGACCTTGCCCACGAAATTACCGGCATGTGGAATGTAGACTCAACAATAATTGTTCCTATTGTTGTATCGGTTAATGGTCTATTCGCGAAGAGTTTCGACCAACACCTTAAGAAACTCTCACTTGACTGTTGGATCAAGGGTCGGATTCAAAAGGCAGTGTTGCTTGAAACGGCCCGCATTGTGAGGAGGTTCCTCAGCCTGGAGCCTTAACTACCGGTGGCCTGGGCCTCAACCTGTCACCGGAGGACTACTATTTTTATATTTTTAAATATTTTTATTTGTCTTTTTTATAAATATATTTAAAAATGTAATCATAAGAAAATATATTGAATAAAAGAACAAAAGAGTATACATGCGAGCGTGTTAATGTATTTTTTATACATAATTAAAAAAAATTAGCACTCTGCCCTCCTTCTCTATATAAACTATAAGTGTGCGAAATTTCATACTCCTCCGTCCGCGCAGTTTTTGTAAAAAGGGGTACAAAGTTTTTGCTTCACGTATTATAATATGTAGATAAATGTAATCAGTAAATTATTTTTAAAGCAGTTCAATTCGTTCATACGTATTTGACAAACTTGTCTTGACGTAAATATAAACAAAATGCGTCATAGAATATATTTAGTTGACGTGTGTTCCGATTATTATTCAAATTACTAATGCTATTCAAGGCTTTGATACGATAGAGGTTGTCGACTTTATAGAAAATTATTCTTTAATTGACTAAATTGGCAAACAAGCGTACTTACGGCCACCTGGTGATAAGCGGTTACCTTTAGACGTCTGCAACACCAGAAGCATCGCAAGAGGGTATTTGGGGTAGAGTCGGAAATGCGCATGCGATGCTTCTGGTGTTGCAGGCGTCTGTATGTTTTGTTGGCCGACCTAGTTGTATATAAAAAATATACAGTATGTGCTTAAGATCGCACGACAGAAGTGAAAACTGGGTTTGGGTTGTCTGGAAGAAATGACTAAATAGCCATAAGTCCGCCCATTGTACTTCACAGTCTGTAAGTGTTTTTAAATGTGTTTATTGTTTGAAATGTAGTTGTGGTGTAATACAATAAAGTACAATAAAGTATAAATAAATAAATAATAAATAAAACTTCATTATCATTTCATACCAATAATAACTATTAAATTAATAATGACAATTATTACGTATTAATTGAATATTTTGAACTCGACAGCGAAGAACACTGACTGTATCTATCTTGCTCGGATACACTCGGCTTTCCCGAGTTCACCCGATCGCCTTTCACCTCAGAGCGTGACGAATCAGCCTAGTTAGGCTCATAGTAACTTTACTACGTAAGACAAAATGTGTGTGCGTCAAATAAATTTTAACTTCGAAAAGAAAAAAAGAACACCGTCGACCCTTCTCAAGAGCACTAGTAACCTTACTCACTACAGGAACACTGATTGAGATTGAGAGCAGTAATATTTAGTAGTAACCTCATGTCTGGTTGAGGTATTTTCCCAAATGAGGTGTTCTTGATTTTGAGCCGAATATATCCTACTGTTCATTTCTCAATAATTTTAATATGGTGGTGACATGCTCCATGGGGTAGTTTGTGCTACAACTCCTAGAGGTCGCGCCCGTGTTATGACAAAGAATTAACATTGACAAGCTTGTTTTGATCATCGATAGGTCTTACCCTAGTTTGTCGTGGTCTGGGCGTTCATGTTTGTATTGTGCTCCTTTACTATTGGACCCTCTGGATTAAATTGCATACTAGAGTCATAATTTCCTGAAATAAAAGTGCTTAATGTAAAGCTTTGGCTTTTCTTTGATTTTATATATATTGCCATATATATATTTTTAACCGACTTCCAAAAAAGGACGAGGTTCTCAATTCGACTGTATTTTTTTTTAATATATGTTACTTCAGAAATTTTGACTGGGTGGATCGATTTCGACATTTTTTTTAAAATCGAAAGGTGGTGTGTGTCATTTAGTCCCACTTAAATTTATTTGAGATCTAACAACTACTTTTCGACTTATATCTAATAATGCGTTTTTACTTGACTATTTTCTCGTCAACCTACGTTGTATTATACCGCATAACTTTTTACTGGGTGTACCGATTTTGATGATTTTTAATTTAATCAAAAGCTGGTGTTTATCATGTGGTCATATTTAAATTTCATCGAGCTCTGATAACAACTTTTTGAGTAATCTTTGATAATGCGTATTTACTTCACTATATTTTCGTCTCTACGTCGGTTTTTTTCGTTTACGAGCATATATAGTTATTTAATAATCATTATCTACTATATTTTGCCATAAACCTTACTATTATTTAATGTTTCTATATGTATTTTTGGGTGCCATTAATATAAAAATAATAAAAAAAAAACTATAAATAAAAAACATATCACAAAATTCCTCTCAAGATGAGGCTTACGAAAAGGTTTAACGATTTTCAAAACCAGATTTCATGTTTTCATTTAGCGTCGTAAAATACAAATTAATCCCGTGAATTTTTTTAAAGATACCACAACATCCACTGACTATCTCGTCTCTCCATCAACAAAGGTATATAAATATAATAACAATAGTAATTCTTCCAGATGCGGGCCGCGGGTGCGTGACCACGGACGGTCTGCTGAGCGCCCTGGCCCGCCTGCGCCGTCCGCCACCCCCCCTCCCGCACCCTGTGACTCCCACACGACCCGTGAGTTACACAGGCTATATTATTACCACTAGTTCATATGGGTTTTTATAAAAGAGTAACTGAGGAGTTTCTTGCCGAGTCTTCTCTGCAGAATCTGTATGGTAAGAGGTTAATTTTAACTACAAATAATTGTACGGCAACTTCATTAACCGACTTCAAAAAAGGAGGAGAATATTTGTAGAATGACGATTCAAAAGTGCTTTTGGACACTGCTAATGAGAAATTTTTGATTAACATATTAATTGGTTACAATCCCCTTGAGTCGTGTCATGATGTGTTAGTTTGATGAGACTTTCTAGAACAAAGGCTCTCTACGGAACAAGAAGTAAGCAAATTGGTCGACTCTACATCCTGAGACGAGGGAATGACGTATACAAATAAATAAAACTGTTTTGGTACTGATTTATAATATATGCTATGTATAAAATTTATTATGTACTATTTGTTTCTATAAAAATGATTAAATATATATAAGTAAATTATCTATATAAATAAAAATGAATAGCGCATAACTCGTAAATTGCTTGACTTTATTTTTTCGTGTGATCCTTAAGGCCCACGGAATGTTTTAATACAAAAAAATAATAATAATAATACTAATAAACTTTGACAGAACGATGTCTGTCCGGGCAGCTAGTAATAAATAAATATCTTATAACTTACACAATTTATAACATACAGACACGGTGTTCTGTTCCTATGGTAAGCAACTTAACGCTTGTTTTATAGGAAACAGCCGAATATTATAGTTGTTTTAGTATAAAACAAAGTCGCTTCCCGTTGTCTGAATGCTTGGATCTTTAAAACTACGCAACGGATTTTGATGCGGTTTTCTTTAGTAAATAGAGTGATTCCAGGGAAAGATTTATATGTATAATTCATGAATAATATAGTAGAGTTTTGGCAACCGTGCGAAGCCGGGGCGGGTCGCTAGTTTTTTAATAAATGTACATAAAAATAATACACACACATAAATATATAAATACAAATTAATATTACACTCAGGCTCAGGCAGGAATCAACCCTGCGACCCGCAGAGCAGAAAGCAGGGCTACTACAAACTGCGCCAACGGGTTAGTCATAACATAAGTATAAATATATTTGTGTTTTTACAGTTTTTGAGTATGTAACTTCGTGTGTGTGTGTGTGTGTGTATGACGCACTGACGCTGTACGGAAAATTTTAATAATGAGGCTCGATGTTTTAAAGTTTTATATTTAAGTTTTTATATTTCTATGAAGATGCATTAGTTGAATGTTTGTGGATCCACTGAAATAATAGATACAAGTATGGCAAAGCACCCGCAACTCATCTGATGTTGCAGATGATGATTGATGCTGATGATGGTGGCAGTAGCCATTCAACCTAGAGATCGTCTGTTAAAAACATCACGAAATATCATGAATAGCCCGTTAGCGCAGCTTGTAGTGACCCCGCTTTCTGCTCCGAGAGTTGTGGGTTCGATTCCCACCACGAGTCTGAGTGTAATATATATTTATTTATATTTGTATTATTTATAAGTATGTTTATCGAAAAAAAAAATATGTAGCCACATACCAGTCGGCTGTTACCTATAACACAAGTATCAAGTTGCTTACTTTAGGAACAGACGACCGTGTGTGTATTGTCTAGATATTTATTTATTTATTTACATCACAAGGAGGGAGGGGGGTTATATTGAATATTACGTGTATGTATTTATTTTCATCAAAAAAAAAAAAACACTAAGAACCTTACAACCCAATTGAAACACGTCTCGAACGCGTGATTTGTGGCTGTTCAGTCTAAAACCTCACCACATACCACTAAGGGAGGTAGGGGTTAAAATGTTGCTAAAAACATCACAGGATTAATAGATCACCCCTAAGGAGGTGTTGTCTGCTCGTACCACTTTATTTCATTTAAAGGCATCTTCGAATCGTCGTTTTATAAATTAAAATTTTAATTATTTTCAATAGTGAAGCTACCAGTGAACATAATAAATAAAACAAAATAAGTAAAATGAATTTCTTAAAGTGTTTTAAGATTTAATAAAGTATAACTTTGTTCAGGACTTGAAATACAAATTTGTAACGGTTACAATACTGACATCAGTTTTTTCGGACATCACCAAGAAACTTAAATTAGTTGAAGTAAATAATATAAGTTGGAAAAGTGCAGCGCTCCGCAGTCGCTCTGCTAAAAAGTTTTGTAGTTTGACCGATTCTGTGGCCAGGAACTTTCGAACTTCATGTTATGCAGAAGACAATACAAAGATTTACTATAAAATTCTACGGGTGTCAGTAACATCAAAAACAATACACGAACTCGACAATCTTGTAATCATATTTCGCTTTTACGAGTATAGACTTAAAATTGCAAAAACAATTAATATAATTGTGTTTGCAGACAAACGAAAAAAAAACCGACTTCAATTACATCGACAAGTAATACAACGTAGGTCGACAAAAAAAGCGTCAAGTAAAAACGCATTATTAGATATAACTCGAAAAGTAGTTGTTAGATCTCAAATAAATTTAAATGAGACCAATTGACACATACCACCTTTCGATTAAAAAAAAAATTGTCGAAATCGGTCCACCCGGTCAAAAGTTCTGATGTAAGTTCATTAAAAAAAAAATACAGTCGAATTGAGAACCTCCTCCTTTTTTAAAAGTCGGTATAAAACACTCTATATGCTAATATGGCACTAAATTAAAATGTACATAAACTGAAACTTCCAAAAAGTCGTAGGGAGGTAGGTCGTTGAGGTTTGTTCTGTTGACGGTGATCACGGTCTCGTGAAAAAGGTAGTAAGCGCCATGCAAAGTTTTGAGCAATAATGTATTCTATCTCATTCTTTCCCGCACATTTATGTATTTCTTTCTTTGTAGTGAGGCCTTTTTTAAATTACAACGACTATAAAGATGTTTCACTTCAAAAATATATTTATTATGTCGTAATGAGGTAAATAAGCGGCTATTACAGCTCATGGACGGTTCTAGCACCAGGACCATCACTAGCGCGTTGCAAAGTACTGCCGATAATGTGCATGCTTAAGATCTCTGACTACCTGATGACTGAGGTAGCCTTAAAAGTAGCCTTAGTACTTTTGAATAGTACTATTTCACTGTGCCCTTCTTTGATAGATTAAATGTTGAATCTTGATTTTCATACCTATCATTCTCGGTAGAATTTATTTATTTACTAGCTGTGTCAGCGACTACGTCCGCGTGGAATTTAACAAAATAGCTATTGTTCAGTTCGCAGTTGTAAAAAAAAGTGGCCTAAGTTCCTTACCTTATCACATCAGCTATCTGCCAGTGAAAGTCCCGTCAAAATTGGTCCAGCCGTTTCAGAGATTAGCCGGAACAAACAGACAGACCGTGTATAAATCCATATGCATATAGTAAAAAGCGTTTATTTTAATATTACAAACAGACACTCCAATTTTATTTATTTTTATAGATTATTATTTCTATATTATTTGACGTGATAACATCTAACAAATCGATGAACGGCGGCATACACGAAAAACTACTCTCACTGTCCCGTTACGCTCAGTGATACATACGCACGCCGCATCTATCTATATTCCATATACTATCAATCGATAGGTCTATGCGTCCGAGGAGATGTTTTGTTATGACATAGTCACGTTAAACTATCGTCCGTAAACCAACTTTACAGACAACCAATATGTTTTTTGGAATTAACTCATTATTATGTATGAAAAAGGTAGAATCCATGTTCATATATATACGTATATATATATATATATATATATATATATATATATATATATATATATACTAGCTGACCTGGCGAACTTCGTATCACCTTATTTTTTTCTGAAATATAATAATAACATAATATATCAAAATAAAATATAGCCTATCTTTTAAGTTGGATCAAACTGCACACGGTGTGCAAATTTGACTAAAATCGGTTAAGTAGTTTAGGGAGTCCATTGAGGACAAACATTGTGACACGAGATTTATATATATTAAGATATATATATATATATATATATATATATATATATATATATATATATAGTATAATAGTAGTAGAGGAGTAAAATCTACTGAACGAATGACCTCGTTACGTTTTTATTAACGCCATCTATAATACTCAATAGGGTTCGTTACTTGATTGACGTTATTTGATTCGTTCATTTACCATTTGATATGCTATTAATCTTTTTCTTAGACTAGTAAGCCTATTTGTGCCTATTTAGACAGTCGATCTAAAGGTATAAACTCACGTTTTTTTTATTAGGTTCACAAATTGAATGATACAATATAATTTTTTTTGTGTGTAAACAATTTTAAAGGCGTACAACGTTCATTATTATTATAGTGAACAGATCATGCAATTTCGACATGTTAGGCTTAATTAATTACAGACCAATTACAAACTTTTTATCCAATCTACGAATAATATGTATAAATGTTTTTTTTTTTCAAATCATCATCATCATTACTATACAGTCCACTGCTGGACATAGGCCTCCACAAGCTCGCGCCAAAAATGCGTGAACTCATGTGTGTTGCCCATAGTCACCACGCTGGGCAGGCGGGTTGGTGACCGCAGTACTGGCTTTGTCGCACCGAAGACGCTGCTGCCCGTCTTCGGCCTGTGTATTTCAAAGCCAGCAGTTGGATGGTTATCCCGCCACCGCATCAAATAAATAATATTATTGTTTAAGTTCTTACATCACCTTTAAAATAACTCCCTTTGAAGCCTCTCATTCGTACATCATACCATTTCCAATTCTCTTAATGGCAACTCCTTGTCATATATTACTTCTAAACCATAATACTCTATGGTAATGATATTGCTCATACAACTATTACTGCAGTTTCAATAACTTGCAACAAAGCAGCTTGGCACGCTGCCTGCCTGGCGTGCCAAGTGCATACGGTCGATAAAAGGCTGGCATTCGAGTCTAACGATGTTTTTATTAGGTGGCTTAGTTTGTTATTGTTACTGGTAGGGCTAATGGGTTATTGTGCAAATTTATAATGTATTATAGAATAATAAATATCTATAACATTCACACGGCCGTCTGTTCCTATGGTAAGCAACTTAATGCTGTTAATAATGTGTTAAGGCAACAGCCGACTGATATAACTAAGGATTTTTTTTTTCTTTTTGTTTCCTTCAATCAACGCGAGTGAAATAGGGTGGTACAGCTAGTAATCAATAAAAAAAATCACTCAAAAAAAATTCACTGGAAAAAAGGCAAAATATAGGACTAGGATTTAAAATAATTGTGTTTGCTCGCAAACGAAAAAAAAACCGACTTCAATTACATCGAAGAGTAATACAACGTAGATCGACGAAAAAATAGTCAAGTAACCACGCGTTATCAAAGATTACTCAAAAAGTAGTTATCAGATCTCGATAAAATTTATATGTAACCACATGATAAACATCAGCTTTTGATTAAATTAAAAATTATCAAAATCGGTACACCCAGTAAAAAGTTATTGCGAATTTTCGAGAGTTTCCCTCGAGTTCTCTGGGATTCCATCATCAGATTCTGGTTTCCTTATCATGGTACCAAACTAGGGATATCCCCTTTCCAACAAAAAAAGAATTATCAAAATCGGTATACCTAGTAGAAAGTTATGCGGTATACTACAACGTAGGTCGACGAAAAAAGCGTCAAGTAAAAACGCATTATTAGATATAACTCGAAAAGTAGTTGTTAGATCTCAAATAAATTTAAATGGGACCAATTGGCACACACCACCTTTCGATTAAAACAAAATTTGTCGAAATCGGTCTACCCGGTCAAAAGTTCTGATGTAACATACATAAAAAAAAAAAAAAAAAAAAAAAAAATACAGTCGAATTGAGAACCTCCTCCTTTTTTGGAAGTCGGTTAAAAAAAGTATCATGTATTACAGTCATTGATGTATAAAAAACCATAGATGCACAGTCTCATACAAAAGTAACGCTTAAAAGTGTCGCCGAATATGCTCCGAATAAACAAAAGGACTTATGGTCATGATATAGAGATACTTTTTTGGAAATTCAACCTTACGCACATGACTTAAAGTTGTATTTACAAAGCAGTGTACAAAAAGCAAAAAAAAATATGACCGAAGTTTGCCGGTAGGACAAGGCATGAAGTGAGTCGAGTATAGTTTTACACTTTATATTTTTTTATACATTAACTTAGTATTTTAAGTTTTTAAAATTTCTATATATTGTGTGTTCTAAAAAAATATATTTACAATTTTATAATAATAGGTTATCGAAACTAAATAACTAGTTATATTAAAACTTACAAGTTATTTACAAAAAATACTTACAAGTTATAATTTCACGATTAAAACAATATGTACAAGTACAGTAATAGTATCCAGTTCCTGGTAATTATTTTATTTCTGTGAATATTGGGAATTTGGGATTATCTATTGAATAATAAAACGGATAATTGTGTAATAGTTACCACAATTTATTTACATAATATTATGTTTATTACATAACTATTTATAGAAATAAAATAAAAACTATTAATTAAAAATAATACAATAGGAAGCACATTAGTTTCGTTTTTTTACACGTGCAGTGACACGAGCCACCCGATACTCTTTGATAGAAATGAGCACACAATGTGCGCTCTTTTGCCGGACGGTTTTGAGACGCTGATTGTGCATCTAGGGTTTTTTATATATCAATGATTACAGTGTAGAGAAATCGTAAACAAGGAACCCCAGTTCTTGCTCAGTCGGTTACCGACGACCTGTGTAACGTGTGCGTGACCTGACCGAGCGGCGAAATTAAGCTGACGCTTTATTATTTTTTCATTTTTGTTTTTTTTTTCTTTCTGTATACGTTTATATGTGTATATTTATTTATTATTCATATTATTATTAGATTTAATCAACACACGCGTGTTTACACACACACACACACACACACACACACACACACACACACACATATACATTTCTATATACTATAATTATTTGTAATTAAAAATATTTCTTTACGGCTTGGATGTCTGTCCTTGTGGATCTTCCCGCCTAGAAGGGTAGGCGGTTCTAGAATCTTCTAAGTTCAGTAAATTTATAATAATAATAATAATAATAATACTTTATTTCAGACTAGATTTTAAGTCCATATTGGGTTAGTACAATAACATTTAGAATAAAAAAACAAAACAAAATTAAATTAAAAAATCAATAAGTCAAAATAAAATAAAATAAAGTAAAAGTAAAATCAAAAACCCAAAAATTCAAAATTCGAAAAATTTTAAAAATTTAAAAAATATATGTATAATTTATACCTATTCAATAGATGTTTATTAATAGAGATACCAATCTGACCTCCGTAACCTTTAGTAGTTCATGAAATGTGTTCATAGTCAATGTAGATAATGTATTCTTAGATTTCACGAGTTTATTATCGTTGTTGTTAGGTGAGCTGGCGCAGTGGTCATAGTGAATCGTTTTTGTAATAGAAGTTTTAGGTTTGAAAAGTCTTTAATAACAAAAGCTTAAACTCAAGGCTTCAAAGAGCGTTTCTTTTGCAGGCCAAGGTATAATAATATATGTATCAAAATCAAAATAAAAAAACAGCTTTATTCAAATAGCCCCATAAGCACTTTCGAATTGTCATTTTACAAATTAAAACTTTAAAAATAAATTATTATATTTGTAAAAGTAAAGCTACCATCGATTCGGAATGTGAATAGAAGAATCGGCAAGAAACTCCGCAGTTACTCTTTTGAAAATAATATATAAACTGTATTTTAGTAAGAAATTAGTAACATGTTGCATAAAATACAGCGTCACTAAGTCCACACATCAACTACGTAATCCTGCATCGAATAATACGATTTATCTATTTTTATTTTTTAGTAAAAACTTTAAATTTATGTTGAAACAATTTATTTGTATATGAATATTTAACTTAAAAACAATATGTCGCTGTATCGGTCAACTGTTACCTGTACAACCATTAAGTTGCCTACCGTAGGAACAAACGACCGTGTGTGAATGTTACAAGATTAAGAATTTATTCACTAAAAATAAATTGAGCGGTAATTTGTATAAGTATCATAAATATTATAAAGCTGAAAAGTTTGTTTATTAGTTTGTTTTGGTTTGAATTGAAAAAATATTTTTGTGTTGGACAGCCCTATTATCCTATATTATATTAAGTAGGCTATAGGCTATATTTATCTCAGATTAACGCGTGTGAAACCGCGGGTTACAGCTATATTATATATGGTTTAATTTAATATATCTCACGTATCGACCCTACGCATAACAAAAGTAACTTTCTGTCTGTACGCAAAGTTACAAAGAAGGAAGCTCGTTAGATGCTGTTGTTAGAGTACTCTTATCGGGTTCGCCTGAAACTTTGACGGGACATTGCCATGTCAATATGTCTATATGTATAAATAAAAATGGGTCCTCAAAATGTCTGTACGTGACTTCTGAACGATGACGAATTCCTTTTGTTTTTGTCTTTGTTGTGTGTCTCACGGCATGCTATTGGAGGTTTACTTCACTTCACTTTAGCCTATCGCAGTCCACTGCTGTACATAGGTCCTCCCAAGGTCATGCTAAACATCCCGGTTTTCCGCAACCCTCAATTATAAGATATTTATTATTTACTTTACTTTACTTTATATTAAGTAAATAACCATATAATATGAAGTTAAGACACATGAACCCGCGGTGCACGGCTAGTATCAGTAACGATATTATTAATGTTATGTTTGCATTATGTACGATAATAACCCACTTTGATCTCACACAGTTGACGAAAACCGCATTAATTAACATCGCTCCAACAATGGAACTGACGTGTACAAAGGAATCATGTGTGTTGTTTGTGTTGAATCAAACACAACATTATATAGAGGTAGAGCGTAGAATATTATAATTTGCTCAAAATCTGGAGCAGCCCGCCTGCCCAGCGTGGTGACTATGGGCAACACATATATATGAGTTCACGACATTTTTGGCGCGAACTTGTGGATACTTGCCTGCCCAGCGTGGTGACTATGGGCAACACATATATATAAGTTCACGACATTTTTGGCGCGAACTTGTGGATGCCTATGCCTATGTCCAGCAGTGAACTGCGATAGGCTGAAGTGATGATGATGGAGCAGCTATTTTGGGGAAGTTAAAACCAAAATCAGAATCAAAAATAAATTTATTCAAATAGGCATCAAAAGCGCCTTAAATTATTGTTATTGTCCACTTGTTTGCGGAACTAGGCGTATAAAAAAACCAATAATGACAATTTGAGATCATCTATTTCGGTATTTAAAAAGAATGTTTTGTTTTTCTACTTTTGATTATAATGGACTAAGCGAATTATCATTTTGCAACTCGTAATATTTTGGTGACGTTGAAGACGTCAAAATCACGGGTGACAGAGGAGCTATGGGTTTGATATCCTTATCCATAACAAACTTCCTCATGGCCGTTATAACCATCAGTCGTGAACGGGAATCAATTATAAGTAATAGTAGATATACAGTATGTCAATAAAAGCACAATTAAATCATTTAAACATTTCAATAATACTTAATTTAATTTTTGGTTTTACTTTTCACTTTGTGACACACACATTTTCCCGACTGAAACGGTTTAGTGCAGCTACAATGACCGAGCGGTTCTTTCTGCGGTAGTCGGGGGAAACCCCGATAAAGATTTTAAAATCTCAACTGAATAGCTCTATGTCAATCCACAGATAGTCAAGGAATAGAAATGGCTATAAAAAAAGTGTGTCTGCATTTTACGTACGGCAGATGTGAAACTTCTGAAAAGTTGCCTGCGAGAGAATTTCGTCACCAAACTAATTTCAAATCACAACGGTTCTAAAGAAGTTTGATTTCAAGAAATTGTTTGATTTCGATAATTTTGTTTACTGAAGACAAAACATAAATTTAAAATACACATTGAATCGAGTGTTTCAATTAGAATATTAAGTTTATAAAATATTCATGTGCCATTTCCAATCATAATAAGCAAATAAACAAAGACAAATTACCACTTTGTTGACTTACAAAACTTTCGCTCGCTAAATTTGCAAAAATATTTTAAGTATGAAACGATATGCTGTGATCATTTCAATTTCAAATTTTACCATATACTTGGTATGTCTTAAATATAGTCTATGGATCAATTTTTTTTATTATTCAATAAATTTATACGAGTATATAAAGTACAGCGTGTTTGTCGATGTTTCAATATGTATAATCTATAATATAAAAATGAGTCGCTGAATGTGTTGCTAAGCGCAAAACTCGAGAACGGTTGGACCGATTTCGCTAATTCTTTTTTTTAAATATTCCTTGAAGTACGAGGATGGTTCTTACGGAGAGAAACATTCTAAAAAAAAAAAATTAATTTCCTGAAAAAGTCTAATAACAACACTTTTCTATATTCCCATACAAAAGATTTGTGATAATACTTAAAAGTCAATTTGAACTTTAATACCACACGATAAAGTTTGTGTTAGGCGATACGAAGTTCGCCGGGTCAGCTAGTATATAATATTTCTTAAAATATAATAAAAAGTTATTTTAATATCATTAAATTCATTATAATCATTAGTTAATTAAATATGTATTAGGCAGACATATTATGTGTGTCATCACACAGTGTGTTGTGTGGATTAGGAGTTGACGCCCTAGCCCTACGGTGTCAATATCTTGGGATCGGCACATGACCACTAGGGAGCTTTACTTTGCAATAATGCTTATTATCACGATAGCTAAAGATTCAAAAATATTTAGTGAAAGTCGCGCACATTTATTTACTTTTAGTTTTTAGTTTTAAGATTAGTTTATTTCTAAAATTAGCTTTAGAGAATGCAAATAAATCTAATATGTACGATTTTATTTTTGTGTTACCCACACATTAGGAATTTTAAACATTTTTGAATATCATATCAAAAATTGACCGCTCCAGCGGGGTTTAAACCCGCGTCTCCGACTGACCGTGTCGGCGCTCTAGCCAATTAAGCTATGGAACGATGTACCCGCTAGAGCGAAATTTTTGATATGATGATTTTTATTTTCGGTTTAAGCGAACCGTGGCGCCGTCTATAGTGATAATCTATATCGATACAGATAAATCTATGTCGTTGAATGATTCATTAAAGATACGTGGTAATCTAAATCTGTTCTTACGGTAAGCAACTTAATGCTTGTGTAACAGGTAATAGACAATAATACATTTATAAATATAAATACTACACCCAGATCATGCGGGAATCGAAACCGCAACCCGCAGAGCACTATAAACTGCGCTAACGGGCTAGTCAGTGCTAATCTTGAAATACATTCACAACCATATTTGTGTATGACAATCGTTCTGCGTGAAGTCGCCTAAAACACGCGAATTCGATTTCTGTTAGGATTTTTTTAACAGGGATTTTTTTTTTATACTACTAGGTCCGCAAACAAGCGTACGGCTCACCTGATGGTAAGCGATTACCGTAGCTTATAGACACCTGCAACACCAGAAGCATCGCAAGCGCATTTCCGACCCTAAACTCAATCCCCCCAGGAGCTCTGGTCACCTTACGCATCACAGGAACACAAAACTGCTTGAAAGCAGTATTATTTAGCTGTGATCTTCTGCAAAGTTTTGGTACTCCCCCAGGCAGGCGGTTCCAGATTTTGAGCTGGTTATTTCCTGCTGTGCCCTACCTCAGTTAACTTTTATTTGTATTCATACAAACTAGTGATCGCCCATTGGTCGAAATTTGGCCATAATTAATTTAAATTATAAGTTTGAACATATATAGGTATATTAGTTATTAGCTATTATGTTTGACATTCAGTAAAGACAATATTAATTTATAGTTTATAATCTGTTCTTAATTTGATTGACGTGTGTCAAATACATGGTAGTGTGTGTAATATTTTTTTATTGATTTTGTGTATTTTTTGTGCATAATTTAAAAAAAAGGATTCTGCACTCCTTTTCTATATAAACTATAAGTGTATAAAATTTCATACTCCTCCATCCGCGCAATTTTCGTAAAAAGGGGTACAAAGTCTTTGCTTTACGTATTAATATATAGTAGATATATATAATATATACATCGGTTCTGAATGTATGCAATAGCGACGTGTACTTGCAGCTCGATTTTCATGTCAATGACATGACCTACGTCCTAAAATGTCGATCTTGTTGTTGATTGACGTCTTTATACCTTCTTACGTGTAATTGTGGTTACACGGTAATTTATAATAGCTTAAAAACGCATCCTGGTCTTCTTAAGTAGTTTTACGTGAGACGATCATCTGTGGAGGTAATGATTTTAGTTTTTGGACTTACCGAATCATACAATGTAACATTGATTTGGTAAAATTTATATAAAACCAGTGATCCGCCCCGCCTTCACAGGGGTACAATGCTGATACTAAATATAGAATATAAAATAAATATTTTGTAGTGTAAGCAAAAAAAAATGTTTTCTTCTACGACATCACATTAGTAACTTCAAAACTATCAGCGTCCCTCTACTGTATTAGGCATGTATTATACATCTAAACCTACCCCTGGAATCTCTCTATTTAGTAAAGAAAACCGCGTACAGACAGTCGGAAGCGGCTTTGTTTTATACTATGTAATGATGTATAAAATCTTATATACCTAGGAATAAATCGCCGTGTATGTACGCATGTAATTTATGAATTGGATAAACTTTTTTGTGATTTTTATAATATAAAAACGAGTGTGCTTTGGACCACACGACTGAAGTAAAACTTATAAAACGTAACTATATCTTTCTATCTGTACTAACTAATATCTCTCCAACTTCCGTTCGCCTCGCCCGATCCCACTTTTCGTAATGCTCCACACACGCAAACGTGCTGAAAGAAGTTTTACTTCAAAAATTACCTGATTAACTGAGAAATAACACGATAGATTAATTTGTATTATCAATACAAATGTTTTTTCGTCGATGTATTGTCATCATGTATCTCCGCAAATGACAAATATTTGTATAGGCCGCAGACATTTTTGTTGTGGTCCGGGCTTGTGTGTTGTTTTTGGACCCCTGACATGATTCACTTCCTATTGGGGTTGTTGAGTGTGAAGAATTCATTTTTTTTTCCACAAAGGTGATGATAGCGTTGGTAAAGTTGGTAATGTCCGTATTCTCTGCATCATGGGTTGCGAGTCCTATTCCTGACTCGAGTCAAAAATATATATGAAGCTAGATGTGTTGGCTGTTACATAAAACATTATCATTAAGTTATCTTAGGTATAGATGACCTGCCGGGGCCCGGAGGCTTTGTCCGGGCCTACCGCTGAGGCGAGGTGGCGAATGCTAGCGCGACCACATCTCGCCCCACCCAGGCGGATGACTGCTAACACGTGGTGGTTTTTAGTCAGAAGGAGTCAGACATAACCCTCTGGCGCCCCCGCGCTGGAGGGTATCCATGATGGATTTCCCCACGTAAAATAAAAAAAAGGGTATAGATGACCTATTTTAGACATATTTGAAAAATGGAAGCTCAAAACAAATTGTTACCACGTAACCGCCCTACGTGTAATTGGAAAATATGAAACCAACCCGACAGGAATAGTTTACAAGTTGTTAATCGTAAAGTGTACCAATTAAGCAGAGTTGAGCGGAGTTCAGAGCTGAAAGTCGAAACGCTGAAAACAACTTTTCGCTAACGACACACAAATTTGATTGAATTTCGACGAGGTAATACTGAAGGGCAAAATGGTTAAAAAAAGCACGTCGTTAGCAATTACCTTTTAGAAATAAGTAGCTGTGCCACGCAGTTTCACATGCGTTGAGTTGAAGAAAAAGATTTAGCCTATAGCCTTCATCGATAAATAGGCTATCTAATACAAAAAAGTTTTTAATTTGAACCAATTCAACAAACTTTTCAGCTTTATATTACGAGTATAGATTGAAATATGATCAAATAATGAAGTTTTTACTTACCTATAATAATTGTATTTCAAAGCCAGAAGTTGGATGGTTATCCCGCCATCGATCGGCTTTGTAAGTTCCAAGGTGGCAGTGGAACTGTGTTATCCCTTAGTCGCCTCTTACGACACCCACGGGAAGAGAATGAGTGGCTATATTCTTTACTGCTGTAACCACACAGCAGATAGCATTAATTAATTAAATAGTCGATTAGTGTTAATTTTAATTTTTTTATTTATATGAAATACTCAAAATCAAAAATAACTATCCAAATAAGCTTCAAAAGCACCTTCAAACGTCGTTTTAGACATGTTATTGTATTGTATTATATACTTTACAATACAATACAAATATACTTTGTTGAGCAGAATCAGTACAAGTAACATAAAATATGCAAGTAAAAATAACAAAAAAAAAAAAAAAGAAATGAACAAAAGGCGGTCTTATCGGAGAATTTTATATATGATATATAGCTATAAATATATATAGTATGTATGTATGTTTGTTGTGTTTCTTTTTTCTCTTTTTATCACTGTATCAAAAATAGTATTATATTATATATTATATATTGGTTTTCCTCAACATCAAGTTCGGGCAGACATTCCACCTCCACAACTCTGATACGACTGATCACACAATTAAACAGATATTTATAGCCTTCACCCCATATGTGTCTATATACACACTTGTATATAGTTTTCTTATGAAAATATATGTTATTCTTCGCAAACGAAAAAATCCTACTCCGAGGAAGTAGGATGTCGAAAAAACAGACAAGTAAATACGTAATATTAGGATTAAATCAAAATGTACTCGTCATCCTACTAATAAACGCGAAAGTTTGTATGTATGGATGTTTGTTCCTCTATCACGCAAAAACTACCGAATGGATTTTAATGAAAGTTTACGATAAAATAGCTTATACATTAGAATAACACAAAGGCTATAATTATTAAAAATATTGTGTGAATTGTCCAAAATATAAAGATAAATGTCAAGTAAGTTGGAAAAAAATCTGCCATCTTCGAGCTATTCGTGTGTATTCTGCAAAAACTGTGGAGTTTACACGCATATAATGTATAAGAGAAATGTTTATTTTAATTAGTCCTACAAAAAAGTCAAATAGATATTTTTTTTTAATCTATAATATATATAAAAGCGAAAGGTCACTCACTCATCACGAAATCTCCGAAACTATAACACCTACAAACTTGAAATTTGGCAAGTAGGTTCCTTATAAGACGTAGACATCCGCTAAGAACGGATTTTACGAAACTCGCCCCCTAAGGGGGTAAAACGGGGGGTGGAAGTTTGTATGAAAGTCCTATGTTTTTGAAGTTAGAGACTTGAAATTTAAAATGTAAGCTCTATAGATGGTGAAAAGGTGTCCAAATAACATATCTTTAGAAATCAACCCCCTTTTAGGGTTAAAACGGGGGATGGTACGCTGACTCACTCATCGCGAAATCTCCGAAACTATAATAGCTACAAACTTGAAATTTAGCAGGTAGGCTCCTTATAGGTTGTAGGCATTCGATAAGAACGGATTTTACGAAACTCGACCCCAAAGGGGGTAAAACGGGGGTTGGAAGTTTGTGTGAAAGTCCTATGTTTTTGAAGTAAGAGACTTCAAATTTAAAATGTATGCCTTATAGATGATGAGAAGGTGTCCAAATAATGTGTCTTTAGAAATCAACTCCCTTTTGGGGTTAAAACGGGGGATGGTAGCTTTACTCGCTCATCACGAAATCTCCGAAACTATAACACCTACAAACTTGAAATTTGGCAGATAGGCTCCTTTTAGGGCGTAAACATTCGCTAAGAATGAATTTTACGAAATTCAACCCCTAAGGGGGTAAAACGGGGGTTGGAAGTTTGTATGAAAGTCCTATGTTTTTGAAGTAAGAGACTTGAAATTTAAAATGTACTTTCTTTAGATAGTGAGAAGGTGTCCAAATAATGTATCTTTAGAAATCAACTCCTTTTTGGGTTTAAAACGGGGAATGGTAGGTTGACTCCCTCATTACAAAATCTTCGAAACTATAACAGCTACAAACTTGAAATTTGGCAAGTAGGTTCCTTATAGGGCGTAAATATTCGCTAAGAGTTGATTTTATGAAACTCGATCCTTAAAGGGCTAAAACGGGGGTTGGAAGTTTGTATGAAAGTCCTATGTTTTTGAAGTAAGAGACTTTAAATTTAAAATGTATGCTCTATAGATGGTAGAAAGGTGACCAAATAATGTATCTATAGAAATCAACTCTCTTTTGGAGTAAAAAAAGGAGTGAGGAGGTGTCCAAATAATGCATCGTAATCTATATATATAAAAGAGAAAGGTCAGTGACTCACTCATCACGAGAACTCAAAAACCGCTGGATGGTCTATCCATCCAGATTGGACAAAGATAAAGTTTAGCAGGGATGTAGATTATAGTTAGCAGACGTAGTCCGCTAAGAACGGATTTTACGATATTCCATCGCTAAGGGGGGTTGAAACATATACAGCCTGAAAATAAAACCAAAAATGTGGTGTATGAGGTGAGATGTGGTGAGAGGTTTTATAAAAATAACTATTAAATTATACTAAACTGTGCCTTTTAAAAAGTTACTCAGTTTGATAAGCATTTCAAGTGACTGAAATAAAATAATAATTTGCGTTAAACATCTTAATAGTAATACATATCTTCATAACCACGAGGACGTAATCGCGGGCAACAGTTAGTGTATTATAAGTCCCCAAAAGCGTATGTGATCGATTCGCTCAAAATTTACTGAACGGATTTTCATGCGGTTTCAACATTGTAGAGAGGACTCCACCATTGGTAAGAGGAAGGTTTACGGAACGGCTAAGCCGATTTTGATGAGAGTTTCACTGGAAATTTGCTGGCAAAACTTTGTGACACACTAATTTCAACGCGGGCGAAGCCGCGGGCACAGCTAGTATCATATAAAAAATTGACCACTCCAGCGGGATTCGAACCCGCGTCTCCGACTGACCGTGTCGGTGCTCTAGCCAATTAAGCTATGGAAAGATGTGCCCGCTAGAGCGAAATTTTTGATATGATGATTTTTATGTTCGGTTTAAGCGAAACGTTTAGAATTCCTAATGTGTGGGTAACACAAAAATAAAATCGTACATAAGTCAAATAGATTTTTATGTCGCAGAACCAATTTTGATGAATTTTGGTATAAAGATAGATATTGAGAAAATAATAAGCTACCCGAAGTACTTACTAATCCTGCGCAGACGAAGTCGCGGGTACCAGCTTGTATCTAGATAAATTCTAAATAGGACCGCACAACTTTCAAAACAAAACAAAAAAAACATCAAAATCGGTACACGTAGTAACAAGTTATGAGGTAACACAGATAAAAAATACTACCGTCGAACTTCCTCCTTTTTTGAAGTGGGCTAAAAATCTAATTATAATAAATACACTTCCTAAAATTCAAACGATTAGCATTTAATTGGAAATTGTTTGACAAATCCAACTTAGAGCACTGTCCATCTTTAAAAGATTTGAGTAAACTTTTCAAATCTTTTCGAGATATTTTTAATCAACGGAATGGAGGCCTTGTATGTGCCGATTCTAAATATTAAAATTTCCGCGAAGGCATTCATTAATGTCGGCCTTCACGGGTTTTCATGGCTAAATTAACTCTTGTTTAATATTTATAAGTATGTGTAGTAGAACAAATATAACACAAATTAACACGAGTAGAATTCCAAGTTATAAAGTCTGTATACACGAAAAAAATTGTGTAAATTTGTTTGTTAATTTGTTAAACAACAGATAACTTTTAGTGGCAACATAAACCCCAAAACAGTAACACTTTTACCTAATAAAAATATCACGATCACGATTCAGCTGTAACATCCCACTGCTGGGCTCATGCATAGGTCTCTTTCTCCATTTAGGAGAAGTGTCAGAGCTTAATCCACTACGTTGCTCCACTGGAGGTTGGCAGATACTATAAGTAACGGTCACTATCAGTAGTACAAAATCTCTACCTAAAAATTTTCGCTTTAACTTCGTTTTCCATTTTTTTTTCAAAAACTTCATCTTCAATTACAAAGTACCGCTTTTACTTTCTTTTTTTATTGTAGTCGGTATTATTAAAGCAGCTCTAAGTTATGTATGTGTTCAACAGACATTAAACACGACTGCTAGCCAATAAGCCAATATAAAGATATGTAAGAAACGAAAAAAACGGGGGAATCCCCATAGAACAAAGTCGTAGGACGGGGAATACCCAATTCTTCAAGCAGGATGTTCAAAAACGGCGGGGATTCTCGCGACCAAAAAGAAGGCACCACATTCTATCATAATTATAGTGAAACCACGCATAACGGAGCCGGGTGTATTACTGTACATAATACAGCGATAGATGCTAAAGAATTATCGATAGTGCATAAAAACATGCCGTGCTCAGTATCGCGTCACTAACTAGATCACATGGACCAGCGGACGCGGTGAATTCGATGCTCCGTTCAAAGCTACGGTGCATGCCTTTGATATATTTAATATAGGCTTTCACGTAAATCCTGTTAGCTGTAAACTATCAAGCTTTTATGACGTAAAGGTTAATGTTGTTACTGTTGTGTTTTATATACCTAATTATTGTAAATCTACTAAAATCAAACTTTATCAACAAATATAAATATGTGCTCTTACAAAACTTTTTTATATCTTTTCTAATACCACACCAAAAATCTTGATATTTTTACTATTTCTTGCTTCAAAATCATTTTTATTTTTTTTTTATTTTAAATTATAAAAATAAAGTTAAGCAGGTGGTTAGTTTATTTATTAATAGCTGTGCCCGCGACTACGTCCGCGTGGAATTTAACAGAAAAGTTATTGTTTAGTTTACAGATTTATGAAATAAATAAATTTCTGAAATAAAAGTAGCCTAAGTTAGTCCATATTACATCAGCTATCTGGCAGTGAAAGTCCCGTCAACAAAACAAACAGACAGACAGACAAAAATTGGAAAAACATGGTATTTTGGTATTATGGGGGTGTACCGTGTATACATCCATATGCATTTAGTAAAAAGCGGTTATTGTAACAAACAGACACTCCAATTTTATTTGTTTGTATAGAATAGGTTTATAGCTAAATCACTATATAATTAGACGTTCGTAACTAATGTTTTTTTTTTACATGACTAAGAAGAAGACAGGTATTCAATTATGAAGTAATTTCCGTCTAAAAATGTATTGTACACTTATATACATCTCTTGTACTGTGTCGAGTAACAAACGTATAAAAAACTTATTTAATAATAATAATAAATACTCTTTATTGTACACCACAAAGAAACATTACAAAATAGGTGATATATGCAAAGAAAGATGTACAAAGGCGGTCTTATCGCTAAGAGCGATTTCTTCCAGACAACCTTTGGGCATAGGACATGGCGTAGAAATCTTTTTCTAGAGGCGCTAGGGTACTTACTTGTTTGATTTTATTTAAATTTTAACTACCTACTTTATTTTGTTTTTTTAAATACATGTATGGTAATATCAATTGAAGGTTTGTTTTATTAATTGCTATAAGTTACTGTTAGCTATCAGAGACTCTCTAAGCAAGTTTTAGTTTAACTAATGAATTAAAACTTTTGGCTTTACATGTTGCGAAAAGAAATATAATATTTAACATATACAGTTGAATTTGATGGTAAAACAGAAGACACATGTCGATATGTTTTACCTGTTGGATACCGTTAAACGTCAGATAACTATTGCAAGCCCTCTCAAGGTTGTGCTTTATTGAAACAAAAAAAAAAAAAACACAAAATGAAAAATACGGGTAGCGCAGTACTTACACTTGTATATTTCTATAACGATGCACGAATATGCTAAAATACCCACTTCTATACAGACTACACATCAAAATAATATTTAAATATAATTTGAAGAATTTCTTAATACTATTATAGTAAAAAGAATCGATTAAAAAATATTATGTTGGACGTGAACATTTTGGATGTAACAACGTGGCGAAATAAACCGTTTTTATATTATACCAGGAAAATAATTTCTTTGAAGCCTATTGAATATAAATGCTTAAATGTTTCTCAACCTTTTACAATAATTTTTACTGTCTTTGAGCTAGTAACTCAATTGTTAACTATACGAAAATTAAGTTATTAATTGTATTTTTATGATTGGTAAACTCAATCATTAATTTCTATTAAATACAACTATTAGACGCATATAAGGCGTAGATCCCCCATGGAATATTGCGGCTCCACATGGAATACTGCTCTCACCTGACTGGCTGGGGCACCTCAATATCAGCTCTCTCTATTTGACCGGGTTCAACGCCGGGCGGCTCGAATCATCGGCGACAAGGTTTTTTCCGATTGGCTTGATTCTGTGGCACTGCGTAGAAATGTTGGGTCACTCTACATCTTCTGCCGCATCTAGCACGGAGAGTGTTCTAAGGAAATTTTTCGGAATACGTGCAGCAGGATTCCACCACCGGACATCGGGTCAAAATTCCAAATTTCACCCACGTCACCTCGATGGCCGAAAAACTATGCCAACTCGATTTTTACGCCATTTCCTGCCTCGCACGACCACTATATGGAACCAGCTGCCACCTAGGGTATTTCCGAACCGCTACGACTTAGGGACCTTCAAGGAAAGAGTATACTCCTATTTGAAAGGCCGGCAACGCGCTCGCTAATCTTCTGATGTAACGGGTGTGTATGTGGATGTTGTTTTCACTTACCACCAGGTGGGCAAACTGTCCGTGTGCCTCCTCTTCTTTAAAAAAAAGACGTGCGCTTTATGATTTTCCTAACTAAGTGATATTTATCACCGATCACTGAAACATACTCTGAATCTAACAAATCCAGTGTAATAAACTTATAAATGAACACGTATGTTTGCAACTCAACAAAATAAAAATAAAATATAAAACATCAACGAAAAATAAAGAAATAAAAATGTCAAAGGTGTGGAGCAAACAACAAAAAAGCAAATAAAATGTTCGATAAGCAATTTAAAAATCGAACTCGGTGTTCTTTGTACAGTTTCGTATTTGTTCGTACGTAACGTACATTCGCAGAAGCTTCTCGAATTCGGCTTTCAATCATTTCCAAAATGGCGGACGTGGTCCGCGCTGACGGTCATAATTAAAGTATATTTCGAATAGAAACGTGAACGCTTGTTAAAAACATCGCCTTTTTTCTGGATATTTAATAAAAATGTTTAGAGGAACATTTTGAAATAAAACACTTTTTTTTTTTGTTTTTACAAGAAATATGAGTATGTCTTAAATAAGAGAATAATTTAATTCGGAGTAAAAAACGTGGGGTGCATTTAACTATATTTTCATAACTTTTTATTATGTTTTGATAACTCTCCGCACATAGATTATAATAGATATATTTCATGATGAATAATAGTTATATTTCATATACCAAGCACCCCACGCTTTTTACTCTGAATTGAATTATTCTCTTAATAACTTAAATTTTATTATAATTTTATTTTGAAGTAATTAATTATGATTGATTATTCGATCTTCTACTACTGTAATATAAACTCTTTGTAATTAAAAAAATATTTTCTACTTTTTAGTTCGATTAGCAATAAATGTGTGGTTTTTTGTTTTTTTAAACTATAATTTGTTTTTAATTTTTTAGTTCGATTTTTCAATGAATTATTTGCGGACATGTGATAGTTTTCCATTACTCATATAAACAATGAAAGAATAACTATTCCGCGCGGAGCGAAGCCACGAACTTACGCCACGCGAAGCGGATGGGAAACAGCTAGTAAGGAATAAACAAAGTAAAAATGCAACTAGCCTGAAAATCTACCTCCGTTGTGCTCTGCTGAGTGCGCGAGCGAAAGAGTAAGTCCGAATGCGCAGATCGCGCGCTAGCTCTCTTACTTCCTTATATCGGATCCACGAAATAATTTATGAATCCTGGCGATCCTAATAAGGATATTGGGAAACTGTTATTGTATTGTTGCATTGTCATCGGTCCTTGATACGTGGGCAAAGTTTCAAATTAATCAAACTTCTGGAAATCGGTGAAAATTATTCTCAAAGATTCCATTACATACATACATGCATTCATACAACCCAAGCTAATAAAAGCGTGGTAAAAAAGACGTCGGTCGCATCGTAATCGTGGTCTTCTGTAAGGTCGAGGTACTACCCCAGTCGAGCTGCTCTATATTTTGAGCAAAATAAAAAATCAATCAAATATCTTGTACAAGTATTAAAATTAAAATAAAGTTTAGCTTGGAGGTGTATTTCTGACTGATCTATTGACTCGTTTCATGAAATACGACGCAAAAACTAAATTAAGCACACCGTGTCTGAAATCAAGCGTCATTCAATAAACAAGTGGATGGATTGCCATAATATTGTCCTGAATGAATCTTGATTATTAAGAATACGCTGCGACGCATTCCGTAACGTAACTGAGTTAGAGGCCTTCGAATGAAAGGGAGTTAGGCTTAATTTAGTTGACAGTGTTGGAGATACATCGGGTATATAGAGTATTACGTTTTAGGAGTAATAAAGGTAGGGAAAACGATGGGGGTTCATCCAATTCTTTTAGCTAGGTTTATGGTTTCTTTTTGTGACTAGTACTATAGGTCACGATAGTAAATGAATGGGTTTATGATGGGCTGTTAGATTTGAAGTTTTTTTTTTTAGGAAATAATATTCAAAAATTATCGAAGGATAAAAAAAAATGGTAATCGACGCATTTTGTATGCGGCGCTTACGACCTTATTCATGAAACCGTAATCATTCATAAAACAAATCATAACTGACTACCTTCCTTAAGAACTAATTTCCTTTCGATTTTTCGGAAGTTTCACTTCTGTGTGAATTGCACACACATACACACACATTTTTTTTCCTATATCAAATTCAGCTTCAAATAGAAATACTGTAACAAAGTCTTCCCTAACACATCTGTCGGTGAATAGTTTGGAGTGATGGATCACGGTGTAATATTTTCCCGAAATCCCGAAATCCCGAATACCCTAATCCATAAAATCATAACAGCTACGTTTATTCTTGTACATTTGTTTACACAACGACGATAAACGTTAACGATTTAACATTTGCCAGTAAATAAATTAAACCGATTAATATTTTCAAACCGGATAATATTATTATTTTATTGATAAAATATTATCCGGTTCAAGATTATATCAATGTTAAGAATGTTTGGGTTTGGTGGCGCTGTGTTTTAATAGACTTAAATGATTGTTTGCTAGCAAACAACCGACTTCAATTATATCGACAAGTAATGCAACGTAAGTAGACGAAAAAATGGTACTAAAGAATATAGCCACCCCCTCTCTTCCCGTGGGTGTCGTAAGAGGCGACTAAGGGATAACACAGTTCCGCTACCATCTTAGAACTTAAAAAGCCGACCAGTGGTGGGATAACCATCCAACTGCTGGCTTTGAAATACACAGGCCGAAGACGGGCAGCAGCGTCTTCGGTGCGATAAAGCCAGCGGTCACCAACCCGCCTGCCCAGCGTGGTGACTATGGGTAAAACACATGAGTCACGCTATTTTTGGCGTAAACTTGTGGAGGCCTATGTCCAGCAGTGGACTGCATAGGCTGTAATGATGATGAGACGAAAAAAAAAACTAACAAACGCACTAGTCGCCACTACGATTTTCGAAGGTTTCCCTCGATTTCTCTGGGACGCTATCGACAAATAATAATTTCCTTATCATGGTACCACCCTTGGGATATTTCCTTTCCAACAAGAAAAAAAATCAAAAAAATCATAAACGACAAAGCTATCCGCGAACACACATAAAAATAAATAAAAATATAATATATATGATCGAATTGAGAAACCTCCCCCTTTTTTGAAGTTGGTTAAAAAAGGAGAAGGTTCTCAATTCGAGTGTTTTATTTTTCGATGTTTCTTTTTTTAATCGAAAGGTGGTGCTCGTGACACGGTCCAATTTAATTTTGATTATGATCTGACGAGTACTTTTTAAGTTACATCTAATAATGCGTATTCACTTGACTATTTGCTTCGTCTACATACGTTGTGTTACTTGTCGATGTAATTGAAGTTGGTTTTTTTCTTGTTTGCGAGCAAACATCATTAAGTGTAAGAGATGTCCAGGTTTTTAATAAATGACAGTTTTTCAAAGACTAGCTTTTTACCCGACTGCCAAGGAAGGGTTATGTTTTTCGCGCGTATCTTGTATGTATGTATGTAGGCATGAAATTGAAGGATAAGTCAAATCATTCTCTCTTTTTGCATGTCTCCGACTGCATGTTATGTACGACGTTGCATAAAGTTTCGAAGGACTACCGTATTAATATATTTTAAATGTACAGCACAAAATGTTTGATATTGTTTCTATTTATTTCGCTGACTTTATGTGCATATTGAATTTTTATCTTGTTCCAGCTTTTTCAGTAGATTTTCTATTAGTTGTTCTTCACGCAGGCGGGTTTTTTTTTATTTTTTATTATTATGTTATTTATTTCTTGTTGAGTCTTCTCTGCAGATTCTGGATCAGTGGTACCTTAATGCTATTTATTTGTTTGTAAGGTGCTTGCAATAATTCTGGTGAGTTACTGTACTCTTACGGTGCTCCCTAACCATCGGACGAGATGTAATTAATTTATTTATTAAGTCACGTACAGAACAGGTTACAGGAATTAAAATATACAGTTTGTTTCAGTTGTTAACTATTTAGTTTATACATAACATAATCACATCAGCCTATCGCAGTCCACTACTGGACATAGGCCTCCACAAATTCGAGCCAAAAATGGCGTGAACTCATGTGTTTTGCCCATAGTCACCACGCTGGGCAGGCGGGTTGGTGACCGCAGGACTGGCTTTGTCGCACCGAAGACGCTGCTGCCCGCCTTCCGTCTGTGTATTTCAAAGCCAGTAGTTTGATGGTTATCCCGCCATCGTCGGCTTTTTAAGTTCCAAGGTGGTAGCCGAACTGTGTTATCCCTTAGTCGCCTCTTACGACAACCACGGGAAAAGAGGGCGTGGCTATATTCTTTAATGCCGTAACCACACAGCATACATAACATAATATCTGGGTTGAAACCCTTAATGTGCACGACATACAGTAAAATTGAACACTAAACGGAACAAAACTGGATGGAATGGAATATACACATACTGATTGACTTTAAGCTTGCTTGCTACTGATTTTTATTTAATAAAACACAATTGACTGTTCAATACTTTGGGATGATTAAGTGTTAAACATTTCTTTTATTTTTAATTCTATGCCATACCGCGATTATTATTTTTGAACACCCGATACTTGGGCGTCGTTGCAAGTGTCATGTTTGCGAGTGACCCAGCCAGCAATCAAAAGTGTTTATGGTGACCTTGAAAGCTTAAATTTGCGTTAATAGTTTTGTATTTTTATTTTATACTACTAGATCAGCAAACATACGTACTGCTCAGCTAATTGTCAGCGATTACCGTAGCCTATAGACGCCTGCAACACCAGAAGCGTCGCTAGCGCGTTGCCGATCCTACCCCTTACTCACCCTGGAATATAACATTGCTTGAAAGCAGTATTATTTAACTAAAGTCTTATGTGTGACGTACTTCCGCAGTCAGGCTGTTCCAGATTTTGAACAGGATATTTCCTGTTGCGCCCCGCCTCAGTTTTGCACAGTCAGTTATATTTATACAAGTAAAGTCACAGTAAATCCTAGTCAAAAAGACATTAACTTAAGCTTCTGTTTTCTTGTGTCAAGATACATGAGCCCGATCAAGTCGAGCGAACTAATCCTGTTCTTTGTAAGCTTTAGTCTCATAGATTGGATATCGCTTGGGAAATAATAACATTTTTTATGGATAGTACCTACTTGTAATTACTTATTTCGATGTAAAGAAGAATATGTTGAACTTGATTACACATTACATTAGAGATTATGCTTTATTTATTTATTTAAAAGGGTCGGTAACAGGCGATATATAAAAAAAAAAGAAAATCACAAAACAATATACAGAAAATTCTTTCTTACGGTGGTCATCCATTTATAGACGTCCACAACTAGCACCTTTCCTAAACGATCACTAGTCGATTTTTCGAAGTATAACTTTATTACGCACGCTTGACTTGCGGCGCGATCGGGCGAGGTGAACGGAAATTGTGAGGGAGATAAGTTTGATGGAGCTAAAAAAGTTTAACTTCAGTCTCGTGGTCTTAAGCACACTCGTTTTCTAACATTTTCATCATTACAGCCTATACAGTCCACTGCTGAACATAGGCCTCCACAAGTTTACGCCAAAAATAACGTGAGCTCATGTGCTTTGCCCATAGCCACCACGCTGGGCAGATGGGTTGGTGACCGCAGTACTGGCTTTGTCGCACCGAAGACGCTGCTGCCCGTCTTCGGCCTGTGTATTTCAAAGCCAGCAGTTGGACGGTTATCCCGCCACCGATCGGCTTTTTAAGTTCCAAGGTGGTAGCGGAACTGTGTTATCCCTTAGTCGCCCCTTACGACACCCACGGGAAGAGAGGGGTGGCTATATTCTTTAGTACCGTAGCCACACAGTTCAACACACACATTTTACATTTTTGGCTTTTTGAATTCCTAAGGACTTAAATGTGTTGGATGTTTATGAAAGACGAAGGCTGGAATAATAGGGGCATAAACCGGCCCCCATTAAACTGGCTTATAATATAGAAACGCATTGATGATAGGAAGAGATACAGTCAAACACGCGATATTGTAGCATGGAAAGTTTATTTTTAAGAGTAGTTGCAGAGTTTTTGACAGTAAGTTAATTCCGAATAAGTGGCAGCTTTGAATTAGCTATATTTAATATATTTAAACTATAACATAACATATAAATATATGTATATATATATGATATACAACAGATATGAAATACCGAAGAAAAATTTCTTAAGCCAACTTGAATAAAGAGATTTTTTATTTTAGTTATTGTACATAGCAATACTGAAGAAAAGTCAAAAATTAAAAAAGTTGTACTCATTGAAATACAACAATTATAATAAATGTAGGTTTGTTAATTCCTTTCTGCCCTGTTTTTAATTACGATCAAAAGACCGTCTATACGCGTAAATCTCTGAAAACTTGAATTATTTTCAAGAATGTCGTTTTTCGTGACAGAAATAAGTCCTGGCGCTAATTCCCGACTTTTAATTACTGGAGTAATCTCGGACCGAGCAGTTTTCGTTCGGGAAGGAAATTAAAATGTATGCAAATATCTTTAGAAAACTTCAACGACAGTTCAACGTTTAAAAGTTGAAATTGTCTGGAAAATGAAAACATTTTTGGTCGTTTACGTGTTCGTTCGAATCTATATAAAAAAATAATCGCTAAATAAGTTGCTGAGCTTGGTCGACAAGTCTTTTTTTTTAATTTTCTAATACTTCCCAGAAGTTTCTGGTTGAATTAAAAAAAAAATACAAGATACACTAGTCGTTACTACAATTTTTGAGGGTTTCCCTCGATTTCTCTGGGATTCCAACATCAGACCCTGGTTTCCTTATCATGGTCACACTTGGAATATCTCCTTTCCAACAAAAAAATAATTATGAAAATCAGTTCATAAACGACGAAATTATTCCTGAACATACATATATATATATATATATATTTATATATATATATATATGTATGTTTATATATATATATATATATATTTATATATATATATGTATGTTTATATATATATATATATATATATATATATATATATATACACGGTCGAATTGAGTAACCTCCTCCTTTTTTGAAGTCGGTAAAAAAACGATTCACACCCAACGTTCATCCAATCATTGTATCCTGTATATTTTGGTGCTTCGTATGTTTGTTGGCAATGCAATGGCTTTATCATTACATAGTATAAAACAAAGTCGCTTCCCGTTGTCTGTATGCTTAGTCTTTAAAACTACGCGAGGGATTTTGATGCGGTTTTCTTTAGTAAATAAAATAATTTTAAAGGAAGGTTTATATGTATAATACATGCATAATATAGTAGAGGAATACTGACAGTTTTTGCAACCGTGCGAAGCCGGGGCGGGTCGCTAGTCTTAAATAAAAGAGAAGTGAAATTACATGTTTCATTGTTTTTGTTCGTTATTGTCAAGACAGTTTGAATAAAAGAAATAATATTAATTATATTACTAAAAAAAAAAACAAACTGATTTTTGTCAGTGCTCAAGACAACATTAGTATTTGAAAAGAATTCCTGTTGTGTATGTGTCTGCGATAAATCCCCAATAAACCTTGGCTTTACTGTTCTTCAGATTTTCAAGGGTGACTACTAAGACTCAGCCTCGAAGATTTCTAGTAAGCGTTTAAGATGGATGTTCTTTCGAAGGATGTCTCTTTTAGATATTTTTCTTAATAGTACTTTGTAATATATTCCTATAAAAAAAAACAAATAATATTATGTACATCAAATAACTAAGCGCCTGACAAAATACAAAAGCAATACGCAATATTGTCTAAATTGCTTTCAATATAATTCAGGCGTAAAATTATACGCCGACATTTTGTGTATTTTATTAATTTTAAAACAATGTTTCTGGAAGCATTTAAAAAAACAAAAACATGGAGTTTGTTGTTTGTTTTATAAACGTACTGTTTCATGTTTATGTCGGTAACATATGGTCGGTTAATTTGTAGTTTGTAATTTATGATTAAGACAGCCTGAAGTTATTTTACATAAATTAAACTCATTTATCAATATTATTTTAGTATTAATTAATACAAAATGTTTCCAACTAAAACTTTTATTAATTGTAAATTTTAGAGTCATTTGAAGGCTCAATTGTTCTCAGTCTCTTTTGTTATGTCATCATGAGCATGTATAACGAAAATCGAACACAAAAAAAATTGAACTTAATAATTACTAATTATTGATTTACTTGATTACTAATACTTATATGTAAGCTGCGTCACGCGGTTTTTAGCCGCGTAATTTCTGATGCCCTGGGAATGGCGGGATAAAAGTAGCCTGTAAGTTATTCTTGATGTCCAGCTATCTACGTATCGAGTTTGATTTCAATCAAAACACATATATACTTATACCTACTAGTTTGTGCGTCAAAGAGTAGCAAATACCTACTAATCCTCAGAATCCTTCACAAATTCAATATTAGTGGGATTGTTAACCTTAAGTCTAGAGAACTTTTGTTCTTACTCTAAAATAAATATTTCAAGCAAAATCAAGTACGAATTTCTCTAAGGAAAATTGTGTAAAGAATGCATTCAAATAAGATGTAATATTTTTTCACATTTCAATACTCGTCGAGAGATTCCATCAAACGTTACATCGGTCTATCGATTCCCTGAGGACGTCGTCTTCACTTCGGGAACTTTACGTACAATACAACTAATGTTAAGTGACGATACACTTTGAAGTTTGGATATGAGATTATATTTATTGATTAATATTATCAATTTGTTTGCTTGTAGGTTGTACACATGATTGAAAGAGGATTAGGAAGTCTTTGCTTTAGGCAACCGACTTTATAGGACATTTATAACTGGTCTATTGGCCATACAGGTGTTTTCCGTGGTCTGGGTGTTTGTGCAGTCCTAGTGGGTCTCCCCACCGTGCCTCGGAGAGCACGTTAAGCCGTCGGTCTCGGTTGTTATCATGTACACCTGATAGCGATCGTTACTCGTAGGAGGGAATATATCCGCCAACCCGCATTGGAGCAGCGTGGTGGATTAAGCTCTGATCCTTCTCCTACATGGGGAAAGAGGCCTATGCCCAGTAGTGGGATATTACAGGCTGAAGCGTAAGTGTTTATTATAAATATAACTTGAATTTAGTTTAATTTAGTTTTTTTCTGTATAGAAATAATTAAAAAACTTACGTATTACGTATTTACATAAGTATGTATGTTACAGTATGCTAAACTGTTTGGAATGGTTTACAAACCTTTTTCAATTTATGGAGTTTTTTATTTTGTAAAACTTATTTAGAAAGTGATTTTGAAGCCTATATTGATTGTGATTTTGATTTTTTAGGACTGTCATGTACACATGTACCAAAAAAAAATGTTCTTTAGACCACACGACTGAAGTAAAACCTCTATAGTTGCCTCTACAGTAATATACGAAACGTAACTCTCTCTCATATCTTCACTAACTTATATCTCCCTCTCAACTTCCGTTCGCCTCGCCCGATCACAGTTTTCGTAACCTCTCGTCACGCATTCATCAGCTTACTCCCCAAGTCAAGCTTTGGTAAATAAGTTTTACTTGACTATTAAATATAGCTCACACACGGATATTCCAACCCACTTAATATGACTATAGAATGTTCTAGGCTATAGGCGTATATTACTCATCAATCAATCCTGTTTGTACCTTCGTTACCTTTGTTCGTATGCAAAGGGCTCTCTGAATATTGACAAAGGCATTAGATCAACGAGATCAACCCGACTCCACGTGTCTGTAACTAGCGCTCGAAATGAATTAAAATTCAAATAATTAATTTAAATATCAATGCGGCCTCTGAGGCGTATTGTGAATATGTTAATTCGTTGTTTTGTAAAGATAATACAATTTATTATGATTACTAATTACGACGCCGAGTTGGCGCAACGGTTACAGCCATGGAATTTACCTGTTGCGCTGGCGGTTGCGGGTTCGATCCCCGCACATGACAAACATTTGTATTGGCCATACAGGTGTTTGCCGTGGTCTGGGTGTTTGTGCAGTCCTTGTGGATCCACCGTGCCTCGGAGAGCACGTTAAGCCGTCGGCCCCGGTTGTTATCATGTACACCTGATAGCGATCGTTACTCATAATAGGGAATATATCCGCCAACCCGCATTGGAGCAGCGTGGTGGATTAAGCTCTGATCCTTCTCCTACATGGGGAAAGAGGCCTATATGCCCAGTAGTGGGATATTACAGACTGAAGCGTATATTTACTAATAGTAATAAAATAATTTGTTGTATAATTAGAAAAGATTTTTTTATTAAGTTATTGTTGGAGTTATACTTCTGGCACGTTAGGGGAAGATGTTGAGAGTAAATTTTTACGATGCGCGCGTACACTGTCACAAAAAAAACCTCAGAGTTTAGCTAGTCAACGGAGAAGTTAGCAACGTGAAGTTAGCTAGCCAATGAAGTATAACTTCTTACGTGCGCACATAAGTACACACAGACTTTTTTTGTTGTTTTTTTTTTTTTTGCAAATTGACGTTAGTTTAAAATGCAAATAAAAGTAATGTCGGAACTATAAACTATAAAATGTGCGAAATTGCAAAATGTGTGACGTCACACTAGGTAGGTCTCTCATAAATGTGACAAGCTATGACAAAGAAATTCGTGTGACGTAGTTTATGTATGACTCTAAGTAATATCGTTCTTGTGTAGTTGTGGTGCAGTGTATGCGCTTAAACACCGGCTATTACGGGGTCAAATCCCACTCGGTATACATATTTGTATCTATGTCAATATTTCCTTCTGGTGTGGTTGTCTGTCCTTGTGGGTCTCTCCATCATTCTTCCGAGAGCACGTTAAGCTGTTAGCCCAGGTTGCTATCATAGACACCACATGGCAGTTACTCATAATATAGAAATTCAGATATCCGCCAATCCGCAGTGGAGTAGCGTGGTGGATTAATTCCGATCCTTCTCCCTATAGAGAAAGAGGCCAATGCCCAACAGTGGGATGTTATATTTTGCAATCACATAAATCTAAAATCGCATTCCAAAATGTATGAGAATCATAGGTATTTAATTTTTCTTCTACCGTAAAATGAGATATTAATCCAATATTCCCTCGATCCACCACGTTATCGCCAGCCCTTCGATTATAACTCAAAACTAATCAAAAAAGTACTTTAATCGTAATCGTTATCATTTGGACTTTTGTTAAATCTACGATATCGGTAAAAGATCAGTTTTTAATGTTAGGCCCTTAATTATATCCCTTAACCCACGATTAAACCTACCCGCTGGCCCGAAAGTTGACAAACTTTGTTGTTTTGGATTAAATAAATAATAATATTTATATAGATTAAATAATTATACATATAATAATTTTGTTTTGTTAACTAACTTCTACTGAAGGACGTCGTGATGGAAATATTCTTACAAATTTCAAAAAATAAGTTTTATTTTGCAATTTTTTTCGTAATTGTTAATCATAATTAATAATTGTGTTTGCAGACAAACGAAAAAAAACCGACTTCAATTACATCGACAAGTAATACAACGTAAATCGATGAAAAAATAGTCAAGTAACTACGCGTTATCAAAGATTACTCAAAAAGTAGTTATCAGATCTCGATAAAATTTAAATGTGACCACATGATGAACATCAGATTTTCACTAAATTAAAAATTATCAAAATCGAAACACCCAGTAAAAAGCTATTGCGGATTTTCGAGAGTTTCCCTCGATTTCTCTAGAATCTCATCATCAGATCCTGATTTCCTTATCATGGTACTAAACTAGAAATATTCCCTTTCTAACAAAAAAAAGAATTATCCAAATCGGTATATCCAGTAGAAAGCTATGCGGTAGGTATAATACAACGTAGGTCGACGAAAAAAGCGTCAAGTAAAAACGCATTATTAGATATAACTCGAAAAGTAGTTGTTAGATTTCAAATAAATTTAAATTGGACCAATTGACACACACCACCTTTCGATTAAAAAAAATTTGTCGAAATCGGTCCACCCGGTCAAGTTCTGATGTAACATACATTAAAAAAAATAAATAATTGTGTTTGCTCGCAAACGAAAAAAAAACCGACTTCAATTACATCGACGAGTAATACAACGTAGATTGATGAAAAATAGTCAAGTAACTACGCGTTATCAAATATTACTCAAAAAGTAGTTATCAGATCTCGATAAAATTTAAATGTGACCACATGATAAATATCTGCTTTCGATAAAATTTAAAAATTATTAAAATCGGTACACCCAGTAGAAAGTTATTGTGGATTTTCAAGAGTTTCCCTCGATTTCTCTGGGATCCCATCATCAGATCCTGGTTTCCTTATCATGGTACTAAACTAAGGATATCTCCTTTCCAACAAAAAAAGAAATATCAAAATCGATACATCCAGTAGGAAGTTATGCGGTATAGTACAACGTAGGTCGACGAAAAAAGCGTCAAGTAAAAACGCATTATTAGATATAACTCAAAAAGTAGTTGTTAGATCTCAAATAAATTTAAATGGGACCAATTGGCACACGTCACCTTTCGATTTAAAAAAAAATTGTCGAAATCGGTCCACCCAGTCAAAAGTTCTGATGTAACATACATAAAAAAAATAAAAATAAATACAGTCGAATTGAGAACCTCCTCCTTTTTTGGAAGTCGGTTAAAAATAGCATTACTATCTTATGAATAGTATAAATATTACCAGTTTCCGCTGATTTCCATGACATAAAAGCGAAAGTAATATTTAACCCCTAAGATTTTGAATAATAAAAATATCCTGCAAAGTTCGTTTCAAGTATCAATTTTTTTATAGCATAGGTAGGTTTAGTGCTTTCTGAATATCTAGACTTCACAGTTCAAGAGAGATCGCCCACTCAATTTAGTTATTCCCCTTCAAAATTCACGTCTTTTAAATTAATTTTATCTTTTTAATGTATATTTTTACATAATTATACTATGATAATTATGGATACGCTTACAATTACGCAGCCTGACTGGGAAAGGCCTTCAACCATACAGAAGGTCACAGTTAAATAATAGTCATCTCAATTATAGTTGTATTCCTATGGTGAGTACGGTACCAAACGCTCCTTGGGAAGGTCGTAGTAGGGTCTACAATGCGCAATGCTTCTGGTGGTCCGTATACAATTAGGAGGATCGTACACCATCGTTTGCCGATTTTAACTGATTTCAAAAAAGGAGGAGTTTTTCGATTGGACTGTATTTTTTATTGTATGTTATCTCAGAACTTTTGATTGGGTGGACCGATTTCGATAATAATTTTTTAATTAAAAAGTGATGCGTGTGATGTTGGCCCATTTAAATTTAATCGAGATCTGACATGTACTTTTTCAGATTTATCTAATTACGCGTATTTACTTGACCATTATTTTGTCGACCGTCGTTCTATTACATACCTCATAACTTTTTATTGGGTTGACCGGTTTCGATGATTCTTTTTTAATCGGTGGCTGCTGCTTATCGCACAGTCTCATTTAAGTCCATTGAGATCTGACAAGTACTTTTTAAGTAATTGAATTTTTGAGTACTTATCTTTTTTTTCGTATCATCCAGCCAGTATTCAGCCTATACCAGCAATCTTACGAAAAACATATGAAGCTTAAAAGATTCTTAAACATTCTCTGTCAACACTTTAGCCTATCGCAGTCCACTGCTGGACATAGGGCTCCACAAGTTCGCGCCAAAAATGGAGTGAACTCATGTGTCTTGCCCTAGTCACCACGCTGGGCTGGTTTGGTATCATCTTTTCCAGTGCGTGTCATAAGAGGTGACTAAAGAATAACACAGTTCCACTACCACCAAAACCGGCAGATGGCGGGATAACCATCCCACTACTGGCTTTGAAATATATAGACCGACGGGCAGCAGCGTCTTCGGTGCGACAAAGCCAGCCCTGCGGTCACCAACCCGCCTGCCCAGCGTGGTGACTATGGGCAATACACATAGGCTGAAATGAATGAATGAATGAATGTTGTATTACTTGTCGATGTACTAAAAGTCACATTTCAGTCAGTCTTCGTTTGCGAGCAAATCTATATAATATATATAAAAGCGAAAGGTCACTCACTCATCACGAAATCTCCGAAACTATAACACCTACAAACTTGAAATTTGGCAGGTAGGCTCCTTATAAGACGTAGACATCCGCTAAGAACGGATTTTACGAAACTCGACCCCTAAGGGGGTGAAATGGGGGTTGGAAGTTTGTATGAAAGTCCTATGTTTTTGAAGTAAGAGACCTGATATTTAAAATGTATGCTCTATAGATGGTAAAAAAGTGTCCAAATAATGTATCTTTAGAAATCAACCTCTTTTTGGGGTTGAAACGGGGGATGGTACGTTGACTCACTGATCACGAAATCTCCGAAACTATAACACCTACAAACTTGAAATTTGGCAGGTAGGCTCCTTATAGGACGTAAACATCCGCTAAGAACGGATTTTACGAAACTCGACCCCTAAGGGGGTGGAATAGGGGTTGGAAGTTTGTGTGAAAGTCCCATGTTTTTGAAGTAAGAGACTTGAAATTTAAAATGTATGCCTTATAGATGATGAAAAGGTGTTCAAATAATGTATCTTTAGAAATCAACTCCCTTTTGAGGTAAATCGGGGATGGTAGGTTGACTCGCTTATCACGAAATCTCCGAAACTATAACAGCCACAAACTTGAAATTTGACAGGTAGGCTCCTTATAGGGCGTAAACATCCGCTAATAACGGATTTTACGAAACTCGACCCCTAAGGCGATAAAACGGGTGTTGGAAGTTTGTATGAAAGTCCTATGTTTTTGAAGTAAGAGGCTTGCAATTTTAAATGTATGTTCTATAGATGGTGAGGAAGTGTCCACATAATGCATCGTGATTTATGTATATATAAAAGAGAAAGGTCACTGACTCACTCATCACGAGAACTCAAAACCGATGGATGGTCCATCCATCCAGGATGGACAAAGTTGAAATTTGGCAGGGAGGTAGATTATAGTTAGTAGACGTCCGCTAAGAACGGATTTTGCGATATTCCACCGCTAAGGGGGTTTAATTGGGGTTGATAGTTTGTATGAATCATATACAGCAGGGTCGGTTTAAAGGAAAATAACCGCTTTTGCAACCCTATGTGTTCAATAAACATTTATATTGATCACTTATAAGTAGTACAAAAATTTTTTTTTACAATATCTTTACGTTACTAGAATACTTTTTTATTTACCTCTGTCGTCACGGAGCCACGGAGGAGCGTGCGTTACGCTGTTTCGTGGTCATATATTTACTTAGAACCATATTAAAAACTAAATTGTATGCAGTATATTTTAAACATATTTATACTACAATACTATATTATTACTACATTATTTCATACCACAATTCTGAGGAATTCAACGAACCATTATGTACGACGCGACGCGCGCTTCACGCGGACGTAGTCCCGGGCAACAGTTAGTGTATTATAAAACAAAGTCCCCAAAAGTGTATGTGATCGATTCCCTCAAAATCTACTGAACAGATTTTCATGCGGTTTCACCAATGGGGAAAGGGCTTCAAGATGAAGGTTTACGGAACGGCTAAGCCGATTTTGACGAGAGTTTCACTGGAAGTTTACCGGGAAAACGTTGTGACACACTGATTTCAACGCGGGCGAAGCCGCGGGCACAGCTAGTAAGTATATATAAGTATTGGTATGCCAGTAATTAAAGTTTTTTTTAAATAAAATGAGTGTAAGACACTAGATTAGATAGATGCCGAGCAAAGCTAGCGATAGAAACAAGGAGATATTTAAGGCAGAAACTAAAAACCTAAATGAAAAATTCATAATTTTCAAACGTAACAAATGAACAAGCCCCACAGCAACGTTTAAGTAAATCTAATTTGATTCCTTTGTCTCTCTTTTAGCTAGCGTTTGTTCTTCCACTGTGAACTTTATTTGACATCCATTTAAGGTGCACGTTTCACTTTGTACTATGTACTCGTATAGCTATTTATATTTATATTTTATTTTACTTGTTATAATAATGCATTTGGGAATTAATTAATTAGTTTAATAATTCACCTGTAACTGCTAGTAAATAGGCTTCAAAATCACCTTCAAATCATCATTTTACAAATTAAATTATCGATTATAAATGAAGTAATCACCGATTCGGAATGTAGATCCTATAGAGAAGAACACACACACTTCACACACACTTCAGCCTATCGCAGTCCACTGCTGGAGATAGGCCTCCCCAAGTTCGCGCCAGACATCCCGGTCTTCCGCAAGCCTCATCCAATTCCGCAATCCTGTAATGGACGAAGATTACAGAGAAGAATGAGCAAGAAATTCTACAGTCACTCTATAAAATAAAACTATTGCATTATGAAATACAGCGTCTTATTCTTTTTAACAGTCATTATTATTAACGTATGCGAATAATAGGTTTTAGCTATTAATTTTATTTTAATACTTTCAAGTGAAGTTAAAAGTCTTAAGATCCTATCTATAGTATCGCCATACACGGTGAATGGATGGTCTAAATTCAATTTTTAATACGTGGGAGGTTCCAGTCGACGACAAATGCTTTTATTGCGTTCGTATGAGGGTCCTGAATGCTTTTAACTTTAGATTCGTTTTTAAAGCTTTCACGCGAGGTTAATGTTTTCTGTGTTTAGAGGGCGAAATTTTATTTTAAAATTAGAATGTTGTTACAAACCTTTTTGAAGTAAAACCTATTTACGCACACTTGACTTTGGGAGTAAGCTGGTGAATGCGTGATGAGAGCGTTACAAAAAGTGCAAACGAACGAACGAAGCAAGAGAGAAAGGTGCGAGTACACATTTTTTTTCTCTTTTGCTCTCGTAACCAGTTACGTTTCGTATATCTAAGACACCTTGCAGGTCTATTGCTAAAGAAGCTTTACTTTAATCGTGTTTAGACAAAGCTCACTCCTTTTCATTAATCTTTATCATTTGTCTGTATCTATTAATACTGTTATTTCATAAAATTCGGGTCGATGAAACTGACACTTTCATCTTAGTTGGAAAAATCACTAAATAAAATAAGTAAAAAAAAAAAAAAAAAAAAATTAAAAAATAATTTTTATTTATTTTTTCTCCGACTGACGTTTGACCAACTACATGAACTGCTACTCCAAAGTCCAAGTGTTTCGACTGCAAATGGCACAAGGATATTATCATTTTGAATAATTTACGAATATTTGTATCATTCAGTCTTTTAATATTACATTCACATTCAAATATAGCAGGTATTATCTTGGAATTGCCTCACAAGAACGAACCGCTACGATTCCTCAATATCGATAACATTAGGTGATTGACCACGTGACCTGATTCCATCAAACCCATTAACCTAACGAAAATAAAATCTCAAACTACGGTCAAACAGATCGAGCATGTCGAACAGTGGTTGGTACGGACGTTCGAGTAAATAGCCCATAAAGGAACAGGGTTACCAGGGGCGTTCCTAATACCGCTCAATACCTATTTAGCTTGTGAGGTCACATAAAAAGGGGTTACAAGTAAAGCGTTTAGTATTTTACGTGTGTCAAGGTCATGAAAAGTGAAATATACTTTTTGAATTTTGAAATGAGGTCCATTAAGGCTTTTAATGAACTAGGGCACAGCAGGAAATGTCCTGCTGAAAATCTGGAGCATCCCGATTTGGGGTAAATACCTAGAGCTTACAGAAGATCACAGCTAAATAATACTGCTTTCAAGAAGTGTTCGTGTTCCTGGGGTGAGTATGGTGACCAGAGTTCTTGGGGGGGGGGGGGGGGGGGGGGGGATGGGAGGAAGGGTCGACAACGCCCTTGCAATGTTTATGATTGTATAATCTGTATTCTGATATCACGTAAGAATAATGTAAAAATTTCTTCCGCAATAATGTAACCAAACCTCTTTATATACCACATGACCCTTTCCCGAAAAAAATCAAATAATAATAATAGTAATTTATTTAATTCAGATTTACATACAAGTGTTAGTAACAATTTTATAACACGTGTGATTTGTGTTTTTTGTGAATGTTTATTTAATTATTTTTTGAAATGCAAATTCCAAAAAAAAAACCAGTTACCAGGCTTATCTAAACTTTTTGCTACTTATAATAAATTTTCAATTGCACACGAAGTAAGGTCGTCTCGCTAGTATTACTGGAGAGCGAGTCGTCCTAGTGTCGGTAATCATGTTACGCCTTTCAGGCTATATTGAATTTACGGGCATTATTTTTAAGTAGTTCGATTTTACAAGACAGTAAGCTTTTAACAACATTAAATTATTGAGTTAAGGAGTCCCAATTTGCTGAAATAAAATCGAGTCTCTTACTTTGTTAGTGTTGTACAGACAATGTTATGTAAATCATTTGGTAGTTGTTTATTGTGATTGATTTTTTACGGTGTGGTTACGGCAATGAAGAATAAGCCACCCCCTCTCTTCCCGTGGGTGCCGTAAGAGGCGACTAAGGGATAATAATCTAACTACTGGCAATGAAATACACAGGCTGTAGACAGGCAGTAGCTTCTTCGGTGCGACAAAGCCAGCCTCGCGGTCACCAACCCCCCTGCCCAGCGTGGTGACTATGGGCAATACACATGAGTTTACGCCATTTTTGGCGTGAACTTGTGGAGGCCTATGTCCAGTATGTGATAGGCTCAAATGATATTGTGATTGACAAACGACGTAGATTGGATTATCGCGTAAAAACAATTTGGTGGCGATTTGTATATAATTATTTATCCATAAATCTATTCAAGTATATAAAAATCAATATCCGAATTTTATATACGCAAATAATTTTCTAACGATTGCATCAAATTGGACAATTTCATTGTTGTTGTAATTTATTTTTGTCAAGGTTTCTATAAAAGAAAATAAAAATGATAGCATGAATTTCGCCAGGACTGCTACGTAATAAAAATTGTGATAGAATATCCCTGTATGCAGTCTAGTCAAATTTTGATACCATTTTTTATACTAAAATGTGGCAAACAGGTATACAGTACGTTTGATTGTAAGCGGATACCATAGCCTATGGACCTGCAACGACTACCGTCAACCTGGTCTATTAGGAACTCTCGCTACTTTAATTAATACATCTGTAAGGTTTGATCCAAAGTGTTACCGAGATATCTCCTGCTGTATCCTACTTTAATGAATAAAATTAACTGTAAGTACAATAAAATGCAATTGCTGTGTGGTTACGGCAGTAAAGAATATAGAACAGAAACAAATTTTTCGGATTCTATCTCGGCTTATTCAGTTTTTTTTAATGTCCGACGTTTCGGTATTTTACAGCAACCATTGCCACAGGAGGACTCCCGAATATTAATGTTTTATTAGAAACTAATGAATGAAAAGAATGCTGTGTGGTTACGGCATCAAAGACTATAGCCACCCCTTCTCTTCTTGTGGGTGGCGTAAGAGGCGACTAAGGTATAACACAGTTCCACCACCACCTTAGAACTTAAAAAGCTAACTGATGGCGGGATAACCATCCAACTGCTGGCTTTCAAATACACAGGACAAAGAAAGCGTGGAATTTAGAATTCCTTAACATTTTCTTTTAGAATGAAATTAGAATTCGCAACGAAGTTGCAAAAAATAAACAAGAGGAGTGTAGCTACGTTGATATATGCACTTCGGAGGCCATAAAACGTGCACTTTTTAACTCACTCTTTATTACCTCAGGTTTAGTACACAGCATTATCACGATAGCTTTTTCATACTTAGCTAAAATGAGGTCACGTTATATCATAATATTCGGAGATAGCTTCGCACGTAAGTTTGTAACAAACTGTTGTAGGTTTGAACCTGGGTTGCTTAAGTGTCGGATGTGCTTATTAAAATTGTTTGGTACTCAAAGATCGTGAAATGTGATTTCTTATCAGATTTTTGTGGGCTTAAGTCTGAAACAGGATAGTTGTGTTCCAGATTGTAGTGGGCTTAAATCTCGATTTGATGATCTGAGTTTGTGAGTGCTATGTGTATTTATTCGTTTATATATATATATATATATATATATATATATATATATATATATATATATATATATATATATATATAGAAGTTTTTTTCGGGTAATATTATTTTAAGTTTATAAAGGGGTTGTTTCAAATTTATATGGAGCCTGGGCTAGGTATTTGTACAGTATTTTAAAATGTTCAGGTTCATGAAATAGTAATTATTTCTTCATTATTTCTCATTAAAAGGCCTTTTTTACGAGGTAGTTTTTATTTTAAGAATTAAAATCGCAACCACTTGGCATCCTTTTGACAATGACATGTACACAAATGTCATGATGACATTTTACATAATTATAAATAACTAAAACAATTGGTACCTACGCATCCAACAACAAGTCGATTCTGAGGAGACCTGTGTCTAGTAATGGGTTGTGAAAAGGGGCTGAGACGGATATTTCAATGTCTTATTTATTTAAATAGTGACATTTCATCTAACATAGATAACAAAAATACATAGGTAGATGGCGTGGATGCACTTCGAGAGTTACCATTCTACGTATGTACCCAATTATCAATTTTATAAACTACCTCTAAATCACTGTAAAACTACTTAAATGCATATTTTATTTTAATTTCTATGATTTTATACTATTTTTTCGAATACTGTACAAAGACCTGGCCCAAAATGAAACAACCCCTTTGAAATAGAGTTTGTTTAAGGAATAAGTGTGCGAGACGAACTTACCTTGTGTGATAACCAAATCAAATCAAATGAAATAAAAAATATAACCTTACTTACTTTATTTTTTAAACTATATTTTAGACGAAATACAGCGTCACTTTACCTTGATAGGTTATTTACCAGCCAACCTACCAAAAAACGTTATTTAGAAAATATATATTACCTTCAATGTTAGTTTACGATAAATGAAAAAGCTGTCAACACTTCTATATACATCGCGTATTTGATGTGGAGTCAGCCCTTTAACAATATATCTAATTGTTTATCTTTAACATACACACACGATCATGTCCTGTATTATAGTAACAGCCGACTGATATAAATACAACGCTTCCGACTGTAATATCCCACTGCTGGGCCTATTCTTTCTTCATGTAGGATAAGGATCACAGCTTAATCCACCACGCTGCTCCAATGCGGGTTTTCTTCGACTACACTAGGTATACCGATTTTGATGATTCTTGTTTGAATCGAAAGCTTGTCTTGTAGACCCATTTAAATTTGATTGAGATTTGATGACTAATTTTTGAATAATCTATTGTAACGCCTATTCACTTGACTATTTGTTCTTCTACTTACATTGTGTTACTTGTCGACGTAATTGAAGTCGGTTTTTTTTTGTTTGCGAGCAAATGAATTAAAAAAAATAGAACAGTACACTTTCCTCTAAATTTACCTTCTTGGAATCAAAAACAACTTAAAGCCGCTTGTTAATATTAGAAAAAGTTCGAAGTACAATACATCAAAGCCTTATTTGTTTCAGTCGGATGGGCGTAACCAGGCCTCCAAGATCCAATCGTCTCGCCCCTCCCCTGAACACGCCGCAGGTTCGTATTTCACAACACATTTGTAAAGTTATTTACTTGGTAAAATAAGCATAATATAGCTTCTAAAACAGGGGTGTCGAACTTAGTTTTGCAGAGGCTCATATATTTTTTTAATTTTTTTTTATACAAGTGATATAAATCCACGAGCTTTTGAACCCATGTCCTTTTTTATTTTAAAAACATGCAATTTTTATTTTTTATTTTTTTTTTATTTCAAGGTAGGCGTTACTCATGTTGCTGAGTTCATGTCGCTGTTCAAGTTAGACTAACTTAATGTCTCCAAAAGAGACGTGAGTCCACCGACCGGTTCTTATTCTAATGTATGGTACAATTTATCTAGGTTTTTTTTATTATTATTATATTTTTTTTCCTTACAATAATATACTTATATCTAGCTTAATCTTACAATATTTACATGCGTAAACGTTTTCTTAAAAATATATATTTTAATATTATCTATATCACCACCTACTCCTCCCAAGCAAAGCAACATATTATTCGGATTTTATTTTGACATTTTGAAAATACTCTCAACGACGGCGGTGTCTATTATGAATCGCCATCTTGAGACTATGCTCGAGGATGTCTTTCTCTGTAGGAGGGTCATATATTAAGAATGTGTAGGCAGGCCAGATTTAAATAAAAAAATATAGTGTGCGCATTTTGAACATTCCGCAGTGGAATCGACTGGAATCATGATTCTTCTTTCTGTGACACATTGCGATCGCGGGCTTTATTGATACGGCCCGGGGGTCGAATACTTTGACATCCCTGTTCTATAACGTTCTATAAATGATCTAGACATTTGGAACGATTTTGTGTTTTGTTTAAATGTATAATGAATGATATTTAATCATCATTACAGCCTATACAGTCCACTGCTGGACATAGGCCTCCACAAGTTTACGCCAAAAATAACGTGAACTATGTGTTTTGCCCATAGTCACCACGCTGGACAGGCGGGTTGGTGACCGCAGTACTGGCTTCGTTGCACCGAAGACGCTGCTGCCCGTCTTCGGCCTGTGTATTTCAAAGCTAGTTGGGTGGTTATCCCGCCACCGGTCGGCTTTTTAAGTTTCAAGGTGGTAGCGGAACTGTGTTATCCCTTAGTCGCCTCTTACGACACCCACGGGAAGAGAGGGGGTGGCTATATTCTTTAGTACCGTAGCCACACAGTATATATACACATATTTAAACAATGGTGCTTTTAAATAACTTAAAAAAAGTAGAAGGTGGTTCTAGTATTTTGGAATGGTTCGATTTGAAAAAATATTTTTATGTTTGATAGTCCATTTACCGAGTAAGGCTATAGGCTATATTACATTTTATTGCGTTGTTTCCTTAAATTAACGCGAGTAAATGTTGCTAAAAACCCTGAGCAGCCGTTTTAAGTAGTGTCCTATTCCAGTGGTGAGAAAGGTTGCCAGAGCTCCTAGGGGAATTGGGGGTAGAGTCGGCAAATCGCTTGCGATACTTCTGGTGTTGCAGGTGTCCATGAGCTACGGTAATCGCTTATCACCAGGTGAGCCGTACGCTTGTTTGCCGACCTAGTTGTATAAAAAAACAGTCTGATAGAGCGTTACGGTGGCAGGTCAAGACGGTAGTATGACAGTGGCCCACGGTGATGGTTCGCCCGAGCGGCTGGGTGGCGCTCTCCGCCGGCTTCACTACCGCGCCACGCGTCGAGCGCACTCCGCCGCCGCCCGACACCACTCCTCTACACCCAAGGTAAGTGGTAATCGGGGTCAAACTTCGACCTTATTTAATGCTGGAAAGTCTTTGATACATACGTGGTTCTTAATCGCTTCTACCGGTCTCAAATGATATACAATTATTTCCTTCTTATATATTGTTATAAACCAACATTTCAGCAACAATTAACTCACACTCAAACATACGCCCAATCACATACACCACCAACGTATTGTTAAAATGTAAGTTTAAATTTCAACTTTGACTGTAGTCTTAGCCATCCATGAAGTGAATCTTGGAAATACAAGTTGCTAAAGCAACTTAACGGGTTACTCGGAGGTAAATTGTAAGAGACTTGTAAATATAAACGGGTATGGCTATAGTCTGAGTAGTAAGGGGACTTGCTGGCACAACGGAACAATCCAGAATATCAATTAAAACCCAGCGGCATCGCCGCCATGTATTAGACAAGTTTAACGTGTCCAGGCTTGTTTTACTGACAATTCTGGACACCTTAAGATAATGGAATCTTATGACTTTAATGAGGAGTACACGTTGATTTCTAGGAGGCTGATATAGGTACGTGACGATAGTAGCGGCTATTAGACGCTGATAACTCTGAATTCTATATATCTTCGCTTCATTATTAATTAAAACATCAAAATCTGCAATAATTATGACAATTAATATAATGCCTTCTCAAAATAGCTATATTTGTGTAATTATAATGCTATCGTAAAATTTTGTGGCATCAGTAAAGGGATATGTTAATTTGAGACATTAAGTATTGGGCACATCTGCTTGACGTTTTAATCTAATATATAAAATTCTCGTGTCGCGGTGTTTGTAGTTAAACTCCTCCGAAACGGCTTAACCGATTCTCATGAAATTTTGTGTGCATTTTGGGTAGGTCTGAGAATCGAACAACATCTATTTTCATACCTCGAAGTTATAAGGGGGGGATTAAGGGTTAATAACATATATGGCAAAGCAACGTTTGCGGGGTCAGCTAGTTATAGCATAACAACACAATGTAGCAGAGGATTTATTTTACTTTTATATTGAAGTATCATTTTTAACGTGTGTATTCTGAGCAGAAGCTGTGCAAGTACACATCAAATACTACATACACGCGAACAGTTGAAAATTGAAATTAATTTTGATATATTTTATTTTATTATTTAATTACAAATTAAAATTGACATTCACTAAGAGCGAAGTGAAGAGTAATACAACACAACAACAGAAAATTATAATTTTATAAAAAATGCGACTGTCGCGTGTCACGTTGGGTGTCGCGTGTCACGTTGGGTGTCGAGTGTCTGTCGCATGTCCCGTTGGCCGTTGCATACCGCGCCCTTATGCATGTTGAGGTTACGCTATGCGTCGTACACAACGCAATCCGCTAACTTTTCCACGTGCTTACATGTACATGTTTGTTTTTCCATATTGCTGTATTTAAAAAAATCTTTAAATAACATTATAATTAGACCCTTCAGCTTCATTTCAAAAGAAACTTTTGTCCTTGATCGTCATTAAATGTTACGTTTGAGAGGACGCAGCTTAAAGCTACGATAAACTTGGATTTCAAGTTGAGTATTACGTAGAATTGTGAGGTATCGTTATTCGATTTACCTTTAAAGAACACATACTTGAGGAATTCTTATCAGTATTTTATTTTAGTTTATTGAAAATCAAAATCAAAAACAGATTTATTCAAATAGGCTCCAAGAGCACTTTCGAATCGTCATTTTACAAATTAAAACTTTAAAAATCAATTATTATGTTTTTAGAAGTAAAGCTACCACCGATTCGGAATGTAGGTTCTGCAGAGAAGAATCAGCGAGAAACTCCGCAGTTACTCTTTTGAAAAATAATATATAAACTGTGTTTTAGTACAAAATTAGTAACATGTTGCATAAAATACAGCGTCACTAATTCACACATCTTTATCAACTATGAAATCCTGCACAGAGTAATAAGCTTTATCTATTTTTTTATAAAAACTTTAAATTTATGTTGAGAGGGGCAATATCCTTGGGGAAATATCCCGCTCAAAATCTGAAGCAGTCTGACCGTGGAAGCACCTCAACCTTACAGAAGATCACAGCTAAATAATACTGCTGTCAAATATTGTCGAATTCCTGACTAAGGTGAACAGAACTCCTGGGGATGGTCGGCGGTAGGGTCGGCAACGTGCTTGCGATGTTTCTGGTGATCCAGGTCTCACGGTTACGGTAACTTACCATCGGGTGGGGCGTCCGCTTCTTTGCTGCATTACAGCACAAAAAATCTTAGCTGTAAAAGAATTGCAAAAATCCATTAATCCAAAATATTTTTAGTGTAATGTAGAATATTATAAGAATTGTCCAAAAGAACTACAAAAGAACTTTATATTAAACGAAAATATCGTAAAAAGCAATACACCTCAAATATCAGAGTCGAATATACTCAATGAATTCTCTGCCCTAAAAGGGATCTCAGAATTACTTTCCTACATTTCATTGTAACACGAAAGCTATCGATTATAAGTTGGGGAACATTTTATCGTTATTCAAATATTTTGTAGAGAAATTGTATCATAGGGATTTCGTTTATGACTGATTCCGAATGGTCGTCTGGTTTACAAGTAACAATTTATTTATAACGCTTAAACTAAATATAAGATATTTTATTTTGCTGTATTCTTAAAGTCAAGGGATTTGTTCACATTTATGAAGGATTGGAAATGATGTCTGGCTTATAATATAGCTGTAAAACGTCCTGTTATGTACGTTGAGAATATTTTTAATGTTTTTGATTGTATATGATCGATTGTTAAGCGAAAGAATGTATATTGTATCGTTTTGTCTGTCTTGGTCGTGAATCATTCTGAAACTACTGTACAAGTGTTTAATACCAATTATGGACATGCAAGACTGATATGATTTAGGCTAGCCTTTAAATGCCTAGTGAATCAGCCTCTTCTTTAACATAGGATATAGGCTTTTGCTTTATTAGCGAATGCTATTCAACTGTAAATTTGCTATTTCAAAAAATATATTTTTATATAACTAGGTCGGCAAACAAGTGTACGGCTCATCTGATGGTAAAGGATTACCGTAGCTTATAGACGCCTGCCAGAAACATCGCAAGCGCGCTGTCAACCCTACCCCCAATCTCCCCAGGAGATGTGGTCACTTTACTCACCACAGGAATAAAACCCTGCTTGAGAGCAGTGTTATTTAGCTGTGATCTTCTGCAAGATCCAAGTACTTCCCCAGTCGGGCTGCTCGAGATTTTGAACAGCATATTTCCTGCTGTGCTCTATCTCAGGTAATCAAAATATTTTTTTCTATCAAGATTAAGGTTCAATGGGGCTGACTCCACTTTTTTCCCTCGAAACATTAATTTCAGTATTGCCAGCCTAGATTTGATCCTGTAACTGTCATTGTTTACGAGTTCTATCCATCATATTGTTCCGGCTCAGTCGTGCTTTAATAGATTAAATTTTAGGAAAAGTCATTCCATCATCGCAAAGTTTTGATTACATTTAGCTAATCTTGCGAAGTGATTTCTATAAGAAATGACACAAAAAGTTTTTGAAGATTTTTAAAAACAACGTTCATTTTATCGTAAATTGGAGTAACTTCGTAATTATATCTAGTATGGTTATATCTGGTATCATAGTAATAAGATTGTATTAATATTAACTATATTATATAAACAACACATACATAAAAACATAATTAATATTAAATATTAACTATATAATATTAACTATATTTTTATGTATGTTTGGGGATAACTTCGTCGTTTATGAACCGATTTTGATAATTCTTTTTTTGTTGGTAAGAAAATATCCCAAGGATAGTACCAAGATAAGAAAACCAGGATCTGATGATGGAATCTCAGAGAAATCGAGCGAAACCCTCGAAGATCGTAGTGACGACTAGCGCGTTTGTTAATTTTCTTCGTCTACTTACGTTGTTTTACTTGTTGATGTAATTGGAGTCGATTTTTTTCGTTTGCAAGCAAACACAATTATGTGAAATTTTAATTTTCTGGTAATTTATGTTATATACCAATTGTAGTTTAACGATTCAGTAACTTTAGAAATATAATCAAACCAATCAAATATGGACCCATTATTAAAACGACAATAGGTCCCAAACTTAATGGTTCCATCTACGAAAGGGCTCCGTATAGTGGCCGCATTAAATCGCTTTGATAATAGAAGATACCGAAGATATTGGCTACTAACTATTTCATTCGATAGGGTTAGGGCATTGCCTTAAACAATTGTTCAATAGATGTAAATTTTGATGGTTATGATTTAGTAAAATAGTTAAGCTTTGAGCGATAATATGGGTCCAAATGAACGATTTTATCTGAAGAATAAACTAGTCTAACCATGGGGGTAATTTTATAAGGATAGGGCGGGGCAAAATAAATAGATGTAAAAATGCGATATCTACTGGAAAATTAAAAATGTTTTTTTTTCCAAGCTTTCATTTACCTTTACTATCCACACTACTTAAAGAATAGCTTGCGGAGATTTTGGCTAAATCTACCTTAGACAGTCAGTTCAACCTATTGCAGTCCACTGCTGGACCTAGGTCTCCCAAAGTTTGCCCCAAACATCCCAGTTTTCCGCAATCCTCATCCAGCTACACCGACAATATTACGTCATCAATCGTTATGTCGGTCCAGTGACTCGGACGATGGCCCACATTGCGTTTGCTATTATGTGGTTTCCAGTCCAGGACACGTTTAATCCAACGGCCATTGGTTCTGCGACAGAGCTGACAAGCCCATTGCCACTTTAACTTGCAAATTCTGCGGGCTATTTTGGTTACTTTTCTTCTCTCGCGGATAGTCTCATTTCTAATCCTACCTTTGAGAGAAACCCTATATACGCCATCCATTGCAGGTTGAGCGTCTTTAAAGTTTTGGACCATCCCTTCATCAGTGTCCACGTCTCCGTATGTTAACACAGGCAGGACGCATTGCTTGAAGACTTTTGTCTTCAAGAATTGCGGAATCTTCGAAGTGAAGACTCGACGAAGCCTGCCATATGCCGCCCAACCTAACCGAAACCTCCTAAAATCTAGGTAGATTGTCTGTATCATATCATATCTGGTAAATGTCTTGATTAAAATATCTATTAATAGCTGCGAGTCCGAGAGCCAAAATAGCCCTATCTTGCCCTGTCTTGCCTGCACTGTGGGTCTCCACTGTGGGTACGTCCATGTGCCTGGCTATAAATATACTAAGCCTTTGACCACCAGGAAATTTACAGGGGGGCTTAGTTTACTTCAGTTCAGCTTTACTTATTGATTTAGCCTATTATATACCACTGCTGGACATGTCCCTCTTCTTCCACGAAGAGGAGTTGGAGCGTAATACAAATCACTATCTAAATCACTGAGGAATTGTGGATATGCTTCCATTACGGCTTATTAGATATTTACTTATTTTAATAAAGATTTCGAAAGACAAAAAATAATTATACCTCATAAAATTTATTTAATAAACGACGCCTTCGTACGGCGAATATGAAATTTTTAATAACATTTCTTTGAAACGACATTTAATAATGTTTGTTGTTTATTTAAAAAATCCAATATAACGTTGTCGCAGACAGGTTCTATTGAAACTCGGCTCACATAAAAGGTGTCCGTCGTAAAATAATTTTTACTTATAATGAATAAATATTGCCCTGAAAGAACTATGAGGACTTTTTTATGTAACCAGGTCGGCAAACAAGCGTACGGCTCACCCTGGTGGATTGCGGTCATCGTAGTCTATAGACGCCAGCAAACCAGAAGCATAACCAGTACGTTGCTGAATCTACCCCCTATGTCCCTCAAGAGCTTTAGTTACCTCAGTCACCACAAGAACCCAAAACTGCTTGAAATCAGTATTATTTAGCTGTGATCTTTTGCAAGGTCGAGGAACATAACTTCTGAACGATTTCCGAAAAGCCAAATTAGATAATTCTTTTTTTTTTTGTGCGTTTATTATTGTGAGGACTTACAATTGCTGTAGGGACAGACAGTTTTTATTATATTAATCGTGCTTGTTTGCAAACGATAAAAAACCGAAGAGAAAAACGACGGTTTGAAAAAATTATCAATTTAATATGTATTATTAAGTGTAACTTATTTTCAATTCAAATTTAAATGAGACTACATGAAAAACACCATATTTTGATTAATAAAGAATCACCAAAATCGGTACCGAGTAAAAAGTTATGAGGTAGATATATAAATGAAGATACGAATATTTAATATATATTTTTACGATAAAATATCCCAATATTTAATATTAATCACACTTTGGATACAGTAATGGGTTTATTGTTAAGCAGCGAGTGATCAGTCAGCGCGTATGCCGCTGACATATCTATTGTACACAATATGAACAGATAGACGATTATCTGGATTAAGCGTTGTTAGCACTTTCGGTAATTGAAAATCTATTGTGTGTTCAATAAAACAAGAAAGCCTATAATCGCCTGTTACAATAAATAAACGTAACATACAAGATACATAAATGTAAAAACAGTATCGATGAAGGCTTACAGTGGAAATGTTGTTTGTGTATTAATAATCATCTACAAGAATCACATCATCATCACATCATCACATCAGCCTTTCGCAGTCCACTACTGGACATAGGCCTACACAAGTTCGAGCCAAAAATGGCGTGGGATGGTTTTGCTTATAGTCACCACGCTGGTAAAAGAAAATAAAATAAAAATCGGTCGGCTTTTTAAGTTCCAAGGTTCCAAGGACCGGAGCTCTTCGTGGTGTGGCGCGATGCTTACCGCCCAAGGTATTATATCTGATTTATAACAAACTTATTGGTTAAACCCCATATCCTACTTAGCTTTAGTAGTCACTACACATACGAGCCCGATTTTTGTAAATATATTTATCATTATTAAGTTTCTGCATTCTTTTGAAAGTTAAAAAACACAATAAAACTTATCCTGAAATAGAATTCCCTCAAATTATTCTTGTAAAGAATAAGTTTGACGTAAAGTTCTAATATAAATATGCAACAGTGGACGGTATGATTGATTGTTGATGTATTACTTCTGAATAGGTCAGATAAGAGTTATATTTTTAACAATAAATTTGTTTCTGAAATATCAACAATGTACATATACATGTATTGACTTGTAATGGTGTAACATGCTCTTTGTGTTGTCAACTAGTTGTCAGTCAGTCATTACATTGCAGTCAACTGCTTTCAGTTTTGACCGCACCACCCAGACCAGGTTGGTAACCGCAGGACTGGCTTTGTCGCACCGAATACGCTGCTGCGCGTCTTCGTCCTGTGTATTTCAAAGCCAGCAGTTGGATGGTTATCCCACCATCGGTCGGCTTTTTGAGTTCCAAGGTGGTAGTGGAACTGCGTTATCCCTTAGTCGCCTTTTACGACACCTACGGGAAGAGAAGGGATGGCTATATTCTTCATTGCCGTTACCACACAGCAATGTTCAGGCACACTTCATATTAAATATTTAAACAATACTTTTTTTTTTAAAGAGGTAAAAACTTTTCAAGCTGAAAAAAATCTTAATTAAGAGCGATTACATTATACTGCAAAAAATGTACCCAAAATAAAAACAAGTCTGTAAACAAATTTTTCGTCGGAAAAAACAATCTTAATTAGTCCAAAGCTACTTTACTTTCGGAAATGAACTGGCCGTCACGTCGGCTCATTAGCTGACGTCATAACCGGTGGAAACGGATGCGAGTTCGCGGGAGCCGGATATTGGTCTATTGTGACGGATGTGATGCAAAATAAAACGTTCATGATTTATTTTCTTCTTAAAGTTATGCGAACGAAAGCAAGTGACAGTTATGAAGAAACTGTGTGAAAATATGGTTGTCTCTTTTACGCCTATGAAAAAATCGTGTATTTGAAAAAAAAGGACAAAGTCTCAATATTAATATATATTGTGATATAATATGTATGTTTTGAAAATGTGTAGTCCACAGTGTACATCTAAAAATGTAAGTTAATACATAATTTATTTTAAAATTATACAAATTGATTTTCTTTGCCTTTTCCTTGTCTGGAAAAAATCGCTCTTTTAGCGATAACCGTCTTTGTACATCTTCCTCTAATTAGAAAACTTTTTTTGGTTTTGTATCTTTTAATGGCGTACAATAAAGAATATTATTATTAGAAAAAAATATTTTATTATTCATTTCTTTATTTAAATTCTACATTGTACAATAAAATACACTAATACAAGTGTGTACAACCGGCGGTCTTAACGCTAATGCATTTTCTACCAGCCAACCTTGGTATGTGCAAAAAAGTATAGCATGTACGAGTAGGTGTACGACAAAAAAATAAATAAATAAAAAGTAAAACAAATAATATAACATAACATTATTTAATTATATTATAATAAATAGAATAAAAGAGATAAAAGAGAGTTTTTAATGGTATTGTATCTAGTATTTCTAATGTTCAAGGTGCGTGTGATTTCTAGGCTTTTCGGGTAAAATTACGTCCGTGAAAAATGATAGCTCTCATTCACATTATCTTTGATACCTAGAATTTATAACTGCTAGCCATTTTCTCACAGGTAGCCGTTTATCATCATTATATTACTTTTAAAATCGATAGATCATAATCAAAATAGCTCATTCAAATAGACTTTAAAAGCACCTTCGATCGTAATATTACAAATTGAAATTTTAATTATAGATCACCCTCGGATGGTGTAACTTCCCAAGAGTTAAATAATTTTTCTATACGGTTCGGTAGTTTCGGAGCCTATTCAATGTAAACAAACAAACAACCCAACAACCCAGACATAAAAAGGAAACTTATTATCTAAATTGGGTAGGTGGTGTAGATGTATAATAAACTTACATACAAATGTCTACATTCGAATACTTATAATAAAATAAAGAATTTATTATTATTATTAGTATCATTGTGCTGTGTGGCTACGGCACTAAAGAATTTAGCCACCCCCTCTCTTCCCGTGGGTGTCGTAAGAGGCGACTAAGGGATAGCAAGGTTCCACAACCGCCTTGGAACTTAAGAAGCCGACCGATGGCGGGATAACCATCCAACTGCTGGCTTTGAAATACACAGGCCGAAGACGGGCAGCAGCGTCTTCGGTGCGACAAAGCCATTACTGCGGTCACCAACCCGCCTGCCCAGCGTGGTGACTATGGGCAAAACACATGAGTTCACGTTATTTTTGGCGTAAACTTGTGGAGGCCTATGTTCAGCAGTGGACTGTATAAGCTGTAATGATTAGTATCATTATAAAAATACATAAATAAATAAAAAGAAAAATAAAAATATAATATATATTCTATCGTAATCGTAATATCGTAAATCAAATATCGAAGCACTGTTTAAATAATGATAAGTGATTATAATCACTCGATTATTTTTAAGGAGCAGCAAATACGTTACTGGCTAAAGAAATGAACAAGAATTAAAAAAAAAATTGTATACTTTAGACCACACGACTGAAGTAAAACTTACGAAACGTAACTCTCTCTCTTGATTTCACTAACTTATCTACCTCTCCCTCTCTACTTCCGTTCGCCTCGCCCGATCACACTTTTCGTAACGCTCTCGTCACGCATCCACCAGCTTACTCCCCAAGTCAAGCGTGCGTAAAAAAGTTTTACTTCAAAAATTAAAGTAATAAAGAGAAGAGTGTGCTTGCCTCCTTAACATATCGTAATTATATAATAGTGTTTGCAGGCAAACGAAAAAAAACCGACTTCAATTACATCGACAAGTAATACAACGTAGATCGACGAAAAAATAGTCAATTAAATACGCGTTATCAAAGATTACTCAAAAAGTTGTGATCAGCAGGCCTAGCATGCACGCCACGACAAAATTTTGTCGACCCCTTTTCTCGTATTATCTCTCTATGTCTACAGTAGCTAACATGCGTGCACGCGATACTCTTCTCGTTACGTCAAGAAGAGATAATCATTAAATTTTAGTGATCTGTGATATTTATCTCTACGGAAGCTAACATGACATCGTAATTTTGTCGAATTTTGTCGTTTTAGGAAGAGAAACTTCTCGTCTTCAATATTATCGACGAGAAAGACGATAAATAAAAAATAAATAAAACCGGGTGCCTATTTTTTGTATATCATGGCGTTTCCCTATTATAATTATATAATTTCGGTATACGAAGAGCGGGAAATGCGAAAAGTCGAGTGAAGTGTGCCATATAATGACACAAAAAACGTATTTGCGCCCTGTTGCTTCTTATTCTAAATAATAATAATAATAATAATACTTTATTTTAGACCAAAGTATAAGTCCATATTGGGTTAGTACAACAAGACAAGACAACATTCAGAATAAAAAACAAAACAAAATTATATTAAAAAAATCAAAAACTAAAAATAAAATTAAATAGAATAAAAGTAAAATCAATAATCAAAAAAAAAAATTCAAAAATTCAAAAAATTTTAAAAATTAAAAAAAAAAAAAAACAAACAAACAATGCGTGATAGAATTACAATTATCTAATGTGCGACAAGATATAAAGCACAACACGAGCATATTGTTTTACATATATAATTAAATTCATTTACTTACGCCGTTTTATTTTCCATATTAGAGTTTTTTAAATTAGATATACACTTTTTATCTTAGCCAAAAGGCCGAGAACATTTTTAAATAAAACATGTGTCACTCGTTTGAAATTGGTCAATAACCTTGTAAATTCAACTTTACGACATAAGAAATAAGAATGATATTCAGTTGTGATTATGGTTGATAATGTTTCTCTACTCGACAAGGCGAAGTCTTCGGAAGAGAATTTTGTCTCTCGTAGTGCGCATGTTAGGGTAATCGAGAAAATACTCGATGTAGACATTATCTTTCTCTCTCGTCAAGAGATATCTCGTTGTATGCATGCTAGGCCGGCAGATCTCGATGAAATTTAAATATGACCACATGATAAACATCAGCTTTCGATTGAATTAAAAATCATCAAAATCGGTATACCCATTAAAAACTTATGCGGTATAATACAACGTAGGTCGACGAAAAAATAGTCAAGTAAAAACGCATTATTCGATATAACTCAAAAGGGAGTTGTTAAATCTCAAATAAATTTAAATGGGACCAAATAACACACACCACCTTTCGACTAAAAAATTTTTTGTCGAAATCGGTCCACCCAGTCAAAAGTTCTGATGTCACATACATAAAAAAAATACAGTCAAATTGAGAACCTCCTCCTTTTTTGGAAGTCAGTTAAAAACACAGTTATAGCAAACATTAATACAAAATATAAATACTTTTCTAATTATATTTGTACCTGTTCATTTGTTTAAAGTAGGAACAATCAAATTACATAACAAAATCTATTAAATTTCTACTAAATTACTAGAAAGGGTCAGCATAACGTTTAGTTAATTAAAAGCTTAATAGAGTTAAACGATAATCCATTTTGTCAATTTTGATTGTGTCGCAAGTAACAAGTCATTTTGTTTGTTAATACATAAATATAAATCTCCTTTCTGGGTTATGTTATTCGCATGTATAATAAAATCCAACAAACGATTTTGCAAATGTCTCAACATTTTAAAGTGTTTTTTTAAAATAAATTAGAAGATGAAGCGTATTATTCGATGCAGGATTAGGTAAATGGTTGATAAAGATGTGTGGACTTAGTGACGCTGTATTTTATGCAACATGTTACTAATTTTGTACTAAAACAAGTAAATATACAGTATCAAAGATTACTCAAAAAATAGTCATCAAATCTCGATTTATTATTCTCGATCGAAATTTAAATGGGACCACAAGACAAGCATCAGCTTTCGATTAAAAAAATATCATCAAAATCGGCCCACCTATTCAAAAAGTTCTGAGGTAACATACATTAATAATGCTCTCGAATTGAGAATCCTTTTTTGGAAGTCTTTTAAAAGTACGATTGATTAAATATAACAATAAACACTGCGGATCAGCATGAATATTTACCATCTATATAAATAAATAAAATTGGAGTGTCTGTTTGTAATATTAAAATAATCGCTTTTTACTAAATTCATATGCATCATCATCATCATCATCATTACAGCCTATACAGTCCACTGCTGGACATAGGCCTCCACAAGTTTACGCCAAAAATAACGTGAACTCATGTGTTTTGCCCATAGTCACCACGCTGGGCAGGCGGGTTGGTGACCGCAGTACTGGCTTTGTCGCACCGAAGACGCTGCTGCCCGTCTTCGGCCTGTGTATTTCAAAGCCAGCAGCTGGATGGTTATCCCGCCATCGGTCGGCTTCTTAAGTTCCAAGGTGGTTGTGGAACCTTGTTATCCCTTAGTCGCCTCTTACGACACCCACGGGAAGAGAGGGGGTGGCTAAATTCTTTAGTGCCGTAGCCACACAGCATCATATATATCATATGCATGCACACGGTGAATATACCAAAATAACATTTTTTTTATAAATTATGTCTGTCTGTCTGTTTGTTCCGGCTAATCTCTGAAACGGCTGGACCGATTTTGACGGGACTTTCGCTGGCTGATGGCTGATGTAATAAGGAATAACTTAGGCTACTTTTACTTTAGATTTTTTTTTACTTTGCGAACTAAATCATTACTATTTAGTTACTACTATTTAAGTTATAATGTAAAGTAAACCAAATTTGTTTGAGGCGGAACTAATAAAATATTGGTAGAATCATTTGTTCACAGATACCATTAAACAGGGTATAACTTAATTTAATTTTCCAATACCCAGTTATCCCTCCAATTAACTTGTTTTCCTTGATCTCAAATTTTATACTCTATTGAAAACAGAACAACAACAGCAGATTGAATAATTGTAGATAGAAAACTAACCAAACAGGCATTGGACCCAATTAGTAAACTTATCATGTACGTTTCAGAATAATAATAGTAATTTCATTATTATATGGACGCTAGAAGTCCCATGTGTTTTTGCCTACATTGTTATATGACCCGATAAATGAAATGTATTATTTCAATTTAAATTTATGATTTCACTATTCTAATTATGTTCAGAGGACTTATTTATCATTATATAGTATAAAACAAAGTCGCTTCCCGATGTCTGTATGCTTAGATCTTTAAAACTACGCAACGGATTTTGATGCGGTTTTTAACCGACTTCAAAAAAAGGAGGAGGTTACTCAATTCGACCGTATATATATATATATTTTTTTAATGTATGTTCGGAGATAACTTCTTCGTTTATGAACCGATTTGGATAATTCTTTTTTTGTTGGAAAGGAGATATTGATAGTTTGGTACCATGATAAGGAAACCAGGATCTGATGATGGGATCCCAGATAATTCGAGGGCAACTTTCAAAAATCGTAAGGGTGACTAGTAAATTTAATCATATTTTAATTAAGTACTATAAAGCACTACTATTTAATAAAGGTCTGGAGTCGATCTGATGATGGAGAAGAAAGATAGTCGAGGGAACTCTTCAACAATTTATAGCAATTACCTGCTTTTTGAACTTAATTCGTTTTTATTGATGAGAACTTCGCACTTGTATGAGTTATAAGTACCATTACAGTCTGATGATGGAGACAAAAGTTAGTCGAGGGAACTCTTTACCTATTTATAGCAATTACCTGCTGTTTGAACTTAATTCGTTTCTATTGATGAGAACTTTGCACCTATATGAGTTACAAGTGCCATTAAAGTCTGATGATGGAGACGAAAGATAGTCGAGGGTACTCTTCAACGACTTATAGCAATTACCTGCTGTTTGAACTTAATTCGTTTCTATTGATGAGAACTTTGCACCTATATGAGTTACAAGTGCCATTAAAGTCTGATGATGGAGACGAAAGATAGTCGAGGGAACTCTTCAACGAATTATAGCAATTACCTGCTGTTTGAACTTAATTCGTTTCTATTGACGAGAACTTTGCACCTATGTTAGTTACAAGTGCCATTACAGTCTGATGATGAAGACGAAAGATAGTCAAAAGCAATTACCTGCTGTGTGGTCATCTGTGTTGCAGGACCAGGTTTGATGATGGAGCCCATAAACACTCGAGTGAATTTCTCAACAATTTACAGCAGTTACCTTTTGCTGTTTGACGACCGCTTTGATATAATGGTGCATGTGCCGTGTCGGCGGCGCCTAAACACCGACGGTCGCGGGTTCTATTCCCGCTCGGAGTGGATATTTATGTTTATACAAATATTTATTTTCGGTCTAGTTGTTAATCCTTGTGGTTCTCCCAACCTAGCCTCGGAGAACACGCTAGGCTGTCAGTCCCGGTTGTTATTACGTACACCTGATAGCGAACTTTACTCACAGTATGTCGACGCGTTAGCGCAGCGGTCACAGCACCGGCTGTTGCGCTGGCGTTAGTGGGTTCAATCCCCGCGCACGACAGACATTTGTATTGGCCATATAGGTATTTGTCATGATCTGGGTGTTTGTGCTTGTGTATTGTGTATGTTTCCGAACCCCCGACATAAGAGAAAAAGCATCCTTGTTAGGTCTACCCATCACTAAAAATTGTAAAATAAAATAATTTTTAACAAAAAAAAACCGACTTCAAAAACGAAACTAAAAAGTGAAAAATAAATTTACTTAGTACAAAGTAATTCGTATTTTGATTTAGTTAATCAGAAATGATTAAATAAATATTTTATAATTTTGAAGTTGGTGCCAAGTAAATACTACAATAAACTGGCTACAATAACAAATACAAACAACACACACACTCAACAAACAAGTACAAAAAATATTATTAGATATGTCAAAACAATAACAGAATAATAACAGTATTCAACCTAATAGTCAATGAAACAAATTATGAAAGAAAACTGAATACAACTTACGAGTAGATACTAGAGTAGTTATTGTTTTATTTGGCACCGACTTCAAAATTATAAAATATTTATTTAATCATTTCTGATTAACTAAATCAAAATACGAATTACTTTGTACTAAGTAAATTTATTTTACACTTTTTAGTTTCGTTTTTGAAGTCGGTTTTTTTTTTTGTTAAAAATTATTTTATCTTTAGTAAATAGAGTGATTCCAGAGGAAGGTTTATATAATACATGCATAATGTAGTAGATAAGTAGAGGAATACTGATTGTTTTTGCAACCGTACGAAGCCGGGGCAGGTCGCTAGTATAACATAAAATAAAAATGTTTAGGTTCAAACAAAAAACTTGCAGCAGGCATATTCGCAGCAAGAACCTTGAATCCCTTGCAGTAATGCAAATTTTGCATTTCAATGTTGTTACATTATTATGACTTTGGTACTAATTCAAAGTACATTTTTTTTAAATACTAGACAATTTGCAACTTTAAACTAAGGCTCGCTTCAGCCTGTAATATCCCACTGTTGGGCATAGGCCTCTTTCCCCATGTAGGAGAAGGATCAGAGCTTAAACTAAGGCTAATATAGTTATACCTAATATAGTCAGACAAAATTGACCTAAAATATGAGTTAATACGAAATAAATGAGCCGAAATAAGCCGAAATTTAGCCGAAAATAATGTTACCGTGATTTTTATAGCCTTTTACGGCTGGGCTGTACCAAAGAAAGCCTGAAGTCATTTGATCGTGTATTTATTGTAAGATGCCTCTTAGAATGGCTAGACTTCTAACGCGTTCCTTCTTTGTAAAATAACATTCGAAGTAGAAGATCACTCAAACGAACTTTGATCGTTGAAATAAAGAAAAAAAATCCACCGAATCCTATAAACGGTTCTTGAACGAGCCTTATTGTCTATCTCCGAGGAAAGCTTACCTCTTAAGGAGCCAGCTAAATCGAACTTCTGCTGTTTTACCTAAAAATACTCCAAATAATAATTAAAGGTAGTTACAATAAGTTTTTAAATATAATAAAGATGAACTATATGGCAGTATGTTATTGAAAATAGTGTCGTTAAATACTATCATTCACGGGCTAGTAAACCGCACTGCGGCAATGTTTGATGGACTGGCGTTCACAGGAAGCCACAGAATCGAATCGAGTTTTCGTAAAGCATTTACCATTATAAGCTTATAAATACTTTGATTCGTTGTGTTAACGTTTCAACAATTAATTGGATATGATCGTTTGGTGTTACAAGCGCGAATCGATATGAACTTTGATGGAATTTATAAAAAAATTGTGGATCTAGGTATAAAGATCTTGGGTGATCTGAGACTTGCAAACATTTGAGACATCTAAATAAGTATATCCTAAGAATATCCTAAGATAATCCAAAGAAATTACGAATATGGGAAATAATGGGAATAATTGTGTTGGTCGCAAACGAAATAAAACCGACTTTAATTACATCGACAAGTAATATAATTTAGTTAGATGAACAAATAGTCAATTAAATATGAATATTATCAAAAATTTCTCAAAAAGTACTTGTTAGATCAAAATTAAATTTAAATGGGACCAAATGATACGCAAGACCTGTTGGTCAAAAAGTCATCAAAATCGGTCAAGTAACCAGTTCTGTAACCCAGTCAAAAGTTGTGAGGTAACGTACATAAAAAACTTCAATCCAATTGAGAAGGAGGTGGCTCCTTTTTTGGAAGTCGCTTAAAAATGTCATTATCATTCATCATTTCAGCATATAGCAGTCCACTGCTGGACACAAGCCTCCATAGTCACCACGCTGGACAGGCGGCTCGGTGACAGGGCTGGCTTTGTCGCAGCGAAGAAGTTCCAAGGTGGTAGTGGAACTGTGTCGTGATCCCTTAGTCGCCTCTTACGATATCCACGGGAAGAGGCTATATTCTTGGCTATTTTCCTTAATGCCGTAGCCACACAGCTAAAAATGTATGCTTAATCGAAATGCATTCAGACGTTTTATTATACATATATATAACAAGAACTATGTTTTATTATTAAATGCAATGAAATTATCTTTTTATTGATAAAAACGAAATCAGATAACAGCTAATTGAGACAATTCAATCACTACAATGTTCAATGTACGTTCTCCAGCGGCGATTTAAATAACAAGTTAATTAAATTGCGTCACTTACGCTTGCAATTAGAAGCAGTTTTAATTGGCTGCGGCCGTAACTCCGGTGTTTTGTATAAATAGCCGTCTGTCTGCTGCAGCTGATCGAACCCAACTTGCCAAACTAAATTGAATCCGGACTATTTGGGGAAATTTTAGAATATAGATTAATTTAAAAGTTGCTGACCTGGCATATTTATTTATTTATTTTTAATTGAAACAAAGAGTATATAATATTTTTTTATAGAAAAGCACACATTTGGAAAATCATGACCAGAACAGTTTCCAATAACTAAAGCATTGCATTACATTTTTTCTTTTTTCTGCAAATAAATTACGAGGTAGGACACAGCAGGAAATTTCCTGCTCAAAATATGGAGCAGCCCGACTGAGGAAGTACCTCAACCTTACAGAAGACCACAGCTAAATAATACTGTTTCCAAGCAGTATTGTGTTTCTGTTGGTGAGTATGGTGACCAGAGCTCCTGGGAGGGATTGGGGACGGGGTCAGCAACGCGCTTGCGAAACTTCTGGTGTTTTAGTCGTCTTTAAGCTACGGTAATTGCTTACCACCAGGTGAGCCGTACGCTTGTTCGCCGACCTAGTTACATAATAAAGAAAACGAATAGGTTTTAACGGCAGGAGGTAAATAGGTCATTGAGACTTGGTTCACTTCAATTCATAAACTACAAATTTTAGACTCATAATTGGAATTAGCTCGCTTGCTCGCTTCAGTCTCTAAGATATTAATATCCCATTGCTGGGTATAGGCCTCTTTCTCATGTAAAAAAAGGATCAGAGCTTAATCCACCATGCTGTACCAATAAGGGTTGGCGAATATATAGGGAATATATCCGAGACTATGAGTAACGATCGCTATCTGGTGTAAATGATAACAACCGGGATCGACACTTCAACGTGCTCACAATTAAATTGGAATTAGGACTGTCTCATAAATGTACTAGAATTGGATTGTAAAAAAGAATAATATATCAAAAATTCTTGGATAAAATCTGTCGGATACCATCATCCGTCAAATATCATTATCCGAAACTGGTGAAACAAGACCTCACTTTTCAAAATACAATGGTGATATTCACAATTCGATTACTTATTATCCTGTAACTGTAAATGGTAACAGAAATTTTGGAGCCGGACGCTCTAGAACCGTTTATCAATAGGTATAGTTATTAATATTTAGTCCAGATTTTGGTAAATGGCTTAACGTCGACGTCAGCTCAATTTTATCACGAGACCATTTCCAAAACTTGGAAAGCCTGGACTGTTAGGAAGCCGTTGCAAAGTTTATATTTTAATTCCTTATCCATTTCATACACGAAGTACGAATATCATAGTACGAAGTACTTGAATCACAAACAGAGCTGACAGAACTTTGTGAATGCAAAGCGTACAAACAAATTAATGTTTCGAATTATTTTCATACTTTAGCGGATATAACTTCATTAATAGCATTGTTTTTAATCACAAATGGATTTAAGTTTATATAATAGGTATGATATCAAATATGATTAAATTTATAATTTAGGCTTACAACGTAATTTATGTTAATATTCCGAAGTTAATTATTTTTTAACCAACGAGGTTACTCAATTCGACCGTATATATATATATATATATATATATATATATATATATATATATATATATATATATATATATATATATATATATTATTTTTAACCGACGAGGTTACTTAATTCGACCGTATATAAAATATTAATGTATGTTCTGGGATAACTTCGTCGTTTATGAACCGATTTTTATAATTCTCTTTTTGTTGGAAAGGACATATCCCGAGAGTGGAAATATCATGATAAGGAAACTGAAATCTGATGATGATATCCCAGAGAAATCGAGGAAAACGACCTCCAAAATCGTAGTGACGACTAGTGCGTTTGTTAACTTTTTAACCGACTTCCAAAAAAGGAGGAGGTTCTCAATTCGACTGTATTTTTTTTTTTTTTTTTTTTTTATGTATGTTACATCAGAACTTTTGACCAGGTAGACCGATTTCGACAAATTTTGTTTTAATCGAAAGGTGGTGTGTGCCGATTGGTCCCATTTAAATTTATTTGAGATCTAACAACTACTTTTCGAATTATATCTAATAATGCGTTTTTACTTGACGCTTTTTTCGTCGACCTACGTTGTATTATACCGCATAACTTTCTACTGGGTGTACCGATTTTGATAATTCTTTTATTGTTGGGTAAGGGGATATCCCTAGTTTGGTACCATGATAAGGAAACCAGGATCTGATGATGGGATCCCAGAGAAATCGAGGGAAACTCTTGAAAATCCGCAATAACTTTTTACTGGGTGCATCGATTTTGATAATTTTTACTTTAATCGAAAGCTGATGTTTATCATGTGGTCACATATAAATTTCATCGAGATCTGATAACTACTTTTTGATTAATCTTTGATAACGCGTATTTACTTGACATTATTTTCGTCACCTTGCGTTGTATTATACCTCATAACTTTTTACTGGGTGCACCGATTTTGACGTTTCTTATATAAATTAAAAGCTACTATTCGTCACGTGGTCCCATTCAAATTTAATTGAGATTTGATTAGTAATTTGTGAGTTATATCTAATATTGCGTATTTACTTGACGGTTTTTTCGTCACCCTACGTTGTATTATACGTTATATCTTTTTACTGGGTACACTGATTTTGATCTTTTTTGTATAAATCAAAAGCTAATACTTGTCATGTCGTCCGTTTTAAATATGATTGAGATATAATGAGCAATTTTTGAGTAATCTTTGATGACACGTATTTACATGACGATGTTAAGACGACTGTGGTCATGTTCAATACTTTGCCACAACGCCATCTATCAAAATTTAATGAAATTACTTCGTTCACTATCGATCAAATTACAATATTCCACTAGAGTAGAGAGTAGCAGTTTATTCGTTATAAATATATTTGAGCTTTTAATTTTTGAGTTTTCGCTAACACTGGGTATTTACTTGGCTATTTTACGTCGACCAACGTTATATTAATCTCATTACTATTTTACTGGGTGGACCGATATCGATGATTCTTTTTTTAATCGATAGGTGGTGCTTCTCATGTGGTCCCATTTAAATATAATTGAGATTTGACTCGAACTTTTTGAGCTATATCTGATATGGCGTATTTACTTGACTGTTTTTGGAGTTTTCTTCTTAAGAATCGATTTTCATTTAAGGCCCCGAAATGAAAAAATTGAACAGTAAAATCTACTGAACGAATGACCTTGTTAGAGATGGCGTTCAGATGTTTTCTAATAACGCAATTAGGTTCAGATAGATGGCGTTATTGATTCATTTATTTACAATTTGATATAGTAATAATATATTTCTTAGACTAGTAAGCCTTTTTGTGCCTATTTAGTATTTAGACAGTTGATCTGAAGGGGTAAACTCCAGTCGTGCATCGGAGCTGTGTGAAAATATGAACATTACATATTTTTAATAAAAAAGACATAAACCGTAATTCAATATAAATCCGCTAAAAAACCCGCCGTAATAAGCGATGTCAGCGCTTCGCGCGAATCGACGACGGGCCTTTTATGAAATTTCTGCCTTCAATCGCTAACAAAATGTTAGAAATAACAGTAGAACATTATAATATAATTCTACAATTTTATAATGTCGCGTTATATGGAATACGAACAAAGTATTACTATTTTTTCGTCGATCTACGTTGTATTACTCTGCGATGTAATTGAAGTCGGTTTTTTTTTCGTTTGCGAGCAAACACAATTATTTCGTCTACTTACGTTGTATTACGTGTCGATGTGATTGAAGTCGATTTTTTTTCGTTTGCGAGCAAATACAATTATTTTTTTGTTATTTTTGCTTTCCTTGAGGAATATTATAGCAGTGTTGTGCTCTCGTGGTGAGTAAGGTTACGAGAACTCCTAGGGGACATTGTGGGTAGGGCTGACAACTCGTAGGCGATGCTTCTGGTGTTGTAGGCGTCTATAAACTACGGAATCGCTTACCATCAGGTGAGCCGTACGCTTTGTATATAAAAAAAAGAGTAATGTTAATGATATTATTGATAGAATATTTTATTGAATATACCTTTTTCTACCATATTTTTATTTCATTTTCGTATTCAGAGATCAACTTCAACAACAACAACAAACAAACAAAACAATCAAACTTCTTTATTTTTCTTCAAAATAACCTACAAAGTACACCATGTCTCATTGGTCTTAGTCCGTCTATTGCAGACGATTAAGACAGTGTCAGACAGGCACTGTGTCGCCTAGATCACTCTTCAGGGAAACGTAGAGTTGCCTAAGCTCTGCGCCACCCTCTCGACCTCACTGGCTAGGCCCACAGGAACGACGAGTCGATACGTGTGGAGCCAGTTCGGCTTCAGAAGTCTTTCGCATTTTAGAGCTATGCCACGAATGCTTGACGGATACCCCATTTCGGGTTACAACTGAAGTTTTCCTTCTCCAGGAAACAAAGTACACCAAATTGGGATATATAATATTGTATCGCATATTCGAATTGTGGTGAAACTAATACCACTGTATACCGTTTGAATAACAAAAAAAAAAAAAGATTTACAAATATTCTTTTGACAAAAACATCAATGAATATAAAAACAAACAACACACAGACGAACATTCGACGTTTATGTTTTAATAAAGGAGTATCATATCGTCAATGGGATTATGTTCGCCTGTGCTTGAACGCTATTTCACGGCTTAACGAAGTACACCTGGCTTAACTGGCTTCGATATACTATACTCACACTAACTCTCTATTTGTTCGAGCGCTTATCAATAACCAGCTGTGCCGCGCGGTTTTACACATTTTAATTTGAGGAAAAAGCATTCAAACCCAAACAAACATCTGTATGGCCGGAAAAAACTGTCATATACAAGTTTACATGTGCGGAGATTGAACCCACGACTGTTTATTTAATTATTTTGAAACACAAATTAAAAGTACACTACACTTACACTACAAAAAAAACAGGCCAAGTGCGAGTTGGACTCGTGTACCGAGGGTTCCGTTCAAACAAAATTATTAAAAATATTTTTATTATATGATGTGACTAAAAATTTATACTTTTCGCAATTTTTACTTTATCTGTGCTATTATAACACGTTGCTTTGTACCGAATTTCAAGATTGTGAGTTCTCGTAAAGTACCCTGTAGGTTTTGATTCCCTTGCGAGTGTCGAAAATTTGCATCGTAAACGGCTGTATCTATTGACTGGCTCAGAAGTTTGACTTTTTTACAGCTCCAAGCGATATTAGATTTGAGTATTTGATACGAATTTCAGCATGATACTGTCACGCGTTCCTGAAAAAAAGGGCTTTGACAGATAGTCTGACAATAAAGTGATCCTATAAGGGTTCCGTTTTTCCCTTTTAAGATACGGAACCCTAAAAAAACGTTAAAAATACGGCTTAATACGCGTTAATTTAGCAAAAGAAACAGCCTTATAGCCTTTCTCGGTAAAGGGCTATTCATCCAAAACTAAGTAGTTCCTGAGATGAGGATGTTTTAAATTTTTAGCTCTATAATGTTGGTACGGAAATCGCCCTCTAACACGTAACGAGTCAGCCAGGTCCTTATACCACTGCTCCAATATATTTTATTTATAATTAGTATTGCTAAGACGATGTATCATTAGGAACGGACCGTAAACATGAAATGTTATCAAATAAACAATTTTAAACAAACAAGGCTAACGAAAGCACTGATGACGTCCCTATTTAAATGAAATTATTCCGTGAAATGTTTCAAGATGAGTTAATTAGTTGGGTTCGGGACTTGTTTGTTTAGGAAGGGCCTTTTTATTCATTACCGTCTTAACGTGGTTTTGCTTGCTTAATTCTTGGGGATTTTGTAACTTAAAGTAGAATCGAGTTAAGTTGAGGTGGAACACAGCAGGAAATTTCCTGCTCAAAATATGTAGCCGACTGGGGTAGTAACTCGACCTTACAGAAGATCACAGCTAAATAAAACTGCTTTCAAGCAGTATTGTGTTCCCAATGGTGAGTAAGACCAGCTCTTGGAGGGAATTGGGAATAGGGTCAGCAACGCGTTTGCGATGCTTCTGGTGTTGCAGATGTTGAGGTACTTCCCCAGTCGGGCTGCACCAGATTTGATTGAAGATATTTGCTGCTGTGACCAACCTCAGTGAAAAAATACTTATAAAATAAAGGGTTAGTTTGTGTAAATTTGTTATTACAATTGGGTCATGTTGTTGAGATTACTAAATTATTTATTATTTATTTATTTACAGAAAAATAAGATACAATTTATGTGATAAACAGTGCAGCAAAAACATTTAGCAGTTTATTAGTGCACTAATTATAAAAGCGACAGCCGAAGGTTGCAAAAAAAAGCAAAGTTTAATTAAAAATTAAATTTTTTTTTTTTGATTTTGACGGGACTTTCGCTGGCTGATGGCTGATGTAATAAGGAATAACTTAGGCTACTTTTACTTTAGATTTTTTTTTACTTTGCGAACTAAATCATTACTATTTAGTTACTACTATTTAAGTTATAATGTAAAGTAAACCAAATTTGTTTGAGGCGGAACTAATAAAATATTGGTAGAATCATTTGTTCACAGATACCATTAAACAGGGTATAACTTAATTTAATTTTCCAATACCCAGTTATCCCTCCAATTAACTTGTTTTCCTTGATCTCAAATTTTATACTCTATTGAAAACAGAACAACAACAGCAGATTGAATAATTGTAGATAGAAAACTAACCAAACAGGCATTGGACCCAATTAGTAAACTTATCATGTACGTTTCAGAATAATAATAGTAATTTCATTATTATATGGACGCTAGAAGTCCCATGTGTTTTTGCCTACATTGTTATATGACCCGATAAATGAAATGTATTATTTCAATTTAAATTTATGATTTCACTATTCTAATTATGTTCAGAGGACTTATTTATCATTATATAGTATAAAACAAAGTCGCTTCCCGATGTCTGTATGCTTAGATCTTTAAAACTACGCAACGGATTTTGATGCGGTTTTTAACCGACTTCAAAAAAAGGAGGAGGTTACTCAATTCGACCGTATATATATATATATTTTTTTAATGTATGTTCGGAGATAACTTCTTCGTTTATGAACCGATTTGGATAATTCTTTTTTTGTTGGAAAGGAGATATTGATAGTTTGGTACCATGATAAGGAAACCAGGATCTGATGATGGGATCCCAGATAATTCGAGGGCAACTTTCAAAAATCGTAAGGGTGACTAGTAAATTTAATCATATTTTAATTAAGTACTATAAAGCACTACTATTTAATAAAGGTCTGGAGTCGATCTGATGATGGAGAAGAAAGATAGTCGAGGGAACTCTTCAACAATTTATAGCAATTACCTGCTTTTTGAACTTAATTCGTTTTTATTGATGAGAACTTCGCACTTGTATGAGTTATAAGTACCATTACAGTCTGATGATGGAGACAAAAGTTAGTCGAGGGAACTCTTTACCTATTTATAGCAATTACCTGCTGTTTGAACTTAATTCGTTTCTATTGATGAGAACTTTGCACCTATATGAGTTACAAGTGCCATTAAAGTCTGATGATGGAGACGAAAGATAGTCGAGGGTACTCTTCAACGACTTATAGCAATTACCTGCTGTTTGAACTTAATTCGTTTCTATTGATGAGAACTTTGCACCTATATGAGTTACAAGTGCCATTAAAGTCTGATGATGGAGACGAAAGATAGTCGAGGGAACTCTTCAACGAATTATAGCAATTACCTGCTGTTTGAACTTAATTCGTTTCTATTGACGAGAACTTTGCACCTATGTTAGTTACAAGTGCCATTACAGTCTGATGATGAAGACGAAAGATAGTCAAAAGCAATTACCTGCTGTGTGGTCATCTGTGTTGCAGGACCAGGTTTGATGATGGAGCCCATAAACACTCGAGTGAATTTCTCAACAATTTACAGCAGTTACCTTTTGCTGTTTGACGACCGCTTTGATATAATGGTGCATGTGCCGTGTCGGCGGCGCCTAAACACCGACGGTCGCGGGTTCTATTCCCGCTCGGAGTGGATATTTATGTTTATACAAATATTTATTTTCGGTCTAGTTGTTAATCCTTGTGGTTCTCCCAACCTAGCCTCGGAGAACACGCTAGGCTGTCAGTCCCGGTTGTTATTACGTACACCTGATAGCGAACTTTACTCACAGTATGTCGACGCGTTAGCGCAGCGGTCACAGCACCGGCTGTTGCGCTGGCGTTAGTGGGTTCAATCCCCGCGCACGACAGACATTTGTATTGGCCATATAGGTATTTGTCATGATCTGGGTGTTTGTGCTTGTGTATTGTGTATGTTTCCGAACCCCCGACATAAGAGAAAAAGCATCCTTGTTAGGTCTACCCATCACTAAAAATTGTAAAATAAAATAATTTTTAACAAAAAAAAACCGACTTCAAAAACGAAACTAAAAAGTGAAAAATAAATTTACTTAGTACAAAGTAATTCGTATTTTGATTTAGTTAATCAGAAATGATTAAATAAATATTTTATAATTTTGAAGTTGGTGCCAAGTAAATACTACAATAAACTGGCTACAATAACAAATACAAACAACACACACACTCAACAAACAAGTACAAAAAATATTATTAGATATGTCAAAACAATAACAGAATAATAACAGTATTCAACCTAATAGTCAATGAAACAAATTATGAAAGAAAACTGAATACAACTTACGAGTAGATACTAGAGTAGTTATTGTTTTATTTGGCACCGACTTCAAAATTATAAAATATTTATTTAATCATTTCTGATTAACTAAATCAAAATACGAATTACTTTGTACTAAGTAAATTTATTTTACACTTTTTAGTTTCGTTTTTGAAGTCGGTTTTTTTTTTTGTTAAAAATTATTTTATCTTTAGTAAATAGAGTGATTCCAGAGGAAGGTTTATATAATACATGCATAATGTAGTAGATAAGTAGAGGAATACTGATTGTTTTTGCAACCGTACGAAGCCGGGGCAGGTCGCTAGTATAACATAAAATAAAAATGTTTAGGTTCAAACAAAAAACTTGCAGCAGGCATATTCGCAGCAAGAACCTTGAATCCCTTGCAGTAATGCAAATTTTGCATTTCAATGTTGTTACATTATTATGACTTTGGTACTAATTCAAAGTACATTTTTTTTAAATACTAGACAATTTGCAACTTTAAACTAAGGCTCGCTTCAGCCTGTAATATCCCACTGTTGGGCATAGGCCTCTTTCCCCATGTAGGAGAAGGATCAGAGCTTAAACTAAGGCTAATATAGTTATACCTAATATAGTCAGACAAAATTGACCTAAAATATGAGTTAATACGAAATAAATGAGCCGAAATAAGCCGAAATTTAGCCGAAAATAATGTTACCGTGATTTTTATAGCCTTTTACGGCTGGGCTGTACCAAAGAAAGCCTGAAGTCATTTGATCGTGTATTTATTGTAAGATGCCTCTTAGAATGGCTAGACTTCTAACGCGTTCCTTCTTTGTAAAATAACATTCGAAGTAGAAGATCACTCAAACGAACTTTGATCGTTGAAATAAAGAAAAAAAATCCACCGAATCCTATAAACGGTTCTTGAACGAGCCTTATTGTCTATCTCCGAGGAAAGCTTACCTCTTAAGGAGCCAGCTAAATCGAACTTCTGCTGTTTTACCTAAAAATACTCCAAATAATAATTAAAGGTAGTTACAATAAGTTTTTAAATATAATAAAGATGAACTATATGGCAGTATGTTATTGAAAATAGTGTCGTTAAATACTATCATTCACGGGCTAGTAAACCGCACTGCGGCAATGTTTGATGGACTGGCGTTCACAGGAAGCCACAGAATCGAATCGAGTTTTCGTAAAGCATTTACCATTATAAGCTTATAAATACTTTGATTCGTTGTGTTAACGTTTCAACAATTAATTGGATATGATCGTTTGGTGTTACAAGCGCGAATCGATATGAACTTTGATGGAATTTATAAAAAAATTGTGGATCTAGGTATAAAGATCTTGGGTGATCTGAGACTTGCAAACATTTGAGACATCTAAATAAGTATATCCTAAGAATATCCTAAGATAATCCAAAGAAATTACGAATATGGGAAATAATGGGAATAATTGTGTTGGTCGCAAACGAAATAAAACCGACTTTAATTACATCGACAAGTAATATAATTTAGTTAGATGAACAAATAGTCAATTAAATATGAATATTATCAAAAATTTCTCAAAAAGTACTTGTTAGATCAAAATTAAATTTAAATGGGACCAAATGATACGCAAGACCTGTTGGTCAAAAAGTCATCAAAATCGGTCAAGTAACCAGTTCTGTAACCCAGTCAAAAGTTGTGAGGTAACGTACATAAAAAACTTCAATCCAATTGAGAAGGAGGTGGCTCCTTTTTTGGAAGTCGCTTAAAAATGTCATTATCATTCATCATTTCAGCATATAGCAGTCCACTGCTGGACACAAGCCTCCATAGTCACCACGCTGGACAGGCGGCTCGGTGACAGGGCTGGCTTTGTCGCAGCGAAGAAGTTCCAAGGTGGTAGTGGAACTGTGTCGTGATCCCTTAGTCGCCTCTTACGATATCCACGGGAAGAGGCTATATTCTTGGCTATTTTCCTTAATGCCGTAGCCACACAGCTAAAAATGTATGCTTAATCGAAATGCATTCAGACGTTTTATTATACATATATATAACAAGAACTATGTTTTATTATTAAATGCAATGAAATTATCTTTTTATTGATAAAAACGAAATCAGATAACAGCTAATTGAGACAATTCAATCACTACAATGTTCAATGTACGTTCTCCAGCGGCGATTTAAATAACAAGTTAATTAAATTGCGTCACTTACGCTTGCAATTAGAAGCAGTTTTAATTGGCTGCGGCCGTAACTCCGGTGTTTTGTATAAATAGCCGTCTGTCTGCTGCAGCTGATCGAACCCAACTTGCCAAACTAAATTGAATCCGGACTATTTGGGGAAATTTTAGAATATAGATTAATTTAAAAGTTGCTGACCTGGCATATTTATTTATTTATTTTTAATTGAAACAAAGAGTATATAATATTTTTTTATAGAAAAGCACACATTTGGAAAATCATGACCAGAACAGTTTCCAATAACTAAAGCATTGCATTACATTTTTTCTTTTTTCTGCAAATAAATTACGAGGTAGGACACAGCAGGAAATTTCCTGCTCAAAATATGGAGCAGCCCGACTGAGGAAGTACCTCAACCTTACAGAAGACCACAGCTAAATAATACTGTTTCCAAGCAGTATTGTGTTTCTGTTGGTGAGTATGGTGACCAGAGCTCCTGGGAGGGATTGGGGACGGGGTCAGCAACGCGCTTGCGAAACTTCTGGTGTTTTAGTCGTCTTTAAGCTACGGTAATTGCTTACCACCAGGTGAGCCGTACGCTTGTTCGCCGACCTAGTTACATAATAAAGAAAACGAATAGGTTTTAACGGCAGGAGGTAAATAGGTCATTGAGACTTGGTTCACTTCAATTCATAAACTACAAATTTTAGACTCATAATTGGAATTAGCTCGCTTGCTCGCTTCAGTCTCTAAGATATTAATATCCCATTGCTGGGTATAGGCCTCTTTCTCATGTAAAAAAAGGATCAGAGCTTAATCCACCATGCTGTACCAATAAGGGTTGGCGAATATATAGGGAATATATCCGAGACTATGAGTAACGATCGCTATCTGGTGTAAATGATAACAACCGGGATCGACACTTCAACGTGCTCACAATTAAATTGGAATTAGGACTGTCTCATAAATGTACTAGAATTGGATTGTAAAAAAGAATAATATATCAAAAATTCTTGGATAAAATCTGTCGGATACCATCATCCGTCAAATATCATTATCCGAAACTGGTGAAACAAGACCTCACTTTTCAAAATACAATGGTGATATTCACAATTCGATTACTTATTATCCTGTAACTGTAAATGGTAACAGAAATTTTGGAGCCGGACGCTCTAGAACCGTTTATCAATAGGTATAGTTATTAATATTTAGTCCAGATTTTGGTAAATGGCTTAACGTCGACGTCAGCTCAATTTTATCACGAGACCATTTCCAAAACTTGGAAAGCCTGGACTGTTAGGAAGCCGTTGCAAAGTTTATATTTTAATTCCTTATCCATTTCATACACGAAGTACGAATATCATAGTACGAAGTACTTGAATCACAAACAGAGCTGACAGAACTTTGTGAATGCAAAGCGTACAAACAAATTAATGTTTCGAATTATTTTCATACTTTAGCGGATATAACTTCATTAATAGCATTGTTTTTAATCACAAATGGATTTAAGTTTATATAATAGGTATGATATCAAATATGATTAAATTTATAATTTAGGCTTACAACGTAATTTATGTTAATATTCCGAAGTTAATTATTTTTTAACCAACGAGGTTACTCAATTCGACCGTATATATATATATATATATATATATATATATATATATATATATATATATATATATATATATATATATATATATTATTTTTAACCGACGAGGTTACTTAATTCGACCGTATATAAAATATTAATGTATGTTCTGGGATAACTTCGTCGTTTATGAACCGATTTTTATAATTCTCTTTTTGTTGGAAAGGACATATCCCGAGAGTGGAAATATCATGATAAGGAAACTGAAATCTGATGATGATATCCCAGAGAAATCGAGGAAAACGACCTCCAAAATCGTAGTGACGACTAGTGCGTTTGTTAACTTTTTAACCGACTTCCAAAAAAGGAGGAGGTTCTCAATTCGACTGTATTTTTTTTTTTTTTTTTTTTTTATGTATGTTACATCAGAACTTTTGACCAGGTAGACCGATTTCGACAAATTTTGTTTTAATCGAAAGGTGGTGTGTGCCGATTGGTCCCATTTAAATTTATTTGAGATCTAACAACTACTTTTCGAATTATATCTAATAATGCGTTTTTACTTGACGCTTTTTTCGTCGACCTACGTTGTATTATACCGCATAACTTTCTACTGGGTGTACCGATTTTGATAATTCTTTTATTGTTGGGTAAGGGGATATCCCTAGTTTGGTACCATGATAAGGAAACCAGGATCTGATGATGGGATCCCAGAGAAATCGAGGGAAACTCTTGAAAATCCGCAATAACTTTTTACTGGGTGCATCGATTTTGATAATTTTTACTTTAATCGAAAGCTGATGTTTATCATGTGGTCACATATAAATTTCATCGAGATCTGATAACTACTTTTTGATTAATCTTTGATAACGCGTATTTACTTGACATTATTTTCGTCACCTTGCGTTGTATTATACCTCATAACTTTTTACTGGGTGCACCGATTTTGACGTTTCTTATATAAATTAAAAGCTACTATTCGTCACGTGGTCCCATTCAAATTTAATTGAGATTTGATTAGTAATTTGTGAGTTATATCTAATATTGCGTATTTACTTGACGGTTTTTTCGTCACCCTACGTTGTATTATACGTTATATCTTTTTACTGGGTACACTGATTTTGATCTTTTTTGTATAAATCAAAAGCTAATACTTGTCATGTCGTCCGTTTTAAATATGATTGAGATATAATGAGCAATTTTTGAGTAATCTTTGATGACACGTATTTACATGACGATGTTAAGACGACTGTGGTCATGTTCAATACTTTGCCACAACGCCATCTATCAAAATTTAATGAAATTACTTCGTTCACTATCGATCAAATTACAATATTCCACTAGAGTAGAGAGTAGCAGTTTATTCGTTATAAATATATTTGAGCTTTTAATTTTTGAGTTTTCGCTAACACTGGGTATTTACTTGGCTATTTTACGTCGACCAACGTTATATTAATCTCATTACTATTTTACTGGGTGGACCGATATCGATGATTCTTTTTTTAATCGATAGGTGGTGCTTCTCATGTGGTCCCATTTAAATATAATTGAGATTTGACTCGAACTTTTTGAGCTATATCTGATATGGCGTATTTACTTGACTGTTTTTGGAGTTTTCTTCTTAAGAATCGATTTTCATTTAAGGCCCCGAAATGAAAAAATTGAACAGTAAAATCTACTGAACGAATGACCTTGTTAGAGATGGCGTTCAGATGTTTTCTAATAACGCAATTAGGTTCAGATAGATGGCGTTATTGATTCATTTATTTACAATTTGATATAGTAATAATATATTTCTTAGACTAGTAAGCCTTTTTGTGCCTATTTAGTATTTAGACAGTTGATCTGAAGGGGTAAACTCCAGTCGTGCATCGGAGCTGTGTGAAAATATGAACATTACATATTTTTAATAAAAAAGACATAAACCGTAATTCAATATAAATCCGCTAAAAAACCCGCCGTAATAAGCGATGTCAGCGCTTCGCGCGAATCGACGACGGGCCTTTTATGAAATTTCTGCCTTCAATCGCTAACAAAATGTTAGAAATAACAGTAGAACATTATAATATAATTCTACAATTTTATAATGTCGCGTTATATGGAATACGAACAAAGTATTACTATTTTTTCGTCGATCTACGTTGTATTACTCTGCGATGTAATTGAAGTCGGTTTTTTTTTCGTTTGCGAGCAAACACAATTATTTCGTCTACTTACGTTGTATTACGTGTCGATGTGATTGAAGTCGATTTTTTTTCGTTTGCGAGCAAATACAATTATTTTTTTGTTATTTTTGCTTTCCTTGAGGAATATTATAGCAGTGTTGTGCTCTCGTGGTGAGTAAGGTTACGAGAACTCCTAGGGGACATTGTGGGTAGGGCTGACAACTCGTAGGCGATGCTTCTGGTGTTGTAGGCGTCTATAAACTACGGAATCGCTTACCATCAGGTGAGCCGTACGCTTTGTATATAAAAAAAAGAGTAATGTTAATGATATTATTGATAGAATATTTTATTGAATATACCTTTTTCTACCATATTTTTATTTCATTTTCGTATTCAGAGATCAACTTCAACAACAACAACAAACAAACAAAACAATCAAACTTCTTTATTTTTCTTCAAAATAACCTACAAAGTACACCATGTCTCATTGGTCTTAGTCCGTCTATTGCAGACGATTAAGACAGTGTCAGACAGGCACTGTGTCGCCTAGATCACTCTTCAGGGAAACGTAGAGTTGCCTAAGCTCTGCGCCACCCTCTCGACCTCACTGGCTAGGCCCACAGGAACGACGAGTCGATACGTGTGGAGCCAGTTCGGCTTCAGAAGTCTTTCGCATTTTAGAGCTATGCCACGAATGCTTGACGGATACCCCATTTCGGGTTACAACTGAAGTTTTCCTTCTCCAGGAAACAAAGTACACCAAATTGGGATATATAATATTGTATCGCATATTCGAATTGTGGTGAAACTAATACCACTGTATACCGTTTGAATAACAAAAAAAAAAAAAGATTTACAAATATTCTTTTGACAAAAACATCAATGAATATAAAAACAAACAACACACAGACGAACATTCGACGTTTATGTTTTAATAAAGGAGTATCATATCGTCAATGGGATTATGTTCGCCTGTGCTTGAACGCTATTTCACGGCTTAACGAAGTACACCTGGCTTAACTGGCTTCGATATACTATACTCACACTAACTCTCTATTTGTTCGAGCGCTTATCAATAACCAGCTGTGCCGCGCGGTTTTACACATTTTAATTTGAGGAAAAAGCATTCAAACCCAAACAAACATCTGTATGGCCGGAAAAAACTGTCATATACAAGTTTACATGTGCGGAGATTGAACCCACGACTGTTTATTTAATTATTTTGAAACACAAATTAAAAGTACACTACACTTACACTACAAAAAAAACAGGCCAAGTGCGAGTTGGACTCGTGTACCGAGGGTTCCGTTCAAACAAAATTATTAAAAATATTTTTATTATATGATGTGACTAAAAATTTATACTTTTCGCAATTTTTACTTTATCTGTGCTATTATAACACGTTGCTTTGTACCGAATTTCAAGATTGTGAGTTCTCGTAAAGTACCCTGTAGGTTTTGATTCCCTTGCGAGTGTCGAAAATTTGCATCGTAAACGGCTGTATCTATTGACTGGCTCAGAAGTTTGACTTTTTTACAGCTCCAAGCGATATTAGATTTGAGTATTTGATACGAATTTCAGCATGATACTGTCACGCGTTCCTGAAAAAAAGGGCTTTGACAGATAGTCTGACAATAAAGTGATCCTATAAGGGTTCCGTTTTTCCCTTTTAAGATACGGAACCCTAAAAAAACGTTAAAAATACGGCTTAATACGCGTTAATTTAGCAAAAGAAACAGCCTTATAGCCTTTCTCGGTAAAGGGCTATTCATCCAAAACTAAGTAGTTCCTGAGATGAGGATGTTTTAAATTTTTAGCTCTATAATGTTGGTACGGAAATCGCCCTCTAACACGTAACGAGTCAGCCAGGTCCTTATACCACTGCTCCAATATATTTTATTTATAATTAGTATTGCTAAGACGATGTATCATTAGGAACGGACCGTAAACATGAAATGTTATCAAATAAACAATTTTAAACAAACAAGGCTAACGAAAGCACTGATGACGTCCCTATTTAAATGAAATTATTCCGTGAAATGTTTCAAGATGAGTTAATTAGTTGGGTTCGGGACTTGTTTGTTTAGGAAGGGCCTTTTTATTCATTACCGTCTTAACGTGGTTTTGCTTGCTTAATTCTTGGGGATTTTGTAACTTAAAGTAGAATCGAGTTAAGTTGAGGTGGAACACAGCAGGAAATTTCCTGCTCAAAATATGTAGCCGACTGGGGTAGTAACTCGACCTTACAGAAGATCACAGCTAAATAAAACTGCTTTCAAGCAGTATTGTGTTCCCAATGGTGAGTAAGACCAGCTCTTGGAGGGAATTGGGAATAGGGTCAGCAACGCGTTTGCGATGCTTCTGGTGTTGCAGATGTTGAGGTACTTCCCCAGTCGGGCTGCACCAGATTTGATTGAAGATATTTGCTGCTGTGACCAACCTCAGTGAAAAAATACTTATAAAATAAAGGGTTAGTTTGTGTAAATTTGTTATTACAATTGGGTCATGTTGTTGAGATTACTAAATTATTTATTATTTATTTATTTACAGAAAAATAAGATACAATTTATGTGATAAACAGTGCAGCAAAAACATTTAGCAGTTTATTAGTGCACTAATTATAAAAGCGACAGCCGAAGGTTGCAAAAAAAAGCAAAGTTTAATTAAAAATTAAATTTATTATTCATTACATCATTACAGCCTATACAGTCCACTACTGGACATAGGCCTCCACAAGTTGACGCCAAAAATAACGTAAACTCATGTGTTTTGCCCATAGTCACCACGCTGGGCAGGCGGGTTGGTGACCGCAGTACTAAAAAAATATAAAGTAAGTACTAGTAAATTTATTATTACAAAATTATAATTAATTAGACGTGACAATTGTTCGATGTGAGAAACAAGAGTGTCTTAAAATTAGATAGATATTAATATTAAGATAAGATATTAACTGTCCAAATAATATATTATACATGTGAATATAATTGGAAAAAAAATGAACATCAAGTGGTTAAAGAACAAAAATAATAAATGCGGCCATTTCATTCTCTTTCTATATGTTGGTTTAAAAAGAATTTTTTAAATATATTTTTATAATTTTTTCTTTTAAATCCGGCGGCAGATTATTTAGTAAGAATATAATAATATATTCAAGCGTAAGTTTTCCATAAAAATTACTATGTCCAGGTATTTTTAATGTGTGATTTGTGAATGTGATGATAAACAGGATATACCTGGTCTGTTCTACCGAAATGTGTCTGAACTTTCGTGCTTTGTATGATATGTATTTGGGATAAAACAAGCTTAAAATTTCACATGATTTTCACCATTCACATTAGTTTGGTTGCAATCGAAAAAACCCGACTTCAACTACATCAAGAAATGATGCAACGGATAACAAAAAAGGGATAACAAGGTTCCACTACCACTTTGAAACTTAAGAAGCCGACCGATAGCGGGATAACCATCTAACTGCTAGCTTTGAAACACACAGGTCGAAGACAGGCAGCAGCGTCTTCGGTGCGACAAAGCCCGCCCTGCGGTCACCAACCCGCCTGCCCAGCGTGGTGACTATGGGCAACAGACATGAGTTCACGCATTTTTGACGCGAACTTATGGAGGCCTATGTCCAGCAGTGGACTGCAATAGGCTGGAATGATGAACAAACAATGCAGTGTCAATAGACAAAAAAATAGTCAAGTAAATGCACGTTATGAAAGATTACAAAAAAAGCAACAACAATCATCATCATCATCGGTACCCAATGAAAAGTTATGCAACGTATGTCGACAAAAAAATATTTCTTGTTAGTTTACTGTGACTCATTTTTAATTGAATATTTAAATTAAAATATTCTTCTATTAATAATTTTAATTTATTTTAGTATTACTTTGCAGTAGTTAAATAATTTAAAAAAGGAGTAATTGAGGGGGAGGGGTTGTTAGACACAATTTTCCAATTCCACTCGTGTCACATCGGTGAAGGATGCTCGCGGGGTCGTAACATAATAATGGCCGATGTTCGACGATTCAGCATATAACATTCCACTGCTGGGCATAGTTCTCTTTCTCTATGTAGAAGAAGTATCGGAGCTTAAGCCATCACTCTGCTCCTCTGCGGGTTGGCGGATTTCATATAGTGTGGCTAAATTATTAAAATGTAATAATCAACCATTATGTTGTAATTATGATAGCAGATTTTGAAAAGCTAATTCCAGAGAAGTTATGTAATGTAAATGATCAACCACATGCAATTGTGATAGCAGATTTTGAAAAGTTAATTGCATAGAAATTTAAAGAAAAAAATCTAGAATTTTCCTCGATTTTTAAGTGTGTATATGACGCTCTTACACACAATTGGCTTAGTAATATTGATAGTAATAATTTTACTATAAGGCAGTAAATAATAGAGTAATTACGTGTAGTTTTGGTAAATAACAAATACAATTTTATATGTAAAACACCCAAACATATGGTTTTTGATTATCATAGAGACTTAATAGCATTGGTTACTTCAATACTCGTAGTAGGAAACATATCTGTCAACCCATCGTGGACCTTCCTTAGTAGCGCAATGTTTTATCAGCTCACCCTAACTTTAAAGATACGTGCTTCGGAATTTAAGAAAATCTCTCTCTGAAATCTAGATCTTTACGTCTAATGCAGAATATTGTTTTTGATTCCTTCTTCTTGTAAATGCTTGCATTTATTGACACACAATACGTGATTACAAGCACTGCGGTCACTAACCCGCCTGCCCAGCGTAGTGACTATGGGCAACACACATGAGTTCACGCATTTTTGGCGCGAACTTGTGGAGGCCTATGTCCAGCAGTGGACTGCAATAGGCTGGAATGATGACGTGATTACAATAAAAATTTCAGACTATGCCCCGTAAGAATCAAAACACGAACTTCATAACCTTTTAAACAATGGACAAACTAAAGAGCGACACAAACCTAAACCACTCACGTCGACTAGGACTGCGATAAATGTTTATACTTCGTGGACAAAAGAAGTACAAAAAAGGACTGTCTAGACAAGTTCAAACAATTATTTGTCAAAAGAATAAAAATACACATAAACTCCAACTGACAACCTGACAAACTCCCTTGAGTCGATGTTTCTAGAGTTCATAATTAACTCAGGATTGATATTATTCGTAATATTTCGCCGCCATCCCCTAATATAATTAACCGCGTAAATTTCTCGCTAATAAGTCTAAGATTTAACGCAGAGTTGATTGTTGTTGAGAAGAAGATGAATCAGTATAAAGCTGTTTAGTGAACGTAAAATTATGAAACTGAGAGGGTACTTTTGAAATCTGTAATATAATGTTTTCTAATGTTAACGTGAATTTCGCTCATTATAATGAAACAGCTTTTTCGGATTTTATCGCGGCTTATTCAGTTTTTTTTTAAATGTCCGACGTTTCGGATACTTATCAACAACCATCGTCACAGGGGGACTCCCGAATATTAATGTTTTATTAGAAACTAGCTGTGCACCGCGGTTCCACTCGCGTTGATTTGAGGAACCGACCGGCTTAGATTTCTGGCCTTGTGGGTCTCCCCACTATTCCTCGGAGAACACGTTAAGCCATCGGTCCCGGTTTTTATCATAAATATCTGGTAGCGATCAATACTGACGTAGGCAACCTATCCGCCAACCCTCAGTGGAGCAGCGTGGTGGATTAAGCTCCAATCCTTCCTATATAGACAAAGAAGCTTATGCCCAGCAGTTGGATGTCACAGGCTGAATGCTTTGTAAGTCTGTATTTTTAATCTGTAAATGTAATTTTTTGAAATAGAATGCTTGAATAGATTTCATATTAGAATTATCGAATAGAATTCATTATTCAGACAAGGTAACATTATTTTTACCACAAAACTCATAAAAGATTTTCTTTCATCGACAAAATTTTGGAAGAGAAATACATTCTTTGTGTATTTAAATTTAAGATAATCTTGAGGTAATTTCTTTGTCGTGTTCAAATATCGAAACGTTCACTTTTGCATGCCTTTTTCTCGTCGAGATAAATTTGTAATATTTATTCAATGACTATTCAAACTTTGGTAGACATTATCGTTTCAGTGATTTCTTTTATTGTCAACCTGTTTTTACCTGTGTGTTTGGTTGCGAAGAACTCAGACAGAGTTTGTTTTTTTTAGAGTAAATACGGAGTTTCTTTCCAGTTCTTCCCTGCAGAAGCTACATTCCGAATCGGTGGTAGCTTCACATCTAACGTTATTTAAATTCGATTCGAAAGTGCTTTTGAAGCCTATTTGAATGAAGTTATTTTTGACTTTGATTTAGACTAATTCTTTATTATACTCTCAGAAATAAAATCATTATTTTTTCCCGTTTATTATTTACGTTTGATAACTTAAATATAACAAACAATTAAATATAACATAATTATATCCCTATTTCCCTTGGTCACGCCATTACGCGTGAACGGCTGGAGCGATTTCGCTAATTCTTTTTTGTTGTGTTTGTTATTGACAGAGGAAGATATTTATGAAAAAAAAAATTAAGAAAATTGCGCGGAGAATTAGAAAATTTAAAAATAATTAACAATCGTCTTAACTTGGGACAATAAAAACTTTTTTAACGTAACCTTATGACGTTTGACATATAATTGACAGATTTAGTTATGACACTTTCTCTTTTCATTTTTTTTTTTTATTAATTACACCAATTCGAATTCAATATTCATAGTTATGACAGGAGAACGTCTGCCGGTTCAGCTAGTTACTCAATAAGAACGTAGATATGAAAATAGATAACACAAAAATCTGATTAAAAGTCAGTTAAGTAGGTATGAATTCGTAACGTACAGGCTGGTACTAAATCAAAGAAAACAAAATCAAAAATTACTTTAAGATTCGAGTAGACGACAAAAGCAACTTTGAGTCTTCGTTGTTCAAATTAAAATTGTATACATTTTTAGTGTATCTAGATCTTCAGTAATGGAAGGTAGATTCTGAACACGTTTTTTCTAGATTTATCTCTGACCCGGACTGTCCAGATCACAACGTACAATTACGAAAGAATACAAAGTAAATTCAAAAGAAAATTTTCCTCTCTCTAACTCTCTGAAAATATTTAAGAAGCAATATAGAATTTTTATTTTTAACCGACTTCCAAAAAAGGAGGAGGTTCTCAATTCGACTGTATTTTTTTTTATGTATGTTACGTCAGAACTTTTGATCGGGTAGACCGATTTTGACAATTTTTTTTTAATCGAAAGGTGGTGTGTGCCAATTGGTCCCATTTAAATTTATTTGCGATCTAACAACTACTTTTCGAGTTATATCTAATAATGCGTTTTTACTTGACGCTTTTTTCGTCGACCTACGTTGTATTATACCTCATAGCTTTCTACTGCATGTACCGATTTTGATAATTCTTTCTTTGTTGGAAAAGAGATATCCCTAGTTTAGTACCATGATAAGGAAACCAGGATCTAATGATGGGATCCCAGAGAAATCGAGGGAACTTCTTGAAAATCCGCAATAACTTTTTTCTGGGTGTACCGATTTTAATGATTTTTAATTTAATCGAAAGCTGATGTTAGTCATGTAGTCACATTTAAATTTTATCGAGATCTGATAACTACTTTTTGAGTAATCTTTGATAACGCGTAGTTACTTGACTATTTTTTCGTCGATCTACGTTGTAATACTCGTCGATGTAATTGAAGTCGATTTTTTTTCGCTTGCAAACAAACATAATTATGAATATAATGATTTGAATAGCTACGTTTTCTCTATGTAGAAATATTAATTTATATTTATTTCGTAGTACGTAGTAGTTTCGTAGCTCGTAGGTCTATAATTCAGGTTCAAGGGGGATGCAGGCGCATCGCCATTTCTTAGTTGTGTTTTTGAAGTACAACTTCTTTAGAATCATGTAATTTTTGAGCTCTAAGAAACGGAAATGCGTCACGATAAAGAAACAAACACATAAATGTAAAGTAAATGAGATACTGAAATTTTATCACATATTATATTCTTTATTGCACTTCAAAAAAAAAGAAACAAGTAAAAATCATATTTACAAAGAAAGTTGTCAAGGGCGAACCTATCTCTAGAACATCTACCAGTCTACCCATGGTGATGAGAATTTCTGTTATCGCGGGGCACAGAAGTGATTGATTAATAGTTAGTGATTAATAATAATGATTATAAATCTATAATCTAAAAATTTAACTTAATAAATAAAAAATAAAACTTTAATAATTCAACGTAATAAAATGTGTGTAATTATATACTGTGTGGCTACGGTACTAAAGAATATAGACACCCCATCTCTTCCCGTGGGTGTCGTAAGAGGCGACTAAGGGATAACACAGTTCAGCTACCACCTTGCAACTTAAAAAGCCGACCGGCGGCGGGATACCATCCAACTGCTGGCTTTGAAATACACAGGCCGAAGACGGGCAGCAGCGTCTTCGGTGCGACAAAGCCAGCCCTGCGATCACCAACCCGCCTGCCCAGCGTGGTGACTATGGGCAAAACACATGAGTTCACGTTATTTTTGGCGTGAACTTGTGGAGGCCTATGTCCAGCAGTGGACTGTATAGGCTGTAATGATGAATTCTAAATTTAATTGGTAGTTTTACAATTCCAATTGATAGGTACAATTTGTAAGTCAGAGTACTATTTAACTGAAAAAGACAAAAAAATTAGAAGCCTTACAAGTAGAGATTAACGCAAAGGATATTGCATCAATTATTACCATATTCCCCATATACTCTATTTATATTAAATTGGGTCAATTATGTTGTTTATCACAATACCCTAGCGGGGAATATGAAGCGATGCCGAGATGAGGTTATCTATAACTTGGCTAAACTAAGTTAGAGGCAATATATGAGTGATGAGATTACTTTAATATTTTACTCTCAAAGAAAAATTATCATTTACACCGTGTTCTGATCTGCTATGTGGCAAGATATTAAACGGTTTACTTGTACACTAATTTTTTAAAAAAAAATTTTGTCACAAATATGTAAAACTGTACGGCTTAGTGAATATTAATTTGGACATCACTTATAATTCAAGAAGTATTTGTGGAAGATCTCAACAAGAAGTAACGATGTTTAGGCACTTAGCTCTGGCTGTTGCGCTAGCGGTCACGGGTTCGATCTCCGCACGACAGATATTTGTATTGGCCATATATATGTTTGTCGTGGTCTGGGCGTTTGTGCATGTGTATTGTGTGCGTTTCCGGACCCCCGAAACAGGAGAAAATCCTACTGAGGACCGTTTGTGAAGCTTTTGTATTTATTATTAGATATAAATAAGAAATTATCGGCTATAGCTTATAATTCGGTGCAGGATTATATATAAAGATGTGTGGACTTAGTGACGCTGTATTTCATGCAAGATATACCCAAATTTTACATTAAATAAAGTTTTTTTAATGAGTATCTGCAGAGTTTCTGGCCCATTCTTCTCTGCAGAATCTACATTCTGAATTGATGATTGCTTCGCTCTTAACCATAAATAGTAATTTAATTTATAAAATGACGATTCGAAGGCGCTTTTGAAGCCTTTTTTATAACAATGGAATGCCAAAGGAGCAGACGAAGCGATCTGATTTTAAATGGTTACTGTCGCCCATGGAAATCTGCAACATAAGAGGATTTGCGGGTACATTGCCGGCCTTTAAGAAAAAGATATAAATACAGTCGCCGCTTGAAACCTCAAGAGGATGGCCTTTTCACACTTTTGCAAGCTCGCATATTGGTTGCAAATCAAACATCCAATTGGTGTAGATGTAACTTAGTTTTTCGGTGAAGGATGCGATGTAAAAACGTGACGGCGGCACCACATCGAAGAGTTCTTCAGAAAATCATCAGAAAATCACTACTATATTATATTGACTGTGAGAATCATCGCGTCCCAATGAGCTTACTCAAATAGGAAATGATTATGAGACCCCACTTAGAACATAATCCCTACTAATATTTTAAGTGTGAATGTAAGTTTGTTTGTTACGCTTTCACGCGAAAACTACTCAACCGATCATCATGAAACTTTGTACACATATTTTTGGAGGTATTAGAAGTAAAATAGGATACTTTTTATGAAAAAAAAAAAATATTTTTTACGAAACGAACTTCGACACCATCTAGCAGTTCATTAATGAAGTTCCAACCCTGAATACTGTATACCGACTAAGGGCATTGTGACCCCGGCCCAATAGGGCCGAAAGGATACGATCCCGGAGGCGAAGCCCCGGAGAAGAAAGCCCGGTTAAAGAGGGCAACCTCGTGGCCCGTACCCAGACAGACCCTTGGGCCTGTCAGGAAGACCCACACACACGTAAACCGTTGCACTGTATTATCGACGGTCACGTTAATATCCAATCCAATTGAATTTCAGTTGTTTGGTATTTTTCTATATTTATTGTTATTTTTTCTGTCATTATATATATAAAATTATAATATATATTATAATTATAAATGTATGTATGTTTGCTACGCTTGAAAACTACTTAACCGATCATCATGAAACTTTGTACACATATTCTTGGAGGTATTAGAAGTAACGTAGGATACTTTTTAGTAAAAAAATTCAATGCGAGCGAAGCCGCAGCTAAAAGCTAGTTTGAAATAAACGGGACGCTCTCAGAAACTCAGTATTCGTCTTCTTTTCTCGTTTTTGGTATGATTGATTCATTAATTTATCGCCAATTTTCTCTCTAAGCTTTTCTGTATTATCTACTACATTAAAAGTTTACATTACCGTTATGTAATTAATTGTGATTAGTTATATTTTACTAATTATAATGATCCCTGTAAATCCGTCTACCACATAAAAAGGCGACCAAAAATAGCAGTACATACTATAACATCCCGATTTCCTGAGTATTTCTATAACGCCATGCTTGGAGGGTTTTTTAAAACACATTGGTACGGAAACTGAACGATATTAAAGCATATTTAAAGATTTTTAAGGATTTTAGTTACGAATCACTGGTTCTTGGTTATCTTGGCTCATTTATAGTAGAAAATCTTATGGAGTTTTGCCCCTGTTCGCCAATTTCGTGAGCTCGTGGTTTCGGTCCTACCTTCAGTTAAATATTTCGAGTCCGCGGTTTGGCAGGTACGAAGGTTGAGCCAATTACTTTTAGATTTAACTTCAGTTCAAACAGTTTCAAACTTGTTTTACCGATCCGCGGACGAATTTAAACGTTGTAATCGAAACTCACCTTTTAATTTTTGGGTTTGAAATGTTTGGTGATTGAAGGTTTACTAAGTAATTCTTTTTGACAGTGAAAAAAGGTTACAAAGGTAGTGTAAAATTGGCATCTGAACGTAAACATTGCTTTCGCCTAATGTACAATTAGGAAGATAGACCAAAACTTCTAAAACCTATATATATATATATATATATATATATATATATATATATGGCTTGAATTTTTCAAGCCATTAATAACTTGTTTTATCAAGCGTATCAAAAGTTAATAATATTTTTTCTTACGGTTATGTTATGGTATGTTATGTTATGTCTTTTATCGTTTTGCACATCAAAATATTTTTTTTTGAAAATATGCGGTAAAAAGGCTTATTAGAGCCTTATAGGAAAACTTATGGGGTTTTGACCATAGTCACTACCTTTCATTACTTTTCCCATTAGGAGACCTGTACGCTTGTTTAAAACTTTAGTAGTATAAAAAAATATTGCTTCTAAATATTCTGTTTACACGTCCCTGAAACTGACAGCGGGACTGCCATTAGCTTTTATTCGTGTTGTAACGTACACACTGACACCCTTATCGGATGCTATTACGGGTAACCCGGATTTCTGCCTCATTGAGTCGGATATCTGTTTAAATCGATAACCGGTCGGATTACCCGTGAAATGTATATCTTGTATTATCAATATGTTCTACTTAAATATTGCTAACGTCACTTTTCCACATGCTTTTCACATTTCACATTTACAATAAGAATGTTTTTTTCAATGTTTAATTCTTCCGCTCTGCATAATTTAAAAAAGCCTACATGATATTTAATGGCCTATAGATTTTAATTATAAAACTATGTAAAATGCTTTTTTTTGTGATTGGAAATTTCTAGGATGTGTTTTGATGATCTGTGTCAATAAGCCTATGTTATTTACAGGCCATAAAACGTAGGCTACTTTTGAAAATAGATGTACATAATCATCAGAGTGCCGAATGGTTATGCGTTTTTAAAGGAATCTGGTTGTGGAATTAACTCCCGGAAAAGCTTTTTTCCTGAAGACAAGGCTCGATTGTAACCGCTTACGATGAGATAGACCGTATTTTTGTTTGTAACCATATTGGTCTGAAGAGAAAAATATCCAAAAAAAGTGTGTGTGCAATTCACACTCAGCAGAAGTGATACTTCTGAAAAGTGCTGCAATTTCTTCTATCAACGTTGATCATGGTCTATTTAAGTGTGTTATCGTTGTTGTATTAAATTCTTTATCGTGACGCATTTTCGTTTCATTCAGTTTCAAATCACAACAATTCTAAAGAAATTCACTTCAAAAATGTACACAACACAGACAAAACCATAAGAAAACTCTTGCGTTGATAGTTATTGTATTATAATTTGTTAGAATTTCGAATGACCAAGTTATTAGAACTATTGTTGGAACTAGAGGATTTGTATGGATATTTGAAACTCTGGTCTGTTCTCTTAGGGCTTGTTTGTATGAGATATATCTGATAATCTACGTATGGTATAGGAGTTGCAAGTTGTTTAGTAAATTCCGTTTGAAATTTTGAAGTCACAAATACAAATGCTTCGTGGATACTGCAAACGCCATTTTTACAAATTGTATCTTTTTAAACAATAATGACCTATGGTTAAAGTAGTGTGAGGTTTTTATAATCTGTTTCAATAACATACTGTAAGTTCTAGTCAAATATAAAATTATCTCATTTGCTTTCATCTTTCTATCTTTATTTTTCAATCAAATCTAGTATTTAGCACCTTCCATCATCCGTTGGTTATTCGTTTACTGAATAGTTTTAAATCGCTAATTATCGCCAGTCTCAATATAGACCCCTATTAGAGATCGTTACTTGTATTAGGGAATATATCCGCCAACCCGCAGTCTTTAGCTGTGATCTTCTGTAAGGTAAAAATAAACCTAACCAAATAGAAAAACTAAAACCTAATAGAAAAAAGTAGACTTGCACCTGTTATGTACGTGATGAACGCTATGTCTCATATCTCAGTGGAAGACGCAGGCAGCTGTATCACAGTCTGTACTATTACGGCTGCCAACGTTAACCTGTATATGTGGATAATTAATGTGCTGTAAATTGTTTTGTTAAAAGAAGTGAATAAATAAATTATTATCATATTATTATTATAATCCCGGTCGGGATGCTCCAGATTTTGAACAGGATAATTCCTGCTACGCCACACCTCAGCTAATTTTTTAACCGACTTCCAAAAAAGGAGGAGGTTCTCAATTCGACTATATATTTTTTTTTTTTTAATGTATATTACATCAGAACTTTTGACCGGGTAGACCGATTTCGACAAATTTTGTTTGAATCGAAAGGTGGTGTATGCCAATTGGTCCCATTTAAATTTATTTGAGATCTAACTACTACTTTTCGAGTTATATCCAATAATGCGTTTTTACTTGACGCTTTTTTCGTCGACCTACGTTGTATTATACCGCATAACTTTCTACTGGATGTACCGATTTTGATAATTCTTTTTTTGTTGGAAAGGAGATATCCCTAGTTTAGTACCGTGATAAGTAAACCAAAATCTGATGATGGGATCCCAGAGAAATCGAGGGAAACTCTCGAAAATCCGCAATAACTTTTTACTGGGTTTACCGATTTTGATAATTTTTAATTTAATCGAAAGCTTATGTTTATAATGTGGTCACATATAAATTTTATCGAGATCTGATAACTATTTTTTGAGTAATCTTTGATAACGCGTAGTTGCTTGACTATTTTTTCGTCGATCTGCGTTGTATTACTTGTCGATGTAGTTGAAGTCGGTTTTTTTTTCGTTTGCGAGCAAACACAATTATTTCAATGCCATTTACTTTGTTATGATTGTACTTTATACTTTTACATTTCTGTGCATATAACAAAGCTAGATATATTATTTACTACTTAAATAGACGTCTAGCTCAGTGCGAACTATCCTTTATGTACTGCAAGAGACTACGAACAGTTTTGTATGTCATCTCGGCCATACAAAGTTAGGTTGCAGTCTGTAAACGTCAGAAGACGGACAGCTCAATGTAGTGTGTTGTGAATTATTCTTTGAATTTACTAGAAAATCTGCAAAAGATTGCTGATGTTCTTGTATGTATTTTATATTTACTTTAAGCTCACTGGTCTTGCGATGTTCGCTATACATTTTTAGAATATTCTTTCTCTCTATCTCAGGGGAAATAACTGTATTTAATTACGGGATAAAATGTATTTATTATCCCATTTTGTATCATCGCTGCAGCGTATCGTTATCCACTGCTGGACATAGGCCTCGCAAACTTCGCGCCACACATCTCGGCTTACCGCAGTCCTCATCCAGCCACTACCGGCAATCTTGCGTAGATCCTCGCTCCAATGGGCCGGAGGGCGTCCCACACTAACTAAGGTAGGGCACAGCAGGAAATGTCCTGCTCAAAACATGGAGCAGCCCGACTGGAGTAGTACCTCGACCTTACAGAGGATCACAGCTAAATAATACTGTTTTCAAGCAGTGTTGTGTTCCGGATTTTGAGTAAGGTGATCTGCAATGCTTCTGGTGTTGCAGGTGTCTATAAGCTACGGTAATCGCTTACCATCAGGTGAGCCGTACGCTTGTTTGCCGACCTAGTTATATAAAGAAAAAACATTGCATTTGCCAACACGCGGTTTCCACTCCAGGACACGTCTCTTATGAACATAAATCATGTCAAGTGTAATCCAAAAACATTCGATAATTTTAGTGTGATGCAACCGGAATAAATAGATGGACAATAATTAAAAAAGTATGTATGTCAGCTTATGTTTCACAAGTTTTCACTTACCATATTTTTTCATACCACGAGTCTAATCTATCCGCCGACCAGCATTGGAGCAGCGTGGTGGATTAAGCTCTGATCCTTCTCCTACATGGGGAAATAAGCCAGTGCCCACTAGTGGGATATTACAGGCTGAAGCGAAAAGTCTTATGTAGTTTCTTGATAAGTGAACTTCTAAGTTAGATTTAGCCATAGTATCAATTACTATTATAGAGTTCCCACCATACATTTTTATTAAAATATTTTTATTATACAGAATTGACCTGTTACATTTTTAACTAAAGTATTTAACAAAAAAACTAGTGCTTCGGACCACATGACTGAAGTAATAATTACGAAACGTAACACTCTCGCTCTTTTTATCTTACCCAACTTATATACTCTCAAATTCCGTTGACGCCTCGCCTGATCACATTTTTCAAGTCAAGAATGCGTAAAAAAGTTTTACTTATAAAACATAAATATATAACATCAATAAAAAGTAACACCAATAAATCATACATACATTTATTAAATGATTTAATAGGCACTTACGAAATAATATGTTATTAAGTTTTTCACTATATCATTGTCTCGATAACCTACTTAAATAAAACTTGTACTTTTTAGAGTTATTAGGTGAAAGACATTAATTTATTGTAATTTATTCATTTCGTTTGCTAGACGAAGTTAAAATGAAAATAACTACATATGTAAGAAAGCGGTAAAACTAAATTGCGTTGCGTTTGAAAGGAAAAAAGTACAATAAAATAAAGATTAAATGAAATAAAAAAACCCGCCTGCGTGAAGAACAACTAATAAAAAATCAACTGAAAAGGCTGGAACAAGATAAAAGTTCACTAATTACACAGAGCCAGCGAAATAAATCGAAACAATATGAAACATTATGTACTGTACACTTCAAAATATTAATACAGTAGTCCTTCGAAGTTTTATGCAATATCCTACATAACATGCAGTCGGAGACATGCACAAAGAGAGAATAATTTGTCTTATCCTTCAATTTCATACCTCCGACTGCATATTACGTACGACGTCACATAAAATTCACTACAATGGCTTACTTATGAGATAGGGTCGGCAACGCGTTTGCGATGCTTCTGTGGTGGCAGACGTCTATAAACTATTGTAATCGCTTACCATAAGGTGAGCCGTACGCTTGTCTGCCGACCTAGTTAAATATTTAAAAAAAAAAATGAAATTCCGAACGAAAATATACGTTCGAGCCTAATTTTCGGACAATTGCAACAAATCGGACAATCCTTTTTCTGTTTATCCATTATTACTTAGACAAGGTTTGTGTAAAAAAAAAGTAAAAAGTATATATTCACAAAAAAACTATAACAGTAAAAAAGACGTCGAGTCCGCTAGTCATGATCATCAGTCATCAGCTCAGCCTAATACAGTCCACTGCTGGACATAGGCCTCCACGAGTTCGCACCAATAATGGAGTGAACTCATGTGTTGAGTCCGCTAGTGCCTGATTTAAATCAAAAATAAGTTTTTCAACAAAAATTTTCACTTTAGGGCCTTAATACTAACTAAAGCGTTTCTTAATATTTCTCATACAATGGAAAAATTTAATAGAATAGAAAAGAGACGCAAAAAATATCTTTAACCTATAAAGCGTGTCGTTGACCCCTATCGATCTGCCACATGTAGGTCAGAGGCGCATAGCCTGTCTTAATGAAGAGTCGGGACAGATATTTCCTCGCGTCTAATACAGTCTGGGTGTAATATATATGTACTTATTTATATATGTACTTGTGTATATACTAGCGACCCGCCCTGGCTTCGCACGGATGCAATGCTGATAATAAATATACTACAGAATGTCTTTATTTATAGTGTGAAGCTAGCTTATAGCATGGTTATTAACATAATAACAATAACAGTCAAATATGCGTCGTTAGATTACACGTTGTTACAGAATGCGTTGCAGAAATAATGGTTCACTGCTCGTTCCCCGTAGGTGATAGCGTGATAATATGTATTTTATATGTTGACCCGACTTCTTAATAATATTTGTGACAAATTTGAAGTAAATCCATGCAGTACTTTTTGAGTTTATCCCGGACATTCATACAGACAAACAGACAAACAGACAAAAATTCTAATAACTATATTTTTGGCTTTGGTGTCGATTATAGATTACACCCCAAGTATTCTTTTAAAAAAATATTCAATGTACAGTTTTGACTTTTCCAACATTTTATTATATGAATAGATTACGTTTTACGTGTATATTTATCAAAATGAAAATCTATGATCAAAATCAAAAATCACTGTCTATGTCTATCTATTGTCAAAAGGCTTCAATGGCACTTTCAAATCGTCATTTTACATAATTAAAACTATATTTGTTTTAATTTATAATTGTGTTTGCAAACGAAAAAAAACGACTTCAATTACATCGACAAGTAATTCAACGTTACCTACAATGAAAAATTTTCAAGTAAATATCTGTTATCAAAGATTACTTAAGAAGTAGTCATTAGATCTTAATCAAATTAAAATGAGACTACAAGACAAGTATGAACTCAGTTGACGAAAAAATTGTCAAGTAAATACGCATTATTAGATATAACTCGAAAAGTACTTGTCAGACCTCAATTTAAATAGTAATTGACACGCACCACGTTTTTATAAAAAATTTTTTATCAAAATCGGTCCACCCAGTGAAAAGTTCTTAGTTAACATACATTTATTAAATATACAATCGAATTGATAACCTCCTCCTTTTTTGAAAGTCGGTTATTAATAGTTAAGAGTAAAATTCACTCCACACAAAACTGTGCTATTTGATCCAGGAAAAAAGACGAGCGTGCTTTAGCCCACACGACTGAAGAAAACTTCTGCACAATAGGTCTGCATTGTATCTTAGATATACGAAACGTAATTGGCTAAGGGAGAAGGAGAGAAAGGAAATGTGTGCTCGCATCTTTCTTTCTTGCTCCGTTCGCCTCGTGCGATCACACTTTTCGTAACGCTCTCGTCACGCATTCACCAGCTTACTCTCCAAGTCAATCGTGTATAAAGTGGTTACAATTACAAATACACAATTGTTATTTTGATGCTCCGTGATATTTCAGTGACGTTGCAGACGCCACGGTCACTGGTAAATAATATTTCGTAATGTGAGAATCGAACGCGTTATCATAACCGCTAAAGTCAGTTCCAATGACCACTTTTCGCCGTATTTTATTTCGCCACTTTTAACGAAATTTCCGTTTAATTTTCTTTGACAAATGATACTAAGCGAACCGTATCGCTTTGTAATAAGGCCTATTATGTAACGAATATTTAAATAAACGTTATATTCCTTCAAAGGCAAGGAAAATTAAATTGTATTTTTATTTTACTACAGTTCTTTTTCGAAAATCAAGACGAAATACGTATTTTTTAACGACAATGGTCGATAGGATTTTAAAACAAAAAAATTTAAGCCTTAAAATTATTGCGATAAGGTCTATTGTTGAATAAAAGTGGGTTTTAAGGTAAAAATTTATTTCGCAGACGAAACAAGGTGTTAGAGCCTTAATGATGGCTTGTAAGGTATAGAAGTTCTTGTTAGCTTTGATATAAATAATGTTAATTTTTCCTTACGATTCTGTTTACTTTTATAAGGGCCCATTTTATGGTTTCACTCCACATTGAAGAGATTTACTTAATACTAAATATTATACCTACGCGGTTCCACTTCTGTATTATTGAATTGTAACCTTTACCTTTGATGTTTTCCAAGATTCGTTTATTGTTACTCTCCTATATGCAATATTTTTTGTTTTTAATTGTTAGTTTTATGCACACTTTTTTTATGTCACCAGGTCGGCAAACAAGCGTACGGCTCACCTGATGGTAAGCGATTACCGTAGCTTATAGACACCTGCAACACCAGAAGCATCGCAAGCGCGTGCCGACCTAATCCACAATCCCCCAGGAGCTCTGGTCACCTTACTCACCAACAGGAACACAATACTGCTTGAAAACAGAATTATTTTGCTGTGATCTTCTGTAAGGTCGAGGTTACCCCAGTCGGGCTGCTCCATATTTTGAGCAGGAAATTCCTGCTGTGCCCTACCTCAGTTAAAACAGCACATATTTTATATGTGCAACTTTGATATTTCTTTTAAATTTTCCCTGCACAACTTTTAGTGCCTCTGTCAAAAGATCGCTTAGTGATAAGGCCGCCTTATTGTGCACCTTACGCTAATTATATCGCATTAAGTCTTTTGTGTTGTTTAGCGTAGCGAGCAAAAATGTGAGTATCCTCAATTCAGTTGTCGTCTCCAGTAGACGTCGTGAAATGAGTAGTTAATCTACCCCTTTGAAGAATATTCTATCGCCCGAACATCCAATTGGTTCCACTGCAAGCAAAAGTAAAAAATTTCGGTAGGCTGTAGGCGCAGTTTGTAGTGACCCTTTTATATGTTACAGGAGGAAGTTTAATTGCAACCTCATCAGAAGGCAGTCAACACAAACCGCGTCAATTACCTTGTGCCAATATATTATAGAAGGGTAAAAATGGAATGCAGAATTAAGCAAATTCCACAAAAAGTTAGAAAATTTCAGAAAATGTAACATTTATTTAACAAGAGGGAACAAAACTTGTTGGATCAGATAATATCATAAACATTAATATAAGTATATTGAGGAAGTTGTTGATAAATCGCATAATCTGTACTTATGGAAATACAAAATATTGGACTTAATAATAAATAACCTTGTAAATAAGTATTATTCTTAACCATAACATCGCCGTTTGTGGATTTGATTCCCGCTCGGGATGGAAATTTTTTATTTGGACAAATGTTTGTTTTTGATCATGATATTATTTTCTCCTTGTGTTTCGGATAGCACGAAGAGTTTCTGTTCTGTTTGTGTATCATCATTTCATCATCATTATTTCAGCCTATCGCAGTCCACTGCTGGGCATAGGCCTCCACGAGTTCGCGCCGAAAATGGCGCACCGAAGACGCTGCTACCCGTTTTCGGCCTGTGCATTTTAAAGCCAGCAGTTGGATGGTTATCCCTCCATCGGTCGGCTTTTTAAGTTGCAAGGTGTTAGTGGAACTATGTTATCCCTTAGTCGCCTCTTACGACACCCACGGGAAGAGAGGGGGAGGCTACTGGCTGCTGTGCAAGCAACACAGCGAATGCTGTTGGTGCCTGCGGTCAAAGAAACCTGACAGCCATTGTTACTCTTAATAATTCTTAACTTTCTTAATATCCGCGGGCGACATGGGCTATATTATATTTTCAAAAAAAATTAGGGGAATTTTTATTCTGAAATTTTTGTTAAATACCCGTGCGAAGCCGAGCGAGATGTTAGTAATACATAGATAATTTATTTTAGTTATTGTGATGGTGAAGCATATGTCTCGATAGTCCGAAGACGAGAATCTCATGATATATCACTCTAATCCGACAATATATTACACTAATATTATAAACTCAATAATTTTTATCTAAAACACTGTTCAATTGCTCCTTAACTTTGTATTTTTACTATTTATATTTTTATTACTAAAAATTCATAAAGTAATTTGCCTTGGGAAATAACTACCATTTAATTATTCCTACTTTGTAAGCAGACTCGACTTCAGTTGTTATAATGTCGTCAAAGGTTTATATCACGTTCTGTGTGATCTTACTGTCTATAGCTGTTATTCTCAGTAATATTTTAAAACTGACAACAATTACTAAAGAATCGAAAAGATCGCTTGGGTATCATGAAGACACATTGCTAAATTTCACCGAATTAAGTGCACGCTATGGATATAGTTCAGAAGAACATACCGTAGTCACCGAGGATGGGTATGTCTTGACGATGTTCAGGATCAATGGAAGAAAGTGTACTAAGCTAAAAAGACCACCAGTTATTTTAATGCACGGTCTCCTGCAAAGTTCTGATGCTTGGCTCGACGCTGGACCCGATGCTGGATTGGCTTATCTAATATCAGATGCATGTTACGACTTGTGGGTTGGAAACCAACGCGGTAATTACTATTCCAGGCGACATTTGCGCTTGGATCCCGATAGAGATCCCGAATTTTGGGAATTCTCAAAAGACCAAATTGGACTTTATGATGTACCAGCTACGATTGATTATGTATTGAAAAACACAAATGAGAAAAAAATGAATTACATTGGATATTCTCAAGGGGGTGGTACGTACCTTATTATGTGCTCAGAGAGACCGGGCTATTGTGAGAAAGCAAACGTTTTTATTGGCTTAGCACCAGCAACAATTGGGATTCGCATGTCAATGGCGCTACAAGTAGTATTACACATGGCACGACTGTTCGAAGAGCTACTTACTGCAATTAATATTTACGAAGTTTCCCCAAAAGGTTCCTTAATGGAAGAATTTCTTGTGTTCTTTTGCCGTTACAGATTGCCTGCAAAATTCATTTGTGGCAATATTCTGGCACTATTGGATTCCTCTCATCCAGGATCTATAAAAGAGGAAACCATACGCAAGCTATACGCACATTTTCCTGTTGGTACTTCGGTTCGCACGATTGCGCATTACGGTCAGATATTATTGGCAGATCATTTCCAAAAGTACGATTATGGTAAAAGAGGCAATTTGAAAATTTATCAAGCAGTCAAACCCCCAATCTATAACTTCAGTGCTGTGACAGTTCCATTTGTGACGCTGTATGGTAGAAATGACAAAATGGTTTCTAAGGAAAGTATTCTGTGGTTAATCGAAAAATTACCGAACGTTCTGGAAGCTTTCGAGGTTTCAGACCCACTGTGGAATCACTTCGACGTAGCCTACAGTCAGTTTACAAAAAAAATGATCTTTCCGAAGATAATTGAATATTTAGAACGATTTAGTATAAGTTAGAAAGTAATTTATAAAATTACAGTGAAAGAAAATTATAAATAACGAATAATGATAATCTTTACAAAAAAAAATCGGGTTTATTCGAATACTTATATCTCGAGAACCGATGGACCGATTTTTGTGAATTTTGAAACCTCTGAAAATTTACGATAAAATAAAAATCAAATAAATAATCCTATAGAAAATATTTAAGGGTTTCTTAACTGTCAATCATTTAATGTTCATCCCGTCGATACGGTAAGCTCTCCCCTTAAATTGAAGAACGTATTTAAATAAAGATTTCGAATCGACAAGATAAATCCACAATAATAGGTCAATGGCTTATTATAGATTTTAATAATTGTGTTTGCTCACAAACTAAAAAAACCGACTTCAATTATATCGATAAGTAATACATCGTAAGTAGACGAAAATAATTAACAAATGCACTACGCCACTACGATTTTAGAAGATTCCCCTCAATTTTTCAGAGATGACATCATCAGATCCTGGTTTCCGTATCATAATACCACACTTAGGATATCTCCTTTCCAACAAAACGAGAATCAGCAAAATCGGTTCATAAACGAAAAAGTTATCCCCAAACATACATTAAAAAATATATATATAAATACGGTCGAATTAAGTAACCTCCTCCTTTAATATCAGTAAATAAAAAAGGATTAACATATATAATGGATGTCAAATATTTATGCGTGCGTTCAGAAATTTTATGTAAACAGGAAATTATATCAAGCTACGTAAATACAACAAACGACAAATGAACCAGACTCAATTAAAATAATCAATAATCTATACTAATATTATAAAACTGAAGAGGTTGTTAGTTTGTTTAAATGTACTAATCTCGGGAGCTGCTGGTCCGAACTCTAAAATTATTTTTGTTTTGGATAGTCCATTTACCCAGGAAGGCTATATATAGGCTAGACTAGTCAAAAAACGGCTATTTTTTTAACAATGCTGTGAAAATATCATTCATGATGATAAAAAACGTTATCTTCAATGTTTGAGCCCTTAATAATAATATTAAGGGGTGTATCGTCAAATTTTAAGCCCTTAATAATAATATTAAGGGGTGTATCGTCAAATTTTGAGCCCTTAATAATAATATTAAGGGGTGTATCGTCAAAGTTTGAGCCCTTAATAATAATATTAAGGGGTGTGTCGTCAAAGTTTGAGCCTTTAATAATAATATTAAGGGGTGTGTCGTCAAAGTTTGAGCCCTTAATAATAATATTAAGGAGTGTATCGTCAAAGTTTGAGCCCTTAATAATAATATTAAGGGGTGTATCGTCAAAGTTTGAGCCCTTAATAATAATATTAAGGGGTGTATCGTCAAAGTTTGAGCCCTTAATAATAATATTAAGGGGTGTATCGTCAAAGTTTGAGCCCTTAATAATAATATTAAGGGGTGTATCGTTAAGAGTATTGGTTTTAAACATTAGTCGCATATTTTAACTCAAAACTTTCTTTAGTAAATTGATGTAAAACAAGCCGTTTCCTTGTAATCGTGCCTTAAACATTGATTTATTTATTTTTTTCAATTTTGCGTTTCGTTTTTGTTTTTGTGATAGAGTATCAATATTCTTATAAAAAAAATCTTTTTAGATATTTTTAATTAAATTCATTCCTTTCAAAGTTATTCAACGTAGAAGCTAAATTCAATAGTAATTTATCGTTTTTTTTTCGCGTTATATATATATATATATATATATATATATATATAAAATTCTCATGTCGCGGTGTTTGTAGTTAAACACCTCCGAAACGGCTTGACTCATGAAGTTTTGTGTGCATATCGGGTAGGTCTGAGAATCAAACAACATCCATTTTTCATCCCCCTAAATGTTAAGGGTAGTCCACCCCTAAATATATTGTTTTTAATTTTTAGATAAATTGTTTATTTTTTATTTTATTATGATTTAGCGTTGAAAAATACATACAACCCTATATATTCACCCTTCTACCACCAACCCCTATTTTTAAATAGCGTGTAGCGGCAAGACAACGTTTGCCGTGTCAGCTAGTATATATATATATACATACATACATATACGGTCGAATTGAGAAAACACATCTTTTTTTGAAGTCGGTTAAAAACCTGTCGGAATAGATATTATCGCAAACATTAATATGTAATGTACATTGAGGAAATTGTTGAATTCCGTAATCCGTACTTATAGAAATACAAAAATATTGGACTTAATAATAAATAGCCTCAAGTACATTAGTTTTATTCTTAACGATAACAACGCCGTTTGCGGATTTGATTCCCGCTCGGGATGGAAATTTGTATTTGGAGAAATATTTGTTTTTGATTATTATTTCTCCTTGTGGGTCGTGTTTCGAAGAGCACGGAGAGGTGTCCTGTCTGCTTGCTGTCATAGACAACTAACAACCATTGTTAATCTTAATATGGAATGTGTCATATAATACTGTATGCTGTATATTAATAGATATAATTAATAGATATTTTATTTTAGTTACTGTTATGCTTCAGCCTTTTTTCAATAGTTCAAGAATCTCAACAGTTAACACTTTAATCTGACAATACATAATTCAAAGATTATTATAAACATAATTTTTTTTTATCTATAATACTGTTGTTGCTCTTTAGCCTTGCATTTTTTGCTATTTATATTTTAATTGTTAAAAATATATTAATTATTCTACCTTGGAAAATACTTCTATTTATTTGTTCCTACTTTGTAATCAGCCGAGGCTTCAGTTGGTATAATGTCCTCAAAAGCTTACATCGCCTTCTACGTGCTCTCACTATCTATAGGCGTTATTCTCAGCAATATTTTAAAATTGAAAATTAGTAAGGAATGGAAAAGATCGCTTGGATATCATGAAGACACATTGTTAAATTTCACCGAAATAAGTGCACGCTATGGATATAGGTCGGAGGAACATACCGTAGTCACCGAGGATGGGTACGTCTTGACGATGTTCAGGATCAATGGAAGAAAGTGTACGAAGTTAAAAAGACCGCCGGTTCTTTTAATGCACGGTCTCCTCCAATGCTCTGACGGTTTTCTCGACGCTGGACCCGATGCTGGATTGGCGTATCTAATATCAGATGCATGTTACGACTTGTGGGTTGGAAACCAACGCGGTAATTTCTATTCTAGGCGACATTTGCGATTGGATCCCGATAGAGATCCCGAATTTTGGAATTTCTCAATAGACCAAATTGGAGTTTATGATATACCAGCTACGATTGATTATGTATTGAAATACACGCGGGAAGCGAAGTTGAATTTCATCGGATATTCACAAGGGGGTACTACGTACCTTATTATGTGCTCAGAGAGACCGGGCTATTGTGACAAAGCAAACGTTTTTATTGGCTTAGCACCAGCAACACTTGGGTCTCGCATTTCATTGGCGCTACAAGTGGCATTTAATGTAGCCCGACTGTTCGAAGAGCTACTTAATGCAATCAATATTTACGAAGTTTCCCCAAAAGGTTCCTTAGTGGAAGAATTTCTTGTGTTCTTTTGCCGTTACAGATTGCCTGCAAAATTTATTTGTGGCAATATTCTGGCAATTTTAGATTCTCCTCATCCAGGGTCTATAAAAGAAGAAACAATACGGAAGCTATACGCACATTTTCCTGCTGGTGCTTCCCTTCGCACGCTTGCGCATTACGGTCAAATATTAGTGACAGATAATTTCCAGAAGTATGATTATGGTAAAAGAGGCAATTTAAAAGTTTATCAAGCGGTACAACCACCAATCTATAACCTCAGTGCTGTGACAGTTCCATTTGTGGGGTTTTATAGTAAGAATGACGGCATGGTTCCCAAGGAAAGTGTTCTGTGGTTAATTGAACAATTACCGAACGTTCTGGAAGCTTTCGAAGTTCCAGATCCACTGTGGAATCACCTCGACATAGTTTACAGTCAGTTCACAAAAAAAATGATCTTTCCGAAGATAATTGAATATTTAGAAAAGTTTAGTATAAGTTAGAAAAGAATTAATTTGTAAAATTATAATAGAACTAAATTATGATAATAACTAATAGTGGCAATAAACATTTAAAGATGACGACCAGAGTGTTTGCGCAGGCGCCCGATGTATGAGTATGATATTTGTATTTATTGTTTTAAAGTGTCATTGCACCTCTCCGTGGAGGCTGCGCGTTACTCTAATTAAATAAAAAATTCGGGAAGCACTTACTCTATATACTATATTTTTATAACGATGTATTAATATGAAATACACACTATTATGTAGAATACACATCAAAATATAAATTGTCTTTTATTTAAAACTATTATAGTAAAATAATTTAATGTCCGCACATGACAAACATTTGTATTGGCCATACAGGTGTTTGCCGTGGTCTGGGTGTTTGTGCAGTCCTTGTGAGTCTCCCCACCGTGTCTCGGAGAGCACGTCAAGCCGTCGGTCCCGGTTGTTATCATGTACATCTGATAGCGATCGTTACTCATAGTAGGGAATATATCCGCCAACCCGCATTAAAAAGAGGCCTATGTCCAGCAGTGGGATATTACAGGCTGAAGCAGGAATCGATAAAAAAAAAACGATTGAGCTTTAAAACACACGACTGAATTAAAACTTCTGTACTTGCCCCAACAGTGATATGTGAAACGTAACTCTCTCTCTTTCTATTTTCACTAACTTATATCTCTTTCTCAACTTCCGTTCGCCTCGCCCGATCCCACTTTTCATAACTAAGTTTTACTTCAAAATATCCAGAATAACGTCAACATTTTGAATGAATGGATAATAGCGGAATAACGGGAGAGCCACTTGACGAAATAAGCTTATTTTTTTAACCGACTTCCAAAAAAGGAGGAGGTTCTCAATTCGACTGTATATTTTTTTTTTATGTATGTTACATCAGAACTTTTGACTGGGTGGAGCGATTTCGACAAATTTTCTTTTAATCGAAAGGTGGTATGTGCCAATTGGTCCCATTTAAATTTATTTCAGATCTAACAACTACTTTTCGAGCTATATCAAATAATGCGTTTTTACTTGACGCTTTTTGCGTCGACCTACGTTGTATTATATCGCATAACTTTCTACTGGATATACCGATTTTGATAATTCTTTTTTTGTTGGAAAGGAAATATTCCTAGTTTAGTACCATGATAAGGAAACCAGGATCTGATGATGGGATCTCAGAGAAATTGATGGAAATTCTTGAAAATCCGCAATAACTTTTTACTTGGTGTACCGATTTTGATAATTCTTTTTTTTGTTGGAAAGAAGATAGCCTTAATTTAATAACATGATAAGGAAACCAGTATCTGATGATGGGATCCCAGAGAAATCGAGGGAACTTCTTGAAAATCCGCAAAAAGTTTTTACTGGGTGTACCGATTTTAATAATTTTTAATTTAATCGAAAGCTGATGTATGTCATGTAGTCACATATAAATTTTATTGAGATCTGATAACTAATTTTTGAGTAATCTTTGATAACGCGCAGTTACTTGACTATTTTTTCGTCGATCTAAGTTTTATTTCTCGTCGATGTAATTGAAGTCGGTTTTTTTTTTCGTTTGCGAGCAAACACAATTATTATTATGTCAGAAAAGCTTAACTAAAAACCCTTTTGAATACGGAGGCTGGAAAATTCTTCAATTTTTTACAATGAATATTTTAACGTTTCTATCGTCATACTAAAGAATCAGAGCCACCTGTGATTATCTGCAAGAATCAAATCAAGTAATCGAAATAATTATCGTGGTATTGTCGATATTTAATAATAATAAATAAATATTTACAACATACACACACGGTCATCTGTTCCTAAAGTAAGCAAATTAATGCTTGTGTTATAGGTAACATCCGACTGGTATAGCTACATTTTTTTTTCGATAAACATACATATAAATAATACATATATAAACAAATATACGACACCCAGACTCAGGGTGGGAATCGAACCCACAACACCCGGAGCAGAAAGCAGGGTCACTACAAACTGTGCCATCGGGCTAGTCATTAGTTACTAAACAAACTACAAGAAGACGTAATAATTTGTTTACTCGCAAACAAAAAAAAACCGACTTCAATAACATCGATAAGTAATACAACGTAAGTAGACGAAAAACATTAACAAACGCACTAGTCTTCACTACAATTTTCGAGGGTTCCCCTCGATTTCTCTGGGATCCCATCATCAGATCCTAGTTTCCTTTCTGTGGTAGCACCCTTGGGATATCTCCTTCCCAACAAGAAAAAGATTATCAAAACGGTTCATAAACGACGAAGTTATCCCCGAACATACATTAAATATATTGTATATACGGTCGAATTGAATAACCTCCTTTTTTGGAGTCGGTTGAAAATCGTAGCTATCCTCAGCATTTTTTTACATATACCACGAACTTTAAGTTCATAAGTCACTTGTTTTAGAAACAGACGATCGACGAACTTGAAAGAAAGTGAACAAAAGGTTATGGAATTAGGCAGTTGGAGTTGATAAGCTTAAGTTAGTTTTAACCCTTCTATTTCGTATACAGTATAAGTATTTTTACTTATTGAAATATGTATTAATGTATTTAATGTTGTTATTATTTTTAAGTGTTCAAGTACCGTTATCCTATTAAATAGTTTTTATATACTTGCTCAATTTTGACAGTTATTTTCAATTTTTTTTTTTTATCTAGATTTAGAAACTTAATCAATAGTAAAACAGTGAAATAATGTAACAGACAACTTAAATATAAGAATGAAACGAATGATGTTGAACTTATTTACTTGTTACGTACAGATATATACAAATGCTGCAACTTGCTACTGTACCAGTTTTGATGATGTTTTTGTTAAAATTTGATCGAGAACTGACAAGAAGTTTATTGAGTTAAGATTAATAATATGTATTGTAATATACATTTACGTTACGACATTTTTACGTCCCGAGGTGAACTTTGGGGACACCGGGATACAGAAGTCAAGTTACGTTACACATTCAAGTCAAGAAGAGGCGAACAGAGAAGTAGCAGAGTAGAACGATAAACTTTCTAAAGATTACTCAGAATAATAGTACTTGCAAAGATTCATCATCATCATCATCATTTTTTTTCATAAGATTCATAAAGTAAATATATTTTTAAATCACAATAGCAGCAAAAAAGCACATGGTTCTAAATTAACATGGTTATTTTTATTACTAGAATTATTTAAAGCAGGATATTTACCATATTTTAAAATAATAAATAAAAGAAAATAAAAACATAAGAAAATGTTACTCGACTTTTAGTATGTTCTTGGAGGGATGTGAGGAATAGGGTAACTGAGGTAGGGCACAGCAGGAATTTCCTGCTCAAAATATGGAGCAGCCCGACTGGGGTAGTACCTCGACCTTACAGAAGACCACAGCTAAATAATACTGTTTTCAAGCAGTATTATGTTCCTGTTGGTGATTAAGGTGACTAGAGCTCCTGGGGATTGGGTATAAGGTCGGCACCGCGCTTGCGATGCTTCTGGTGTTGCAGACGTCTATAAGCTACGGTAATCACTTACCACCAGGTGAGCCGTACGCTTGTTTGCCGAACTAGTGACATAAAAAAAAGAGTGTAACGTTCCCCATTCACCATTAAAAAGGGAGTCTCCGACCAGACAGACGATTGTTGTCGAGTTCTTGTATATATTTTTAATCTTCGGATAACTTTAATATCGTGATATAGGATACGTCAGTTCTTAGTTCGGATGTTGCGAGATAGATGTCGCTACATGTTTATTTATAAACTGTATCACTTGACATACCGTAAATTATTTATTAGTTAAATTTATACTTAGAGAAGATGTCAACAGTGGCAGAGTGGCGCCTACCTTCTATATTTTTAAATATCCCGTTTTAAGTAATTTAAGTGTATGGTTCGCCTGATGGCAAGATTGCATTAATAGCAATTAGATGCCTGTACCGCCAGGAGATCGCAAGCATGTTGTCAACCCTACCCTCGCTGTCAACACAGCTCATCTCCAGGAAGTTTGGCCACTTTAGCTGCCATAGGAACACATCTCACTACTAGACAGATGTGATGGCTATTACATGCGAATTTTTAACCTTTTAATGCTTGAAGAACAACATTACATCGTTTTATCGATATAAATAATCTTACATTAATATAGATGTATGTGTGTATGTATATTTGCATGTATGTGTGTATGTAGTTAAGTATATATATCACTAATGTTGAATGTAAATATTACAGAATAAGTTTATAGCCCTATTGTTATTATTATTAACCGTTCGTTGCTTTGACACTCTTGCACTACTGTCTCCCGCGGTAACATCTTTTTCTCACCACCATGGATAGACTGGTAGAGATCTCGTATATAAGATCTCGTGTATAAGTTCGCCCTTGCCAACATTTATTATAAACATGATGTGTAATTATGATTTTAAAGTGCCATAAAGAATATATATAGATTTCAATTCTACGGTTATTGCTGTTATGACTAATTTGTTAATATAGAGGTGTTGTCTATATTCTTAAACTTTGTAAATTACATTATTTATAGATTATTTCCTTCCAAAACCAGGTAAGAGACTAGTAGAAATAATTGTGTTTGCTCGCAAACGAAAAAAAAACCGACTTCAATTACATCGCAGAGTAATATAACGTAGATCGACGAAAAAATAGTAATACTTTGTTCGTATTCCATATAACGCGACATTATAAAATTGTAGAATTATATAATGTTCTACTGTTATTTCTAACATTTTATTAGCGATTGTAGGCAGAAATTTCATAAAAGGCCCGTCGTTGATTCGCGCGAAGCGCTGACATCGCTTATTACGGCGGGTTTTTTAGTTGAAGCGGATTTATATTGAATTACGGCTTATGTCTTTTTTATTAAAAATATGTAATGTTCATGTTTTCACACAGCTCCGATGCACGACTGGAGTTTACCCCTTCAGATCAACTGTCTAAATAGGCACAAAAAGGCTTACTAGTCTAAGAAATATATTATTACTATATCAAATTGTAAATAAATGAATCAATAACGCCATCTATCGGAACCTAATTGCGTTATTAGAAAACGTCTGAACGCCATCTCTAACAAGGTCATTCGTTCAGTAGATTTTACTGTTCAATTTTTTCATTCCGGGGCCTTAAATGAAAATCGATTCTTAAAAAGAAAACTCCAAAAACAGTCAAGTAAATACGCCATATCAGATATAGCTCAAAAAGTTCGAGTCAAATCTCAATTATATTTAAATGGGACCACATGAGAAGCACCACCTATCGATTAAAAAAAGAATCATCGATATCGGTCCACCCAGTAAAATAGTAATGAGATTAATGTAACGTTGGTCGACGTAAAATAGCCAAGTAAATACCCAGTATTAGCGAAAACTCAAAAATTAAAAGCTCAAATATATTTATAACGAATAAACTGCTACTCTCTACTCTAGTGGAATATTGTAATTTGATCGATAGTGAACGAAGTAATTTCATTAAATTTTGATAGATGGCGTTGTGGCAAAGTATTGAACATGACCACAGTCGTCTTAACATCGTCATGTAAATACGTGTCATCAAAGATTACTCAAAAATTGCTCATTATATCTCAATCATATTTAAAACGGACGACATGACAAGTATTAGCTTTTGATTTATACAAAAAAGATCAAAATCAGTGTACCCAGTAAAAAGATATAACGTATAATACAACGTAGGGTGACGAAAAAACCGTCAAGTAAATACGCAATATTAGATATAACTCACAAATTACTAATCAAATCTCAATTAAATTTGAATGGGACCACGTGACAAATAGTAGCTTTTAATTTATATAAGAAACGTCAAAATCGGTGCACCCAGTAAAAAGTTATGAGGTATAATACAACGCAAGGTGACGAAAATAATGTCAAGTAAATACGCGTTATCAAAGATTAATCAAAAAGTAGTTATCAGATCTCAATAAAATTTATATGTGACCACATGATAAACATCAGCTTGCGATTAAATTAAAAATTATCAAAATCGATGCACCCAGTAAAAAGTTATTGCGGATTTTCAAGAGTTTCCCTCGATTTCTCTGGGATCCCATCATCAGATCCTGGTTCCTTATCATGGTACCAAACTAGGGATATCCCCTTACCCAACAATAAAAGAATTATCAAAATCGGTACACCCAGTAGAAAGTTATGCGGTATAATACAACGTAGGTCGACGAAAAAAGCGTCAAGTAAAAACGCATTATTAGATATAATTCGAAAAGTAGTTGTTAGATCTCAAATAAATTTAAATGGAACCAATCGGCACACACCACCTTTCGATTAAAACAAAATTTGTCGAAATTGGTCTACCTGGTCAAAAGTTCTGATGTAACATACATAAAAAAAAAAAAAATACAGTCGAATTGAGAACCTCCTCCTTTTTTGGAAGTCGGTTAAAAAATAAACTTCATGTTACTTACATCAAAATCATTAACGTTGTAAAAAATTCTGAAAAACCAGACACATGTTATTAATCAATTAACTACTTAAAGGATAAAAAATATTTAATTACATTCTGTGCGCAAATTCATCCACGTGAATCAAACTCGTTTGTTTCTACTATTTACATTGTTCTATCTTCGACCTTCGTCATGGAAAACTGATAAAATATGTATCAATTTCAATTAAACCAGACTCTTTCCATACTAAAAAAAAAAAAAAATAATAAAATTTAAAATAACTCATTGTAAAATGAAATTTTAAATTTAAAAAAAGTAATTAAAACTGCTTTACGAATAAAAACCGTAAAAAAACATTGTATATCTAGTTTTTTAACCTTGAACGTTACTCCATTTTTATAATTAAAGTAAAAAATATATTAAAAATGACTCCGTTACAATAAACGACGTTAAATATCGTCAAATTCAATATTTCCTACTTCATAACAAGTCGTGGTCTCAGTTGGAAACATGGCGTCAAAAGGAAATGTCATGTTCAATGTCCTTTTTATGTGCGTGGCGATTATTCTCGGCAATGTATTAAGATTACGACTCACCCCAATAAGTAATGAATTTAAAAGATCGCTCGGATATCCTGAAGATTCTTTGTTAAATTTTACTGAATTAAGCGAGCATTATGGATATAGTTCAGAAGAACATACCGTAGTCACCGAGGATGGGTATGTCTTGACGATGTTCAGGATCAATGGAAGAAAGTGTACGAAGTTAAAAAGACCACCAGTTATTTTAATGCACGGTCTCCTGCAAAGTTCTGACGCTTGGCTCGACGCTGGACCCGATGCTGGATTGGCTTATCTAATATCAGATGCATGTTACGACCTGTGGGTTGGAAACCAACGCGGTAATTACTATTCAAGGCGACATGTGCACTTGGATCCCGACAGAGATCGCGAATTTTGGAAATTCTCCATAGACGAAATTGGACTTTATGATATACCAGCTATGATTGATTATGTATTGAAATACACGCGGGAAGCGAAGGTGAATTACATCGGATATTCACAAGGGGCTGGTACGTACCTAATCATGTGCTCAGAGAGACCGGGCTATTGTGATAAAGCGAATGTTCTTATTAGCTTAGCGCCTGCAGCAAGGCAGACGTACACAAAATCTTTGCCGTATAGACTTTTAACTGAAGTGATAAGTCAAATAGAAGGTGCTCTGGGCACCACGGGCATTTATGAAATTTTCGCAAAAGGCTCTTTGAGTCAAGAATTCCTTGCTTTTCTGTGTAAATTCAGTGAAATATCCGAAGTTATTTGTGGCACTGGGGAATCACTTTTCGATTCCTTTCATCCTGATTCTATTACAAACGAAACGTTGAGGATTATGTTTGGACACTTCCCGGCTGGAACATCCGTACATAACATGGCTAGATACGGACAAAGTATGAAAACGAAACGCTTTCAAAAATTCGACTACGGTAAGGAAGAAAATATGAAAATTTACGGAGAAGAACTACCTCCCAGTTACAATTTAAGTGCTGTCACAGTTCCGTTTGTGGCGTTATATGGTAATAATGATTATTTGGTTGACCCTAAGGACATAAAATGGCTAATTAATAGATTACCAAATGTATTAGAAGCGATGAAAGTTTCAGACCCTCTGTGGAATCATTTAGACGTTACGTACAGCCATTACACGAAAGAATTGATCTTTCCAAAGATCAATGAATATTTATTGAAGTACAGTGAATTTTAAAGTACATACTTTTATTTTAATAATGTGTTAGTTTGTGTGTGTTTGTGTGCGTGTGTGTGTTAAACGAGACTCTAATTAACGTTTGAAGTACTTTTAGTAATAAAATGTAACGGATGTTACATGTGTTGATTTTAATTACATCTAGTCTATGTTATGGTACGTAAATTAATTTATGATTATGGGTTTTAACATAACCATGTTCTTAAGTTTTATGTGAAAAATAAAAGTTATGAAAAATCGATATATTCGACTTAAAGGAAGCTATTGATAAAGAATCAATATTTGGTGTTTGATAGTTTTCAGGTCATTTATTCATCTTCATAAAACTTTGTGTATTCAATCATATAAATCGAGGTTTTATTTAAAATTGCAAGAAAAGTCTTACCGACTTATCTCAGTTAGATTTTGTTGCGCAAATATTTATTTTTAATAATGGAACTCTGTGGTTCTAATGATATAAAATTGATGTTTGTTCTGTAATCTTTAACACTTATTTATTACTGATTGTGATTTTTTTTTGCATTATGTATTATTTATTGACGACTATTATTAGTTGGCTTTAATGATTTGATGAATTTGTATTTATAAATTTTACATATTTCAAATTATAAATTAAAATACATTACATTTTGAAATACGTGTTTGAAATGATGTGGTCATTTTATAATAAATAAAAAGTCTACCTTTTACATATAATTATACTATGTTAACTGATATCTATTACATAAATTATTACATCATTTCAATCAATCATTTCAGCCTATTGCAGTCCTACTGAACATATGCCTCCACAAGTTCGCGCCAAAAATGGCATAAACTCATGTGCGTTGCCCATAGGGCTTTGTCGCACCGAAGACGCTGCTGCCCGTCTTCGGCCTGTGTATTTCTAAGCTAGCGGTTTTAAGGTTATCCCACTATCGGTCGGCTTATTAAGTTCTAAGGTCGTAGTGGAACTGTATTACCCCTTAGTCGCCTCTTACGACATCCACGGGAAGAGAGGGGGTGGCTATATTCTTCAATGCCGTAGCCACACAGCATAATAAATTATGACATACATACATATTGTTAGACAAAGTACTCATGGATTTTTGAATTTAAATAATATTCTCGTCTTCATCATACGTTAAATAAAACACTAGCTTAAGCTTGTGACTTTACTTACGTAGAATTGAATTATACACTTCAAACAATCAATGGTTGGAATGGATTGTTGGAAACACGTTAAGCCGTCGGTCCCAGTTGTGATCATATACATCTGATAGCGATCGTTACTCATAGTAACGGAATATTTTCAACTTACATTGGAGCATTGGAGCAGCGTGGTGGATTAAGCTCTGATTAAGGTCTGATCAGAGCTTAATCCACCACGTTGCTCCAATGCGGGTAGGCGGATATATTCTCTACTATGACTAACGATCTGTATCAGATATACATGATAACAAACGGGACCGACAGCTTAACGTTTTCTCCAAGGCACGATGGGGAAACCCACAAGGACTAACAACCCGACCGGAAATAAATATTTGTATAAACACAAATATCCACTCCGAGCGAAAATCGAACCCGCGACCGTCGGTGTTTAGGCGCCGCCGACACGGCACGCGCACCCCTATACCATAGCGGTTGAAAATTAAAGTAGATCAGTATAAATGATCACCACTATTTGTATAAAAAAGGATCATAAAATATTTGTATTTCTATCTGTTTGGACAATTGTTATTATTATGATAAAATACTTTATAACGATTAAAAAAAACCAAAAAAAAAAAAACATTTAGATGTTCCTCTGCTTGTGTTTTCATTCTACAATAAATATATTATTTATTACCTTGAATAAAATGTAAATAATATTTAAATTTCTAGGAACAAAGTATTTGCAACGTGTCTTTATAGCAACGAATAAATTACATTTAATGATAAATTTACTTAATTTTTGCGTAAGGTCACACTTCCTGGTACAGTAAGATTAATTAAACAATAATAAATTGAAGCTAACAAGAAATGACTTGTTTTTTGTATGGCAAACGTAAACTTTCTGTAATCAAATGAACTAAAAGAGAATTAAATTCCGCACTCTTGGACTGTGTCAAACAAACGTACGGTGTGCCTTATGGTGCAACCCCAGAAGCATCGCAAGCACGTTGTCGACCCTGTCCCCAATGCAGCAGCTCTGGTCACCTTAATCAAACAGGAACACAATACTGCTTGAAAGTAGTATTATTTAGCTGTGATCTCCATGTAAGGTTGAGGTAGCTAGAATAGCTAGTAGCTAGAAGTTTTAATTAGGCCCCGATTTATTATTAGTTTAACGTATGTTACTGTACCGTTACGTATGTGTGGTTTATTACTTGTTATAAGTATTCTCTATCAAGATTAAAGTTTTTTGTTTTTTGTTTGAAAAAAATCTTATATTTGAAAATGCCCTAACTTAGAAACTATACTGTGATCAAGCATTTTATATTTTTTCTTGTTTTTGTAATTTATTAAAAAAATTTTGCACGTGTAAAATAAATTACATTATTATTATTATTAAGGTTACATGTTATCAAAACATCTATTAAAATATAAAAAAATATATTTATAACATTGTACTATTGTATTATTAGTATATTTTTATAAGAAACAAGTAATTATAATACTGTTTTAGTAATTACAGTAGTAGAGGATATATATTTATTTTCCTTATTTGTTATAAACTTCGTAACTAGTGAATAGTTTTTTTATAATGATTTCATCATTAAAATTACATTATATCGAAGTAGACAATCACATTTACGCTACACTTCAGCCTATCGCAGTGCACTGCTGGACATAGGCCTCCACAAGTTCGAAATATTGCGGAATACATCCTCCAACCCCACATTATGATTCCTAAGGTGAATCCATGCAGGTTGAACTAGTAACTAGTTTTAGTATGTAATTATGTTATTATATAATTTTAATAACTAAAATTAAGGAAGTCTTATATATATACTAGCTGACTCGGAAAACGTTGTCTTGCCGCTAAACGCTATTTAAAAATGGGGGTTGGTGGTAGAAGGGTAAAAAATTTAGGGTTGTTTGTATTTTTCAACGCCAAATCATAATAAAATAAAAAATAAATAATTTATCTAAACTAAAAAAAATAGGGGTGGACTACCCTTAACATTTAGGGGTATGAAAAATAGATGTTGTTCGATTCTCAGACCTACCCAAATATGTAAACAAAATTTCATGAGAATCGGTCAAGCCGTTTCGGAGGTGTTTAACTACAAACACCGCGACACGAGAATTTTATATATTAGATTTTTAAAGGTCACCTCATTATATGATTAGTTTTTGTAAGTTACCTTGAAGTAAACAATATTTTGATATTTATTTAATATTGTTAACCTATTTCCAAAAAAAGGAGGAGGTTATCAATTCGACTCTATTTTATTTTTATGTTAATGTATGTTACCTTAGAAGTTTTTAGGTACTGGGTGGACTGATTTCGATGATCCTTTTTTAATCGAAAGCTGAGATGTGATCTCCGACAAAAAACTAGGTCAAAATTTAATTCTGTGAACCTAGACTATGAATTATGACATATTATATCGTCCAAGGCAGTCATTGAAAATGAACTTATGGGGTAAGGTCAACATAGGCTCAGAGACCCAACTTTTTGTGTTGTTCACTGCTGAACAGACATTTTATACACCTTTTTTAGTTTAAACATTTTTGAATATCATATCAAAAATTGACCTCTCCAGCGGGGATCGAACCCGCGTCTCGGACTGACCGTGTCGGCGCTCTAGCCAATTAAGCTATGGTATGATGTACCCGCTAGATCGAAATTTGATATGATATTCAAAAATGTTTAGAATTCCTAATGTGTGGGTAACACAAAAATAAAAACGTTCATATTTTTTAGTTTATTTTTAAATATTATCGTGTTTTTAGTTAAATACATCGTTTCAATTTCAATCGACCGTCCAAACTGATTTTAATGCCTCATAATATCATGAATTATTCTACTAGCTAATGTCTGCTACGTCTTTCCAATAATATCTGGAACAGGATCAACAAGTTTTATGGCCTTTGAAATGTTTTTTTATTATTTATTTTCCGACTTGGATGGAATGTTGATTAACAAAATGCTACACGCTACTTTATATTAGCAGTTCTTATATAAATAAATAAATAAATATCGACAAAATACACACACGGTCGTCTGTTCCTAAAGTAAGCAACTTAATGCTTGTGTTATAGGCAACAGCCAACTGGTATAGCTACATATATATATATTGATAAATATACTTATAAATAATACATATATTAATATAAATAAATATTTACATTACACCCAGACTCGGGCAATAACGGGAATCGAACCCTCAACCCTCGGAGCAGAGAGCGGGGTCACTACAATCTGCGCCAACGGGCTAATCAACAGATATATAAAGATTTTGTTATCAATTATTAATATGTATGACATACATGTATTGAATATTTTTATAAGTTTTACCGCCTTCAAACAAAAAAAAATAAATAAACGAGGAGGTTGTTAATTCGATTGTTTTTTTTTAATGTGTGTTATGTAACTTTTCACTGTGTGAATCAATTCACATCATTATTATTATTATTACAGCCTATACAGTCCACTGCTGGACATAGGCCTCCACAAGTTCACGCCAAAAAATAGCGCGAACTCATGTATTTTGCCCATAGTTACCACGCTGGGCAGGCTGGGCGCTGGTGACCGCAGTACTGGCTTTGTCGCACCGAAGACGCTGCTGCCCGTCTTCGGCCTGTGTATTTCAAAGCTTGTAACATAGTCCCAATTAATCGTAATTGAAATCTGACGCGTACTTTTTGAATTATGCATATTTACTTAACTATCGATATAATTATATAAACAAAATTTTTATTAGTGAATGTCTTTATTTACAAATCGGTTAAATGTATGAGTTGATCGAGAACCTTTCGAAAGGTGAAAAAAATGAAGATCTTAAGTTCAAGAACGGATAAACACCTTTGAATTTTTTAGTAACATTTTTCACGCCTTCATTCGTGACTATACCGGTTGTCTGCTTCCGTTTTATTGAGACTTGTTAACCTCCGTGATTGCACCTGTTTATTTATGGCTAGTAATAACGTATAATATACAATGGGGTATAGTATATTAGTTGTGGGTCATGTTGTTTGCTATTGGTGACATTAAAATGGATTAACAATCATAAAATATTAACATTATTTATCGTTGTGTCCATTTGTTATAAATATTCTTTGACGATTAGCAGGAAAGTGGACATAGGGTGCCAATCAAATTTTGATTGGCACCCTATGTCCACTTTCCTGCTAATCGTCAAAGAATAAAATATTAACTTTGCTTAGTATTTTTTTTAACATAAACTTCTCTTTTTGTTGCTACTTGGGCATCGACGAATTTATCAGTAAGCTGAGTAGGCTGGAGCCTAAGCAAATTTAGGGGGGGTGGGAATTATCCGAAAGTTTGGCAATTTGGGCTGTTTTTTTGTCTTACAGAAATAAAAAAAAAACTTTATTACATACACAATCCAGAAAATGAGTCTCCAAAACTAATCAAAAATTTAGATATTTCAGTACTGTATGTAATATGAAATAGGGTATCGAATTTCAGAAGTCAGTAGGGATGGCAACAATTGAATAGTCTACTGGCACCAAATTTGTGAGACCGTCACTGGACTTGTGAGTTACGCTTAAAACTAGGGCTCATTGCGTTTCGCCAGCAATTGTGAATCCCCATGCGGAATAGTATTCGCATAATATAAATTATATAAATATTTATTTCGTAGGGGTTCAGCTCCAAACATTCTCCTATTGCCCAGAAGTGGGGTGGTAAAGACTGGATATAATTGTGTTTGCTCGCAAACGAAAAAAAACCGACTTCAATTGCATCGACGAGTAATACAACGTATATCGACGTAAAAATAGTCAAGTAACTACGCGTTATCAAAGATTACTCAAAAACTAGTTAACAGATCGCGACAAAATTTATATGTGACCACATGATAAACATCAGCTTTCGATTAAAATAAAAATTATCAAAATCGCTCCACCCAGTCAAAAGTTCTGAAGTAACATACATAAAAAAAAATACAGTCGAATTGACAACCTCCTCCTTTTTTGGAAGTCGGTTAAAATCAATCAAATCCATATTTACCTCTTTATTATTTTGGACTAATTAAGAACTAATTAATTGTAAATTATCTTAATACTAGTGTTAATATAAATATTTATAGAATAATTATTATATCTACTAATTTAAATAAATAATTATTTATAGATAATTACTGTACTTGAGAGTCACGTCCGTATGGAATGGTAGCAAGTATGCGGACGGTATTTCCTCATTGAATAATAATTCTGAATCAATAATTAAAAAATGTACGAGTATTCGACATCCTGGAGAAATATTTAGAAGATCTTGAGGAGATCTTTTTGGGAAGTCATCAACCTTGCAGAAGATCACAGCTAAATAATACTGCTTTCAAGCAGTGTTGTGTTCCTGTGGTGAGAAAGGTGGCCAGAGCTCCTGGGGAGGGTGGAGTTGGTGCGCATGCAATGCCAGGTATTTTTGTGTTGTGTGGTTTGGGCAATCTAAAAACTCAACCATTCATAAGCACAAACACAGACCACGACAATCATCAGTATGACCAATAGGAATGTTCGTTTTTTTTTTTATATATATCTAGGTCGGCAAATGAGCGTACACCTCACCTGATGGTAAGCGATTAGTGTAGCTTATAGACGTCTGCAACACCAGAAGCATCGTAACCGCGTTGCTGACCCTATCCCCAATCCCCCAGGAGCTCTGGTCACCTTACTCAACAGGAACACAATACTGTTTGAAAGCAGTATTATTTAGCTGTGATCTTCTGTAAGGTCGTGGTACCCCTGTAAGTTAAACTGCTGCATATTTTGAGCAGGAAATTTCCTGCTGTGCTCAGTCAAAGTTTAGTTTGTGTAAAACTAATTAAAAGAATCGATATATCTACGAAAAAAATTTGATACGAAATTCGTGTCAGCTAGTTTACTATATTTTTAAATATATACTTATTTTGTAAGTATACTTTTGTCATTTTTATTAATAAGTAATGGAAATTCCTTTGTTTATTTCTACAAACATAGAACTATAATATTTGCCCTCTCTACGATGAAGCGGACGTTGACCTCCGATGCCGCGAACGCGAGATCAAGGCGAAGTATAATTACTAAATACATATAACTTTATACTATTTCTATTCAAATGTAGTGATTAAATGTCCGTTGTAGTATAGTGGTGGGTGAATATGTCTAAAATCCGACGATCGCGGGTTCGATTCCAGTTTGAATTACATATTTGTATTTATAACCTTCTCCTATATGGGGAAAGAGGAGTGGAGTTATATTAAATACATGCTAAGCTGTCGTTCCCGGTTGTTACCATGTACACCTGATAGCGATCGTTACTCATAGTAGGGAATATATCCATTATCCGCATTGGAGCAGCATGGTGGATTAAGCTCTGATCCTTCTCCTACATGGGAAAAAGAGGCCTATGCCCAGCAGTGGGATATTACAGGCTGAAGCGAGGTTATAATAAGAAAAAACTTTATATAAACTTTAAATTTCCTTTTAAACCAGTCAATAATAGATTCTAATATCATGCAAATTATTTCATAGACGTCATACGAAATTGTTATTTGACGCAACTTGTAGGAGCAAGTTCATTGCCAACCGGTATGATAATAATCGAACAGGTTTTATCATATTACAGGTATTACCAGACACGCATATAGACTCCCACGTTCAATTTATAAATAAATATTTTTGAGATACCGATACCAACGGAACCTTGTTCTTTAACAAAGGTATTTTGAATTTTGGTACCATACGATACGCGCATATTTGCCTTAATACAAATATTTGTATCTGGTCTGGGGCATATCCTTGCCCTGGGGCTTTTATTATTTTAAACACTTTTTTTTTTCTTTTTTTTTAATCTTATAACATACACACATGGTCGTCTTTTTATACGGTAAGCAACTTAATTCTTGTGTTACAGGTAACAGCCGACTGTTATAACTATTTTTGTTTTCGATAAATATACATAGAAATAATACATATACAAATATATAAATACAAATATTACAACCAGACTCACGCGGGAATCGAACCCGCAACCCGCGGAACAGAAAGCACTACAAACTGCGCCAACGGGCTAGTCAACTCACTATCAAGTTAGTATGTATTTGTTTACAAATATTTTATATCAAGGAAGCAAATATCTTAATTAATTATTTATCAAGTAGTATAAAGACATCGATAATCTTATTAGCATATGTGCAGGGTTATTTTTGTTTGTTTAATTAACGTTTTGCCCTTGTGCGTGTCTGTGTTGTACATGTGTCCATATGCATATGCCTATAAATTTATGAATGTTATAGATATTTATGATATTCTGTGCTATATCAGCGATCGTTACTCATAAGGAATATATCCGCCAACCCGCATTGGAGCTGCGTGGTGGATTAAGCTCTGATGCTTCTCCTACATGGAGAAAGAGGCCTGTGCCCATCAGTGGGATATTACAGGCTGAAGCAAAAGAAGCTGTGCTATATAATTATTGACTATGAAATTATTTTTATTTCAATGGCTATCTAGATTTAGAAAGCCGACAGATGGCGGGATAACCATCCAACTGCTGGCTTAGAAATACACAGGCCGAAGACGGGCAGCAGCGTCTTCGGTGCGACAAAGCCAGCCCGCCTGCCCAGCGTGGTGACTATGGGAAAACACACGAGTTCGCGCTATAATGTCTGGCGCGAACTTGGGGAGGCCTATGTCCAGTAGTTGACTGCGATAGGCGGGAGTGATGAACCAAATTAATAAATAAACTCTATTTGTAAAAAAAAATTTAGATTCTGTTAAGAATCGGCAAAAAACTCGCCATTTTGTCGTTAACATTATATGTACCTACTACAAAAAATTCAATTAAAAATCTCTAGAATAGCATAAAAATGAACATAATGAATGTAAAATATTTGTAATAAAGAAAAACTAAAAATCAATTCATTCAATTTGGTGTTATATTTAAGAAATAAAAGAACTATTGTCAGGATAATACCATTTCAGCTATAAGCTACATGCGAATCTAAGCAAAGAGGTACTTGGGCGACCCTTTCTAGGGTAGATTCCAAACCTCTTAAGACAATACTTTACTTGTCCAATCTTTTTTCGTGAATCAGTTTATTTCTTCAAGTGTTGTTTTATTTAAAACTTACTTATGAGCACCGAACTATAGTGGATACTAAACAAATGTTTGCTGAAACAGTTTTTTTGAAATTTATACTAATATTGTAAAGCTGAAGAGTTTCATTGTTTGTTTGAACGCGCCAATCTCAGCAATTACTGGTCCGATTTGAAAAATTATTGTTCCTCAATGTTAGATAGCCCATTTGTCGAGGAAGGCTATAGGCTATATATCATAATGTTAAGACCAACAGGAGCGGAGTACCAATGAAGAATGTTTCAAAATCGGTCGGTCGGTTTTTTTTTTCTTTTTGAGAACTTCCGCTGCGTTCCCTGCGTAAACAGTAAAAATTTTGCAAAAAATCATGTATGACAGAATAGTTCCTATTCCACGCGGACGAAGTTCCAAGCAGAAGCTAGTAATAAAATATTTTAACACCCGTCTTTATCATGCTGGGTACAGAGTGTCCCGCATGAGAGTAACGCAGTGGATTAACCTCTAATACTTCTACTATTTGGAGACACAAACCTTTGCCAAGCACTGTATCAACACGATGAATCTAATAATCAATATTATATACCATAGTCAGTTCAGCCCATCGCAGTCCACCGCCGGATATAGACCTGAACTCGTGTTTTACCTGTAGTCACTAAGGCGGGTTGGTGACAGCAGGGCTGGCTTTGTCGCACCGAAGAGGCTGCTGCCCGTCGCCTATTTCAAAGCCAACAGTTGGATGGTTATCCCACCATCGGTCGGCTTTTTAAGTTCCAAGATGGTAGTGGAACTATGTTATCCCTTAGTCGCCTCTTACGACACCCACGGGAAGAGAGGTTGTGGCTATATTCTTTACTGCCGTAACCACACAGTCAATATATCATAAAATGCATGTTTAATTTTGATACAAGCAAGCTCTTTATTTTTACTAATATTATATCATTATATTTGCTCGCAAACGAAAAAAATCGACTTCAAATTCGCCGTCAAGTAATACAACGTAAGTAGACGAAAAAAATTAACAAATGCACTACTCATGATTACAGCCTATACAGTCCACTGCTGGACATAGGCCTCCACAAGTTTACGCCAAAAATAACGTGAACTCATGTGTTTTGCCCATAGTCACCACGCTGGGCAGGCGGGTTGGTGACCGCAGTACTGGCTTTGTCGCACCGAAGACGCTGCTGCCCGTCTTCGGCCTGTGTATTTCAAAGCCAGCAGTTGGATGGTTATCCCGCCATCGGTCGGCATCTTAAGTTCCAAGGTGGTTGTGGAACCTTGTTATCCCTTAGTCGCCTCTTACGACACCCACGGGAAGAGAGGGGGTGGCTAAATTCTTTAGTGCCGTAGCCACACAGCACAAATGCACTACTCGTCACTACAATTTTCAAGGGTTCCCCACGATTTCCCTAAGATCCCATCATCAGATCCTGCTTTCCTTATCATGGATTTACCCTTATTTCCTTTACAATAAAAAAAGAATTAACAAAATCGGTTAATAAACGACGAACTTATTCCCGAGCATACATTTAATATATTGTATATACGGTCGAATTGAGTAACCTCCTCCTTTTTTGAAGTCGGTTAAGAACTGGAAAGATTGTTGGTTTGTTTAATCGCGTTAATTTTGTCAACTACTCGTTCGAATTGAAAATTAACATAAAGATTATATTATATTTTAGTACGTTTTCTCTTGAAACTAATGCAGGTGAAACCGCCGGACACAGCTAGTTTTAACTATAATTACGATTCAACAAAGGATTAAAATTAACTTGACTACCCAAAAGGGTAAAACAGGGTCGGATTTAACAGTTTTAATAAGAATTAAGCCATGTCAAATGTTGTTAATATTATTTATCTTGGTTGACTTAATCTAGGTAAACACTGGCGGAATTTGATATAGAACTACCTACACAAATATTATAAAGCTAAAGAATTTGATTGTTTGTTTAAGCGAGTTTTTTCAATGCGCTAATTTCAGAATCTACAGGCACGAATTAAAAAATTTTGTGTTATTTTTAATATCATATCAAAAATCGACTGTACCAGCGGGGATCGAACCTGTATCTCCGACTGACCGCGTTGGTGCTCTGGCCAATAAACTATGGAACGATGTTCCTGTTAAATTGAAATTTTTGATGTGATGATTTTATATTCGGTTCTAAGCAACCGCAGCATAATTGGCTAAAAAATTGCTTAGAATTCCCTAATGTGTGGGTAACACAAAAATAGATCGTGCGAATATTTTCTGTTATGTTATCCTTTTACGGAAAGTTTACGGAATTTTAGGCCATATAATATTTAAATTAATGCAAGTAAAGCTCGGGGGCACAGCTAGTATTGACGTAAACAGGAAGGCAGTCTGTGTGTTCATTTTACATTAGATCCTGTAATATTTAAAAAAAATTGAACGAATTTTTTTAAACTTGATGTTTATTCACGTCTAAAGCTATGCGATGTTAGCTTTTAATCCAAGAGCTCTCGGTCGCCAAAAAAGCGTACGGCTCATGTGATGGTAACCGATAATCGTAGCTTATAGACGCCCGCAACATCAGAAGTATAGCAAGCGTATTGCTGGCTCTGCCTCCGACCCTCCCCAGGAGCTCTGGTCACTTTACTCACCACTGGAACACAATACTGCTTTAAAGCAGTATTATCTAGCTGTGATCTTCTGTAAGGACGAGAGTATAAGTTAGTTCTGAAAGTCAGGCTGCTCCAGATTTTGAGCAGGGAATTTCCTGCTGTGGTCTACAATACTGATATTATAATAGTCTAAGTTAAATCCTTTTGTAATCTACAAAATTAAATACGTCGATACTAATTGTATGTTTCGATTGTGACAGGACGAGGCCAATGACTATCAAAACATCGTTAGTAATTTAATAGTAGTTTTAAATGGTATTTAACTTATAAAAACAAAGTAATAATACAAGTCCGACAACCATTGATCCCCGCTAGGGACAGATTGTATTAATACAAATATTGTGGACCTTCCTACCGTGCCTCGGAGAGCACGTTAAGCCGTCGGTCCCGGTTGTTATCGTGTACATCTGATAGCGATCGTTACTTATAGTAGGGAATATATCGGCCAACCCGCATTGGAGCAGCGTGGTGGATTAAGCTCTGATCCTTCTCCTACATGGAGAAAGAGGCCTATGCCCAGTAGTGGGATACTACAGGCTGAAGCGAAATAAAAATATATTAAATCAATTAAAAAAACATTACACACACTGCAATTTATTTGACAAACAAACGCATATCTATACTCTTTTGTTGATTTTCAGTCTGTAGTGTATTCATTCTTTTTTGTTTTTTTTTTTTTTTGTTTTTTTTTTTTGTGGCGACTACTTGTTTTTATTATTACGTATAAAATAAATTACTTACAATCTTAATAGTTGTTTATCTGAAGGTCAGTTATGTAAACAAAATTTGCTCTCCTCAGCATCTAAGTTGGTGCCCACTCGTTTGTAACAACAATACAAACTGAACCAATAATTGGTTCTCGAATTCAAAGCAAATTCATCACAGAATCTTTCATAGCTGTAATTAAAACAAGTTTAATCGATTCGTCGATACTTCGAAAAGAAAAACAATATTGAAATCCATAAAAACTTATTTCAAATTAAAACTTGTAATGCTAGAAAACTAAAGTAATTTAAATCAACGTTTGAAAAATTTGTTCCATTTATATTAACATACGTTTGTAAAAAAAAAACTATTTAAAAAAATGTTTGTATAAATTTTATTATATTTGGGTTTCCTTTAATTTATTTATTCTTCAATTATAAAAGATTTTTAGAAATACAATAGAATAACGAATACTTAAAACTAAAAAGAAAATTAATTTTCAATTGAAAACCTGTTTTATTATTTACAAAGAAAAGAAGCCTTAAAACTTTGTAAGATTATAAAAGGTTCAATTTCGTTTCGCTATGGAACTATTTCAAATTAATTTTGTCTTAATTTTTATTTAATAGCTCGTTGGCGCAGTTTGTAGTGGCCCTACTTTCTGTGCTGCAGGTTGCAGGTTCGATTCCCGCCTGAATCTGGGTGTAATGTTTGAATGTATATATTTATATATGTATTATTTCTATGTATATTACCAAAAAAAATATAACGTTATAACAGTCGGCTGTTACCTGTAACACAAGCATTAAGTTGCTTACCGTAGGAGACGACGGCCGAGTGTGTATGTTAAAAGATATTTATTTATTTATTTATTTAATATTGTATCAAAGTTTTTGCAACGATGTTCCTTATGGGCCGTTGCCCTAGCCGGAAAAAAACATCCGTAACGTTAAAAAAAGCGTAAGATGTTTGTTTTTTTTTTTTTTTTTTTTTTTTTTTTTTTTTTTTTTTTTTATAGAAGAGGGGGCAAACGGACAGTTGGCTCACCTGATGGTAAGTGAAAACAACATCCACAAACACCCGCTACATCAAAGGATTAGCAGGCGCGTTGCCGGCCTTTCAAAAAGGAATATGCTCTTCTTTTGAAGGTCCCTAGGTCGTATTTGTTCGGAAATACCGTAGGTGGTAGCTGGTTCCAAAGAGGGGTCGTGCGTGGCAGAAAATGGCGCAAAAATCGAGCTGTCGTAGACTTCCAGACATCGAGGTGATGTGGATGAAATTTAGAATTTTGACGCGATGTCCGGTGGTGGAATTCTGCTGTAGGTATTAGTCCGAACAATTCCTCAGAACACTCCCCGTGGTAAATACGGTAGAAGATGCACAGTGACCCGACATCTCTACGCAGCGCCAAAGAATCGAGCCGATCGGAGAGAATCTTGTCGCCAACGATTCGAGCCGCTCGGCGTTGAACACGGTCAAATGGAAGGAGCTGGTACTGGGGCGCCCCAGCCCATAGGTGAGAGCAGTATTCCATGTGGGGCCGGATCTGTGCCTTATATAATTGTAGGCGGTGGCAGGGCATGAAATACTGCTTCGCCCTACTGAGCACACCAAGTTTCTTCGAGGCTAGTTTAGCCTTTCCTTCCAGATGACCACGAAATTGCACATTGCTCGATATGTCGACGCCTAGTATCCCAATAATGGCTGAGGCTGTTAGGGGAGTGCCTTCAAATTCGAGAGGAACGACGAAGGGTGATTTTTTTGCGGTAAACGCGCAAACTTGTGTCTTAATGGGGTTGAACTGGACTAGATTATGTCGTCCCCATTGCGAGACTTTGGCTAAAAGAGACTCGATTTCAGACACAAGTTTGTTCCGACACTCATCGACTTGTTCCCGAGAAATATTAGGACGGCCTGTGTATAAGGCGTCCCCGGTGCTGTCGTCCGCATAACAATGAATGCCACTAGTTTGTAACAGGTCATTGATATGCAGGAGGAACAAAGTAGGTGATAGTACACAGCCTTGGGGAACGCCAGCATTGACAGACTTGAGGTCCGAGCATGCACCGTCAACAACGACCTTGATGTTCCTGTCTGTCAAAAAACTGGTGATCCATTTACATAGTTTCTCGGGAAGCCCATAGGATGGTAGCTTTGTTAGAAGTGCCCTATGCCACACCCTATCGAAGGCCTTCGCTATGTCCAAACTAACCGCCAGCGCCTCTCCCTTGCTCTCAACCGCCTCCGCCCATCGGTGAGTTAAGAATATTAGAAGATCACCAGCTGAGCGACTCCGTTGAAAGCCATATTGGCGATCGCTAATCAGCTGGTGCTCCTCTAAATACCGTCGGAGCTGGCAGTTGATTAAGGATTCCATAATCTTTGAGAACAAGGAAGTTATAGCAATTGGTCTATAATTGGACGGATCTGAGCGGTCCCCTTTCTTAGGGATCGGGTGCACCAAAGCCATCTTCCACGAGCGTGGGACAACGCCTAATGAATAAGAGTGCCGGAAAAGACGCGTGAGGACGGGTGCCAACTCAGGAGCACAAGTTCGTAGCACTAACGGAGGGACGCCATCGGGCCCACTCGATTTATTGATGTCCAACGAAAAAAGGGCTTTGCGTACGGAGCTCTGTTGGAAAATTATTTCCGGCATTATTGTATCACACCGAGGGATCGTCGGTGGTATTTTTCCGCTATCATCCAAAGTCGAGTTGGACGCAAAAAGAGAGCATAAAAGATCGGCCTTCTCCTTCGCGGTGTGGGCCAACGAGTCGTCCCTCCTGTGCAATGATGGTAGGGATGGCTTACAAAAATTCCCTTGGACAGCTTTGGCGAGTGACCAGAATGCACGAGTTCCCGAAGGAAGTCGAACCAATCTCTCCCCAATTCTGCCCACGTACTCCGCTTTTGCCTCAGCGATGACTCTTTTGAAGGACCTGGAGGCAAAGTTATACTCCTTTTTTAATGCGCTGGTCTTTACATCCTGGGACATCGACGCATTAGCCCAAGCTCGGTAGCTTTCCCGCTTATAGCGTGCAGCTATTTTGCAAGGTCGACCAAACCAGGGCTTAGATTTGCCGCCTATAGGCACCGCAGAGAACGGAATAAAAAGTTCCATGGCTTGCAGAACCACTTCGGCGACAGAATCAGCAACGATGTCTGGATCATCCAGCGAAAAGCAGATTCGCCCCCATGGATAGGATGCGAAGAAGGACCGCATTCCATCCCAATCAGCTGACCTATAGTGCCAAACGCGTCGGCTGCCCGCAAAGCGGGGCCATGGTGGGCGTGTGACTGGCACAGAACTCCGGACCAGACAGTGGTCCGACGAGCCAAGTGGAGAGTCCACGGAAACTACATAGTTGTCCGGGTGAGACGTCAGCAGAAGGTCCAACAGGGAAGGCGTATGATCTTCCACATCAGGGATACGCGTTGGTGATGCTACTAATTGTGTCAGATCATATGCTGAGGCAAAGTCGTAAACAGATCTTCCCGCATGAACGGTTGTACGCGACCCGAGCCACTCGGTGTGATGGGCGTTGAAATCACCAAGTATCACGATCTCTGCGGATGGGATCTGTTGTAGCACGGTGTCTGTAGCCATTTGTATGTGCTCCATGAGTCGATCAGTTTCGTCGTTACCGCTGTGGGACCTATATAGGCAGGCATAGACGCGGGGATGGTCGTCGCTGTCTATGCGCAACCACAGGATGGAGAGGTCCCCACCTTCAAGACTGCCGAGGCGACGAGAGCAGACATCCTCTCTGACGTACGCGCAAACTCCAGCCCGCGGTACGAAAAAGTGTTCTAATTTGTACCCCGGACAGGAGAGATAGGAGGTATCAGCTGGAGAGGCTATCTGCGTCTCTGTCAAAAAGAGCAAGGCCGGCTTCGCCGTCTGGAGGTGGTAGTGGACGGCGTTAAGATTAGTATGAAGCCCTCTGATGTTACAGAAATCCACAGTCATAGTGGTAGGGGACTTCTGCCGTCTGCTCCGTTTACCCCAGGCAGTTAATGTTTTGAGCACAGATTTGCCCCCCCCCAGAATTCGCGGGGCTGCCTAGGCTTCTGGAATCAGGTGCAGGTCCTGAGCCCAGAAGTCCAGAGAGGGATTCTCCGGTGCTATAGCGACCGGTACCCTCCTGAGGTAGTCTTTGTGTAGTCTGTGCTGCCATCATGTATAGGGGGGGGGGGGGGGAGGAGCTCTGGTCACCTTACTCACCAACAGGAACACAACACTGCTTGAAAACAGTGTTATTTAGCTGTGATTTTCTGTAAGGTCGAGGTACTACCCCAGTCGGGCTGCTCCATATTTTGAGCAGGAAATTCCTGCTGTGCCCTACCTCAGTAAAATTTATTCAGTTTCAGTTTATGTATAGTCTATATATTATGATGCCTACACAGTGTCTAATGTATAGTCTACGTGATGACTGTTATTATTATTGCAGTTTGCTGCTATTATTATTATATAATTCGATAATTATTATATATTTTTATAAATCATTGTAAATAAAATAATTGTGTTTGCTCGCAAACGAAAAAAAACCGACTTCAATTACATCGACGAGTAATACAACGTAGATCGACGAAAAAATAGTCAAGTAACTACGCGTTATCAAGGATTACTCAAAAAGTAGTTATCAGATCTCAATAAAATTTGTATGTGACCACATGACACACATCAGCTTTCGATTAAATTAAAAATTATCAAAATCGGTATACCCAGTAAAAAGTTATTGCGGATTTTCAAGAGTTTCCCTCGATTTCTCTGGGATCCTATCATCAGATCCTGGTTTCCTTATCATGGTACCAAACTAGGGTTATCCCCTTTCCAACAAAAAAAGAATTATCGAAATCGGTACATCCAGTAGAAAGTTATGCGGTATAATACAACGTAGGTCGACGAAAAAAGCGTCAAGTAAAAACGCATTATTAGATATAACTCAAAAAGTAGTTGTTAGATCTCAAATAAATTTAAATGGGACCAATTGGCACACATCACCTTTCGATTAAAACAAAATTTATCGAAATCGGTCTACCTGGTCAAAATTTCTGATGTAACATACACAAAAAAAAATACAGTCGAATTGAGAAACTCCTCCTTTTTTGGAAGTCGGTTAATACGGATGTTAAGATAATTTTGTAAACTAGTATTTTTTTATAGAAAAATCATAAAAAATGTATACCCGAATAGTTATTTTCTTTATACCTCGAATAGAACTTGAAATTAATATTTTACAAAAAGGAAATTCGTTCCTATCTTGTTTCCCAAGACCCCACGGTTTTTTTTAATGAAACGTCTTTAATTTTTTTACCTGACCTTATAATGAGAGAAAAATGGCCTGTTCACCTTCCTTCTTGTGGTAGCTTTACCGAATTGAACAGTAATCTGTCACTCAATTTCTATTATTAGCGGAAATATTTCTTTCAGAATTACGATTAAAAGACGATGTAACAAGCCGTCATTATATAAATATATTTTAAGTAAATATCTAAAAAATTTGTATATCTATCTCACGATATATATATATATATATATGTTACGCTCAGAGATCGAAAACGCTCATTGAGCGGAAAAATAGCTCACAACGCGATGTGGTCACAGTAAAACATCCACATAGCGAAATTCGTGTTATGGCTCTAATGAAAACGCGCACGACGCGTTGTGGCAATCAAAGAAAGACCAAATAGCGAAATTCGTGTCGTGGCTTACATGCTATTCGATCTCAACGCGTTGTAGCAATGAAGAAAAGTCATGACGCGTTCTGAACATTCATTGTGTTAACCATATCACGACGGACAGGTTGTTGTAACTTGTCGGTGTCGGCTCGGGTGCAAAGACGCATTGAAACCTCAGTTTTATTCATTTCTTTTCTTTTTATGAGAGTGAATTTTAATGTCAGCGCTAATTATGACGAATAAAAAAGAATTGTTTTACGATAAATTACGTGAGTTTGTGGAAACAAGCACTGATCGCAGTTTTATTATGACTACAGAAAAAGTAAAGAGAGCAAATGTAACTTGTAAGCTCTGTTTCAGAAAGAATAGCATAAACGTTGAAAGAGAATGTGCTAAATTAGGTCTACAGGAACAGGCAAACAAAATGGTTTCATTGTCTAATTTGAAATTTCCCTGTGTCGAAATTGGTACTAACGTTTTAGTTAGAGTTCCTGAAGTTGATAGAGGACGTGCAGCACTCAGGAATGTATGTGTGTTGTTATGAGTGTTAATCCATCAGGTCCTTAACAGTTAGGAAACAAGGAAAGTACACTCGATAGACTTTATGCACGTAATGAATTTACACTTTTTGAAACCAACTTTATTAACATTTGTGATGTGCCCTCAACTTCATCGTTAACACTTCGCTCAGCATCTATGTTATCGTCTGGAAGTAAGCAAGGGTTTATAATGTGCCACTGCAAAAGATACTGTATTGATAAAAAGTGCAAGTGTCGCTCCAAGAATATAAAATGCAACTCAAAATGCCACAGTAATAATTCATGTAAAAATAAATAGCAATCAAATACTTATTTTTCACAATTATAGTTATTTCTAATATAGGTGCATTGTTGTTGTTTATTGGTGATCAATAAACATTTGTGTTAAATATTTTTATTTCTTGAAAGAATTTTAATTGTCATGAAAAAATTAAAACCCTTATCATTTTATGTGAATTATGAGTAATTTACAAATGATATGAATATTGTGTGTTCAGTGATTTATTACTTAATACATTGATTTTTTTAAATATAAAGTAATCTCAATAAATAATAAATATCGTTTTATTTTAATTTATATAATTATATACTTAATATATTTGATAATGAGAAACACGTTATGCCGTGATTTTATAAAATGAAAAATATTTCTTAAGGACATCTACCAAAACGTTTCCAGCCTAGGCCTAGTAGGATCTATATCGGAAAGTAGTGTGCGTTGTAATCAAATAGTATTCCATACGCGTCATGGCTTTTTTTCATTGCCACAACGCGTTGAGATCGAATAGCATGTAAGCCACGACACGAATTTCGCTATTTGGTCTTTCTTTGATTGCCACAGCGCGTCGTGCGCGTTTTCATTAGAGCCATAACACGAATTTCGCAATGTGGATGTTTTACTGTGACCACATCGCGTTGTGAGCTATTTTTCCGCTCAATGAGCGTTTTCGATCTTTGAGCGTAACATATACATATACTCTACTACCTTATCCTGCAAATTTCGAGCCGCGCATATTTATTGATCATATCGTTTTTAATTTTTTTTTTACATAATCATTGTTCCGAAAATAGCGAATAGAACAAAAAACAGATTACATTTCGGTAATTAATTTTAAATAGGATTAAATCTAATAAACTTTGAGAGTACGTATTTACAATAAAACTCGCTACTTTGTACATACACTATACGCCAGATGGTATTCAAAATTGCATTATCTAACAACTTCACGGAACATAAATGTTTACCATACAAAGTAAGAAGCCATTGTGTGCGTTATATAATGTTTGCTTCTAAACATATGTTTTAAAATATGACCTTTTACTACTGTTATAAACATTAGTTTTTCACTGTTTCAAAGTGAGGCCGTTACCTGTTTTAATCTTTAAAAATTAATTAATTTTATAAAATAATTGTTTGCTAGCAAACGAAAAAAAAATATCGGTTCCAATTTAAATTGGCAAGTTATGAAATAAGCCGGTCAAAAGAAATAACTGAGGTAAGAAATTTCCTCCTCAAAATAGCAGCAATAGAGCAGAGGGGGTGGTACCTCGACCTAACAGAAGACCACAGCTAAATAATACTTCAAGCAGTGTTGTGTTACAGCAGTGAATAAGGTGACTAGAGCTTCTGGAGTATTGGAGATGTTTGTAGGGGGGGCATCATACATACATACATAACATCAAAAAGAAAAAAGCGTAATAACAAAAAAAAACTAGTAAATATAACACACGTAAAAAATATACAGTCTAATTCAGAGCCTTCTCCTTTTTTGGTAACTCATCCTGTAACATCCCATTGCTGGGCATATGCCTCTTTCTCCGTGTAGGAGAAAAATCGGAGCATAATCCTTCTTTTAAGTCGGTTAAAAGTACAAATATTACTAAATAGTTTTCTCGTGTAACAATTTATAAATTACACGGCTATCCGTAGCCGTAAATCACATTTCTTGATTGCGTGTCTGACACGGAGACGAGCTGCAAGTAAAAGTCATTAGGTTTTCTGACTAATACATACAATAAATAGTAATATTTACATTTGTCAATCATATAAAAATGAAAGATTCCAAATTTAAATTGAAATATTTTGTTTATTTTTAAACAGTATTTATGGCCAGACTGCGAGAAACACTCGGAGATATCGATACACAATCCCCGGAAAGGAAAACACTACAAACTGTGCAGACGGACTAGTCATAATTTTTTAAATATTGTAATAAATTAAATTATTAAAAAAATGTTTAATTCCCAATAAAAACAAAGGAAATGTTATTAATGAACAACAAACTTGAGGTAAGGACAAATGGTCTGAGAGCACGCGAGCGTCGTTCTACCGACGGGTAATGTATCTTACTGATAAAACGAAAAACTTTTTATCTGATACTTATCTGAGACTAGATCTGACCAGTGGTTTCACTCGGGTATACGTTTATAGATCTTGTTTATTAATGAGTTCCAATGGGATAGTAAAATGTGATGTTTTAGAGCCAATAGTCGTCATAACGCTGGTGATCGCATGTTCAGTTCCTGCTCAGGTAATTTGTATTTATATAAATATTGTGTCAAGTTATGGCTTTAAATCAGCTATAATAAAAAAGTATTTGTAAAATTGACAAAAATTGGTATAGGTGACACACTCACATCAGCCTTTTTTTACGTAGGAAAAATCCATCATGGATACCCTCCGACGCGGGGGCGCCAGAGGGTTATGTCAGACTCCTACAGACTAAAAAACCACCACATGTGAGCAGTCGTCCGCCTGGGTGGGGCGAGATGGGGTCGCGCTAGCATTCGCCACCTACACTCACACCAGCCTATTGCATTCCACTGCTGGGTATAGGCCTCCCCCAGTTTGCACCAAATATCCCAGTTTTCCGCAATCCTCATCCAGTCACCAGGCAATCTTACCTAGATCGTCGGTCCAGCGGGCTGGAGCGCGTCTCACATTGCGTTTGCCCACTTTCGGTCTCCACAGCAGGACCTGTCTGCTCCAGCGGCCATTTGTCCTGCGATGCAAATGGCCAGCCACTTCAATTTTATAATCTGTGTGTCTGATCATCTTTCAGACAGTAAAAATAATATTAGTAAATCCGGATATCTTTAGCTAACAAAACAGGTTCAAAATAGCTTCCTCTATATCATAATATATCCTTAATTTGAATATTAAACTTTGAATTAATGGTTTTTTCAGTACTTAAAAGCTTTGGGTTGCGTTTCGTTAAGAGCCTCAACAATTTACATTAACCTGTATCAAAAATGATCACTCCATAAATGGACCCTTTCAAGGGTTGAATTTGCAAGAAGATTCAATCAAAAATCTTAATTTACTTTCGAGTAACCCTTTTAACAGCAATTTTAATCGTCACTTTAGAATTTTAATATACGCATTATTTTCTAACGTTCACGCGAGTTTCACTCATTATAATGAAACAACTTTTTCGGATTTTATCGCGGTTTATTAAGTTTTTTAGAAGCTCGACGTTTCGGATACTTAACAGCAACCATGGTGACGGGAGGACTGACTCCTTCGGGCAATTAAAGAATTTAAAAACTCGCGATAAAATCGGAAACAGTTGTTTAATTATTATATACGCGTTTTTAACTGACTTACAATAAACAATACCTCCATTTTGCATAAGATCATAGTTAAATAATACTGCTTTCAAGCAGTATTATGTTTCTGTGGTGAGTAAGTTTATCAGAGCTCCTGGGGGATTTGGGGTAAGGTTGGCAACGGGCTTGCGATGCTTCTGGTGTTGCAGATGTCATAAGCTACGGTAGTCGCTTACCATCAGGTGAGCCGTACACTTGTTTGTTCTGATGCATAAAGCTATAAATTGTGTTGTGTGTATTTCCGCACCTCTGACACGGGATGCCAATTCTACTCGCGGTTGAGTAAGCTTTTATTTCATTAAATCCTCGTGCACTCAATTCGTGCTTCCTTGTCATTTTCCCGCCCTTCACTAATTAGAACAAAGGCATATGAAATATATTAGAAAACTAAAGCCTTAACGGAATTCAGACTTTCATAATAATTTATTACTTCGATAACAGCTGAATAGCGATTAATTAAAACAAAGCCTTCCGCGTCGAAACTAATGAAAGGATTTTCCGCGACCCGCTTTTATAATCGCTAGGTGTTTTATGGTTTGTTTATTTTGTTGAACACATATTTTTTTTAATATAAAACTACCAGATGACGACTTTGTCTGTATCCACCACTTACGGCGTGAACTCATGTGTTTTACCCATAGTCACCACGTTGGTCAGGCACACAGCAAACTTAAATCATAAAAACAGCCAAATCTTACTTAGATACTACAAATTTGTATATGAATATTGTAAGGAGTCCTCATCTTTATCGTATTAGCTAAGATAAGTCTGTCCGTATTTCTTGCATTTAGTGTATTAGCATAATCAAAAGTGGTTACATACAATTCAAGTAATACGTCTAGACGGGACGATCCTGGACCTGAGAAGAGGGCCCAGTATCACTTGGGATAAGTGGTGTAGGGCTAAGTTTCTTTCTTACGCTTTCACACGAAAACTACTTATCATCATGAACAACTGATCATCATGAAACTTTGTACACATATTCTTTGAGGTACTAGTACTAGAAGTAACATAGGATATCTATACTAATATTATAAAGCTGAAGAGTTTGTCTGTCTGTCCGTCCGTCCGTCCGTCCGTCCGTCCGTCCGTCCGTCTGTCTGTCTGTCTGTCTGTCATTTACAAAATTTATAATATTTTTTAATTACTTAGTAACAGTTATTGCAGAGCACCCACCAATTCCTACTGTAGATTTTACTGAGAAAGATTTGGCAAAACGCTCGACAGCTATCCTTTTCGTGTAAGTTACATTATTTTATAAATTTTCAGGAAATATTATTGTAAATGTAAAATATTTAAAGCAACGAGGTTAATGTTCTTGAAAAAATACCGAAGCGTTAAATTTTTAAACGTTTTATAAATATTTGCCGCCACGCGATCTGTTCACGCGATTTAAAAATTTCAAAGTATTTCAACAAATAGGGCGTCGTATAATCGAGAATAATTAACGCATTTTTGTTTATTTATTTATAAATCGTAAGACCTATTAACAAAATTTAAAAAATTGTAATTAAAAAAACTTAATTAATAAGAATAAAAACCTTTTTGGTAAGCCTGTTGTGACTTAAAAATATGCATTTTTTTTGCAATTTTTTCTCTCTCACACATCACAATCAAAATCTCAACACATCTTTTGAGTCAGATCCTTTCAATTCGCTTCAGCCTGTAATATCCCACTGCTGGTTATAGACCTCTTTCGCCATGTAGGAGAAGGATCAGAGCTTAATCCACCACGCTGTTCCAATGCGGGTTGGTGGATATATTCCCTTCATTTCAATTATAATAAAAATTTATTTTAAATGCTCAAACGTAATGCTTATAAAAATATTTACAAAACTGTAAAAATTGAACTAGACACAAAATTTCATTGAGCACAGCAGGAAGTGCTTAAAATATGGAGCAGTCCTGGAAAATACTTCGACCTTATAGAAGATCACAGCTAAATAATACTGCTTTCAATAAATATTTTATATGTATATTTAAAATCTGTGAAACTGTGTATTTGGAAAAATATTAACAAAATCATTGTACGACTTAAATGGTAGCAATTAATGTCTACACAAGTAAAACTGCGAAATACATCTAGTGTATCAATATACTAAAAAGCACCTTTATACCTGACTAGCCCGTTCGCGCAATTTGTAGTTACTCTGCATTCTGCTCCGGGAGTTGTGAGTTCGATTCCCGCTCGCTTCTGGTCTCGAGTCTGGGTGCATTATATATTTATTGATATATGTCTTATTAGTATGTATGTGTATCGCAAAAAATATATAGCTATATTAGTTGTCTGTTACCTATAACACAAGCATTAAATGCTTACGCTAGGAACAGATGACCGTGTGTGTAAATTATGAATATGTAATTCAAACTTTAATTTTCGCATACCTATTAAGATATGCTTATATAAATATGTATATGCAAACATTCATAGGTAGTATAATATTTAAAATACAATGAAATTGAGATTTATTACTATGATTACACACACAAGTCAATACAAGCTCCAAGCCATGAGCTGACTATTTGCAATTAATCAAAATACCCTCACCGGAACGCCGTGTAAGCTTTGTTTGAGCAAGCGTCGATAAATGGGCCAGGCTTATTTACTGCATTATGTAATAAATCCATGGATTTGCCGTTAAATTGGCTAGGAAGACGTTATGTTAATTTGATGTTGTACATTTAACGTCTGTTAGGGATGTTAAGGATGAAAATATATTAAAAGGAATTTGAATTGTGAACTTTTGTTCCTTTAGATTAAAATGTGTACAAAAGTTATGGAAAGTGTCTCACACCGACATATGTATTATAGTTAATTTATATACACGTGAAGTAAAAACTTTTTTTACGAAAATTCCGGGGACGGAGGAGTATGAAATTTCACACACTTATAATTTATATAGAAAAGCAGTGCAGAATCCTATTTTTATTTAATTAAGCATAAATATATATTAAATTGATAAAAGAAAATACACACACTACCATGTATTTGACACACACCCACACACACACACACGCACGCATATTATACATTTTTGTTGATTGTCAAAGTCTGTAGTCAAATTGAAATTTTTTAAAAAGGTTCGTTATTTTCATAATTTTTTGGGTTTCCTTTAATTACCATTTTTAATTGTGGCCGAATTTCGACCTCTGAGCGACCACTAGTGTAAATAAATATTGAAAAAATTTACCTTGAATTTCTTTATGAAATACGAAGAAACTTATCCCCGACCTAATATTTACAAACGGAATAATTCTAATACAGTCGACGTTGATTTAAAAAGGGTTAAAACCTATTGGTAGTACGTCTATTATTCAATTAAATCGTATTTCTGTACCACTGGGCCGGTAAATTGGTGTTTTGATGAGTTAGAAAAAAAAAACAATTATCTGTAAACTACATGCTGGGAACCGGCAGTTGGATGTGATAGCTCGCCCTAGACAGGTCGAGATACTTTGTAATGTGTATTGTATGAACATTAATTGAATAAAAGTGGTCGATGAAGAGGTGAGTGTGAGTTAGATTGTGAGTACTTTGTGTGATAAAGGTCAGAAGGAATTCAGAATTGGAGAAGGAAAGGGAAACAGGAAGAATTGGAATTAAAGGGGGCAAGGTAAGAAGGGATTTGATGATATTTAGAACACAAATTGTATAATGCCGTGAGGTGTCGGCCGAGTAGAGTAGTTCGGAATAGCACCACCCCATTTCTTCCCGTGGGGGTCGTAAAAGGCGACCGAAGGATAAACCTGGCCCAAAATCATCAGAGTCCTGGAAAAGGAAAACTTTATTTGAAACCCGGAACGGGGTCTCCGTCAAGCATTCGTGGCATAGCTCTAAAATGCGAAAGACTCCTGCAGCCCAACTGGCTCCACACGTATCGACTCGTCGTTCCTGTGGGCCTAGGCAGTGAGGTCGAGAGGGTAGCGCAGAGCTTAGGCATCTCTTGTCTAAATCGTCTGCAATAGACGGACTAAGGCCAATGAGACGATGATTGTTTATAGTTGTATATGATTTTGTGTTTTCATCTTGTACATTAAAAGATCGACTTGTAGAGGATTCTTATATAACTCATCATTTAAATTATTTTAAAGGTATCTATCTCTATATGTCGAAACCAGTCTTTCAGGGACATAAACGAAAACAATAAAGCTTCAAAGTGATATTTTGTATCTGTTGAAAAAAAAACAGATGTGTGGTTTAAGGTTTAAAGCTATAAAGATCTGAGGTGTGATCAGTTCATTTCGGAAAACGTATTGAAAATATGTGTTTTGCCCATAGTTACCACGCTGAGCAGGCGGGTTGGTGACCGCAAGGCTGGCTTTGTCGTGCCGAAAACGCTGCTGCCCGTCTATATATCCCGATATATAGTATCAGTATCTTAGGGATATCATTATTAGGGATTAGGGATAGTGGGATTATCTTAGGGATAGTTATCCCGCCATCGGTCGGCTTTTTAAGTTCAAAGGTGGTAGTGGAACTGTATTATCCCTTAGTCGCCTCTTACTATATACACATGAGTTCACTTCATTTTTGGCGCGAACTTCTGGAGGCCTATGTCCAGCAGTGGACTGTAATAGGCTGGAATAATGATAATTATTGAAAATATCTTTGGGTCAAATCAAATTTTGACTTAGTTTCACAAAAACGTAGGACTTTTATAAAATCTCTTAAGAGTCCTTAGGCCTCTTTATTGCGGCTTTGTCGCAATATTAGTTTTTATTGGACGTCTTCTAACAATTACCTACCGCCTTGACTACGTCCTCCTGAGGTTTTCCCTGAGGGCTATAATTTGGGGGTTTTCAAGCGTCGAGTGTATAGGCATCTTTTTCCTAAAGGCCGGCAACGCACCTGCAACTCCTCTTGTGTAGCAAATGTCCATGGGCAACGGTAGCCGTTTAACATCAGATGGCTTCGTCTGCTCGTTTGCCCCCAGTCTTATAAAAAAATACCATTTTTTTTACATGTCAGTAGTTTTCCGAATGTCATCATGGTATATACGAGTATAATATAAAAAAGATAGGTACGAAACTCGAATAGTGTAATTGAAGCTCTTCAAAAGTTTCACTTGAAGATTTACTTATTATATTTCCGTTTAAATAAATACGTCAATACGTTAATCTAGATAAGTCCACGTCCCCCGGCGTCCGAAATCTTCTTACATAGATATTAAAACAAGATTTCTTCTGAAATATTAAAATATAAGCACGGTAAAACTGACCGCATTATCGCTTCACAGAAATCTCTTCGAGACAGACAACCATACTGCCGTGCTTTGGAAAAAGGCAGTTGAGTTCAAAGCTTTTAATTTGTTTGAACAAAATATATGGTATTATAACTTTGATATATGTAGGTTTAGTATAATTGTGTAGTAGACGAAAAAAAAAAATTAACAAACGCACTAGTTGTCAGTACGATTTTTGAAGGTCCACCGCGATTTCTCTGGAACGCCATCATCAGATCCTGGTTCCCTTATCATGGTACTACTCTTAGGATATTACCTTTCCAACAAAAAAAGAATTATCAAAATCGCTTCATAAACTATGAAATTATCCGCGAACATACATTAAAAATATATACCGTTGAATTGAGAAACCTCCTCCTTTTTTGAAGTCGGTTTAAAATTGGTAAGTGATTTTATTTGCGACTAGCTGACCCGGCGAACTTCGTATCGCCTAACAGTGACTTTTAAGTATTATCACAAATCTTTTGTATGGGAGTATAGAAAAGTGTTGTTTTTAGACTTTTTCAGGAAATTTAAATTTTTTTTTTTTAGAATTTTTCTCTCCGTAAGAACCATCCTCGTACTTCAAGGAACATTTTAAAAAAAAAATTAGCGAAATCGGTCCAACCGTTCTCGAGTTTTGCGCTTAGCAACACATTCAGAGATTCATTTTTATATTATAGATTACTTTAGCTGTTGTGCTTGCGGTCGCTAGGTTGGTTGGCCCCGCTCATTACTAACATTTGTATCAACCATACAGATATTTGTTTTGTGTGTGTCCGGAGCGACACAGGAGAGGAGACCTCAGTTGAGTGTGACACCTTTATTTTTTTATTTTTTACAAAAGCAGTAAAAAATGGTCAATGCCTTCGACCAAATCACGGCAAGATAGAAAAATGAAATCTGAACAACAATCATTTACTGCCCCTGTCCTTAAAGTCACAGATTTTATGATCCTGAACCTTTTTCAATAAATGACCCTTTCGACGATAAAAATATTTTTTATTATGAACTCCTTACTGAGATAAGTGGGTCTTGATAAAGTATTTATTTAATAAAAATTGAGAGCATTAAGGAATTAGTGGAAACTTTACTAATTTCAGTTAATGTAATTAGTCATAATATAATAATCGAATACAAAATTGTATGTTTCTAAAATAAAATAAAAAAATAAAAATAAAAACTTTACTTTGCTCAAAAATTTAATTAAAATCGTACAATTTATGTCAAGTTTAGTGAAATTTTTATACGTTTATTTTTGGTTTTTTTGTCATTATGTTACGCCTTTGTTTATTCACGATTCATCTTGTAACGTCGCGCTACTGGGTATAGAAAGGATAATTCATGCTCAAAATATGGAGTTGGGGGAAGTACCTCGACCTTACAGAAGATCACAGCTGAATAATACTGCTCTCAAGGATTTTAGCGCTATATTATTAGTGTATACTAGCTACACCCGTGCGAATGATTCGTACGAAATAAGTATAATAATTATCACTTTACAAAATTAAAAAAAAAAAGTATTATTATACGTGAGTGGATTTGAAATTGAACAATAAAAAAAATTACCGACCGTCAATCGTGTTGACGCTGTTTCAAAATTAATGCCGTCATATATACCGTACATACAATTTTAATAATTAATTAATTTACAAAAAAAGAAGCAATATTTTTTTTTTTTTTTTTGTTGGTGCAGAGCAAGCAGAGCCGGTAGAGCAAGCAATTATCTATAAAATGACAGATAATTTATGTGGAGTAATTGTGAGGTTTTTTTCTAAAAATAGGAGGCAAACATTATTTATTTTTAATATTAACTTAACCTTAGCGTATTAATATATACTAGCGGCCCGCTCCGTGTTCGCACGGATATAAAATATACTGCCCGTGGCCGCACGCGTTAACTTTAGAGTAAAACAATTCTTCTTTTTCTAAACCATGAAAATTTCTTGTTATCTTTGGAATATCTAAATTCATACACTACATTTTTACTTATTTACTTTTTATACTATACTTATAGGCAGAAATAAAAAAAAAAAAAACTTATAGGCAAGCTCCCGCCGCCCGGCCGGCTGAAACCGCCGCAAACGCTACGTCCCGCAATTTTTAAATTTGTAACATCTTCGAAAATATTCATTTAAATCATATGCTGCAAAGAGCCATATAGATCTATATTAAATGAACGATGTATTTAAGGTATTTAATTAGATAAGGATTAATGCTATATTGATTAAAATCGCTTCGAAAATTAGCCATTATTTGTCGTAAAAAATAAATGACAAAAATTTTTTATTGTAGGATATCCATAAGAGATAGACATATACCATAGCAAAGTTTCCTGTAGACCTTTTCAATGTGTACAATACTTAGTACATTATTTTGATAAGTCTCGTAGGGTTCAGCCTGCGTTTGCAATGTAAGCGAAAAAAATGTAATTATTTACGACATCACATTAGAAACCTCAAAAATAACAGTATTTCTCCACTATTTAATGGATGTTTTTATACACATAAACGTTCCACTTCGATCACTCTATCTATTAAAAAAAACCACATCAAAATTTGTTGCGTAGTTTTAAAGATTTAAGCATACATAGGGACATAGGGATATAGGGACAGAGAAAGCGACTTTGTTTTATACTATGTAGTGATGATTATCAAAAGTATCGTAGGTTCGTATGCTCATACTAAAAATCAACCTTTTTAATGTCGGTTAAAAAAACCGGATCATTACTCTTACTTTGCAAGTTAAAGTGACATACATAAATACATAGCTCGTGTAAGCGGAATGACTAATTACCATAAGACCCCAGCCTTTCTTCAGAGGGGGATATTAAAATTTGCATACACGTTGAGAGACTTAAATTGGCTTAATGGTGTGAAAATTTATATTTGAGATACCGAGACATTTGGATAAAACAATAATCGCTTCGCTTCAGCCTGTTATATCCCAGTGCTGGGCATAGGCCTCTTTTCCCATCTAGGAAAAGGATGAGAGCTTAATCACCAATATTAATAAAATGTAAATTGAAAATATACTTTATTTTAACATAATTTAATATATTTTAATTCTGTGTTTAGATAAAATGGAATCATTAGAAGCAAATGCTCGATTATTGCAAATAATTCTTCCATTAATTAAATTATTAAATTGCAAAGCGATAGCAACCTGTCAGTTTCCTTTACTAAATTGTTATTTGTACAAATTTTCATTCATAATTTTTTATTTATTTAAAAAAAGTGTGTGTGTCAGCTCCGACGCACGATTGAAGTTTACTCCTTCAGATCGACTGTCTAAGTAGGCACTAAAAAGGCTTACTAGTCTAAGAAAAAGATTAATACCATATCAAATGGTAAATGAACGGATCAAATAACGCAACCTATAACGCACATATAGATGGCGATTATGGCGATGATGGTGACTATGGGTAACACATATGCATGTGGAGGTCCATGTCCAGCAGTGGATTGCGTTAGGTTGAAGTGATGAAGTGATGAGATGGCGTATGACATTTTAATACTCATGCCTTAAAAGTGAAAGATGCGCAGTATACGCTGTGCACCAGAACGTAACGAAGTCATTCGCTAGATTTTACTCCTCCTACTTTTTTCAAACGCCGTAAACTCTAAAAAATAACTGAAGTCAAATCTATGAATCACAGATACACAATAATATAATTATGTCACGATACATTTGACTCTTAACGTATTATCAAATGATAGGAAACATAAAAAGACGATACTCATTTATGTTTTGATAACGCCACAAAAATTGAAAATCCAAAAAAAATTGCATTCAATTTTCATTAAATCTTAAAACACCATACAAAAGCCTCAAAAGGGACGCGGTCGACCCTAAACACAGCACGGACAAGTACATTATAAGAACAAACAAAACACAGTGTAGTAGAAATAACAACAACACGACAAAATTCGTAATTGAAAAAAAAAAATGTTCCTCGCTCGCCGGCTTTCTACAATAAAATTAATGAATGCGGTTCCGTAGTCAAGAGTAACAGAGCAGATAAACTGTTTATGACATATAAACTGCGACGATAGCGGATCAAAATGAAAAGGCCCGTTTGACCGTTACACCGTAGCGCTTATACAACGAAGTCGGCAAACAAGCGTACGGTTCACTTGACGATAAACGATTACCGTAGCCTATAAACGCTTGTAACACCAGGATAATCGCAAAATAGCAGCGGATAAGGAGCTCTAGTCGCCTTACTCACCATAGGAACAAAACGTTGCTTGAAAGCAGTATTAGTTAACTGTGATCGTCTGTGTGTGTCTGTGTACTGTGTGGCTACGCTACTAAAGAATATAGCCACCCCCTCTCTTCCTGTGGGTGTCATAAGAAGCGACTAAGGGATAACACAGTTCCACTACCACCTTGGAACTTAAAAGCCGACCGATGACGGGATAACCATCCAACTGCTGGCTTTGAAATGCACAGGCCGAAGACCAACCCGCCTGCCCAGCGTGGTGACTATGGGCAAAACACATGAGTTCACGTTATTTTTGGCGTAAACTTGTGGAGGCCTATGTCCAGCAGTGGACTGTATGTATAGGCTGTAATGATGATAATGATGATGATGACATAAGTCCATGTAGGGCAACGGCCATTAAACATCAAATGGTTACTATTTACTGGTTTCCCAAAAAAATGGTTGTATTAAATAAAATTACTCGTCGGTGTAATATACTCTCCTTGTTGAGTACCTTCGAGACGATTTATTGTACGAGTACCTTCCCTCCACGAAAGTACTCCAAGGGTATTAAAGTCATGGTAGTTACTTAATTCGATTACACCTGAAGATGTATATTTTATTTACGTACAAACGTTAAGTATATATTACTTTTAGCTGACTTTAAAAAAGGAGGCCTTTAACAATTCGACTATTTTTTCACAGCACTGATTTTTGGCTGTTGCGCTGACGATTGCGGGTTCGATCCCCGCACACGACAAACATTTGTATTGGCGATACAGATATTTGCCGTGGTCTGGGTGTTTGTGCAGTCCTAGTGGGTATTCCCGCCGTGCCTCGGAGAGCAAGTTAAGCCGCCGGTCCTAATTGCTATCATGTACACCTGATAGCGATCGTTACTCATAGTAGGGAATTACTGTACTTTATGTAAATTTGTATAAAAACACAGTTTATATATAATATACATAGAGTAACTACTATATAGAGAGACTACTGAATACTATATAGGGTAATTTCTGAATTTCTTACCGGTTCTCTACAAAATTTGCATTCTGAGTCGGTGGTAGCTTCACTTTTCAAAATAATAAAAAATTTGAAAGTAATTTCCATGATACATCTGAAACCTAGTTGAATTAGGCTGTTTTTGATTTTCATTTTATAAATTTAATCTTCATACCAAATCGAATAGAAACGCGCTCAATAAAAATAAAAGGCTCTTGAAACGAAGTATTTTGTAAGCTTTCAAATGAAACCCTAAAAAAAGGCAATCCATTAGACGAAGATTCTTCGATCTTGTAAATATTAAACATTTACACCTCACGTTTTCAGAGAAATAAAATCATTTTATGAGTATTTTATTACTCGAAAATATTCATTGTTCTAGTCGCGACAAATTTCTAGTTTTTATCTTTTGTTTCAAAGAGTTCATTGTGTGATATAATTTAACCTATTTATTTTGTAATTATGTAGGTACAGTACAGAAGGAGCTGTCTTACTCAAAATTTGGGGCAGCCCGACTGGGGAAGTACCCCGACTTTACAGAAGATCTTAGCTAAATAATACTGCTTTCAAGTAGTCAGTGTGGTTACGACAGTAAAGAATATAGTCACCCCCTCTCTTCCCGTGGGTGTCGTAAGAGGAGACTAAGAGATAATACAGTTCCACTACCACCTTGGAACTTAAAAAGCCGACGGATGGCGGGATAACCATCCAACTGCTGGCTTTGAAATACACAGGCCGAATATGGGCTACAGCATCTTCGGCGCGACAAAAGCCAGCCCTGCGGTCACCAAACCGCCTGCCCAGCGTGGTAACTATGTGGAACACACATGAGATCAAACAATTTTTGACGCGGATAGTGGACTGCGATAGGCTGAAGTGAGTGAGTAGTGTTGTTTTCCTGTGGTAAGTAAGGTGGCCAGAGCTTCTGGGGTGAGTCGGTGGCCGGTTTAGCAATGGTCTAGTTCTAATCTTAGTGTTGCATGTATCCGTAGAGTACGGTAACTGCTTGGCATTGGGACCCTACGTTATTTACCCATAACACCAGTGACATGAAAATTATATTAGTAAATTTCGAGCTTTGTATAAATTTTCAACAACTTCAAAACTTAAACTAATATTACAGGATGAAAGCAAAACTTTGGAAGGATATATTCCATCACCCTTAGCCTCTATACAATATATTAACGTGATTATTCCAACTTTAACCAAGTTTTCTTTATGGCCATAGGTATACATGGAAATTGCTTAATATATTTGTAAATAAGCTTCCCATATTTCACTCTTAACGGGTAGTATTTCTAAGAAGCCTTTCTTGTTAAACAAATTGTTCAGATTATGGTTTAAGGCTATACAAAAAATTGTATGTGTGTAGCTTAATACTAGAAGTTTGGCTATAATGAATTAATAAGTAACTTCACAAACGATCCAGTGATGCGAATAATCGCTCTAATTAGTGTTCACGAGGTCAATTCCCGTTTGTGGTATATATTCTATTTACACAAATATTCATTCTGATCAGTGGTCTCCTCATCGTGCTTCGTGAAGTACGATAAATCATTTATCCCGATTGTTATTTTAAGCACCTATTCGCGATAGTTACTCAGGAAAGAGATAATTATCCACCATTTCACAATAAGCGTACGACTCGCCTAATGGTAAGCGACTACCTTAGCCTATAGACGCCTGTAACACTGCAACACTACAAGCATCGCAAGCGCGTTACCGTCCCTACCCCCAATTCCCCCAGAAGCTCTGGTCACCTTATTCACCATAGGAACACAACACTGGTTAAAATCTGTATTATTTAGCTGTGTACTACGGTAAGAGTAAAACCATATTTCCCTATTCGGGCTGCTCCAGATTTTAAGCAGGATATGTCCTGCTGTACCCAGTTTTGTGGATTTGATGCTTGGTAATCTTAAACAACATTAACACTATTACATAAATATAAAGTAAATAAACAACATAAGAGAAGATGGAAAAATAATAAAAAAATATTAATTTCGTAAAAATACAAAATAAAGTATAAAATCTAAATTCAACAATGCCTTCAGCGAGGGTTAATTCTCATTTTGCAGGCCAGCTGAGCGTTAAACGTGAGTGGATACGACAAGAGAGGCGTTAGGATGCTGAGTACAATCAATACTTTATTTAATAATGTAGAAAAAGAAACTTACAAGTAATTTAGAAACAAACTTTAGAAATGGGAGGTGGTTCTCAATTCGACTGTGTCGTTTCTTTATGTGTGATTTTATTGTTTTTTGTTTCAATTTATCCTCAGCCGTGTGATACAATATTTATTTCTTAACTAAATAATATATTTCAATAACTTCAATTAACATGCTTCGCACCTATGAGCGAGTTCCTAAGTTTGTGTATTTGGATGCGCTGAATCCAAATTTGAGGTTCGTTTGGTCCGTACACCTTCTAATTTTGGGCGAATTCCAAAAAAACCACCAAAATGTCTAAATTTTTTTTGGAGTAGCCCAAATATATTTATTATGTATTTCAATGCGCTAAATCCAAATCCGAATACCAAATTTAGTATCGACCAAACTAAAATAGGCTTATGGAAATTGGATCCTATTTTTGGCATTTTTCCGCAATGTAGCAAAACATTTGCAATGTAGACAAAATCGCGTGTAATTAATAATGAAAATCGTTCCACATTCACAACAAGATGGGGGAATTTACGGTAAACTTACCTTTAATTAATTATTGCGTCCATAATGGCCACTTTTAATTAATAGTTAACACCACAAGACATGACAGTGGCATGCAATTAACACCTACATCAATAATCATTAATTTAACCGACTACGGCGTAACGGAGTATTTATAATTTACTTAACACGTAACGGCGAAAACAATTGAGACATTTTCAAAAATTTTTCAACTGATTTTATTCATTCTTTTATTTATTAGAGTTTGATTTAATATTTGTTTGCTTTTAAAGGTTTCAGGAGGTTTGTGAGAAAGTGATTACAAAATAAAACTTAAAATCAAAACTAACTTTGTTCAAGTAGGCTTCAGAAGCACCTTTGAATCGTTATCTTACAAATTGAAATTCACTTCAGCCTATAATACCCCACTGCTGGGCATTACCTCATGTAGGAGAAGCCACCATGCTGTCACAGAGAACCTTGTTGACCAAATACCATAGGAAAACCAGGTCGCCCGATTCCAAGGTAACCGTATCCTTCGGATAAACTTCGGATAAACCTAGATCGTGCCAGCTTATAATACTTAGTTCCAGTTCATGGATATAGAGGCTTTTGTCGAGCCCGTTATACATAAGAAGGTCAATTGATGGCAGTCATTCGTAACCCGGGGATTCTGAGCACCCCCTACCTTACCATAAACAAGGCTGCTGTTAAAATCCGGAACAGTAGGGCCACCAGGAACTGCGGGCCTTAATTTTCTTTGTCTATCGATAAAAGAGATTTGCCCGTAGTCACCACGCTAGGCAGGGATGGGTTGATGCCCACGGTGTAGTTGAGATAGTGTTGGACTCTTGGAATGTACTGGTCACCACATCCCGGTATGCTAGTTAGCCCTCTATCGCCTTTTACTAGAAAATTACTTTTCCAGAGACAAATATGAGGTGATGCTTTTCTACTATGCCAGGAACACACGATAAATCATCATCGTGACCCTAGTACACCAGATTATTTCATAGTTTAATTTTTAAAGAAGACTAATTATATAATAAAAATAAATTATAAGAAAAATATTTAGTTAAGCAAAAAAGTAAGAAAAGTTATTTTTCTTGTAACAAGTACAACAGACGGGGGCATATTATTTTTGCTAACTTTTATTCTAAAAATAATAATCTTTTACAGGATAAAATCTTCGTGCCGTAATGATTTCTAAAGAAATCTTTAAAATAAGAAATCAAAATAAAAGAGATTTTATTATTTATTAATAGCTCCGCCTCACGGTTCCCCTGGGAATGTTCGAATCCCGTGAAATCCCGTGGGATGTGAGAATGATGACGTGTTGGCACAGCGGTCACAGCACTGGCTGTTGCGATTGCTTCACGGCTTCGATCCCCGCACATGGAAAACTTTTGTATAAACCATACAGATGTTTGTCGTGGTCTGGGCGTTTGTGCTTGTATTGTCTGTTTCCAGACCCCCGACACAGGAGTTAATCTTAATGGGCCGTTAAGTGTGAATCGTGTATGTTTAATTTTCACAAACTTTCGAATTTATAATATAACGACCCACCCCGGCTCGGCAATGCAATTCGCACGTAAGCGACCAAACACCCAAATAGGAAGAGAGATCGGGCCTTAACCAAATGGCCTGAACATGGCTGAACACTTCAGCAGATTTTTTATTTGAGATATTGTAATATTTTTTTTTTTCTCTATTTTGCACTACTTTGCCCCGCGTTAACATTATTTGTCAACATCATGGGTTGACTCGAAGAGTCGTCGACTCGAAGAGTCAACGCATGATGCCCTTGCTAAACTTTTCTTGTGATCAAAAGTGTATATATTTAAGTGTAATTACGAATATAATAAAAGGACAACTACTAATATAATAAAATAAAGGAGGTCAAATCGTCATCCTCGACCACATAGAGCTGACATAAAAAAGACAGAGAAGGGCCATAAATTGAAATTCTGAGTTTAGTAAACCGTTTTTCATTTGCGAGTTCATAGCTCAATTTATTTTTTGAAGGTTCACTTCATTTCACCGGAAGAAATTGACTTTTAAAATTATTTTTTTATATTTGTATATAAAGAAAATTTGATAGGTTTTCGTGTCTCAAATGGTTTAATCTCCATACATTTTTGAGCCTCGATCAATGTATTGCGTATATTTAAGAAAAATGAAAGATATTTATCTGGGTCACACAAGTCGCAGACATCAAAATTACAGACACACTAAAAGTACAAAAAGGTTAAGTCATACAAAAACCAAGGACTATGTCTAACGCTAAAGAACACGTCACTAAAAATACTTTTTTTTAATTATTTATCTAATAAACAATAATGTACTTATTTATTATCAATAGCATTTAAAAAACCATGCAGGTTTACGACAATGCTATTCAATAAAAACCAATGAAACAAAAAATATAAAATTATCACATATTCACCCACCCTCCTATTAGAGGCAAGCTAGGACTAAAAACTCAAAAGATGCAAACAACCAAATATATCAAATCACAATAGTATCAAAAAAGTAATTTTTAAGTTTATTTTTTAAATGAATTGGTGTAATACTTTCAATCAATTTTGATGGTAGCTCATTTATTAGTCTAGGCACTAAATAAGCTGTAGTTCGCTCCCGATATGTGTTGTGTATGCGCCTAGTAGTCCATAAACGGTTTTTTTTCGATAGCATGGGTGTAAGTAGGGTGTTTAACATGTTGCCAGAATTTATTATTTAAATAATTTTCCTTTAACATTATATACTTAAATTCAATGTTAACTGGTAAAATATTACAATCTTTAAAAAAAAATTAGTTCATCATCACAGTGTTTATGTCTATCCTTAAAATTTATAATGGCTTTAATTATTTATATTTGAAGTTTCAAGATTCTTTCAGTGTACGTTTTAAAAGTCCGTCCGTAGCTACTTAGACCGTATCTAATGTAAGATCCAGCAATTGCATTGTATAGTAAAATTTTGATTTTAAGCGGTATCCTCTTTTTTAATATCAAACTATTAGCTAAAAACTGGCGGAGTTTGTTGCATAATATCATAATATCACACATAACTACTAGTTTCTGTCATATTTATTCATTTTTACATAAAGTAAAAATATTTGAGAAATAAAACCTTAAAGACTCAATCGACAAATGTAATCGATGCTTGAGATTTTTTAGAACACGTGCACAATTACGGACCTCTACCATCTTCTTATGTATAAAGTTGTCGTGTCTTATGTTAGTTAAAATACTCCTCCGTAACGGGTGGACATATTTTTATGTAATTTTGGGTGCATATCGGATAGATCTAAAAATCGGCCAACATCTATTTTTCATACCCCTAAGTTCTAAGGGGGGAGATTGAGGAGGTTAATAACATATATGGCAAAATAACGTTTGCGGGGTCAGCTAGTATGTATATAGAATGAATCGTCAAAACTTATGTACAATTAAATTATTGTCACTGAAATGGAATATTCGGGAGGAATGGAGGGTTCGGGCGCTTGTGGTCTCTCTCCCAATTGTGAAATAGTTGGGAACATTCCGAATTTATATTGAAATAGTTATTGATGGCAATTGATGGATCACCTTATTGCTGATAGGACTTATATATGACGCGTGCGTCATTTAAATCAAATCGAAATAACGTATTGTAGAATTTATTTACTTTATTTACCTCATAGCACCACTCTAGATGCAATATATATTGAGCGTTAGACGCGCTTGATCATATAGACCCAACTTCAGTAACATTTACCAAGTAACCTCAAAACGTACAAGAAAATTTTGTAAGTAAACTAAGAGAATATTTGGTAGCAAAATGATTTGATATAGCCTATAGCCTTTCTCGACGAATGGGCTAGCAATCAATAAAAATTCATCATCATCATTTCAGCCTATCGCAGTCCACTGTTGGACATAGGCCTCCACAAGTTCGCGCCAAAAATAGCGTGAACCCATGTGTGTTGCCCATAGTCACCAAACTGGACAGGCGGGTTGGCTATCGCAGGGCAGGCTTTGTCGCACCGAAGATACTGCTGCCCGTCTTCGGCCAGTGTATTTCAAAGCCAGCAGTTGGATGGTTATCCCGCATTGGTCGGCTTTTTAAGTTCCAAGGTGGTAGTGGAACTGTGTTATCCCTTAGTCACCTCTTACGACACCAACGGAAAGACAGGGGGTGGCTATATTCTTCATTGTTGTAACCACACAGCTGATATAATAAAAATTATACACAATTTTACGGCACATCGCAACTTTCATTTTGAAATTTCCGATGTTTTGGTGATATTATGTCACCATAGCTAACTAAGGCTTTGTTTAAAAAACTATACTTTGTATTAACTCCCTATATTATATTTTTTTAAACGACTTCAAAAAAGGAAGAGGTTATATCTAATTTATTTTTTATGTGTGTTACCTCAGAACTTTTTACTGGGCAAACCGATTTCGATGATTCTTTTTTTACCCTAATGGTTGTGATTGTTATATAGAACCATCCATTAAAATTTGATTGAGATTTGACGAGTACTTTCTGAGTTTTCTCTATAACACTTGACAAAATTTTTGTTTACCAATGTTGTATTACATGTCAATGAAAATTTAAGCCGGTTTTTTTAACACATTTAACGTAAGGATAGATTCTAAGCCTTATAGATATGTACGTTTACTATGATTTCGCACAGCACCTGAAATCACGGTTTAAATTCACTATAAGTTAACCCTTATTTTCCTTCAAACGTAATCTACCATAAATAAATCCAAAAACAATTAAAATTTATATTAATACCTACTTATGTTAGATGTAGGGTTATGAGCATCAGTTAAACACTTGAGGGATTAAAAATATATCATTGTGGTAAGGTCGGCTGTCTATTGAATTTATAGCGCTAACAATATTAAAATGTTGCGGATGCCGATTAAAAATCGATTAAACATATTCATATCGCTGAAGTGGGTTTTCTATATAAGTTACTAGCTACGCCACGCGGATTCACCCGCGTAATTTCTGATTCCCCCTGGCCGCCCTGTCAGTTTTTGATCGGGTACACTTCGGAGAGCGTGCGCAGGAACTCCACAACCTGATTCCTCCCTGCCCCTTCCAGCTTTGAATAACCAGACGCATCGCATTACGCCACCCTTGTATGGTTGACATACCCACTATACGCACTAAGCGATTCGCTAGTACATTCTTCATGCGTATGATTAAAGAATGGAATTCTCTACCAGCGTCTGTGTTTCCGGATAGCTACAATCTGAGGATCTTTAAGTCGTGAGTGAATAGGCTACTTCTAGATAAGCGTGCTCCATCCTAGACCACATTCTCTCTTAACATCTGGTGTAATAGTGGTCAAACGTAAGCCTATCTAATTATAATTATAATTTAAAAAAACATAGGCTACTGATAGGATTTAGACAAAAATATAAATGTTTCAAAATTGTAAGTCCTTCAACTGTCAATTACAACACATTCAAATATAAAGTGTGTTTATTTGTTAGTTTACGTGATTTTTTTTTACATGTCAATGTAAAAAAACAGTAAAAAAATCTGTATGTTAAAGAATTGAAGTTGTACCTGAACGTACATATATTTAAATAGAAATAAATATATAAAAAACATATTCTTGATTGTCAGTTATTGAACAACATCGCGTGTTATAGTATCAGCTGTAGAGGACCGCAAGCATGTTATTCAAAGCTAATTTTGTATACGGATTTCGCGATCGGAACGACCCTTTCTGTCTGTCTGTTGAACCGTAAAATATTCCAATTCATCTAAAATAAGATATTTTTGAAACAACTGTAGTATATAGTGGAATACTCTAATGTAATAATGCTTCATTGATGAATAGAGTTTTCATACGTAAAGCTTAGTATTTGTAGCTCGACTCGGCCTGTAATATCCCACTGCTGGGCATAGGCGTATTTCTCCATGTAAGAGAGCTTAGAGCTTAATAAACCACGTTGATCTACTGCGGGTTGGCGGGTATATTCACTATCATGAGTAGCCGACAGCTTAATGTCTACGGGACACTGTGGGCCAGCCCACATGGGTGTCTACCTTCCAAGCTGGAAATTATCTCTGGAGAATCGAACTCAAAACCTTCGGTATTTTAGGCGCTTACACACCCCTGTTGTTGTGGTCCCTGATATGGTTAGACTATAGTTCTCTGAGCCACAATCTGAATCAAACTCCAACTATACCGTCACTGGTGAGAACGGATGTCAGCGAAATATACTCAAACTGTAAAACTGATGAAACAGACGCGTTTTCTCTCAACGTTTTCACAGAAATGTTATTAAATATTTAAGTCACGAGAGCACATTTTCCTAAAATGTTCATCGTATCTTCCTAAAGATCGTTTTTATAATATGCGATACGATATTTTCGTCTCTAAAATTTATTTTCGTTCAATCATAATATAAAAAGAAATAAGATTGATAGTCATGAATTACGAGTGTATGTGCATTTTACCTCTGATATTTACAATAATTCAAATATGTGAGCTGTGTTGCTTTATTTCTGCTTTAATTGATCGTTTTTTTGGCTTTAAACAATTAATATATATATAATATTTGACTTTATCTGTGCATATAAATCACGATGAAATATGCTAACAATATTTTCACACCTAGAAAGTAATTGCGGTTACATAGTCAAAAAACATATCGCAGCACGATATATCGTGTCGTATGGTGTTAGTTGCTCAGAGAAAAATATTTAATGTACATATCCCTCATTTGTGTAAATGGAACCAGCGCTAATAACCACTTGAAACGTTTAAATTGATTCCTTTTGCAATATTTTTTGGAAAATGAGGTACATTAGACCTGAGAAATTACCTACCAATGGGATATTTTTTGTAAAACAATAAAACAAGATCCATCCACATATATAAAAGAGTACTTGCGGAGTTTCTTACCGACTCTTCTCCACAGAATCTGCATTCCGAATCGGTGTTAACTTCACATTAGCTGTAACTAATTAAATAAAAAGTTATTAAATTTAAATTTGTAAAATTATGACTCAAAAGTGCTTTTAACTTCAATTAAAAAAATAATAGTTTATATTTTAATACTGATTTAAAGTAGAAGAGTGTGTGGGTCTTCCTGGCAGGCCCGAGGGTCTGTCCGGGTACGGGCTATGAGGTTACCCTCTTTACCCGGGCTTTCTTCACCGGGGCTTCACCTCTGGGGTCACATGCTTTCGGCCCTATTGGGCCAGGGTCATAATGCCCTTGGGGTCTTCGCCTTAATTATTGTTTCCTCATCTCATCTTCCGTCTGTTGGTCAGTCCTGGTCTAAATGGGTCTCTCCTTTGGTCTGGCTATGTCGGGATGTCCTCCCCCTCGTCGTCCAGATTGTCGCCACCACTGTCCGCGCTGGGTCGGCCCGGTGGTGGTTGCAGGAGCTCGCGAGGACGCCCTTCCGGCGGTCTCGCGTGTAGCGTGGCAATCCCGTGGAGGTGTACGCACGCACCCCTGTCCGCGCGGGCGAACATGGCGCGCGCAATGCTGCGGACGTACTCCTCCACGGTGAGCGTCCTGGTGTCTCGATGGAGCACGTCATTCTTGTCGTACCACGGAGTAAAGTAGAAGACAGACTAAGTGCAGTGGTTACGGCTGCTGTCTAATAGATGGATAGCGTCGCAAGTATGATCACTGCATAGATGTGACAATTGTTTGTATAGGCCAGATGTTTGTTAGAATTCAGGCGTTTGCGTTTGTGTTTTGTTTTTCTGGATTACAAACACAAAATTCTGTTTTCGATCTCGTCTTATTGCGTTGTCTATCTATAAATCTATCTAAAGAATAGTTTACTTAATGTTTGAAATACAGGATTTGCCCTTAATTTAGTTTTAATCAATATTATTAAATATCAAAGATATATAATCGATTGAAAACGAGTGTTTTAAGTAAAATTTAAAATTACAAAACTTTCATTCAAAGTTAAGCTCGGAAAGCCTACACCTAACCTTTTAAAACTTTCTTAAATACTTAGAAAGTTTCCTATTGTTTTTTTTTATACCTCGCACAAATTTTTTATATAATATTACAAAATATTATTTCCAAGTTGGCGTACATAATCTCTTTTCATAATGTCATGTCATGCTGTTCTCCTTCTGATCATCACTCTTTAATATCTAAGATTTTATTTTTGTGTTACCCACATTAGGAATTCTAAACATTTTTTGAATATCATATCAAAAATTGACCGCTCCAGCGGGGTTAGTCCGACGTACCGTGTCGGCGCTCTAGCCAATTAAGCTATGGAACGATACACCCGCTCGAGCGAAATTTTCGATATGATAATTTTAAATTACGGTTTAAGCGAACCGTGGCGCCGTCTATAGTGAGCTCTTTACAGAAACCCGTAACTATTCAAAGTTTCATATTACAATGAAAATCTTTGACAGGAGACGACACCGTGCTATTTTTAATATCTAAGATTTTATTTTTGTGTTACCCACATTAGGAATTCTAAACATTTTTTGAATATCATATCAAAAATTGACCGCTCCAGCGGGGTTCGAACCCGCGTCTCCGACGTACCGTGTCGGCGCTCTAGTCAATTAAGCTATGGAACGATACACCCGCTCGAGCGAAATTTTCGATATGATAATTTTAAATTACGGTTTAAGCGAACCGTGGCGCCGTCTATAGTGAGCTCTTTACAGAAACCCGTAACTATTCAAAGTTTCATATTACAATGAAAATCTTTGACAGGAGACGACACCGTGCTATTTTTAATATCTAAGATTTTATTTTTGTCTTACCCACATTAGGAATTCTAAACATTTTTTGAATATCATATCAAAAATTGACCGCTCCAGCGGGGTTCGAACCCGCGTCTCCGACGTACCGTGTCGGCGCTCTAGCCAATTAAGCTATGGAACGATACACCCGCTCGAGCGAAATTTTTCGATATGATAATTTTAAATTACGGTTTAAGCGAACCGTGGCGCCGTCTATAGTGAGCTCTTTACAGAAACCCGTAACTATTCAAAGTTTCATATTACAATGAAAATCTTTGACAAGAGACGACACCGTGCTATTTTTAATATCTAAGATTTTATTTTTGTGTTACCCACATTAGGAATTCTAAACATTTTTTGAATATCATATCAAAAATTGACCGCTCCAGCGGGGTTCGAACCCGCGTCTCCGACGTACCGTGTCGGCGCTCTAGCCAATTAAGCTATGGAACGATACAAATTTTTGATATGATATTCAAAAAATGTTTAGAATTCCTAATGTGGGTAACACAAAAATAAAATCTTAGATATTAAAAATAGCACGGTGTCGTCTCCTGTCAAAGATTTTCATTGTAATATGAAACTTTGAATAGTTACGGGTTTCTGTAAAGAGCTCACTATAGACAGCGCCACGGTTCGCTTAAACCGTAATTTAAAATTATCATATCGAAAATTTCGCTCGAGCGGGTGTATCGTTCCATAGCTTAATTGGCTAGAGCGCCGACACGGTACGTCGGAGACGCGGGTTCGAACCCCGCTGGAGCGGTCAATTTTTGATATGATATTCAAAAAACATCACTCTTTAAGTTGAAATTTTAACAGATTTTCGAAATGTGACACTACTTCCTGGCCAGTAAAATCAATTACATTGTTCAACATTAATAGCTTTGAGTTAATTCATAAGTTAAATGGCTTTTGTTACATTTTCAAAATATTCCACATTCATTATATATATTAATACGCTAAGGTGGGTAACATGTTTGCATTCTTTTTAGAAAAAACCTCACAATAACTCCACATAAATTAATTATCATTTTATAGATAATTGCTTGCTCTACTGACACCCAAAACTAAAAAATTTATTATTGCTTTTCTTTTTGTAAATTAATTAATTATTAAAATTATATTATATGACGGCTTTGATTTTGAAACAACATCAATATGATAAATAAAAAAATAAAAATAAAAAAAATTAGTAAATTTTTCGTGAAATTTCAGGCTATTTTTTTCCTCAAATCAACGCGGGTGAAACCGCGGGGCCCTAGCTAGTATATGAATAAATCGTGAAAAATATATTTTGACACGGCGTACATTCACCAATGCATTAGCTGATACTACTGTAGTATTTAGCTGGGAAAAGATCTTCACAGAAGAAAAGGTCTTTACCAAGGCAAAGCGTAATAAAGGGCTGATAAAGAATAGTATTGCTGAATAAAAGGTAACTCTTAGTAAAACGTATCATTGTCCACAGGTCGTCGTCATGGGCAGTAGCACCACATCAGATAAAACCATCAACACGAGCACCGACTCCGCAGCCACCGCCCTCACCTCCGTCACCGGCACAGACGACTCCATGGACGCTGAACCTGACCTCATCGACGCCGACCCACCCCAGCTCCCCCAACCTGAACCCCCTCAAAACCCACCCAGCACCGCACCCCCTCATTATCACCGTGCACAAAACAGCTGCGAATTTGAGGCCCCTTCGTATACGATTCCCCAATCTGCAACCGATACTCTCGAATCTCCTAGACCAGGCCCAGCGAGATTCATCTTCGACGTACCCTTGCCCGATCCGAAGAAAAATGAAAAACCTCGCAATAAAATACAAGTAAACCAGGCAAACCAAGGCGGGCCGTCCACTTCGATACAAATACCTTACGACCCGAAAGTTGAAACGCCAAAGAGTCCAAAAGCTAATCAAGTTAAATATGAAACACATTTTGATTTTGAACCTGAAGCGGTCAAGAGACGAGGCAGCGAAACACGGTTGAAAAATAAGCAGAAGTTTGACAAACAGGAGTATTACAAGGATGAGGTTGCGAAGTTAAGGAGACAGTTGGAAGGTACGGAAGTTTTTACGGCAACTACGCGGAGAAGATCGTCCACGCACCAACATTCTGTTCCACCTCCTTCTTCTAGAAGACAGTCGACAGGTAAGAATCTTAAAAACTTTATTTTCTAATGTTTATGCAAATTTCACTCATTGAGCTACTTACTAATTTACTTTTTACACTGTGTTTTCAACTTTGCTATTGTGAATATTATTAGCTGTAATCGTAGTCCAAACATGAAATATTAGGTAATCTAATCAATTTACAACTACAGAATAATAAAACCATATCTTCGTGTGTTCAATCATAAAACTTACATAGGATTTAATGGACTGCCTAAATAATCTTTTCTAAGGAAAGAGATTTGTACATTTAGTCTTTGAGTATGACATCAAAACCACATTTGCATTGGCGTATATACTCTGCAATGTTTGCTCTGATGTACAATCAAATGATAATAAATTTTAAGCTTTCTAGAAATTTCTAAATAGTTTAATCCTTCATAATTATTTAGTTGACTAGTTGATAGTTTAAGCGATAAAATTTTGAAGTACCACTGCGATATTTTTGAAGAAGAACTTCTATACGCACGCTTGACTAAGAGAGTAAGCTGGTGAATGCGTGACGAGAGCGTTACGAAAAGTGTGATCGGGCGAAGCGAATGGAAGTTGAGAGGGAGATATATGTTAGTTAAGATAGAAGGAGAGAGACTTACGTTTCGTATATTACTGTAGGGGCAAGAGAGAACTGCGAGCACCTGAAGCTAAGGAAGTTCTACTTCAGTCGTGTGGTCTAAAGCACACTCGTTTTTTGTGTGTCAAGGCTTACCATACGATTAAAAGTTTTTGATTAAAGCATGTTCGTTGATTAAACTTATTTTTAACCGACTTCGAAAAAGGAGGAGGTTACTCAATTCGACCGGTTCGGGGATAACTTCGTCGTTTATGTATCGATTTTGATAATTCTTTTTTGTTGCAAAGGAGATATAACATGGGTAGTGCCATGATAAGGAAACCAGGATCTGATGATGGGGTCCCAAAGAAATCGAGGGAAACTTTAAAATCCGCATAACTTTTTACTAGGTGTACCGATTTACCGATACCGATGATTTTTAATTTAATCGAAAGCCGATGTTTATCATGTGGTCACATTTAAATTTCATCGAGATCTGATTACAACTTTTGAAGTAATCTTTGATAATGCGTATTTACTTAACTATTTTTTCGTCTACCTACGTTGTATTACTTGTCGATATAATTGAAGTCGAGACCTGGGCTGTCCTGGACTCTCTGCAGAGATGTCATATCGACTGGCGATATATCGAGGTACTGAAATCTATGTACGACGCGGCGACGATGACCGTTCATGTCAATGACCAAAGAACAAGCCCTATTTCCCTCCGGCGTGGGGTAAGACAGGGGGATGTAATAGCACCGAAACTGTTTACCACTGCGCTAGAGGATGTTTTTAAGACCTTGGATTGGGGGGAACGAGGCATCAACGTCAACGGTGAATTCATCTCTCACCTTCGTTTTGTCGACGATATTGTCATCTTTGCGGAGACGCTGGATGAGTTAGGCCAAATGCTGGCCGGCCTAAACGAGTCCTCCCGACGTGTCGGTCTCTGTATGAACTTGGATAAGACGAAAGTTATGTTTAACGACCAAGTCATACCGATACCGGTATCGATCGATGGTACCCTTCTCGAAGTTGTTCAGGATTATATTTACCTAGGCCATACTATCCAACTAGGCCGCAACAACTTCGAGAAGGAGGCCGATAGGAGGATTTGGGCTGGGCGGCGTTTGGCAGACTCCGTCGAGTCTTCACTTCGAAGATTCCGCAATGCTTGAAGACTAAAGTTTTCGAGCAATGCGTCCTGCCTGTGTTAACATACGGAGCCGAGACGTGGACACTGACGAAGGGACTGGTCCACAAGTTTAAAGTCGCTCAACGTGCAATGGAACGGGCTGTGCTTGGGGTCTCTCTCAAAGACAGGATTAGAAATGAGACTATCCACGAGAGAACGAAAGTAACCGACATAGCCCACAGAATTAGCAAGTTGAAGTGGCAGTGGGCTGGTCATCTGTGTTGCAAGACCGATGGCCGTTGGAGTAGACGGGTCCTAGAGTGGAGACCGCGTCTTGGCAAACGCAGTGTGGGACGTCCTCCGACCCGTTGGACCGACGATCTACGTAAGATTGCCGGTGTAGGCTGGATGAGGATTGCGGAAGACCGGGATGTGTGGCGTGAACTTGGGGAGGCCTATGTCCAGCAGTGGACTGCGATAGGCTGAAGTAAGTAAGTAAGTAATAATTGAAGTCGGTTTTTTTTTCGTTTGCCTGCAAACACAATTATAATTAAGATCTTAGTATTCAGTTCTTTCGTTTAGGGCAAATCAAACCATTACCAAGGCATTGAATTCAATTAAATTTTGAAAATTTTGTCGCAGCCGCCCAAGTCCACGTAACGGCAAACCCATTGGACTCCGCATCGTCAATGCCAGCTGGTAGAACAACAATTGTCGTGCAACAACCATCCCTATCCCTTGACTACGGAGGCTGTTCCACAATTCTCGTGAGGGATGGAGAAGACGTGCGACGCGCGAGCAGGGTCTGCAGTGATCACATACAGCAACTCCTTGATGTCACCAGCCAGTTTACTTCCGAAGATCTGCATGACTTTGATAAAAGGTGAGTGATGGCGATTGAATGTCATTTGCAACGTTGGCTAATATACCTTCAGACACTTGGTTATTTTTAATTATTTACAATAAAAAAAATTGGATATTAAAAAAAATACAGGTAAGTTTTTCTTTCGATCAACTTTAGAAACTAAAAGACGAATACCGATGAAATTCTCTCTAAAAGTAGTCGACTAAGTTATAAGAAATATCCTAAATAAAAAAGGTCTAAAATAAATAAACTTTTAAATAATCATTGACGAGAGACGTTTATTTATTTATTTATTTATTTATCTTAGTAGTCTAAAATCTAGATATAAATAAGATATTAAATTTAATATGGACAGAGTTTCGGATTAGTTTAACGCAGAGAAAAAATATTACCAATGTACCTAATATACTTATAGGTACTTATGTCATTAAAACATATAGTAGTGTGTATGTAGAGTTTTTTTTTAACTATAAGTCCATTTTTCATTCTTAAATTACTTAGCAAGAAATAAAACATTTGTAACTAATTCAAATTTAATGTTTGAAATAAAGAATTTCACACCGAGGAATAAATTACAGTCATCAGAATCGCGATTCTCGTAATATTTCACAAACCACGCACATTTACGAACGTTTCTTCCACATTAACATAAAATAAATAATCTTTTCCCTTCCATCCAACTTTTAAAATCATTTCGTACCTCTAAAATGTAATTTATTTGAATGGGAGAGTATATATCTATCTCTTTCTTCCTCTGACTGATATTTAACTAACTTTAAAAAAAGGAAGAGATTCTTAAATCGACTGTATTTTTTATCTGTGCGATCTCGTAACTTTTTACTAGGTGTATCGATTATGATCATTCTTTTTATATCCAAAATCTGATCCTTGTAATGTTTATTTCAATTTGATCAAAGTCTGACGAGTACTTCTTGAATTATCTCTAATAATGCGTATTTAATTGACTATTATATCCTACGTCGTATTACTTGTCGACGTAATTCAATTCGTTTTTTTTAGCAAATACAATTACAGGAAAAATTCGCTATTAACTTTGCTTACCTCGTAAACTTCTCTGTTATAAATATTGCACAAAAACGTCCATTGTTGAAACGTCTACGTAAAACATAAATTTATCAATTTCCTGTCTCTTTTATAAATTGAAAATTCTGTTACAACCATCACAAAAGAGTTTTCAATCATTATTCTGAATAATATTATGTAATCCCAAATTAAACGAAAAGAGAAAAAGCGTTTGGTTTGTAATTGAACAGGTTTCTTATTAAATGTAGATATTTCTTTAAGAATTGAATACAATATTTCTAAAGGCATTTTGAAGATTTCATGCCAAAAATATATATTATTCTATCGCGTGAAACCTACGTGTTTGGACTTGTTTCTGATTTCTAAGACAGGGCACAGCAGGAAATATCATTTAACTGAAACCCGATTTTTAAAACAATAGAAAACTTAAAAGTAAACCAAAGCTTTGTCCAGTCATGTTAGCCGTTGATACCGTTGACGGCTAAGATACTCTATGTGCAAAAGAATAACCCCTAAGTAGGAAATATCCTTTTCAAAATTAGGAGCAGCCCGACTGGGGAAGTACCTCGATCTTACAGAAGATCACTGCTATAAAATAATGCTTACAAGCAGTCTTGTGTTCCTGTGACGAATAAAGTGATCAGAGCTCCTGTAAGGATTAGGGGTAGAGTTGGCAACGCGTTTGCCATGCTAGTAGTATTGCAAGGGTGTATCATCATCATCACATCACTTCAGCCTAATATAGTCCACTGCTGGACATAAGCGTCCACAAATTCGCGCCAAAAATGGAGTGAACTCATGTGTTTTGCCCATAGTCACCACGCTGGGTGGGCTGGCTTTGTCACACCGAAGACGCTGCTGCCCGTCTTCGGCCTGTGTATTTCAAACCCAGCAGTTGGATGGTTATCCCGCCATCGGTCGGCTTTTTAAGTTCCAAGGCGGTAGTGGAACTGTGTTATCCCTTAGTCGCCTCTTACGACACCCACGAGAAGAGAGGGGTGGCTATATTCTTAATGCCGCAACTACACAGCAAGCGGGTATAAGCTATAGTAATCACTTACCATCAGGTGAGCCGTACGCTTGATTGTTGTGTACGTTAAGAGACCAATAATGACTAACTTAAGACTATTATTCATAAAAATGAACGGCACACAGTTAACATGTTAACATATTATGTACTACGAGTATTAACATCCAAATCTCTATTTTGATATTGACAACACATTCGAAACGTAGATTCTGCTGAGAAGTATCGTGAAGAAACTCCTCAGTTACTATTTCAAAAAAGCTATCAAAAATTATAAATTGACTAATTTCTTGCATGATATACAGTGTCACTAAACTGTATCTTCATCATTATTATTATATGTTTTTTTTTATATATATAACTAGGTCGGCAAACATGCGTACCTACGGTTCACCGGCTGGTAAGCGATTTACATAGCCTATAGACTCCTGCAATTCTTCAAGTATCACAAGCGCGTTGCCGACCGTACGCCCTATACCCCAGGAGCTCTGATCACCTTACTCACCACATGAACACAACACTGTTTGAAAGCAGTATTATTTAGCTGTGATCTTCTGTAGGGTCGAGGTACTACCCTAATCGGGCTGTTTCATATTTTGAGCAGGATATATCCCGGTGTTCCAAACCTCGTTAAAATTAGATTAGTAACAAGTTCCTCCATAAAAAAAAATTTAAACTCACTCAAACATGATAAAGATAATCCTAACATGGTAAAAAATACAAAAGATTTTATATAAAGTTTTTATTAACTGCTTCTGCCGTAAAAACTGAATCTAAGAATCCCTATTTTATTATCCTCAAGGGTTCCCATAAAGAAACAAGGTCAGAGAGAATTATCTTAAACAGCTCATTAAAAATATTGATCTGCTTACAACTTAAAATAACATTTGGCGCAAAATTCGGATTTAAAGCCATACAACCTTATCTATCAGTTAACCTTGTGACGTACAAGGACAAAAAATCTGTAAGATTTTGACCGATATGTAGCAGACTTTGAAAAAAAATTTTAAGAAAAATTTGAACAATAAAACAAAACCCGTGAAAACGTAACCCAAGAAACTATACCATTTAAGCTGACAAATTTCTCCAATGTTTTATTTAAATAACAACTCAAGTCACACTATTGAAGAGATTTAGAATCAAACACTTCAAGCAGCGTTAGGTTTAATTTACCCTACCTCGCTAAATTTCCCGCCATCTTGTTTACGCATTTAATTCAATTGATATTATCTATCTCTTTTCCTTATCGTGCTGTCTTTTTCTACGCTTAAAATATTTTATTAATTTATAGGAATCGATTTTATTGTTTTTATTTGTTATTTGCGTTCGAATTTTAGTGGCGCTGTATTTTGAATTCGACGATTCGAAGTTGCTTTTGGAGACTATTTGAATTAATAATTAAAATTAATAAACGCTTCGCGCTCAACGGATCCCCCAGTAGGATTTTCTCCTGTGTTGGGGGTTCGGAAACACAATATACTAGCACAACCCCAGACCACGACTGACATCTATATGGCCGATACAAATGTCTGTCGTGAGCGAGAATCGAACCCGCAACCGTCACCGCCAACGCTAGCTAATGAAGTGTAACTTACGTGCGTACATAAGTACACACACACTTTTTTATTACAATACCATTCTATGCAAACAAAACTACGCAACATAGAACATAATTAATCCAACTTATTTCTTTGTATTTAAAAATTAGGCCTTTAGGTCATTGTTTAGATAACATAAATTATTCTATATAAAAAAATCAGAAATAAAGCCTTTGTGATATGGTGTTAAACTTTTACAAACGTTTAAAATACTACGTTTCAGATGTCGTGACCGCGGACGATGTAACTTGTGTTGCCGGTTTGATGGAATTTATCTTGATCGCAAATAAATTTACGTCTTTAGCCTAATTTGAAAGAATATACTATAATTATTTAGGGCATGAATATTTACGTTTATATGAAGTATTAGTTGAAACCGCGATTTCATTTGTGCTTAGACATTTTGATGTTTGACCCAAGAGAACTTTATTGGATTTTGGGATATAAATACAACAATTGTTTGGAATTTATACTGTTTATGGACTATGCGGTCATGATGTTAGTAATTTCTGGGCTAATAAACGAAAAATCATGAAACATATATGAAATGAAATTAGAATTATTAAAAAAAATCTAATCGCTGAAATCACATTTTCATTTTCATTCCCTTATACTTCTTCTGGAGAACTTATTAATGATTACTACTAATAATATAGGTACTAATAATAATAGAAAAAATTATATAGTATCCTCCAAATTATTTTATACCCATTCGCAACGCCATTGTTGCGCTCTTGAGCTTGTAACAGTAACATCCCACTGTTGGGCATGGGCCTCATTCTCTATGTAAGAAAAGGATCTGAACTTAATCCACCACACTGCGCCACAACGGATTGGCGGATATGTTCCCTACTATGAGTAACGATCTCCATCAGGTATTTATGATAACAAGCGTGATCAAGGGCCTAGCGTGCTCTCCGAGGCAGGATAGAGAGACCCACAAAGACAGGCATCCGAACCGGAAAGAAATATTTCTATAAATACAAATATCCATCCCTACCGGGAACCGAACCCACAAAGCGCCGTTGTTTAAGCGGCTACTCACACCTCTAGACCAGAGCGGTTGTTTTTATACAATCTCTTCTAAATACTAAACATTACCAGTCGCCTTCGAGATGATTCTTAGCTACTGGTTTGTAAATATCCGTTCAGTTGGTAATCATCAGCTCCTAGATATATTTTCGTATTGAGGACATTCTCTTAGAAGTTTTTGAAGTGAAACTTCTTTAAGCGCATGAGGGTAATGTGTTTACGGATGAAACGGTAACGTTTTGATGAAACGACAACGTTTTGATGAAACGGCAACGTTTGGATGAATCGGCAACGTTTTGATGAAACGACAACGTTTTGATGAAACGGCAACGTTTTGATGAAACGTCAACGTTTTGATGAAACGACAACGTTTTGATGAAACGGCAACGTTTTGATGAAACGGCAACGTTTTGATGAAACGGCAACGTTTTGATGAAACTGCAACGTTTTGATGAAACGGCAACGTTTTGATGAAACGGCAACGTTTTGATGAAACGGCAACGTTTTGATGAAACGGCAACGTTTTGATGAAACGGCAACGTTTCGATGAAACGGCAACGTTTTTGTCGATGGCGCTGGAACGGAAATCTAAAGCTTTAGATTTGTATAAATATAAACGAGACTTGAAAATTAGTTTGTCAAAGAAGTTTCACTTCTGACATGTGTACTTTGTACGCACGCACTTTTTTTTATTTAATAATTTGAGATATACAAACATATATTTCTTCTTTATTTTCAGCATACATATAATTAATGTAACAATTAACTCCGATTACATGGCTGAAGGCTTCGCGGAAAATATTGTAATTACGATTTAATTTATAAAGGTTATATGTAATTTATTTTCTTTAAATTATTTTATCTTAAACTCGCTAACGATTTTACTCGCATTGTACTTTAACAGGTTTTGACTGACACTAAAAGGCTTTACATAGACAGAAGCTTACCTATTACATTATACATTACCTATTACATTACATCAGACAGCTTACCTATTACCTATACATCTTAAAATTTGTTTTTGTCAAGACTAGGTTTGTATAAAAAAAGTTCATATATTCACAAGCAATATAGCAGTACGTAGTTCAACGCTTCAGCTAGCAAAATATAATATTCTGTAATTATACATTAGGGCACTAAAGATAACGGATGGTTGGAGAGCTTAATTCTAATAATAGGGACATTGTCACCCTTTGGGTACGGAAACCCTGTCCCTACAAAGGTACACGTATGGCAGAGTTCACGGTAGCTTAAACCTTATTTACGGATAGGCTAATTAAACTGTAATACATCATGAACTGGCGTTAACTGTTCACCACAAGCCATCCATCATTGTGTACACGACATTATGCCATAGGCGTTATGAGTGAGGCCCTCCACATACGTAGCGTTCGATAAATAAAATAATTTAAAAAAAAACACGCTTTAAACTCTATTACCCCTAGTAGGATTTTCTCCTGTGTTGGATGTCCGGGAACACAACAACTGTCTGTCGGGAGTGAGAATTGAACCCACGACCACACAGTGAGAGCACAAGCCAGTGCTGTGACCGCTGAACCAAAACGTCGTCAAAATCGTCGACGATTTATAACAAAACTTTTTAAAATAAGATTATTAAACGGCGCCACGGTTCGTTTAAACCGAAAATAAAAATCATCATATCAAAAATTTCGCTCTAGCGGGTACATCGTTCCATACCTTAATTGGCTAGAGCACCGACACGGTCAGTCGGAGGGTTTCGAACCCCGATGGAGCGGTCAATTTTTGATATGATATTCAAAAATGTTTAGAATTCCTAATGTGTGGATAACACAAAAAATCTTACATATTAAAAATAGCATGGTGTCGTCTCCTGTCAAAGATTTTCATTGTAATATGAAACTTTGAATAGTTACTCTGTGAAGAACTCACTATAGACGGCGCCACGGTTCGCTTAAACCGAAAATAAAAATCATCATATCAAAAATTTCGCTCTAGGTGGCTCTGGGTACATCGTTACATAGCTTAATTGGCTAGAGCGCCGACACGGTCAGTCGGAGACGCGGGTTCGAACCCCGATGGAGCGGTCAATTTTTGATATGATATTCAAAAATGTTAAGATTATTAAATTTTTAGTTTCTTGCGTTAGTTGTGTATAAGGTCTTCTACAAACGTTGTATTTTATTAACTGCAGCGTTTTTGTTCACGCTATATTTTAGAATTTTATATTTATTTTTAATTATTATGATTTGGTTATTTTATGTTTGCATATTATTAAAAAATTTAGGTCACTTAAAGAACTATATAGATTCGGGTTTTTAAATTCAAACTGACTGTAATTAGACTTTTGAAAATTTGTTTTGAACCTTTTTTTAAGTTACAAACTACTTAATTTTGAAAATATGGTTACAAAACGTAGCTACATATTATTATTATGGTCATAGATCATTCATCACGTTTACATGGTAAATAAAGAATAATTGTGTTTGCTCGACAACGAAACAAAAACCGAATTCAATTACATATACAAGTGATACAACATACGTAGACGAAAGAGTTAAGTAAATACGCGTTATCAAAGATTACTCAAAAAGTAATTATCAGATCTCAATTGAATTTAAATGAGACCACATGACAAGCATTAGTTTTCGATTAAAAGAAAAATCATCAAAATCAGTACAGCTAGTAAAAAGTTATGCGGTATAATACAACGTAGGTCGACGGAAAAAATAGTCAAGTAAATATGTATTATTAGATATACTTAATTCGATAAGTACTTGTCAGATCGCAATCAAATTTAAATGGGACAACATGACCAGTACCACCTTTCGATTTAAAAAAATCATCAAAATCGGTCCATTTGATTAAAAGTTCTGATATACATACATTTAAAAAAATACAACTGAACTGAGAACTTTATCATTTTTTGGAAGTTGGTTAATAATACATCAACGATTAACTCGCGCGTAAACTGTTCACAGCACGCTATCTATCTTCATTGTCCAGCGGACAACGTATTGTTTGGATAAGGCCTTCCGAACACATCACGTTTTTAATATAAAAACGCCCTTTCTAAATATATTAGATTTTCGTTTGCCTATAAGAGTAAGCCTTAGGTTGGTCGAAACTGTTCCACTGTCGGTTGGCGGAGAGTTTTTTGAAATAAAACGTCTTTACGAACGCTTGACTTGTGGAATAAGGTGACGAGAGCGTTACGAAAATTTTGATCGGACGAGGCGAACGGAAGTTGAGCGGGAGATATGAGTTAACAACATCGGTTAATAATAAGTTGACAAACATCTCAGACATTTGCCATCTGTGGGAATCGAAACCATGACCAGTAGTATCAGCCAGTTTTAGGTAACTTATACACTAATGAATCCTCTTCATTTTATGTCAAGATCCAAAAATGAAATATAAATTAATGTCATGAAATAGAAAAATTAAATCTATACATATATTAATACGTGAAACAAAAACCTTGTTCCCCTTTCTACGAAAATTTTGCGGACAAAGGAGTACGAAATTACGCACGCTTATAGTTTATATAAGGAGTTTTAAATACTAATATTTTTTTTATTGTGCACAACAAAACATTAAATCAATGAAAAAAAACCTTACACACAGTCAGTCAGTTAGTTCAGTCTATTGCAGTCCACTGCTGGACATAGGCCTCCCCAAATTCGCGCCAGACATTCCGGTTTTCCGCAATCATCATCAAGCCTACATCGGCGATCTTATGTGGATCGCCGGTCGGTCCAACGCACACATATACACACGCTACCGTGTATTTGACACACACGCATATATACTCTTTTGTTTATTATTATAGAAGTATAGCTAGTCTTTGACATCAGAACCTTGATAATATTCAACTTACAATTTAAATTAATAATGGTCGAATTTCGACCAATGGGCGACCACTAGTAATAATAAAACATTTAAGAACATTTTCTATTCACAACACCATTTATAATCCACTTTTAATTTATACCCTCGAAAGTCGTAAACCCAAAAACAGTCGACCAAAAACACCAGAAATGCGTCCAACGTTAAATGAATCAAAACATTATACGTTGAGCTTGCATTTACCACACAATATGTCCCTAAATGATTCAACAACAATGGTCGGTGATAAATGATTCGTGCATAATAAATCACGTCACGACAAAATATCAAAATTTCAGAAAGGAAATTCATTCATAAATGTGGATTCATGATAACGTGAAATTATTACAATTAATTTTAAAAAAGTGTGTGTGTCAGCTCCGACGCACGACTGGAGTTTACTCCTTCAGAACATCTGTCTAAGTAGGCACAAAAAAGGCTTAATAGTCTTAGAAAAACATTAAAGCCATACCAAATTAAAAAAAAAACAATCAAATAACGCCATCTATCGGAACCCATATTATATTGGCGTTACGACAAACGTAACGAAGCCATTCGTTCAGTAGATTTCACACCTCATATTATTTCATACCGTGGGCCTTATATCAAAATCGATTAAGTAGTGAACACCAAAACATTAAGTGCATTATTATGATGTTTCCGTAATAGCAATGACGTACAAAAAAAAACGCAAAATGTACGTAATTACGAAATTAACTAAAATAATATAGATGTGTGTACGTATATATGTATGTATGTATGTATGTGTGTGTATATGTGTATTATATATTATATACCAAAATATTAACTTATTTGTATGTTTTTTTATCTTTTTTAATAAATATGTAAGTCTATCATATCGTAGCTTTTGTCTATTTATTATTGATTTTTCCTCCTTAATTTGTGCACACCTCTAACCGCTGCTACTGTATCGTGTCTAGTACCCAAAGGCTATCTGGAAGAAATCGATATTTAGCTATAAGATCGTCTTTGTACATCTTGTATTGTATCTTTCTTTTTATGTGTCTGTATTTCGGTGTACATAAAGAATAAATAAATAAATAATACACTGAAACGAAACAAATGGAATATTTTTATTTTATAACTCTTAACGGTAATATCCACTTTATTCCCGTACATAATAGACTCAAGGAAAACGTTGCACCGGGCACAGAATGGGAGGGGGAAAAGGGGGTTATAGAGGAGGCAGGATTTACTGAGTGTTTAACATTCTTTATTAAGCAATTTTGTGTTTTTTATTACCTTCAAATTATATTTTCGTTTCCTTTGCTCTTTAATTATTATTTTTAAAGAATTGTGTTTTTTTTTACCTCTTTAACTGAATTAGTTATAATTAAAAAATAAACTTTTCATATAAAACTTTTTCGTTTGTCGTGAGGTTTACGTAGATCATAATAGAAGTACTCGTATTTAAGATGAATTTATTTAATTTTCTTGTTTATCTACATAGGTTATTCTCGCGACAAGATGTTTTTTTTAATATATATGACTAGATCGGCACACAAGCGTACGGCTCACCTGATGGTAAGCGATTACCGTAGCCTATAGATATCTGCAACACCAGAAGCATCGCAAGCGCGTTGCCGACCCCATCCCAATTCCCCCCAGCAGCTCTTGTCACCTTACCCACAAACAGGAATACAACACTGCTTAACAACAGTATTATTTAGCTGTGACCTTTTGTAAGGTCTAGGTACTACCCAAGTCGGGCTGCTCCATATTTTGAGCAGATTTAAAGTTTGTTTATCGCCTTTATAGTATAAAATACATATAAAAAATAGCATATAATGTAATGATAACAGTTCCCTCAGGTATAAACGTTAAGTCCTATTAATGTACGGTAATTTTTTCAAGCGTAGAGTAATCCTGAGCGAAGCGAACTTTGTTTCAGCCTTTAATACCCCACAGCTAGAAATAGGTCTTTTCTCCACGTATAAAGGAGTAATAAGTTTATTTAGTCATAACTGCGTAACGATAAGGTAAAATACAGGATATATTTCTAATAATATTAATGGTTGGTTGTCTTTATCTTTGTGTATTGGTCTAATTAACCGTTGGCGCAACGGTTACAGCCATAGATTGTACCAAACATTTGTATTGCCCATACAGGTGTTTGCCGTGGTCTGGGTGTTTGTGCAGTCCTTGTGGGTCCCCACCGTGCCTCGGAGAGCACATTAAGCCGTCGGTCCCGGTTGTTATCATGTACACCTGATGGCGATCGTTACTCATAGTAGGGAATATATCCGCTAACCCGCATTGGAGCAGCGTGGTGGATTAAGCTCTGATCCTTCTCCTACACGGGGAAAGAGGCCTATGCCCAGTAGTGGGATATTACAGGCTGAAGCGTAATATTAATGGGCAAACTCGAAAAGTACTTAAATGGATTAAAAAATTCTTTAACCAGGAAGTATTTTTTATCACAGATTGACGTAAGCTGTATTGCAGTTGTAAAGCCATAATCATGTAATTCGCAAAAAAAAAACTACATAATTGTATATACCATCTAAAGTACATAAGATCAAATTATCGGAAAGCTCAAAATCGTCTTCTTATGCACATTTAAAATGTTTAATAATCGTTTTGTTCAAGGTATGGAAGTCCACACCACTCGCGCTCGCAGTCGGTCAAGGCGCAGAGATCTCGGACGGGGGAGAGGCAGCTGCTGGGGCTACCACAGCAACGCGCCAGGGTCGCCTCCATGCCGAACACTGGGGTCGAAGAGGAGTACTACAGACTGAGGCATTTCAGTATTACTGGTGAGGGCTAATCTATTTCATGTAAAATACATTATGTCGATACTGGACACTGTTCTAATTCTTTGTTCTATATAAGTAAAAATTATGCCTAAAAGGCTTTAAGGCTAGTTTTAATCTTTAACTAGAAGGCTTTCACCTGAAGGTAAATGGTTTCAGACGGTCGCCATCTACCTAGTTTGTGTTTGTATTACATTTTTATTATGACTTTCTGTTTAACTTTCATTCAAAAAGATAAAAATTGAAGTTAGCTACTTCACTCCATGATAATATGCTGGTTTATTTTCGTCAGGTAAAGGAGTAATTAACAGAGGGGATTCCTTGCGCTCCCGAAGGTCCAGATCCAACACCTCAGTTGCGTCAAGTGCGTCCAGCACGGAAGCCGTCACGAGAGCCTCCGCACCTTGCTCACTAGCCTCGTCTAGGTAAAATTACTTGCTTGATTGATTGATGGTTGAAATTTAGAATCATTTGGCATAATTTATGGGCGAAAAGGGATAAGAGGTATGGGGGAGTCCCCCTCAAAGACCCAAATCACTCGCAATACAAGGGAATGCACCATTTTTGAAAAAAAAAAAAAGAAATATCATAGACTGAAACTCCGTAGACACTCTTATGAAAAACGACTGAATGGACCACACGACTGCAGTAAATCTTCTTTAGCAATAGGCCTGCACTGTGTCTTAGATATACGAAACGTAACTGGCTACGAGAGCAAAAGAGAAAAAAAATTGTGCTCGCACCTTTCCTCCGTTCGCCTTTCACCAGCCTGCTCCCCAACTTAATCTTGTATAAAGAAGTTTTACTTCAAAAACTGTCTGTTATAAATCCATATTGTTTTGACAGGGATTCCTCAGCTGGTCTCAGTACATATCGAGTGCTCGTACTTGGAGCCCCAGGCGTGGGCAAGTCTAGCCTCGTGGGACAGTTCATGACGTCGGAATATCTGCATGCATATGACACCAGTATTGGTAAGACCATTACTTATTTCATATTCTACCCTACCCCCAGGAGCTCTAGTCACCTTACTCAACAACAGGAACACAACACTGCTTGTAAGCAGTATTATTTGGCGGTGGTCTTCTGTAATGTCGAGGTACTTCCCCAGTCGGGCTGCTCCAAATTTTGAGCAGGATATTTCCTGCTGTTCCCTGCCCCAAGAGGTTAGCATATGCAAATCTCCTCACAAACTTGTCAGTCGGACTTAGTATTAAAAAATCCATATAACACTTCAACGCTTAAGTGGCTGTTTTGCTTAAGCGTTTTGTTATTTTCTGCAGAATTCAAACTCACTTCGTAATATGATAAACGTTTTAGAATAGTAGTGCGAAAGTTCTACTAATTGCCATTGGTGCAATGTTTAATGCCCGCTTGGGACAGATATTTGACTCTGGTATGCTTTGAAGGCTACGTAAAGGCATTGCCCAAATTATTAACTTAAACAACTGGAAATTATCATTATTCTTGGGAAGGAAGGGAAATTATCTACCAATAGTCTGCCGCCCTAAGATTTAAACCTTTTATTTATTATGGAAAAATGCATTAGCCCAAAATTAAGATATTATAAAAGCATTTCAGTTGAATTTAATTTATGTCACTATTAAAAATTAGTTTTGCTAAACAATTCATTATACAACAAATAATTGTGATTGCACGCAAACGAAAAATAAACGACTTGAACTATATCGAAAAGTAATACAACGTAGGCGGACGAAAACATATCCATATAATAATGTCCCACTACTGGGCATAGGCCTCTTTCCCCATGTAGAAGAAGGATCAGAGCTTAATCCACCACGCTGCTCCAATGCGGGTTGGCGGATATATTCCCTACCGTGAGTAACGATCGCTATCAGGTGTACACGATAACAACCGGTACGGCTTAACGTGCTTTCCGAGGCACGGTGGGGAAACCCACAAGGACTGCACAAACACCCAGACCACGGCAAACACCTGTATGGCCAATACAAATGTTTTTCATGTGCGGGGATCGAATCCACAACCGCCAGCGCCTATAGTCCTGAAAATACACATTATTAGAGATAGCTCAAAAAGTACTTGTCAGATAATTAATTTAAACTGGATAACATGACAAGCACCATTTTTCGGTTGAAGAAAGAACTATCGAAATCGGCACACCCAGTAAAAAATTATGAGGTAACACATAAAAAACACTTGATTTGGGTACATCACACTTTTTTGGTTTAGTTTGAAACTTATTTTTAAGGAAATTTCTAGACAATCAAAATAAAAAAAAACGTCGCTTATTTTATTTTTTTTATCATCATGTCGGCAAACAAGCGTACGGCTCACCTGATGGTAAGAGATTACCGTAGCTCATAGACGCCTACAATACCAGAAGCATCGAAAACGCGTTGCCGACCCAATCCCCAATCCCCAGGAGCTCTGGTCACCTTACTCACCAACAGGAACACAATACTGCTTGAAAACAGTATTATTTAGCTGTGGTCTTCTGTAAGGTCAAGGTACTACCCCAGTCGGACTGCTCCATATTTTGAGCAGGAAATTCCTGCTGTGCCCTACCTCAGTTACTTAGCAAATATCAATGCAATTAAACTTATAGAAAACATCTTGTAAGCACTAAGTGTATCTATACACAGTCAATCTCACATACATAGCATTTGTACGCTTTCTAAAGCTTCTTATACAAATAGAATTTACTAAAGATTCGTATCTACCGCCGTGGAAGGCCCATTAAATCCCTCAACGATCAAAGACATCAAAGAAGTCAAGCAATTAGATTTGGAGATTTGAAGGATCAACGAATGTCTCGTGGTTCGCAATTCGATCCACTTGTAAGTCTATTAAACAGATGTCGTTTAAGATGCTAAAGTATTTCAAATATACTTGATGCGACTTTTTATTTTTATTTTAATTAATTTAATATTAATAGTTAGTAAGTTGAAATTTCCAGATCATATTTATTTATTTACTAGCTGCCCGGACAGACTTCGTTCTGTCAACAGTTAATCACTACATATATATAATTGTGTTTGCAGGCCAACGAAAAATAACACACGACGAACGAACAACGAATAATAACGACAGTATAAAATTACATAAATAATTTAAAAAAGTGTACTAGTAATATTATAGTTTTACAAACGTCATATTATACAGTCGTGTGACTGATATTACGTCACTTCCGTTATATATTTTTCTTACGGTTTTAGTATCAAAGCCCAGCCAAATGTCAAACCTGCCGTAAGGAACTTTGTTCCAAAAATAGTCAAGTAAATACGCATTATCAAAGATTACTCCAAAAGTTGCAATCAGATCTCGATGAAATTTAAATGTGACCACATGATAAACATCGGCTTTCGATTAAATTAAAAATCATCAAAATCGGTACACCCAGTAAAAAGATATGCGAATGTTCGAGTTTCCTTCGATTTTCATCCTCCGGGATCCCATCAACAGGTCTGGTTTTCTTATCATGGTACCACACTAGGGACACCTTTACAACAAAAAAAGGATTATCAAAATTGGTTCATAAACGACGAAGTTATCCCCGAACATACATTATATATATACGGTCGAATTGAGTAACCTCCTCCTTTTTTGAAGTCAGTTAAAAACAAAGTCGCTTCCTGCTGTCTGTAGGTATGCTTAGGTCTTTAAAACTACGCCACAGATTTTGACAATGATTTTCTTTAGTAAATAGAATGGATTCCAGAGAAAGGTTTATATGTATAATACATACATAGAGTTATAGAAGTACACTGATAGTTTCAGAGGTTTCTAATGTAATGTCGTTATAAATACATTTTTTTGCGCTTAAATTGAAAATGTTTATTACCCGACTGCCAAGGAAGGGTTATTTTATATTTAGTACCAGCATTGCTATTACTGCATTAGCTCTGTGTTGACGGCAGTAAAAAATATAGCCAACCCCTCTTTTCCCGTGGGTGTCGTAAGAGGCGAATAAAGAATAACACAATTTCACTACCACCTTGGGACTTAAAAAGCCAACCGACAGCGGGATAACCATCCAAATGCTGGCTTTGAAATACACAGGCCGAAGACGGGCAGCAGCGTCTTCGGTGCGACAAAGCCCTGCGGTCTCCAACCCGCCTGCCCAGCGTGGTGACTGTGGACAACACACAATGAGTTCACGCCATTTTGGTGCGAACTTGTGGAGGCCTATATCCAGCAGTGGACTGTATTAGGCTGAAGTGATGTAATGAAACCAATTCCATAGTTCTAAAGGACAGACGATCAATAATATATAAATCATTATAATATTCATATAACTGAGACAGAACACGGCAGGAAATATCCTGCTCAAAATCTGGAGCTGCCTGCCTGGGGAAGTATCTCGACTTTACCGACAATCACGGCTAAATAATACTACTTTTAAGCAGTGTTGTATTCCTGTGGTGAGTAAGATTGGGGGTAGAGTCGGCTACGCGCTTGCGATGCTTCTGGTGTTGCAGTTACGGTAATCGCTTACCATCATTAACAAAAGTTAATGTCCGTTGGTATGATAAATAGTCATATTGCTTTTTATTCTACGTTATTGACGCACATACATAGTATTGGATAAGGTTTTTTAAAATGGAAAAAATTATCAAAATCATGAACAAAATATTTTTCATGATAACAATAGCAGAGATAAAATTAAAAAGATAACGAATCTGTTGAGGCTGAGAAGCCAGCAGAAAAGCGGTTAAATCGAGATTGTTCCAGACTTTACATTGTAAATATTTGGTACTGTGTAAATTGATGAATTGACAAATGAATAGGCAAATAGTTTCAAATACTTTTTTAGTTGGTTACCGTTGACACTTTTTGATTAAACTCAATCTGAATTTTTTAATTAGTTATATGTTATATTACTAGATTAAATATACGACTGACTCATTTTTCTAATGAATACTTGAGAAAATGTTTTTTTTTTTTGTCTGTACTTGATTGAACTGAAATAGTTAGTACATTTTTTGCTTCTATGCAAAAGCCCTCTTTTCCATATAAGTGGAGGTTGGTTGACGCTTATTCTATCGCGCTGCTCTACTGCAGGTTTGTAAATAGTTTCTGCGACAATATCTACGATAATATACGGGACCACCCTACAATACCGACAAATACTTTTAAAAATTCAAATAAGTGCTCTTAACGAGTACAGAATTCGCAATCAACGACGCCTTAGGCGAATTCACGTCATCTCTAGATCAAGTTTAATTTCAAAAAGGTTCAAAACTTTTAAAACTTTTTCAATACAATTTATTATTACTTATTACAGTTAACAATAAAACTATTTTCAGATGACGAGTCCGGTGAAAAATCGGTATGCGTACTGTTGGCTGGTGAAGAATCGGAGATCACATTCCTTGACTCGCCACCAGATAATGTCATCGTAAGTTTATTTCAATAGTGAGTTTATTGCGTGGTCACAAAATTGTGGCTATAATCTTATCGTAACATTTTATAAAATATGAAATAGGGCTAGTAGAATAAGGGAAATAGCAAAAGATTTACTGAGATTAGTATATTTTTACCTTATGTCTAAAATCAACAGTCAGAGAAATTCAGTGACTATTCAATAGTAACAATGAGTTGAATTCATTAAACTCTTGATTGGCTTTTCTATATTATTAAGTTTATGTTTATATGATTAAAATTCCTGGTCGTGTAATGAAAATAGTGGACAATATTTTCAGTAGTTTTTTGTGTTCTTCTTTGTCTTCGCCAAGTTTCTGTCAATTCAAAAAAGGTACATTTTTTGCACATTGAAATCTGGTATTTTATTTTTTATCTACTAAGACAATGAAGAAATAAAAGCACATGGCGATTCAATGAAATTTGCGTAGTCACACGAATTACAGAGAGTTATACACACACGAAATTAAACAAATTAAGATGAGTTGAATGATCTAGACTTGATTGTATCAAATCACTTAATATATGCAAATACTGACTCAGCGTTATAAAAGAGAAAATTAACGCTCGCTGAAAAGGGTCGAAATTTTGCAGACAGATGTTGAAATCGAATTACTATTTATTATTCGACTGGTAATTTTCCACTTTTCATGAAGAATTTAGAACTGTTGACTAAAGATGTAATTGTATTGTTTTAGTCGGAAGGAGCGGCCCATGGCTATTGCGTAGTCTACTCAACAGCAGATCGAGCAAGTTTCGCAGAAGCAGAGAGGCGTCTTCAAATATTATGGGCAGCTGGACATACCTCCAGGAGAGCGGTGATCCTCGTTGGAAATAAGGCGGACCTGGCGCGTTCGAGGGTTGTGCCCACTGACGGTGAGTATTTACGATTGTGTAACCTTGTAATGTCTAAATTTTGGAAATTGATGCAATGAACTCACTAAAAAGAGAAAAATAAACACCAAGTTAAAAAGCAATGGCAGTGAATGGAATAACAATATTTTTATTATTATAATATAACTGTAATCATTTATTATAGTATGATAGTAAATATTTTTAATGATAAACTCCTATGAACTCCGGGGCGTATTATGTCCGCGTGGAATGTCGAAGAGAATGTTGGCGGTATTTCTCGGATCGCAATTCCAAATGGCTAAAATTCCTTCAGGCGTAAAAAAAACATACGAAGATCGTATTATTTTATAAATAAATACATTAATAATATAAATACTAAAAGAAAATAGAAAAAAACGTTAGTGTTCAAAATATGGCCTGCTGCGATATGGTACATATTTTTCATTCTATTTTGCGTTGGAAAAAAGCATAATTGAAATCAGTGCTATTCTCTCTTGCTCTCATTGATGATTATTTTTAACTGAATGAAAGGAAGAGGATCTCGAATTCGATTGTATTTTTTGTTTAGGGCAACCTCATAACTTTTTACTGGGTGGAACGATTTATTTTTTAAACCTGACGCTAGTCCTGTAGTCCCATTTGTACTTGAACGAGGTCTAACTCGTACTTTTTGTGTTATCTATACAAATAAATAAAATTTAAGTGTCTGTTTGTAATATTAAAATAAGCGCTTTTTACTTAATGCATTTGGATGTATACACGGTACATATACCAAAATAATATTTTTTACAATTTTTGTCTCTCCTTCTGTCTCTCTGTTTGTTTCGGCTAATCTCTGAAACGGCTGAAACGATTTTGTTGGGACTTTCACTGGCAGATAGCTGATGTAATAAAGAATAACTTAGGCTACTTTTACTTTAAAAAATTATTTATTTTTTTAACTCTGTGAACTGAAAAATAACTTTTTTATTAAATGACACGCGAACAAAGTCGCGGGCATAGCTAGTCTTTAATATTTCTATCTGTTCTCTTTGTTTAAGAACTAACACAATTATTCTACAATTATCTATTGTAGCTTATTTTTGTGTTTTTTTTTTTTTTTTTGTAGTTCTGGTGTTTATAAAAATCTGAAATTGAAACTTCAGATTTCTTTCATTCAATAAACAATAAAAATATATAATTCGGCAAAATGTAAGAATAAGTGATCGGACATCAAGATAAGGATTGAAGTGGGATCAATTAGGTCAAAGGTCGTTTGAAAAGGAATGAAGCGCGCTACTACTGACCTCTTAAACGTCTGAGTGTTGTATATTTTATATATCTGACTGAATTATTTATTTTTGGACATACCACGCCCAAAATCTGGAACGGCTGAAGTGGAGAAGTACTTCGACCTTACAGAAGATCGCAGCCAATTAATACTGCTCATAAGCTGTGTTGTTATTGTCGTGAGTAAGGTAGCCAAAGTCTCTCCAGAGACTTCTCAAATTAGAAATAGTTACTAGTAGCGTTGGCAATGCGATTATCTATGTACTATAGTTTTATGGTACTATGGTTCTATATAAAGAGCGTAATTTTTTAAATTTATTTAGAAAAAAGGTTAGTTTATAATGTAGAAAATACATCTTTGACAGCAATTTCAACCAAAGTTCTCTGTATTATTTTAGGGGATAGGACTGAATCGAAACTGTATCCTGTAGCGTTACACGCGTCCATTGTGATACAAGCAATTCCATTTTTGAACGACTTCCAAAGGTGGAGGAGGTTCACATTGAGGAGGTTGTATATATTTTTTTGTACGTCACCTCAGTTATTTTGACTGGATGAACCGATTTCGATGATTTTCTTAAGTCGTTAGGTGGTACGTTTTATATAGTCGCATTTAAACTCTAACAAGTACTTTTCAGGCTATATCTAAATATACGTATTTACTTGACTATTATTTCGTCCACCTACGTTGTATTATACCGCATACCTTTTCAGTGGGTGTACCGATTTTGATAATTCTTATTTTAATCGAAAGTTGATGCTTGTTTTGTAGTTGTATTTAAATTTCATCGAGATTTGACGACTAATTTTCGAGTACCTAATCTTTGATAGCGCGTATTTACTTGACTATTTTTCGTCTTCCTACGTTGTATACTGGTCGATGTAATATTGAAGTCGGTTTGTTATCGTTGGGCGAGCAAACAAAATGATAATTTAATTGCAAATTAAACACTTGAAAATTAGGCGATGTTAACCTTAATTTGGACTTGACCTTTCAGAAGATTACGATTTTTGTGTAAATGTTAAATAAATAAATATGTACACAAATTTCTGAACAGAAAGAGTACTGCGCTACAGTTTGTGGATTACACGAAAGTATTTTCGAATACTATGAGTTATCCACTCTACAACCCAGCCCTAAGACATTTATCACCACTCGTCTTAAAGAGTGCTGGTGCAGTGCACTCTTACTCCAAATAAATGTGATCCCATTTTTTATATTTCAATAATTGATTGTGTAATTTTGAATCCTATATTTCATATTAAATACTAGAATATACTACATTACTGAATGTACTGTGTGGCTACGGTACTAAAGAATATAGCCACCCCCTCTCTTCCCGTGGGTGTCGTAGGAGGCGACTAAGGGATAACACAGTTCCGCTATCACCTTGGAACTTAAAAAGCCGACCGGTGGCGGGATAACCATCCAACTGCTGGCTTTAAAATACACAGGCCGAAGACGGGCAGCAGCGTCTTCGGTGCGAGAAAGCCAGCCCTGCGGTCACCAACCCGCCTGCCCAGCGTGGTGACTATGGGCAAAACACATGAGTTCACGTTATTTTTGGCGTAAACTTGTGGAGGCCATGTCCAGCAGTGGACTGTATAGGCTGAAATGATGATGATGACTACATTACATTATTTCTATTCCACTATGCCTATACAATAGTGTATTTGTAACGTTGTATTACTTGTCGATGTAATTGAAGTCGGTTTGTTTTGCGAACAAACACAATTATGATTCAATTAAAACCGTTTGAAAGTTTAAAGCTCATAACTAACTAGTATCTGATTGAAAGAGTGTGGCTCGTGATGTTATCTACACGCTGGGTGCGTTTAGGTTAAAACTTTAAGTGTTAGGGTTACATTTTAATTTAAGTTCAGTTACATGCTGAAAATTGCATTATACGGTTTCACTCGCGTTGAGAAAACAACGTACGTAAATTTTATATAGCCTATATATAGCCTTTCTCGGTAAATGGACTATTTAATAGAATTTTTTTTATGTGAACCAATAGTTGATGAGATTAACGCGTTTAAACAAACCAAGACATTTTTCAACTTTATAATATTAGTACATATAGATAATTTATGTAATTGGGAGTTAAATATACATTATATTCAATTAAATAAGGTATCATATTTTATTTTGTTTTATACCGAGAAACATGAAAATTGGTTTCGTTAAATATTAATTATAATATTTCAATCAGGCTTCATGGAATATAAAATAAAATCGCTTTTAATTTATCGTATTAAAATTAAAATGTTACGTTCATTCGCTACTGGTCCAATTTGTTAAACGTGTCTGGGTCATCGATTGCCTGCTGTTTATTTTAATTTTAATGAATGTATTGATTGCTCCTGTTTTAATATAATTGTTTATCATTTCATGTTCTTTTGTCTGTTCTTGTAAATATTCATTTGTTAAGTTTCCGATCTATTAAATCGGTGGAAATCGCCTGAGAATTTTTGTTAATTTGCAAACACGTGTTTTGCAATAAAATAGTATTTATAATTTTTTTTCTTAATTTAAGAGCTGATCTTTCCGCTGGATCTCGTTCGACGGAATTGCTTTAACTGAGGTAGGGCGCAGCAGGAAATTTCCTGCTCAAAATATCGAGCAACCCGACTGGGTTAGTACCTCGGCCTCACAGAAGATCACAGCTAAATAACACTGTTTTCAAGCAGTGTTGTGTTCCTGTTGGTGAGTAAGGTGACCAGAGCTCCTGCGGGGAACTGGCGATGGGGTCGTTAACACGCTTTCGATGCTTCTGGTGTTGCAGACGTCTATAAGCTACGGTAACCGCTTACCATCGGGTGAGCAGTACGCTTGTTTGCCGAACTAGTTACATTTAAAAAAAATCTTTTTCTCATTTCCTGCAAGTGATTTGTCCTTACTACAAGATATAAGGAAAAACTTAGTGTGTGCTTAAAACCGCACGGCAGAAGTGAAAACTTTATTGTCAATCACAATCAAGTAATAACATAATAAGTCCGGAGTTCACCCGATCGAGTCTTTCACCGTACAGCAAGAGCAGCTGTCTGTATCTTTATCGCTCGGGAAAACTCGGCAGTCCCGAGTTCACCCGATCGAGCCTTTCACCTCAGAGCGTGACGGATCAGTCTAAATTACACCTACGAAAAAATGTGTACGCCAAAGTAAGTTTTACTTCAAAAATATTAATTTATATTTTTTGTTCAATGTATCAGTGAGATTTGACCTTCCGTATATAAGCATTTAATTGCCTACCATAGGAACAGACGACCGCGTGTATATGTTAAAGATATTTGTTTATTTTACTTGTTTATCGATTTGGTATTCTTAGATAACAATTTAAATAACATGGTACCATGTTACTATAATGATGTCAGAATGTTGTAACCTTGACCTGATGCGGCAGGCATAGCTGCAGTTTTATTCACTCATTTTACCAACTTTTTATTGTATTTCCTTACTTAGCGAAGGTGTTGTGATGAGACTGACTGGAATTATCTTAATCGAGATTAAGGACTCTTTGTGATCATCTGATGATAAAATAGGATAGAGGAATTATGACGCACTTGACTTACTCCATTACAAAGAACTTCTTTTAATATGTTTTCATTATAGTAAAGTTTCTCGCAAATAAAATTGAGTATCCTATATACATTTGTATTATAAAATAAATATTTGGATATAACAAATGATTTTTTTATACGTTTTCTGCACTATGGCAATTTGTTGGAAAAAAAATAAGTCACTTGTTTGGCTGGAACTACATGTCCTGATACTCTTCTTGTTATCATCGAGAGCAAATCAATTGCTGAACTTTCCAGCAAACCCTCTTCTTGACTCAGTCTACAAATCTTTGGGCGAGACTGGGAATGGCTTGTCTTTTCAGTCGATAGTACTTCAGTCCACTCTCTTCACTTAAAGCCTGTGGGAGTTCGTTTGCATGAGTTGCTAGTCTATCCTCGTATTTCAGACTTGCCTGATTCCTCACGAACATTGTTTAATAAATGTTAAAATAAATATAATACACAAAACGCTTGTATAATACCTAAAAGTGGTTTTGAAGTAAAACTTCTTAACACACGCTTGACTTGGGGAGTAAGCGGTTGAATGCGTGACGAGAGCGTTACGAAAATTGTCATCGGAAGCGGCGAACGGATGTTGAGAGGGAGATATACGTTAGTGAAGATAGAAAGATTTACTTCAGTCGTGTTGTCTAAGGCAAACTCGTTTTTTGGCTACTCTCCAATAAATAGATTCCTCATTATTTCTTCAATATCCACCAAACTACTGTAAATAAACGTAGTGAATCCTCCAACTCTTCTTACATATTCTTCTCCAAAAAAGAAGGTCTACTCGTATGTCCAAAAATGGGACGTTTACAAGCACGTTACACTTAATTATTATTTAAACACTTAACGTGAATATCTCAGATAGGTTGCCTCAGTAATGTTTAAAGTTTTAACAAAAGTTCACGATTTATTCGTAAGGTAAATAAAACACGAACGAGTGAAATTCAAAACAATTAAAAGGTTTCCATTAAGAGGAAAAGTTACTTACAAGAACTGTACTCGTAAATTACGAAATTGTAATTAAAATTTTCTCTCTTAGCGATATTTTAGCTCATCGGTTCCCTCTCTCGTTGTTTCGAATATTTTCGTTTTCTTAACGATATATTTATTACTTTTACTAGCGGTATTCTGATGTCATTGTACAAGTAAGTTTCAACTGAGGCAGGGCACAGCAGGAAATTTTCTGCTCAAAACATGGAACAGTCCAACTGGGGAAGTACCTCGACCTTACAGAAGATCACAGCTAAATAATACAATTGCTAAATACTGTTTTCAAGCAGTGTTGTGTTCCTAGTGAGAAAGGTGCTGGGGGGATTGAGGATAGGATCGGCAACGCGCTTGCGATGCTTCTGGTGTTGAAAATGTCTATAAGCAACGGTAATCGCTTACCACCAGGTGAGCCGTACGCTTGTTTGTCGACGTAGTTGTATTTAAAAAAAAAGTAGTCGCCTTTACTTTATCTCTAGGATTGCGGAAAACCGGGATGTCTGATGAGCTTGGGGAGGCCTATGTCCAGCAGTGGGGTTAACCTTAACTCTCAGGGATCAACTCGATACATATATTTGTTTTGTACTAATATTTGGTTCGCATTAATGTCTGTAGCAAAGATTAAATAACTAGATTACCAAGAGTGAAAACCTTTCCCTCCATCCAACCTTTCTCAATCGCCCCTTATTCATTGCGTCTCCACTCAGCGCTGCTTAACAGTAAAAGCTTAAGATACGTGATTTTGATACTAAACATACAAAATTACTACGGCTGACTGATTTATCGAAATTAGCTTGATTAAGCCTTTTTTCCCCGCCCCGGCCTTGGCCTAAGGGAGCTGTGTGTTATATCAGACTTGTACCAACCAAAACCCATGGGGTGTCCCTTCGTCGCCCTTATGGCCAAACCGATGGGACGCTATCGTACCTCTGCAATGTTTGATTCAGCCTGTAACATCCCATAGGCCTCTATCTCCACGTAGGAGAAGGGAAAAACACTACTGGTGTTTTATTGGGTTTTTTTTTCTATTAAAACAACAAAAAATCCTTTTCCTGATTATTAAATTATTCTCATAGTCAAAAAAAAGTCATCTAATTCAGTACGATTTCAATTGAAGAAAAATAATAATCAAATGAAACACATACCAAGTCAATTTCCATACATTTATTCAATACTAGTTGTGCCTTCTAGTTTCACCCTTTTTAATTTTTTAAAAATAAACAAACAAACAAATAAACTCTTTAGCTTTACAATCTTATATATAGAATTCTCGTGTCACAGTGTTAGTTATAATACTTACAATACTCCTCCGAAACGGCTGGACCGATTTTTATGAAATTTTGTGTGCCTATAGGGTAGGCCTAAGAATCGTCCAACATTGATTTTTTATACCCCTAAGTTATACGGTGGGGGGAGTTAGGGACTTTATAACATATATAGCCAAACAACGTTTGCGGGCTCAGCTAGTATTAATATAGATTACACTCGAATCTTATTTAAATAATATTTAAATATTATAATTTTTACCGCCAGCTGTCACCGCATTTACAATTCAAAACAGCAAGAAACGTTTGGATTTAATGAAGTTATTATTATATTATTATCCTTTTGTTTATATTCAAAAAAACCGTCTCTGAATTTGTTTAAAATTTTAATAAATATTTTGCAAAAATGAGACAAATACATTTCAAATACACAGTACATTTGTAGTAATACAATAAATATTCACAAAAATGTCGATTATTTTGACATCATCATCACTTCAATCTATCGCAGTCCATTGCTGGAAGTAGGCCTCCACAAGTTACAACCTACGTTGTATTATACCTAAAACTTTTTGCTGGGTGTACCGATTTTGATGATACTTTTGCTAATTAAAAGCGAATGTTTGTCATATAGTCCCATTTAAATTTGATGGAAATCTGCCTATTTTTTTGGCAACCTACGATATATTACTTGTCGATTTAATTGAGTCAGTTTTTTTTTTCGTTTCCGAGCCAACGTCATTATGACACCCATAAGTAAATAATACCTCAAACATCCTCCTCTGATGCTAACGTCACTAGAGTCGATAATACTACTAGTAATGAAGTAAATATAGCAATACCAAAGCGTAGTACACGCAAATAAACATATGCCTAAATAAACAAAATACTTTGACTTATATTGATACAAATATCAACAAATCCATCTCTGTAAATATTTTTTCCTAACGTATTACTATGTACGTACAAATGTTTGCCGTTACTTACGCAAACTGACTTTATACTTACCCGTTAAACTTTCTGCCACCATACTACTTTTTCCGTGATTATATTTTTAATTTTTTTAATTTTTTTTTAATTCTATTATGTTATACAAACCTTGTCCTGACAACAACGAAACAAAAAAAAATCTAAATAGGCACAAAAAAGGTTTACAAGTCAATGAAAAAGATTAATACCATATCAAATGGTAAATAAACGAATAAAATTGTGTGTGTGGGTCTTCCTGACAGGCCCGAGGGTCTGTCTGGGTACGGGCCTCGAGGTTGCCCTCTTTACCCGGGCTTTCTTCTCCGGAGGTTCACCTCCGGGATCACATTATTTTGGCCCTATTTGGGCCAGGGTCTCATTGCCCTTGGGGTGTTCTTCTTAGTCTTGGGGTGCTCGCCTTGATCTTGGGGTGCTCGCCTTAAAAATTGGGGTGTTCCTCTTATTTAGATTGGCGACGGGATGTCCTCCCCCGCGTCGTCCGGATCTGTCCTCCCCCGCGTCGTCCGGATCATATACGAATAAAATAACGTTCACTAATCAAACCCCTCTTGGGTTCCGATAGATGGCGTTAACAAATACGTAACGAGGAACGACCTCGTTCAGTAGATTCTAATCCCTATATTTTTTTCATACCGGGGTCTTTATATAAAAATCGATTCTTCAGGTGATATTTCGTGATTTTTATGGGAACTCCTACCCAGATTTCGAGCCTCGCGTAACGACCCCTTAGGGTAAATTAAATAGTCATTAGCTATTAAACCGACTTCCAAAAATGAATAAAACTAAATTGCCTTTTTACAATATAAATACTTGCTTTAAGCTATCTGTAGGCGTTAAAGTTTTATAAAGATGTCTGTAAAATACATAATAAGGGATTCTTCAGAGCTTCAGTCGAATGGTTCAATTACGTTGAATTTTAATGGCATTGTGTGAAGTTCTTAGACAGGTAAAGTACCCTTTACATGTATGTTTAAAATAACAAAAAAGAAATCTGTATTCGTTCACAAATAAGAAGCTGCGATGACTAAAACAAGTGAATTGAAGCTGACAATAGCAGATTTATTTGTTGACTAGCTGTACCCGCGATTCCGTTCGCGTGGAATTCAAAAAAAATATTTTTCAGTTCGAAGAGTTACAAATAAATAAATTTCTAAAATAAAAGTTGCCTGAGTTACTCCTTGTTATATTAGCTATCTGCCAGTGGAAGTCCCGTCAAAATCGGTTCAGCCGTTTCAGAGATTTGCTGGAACAAATAGACAGGCAAAAATTGTAAAAAATGCTATTTTGGTATGTACCGTGTATACATTCATATGCATTCAGTAAAAAGTGGTCATTTTAATATTACAAACAGACAATCCAATTTTATTTATTTGTATAGATAATTATTCTCTTGCTAGGTTCAATCATCACTAATTATATTATAGGAATAATTGTGTATGGTACAGTCTATGGTTGAGTGAGAGATAACATGTGAGGGGAGGTCACGAGGGATCAAATCAAACCCAATGAAAGTCGATCTAACACTAAGTTTATTAAGATTATTTTGAGTATATAGGCAGAAGTACAGACGTAATCCGCTACAAGCAAACAGCAATTTCGTGAGAAATAACCTAAATTAAAGGTAAAAGACTAATTATTAGCTATCTACAAATTGAAATAGCACAAACATTAAAATGAATATCAGTAACTAAATAACTATTAAGTTTACGAATTTTGTCTATTTACAATAATTTATCTTCTATTAGATTGATATCGCTTTAGCCTATCGCAGTCCACTGCTGGACATAGGCCTCCACAAGTTCGCGCCAAAAATGGCGCGAACTCGTGTGTTTTGCCCATAGTCACCACACTGGGCAGGCGGGTTGGTGACCGCAGGGCTAGCTTTGTCGCACCAAAGACGCTGCTGCTGCATTTCAAAGCCAGCAGTTGGATGATTATACCACCATTGGTCGGCTTTTTAAGTTCCAAGGTTCCTTTTTATTATCCCTTAGTCGCCTTTTATGACCCCCACGGGACTCGTTCCGTATTATTACTACTTCCTATATAGTTTACTGCCGTAACCACACAGCAGATTGTCGATAAATAATTGCCAATTATAAAACAGACACATTAAAATCTCTGCCAATCCAGTCAATTAGAATAACTTGACGTTTACGCACCAATTATAATTTTCGCCACAAAACCTTTATATACAAAATCAATACGATAAAAAACATCATACCCCTTCAAGAGAATTCGGTTAAAAATCTTATTAAACACAATCTGATACGACAAAGCCCCGTTCAAGATCTATTCCAGAAATTCCATTTGTCCAATACCCGAGCTTAATCAAATAAGAAAACTTGGTAATTGCCATTCCTAATTTTTTTTTCACAAGGGACATCGTAAAGTGTGCGGAAAAGGTTCAAGGTCGGCTGTTAGGGTGTCATTGCGACCGGTTATAGACTTAACGTTCACCTGTAATATAGTAATGCAGTACTATGTAATGCTATAAATGTATCTCATATAAAAGTATCACAAATTGACGATTAACATAGTCCTTTATATAACTACAAATATTATCAATTAGGTAAGCTTTATTTTTTGTAACATGCAAAAACTGGCTTAAGTCGGATTTTGCACAAGTTGGAACCGTTACATAGGCAAATATTTACCGCTTAGGTATGGCAAATAAAAATATTAAAAACGTCAAGCTTAGTATGGGAAAATGTATGTTTCGACTCTATAGAATTTCTTGGCTTTTCCGACTCCAAAAAAGGAGCAGGTTCTCAATTCGACTGTATATGTTACATCAGAACTTTTGACCGGGTGGACCGATTTCGACAATTTTTTTTAAATCGAAAGATGGTGTGTGTCAGTTGGTCCTATTTAAATTTGAGATCTAACAACTACTTTTCGAGTTATATCTAATAATGCGTTTTTACTTGACGCTTTTTTCGTCGACCTTACGTTATATTATACATTTTGATTTTGACAATTTTTAATTTAATCAAAAGCTGTCATGCTAAGCTATCATGTGGTCACATTTAAATTTTATCGAGATCTGATAACTACTTTTTGAGTAATCTTTGCTAACGCGTAGTTACTTGACTATTTTTTCGTCGATTTACGTTGTCTTACTCGTCGATGTAATTGAAGTCGGTTTTTGACTAGCTCATTGGCTCAGATTACGATTATTACTCGATTCCCATCCTGAACCTGATTTTAATATAAATTATTTTTATATATGTATTATTTGTATTTATTTATTGAAGCAAAAAAACATATTATTTATACAATTTAATGTTTGTGTTATATATACCTATAACACAAACATTAAATTGCTTACCTGAGGACCAGACGCACAGATATCGTCCTATAGCGCAATGTATTCAGTGAAGAGACATCTTTGTATTTACATAAAACCCTAAATTATCGTTTTATCGCTAAGTTATGGAGGGAATGTATTTAAATTGGGGTTAATTAGATAAAATTACGTATGCAATTAAATGGAAACTTGCAAATAATTACATTTATTTAAAATTGGTATTAAGCTGTCACCACATTAGCTTGCCTTTATAACATTTAATACATACAAAAAAAAAATCATAAACGCTTCACACTCAACAACTCCCGGAAGGATTTACTCCTATATCCTTCCGTAATCACACACAATACACAAACACAAACGCCCAGACCACTACAAATAGCTACATATATGTATATGACCAATACGTAAATAAATTAATCGTTAACATAATTATTATTTGTGTTTATTTAATAAATAACACAACAACTTATAATTCTTATATACACATAATTTGTGAATCCTAACTGTTTGACGATCCCGGCTTTATATAAATGTTTGTATGGGTCATACAGATGTATATTTGTATGGTCTGGATTTTGTACTACTTTGTACTAGTATAGTGTGTGTTGAACCATAAATATGTGCGCATATTTATTATATGTTATCTTTCTCATGTTTATCTATATTAGCTTTGCCCTGCGGTTTTACCCACGTTGATTTGAGGAAAAAAGCTACTTAAATATCCTAAAGCATATAGCTTTCTTCAGTAAATGGGCACCGAATTGCACACCGAAAATTGGTAGAATATGCTGGATAACTATTAATTTGACAACCTGTATACCATATTCTGGAAAAATAAATAAATAATTATTAATTATTACTATCCAGCACAAAACGTATTTATTCATTAATTCCAACCGGTAGTTCTTGAGATTAGCGCGCTTAAACAAACAAACTTGTCAGCTTTATAATAGTAGTACAGATATTACTGATAAAGTGTCAATCATCATCATCATCATCATTACAGCCTATACAGTCCACTGCTGGACATAGGCCTCCACAAGTTTACGCCAAAAATAACGTGAACTCATGTGTTTTGCCCATAGTCACCACGCTGGGCAGGCGGGTTGGTGACCGCAGTACTGGCTTTGTCGCACCGAAGACGCTGCTGCCCGTCTTCGGCCTGTGTATTTCAAAGCCAGTAGTGGGATGGTTATCCCGCCATCGGTCGGCTTCTTAATTAATTAATTAATTAGTGTCAATGCTAGGCGAAAATATCTCATCGTACATATTAAGACTAGAGCTTAATCCTTTTATTTTATTATTATATTTATATTTTTTATTTAACTTGCAATGTCTATAATTTAATAGGGTGGAATCTTGCACTTCAATTTCGAAGAACCTGAAATCTTGTATAAACGTTTAGTTTGGATGACAATGCATGGCTAGCTACGTGACGTAATTCCAAATCCAACATGGTGGAGCATCCAAGATATCGGAGTAAAACTATGAGGATAAACTGTTATAACAAATGTGGTGACGGCCCTGACCGACCCATCTCATCCGAGCTAGACAAATTATTATATATAATAATATTTGATGGGTCGGTCGTAGTTCCATTTATCATACGCTAAAGCGTCCAATAGCTGTTCACCACTTGGACCATTAATATTAAGTTAAATGTCAAGAGCTTTAGATAGGATAAATGAATATAATAGAATTTGTTGACGATTTGGTCATATGAAGTTTTTTATAAGAATAGGATGGCAAATAAGCATACGGCTCTCCTGATGGTAAGCGGTTAGTGTAGCGTAGCCTACAACACCAAAGGCATCACAATACAATTATTAGCTATATATATTTAGGGACACGAAAAAAGTATCGATACTTTGTGGTATCGAGTACATTAGATAGCGACACTTTTGTACTCGATACTTTGCATTCGATACTTTTACTCAATGAGTACTTTTTGACAGGTATCGTATCAAAAGTTGTAAGTGAGTAATATTCTTTTTTTTTTGGTTGACCGAAATTTGAAAAAATTTTGTTCAGTGTTTGTACGATAATTTGAAGCGACGACTTTTTTTTTGGAAGTCGAAATATCAATACTTCTAGGTATCGAGTACTTTTCTGTTTGTACTCGATACCTAGAAGTATCGATACTTTTGTTTCGATACTTTTATGAGTAGGTACGATACTTTTTTTTTAATACTACTCGTGTTTCGATACTTTGTATTCGATACATATTGTTACAAAGAAAATGAGAAAACAATCATATAAAAATGACAGATTCCAAATTGAAATGTAATATTTTGTTTATTTTTAGTTGTAACTGTATTTATGACCAGACTGCGTATATAGACTAGCCCGTTGGCGCAGTTTGTAGTGGCCCTGCTTTCTGTTCCGCGGGATGCAGTCTGGGTGTAATATTTGTATTTATATATGTATTATTTCTATGTATATTTATCAAAAAAAAGGTTATAACAGTCGGCTGTTACCTGTAACACAAGCATTAAGTTGCTCGAGCACAGCCTCAGGATGGCGATTCACCACAGGGATGCCGCCGTCATTGAGGGTGTGCTCGAAATGTTAAAATTGTAGCACACCTTATTTGTAGGAATAAATTGTAATTTAATGTAAGGAAAAAACTTAGGAGTAAGTAAAAAAAAAAAAAATACTAATAATAACATAGGTTAAGTGTATATTGTAAGTAGGCCAAGTAGGCCATAAGTGTACATATACGTTAGCTAGACAATAAGTGTACATATATTATAGATAGCAAGTAAGTGTATATATAAACATAGATAATAATAATTATTATAATAGTGACAACAACAGTCTTTTTGCATGTAAGATATCAATTAAGTTTAGCATAATTTTGGTCGGTGGACTCACGTCTGCATTAGGGATACTAAGATAGAATAATTAGGTCTCTTAATGTAAGCTGCAGTAGTGTAACAAGTAAACGATCAGTAATAAAACTCAAAATCGGAATAACAAAAGCATGGGCACTTTAAGCCTGTGGACATAACTTTATTTATAAAAAAAAAAAAGCATTAAGTTGCTTACCATAGAAACAGACGACCGTGTGTGTATGTTATAAGATATTTATATTTATTTATTTTATTTATATATGCATCTATCGTACATTATTGTTTATGTTTAACAATTTCCTAATTTTAATATCTTCTCAAACGACATATTTTGGAGTCTGTGTAGTGCATAGTATGTAGACACAGACAGACACTTAGTTCCTACAAATATTCAGTAATTCCTTCTTGTCTTTTTCTGTTCTACGTGACATAAACAAAGCATTCGTGACATGTTGTCACTGTCGGAAGCCAATAATCCAAAAATGAAAATGCTTGGCTACTTGATAGCCTAAATAGATATCTATAGCTTCAAATATTACCAAGCCATACTTCGCAATCATTCCGATTACGAACATAAGAATAATCTCACATCCACATCCCAGACAATGTTTTGTTCTTCCGTGACTTTCAAGTTGAGTTGGACGAGCGCCAGAACTTTACAAATAACAATTGCAGTGGAAGCATTTTACAGTTTTCAATGCGATTCTCATTATGTTAAAAGAAAACTGCAACAAACACTATTACATTATGTTATACCTACTTAAAAATTGTTATATATATTTAATACTACCTTCATTGAAGTAAAGTAAGGTCTCAACTGATATATCGCACAGCAGGAAATATTCTGCTCGAAATATGGAGACGCCCGACTGGGGAAGTACCTCGACCTTACAGAAGATCACAGTTAAATAATACTGCTTTTCAAGCAATGTTGTGTTCCTGCGGTGAGTAAGGTGACCAGAGCTCCTGGAAGGAATTGGCGGTAGAGTAGCAAAGCGTTTGCAATATTTCTGGTGTTGCAGGCGTCTATAGGCTAAGGTAGTCTCTTACCATCAGGTCAGCCGTACGCTTGTTTGTCAACCTAGTTGTATAAAAAAAGTCTGACTCTACAAACATTGTCCTGTGTTGCAAACTACCAAATTTAATTTAATGAAACAGTTTAAATCGATATTTTCTTCATCACAGCAGCCTTTCGCAGTCCACTACTGGACATAAGCCTCCACAAATTCACGCCAAAAATGGCGTGAACTCATGTGTTTGTGACTGCAGGACTAGCTTTGCCCCACCGAAGACGCTGCTGCCCGTTTTCGGCCTGCGTATTTCAAAGCTAGCAGTTGGATGGTTATCCCGCCATCGGTCGGCTTTTTTTCTTACGTTTTCTATTTTTTTTATATTCCATAAGAATCATATACAAAGTATAAGAGAAACTTAAAAAGAAATAAGCGTGAAATAGTTACTGTGATTCTGAATTACAGTGTTATAAAGGTGCTAACTGACGAAATTTTTACCGCTTTCAGAGGGAAAAGCGTTAGCGACGTCGTACGAGTGCAAGTTCATTGAAACGTCTGTCGGCATAAACCACAACGTGGACGAGCTGCTGGTCGGACTCCTCACGCAGATACGACTAAAACAGCAACACGCTGAGAGAGTGAGGTTGGAATATTTTAAATTGTATAATTTCGCTCAAAAAAATGAAAGCAAGTGAAAAATGCTCGGATATTATGTACAATCGAGGAGTGTATGGATAGGTTAGGGTTATTTTTTTTTGTATAACGAAACTGTCGTTAAACGTTGTACTTTTTAAGTTAGATAGATTAGGGTTATTTTTTTTTTAAACGAAACTGTCGTTAAACGTTGTACTTCTTAAGTTAGATAGGTTAGGGTTAAATTACACTCCTCGATTACATAATTACCAAATGCTCTATAGAAAGAACTCATAAATCTTAACAGACGATCATGAGTTCAAATTATAGCACAGTACTGGGAGGGTATAATAGTACATGGGAAAGGAGACACGGTGAAGATTGTAGTCGGCGACGCGCTTGCAATGCTTCTGGTGTTGCAGACGTATATATACGATTAAGCTACGGTAAACGCTTTTCATCGGGCGGAACGTAAAATTGTTTGTCACTTCAGTAATGATTCATTAAAAGACCTTTTTATCATATTAAATCTTTTAATGCTTCTGCGCTAAGTATGTCTTTATTATTATCAATAAATGTTTCAGAAAACGTAGCGGCTCGCGTAAGAATCGCAGTCGAGCGCGTTCTCCGCTTGAAGCGGAGACGACGACAACGCCCGCACCTGCCTCCGCTGCCAGTACGCCTAGAAAACGCACGAGACTTTCTGCCAGTGTGAAGGTATCTTATAAAATATATTTTGATTTGATTTAGTTTAAATAATTTGTATGTGTTATTCGCAAAAAATAGCAATTTGTTTTTGTAATTTACTAAATATATTTTTATATTTAAAATAAATTATGGCAAATTTCGATATTGTACTGTAAATATAAATATAAATGTTATGATTGAAATGCTGTTACACCTGGATTAACCTGGCGAAACAAAATTTCATAGCTACTGCTCTCAAGTGAGTATTGTTTAGTGTACGAGTATGATAAGTAATGTAAAACCTCTTTGGAGGGAACATCGACGTATTCGCCTAGCATTGTAAATGTTTGAAATATCTATAAGCTACCGTAATCATTTATCACCAGGACCGTATCTTTGCTTTCCATCACAATTACAAACTGTACTGTGTGGCTACGGTACTAAAGAATATAGCCACCCCTTTTCTTCCCGTGGGTGTCGCAAGCGGCGACTAAGGGATGACACCGTTCCGCTACCACCTTGGAACTTAAAAAGTCGACCGGTGGTGGGATAACGATCCAACTGCTGGCTTTGAAATACACAGGCCGACGACGGGCAGCAGCGTCTTTGGTGCGACAAAGCCAGTACTGCGGTTACCAACTCGCCTGCCCAGTGTAGTTACTATGGGCAAAACACATGAGTTCACGTTATTTTTAGCGTAAACTTGTGGAGGCCTTTGTCCAGCAGTGGACTGTATAGGCTGTAATGATGATGATGACAATTACATAAAGAATGCTAATAAAGCATAGTTAACACATTCCCTTATCAACTACTAAAACTCCATTCTTTCGTCTCCAGGTCCGTGGTCTCCTCGGTCGTGTCTGGGCACGTGACTCCAAGTCGAAATCGTGCGAGAACCTCCACGTGCTCTAGCACTCAGCCGCCGAGCCCGTCGCCTGCTTCTCATTCTTCGACTGTGCCGCCAACTACGCCTAGAACATTCTTAATCCTATAACTTTGGTCAAACAGAATACGTACTCACCTAAAAGCGTTAATCACATGCCTTCTGATATTGATTCGTACTGATTTTATAATGGCGTGACATTATCAAATATGTCAGTTCAATGGACAGTTTATGATGTCGTAATATTTAAAAGTTCCAAGCTGTATTTATTGAAGATTTAGAACGAATTTAGTTCATTTCAAATCAAGTATAATATAATGTAAACTCTATTTCAAATGTTCAAAAGTTGTCGTGCGTGGAACATTACCGTCTGAAGCGCCATGTGTATCATCTGACGTGAACTAAGTACGTGTCCTGTTTGACAAAGGCGCATATACTGATTGAGGAGGTGACAAAGAAAACACATATTTGCATATGATTGATTTATCCATAATTTTGCTAACGTTAAATTATCGAAAAAAAAAAACATATTACACATTCATAATCTGTTGTTACTAAAAACAAAATAAGAAATATTTGCATCGTTTTTATTTATTTTTTGATAGAAAATTACACTATTGCGATTATATTGTTTTCATCTCCTTATTATTATGAATAATTTTTTTCTTTTTATTAGAAATTTACGTTTATGGTGAAAAAGATTTTATACATAATTACTACTTAGCTTATTGTTTTAAAAGTTATATTATCGAAAAGTGTATTGAAAACATCGTGTTTAAGGGTATTTAAAGGTAGTCGAAGTTGGGTAAGGCGCTTTCGCTAAACGCTTACGGCAGACGGGCCGGCGGTGATATCATATTGACAAAAATATATACAAAAATAATACTTATATTGACATTTCGTACGATATTTGTTCCGTAAAATAATTATATTTAAAAAGAATTAAATGTGTTATATTAATTCGATTTTTATAAATGTAACTAGTTACGCCATCTATTGGCGGTTGGGAGACAACACGTCTCATAATTTATAAGAATATTTAATTTGGCTTTTTGTTAAAGCAATGGAATTACTATTGTAGGCTGTCACTATCTTAAATTGTCAAACTTTTGATTTAAAATATTTGACAAATTACTTGAGATACAGACAGCTTTTTTATATAAAATTATGCGTGTTAAGATGTCAGTTGAAAAAGTATTAACAAAAAGTATTTGAATATATAGTAGCTGTAAGGAATATATGTGATCCCATCGTGTCTCCTTTATTGATTCATATTCAAGTAGATGTTAGTTATATAAAAAATACACGTTCATTATTAACTATTATAATAACGACATTTAAAAATAAATCATTATTATTATATAAAATTATACATTTATCATTATAATCATGTCAGCACATTTAAAATTAGAACATATTCGATACTAAATTGTCTTACAGGTTACAAAATTTTGTATATGCATTTATTATAATATTGCATTTTTATTATCAATTATTATTATCGATATATTTAATTATTATTAATAATATAAGAATCATTGTACATTTATTGAAAGGTCAGACATATTAGTGATTGCATACAGTATTGTAAAAAAATTAGGTGTTTATGTATAATTAATGAGATAACTATAATAGTCTACTCTTCCATTTCCACTTTATCGTTGTAAAATTTTATTTTATAGACAAATTATCTTCTAGATTTTTATTTTCGGGCTTATTTAGTTAACTATACAATATAGATCTTCCGAATCCTTCTTGAACTGTTGAAATGAATTAAAATACCAAACGGGTCCACGGCTTCGAAATGTAAGCTAACGAATTAGGAGTAGATATTTAAGGACTTTTTTGAAGAATTGTAGTAGAAACGAGATTATAACTACCGTTACAGTATAACACGAATTTTGATACATTAAAATGAAAATGCAAAAGTAATGTTCTAAGTCAAGTATTATCAGAATTGTATAGATCTACAGTTCATGTTATATTGTCATTGGTTTATTGCATGGTAGAGCAAAGGCAGCTAAAATGACAGGGCAATTAAATTGTAACAAGTCGTAGATTGTAGAACAACAACGTTTTGGTAATGGCATTATTATAAACTAACGAAAAAAATTGAATCCATCCAAAATTATATTTGCCAAATACGAAGATCTACAGACGTTCGAATAAGTTTAGACATTTTAGTGACCCGTAACCCTTTGAGTTTTGTAGATCAACAACTATGGACATATAATTCGGACAGTGTTAAGTACATCTTAAGAACGTTAACTTTGTAAAAATACTGAAAATATAAATACTTAAGATGTCATGATCGCGAACATTGGTAGGGAAACAGACTGAACGGAAGAAATCCGTGAGAATAGTACCTGAAAAACTACCGAAGGATTTACAACTCACGTCAAGTGACGACAAATGTGATTGAAGGTTATTTCATTGATTGTTGGTGTACCTAGTAAACAAGTACAGGATTTAATGATTAAAAACAGAAATATGAAACAAATAAACATGAAAAAAAAACTACCAAAATCTTTTGTCAGATGACGTATAACCTTAGACAGCAATAACATAGGTCGAAGAAACAGACCCTAATATAAATGTGCAAGCATAAAGTCCGACTTATACGTCTCTGTTGTCGATTTAGTTCTTAGTCTCTTAGTAACCAAGTATAGCATTCAGTTTCTAGAATAACCACCCTAGACCTATAAGCGTTCCTTTAAAAATAATTTCAATTTGAGTGCCTGATATTTAGTGGACATTTTTAATCCCTCCGTAATATCCGATTTGCCTTATTTTATTAGTGTTTGTTTTATAGCTGATGCGTGTATTTTAGACGCTAGATTATAAACAATTATATATACTATAAATGTATTTAGAAATTGAATTACTGATTACAATTATAAGACGTAGATGAATATGTAAATGTTTCGATGTTTCCGTAATTCGATCGTGTGAAGTCGTGACATATATGAAAAGGTAAAAAAAAAAACGTAAATGAAATATGTCTAGTAGTGGAATATATCGTAGTTATGTGTGAAAGATGAGTGCTTATAGTATCCTAAATGTATTTAATTACGCCAGTTTATGACGCTTTATTATATCCCAGGGTCCAAATAAAAACACCAATTTCACCTCACCCTTGGACAATCCTGGACTATCCTAGTAATGATCTAGTCCATCAGGAGTCTTTAGTCAAATTAGAGGCTTAGCTTATGTAAACTACTTTGATCATTGAATATCATTATATTATAATTATTATTTAAAAATAAGTTATTATATTAAACGTTATTTCAATTTACAATATTTTTTTTATAAAACGATTTATAATTGCATATATGTGATACAATTAAAATGTGATTTGTTATTTATGTTTTGTAATAAACAATTTTTTTTATAAAAAATTTATTGAAATTCAATGATCGGATAATCAATTAAATAAAATGAAAGTAGAAAGAAAAAACCAGGGAATTGACAATAAGGGTATATTAGGTATTATCAAGCTTAAATTACTTCGGGCATAAAATGTATGCAAAGCTTCTTTTATAAAAAAAATATTATCGTATTTTTTTGTTATGACTCATACAAAAAAAATGACGCAGATGCCATTCTAAGAAAATAGACCCAACATTAGTATCTCAAGATAAAACTGAAAACAAGAGGACTAAGTTAGTATATCAAACCAAAAATTAAACATATAATGATCAATAAAGAATGCCTATAGAGATGTGTTAAAAAGCCAAATATTTGACTCAAACACTAACAAATATTCAGCCTCTTTTAATCCTTATCCATCACCAGATCCCAAAGTCTGAACTTAAGTCCAAACCTAATTATTCATTGGACCATATCGAGCAATATGACTAAATAATAATAATTTTCATAGAATTTCGTAGGCGTAGCTTACCTTAGATTTTTATATCATTATAATGATAAAATTAATGAAAATGATGCCCCTGTAACATCGTTGTGTCCTTTATAAATATTTCACCCAACTTTTTAATCTTTCGAAACTTAGTATGTGTTATTCATTAGGTGTCATTAATATTTAATAGTGTAAAAATGGATTCATAGATTTTCTGCAGCTTTCAAATAATCGATCGTTATGATTACATGAAATTGTAATTTTCAGTATTTTGAAATCATTATTTTATTTATAATCGCAAATTGAAATCAAACAATTTTGTTGTAAAAAGTAATATAATTATATTATAAATTTACAAATTGTACAACTTTATCTCATTAATAGTAACAATAATTCATTTATTGAAATTCTTTATTGTATAATAAATACACTAATACAAGTGTGTACAAAAGGCGAGCTTAATGCTAATACATTTTCTACCAGCCAACCTTGGTATGTGCAAGAAAGTATAGTGTGTTGGTGTACAATAAAAAAATTAAATAAATAAAATATCATTTCATAGTTCATAGCTCTAGATAAAGACTCTAGCATTCATACAAAGTGAAAATTTGTTTTAAATTGCATAATTTCATACATAAAGTTAACGTAGCTTATTACATTATTTCACTTACATATTGTAACAATTTGGTATTTATGGATCTGTTACATAACTAACATTTATTAATTTCAAGCAAAATTTTCTGGAGTGTAAAATCTACGATCGAAAGATCCGATGATCTAAATATTTTACATCAAAGGAAACTCGCACCATCGAAAAAATATTGAAAAGTCACTATGTAGTGTCATATTATTATCATGAATTTGCAAAAAAGTTACCGAAATTGAGAATTGGTTATGATCATAAATTAGCAAATATTTTGCATGTTACGATAGTTTTAATTTTCGTTCAATTTTATTTCTTTCTTATTTTGATTAATAGCAAAATGGTCTTCTAATAATATCCATGTTAACGCCTCTTTCCCCGTGAACGAGAAGGATCAGAGCTTAATCAACCGCGCTGCTCCAATGCGGATTGGCGGACCATATTATATTGTACATTTATTATTTTGTTAGTTTTGTGACAATCCATAAATATTAATTTGTAATTATCATTTAAATGACTGGACTGCACATTAAACTATATTTTATATAAAAAAAGGTACATATCTATTATACACAGATTTCTGATAAATTTTTGCGCACAACACAATAGATATCACACTGTAGAATCTGCGTAGGAAGGGACTTTGGGTGTATATTTTTGACAACTGACTTTTTGACAACAAGACAACTTTAGTAGTTTTTTCACAACAAAAAATTACTTTACAATCATTATCTTTATTGTAATTATTAAATGTTGGAACATTTGTTTTATAATCTTTTTTCATTAGTAGTGTTTTTTTTTTTGGGAGTTGTTTAAGAAGTTGTCAAAAATCTCCCCGTCCTAATTAAAGCGAACTTTTGGAATGTTTATTTTGTTTTATTTACATAGATATTTTCTTTTATAGACTAATTACATTGTATATTAATTTATCTGTTGTATGTGACGTTTCTATATATTCTGATGTTTCTTATAAAAAACAATATTAATCGTAAATTGTCTTTTTTTACACCCTCGTGTTAATTTGCTATTCAAATATTATATAAAAGGTAAGATATATATATATATATATATATATATATATCACGTGCGTAACTTTCGAACGATTGCACCGAATCATATCTCTTTTGTCGTGTCCGTTATTGTCAAAACAAGGTAAAAATTATGGTGGTACGAAGTTCGCTGGGTCAGCTATAACTGTTCAGCTTTAATAAATAAAATAAATAGATACACGTCCTTTTCTTAAGATTCAAATAAATCTTATCTCAAATTCGTATAAATGAATAAATCGTATTCATTTCATTGGCCTCAGTCCGTCTATTGCAGACGATTTAGACAGTGTCAGAAAGACACTGTATCGCCTAGGACTCTCTTCAGGAAAACGCAACGTTGCCTAAGCTCTGCGCCACCCTCTCGACCTCACTGGCTAGGCCCACAGAACGACGAGTCGATACGTGTGGAGCCAGTTCGGCTGCAGGAGTCTTTCGAATTTTAGAGCCTTGCCACGAATGCTAGACGGAGACCCCATTCAAATCATATTATTACTAACATTTAAAACATTTAATTTTTTAAAAAGCTACTAAGTTAGTTTATATGGGCTAGTCCCGAAATAAAGATTATTATTATTAATATTATAAATTTAATATTCAAAAAAGATTAATAACATGTTCTTTAATACGAGTTCAGTTACAGGAGATATTGAAAATAAAACCTTAGAAAATTTAATTTATATAGTGAGTATTGTTTCGAATATCGACCTACTAATTATTAAATCAAGAGTGAATAGGCATCTTCTAGGCAAGTGCGCATCATCTTATGCTGCATCTTCTTATTACCAGCAGGTGATATCGCAATCAACCGCTAGTGGGTATATTTAAAAAAAAAACTAAAATTTGCCATAGGCCATATTTCATCATATCATTCATCATCATCTTTTATCAAAAACCACAAATATAACCCAAATAGTTGCGCTGTAGTCTAAAAACTTGAATCAATAAAATCGTACATAGATCATAAAACACATTTTTAAGGAATGTGGAGTTCTTGGCTATTCTTCTCTTCTGAGTCTAAATTCAGCACAAAGCCAGCCCTGCGGTCACCAACCCGCCTGCCCAGCATAGTAACTATGGGCAACACACATGAGGTCACGCTTTTTTTGGCGCGAACTTGTGTAGGTCTATGTCCAACAGTGGACTGCAATTTGCAATTGCAATAGGCTGAAATGATGATGATGATAATGATGATGATGAGTCTAAATTCCGAATCGTTGGTGGCTTTACTTTTAACTATAATAAATTAATAACTAATGTAATTTTAATTTTTAAAATGACATTTCAAAAGTGCGTATGTAACCTTTTTTTAAACATATAAGGAACCATGAAATCAGAGATACCGTTTCACAAATAAGTCATGAGCCAAAAAAGTTAATAAAATAAGGAGTCAGATTCTTCATATTTAATTTGTAGTATTTACAATAAATTAAATTCAATGTTGTTTTTAGTTAGTATGTTTCGTTATCGAACCACTGCCACATTTTTGGTTTCGTGTAATCCAGTTCGTATTCTTCGCATTTTAGGCCTGTTATCCTGAAATTAAAAAAAAAAGCATAATTATGATGATAAATAATAGTAATACGGTAGTGTGAAGTGTTTATTTTGTACAAAATTATGTGTCTAGAAAAAAAACTCAATGGTTCTCACTAGGATTCACTCCTGTGTCGGGGGTCCGGAAACACACACAATACACAAGCACAAACGCCCAGACCACGACAAACATCTGTATTGCCAATACATTTAGCATCCCACAGCACCGTTGTGACCGTTGCACTAATGCGTTGCATATATAGTAAAAAAATGTAGATTACAACTAGATGATCGCGTATTCTACAATTTAATTTTTGGTGCTTAGTAATCTTACCTGGTCCGTCTAACGCAGCGGACGATAGGATGAGCTTTCCTGAAGCACTGTGGCCCCAGGACGTTGAAGTATGTGAGGCCGATTTGCGCTGATACCAGAGAGTTGGTCTTCCGGAGACATTCACGGAATTTAGCGTCACAACTGCAGTGCGATCTACAACATACATCGAGTGAAAATTTTATGAAATGGATTTTTCATACCACACATTAGCATACACATGAGTTCATGCCATTTTTGGAGCGAACTTGTGGAGGCCTATGTCCAGCAGTGGACTGTATTAGGCTGAAGTGAGTGATGACACCACAAATTAACGTCCACCTGTTGAAAAGCGGTTACCGTAGCCTATGGATACCTGCAGCACTGTAAGCATGTTGCTGACCCTACTCCCAGTCCCCCCTTCCTCCCAGGAGTTTTGGTGACCTTACTCTCCAAGCATTGCAAGCACGTTGCTGATCCTACTCTCAACCCTCTCCTGGATTCTGGCTATCTTACTCACCACAGGAACCCAAAACTACTTTCACAGTCGGGATATTTCCTGCTATCCTCAATAATTGAAAAAAAGAATCGGATTTGTTGTCATGGTTATAGGATACGAGCCAGTCAAAAGTTATGAGGTACCCACAAAAAATACAGTCGAATCCTAGAATCAGAAGAATTTTTATAGTCAGTTAAAAGAGAAAATCGGCCCCCTTTTAACCGATTTCAAAAAAGGGGGGGTCAGGGTCAAAAAAAGGGCAACTCAGTTCGTCCATATATATATGTATGTTCGCGGATAACTTCGTCGTTTAAGAACCAATTTTGATGATTATTTTTTTGTTGGAAAGGAGATATCCTAGGAGGATCCTAAGAGAGGTACTATGATAATAAAACCAGGTATGATGATGCCATCCCAAATAAATCGAGGGGAGCCTTCGAAGATCGTAGTGACGACTAGTGCATTTGTTATTTTTTTTTTTTCGTTTACCTACGTTGTATTACTTGTCGATGTAATTGAAGTCGGTTTTTTTTTTCGTTTGCTAGCAAACACAAGTACATGAAGCTGAAAATACGATCTGTAAAATTTGTTTTGAGATGAAACGTTTTTTGAATAATAGAGGCATGGTTTTTTGACTAACTTCCGCTGCGCCGTGATATAACAAAAAAATTATATAAATTCATCATGGACGTCAGCAATTTGCTTTTGATTAATGTTACCGCGAAAATGAGGACACTTATTGTAATGACGACAACCTTTTGTCGAAGCAAGTTATTTTAATGTTTTAAATTATTACATAATACAAACTTTAAAACATTAAACATGTCAAGTTTATACAATCCTTACGTTTTTTCTGGGCATTCTTAAATATTAGAAAATCTTAAAGTAATTAATTTATGGTCCATCCATTCTCAAGTTATCGCTTGCGCTTTCGCTGTTTGAAAAATGGATGTGCAATTTAGACCCCGTGGTTGTTGACTTCAAATATAAAAAAAATTACTATATTACAAAAAAATATAAATGAACTAGCTATTCGCATTACTTCTTCCGCGTGGAATAGTGACTTTAGACAGCATTTTTTGGGTATATCTTTTGGTTTATATTGGATTATAAAAACCGTCGTTTGGGTGTTTACCAAACCGCAACCCAGTGCTGTGACCCTTGCGCTAACGCGTATAGATATATAGTATAATTGTGTTTGCTCGCAAACGAAAAAAAAACCGACTTCAATTACATCGAAGAGTAATACAACGTAGATCGACGAAAAAATAGTAATACTTTGTTCGTATTCCATATAACGCGACATTATAAAATTGTAGAATTATATAATATTTACTGTTATTTCTAACATTTTGTTAGCGATTGTAGGCAGAAATTTCATAAAAGGCCCGTCGTCGATTCGCGCGAAGCGCTGACATCGCTTATTACGGCGGGTTTTTTAGTTGAAGCGGATTTATATTGAATTACGGTTTATGTCTTTTTTATTAAAAATATGTAATGTTCATGTTTTCACACAGCTCCGATGCACGACTGGAGTTTACCCCTTCAGATCAACTGTCTAAATAGGCACAAAAAGGCTTACTAGTCTAAGAAATATATTATTACTATATCAAATTGTAAATAAATTAATGCAATAACGCCATCTATCGGAACCTAATTGCGTTATTAGAAAACGTCTGAACGCCATCTCTAACAAGGTCATTCGTTCAGTAGATTTTACTGTTCAATTTTTTCATTCCGGGGCCTTAAATGAAAATCGATTCTTAAGGAGAAAACTCCAAAAACAGTCAAGTAAATACGCCATATCAGATATAGCTCAAAAAGTTCGAGTCAAATCTCAATTATATTTAAATGGGACCACATGACAAGCACCACCTATCGATTAAAAAAAGAATCATCGATATCGATCCACCCAGTAAAATAGTAATGAGGTTAATATAACGTTGGTCGACGTAAAATAGCCAAGTAAATACCCAGTATTAGCAATAACTCAAAAATTAAAAGCTCAAATATATTTATAACGAATAAACTGCTACTCTCTACTCTAGTGGAATATTGTAATTTGATCGATAGTGAACGAAGTAATTTCATAACATTTTGATAGATGGCGTTGTGGCAAAGTATTGAACATGACCACAGTCGTCTTAACATCGTCATGTAAATACGTGTCATCAAAGATTACTCAAAAATTGCTCATTATATCTCAATCATATTTAAAACGGACGACATGACAAGTATTAGCTTTTGATTTATACAAAAAAGATCAAAATCAGTGCACCCAGTAAAAAGATATAACGTATAATACAACGTAGGGTGACGAAAAAACCGTCAAGTAAATACGCAATATTAGATATAACTCACAAATTACGAATCAAATCTCAATTAAATTTGAATGGGACCACGTGACAAATAGTAGCTTTTAATTTATATAAGAAACGTCAAAATCGGTGCACCTAGTAAAAAGTTATGAGGTATAATACAACGTAAGGTGACGAAAATAATGTCAAGTAAATACGCGTTATCAAAGATTAATCAAAAAGTAGTTATCAGATCTCGATAAAATTTATATGTGACCACATGATAAACATCAGCTTTCGATTAAAGTAAAAATTATCAAAATCGATACACCCAGTAAAAAGTTATTGCGGATTTTCAAGAGTTTCTCTCGATTTCTCTGGGATCCCATCATCAGATCCTGGTTTCCTTATCATGGTACTAAACTAGGGATATCCCCTTTCCAACAAAAAAAGAATTATCAAAATCGGTACACCCAGTAGAAAGTTATGTGGTATAATACAACGTAGGTCGACGAAAAAAGCGTCAAGTAAAAACGCATTATGAGATATAATTCGAAAAGTAGTTGTTAGATCTCAAATAAATTTAAATGGGACCAATCGGCACACACCACCTTTCGATTAAAACAAAATTTATCGAAATCGGTCTACCTGGTCAAAAGTTCTGATGTAACATACATAAAAAAAAAAAAAAAAAAAAAAAAAAAAAAAAAAAAAATACAGTCGAATTGAGAACCTCCTCCTTTTTTGGAAGTCGGTTAAAAAAATGTAGATTACAACTAAATGATTGCGTATTCGAAACCGACCTGGCTCCACTGATATTTCAAGTACTTAAGTTCTTTAGTCTTGTTTAAGCATGATTCCGCGGGTTGCGGGTTAGATTCCCGCCTGAGTCTGGGTGTAATATTTGTTTTTACATATTTATATGTGTACTATTTCTATGTATATTTATCAAAAAATATATAGTTATAATAGACGGCTGTTACCTGTAACACAAGCATTAAGTTAATAATAATAATAATAAACAATAAATATCTACACAATACACACACGGTCGTCTGTTCCCAAAGTAAGCAACTTAATGCTTGTGTTATAGGTAACAGTCGACTGGTATAGGTACATTTTTTTTGTAAACATACTTATAAATAATACATATATAAATATTTATATTACACCCAGACTCGGGGTGGGAATCGAACCCACAAGCCTCGGAGCAGAAAGCAGGTTCACTACAAACTGCGCCAACGGGCTAGTCAAGTTGCTTACCATAGGAGCAGACAACCGTGTGTGTATGTTATATGATAGTTATTTATTTTTATTTATAACAGTGAGAGATCTTGCAAAACATAACACGTTTCCGAACACTGCAAACCTGTTTAATAACGCCAATAGCAAAAGCAACATATCATATACCATAAACAATGTATCGAATTAGGCTCGAATGGATTTCTCCTAAGGATTGATGTTCTTTACTACGAGTATAATATATAATAATAATAATTGTGTACGCAAACGCAAACGAAAAAAAAACCGACTTCAATTACACCGATCAAACAACAATATAAATACAACGTACATAATACAATACATATATAAAACAGTAAATAATACAATAGATACAAGTAAGTAGACGAAAAAATAGTCAAGTAAATACGCGTTATTAGATATAACTCGAACAGTGCGATATAATTGCATTTTAAAAAATTCCAAAGATAAACATTAAACTTGTTCCAAGTTGTTCAAGTTGCTTAAGTCGTGGAAGTTACGACTTATGCTCTCGTTTTGCTTGTCGTTTAACTTTTGACATTGTTAGTAATGTCTCTGTCAGACTGAGTGCGTAATTGCTTTGCGTATTTATCGCGCGGTAGTTTTTTACTTATTCCGTTTAGTGACGCATCCTATTGTCACGTTTGTCATCATAGATAGCTGATAGCGATTGTTACTCATAGTAGGGAATATATCCGCCAACCCGTATTGGAACAGCCTGGTGGACTAAGCTCTGATCCTTCTCCTACATTGGGAAAGAGGCCTATGCCCAGTCGTGGGATATTACAGGCTGAAGTTAATTTTAAAAATTGATTTTATATTTTTGATACTTAATTTTAAAAAAAATAAAGCCACTGACACAATTAACACGCCTCCAAAAGGTGTTTTGAAATAATACTCACTCACCTAATACAGTCCACTGCTGGACACAAGTTCGCACCAAAAATGGAGTGAACTTACGCGTTTTGCCCATAGTCACCACGCTGGGCAGGCGGTTTGGCGACCGCAGGGCTGGCTTTGTCGCACCGAAGACACTGCTGCCCGTCTTCGGTCTGTATATTTCAAAGCCAGCAATTCCAAGGTGGCAGTGGAACTGTGTTATCCCTTAGTCGCCTCTTACGACACCCACGGGAAGAGAGGGGGTGGCTATATTCTTTGATGCCGTAACCACACCAAATAATTACTAGTAAATACTAAATGTTTAAAAAGTTCTATATTGTTTTCTTTTGATTAAAGCTTATGGTTCAAAATCAAATCGGGCTTTAAGTCGGTTTTGATTCGTCATTTTACAAAAAAGAAAATTAGTGAAGTATTATAGTTGTAAGTTGAATTTGGTTCTGCTGTAGCCAACATGACTAAAAATGATTTTCATTTTGGATTTTTACAACACGAGAAGTGTTGCAAGCGCTTTGTCGATCCTACCCTCGCTGTCGTAATAACGTATCGAAGCTTAGCTACGAAGGAGCCATTATAAAGTCGATAATCTGCCACTGTGATACGCGTAACACTAAAATATAGTGCCAACTAACAATTAATCCTAAAATATGATAGCAATTATCTTAATATAGTTATGCAAATATACACAAATAAACGAAATAAAGTATTATTTTGTAATAATTGCACGGTCTTGAGGAATTAAGTCCGTTGCGTTTTTTATTATCAAATTATATTTTATGGACCATTAGAATTCCGCATGCGAATCAGAAATTTACCAGATTTATCAAAGATTAGGAGACCCAAGGTTAAGTTATTTATACATATTTATCTACCTTTTAACCGACTTCCAAGAAAAAGAGCTTCTAAATTCGATTTTTTTTTTTTTTTTTTTGTATATTATTTCAGAACTTTTGACTGGGTGGATCGATTTCGATGATTTTTTTTTTTAGTCGAAAGGTAGTGTAAGTTTGTATTCCCATTTAAATTTAATTGAGATCTGACAAGTACTTTTAGAATTATATCTAATTATGCGTATTTACTTGACTATTTTTTCGTCGACCTACGTTGTATTATACCGCATAACTTTTTACTGGGTGTACCGATTTCAATAATTTTTATTTTTATCAAAAACTGATGCTTGTTTTGCAATCCCATTTAAATTTTATCGAGATATTTATTAAATATCAAAGATGACTCAAAACACTAGATGTTAGAAACTTTCATGGTCATTAAGTTGACCTAGCTATTTATTTCTTTACTTTTTAACCGACTTCCAAAAAAGGAGGAGGTTCTCAATTCGACTGTATTTTTTTTTTATTTTTTATGTATGTTACATCAGAACTTTTGACCAGGTAGACCGATTTCGACAAATTTTGTTTTAATCGAAAGGTGGTGTGTGCCGATTGGTCCCATTTAAATTTATTTAAGATCTAACAACTACTTTTCGAATTATATCTAATAATGCGTTTTTACTTGACGCTTTTTTCGTCGACCTACGTTGTATTATACCACATAACTTTCTACTGGGTGTACCGATTTTGATAGTTCTTTTTTTGTTGGAAAGGGGATATTCCTAGTTTGGTACCATGATAAGGAAACCAGGATCTGATGATGGGATCCCAGAGAAATCGAGGGAAACTCTTGAAAATCCGCAATAACTTTTTACTGGGTGTATCGATTTTGATAATTTTTACTTTAATCGAAAGCTGATGTTTATCATGTGGTCACATATAAATTTTATCGAGATCTGATAACTACTTTTTGATTAATCTTTGATAACGCGTATTTACTTGACATTATTTTCGTCACCTTACATTGTATTATACCTCATAACTTTTTACTGGGTGCACCGATTTTGACGTTTCTTATATAAATTAAAAGCTACTATTCGTCACGTGGTCCCATTCAAATTTAATTGAGATTTGATTAGTAATTTGTGAGTTATATCTAATATTGCGTATTTACTTTACGGTTTTTTCGTCACCCTACGTTGTATTATACGTTATATCTTTTTACTGGGTGCACTGATTTTGATCTTTTTTGTATAAATCAAAAGCTAATACTTGTCATGTCGTCCGTTTTAAATATGATTGAGATATAATGAGCAATTTTTGAGTAATCTTTGATGACACGTATTTACATGACGATGTTAAGACGACTGTGGTCATGTTCAATACTTTGCCACAACGCCATCTATCAAAATTTAATGAAATTACTTCGTTCACTATCGATCAAATTACAATATTCCACTAGAGTAGAGAGTAGCAGTTTATTCGTTATAAATATATTTGAGCTTTTAATTTTTGAGTTATCGCTAATACTGGGTATTTACTTGGCTATTTTACGTCGACCAACGTTATATTAAAACCTCATTACTATTTTACTGGGTGGACCGATATCGATGATTCTTTTTTTAATCGATAGGTGGTGCTTGTCATGTGGTCCCGATAAAATATAATTGAGATTTGACTCGAACTTTTTGAGCTATATCTGATATGGCGTATTTACTTGACTGTTTTTGGAGTTTTCTCCTTAAGAATCGATTTTCATTTAAGGCCCCGGAATGAAAAAATTGAACAGTAACATCTACTGAACGAATGACCTTGTTAGAGATGGCGTTCAGACGTTTTCTAATAACGCAATTAGGTTCCGATAGATGGCGTTATTGCATTCATTTATTTACAATTTGATATATATAGTAATAATGTATTTCTTAGACTAGTAAGCCTTTTTGTGCCTATTTAGACAGTTGATCTGAAGGGGTAAACTCCAGTCGTGCATCGGAGCTGTGTGAAAACATGAACAGTACATATTTTTAATAAAAAAGACATAAACCGTAATTCAATATAAATCCGCTTCAACTAAAAAACCCGCCGTAATAAGCGATGTCAGCGCTTCGCGCGAATCGACGACGGGCCTTTTATGAAATTTCTGCCTACAATCGCTAACAAAATGTTAGAAATAACAGTAGAACATTATATAATTCTACAATTTTATAATGTCGCGTTATATGGAATACGAACAAAGTATTACTATTTTTTCGTCGATCTACGTTGTATTACTCTTCGATGTAATTGAAGTCGGTTTTTTTTTCGTTTGCGAGCAAACACAATTATGTACATAAGAGGGACATACAGTTTAGTTCTAAAACAATAGAATCTTAACAACAATCTCTTTCAGACCAAGGTGAAGAATACGGTGATATAAATGACAATAAAAATTGTACAGATTAATTTTTAATTTTTAATATTTGACAGAATTACCTGAAACATGTTTCTCTGAATACTATAATTCTTTTTAAGATTTTTGAATTTTTATTAGCGCAGCTTGTTAATTAAAAAATATTTGTTGTCTGTTCCTAAGTTGGATTAAATGCTTGTGTTGCATATAATAACAAACTGATAAATTAGTTTTTGGCTCTAATAATAAATAAACATATAACGGAAAAAAAACCGTTTCATATTAAAATAATCGTATTAATGTTACACGCACCATAAAAAAAATATGAATTTTTTATTTTGTTTCTCGAAGACATAAATGATATTAAGATTACGAAACATAGTATAATAATATTTAAAATGTTATGCCTTCTGGTACGCGTATCTGTGTTAAGTTACTTAAACGCCAAGGGAAAGTATGTTACTACATATTATACCATAAAGGTATGGCTTGGCCTTGCTGACGGCTCGTTTCAACCCACGGCTCCGTTTTATTTTTTTATTTTTTTTTACAACAATTTTGGCAAACAAGCGTAAGGTCGACCTGATGGTAAGCTGATACCGTAAACCATTAGACAGCTGCAGCACCAGGAGCATTGCAAATGCACTGCCAAACCTAATCCGATCCGATTGAAGTGAGACCTCTTAGCAAAAATTCAGATATCTTTAACAGACTTCAAAAAAGAGGTTCCAATCTCTTTTTTTAATTTGTTTTTATGTGTCTTACCTCACAAGTTTTTGTTGGGTATACCCATTTTAAATGGTTCTTTTTGCAATCGAAATCTGTCGCTTGTCATATATGTATATTATTAATCTTGGGCTTGATGGCTTTCGATTTCGCCAATGTCACGTGGGATAGAAAAAACACGAAGGAGAATGATCAGCGTGGTTGAGATTGGAAGCTACATTGATTATACAGATCGAAAAAAAAATAGTCAGGCTTTTGTATAATTATGTATATTCCGTTTAAATTTGAGCGTGACCGACGAGTACTTTTTGAGTTATACTTAATAATGCGTATTAAATTGACTATTTCTTCAACTACCCACGTATTACTCGTCAATGCAAATTGCAGTTGATTTATCATGTAAATGTATCAATCGAGAAAACCATACATGTAGTTTAGTTTGCGTTAGGATGACTCTTAAAAAAATTTTTTTGGCCTGCCGTTTGGAGGGAACTCTTAAAACACTTTAAGCTGACATATGGTACGAGACTCGAAAAATTAAAGATTCCTTTTTGGGCCTGCCCAAATTGACGAGACTAACGAGACTCATTTTTCGTTTGTCGATGTAAATTCATTCGCTATCAGCCATTTCGAATTGAAATCACACGTATCTGGATATAAGAATTTATTATTGAAGTCATTATTAGTAAGAAAAATTGACCCAGAAGCCTTACCTCGTAAACAATCCAGTGTTGGTGAGACCGAACCTAGTTTCCCCGGCCGCGATGTACATCTTGCAAGCGTCGTGCTGCCGGCAGCACGTGTCAGTGAAGAAGAAGAGGCCCAGGTCACTTGACCGGGCCTGGGGCGAGTGGCCGTCCCCGCACCATATTGTACCTGGAAAGGAAAACCCATACTGAACATTTTCAGATTGAAGGATTTGTGTATTTGACGACGCGTTAGCGCAACGGACATAGCTTACGGCTGTTGCTTTGGCTGTTGCGGATTCCCGCACGTGTCATTGTGCAGGCTACACATATGGTTCCACATTCAGCCCTTGTGGGTGATTTATATTCCGAAATTTCGAGATTTTCCATACGAAAATCGCCGTTAGTCCTGTAGAAGTTTGTCTTTGTAGCGACCGTGACAATTTTAAAAGATATAGTTACCTCGACAGTGTTTCTTGTATTTATTTATTTTATTTAATAGTAACCCGGGGTGGAAGCTTCACACGGGTGCAATGTCGATACTAAATATAAAATATAAAATAATTATTTGCAATGTAAGCGCAAAAAAGTGTTTATTTACATTAGAAACCTCTAAAACTCAGTCCTCTAAACATCAGTGTACCTCTACTCTATTAAGCATGTATTACACATATAAACCTTTCTCTGGCATCACTCTATTTACTAAAGAAAACCGCATCAAAATCCGTTGCGTAGTTTTTAAAGATCTAAGCATACAAACAGCGGGAAGCGACTTTGTTTTATACTATGTAGTGCAAAACAAATACACACAGTTACAAACAAAGCTTAAAGATAGTTTGAACAAGAAAGAAGTACAATGGGCGGACTTACGGCTAATTAGCCATTTCTTCCAGACAACTCAGACATAAAAAGGTTTATATCACTTTGTCTTAGTAGAATCTAATAAACAAGGTAAAAATATTTTTTTGAAAGTTGAAAAATTAAATAAATTTAAAGGAATTAAAAGCAAAATTATAAAGATTATATTTAAAGAATGCCTAGATTGTTTCCAACCCTTTATTATACTAACTAGAATAACTAAGTTATAGTACATAATGTGATAATTATGTAGTCACCAGAACTACATAATTATTACTTTAAATAACATTTATGTTAACCAATAGTCGACAATCACATGCTTTGATCTTATTTTACCGGTAACCGTTTATATATATATATATATATATATATACAACTAGGTCGACAAACACGCGTACGGCACACCTGATGGTAAATGATTACCGTAGCCTATAGACGCCTGCAACACATAGAAGCATCACAACCCCCCAGGAATTCTAGTCACCTTACTAACCAATGGAACAACACTGCTTGAAAGCAGTATTATTTAGCTGTGATCTTCTGTAAGGTCGAGGTACTTCAGATTTTAAGCAGGATATTTTCTGCTGTACCCTAGTCCTAGCTTCAGTTAAAATATGATTATCTCTTTCTTTGGGACTATATCAGCAGGAGGTAAAACAGACACTTCGGACCTCTTTCACTTTATCTAATTAACTGCAACCCTTAATTTTATAGGTAGAGAATAGAAATATATGAGCGATAAAATGAAATGGAATGGAGAAACAGAAAAATTCGCTAGAATTCAATGTCAGCTTTATCCGTTAGATATAGTTACACATGGAATAACCTTTCGATACTTATGCGCAATCAATGATACGGACTTTTACTTAACCAGCGCATAACAAAATCAATATAAATATCTCTTTATTCGGCTTAGGAGTTACTTTAGCTAATAAATACTTTCTAAATTAAAATTAAAATTACACAGAACAATAACGCACTGTATAAACAAAAAAAAAACGTGCCAATTAGCAAACTTTTAACGTTTTGTAATTCACGTTTCAACTTTCAAGACACGCAATGACTTGTGACATTTATTGAAATGTGAAAATTGGGACTTCACCAATTCGCACTGTTGACTCTGTTACCTTCAAAAAGGAATAAAACGATCATTTCGTGTCTGTTTTTAACCGACTTAAAAAGGAGGAGGTTACTCAATTCGACCGTATATATATATACATATTTTTTTCTTTTTTTAATGTATGTTCGGGGATAACTTTGTCGTTTATGGACCGATTTTAATAATTCTTCTTTTGTTGGAAAGGAGATATCACAATGGTGATACAATGCTAAGGAAACTAGGATCTGATGATGGAACCCCAGAGAAATCGGGGGAAACCCTCGAAAATCGTAGTGACGACTAGTGCGTTTGTTAATTTTTTTCGTCTACTTACGAGAGACACTATACACGACTTACACAAATTACATACTTGAGCAAACACAATTATGTAATTTGTGTTTTATTGATATAAAAATAATTATATTTAAATAAGTGTATATGTATGTTTTTATAAGAATTCTTACGTTCATAATTAATTATTAATGTATTAATTTTTATATAATTTGTCATAATATTTTAGTTTCTGCTTTCATTGTTTATATGATTCTTATTAATGTGCGATTTTCAGCTCTTCTGTAAATTGTTTGTTTTTTAAAACTTTCTTGATATATGAATTTTTTGTATCAATTTTTAATTTATTGTAAAATAAAAAAATGTGTCGTTTAATAATAGCAATAGTTTTGTTTTAATCACATCTTTTATAATATTCTACAATTTTAAATCGTACTTAATGTTCGTAATAAGTACTTTTGAATGTGCTGGAAGACATTTCTTCTACAGATAAATAATAAGAGAGAGGCGTACACATTTTATATTTGTGTGCTAATATTGAAAAGGCTAATGATTTTAAGATAACTATGTCTTTACACAGTTTGAACGTACTTTTCCTTACTCATTAGTCAAATTGGACACTATGTGCGAAATTTATCTAAATAGCTTTGCGCTTTCTCTTGTGGGGAACAAAATCATATTTTATGTCACTTTGTGTTTCTGTCAAACAGTTATTTAAAATAACACATTTATAAAATAATTTTCTCTCTAACTCAACAACTTTTACAGATAAAAATAGACTCAGTTTGGATATTTGTAAAGGCTTCTATCACGTTATTTTATTTTTAGGTTTTGTTTTAGATCATTATTTTTCGAATACATTACAATTAGAATACGTTTTTTCGTCTTCATCTGGACATCATTGATAAAATATCGCTTCAGCCTGTAATATCCCACTACTGGGCATAGGCCTCTTTCCCCATGTAGGAGAAGGATTAGAGCTTAATCCACCACGCTGGTCCAATGCGGGTTGGCAGATATATTCCCTACTATGAGTAACGATCGCTATCATGTGTACATGATAACAACCGGGACCGACGGCTTAACGTGCTCTCCGAGGCACGGTGGGGAGACCCACAAGGACTGCAGAAACACCCAGACCACGGCAAACACCTGTATGACCAATACAAATGTTTGTCATGTGCAAGGATCAAACTCGAAACCGCCAGCGCAACAGATACAATCCATGGCTGTAACCGTTGTGCCAACGCGGCGTCTATATAGATAAAATATCGGGAATCTTAAAATAATATTTATTATAATAATAATATTTATTATTTTGAGATTCCCAATTTTAACGCCATTTTAACCGACTTCCAAAAAAGGATAACGTTCTTAATTCGATTAAATCTTTTTTAACTTGTACCGCTAAGTTTTGTCTGAGTGGACCAGTTTTGTTGATATTTTTTAATCGAATAGATTCGCGTGTCATGTGGTCTCTTTTAAATTTAATTGCGATCTGACAAGTACTTTTCGAGTTAAACAATATCTAATAATAGGTGTTTACTTAACTATTTTTTCGTCGACCTACGTTGTATTATACCGCATAAGTTTTTACTAGCTGTTATTTTGATGATTTTTGTTTTAATCAAAAAGTGATGATTGTCTTGTTGTTCCATTTTTCAAATTTGATCAAGATTTGATGACTAATTTTTGCGTAATCTTGGATAACGCGTATTTACTTAACTATTTTTACGTCTGCCTACGTTATATTACTTGTCGTTGTAATTGCAGTCGGTTTTTTTTTTCGTTGGCGAGCGAACACAATTACATAGTATAAAACAAAGATGCTTTCCGCTGTCTCTATGCTTAGATCTTTGAAACTACGCAACGGATTTTGATGCGGTTTTCTTTAGTAAATAGAGGAATTACAGAGGAAGGCTTATATGTATAATACATGAATAATATAGTAGAGGAACACTGATAGTTTTTGCAACCGAGCGAAGCCGGGGCTGGCGCTAGTTAGTTATAAATTAATATAATATAATAAAATGGTAGGAAAGTCAAAACTGTACATTGAATATTTTTTTAAAAGAATACTCTATCTACAATCGATACCGAAGCAAAAAATATAGTTTTTAGAATTTTTGTCTGTTTGTCTGTATGTATGTCCGGGATAAACTCAAAAAGTACTGCATGGATTTACTTCAAATTTGGCACGAATATTATTAACAACGTGTAATCTAACGACGCATATTTGAATGTTGTTGTTATTATGTTAATAACCATGTCATAAGCTAGCTTCACACTATAAATAAAGACATTCTGTAGTATATTTAGTATCAGCATTGCACCCGTGCGAAGCCGGGGCGGGTCGCTAGTAAATTAATATCATTGAATAATATCATGAATTTGTAATTTCATGCCAATATAATACAAAATTATGGATATAACGTTATTTTGGACATACATAAATAAAATGTATCAAGATTGTCTATGGTTTTTAAAGAAGCATTAATTAATATATTTTAATGTATGTGTGTGTGTATGTGTGTGTGTGTGTGTTAATATGTAACATACAATTATAAAGTTTTAATAACAACCTTATACAATAATTAATTTTGAATAATTGTTTTATACAAATACTACCATGTACGCGTATGTGTTTATGTGTGTGTTTTATGTGAGTTAAAATAGAAGAACTTACCAGGATAAATAGCCTGTACTCGATCTTTAAACACATCGACCATAGAGTTGGCAACGTTGGCAACGCTAGTTACTCCAGACGCCAAGCTGTTGATGAAGCCCCGGTCGCTGTCCAGAGAACCGATGTCTCTGACGCCGGCCATAAGCTGGCTGAGTGGTTTGCTCAACCCTGAAGATATTGTCTTTATCACACCTCGTGTGAATTGACCTGTATTAGAAGGATTTATACTTTAGTCCTGAACTGAGAAATATCCTGCTCAAAATCTGGTGTAGCCCGACTAGGGAAGTACCGCTACTTTACCGTAAATCACAGCTAAATAATGCTTCCAAGCAGTGTTGTGTTCGCCCGTGTTGCGATTAAGGCACCACAGTTCCTGGGGGTATTGGGGGTAGGGTGAACAACTAAATGAGTCACAAATATTAGTAGTAGGCTGAGCGTGAAGATCGGCCACGTTTGTATTGGTGTATGTCTTAGTATTACGTACTTCATAAGTAAATTGTAAAAGTCTTGTGAGTAAATAAAGAAACATATATGTAATTTCTAACAAAAATAATAAATTTAAAACAATGCAGTTTTCATAGCATGACGTCATTGCTGTTGCAGTGTGTTTTTTTTTATATTTATGCTTATTATTATTATTTATATTTTTTAAATTTATGCAGTTCAAATGTATGCAAAAAACCGACACGGAAATCTTAAGGTTATTTTGATGAATGTCCTTACCATATAAATAATTATAACTTCAGCTAAGCTAAAAAAAAAATTCAAGTTGAAATTCAAAACATTTACATGTACGTCTTTCAAATATTATTTTGAGAATATCTCGATAAAACGACAGAACTACAAAAATTAAGCACTCCTTCCTAATTTAGGGTCTTTAAAAGGTGTAGAATTGTCAAGACATCAAAACGGTATGAAAATATATGCAAGATTTACTGTACCTATTCCTCCATTTTCCTCTCGGCTCCTCAATTTCTCAGCTTCTAACATTTCATTCTGTCTCTGCATCCGCTTGAACAAATCATATAAGCCTTTTGGAACTACTTTTTCTGCTACACTTTCTACTACGCTTTCTACAACACTACCCGCAAAGCCGAATATAACCGATAGAGCATCTGTTTTCGGGGCAGGTGTTGGAACAATGTCTTTAGTGTCATAGTAATCTTCTGGAACCTCGGTTGTATCTTCTATATCTAGTTCTGTGAATAATGGTACTTTTCTGTTAATTTCTGTACTGTCTTCATCATTTCTCTTTATAGTAGCATTTATTTCAGTATTACTACTATTTAATGCTGTTTCTGTTGTGTTTTTAACTATTATAAAAGCTTCCGTCGTGTCCTCAACTGTTAAAAGCTTAACATCAGGATTTTCTGTCACTGATTCATATGTGTAATTTAGTTGTGATTCGTTTGGTATTATTATTTTAGCTTCGGTTGTTATTTCATTTGTTGTAAATCTTGTTGTCATTTCATAGAATACTGTTGTTGAATTAACATCTTCAGGTATTTCTGTGGATACTGGTAAAGTCACTGTTTGATTTATAATAATATTGACTGGTGTTTTTTCTGTAGTTGATAATGGGATTACAGTTAAATCAGGTTCTGGTGTAGTTTCAACTAATGTTAGTGTGCTTTCTGTTGTACTCAATAATTCGATGGGTATTACACTTATTTCTGTTGTAATTTGTTCTGTGGTTTCAGTTGTGTCAGCTACTGGATATACAGTAGTTTCATTAATAGTATCTGTGTTACCTTTTTCACTTACGTTAACACTTTTGTTTCGTTCATGTGACTCTTCATCTTCCTCAAATTCGTATCTGTATGCATTTTTATTAAAATTACTTGAACTCCACGGAAGTACTTCATGTTTCTTATCGTATTTAATGGAGTATTCATCGTCGAAGTCTATTATGTCATTATCAATCTCATTTTGATTATTTTCATTAAACGTTTTTATATCAATGGACTTAGATGTTACAAATGCTAAATAACTTAAAAATATGGCACTTATTTCAAGCTTCATTTTTCACCGCGCGTTCATATCCATGTCCGTCTGAAACAATAAAAATGTTTTGTGAACGAGAAAAAAACAAATAGAAAAAGGTTAGTTTGTCATTGATCTAAATGTTTACTAGACTGTAATGTTGCATCAATTTTGATATCAGCAATTTTTCAAATCTAAACTAATTTTTAATGAGATTATCTGTATGTTTGTTACGTTTTCATGATTAAATCGCTTACCGAAATTGTATATACATACAGATATTCCTATATATACATAAATATATTACATTTGTATATGACTTTCAAATATTTTTCTATATACATGCCAAAACATTGAACACTTTTAGATGAATGGTTGAAAGCCTTATGTAATTAATATGTAAATATATAACTTATTAGGTTCTGATAATCGATTATAAACGCTGCGTTGGCGAGACGGTCACAGTCATGGATTGTACCTGTTGCGCTGGCAGTTACGGGTTCGATCCCCGCATATGACAAACATTTGTATTGGCCATACGGGTGTTTGCTGTGGTCTGGGTGTTTGTGCAGTCCTTGAGGGTCTCCCAACCGTGCCTCAGAGACGTTAAGCCGTCGGTCCCGGTTATTATCATGTTCACCTGATAGCGATCGCTACTCATAATATGGAATATATCCACCAACCCGCATTGGAGCAGCGAGGTGGATTAACCTCTGATCCTTCTCCTGCATGGGAAAAGAGGCCTATGCCCAGTAGTAGGATATTACAGGCTAAATCAAATGTTTTCTATATATTTATTACATTATTATATTAAGAAACAGCGTTAACCTTCTGTTTTGGGTTTGGTTATATTTTGAAGTGCGTTTTCGTCTTTTAATTCGTTATAAGTTTTTTGTATTTAAACTCAAGAATATTTTTATGTATGCGTCATTCGTTGCTTAATGGCTTACAACACACAATAAATTATAAATGTCACAAAAATGTGGACACTTTGCTGTGAAATATACAATAATGGTTTTGCACAACTTATTACAATCAAAATGTAACTGATTAATTAAAAGTTTGAGTTTACCAACAATAAAAAATAATTACAATCTCTTAAAAAAATTTGTTATAAAAAATTGTTCAAAATTCATTTTCAGTCAATGTATGTTAAAATAAAGACTATACCCAGATGAGACGGACAACCAGATCCACAACCCTTGAAGGGTACATTAGGCTAGTATCATCTGCAGCAACAAAGCAAGTAAGCAAGCAAATCTTCTTTAAAAAAAATCAAAAACAGAATGAGATTCTAAATTCGAACATATTTTTTATGTATGTATCCTTACAACTTCTCACTGGGTGTACCATCTTCGATGATTATTTTTTTATTCAAAAGCAAACGCTTGACATGTGGCCCCATTTAAATTGGATTGAGATATGATGAAGTTGATTTACGCCACGGTCACAGCACTGGTATGTGCCTGTTGCGCTGGCGGTTGCGGGTTCGATTCCCGCACATGACAAACATTTATATTGGCCATGCAGACGTTTGCCATAGTTGAGTGTTTGTGCGGTACTTGTGACCATCGTGCCTCGAAGAGCACGTTACACGAGCAGCGTAGTGGATTAAGCTCTGATCTTATCCTACATGGGGAAAGAGGGCTATGCCCAGAAGTGGGATATTAAGTGGGCTGAAGCGTTGTATTCGAGAGCCTATTTATCTAGAAAGGTAATAGTCATACCATCACGGTTTGACTGACTGTCCCTGAGAAAACGTACCCATCTACACAATACAGCTCGCGTCTCATATAATCCTAACATCTCATTATCTTTTTATGCATTATATAAAGAAGCTAAATTATGGAAATACGTTTATAACAACAAAAATTTCACGCCATTGTTAAATAATATGAGACTTCTGTTATATATTTTTTTTAATGGTCATATTTCGTAACACTCGCGAGAGAATTGGACCGTGTGAATGCATTCAAATTGTAAAAATTGAATAAAATAAAATATCTACGTCCCTAGAGCGGGCCTTAAACGTTAATTCTATTACTTATTCTATGTAAATTACCGCATTAATTAAACCGCATATACTAACTTCTACCTCTGGCTTCACTCACACGAAACCAGCAGATACAATGTTTTTATATCGCTACCAATCGTCTCATTTAAACATTTTTCATTGATTCAGTGAGTGATTGTCATATTGTGTTGTTGTACAGCCTCGCGTTATAACTTAATAATCATTTTTCAATGCCATAATTACTTCTTGAGTAAAATAATTACAAAATTAAATTGTTTTTTTAAAATTACATTAAATAGTGGTCACCCAGTGATCGAAATTCGACCATAATTTAGCCATAAGCTTTAATAATAAATAAAAAATATATATATGCGTGTGTGTGTCAAATACATGGTGTGTCTAATTTTTTTTTATTGATTTAATGTACTTTTTAGGCATCATTTTAAAAAAATATTAGCAATGTGCACTCTGTCTCCATAAACTATATGTGAGTGAAATTTCACACTCCTCCGTCCGCGCAATTTTCTTAAAAAGACGTACAAAGTTTTTGCTTCACGAACTATCTTGTATATATATATAAAATTCTCGTGTCACAATATTAGTCACAATACTCCTCCGAAACGCCTAGACCGATTTTTATGAAATTTTGCGGGCATATCGGGTAGGTCGGAGAATCGGCCAACATCTATTTTTCAAACCCCTTAGTTATAAGAGGGAGGATTAAGGAGGTTAATAATATGTATGGCAACCCTATCTCCCAAGTCGGACCAAATTATAGATGCTTACAAAATTTGATGAAAATTGGTTCAGTAGTTTCGGAGTTTATCGCCCACATACATCGTGACACGAAATGTTTGTATATATAGATTTTGATAAAATTCTCACATCTAAAAAATAAAAGACTTGTATAGTTTTATAAGACATCTGTTGGTTGAATGATCTTACAAAAACAAGTTGACCACGAGCAGAGGAATGCGAAGTGAACGGATCGATTCCAGTAACGTGATATAAGCCTTATCTATTAACTTGTACATTATATACTATTAAATGAACTATTTGTATATAAAAAGGAATGATAAATTGTGACTTACAGCTTTAGCCTTCGAAAAGTAAACGTTTCCTTTATGGACCAAGGTGTGTATAAGATTTGTTGAATTAGTAATTATGTTTTTGATGCAGGCTACGTACCTACTTATTATTTATTATAAGTTTATTAAAATAATGTTACATCATACTGTTTTTTGAAGTAAAACTTCTTTACGAACGATAGACTTGTGGAGTAAGCTGGTGAATGCGCGACGAGAGCGTTACGAAAAGTGTGATCGGGTGAAGCAAACGGCAGTTGAGTAAGAGATATAAGTTAGTGAAGTTTTACTTCAGTCGTGTGGTCTAAAGCGCAATCATTTATTGGAGCTCACGATATTTCGACGATGTTTCAGACGTAATGGTCAAAGGCGACGCAAACGTATACGTAAAGATGTTAGAGCAAGTATTATTTGTCTACGATCTTCTGTACCGTTGAGAGTCTTTCCTTTTTTATGTAACTAGATCGGCAAACAAGTGTACGGCTCACCTGATGGTAAGCGATTACCGTAGTTTACAGGTGTCTGCTAATACCTTACCCTATCCCCAATTCCCCCAGGAGCTCTGGTCGCCTTACTCAACAACAGGAACACAATACTGCTTGAAAGCAGTATTATTTAGCTGTGATCGTCTGTAAGGTTGAGGTCCTCAGTCAGACTGCTCAATAGTTTTAGCAAGATATTTTTAAAAATTAATGTTGTTCTAACTTGACGAATATAATTATGGGATTTAAAAAAATGGTTTGCAGTACGGTGCCAGAGTAATTGTGACCACGCTTCGTTGACTCTGTTTAGGTGAAAGTGGCGAGTGAGGCAGACGAGCGAATTATTCGGTAAGAGGTCAGTTCAGATTTAATTCTACTCAACCTTAGTTTTAATAATTAGGCACCAAGTGAAAAATAAATAAAATAATAAACGCCTCACTCTCACTGATCCCCACTAGGATCTTGTGTCGAGGGTCCTGAAACGCACATTACACAAGCACAAACGCCTAGACCACGGCAAACATTTGTATGAACAATACATATGTATGCCATGCACGGGGATGGAAATCCCAAACCGCCAGCCCAACTGCCACTATCCAGTGTTAACGCATGATCTAAAGCTTTTTGTTATGTAACTAAGTCGGCAAACAAGCGTACGGTTCACCCGATGGTAAACGATTACGGTAGCTTATAGACGCCTGCAACACCAGAAGCATCGTTGTCTCTTTATAGATAAAAAATCATAATAAAAAATGTATTCCCGAATAATTATTTTCTTTATACCTCGAATAGAACTTGCAATTAAAATTTTACAATAAGAGACTTCCTTCCTGTCTGGTGTCCCACGACGCCACATGTTTATTTTATTCATTTTTTTTATGTCACTAGGTCGGCAAACAAGCGTACGGCTCACCTGATGGTAAGCGATTACCGTAGCTTATAGACACCTGCAACACCGGAAGCATCGCAAGCGCGTTGCCGACCCAATCCCCAATCCCCCCAGGAGCTCTGGTCACCTTACTCACCAACAGGAACACAACACTACTTGAAAACAGTATTATTTTGCTGTGATCTTCTGTAAGGTCGAGGTACTACCCCAGTCGGGCCGCTCCATATTTTTAACCGACTTCCAAAAAAGGAGGAGGTTCTCAATTCGACTGTATTTTTTTTTTTTTTTTTATGTATGTTACATCAGAACTTTTGACTGGGTGGAGCGATTTCGACAAATTTTCTTTTAATCGAAAGGTGGTGTGTGCCAATTGGTCCCATTTAAATTTATTTGAGATCTAACAACTACTTTTCGAGCTATATCTAATAATGCGTTTTTACTTGACGCTTTTTTCGTCGACCTACGTTGTATTATACCACATAACTTTCTACTGGATATACCGATTTTGATAATTCTTTTTTTGTTGGAAAGAAGATATCTCAAGTTTAGTACCATGATAAGGAAACCAGGATCTGATGATGGGATCCCAGAGATATTGATGGAAATTCTTGAAAATCCGCAATAACTTTTTACTGGGTGTACCGATTTTGATAATTCTTTTTTTGTTGGAAAGGGGATATCCCTGGTTTGGTACCATGATAAGGAAACCAGGATCTGATGATGGGATCCCAGAAAAATCGAGGGAAACTCTCGAAAATCCGCAATAACTTTTTACTGGGTGTACCGATTTTAATAATTTTTAATTTAATCGAAAGCTGATGTTTGTCATGTAGTCACATATAAATTTTATTGAGATCTGATAACTACTTTTTGAGTAATCTTTGATAACGCGCAGTTACTTGACTATTTTTTTGTCGATCTACGTTGTACTACTCGTCGATGTAATTGAAGTCGGTTTTTTTTCGTTTGCGAGCAAACACAATTATAAGCAGGATATTCCTGCTGTGCCCTACCTCAGTTAAATTATTTATTCATTTACTTGTACTTACTTTTACGTCTTGTCGGTTTTAAACTGTAAACGTAGACTTAAACTAAGACTTAATTAAATACGATTAATATTATATAATTTATATTTGTCTAGAGGTTAATCGAATTGTAACCGAAATATAATCAAGTCTCAAGCGTTGTGGTTAACGGTCGCCGCAGCGAAAGTGAACTCCGGGACAAAACAACAGTTCAATGACACTTCGATTTAGATCGACAACTGAAACGCGCTGTTGAAGTGTTGTAAATATACTAGCGGCCCGACCCGGCTTCGTACAGTTGCAATGCTGATACTAAATATACTACAGAATGTCTTTATTTATAATGTGCAGCTGGCTTATAGCATTGTTATTAACATAATAACAACAACATTGAAATGCTTCGTTAGATTACACGTTGGTACAGAATGCGTTGAAGTAATAAAGGTTCACTGCTCGTTCCCCGTAGGTGATAGGGTGATAATATGCAGCCTATATGTTGACCCGACTTCTTAATAATATTCGTGCCAAATTTGATGTAAATCCTTGCAGTACTTTTTGAGTTTATCCCGGACATACATACAGACAAACAGACAAAAATTCTAAAAACCATATTTTTGGCTTCGGTATCATTTGTAGATCACACCCCAAAGTATTCTTTTAAAAAAATATTCAATGTACAGTTTTGACTTTCCTACCATTTTATTATATGTATAGATGCTATTTTTTAACTTGCAATATGTGTATGTATGTATTATGTATAAAATATGATGTGTGTTTATTAAGATGTTATCTTGCAACTGAAATTTTGTACACACGTTCAGTTTAGACGACGATTTACGGTTGGCTATGTGACGTCATTCTAAATCTAGCATGGCAGAACACCCAAGATGGCGGAGTAGTTATTTTTAATTTAATTGTACAATATGGGTATCAGATGAAAGGCTGAGAATAACTCGAAAGATTAACGAAATGGCGGACTCGTGAATATGGTGGACTAAGTTTTTTATACTTTCATATATTTATGGGTATCAAAGGACAGGATCCAGCGATAACTAAAAATAAATTAAAAGCTTTTATTTTAAAAACGCTAAAAAGTAATAAAATGAACTTATCGTGTAAAACTTTTACAATCAACATATAACGTTATTTTACACAATTTAAGCTGTGCCCGCGACTTCGTCCGCGTGAAATTTAATAAAAAAGTTATTGTTCAATTCCCAGAGTTATAAAATAAATAAATTTCTAAAATAATAGTAACCTAAGTCACTCCTTACATTAGCTATCTGCCAGTAAATGTCCCGTCAAAATCGGTCCAGCCGTTTCAGAGATTAGCCGGAACAAAATAACAGACAGACAAACACACAGACAGACAAACAAAAATTGTAAAAAATGTTGTTTTGGTGTACCGTGTATACATCCATATGCATTTAGTAAAAAGCGGTTATTTTAATATTACATTCAGACACTCCAATTTCATTTATTTGTATAGATAAAAGTTTGTTGTATAGTAATAGCTTTTTTACTGTTAATTTTAAATGATGTAATTACATGTATACTAGTTTAATGTCATAGAAATATACATATCTAGAAAGAGTATTGGATTAAATAATTTGCAACCAGTCGTAACTAATTCATTTGCAAATTGTTCCGATTATAATCTCTTACAATGAGTGTATTCAAGTAGGTTTAAAAACCACGTTTAAAATCGTCATTTTTCAAATTAAATTTATTTACATATTTTTAATAAATTAATTACAGTTAAAGCGAAGCTATCATCCATTCGAAATGTTGATTCTGCAGAGAAGACTCAGTAAGAAACTACGCAGTTACTTTTTTCATTCTATCTATCGACTTCGTAAGTCTTAGTTTAAATATTTCTGTAGTGCAATGCGCCGTGACCCTATTTTCTGGCCTGGGGGGTGATGGGGGGACTGCTATGGGTGGAGATGATGGATCAGATTTTGACTCCAAGTTTGAGTGCAATATATGTATTTAATTACACATGTTTAAAAAAATATGTAGCTATGTATATTAGTTGGCAGTGGCAGTTGACCATGTGTGCTTGTTAAACAAATTCCTAGTTTATTTAATGCAATCATCTTAAGGATGATTAAAAAAGCACGTATATTAAGTAATCCGCGTCTGTAGGTCTGTAAAGCCCTATTCAGAGGCGTGTCGTGTCGTAAGCGTTACGTAATGTTGAGTTGAAACCAGCCTATATCGAGTATCTTATAATGAATGAGATATGTGCACATACATGCCTGTGGTGTCTCCATAGTCATCTGTATACATATATTGACTAGCCCATTGGAGCAGTTTGTAGTTGCTCTGCTTGCTGCTCCGCGGGTTGTGAGTTCGATTCCCGCCTAAATCTGGGTGTAATATTTGTATTTATATATGTATTATTTACATGTAAAAAAATTAGCTATAGCAATCATTTGCTACCTGTAACACAAGCATTAAGTCGTTTACCTTAGGAACAGACGACCGTGTGTGTATGTTATATATATACATCATTACAGCCTATACAGTCCACTCCTGGACATAGGCCTCCACAAGATTACGCCAAAAATAACGTGAACTCATGTGTTTTGCCCATAGTCTACACGCTGGGCAGGCGGGTTGGTGACCGCAGTACTGGCTTTGTCGCACCGAAGACGCTGCTGCCCGTCTTCGGCCTGTGTATTTCAAAGCCAGCAGTTGGATGGTTATCCCGCCACCGGTCGGCTTTTTAAGTTCCAAAGTGGTAGCGGAACCGTGTTATCCCTCAGTCGCCTCTTACGACACCCACGGGAAGAGAGGAGGTGGCCATATTCTTTAGTACCGTAGCCACACAGTACATATATATACGAATGTTTTTGAATGGTTGTAACACAAGCATGACAAAGCAACTTTTTAAAAGTTTTTATTTCATTTGCAATGTATGTACCACTTAATTTTAAATCATGTACCTTAATTCGGTAGAACTGAAATTTCGTCCACACGTTAAGTTTGGATAACAATGCATAGTTAGCTTTGTGACGTCAATCTACATCCAAAATGACGGAGTAGTTTACAATATGGCCTACTACAAAGGCTTGTCGCGAAATTTACCGTTGTAGGTAAACAAGGAAATTAAATAATTTGGTCTTCTAATTGGTTTAAATTTTAAATATATTTAAAATAACATTTAAGTAAACTTAAGTATGTTTAAGCCTAAATCTCGCGACAGGCTTTGTTTATATATAATTATGTAATGACGTTATTTGTTGATACTAAATGTTTAGGACGATTTTTTTATCGCATTTAATAAAATTACACTTTTTTTATTTCATACTATAAATGTGGCAAATAAACGTGCCGCGTTGGCGCAACGGTTACAGCGTTGGATTGTAGCTGTTGCGTTGGCAGAAGTGGGATATTACAGGCTGAAAAAAAAAGTACGGTACGTTATGTCTGATAATAAACGTATACCATAGTCTAAGGACGCTTACAACACCAGATGAGTAGTAAGCGCTTTACCGTCACTAACCCCGACCCTTCTCAGAAGATTTGGTCACCTCACATTTTAAATATAATATAAATATGAATGTTTGTGATGATGGATGGATTTTTTGTACTCTTTCACTCAAAAACTGTTTAAGTTATTCTCATTAATTCCGAAATTCCGAAATCTCTTAAAACATTTTTGACGCCGTATTACATGAAAGATGTTACTGGTTTTGTAATAAAACACCGTTTATATATTAATTTTAAAAGATTAATCACGAAGTTTCTTGCCGATTCTTCTCTGCAGAATCTATATTCCGAATCAGTGGTAGCTTCACTTTTTAACCGACTTCCAAAAAAGGAGGAGGTTCTCAATTCGACTGTATTTTTTTTTTTTTTTTTTTATGTATGTTACATCAGAACTTTTGATCGGGTAGACCGATTTCGACAAATTTTGTTTTAATCGAAAGGTGGTGTGTGCCAATTGGTCCCATTTAAATTTATTTGAGATCTAACAACTACTTTTCGAGTTATATCTAATAATGCGTTTTTACTTGACGCTTTTTTCGTCGACCTACGTTGTATTATACCGCATAACTTTCTACTGGATGTACCGATTTTGATAATTCTTTTTTTGTTGGAAAGAAGATATCCCTAGTTTAGTACCATGATAAGGAAACCAGGATCTGATGATGGAATCCCAGAGAAATCGAGGAAAACTCTTGAAAATCCGCAATAACTTTTTACTGGGTGTACCGATTTTAATAATTTTTAATTTAATCGAAAGCTGATGTTTGTCATGTGGTCACATATAAATTTTATTGAGATCTGATAACTACTTTTTGATTAATCTTTGATAACGCGTAGTTACTTGATTATTTTTTCGTCGATCTAATTGAAGTCGGTTTTTTTTTCGTTTGGCAAACACAATTATTAAAAAATAATAATCCCTTTTAATAAATTTTAATTTGTAAGGCCTGCTTTTATATCCAGTGCGGTAAAATGTACAATCGAGGAGTGTAATTTATGGGGTTGGGGGGAAAAAGAGGGGTTGGGGATGGGGAGGGAGGGTGGGTTTTCACCCCCACGGCAAACTATTTTCGTGTAAACCCCGTTGTTACAGAGATATCGTGGTTAATGTTTTAAGGTTAAATTTTTAAATCGGTCACTAATTTATGGGGTTAAGGGGGAAAAGGAGGGTTGGGAGGGGGAGGGTTTCTATATTAAGCCTATTTGAATAAAATTATTTGTGGATAGCTGTGCCCGCAACTTTGTCCGTGTGGTATTGAAAAAAAATTTATTGTTCAGTTCACATAGTTCTAAAAAAACTAAAATAAAAGGTGCCTAAGTTACTCCTTATTACATCAGCTATCCTAGTCCTGCAAAAATGATTCAGCCGTTTCAGAGATTAGCCGGAACGAACAGCCAGACAGAAAAAATTAAAAAAAATTGTTTTGATATATGTACCGTGTATCATATCCATATGTATTTAGTAAAAAGCTCCAATTTTATTTATTTGTAGGTATAGATTTTGATTTTGACATTTACCCTAATTTCGCCGTTAAATATGAAATATTTACACATATTATTTACATTTCTATAAAGTCTATGAGTGTTGCGATAATAACAAACAATTTACAAGTCTCTTAAGTCGTAGAGGTTGTTTGAGAGCTATCAAGTATTGATTCACAGTAAATTCTAAATTAACGATAGTCAATATTATTATAAGCGATAACATGACCACAAACATTGCTTCAGAGAACCTTCGCTGTTCCGAGTATAAGCTTTAGGTGATAATTATTTCATAATAACACTAGTTGATGCGACATACTTGGGTTGAAAATGCGCTTGTAGTGCTCCTTGGAGACATCAGATTACAGCTAAATGAAACTGCTTTCAAGCGCTCTTAAGTGTTGTTACTGTGGAGGATAAGAAGTACAAAGCTCCTCGGAAGGGTCAGGGAGCAAGATAAGCAACGCGCTTGCGATGCTTCTGTTGTTGCAGGCTTCCATAGATTACGGTAATTGCTTAGTACGGTAATTGCGTAGTGTGTAAGTATATAAACTAAACAGGCGTGTTTTCTTTACCTACCATGACTACTACTGTACTATACTAACACTACATAGAAACTTATTATTTCATCATCATCATCACAGCAGCCTTTCGCAGTCCACAACTGGACATAGGCCTCCACAAGTTCACGCCAAAAACAAGGTGAACTCATGCGCTTTGCCCATAGTCACCACGCTGGGCAGGCGGGTTGGTGACCGAATCATTAACTTAGTCGCACATAATTAAACATGCGTTATTAGAGATAATTTAAAAAGTACTCCTCAGATCTCGCTGGAATTTAAATGAGGCCTCTCAATGATAACCAGCTTTCGAACAAAAAAAAGAATTATCATTTAACCCGGTAAAGAGTTATGAGTATGACAGATAAAACTGAGGTAGGGCACAGCAGGAATTTTCTGCTCAAAATATGGAGCAGCCCGACTGGGGTAGTACCTCGACCTTACAGAAGATCACAGCTAAATGATACTGCTTTCAAGCAGTATCGTATTCCTGTGGTGAGTAAGGTGACCAGTACTCCTGGGGGAATTGGGGATCTGGTGTTGAAGACGTCTACAATCTACGGTAATCGCTTACCATCAAGTGCGCCGTACATTTGTTTGCTGACCTAGTTGTATATACTAAAAAAACATACACTCATTCTTTTTCGTTAAACCATTAAATCAAATCTATAGAATCAATAGTCACGACCTCAGTATGGTGAAACTCAAAAGTCGGTTAACGTAGCCGTGATAACAAAGGGCACCTTGACATTTGTACCGTTTACTATAATAAGTACATTATGAAATACATGATAATCAACTAGTTCTGCCTCTTAGTTATAATTATAGCCCTTACAGTGTTGGTTTCAAACCTTATGAGGGCCGTTATATTTTTTAAGTAAAATTTCCGCTACGGGAACTTCTTTACGCACACTTGACTTGGGGAGTAAGCTGGTGAATGTGTGACAAGATCGTTACGAAAAGCGTGATCGGGTGAGGCGAATGGAGCAAGAGTGAGAGCTGCGAGCAAACATTTTCTTTCTTTCTCTCATATCCAATTGTATCTTATACTAGCCGACCCGTGCCCAATTCGTTGAGCATTATTTATTTTTGTGATGCAAATTGTAGAAAAGTTTTCTCCTCGCTCCCATTTCTCCGACTTGATATACTATTATTTTTCACTGAAGTTTTTGTTCAATAACAATAAAATATTCCAGCTTATATAATAATAATAGTGTAGCTAGCCCTAATAGTGTAGCTTTCTGTTAGTGAAAGAATATTCATGATCGGATCAGTATTTGCGAAGATTACCCCCTACAAACAAACAAAGTTAGAAACTACCTCTTTATAATATTAGTATAAATATAAAATTCTCGTGTCACAATGTTATTTACAATACTCCTCCGAAAGGACTGGATTTTTATGAAATTTCATATGCATATCGGATAGGTCTGAGAATTGGCCAACATCTATTTTTCATACCCCTAAGTTATAAGGGTGGGTTAATGGGGTTAATAACGTTTGCGGGGTCAGATAGTTATTTACATATAGTCGCTATATGAGTTGGCAGTAATAATAAAACAAGAATTATTTTGCTTATTATAGCAACAGCCGACTGTTATAACTATATAATTTTTTAGATATACATAGGAATAATGTATTATTTATATATAAATACATAAATACAAATATTACACCCAGACTCAGGCGTGAATCGAATCCGTAACCCGCGATACAGAAGAAAGCAGGCAGCACTACAAACTGCGCCAACGGGCTAGTCATACAATGTTACATTATTTTTCGGTGGTGTAAATAATAGTATAAATAAGTTAATAAAAATATTTAATCACACGATACGACTAATTTGAATAATAATAAACACTGCACTCCTTTCTGCATAATCGCGTAAAACGTAAAACACAATCGACAGTCAATCATACTATCAATAAGTATTGCAATACTATCGGACACGCTCGACCACGCGTGAAAACATACGGAAAGATCTTCTCAGTTAAAACGCAGCTTTTTTTAAATATTTTACAATCACTTTTTTTGTTACTAAAATTAGCACAGCCGATGAACTTTATACTATTTTTTTTTAATTGACTTATATAGCTTAACAACTGAGGTAAGGCACAGCAGGAAATATTCTGCTAAAAACCTGGAGTAGCCGGCTGGGGAAGTACCTCGACCTTACGGAAGATCACAGCTAAATACTGCTCGGCAGCGCGCTTGCGATAACATAAGCTTGTTTGCCGACCTAGTTGTATAAAAAAAAATTATGACTTACAAGGCTCTGTAACAATAGAAAAATACAAATAAGTCTCACTTACTATATCACAGTTGACATGGCGACCTTTGTACTGCTATGGGTTCTTTTTTCGGAGAATATATAATAAGAATATATAAAAGAATATACAAATCTTATTCTAACAATAACGAACTTAAAGAAAATAATTTATCCATTTAATGCAGTCATTTCGGTGATTTATTCTTATTAACAGAGAAAAACCTCTATTTAAAATATATACGGTTGAATTGAATAACCTCCTCCTTTTTTGAAGTCGATTAATAAAATAAGAGATATGAGTAGAGTAATGATGAAGTAAATGTGTGAAGACGTTTTTATTGCTATTAGCAATTTCTATTAAAAACATTATTTTTAAAGTAAAATAATTTAATCACACTCGAAGAGTGCAAGTTGTGGTACTTGAGATTTAATCCGATATGTTGAAATAATAATGTTTTTATTACTTCTTCTGTAAATTGTACAATAGAGTATTCACTTCAGCCTATCGCAGTCCACTGCTGAACATAGGCCTCCACAAGTTCGCGCCAAAAATGGCGTGAACTCATGTGGCAGGCGGGTTGGAGACCGCAGGGCTGGCTTTGTCGCACCGAAGACGCTGCTGCCCGTCTTCGACCTGTGTATTTCAAAGCTAGCCGTTGGATGGTTATCCCGCCATCGGTCGGCTTTTTAAGTTCCAAGGAGGTAATGGAACTGTGTTATTACTCAGTCGCTTCTTACGACACCCACGGGAACAGAGGGGGTGGCTATATTCTTTACGGCCGTAACCACACAGCACAGAATAGAGTATTATAACCTAAGATTTATCCGCGCCAACTCGCGCCGCGGCCTGACAATTAATATCGTATCGTGTGGGTCGCCCCTTGCTCTATAGTAAAGCAGTATTAGACGCGTTCCCAATGTTTCGGAACTCTTAATTAGGACTTAATTATTCTTAATTAATTAGCTCTTAAATTAATTAGGATTTTTAAGGACGTTGCATATTTAATTATACTTATTTTACATTAAATGGTAGCTAAAAGAACATTTTGTAACGATATTATATCACTGTCGAAGCACCAACAAATTGATCGAAATAAACGCGAAGTTGGGCTGGTGGTCGCTAGTTTTAAATAAATTAAATAAAAATAAAAATTAATTAAATCAATTTATTTTCCGTTGCGCTTTTTCTCGTGATAAAAGACCGTGTCTTCCGAACTGGCGTGACGAGGTAACCTTCTGTATGATGAACTTTTACTTTTCATTCACTAACGGCAAATCTACGATCTATCTGTAATTTTAACTGCCTACTACTTAACTATCATATTGGCGTAAAGTTTTGGTCAGAATTTGTTTAATATTTAATTTCTTTGTATACTACCTTTTACCCACGGCTTCGCTTGCAATGAACATTTTTTTTAAAAACAAGTATCCTATGTTACTTCTAATACCGCCAAAAATATGTTTACAAAGTTTCATGATGATCGGTTAAGCAGTTTTCGCGTGAAAGCGTAACAAACAATCTTACATTCGCATTTATAATATTAGTAGGGATGGGAAACAAAAAGTATGATAACACATTAAGGGCCTCTTTCAACAGTTGTAGATACAATTTATCCTACACTTAAGTTACGTATAGACTCTAACAGCAGGAGGTAGAATAAGCCATTAGGACCTGTTTCATCTCACTTAATGAACTATGAATTTTAGATTAACTCGTGAGAATAGAAATATCTCAGAAATATAGAAAATTCAATGTAAAAAAAATGTATCATAATCAATTTAACGAAAATGAAGTATTAAAAGTAATAAAATCTCTGGATATACAAAAAGGTGCTGGTCCGGATAATCTTCCTCCTCTTTTCATCAAGCGGTGTAGTTCAGCTATTGCTTTTCCACTAACCCTTATTTTTAATCTATCGTTAAGGGAGGGAGTTTCCCTGAAGAGTGGAAAAAGGCGAGAATTGTTCCCGTAAACAAAAAATGTGATCGCATGGATATACAGAATTATCGTCCAATATCGATTCTCTCGTGCTTTGCTAAGCTATTTGAAAAGATATTATATCCGGTAATATCGAACCATTTTAACGTTTTCTTACACGAGCACAGCATGGTTTTAGGAGGGGTCTTTCTGTTCAAACCAATTTATCAGTATTTATCTCTGATTTGTCGCGCGCGATTGATGGTGGACAGGAGGTTGATGCAATTTATACTGACTTCAGCAGTGCTTTTGACAAAGTCGATCATGTTTTGCTAATCCAAAAGCTGGGTCAGTATGGAATTGAGAGTGCTTTATTAAAATGGTTTGAGTCGTATTTAAGCAAGCGGCCCCAAAGTGTTGCTATCAATGGCTTTGAGTCTGGTACATATTTGGCAAATTCCGGTGTACCACAAGGTTCACATTTGGGACCACTCTTATTTCTGGTGTTTATTAACGATATTACGAGTAAAATAAAACATTGCAAAATTTCTTTGTTCGCTGACGATTTAAAAATTTATAAAACAATAAATAATAATGTAGATGCAAGTTTAGTTCAGGAAGATCTTAAATGCTATTTCCACATGGTGCTATACCAATAACATGACTCTCAATGTTAACAAATGTTTCTTTATCAAACACACAAGGAAAAAAAAACCGCTTGTTTCAAGCTACTTAATTGGTAATAAATCACTTCAGGAAGTGGCGGAAATTAGAGATTTGGGAGTCATGATTGATAAGAAATTGACATTTAAATCCCACATTGACAAAGTGGTTACGAAAGCGACTCGTTTGCTAGGTTTTATTAGACGTAATACCAACGGTTTCTCTTGGTCTACAAAAATTGTATTGTATAATGCCTTGGTTCGCAGCCTTCTCGAATATGCTAGTGTTGTTTGGAACCCCACCTATATTGTGCACTCACAGCGCGTAGAAAGTATACAACGTACTTTTACGAGGTATCTTGCTTTTTCTGCCAGTGGCATCTCACACAGACAGCCATACAATCAACGATTGGCTTGGTTTGGGATGATGAGCCTTCGGGACAGGCGCGCACTTCTCGAGCTATGCTTTTTATATAAAATTCTGCATCATGATGTACATTGTAGCAGCTTGGCTGAGCGTATATCTCTTTCAGTCCCACGTAGGTACCCAAGAAATAAAATCCATAACATCTTTTATATTCCAAAATCAAAAACTCATATGGGAAATCAGGCGCCCGTGGTTAAACTGTGTTTGAATTATAACAAAATTGCAAAAGATTTACCAGGCATTGACATATTTGGTGATCATTATAATGCATTTAAAAAGAAACTTATTGCTCATTTTCACAAATAATATAGTTTTTTTTTTTCTTTTTTAATATTCTCTTTTGTAAACCTTTTTTATATTCTACTTGTAATCCTTTTTTTAAGTAATTAATAGTTTTATTTTGTGTTATGCAAGCTGAAAAAAAAATTGAATGTTATGCATGCTAGTTATTGATATATGTATTAAGGACCTTACTGTATACCTAATGTGCTTATTATAACAATGTAAAAATATGTATATTGTTAGTATGCTTAAATAAATAAATAAATAAATAAATCATAACCTTTTATCTCTTGGATACCGCCATCCGTCAAATAGCGTACCAAAGGAAATAATAACAAGATATCGTATATATCTGTAGTAACACCCCTTCAGGAAATAGGCGTGGGGAGTTAACTGTCTATAATTGTGTAGTTATTATCTAACTATCTTATTACGTGTCTGTGTAAGGTTACACAGAGTAATTATGCATTAGTAGTAACTAGTTAGTAACGTCGTGTTCTGGAGTGAAGGCCGCGTATTAGCACACGCAGTAGCAGGAGCTGCAGTATCGCAAGCGTATTGCCTACTTTACCCCCAATTTACCCCCATCCTTCCCCAGGAGCTAAGACACCCAGGCGTAGTATGGTTTTTTCTGTCCTCGGCCCATCGAAAATTTGCCGATTCTACCAATTCATTTAAATTTTTTTTAGTAAATTAATTTAACACACTCATTTAGCAAGCTCAATTTTCATTATGTTCATTAATTGACTTCAAAAAAGAGGAAGATCTCAATTCTAATGTATTTTTCACGTTAGTTATATTGCGGACGCGATTTGGAGTTATTTTTTTATCATTTGAAAACATCGTGGTACTTTTGCTGCGCCATGACACCCCCCCCCCCCCCCCCAACACCACTGAAGATACCCAACCTTACTACTAAAATAAGTATTTAAGATCAGAATAAGAAATCTCTATCAGTAGCGTCAGTAACAAGTTGGTTTGCGTCACTCTTTGTTACGAGCGTGAGACAATACAGAGAGGTTGTCACTTAATAAATAATGAAAACACTTATTTTATTAAAAATTATTTGATGTTTTAAAAGTTAAATAATTTTATTATATTGTTAATTTAATAAATTTATATATTGACATTAAATGAAAGTTAATTTGCGTTTTATATCATTTTTATAAATTTAAAAGTACTCAAGGATAGTCTAGTGGGAATAAGTAATAGGGTTATAAGGGCTATAAAGTCTAAGCCATCGCGCATAGAGTAATAATTGGATTTGTTATAAAAATAACAAATCTATGTATGTAAACTATCATTGCATATATATCATTTACACACCTAAATCTCTTGATTTAGGTGTGTAACTTTTGGATTTCTATTCGTGTTTTTTTAACATAAGCAAAAAAGTCGCTAAAGAGTGTTTAAAAATTTAAAACTGATATAATGAACTTAACAATATATTTTTAATATAAGTGTTGACAACCCTGAAGTCGGTAATTACAGCAGAACAAGTTATGAACAACACAGACATATAATCACACTCATATTATAAATGTTTCACTTTTCCGTATTCAAACACTTATAAAATGTTTATACTCATGTCACTCGAAAAGATTACACTATTACAAATTTACTGGGCTTGCTCTTATGTTGCTTGACTGTTTGCTTGCAAACGAAAAAAAAAAAACAAAATACACAGGTTCTGCCAAAATAACAGCAAAAATTTGCTGTCAAAAACAACGCTGAGGCAGTAACCTAGTTAGCCTATTCTTTTTCTGCTGTTATATGTGTATACCTCGTTCTTTTTTTCTCTTTTTGTTTTAATATTCTTTTTTACCATCTAACTCTACTATATTTGTGAAATATTTCTTTTCGCATATATTCATGTTAAAGTTGAAGTTTAGTCAATTTTGAATTATCATTTTACAAATTAAAATTATATCATTTGATGGTGTGATGTTACTACCGATTCGATTGTAGGTTCTTCAGAAAAAAATCGACAAGAAACTCCGCAGATACGCTTTAAAAAAAAACTGTGTTTCAATACAAAATCGGTAACATCTTGCATGCAATAAAGCGTCAATAAATCCACATATCTTTATCATTGATATAATTCTGCACCGAATAATATGTTCTAGCTATTAATTTCTTTTTAGTAAAAAAAAATATATTCTCAGACAATTTCAAAATTGTATGTGAGATTTTATTATTATTATATACATGCGAATATCATAACTAAAATAATTGTGTTTGCTCACAAACGAAAAAAAAACCGATGTCAATTACATCGACGAGTAATACAACGTAGATCGACGAAAAAATAGTCAAGTAACTACGCGTTATCAAATATTACTCAAAAAGTAGTTTACAGATCTCAATAAATTTTATATGTGACCACGTGATAAACATCAGCTTTCGATTAAATTAAAAATTATCAAAATCGGTACACCCAGTAAAAAGTTATTGTGAATTTTTGAAAGTTTCCCTCGATTTCTCTAGGATCACTTAATCAGATCTTGGTTTCCTTATCATAGTACCAAACTAGGGATATCCCCTTTCCAAAAAAAAAAGAATTATCAAAATCGGTACATCCAGTAGAAAGTTATGTGGCATAATACAACGTAGGTCGACGAAAAAAGCATCAAGTAAAAACGCATTATTAGATATAACTCGAAAAGTAGTTGTTAGATCTCAAATAAATTTAAATGGGACCAAATGACACACACCACCTTTCGATCAAAAGAAAATTTGTCGAAATCGCTCCACTCAGTCAAAAGTTCTAAGTAACATACATAAAAAAAAAATACAGTCGAATTGAGCACCTCCTCCTTTTTTGAAAGTTGGTTAAAAAGTGACGTTTACTTTGTGCAGTCGGAAACTTGGCGTCAAAACTTGGCATCAAAAACAAGGAACTTTGAAGTTACACTTTTATTTTTACGATAATAATTGGTAAAATAATTATTGTTAACTAGCGACCCGCCCTGGCTCCGCACGGGTGCAATGATGATACTAAATATAAAATAAAATAAATGTATCAAATATATTATATAAGCGCAAAAAAATGTGTTTATTTACGACATCACATTAGAAGCTTCTAAAACTATCAGTGTTCTTCTAATATATTATGCATGTATTATGCATATAAACCTTCCTCTGGAATCACTCTATTTACGAAAGAAAACCGCATCAAAATCCGTTGCGTAGTTTTAAAGATCTAAGCATACAGACAGCGGGATGCAACTTTGTTTTATACTATATAATGATATAGTCAATTATAAAATTAAATCATTTCTGAAACAACAACCATCAACGAACATAGCCAATATTATGTTTTACATAAAAATGATAGTGTTAGTGGCTAAAACTTTAAGAATTTTACATATTTTAATCAATAATTAAAAAAACTTAGGTTACTTAATTCCTAACAAATAATTTTACTAAACCTAGAGCACTATAAACATGAAAATATTACTGTGAAATGAATAATTTATCGAAACGCAAAAATTTCCTAACAAACAGTAATGCCACGGCCGCCGCGTCACTTCGTAGGCTGACGAAACTGTGTCGTTACAAAATATTTTATTATTATAACTTTATAAACTTTTCTTTTTAATAAAAACAAATAATATAAAAAAAAAACTATATAAAAACATACTTTAAAACGATGCTGATTGAAAAGCTATCTTTTCCTGAGATGTTAGACGCTCAGATATTTTTTTTAATGTAAATTAATAAACGCTTCACACTCAACGGCCCCAGTAGGATTTTCTCCTGTGTCGGGGTCCGGAAACACACACAATACACAAGCACAACGCCCAGAGCACGACAAACATCTATATGGCCGATACAAATGTCTGTCGTGAGCGGGGATCGAACCCACAGCGCAGCAACCAGAGTTAACGCGTCGGCATTATTTATTCATTTTTAACCGACTTCCAAAAAAGGAGGAGGTTCTCAATTCGACTGTATTTTTTTTTAATGTATGTTACATCAGAACTTTTGACTGGTTGGAGCGATTTTGACAAATTTTCTTTTAATGGAAAGGTGGTGTGTGCCAATTGGTCCCATTTAAATTTATTTGAGATCTAACAACTACTTTTCCAGCTATATCTAATAATGCGTTTCTACTTGATGCTTTTTTCGTCGACCTACGTTGTATTATACCGCATAACTTTCTATTGGATGTACCGATTTTAATAATTCTTTTTTTGTTGGAAAGGAGATATCCCAAGTTTAGTACCATGATAAGGAAACTAGGATCTGATGATGGGATCCTAGAGAAATCGAGGGAAACTCTTAAAAATCTGCAATAACTTTTTACTAAATGTACCGATTTTGAAAATTCTTTTTTTGTTGGAAAGAAGATATCCTTAGTTTAGTACCATGATAAGGAAACCAGTATCTGATGATAGAATCTCAGAGAAATCGAGCGAAACTCTCGAAAATCTGCAATAACTTTTTACTGGGTGTATCGATTTTGATAATTTTTAATTTAATCGAAAGCTGGTGTTTGTAATGTGGTCACATATGAATTTTATCGAGATCTAATAACTACTTTTTGAGTAATCTTTGATATCGCGTAGTTACTTGACTATTTTTTCGTCGATCTACGTTGTATTAGTCGTCGATGTACTTGAAGTCGGTTTTTTTTCGTTTGCGAGCAAACACAATTATTTATTAAAAACAAACTATAATAAAATAAAAAATAATTCTGTTTGTTCTCGAACAGAAAATCAACTTCAATTCGCATCGGCAACTAAACAAAACAAGCACCAGCTGCAAAAAATTATCAAATACGGAACACCCGGTGAAAGGTTATCAGGTTTGAGGTTATGATTAACACATAAAGAATAGTTCAGGTAATGTTTAATACTCCTTATTCGTCCCATATTGACGTTTATACTTAAATTTGATAATATAAAATAAAATAATTCTAAATATATAGAAAAAAAAATATGTTCAGGTAATGTCTTCATTCCTCATTCCACCATGCACAATTTCCTGGTAGTAGAATTTCCGTGAGCATGCCATTGCTTATTTATCGATAACTATTTAAGGTCATCAAAATCAATTGCGGTATTAAACGTAAAAAAGGGCTTATTTATAACTTAATATTTCACAAATTAATTTTTATTTCAATCACTATGATAAAAAAACTCATAAAACATGTGACAAGTGCGAATCAAATTCTCATTCCGAGTTATGGAAGCTTTTTTTATATAATTAGATCGGCAAACAAGCGTACGGCTCACCTGATGGTAAGCGATCACCGTAGCTTATAGACGTCTGCAACACCAGAAGCATCGCAAGCGCGTTGTCGACCCTCTGGTGACCTTACTCACCAACAGGAACACAACAAGGTCGAGCTACCCCAGTCGGGCTGCTCCATATTTTGAGCGGGAAATTAGCTGCTGTGCCCTACCTCAGTTAAAATGAGAACTATGAGATGTGTATGTATATTCAGATATCATCGGTATGAGTATTTGGTCTGTATTTGTCCATTTTTTTATACTAACAACCAGACTGGAAATAAATATTTGTATAAACACAAATATTCACTCCGCGCAGGAATCAAACCCGCGACCGTTGGTGTTAAGGCGCCGCCGATACGGTACACGCAACATCACACCAGAGTAAATGTTTTTATAGTATTCATTCCACTTCTAGACGGTGTATGCAGATAAAATAAAAATAAATAAATTAATAAACGCGTCTAAAATAAACCGCGTCAGAAAGATAAATATCTGTCAGATTTTAATTTTTAACTTTACAACATCATGCCCTTAGCTTAAAAAAACCGTTATTTTAACTATGATTATTATAAAAAATATTCACAAAAATATTATTATCATTTATAATTTATCATTGTTAGTTATTAAAACATTATTTACAAAAGAAATATTAATTATAATGCGTTAATAACATTTACACAATAAATCTATCGATATTTGAATAAAACAATCGATACAAAACATCGACGCAATATCCGTTGAAATCATTTTAATTGCTTATAATTAAAACACTCCATTCAAACTAACATTAATTAATGAATAAAACAATTTCTAGACATTAAATGTTAACCAATATTTATCTTATCTATACAAATAAATAAAATTAGAGTGTCTGTTTGTAATATTAAAATAACCGCTTTTTACTAAATGTATATGGATGTATACCCGGTACATATACCAAAATAACATTTTTACAATTTTTATCTGTCTGTCTATCTGTTTTTTCCGGTTAATCTCTGAAACGGCTAGACCGATTTTGACGTGACTTTTACTGGCAAATAGCTGATCTAGTAAGGAGTAACTTAAGCTACTTTTATTTTAGAAATTTATTTATTTTTTAGCTCTACGAACTGAACAATAAATTTATTGGTAAATTCCACGCGGACGAAGTCGCGGGCACAGCTAGACTACCTATAGAAATAAATAATAGATCTCGTCAATGTATGTACGCGCATAACGAATGGACCAATTTGGATGTTTTTTTTTTTATTCATTATCGTATAAATTAAAAAAAAAAAACATCGACAAAAAAACTACGGAGTTTTGAAATTCGTAAATAAATAAATATTTTTTTAAATTGAAACCAATTTTTTTATCTATTTCTAATATAGATTACGGGAAATTTTTGACAAAATATAAAATAAATTTATTAATAATTTCTTATCTTAGCAAGCAAAGATACACATAAATACTCAATAGAAACCAGCATTAACTTTCAAATAAAACATACCTGGAAAAAATATTTCCTTCACTTAACACAACAGCATAAATCACAAATATACAGAAACACTTCTACAATCCAAACTCCTTAAATCAGAACCTCTCTTTTGAAAATCTTTAACACTTCGAATAAAAAAAGTAAATCAAAGATGGCGTCTATCTTTGGCGCGAAACAGAGTGAAATGTCAAAATCGAGCGGGAACTTTAAGGTCGCACAAATTGTATGGAAGGGGTACACTGTGACATAATGAACGTGTTTTTACTTATATCATACACTTTATAAGATTTTAATTAAATTTTATAAATGTAGATTATATTTCATTTGTTTTTAAACAATTTGTAAATAAGGAAATGTTTTTTACTAAAGAATTTTCGAAGGGAATGTTTGTTTATTATTTATTCTTTTGGCGAAGGTTTTCGTATTTATTCCTTTACAATAAATAAAAGGTTTTTATGTGAAAACCTATATAACAATAAAATATCTTTAATACATGTATATTCTTTATATTATAAATAAAAATTGTTGAAAGTTTGTCTACATTTTATTCGCTTCCTTTATGATGGCCTTGTGGATTTTGAATTGTGCGTATATTCTTAAATTAAATTTTTACTACTTTATACAATATTATTTCTTTTTTTTTTATTATTTATTTATTGAAAGCTGGAATAAGTCCTTCGCTCTAAACTGTAAATTTTTTTACATCTTAAACTTATTATTTTTTAACAATTTTAAGTGTTACAAATGAAATAAATTTTTTACTTTAATGAAATATGTATTTCAAATTATCAAACATTAAATTTATTTATGAATAAATAGATTCTGTTTTTTTAGAGGACATTTTAAGTTTTAAATAATAATAATATTTAGACATGAAACCTAAGTACAATTTTGCATTAAAAAATTATTCAAACTATTTTGTATAAATCTGTTAACACGTAATAATGAAATAATAATGAAACAAATTCCATCTAATAAATTATAAGAAACTCGCCATAAACCGAAATTGTTTTTATTTCATAATTATCAAATCATATAATAAAAACTCTTTAAAAAACTTTTTTCGTCTTAAATAATTTTATTAATCTTCAAACAAATGTATTTCTGTGTACTCAACGTACAAACAAACTCAAAAACATTATTATATACAAATATACTAAAAACTTACATAATGTAAGTTAATGTAAGTTACATAGTCCATATAATATAAGACCTAGTATAATGTAACACATAAAATTAATTAACAATAATAATAAATACGAATATACTCTTAATCACGTATTAATTGCGTGGTGCGATTGCAAGCGGAAGCGGACAGGCGGTGCGGAACGACTGCTTGCGACACACCGGTATTAAATGCACTTTGTGTTTAAGTTATAAGTGATAGCGATTCAATTTACATTTATTTATTTTAAGAAACAAAGAAACAAGTAATACGATGATCATTGCAGCGAAAACACAAATGTTTAACAGTGCACTGTGTTTCTAGATTAGTATTAGAATATGATATATGAAGAAAATTTATATTATCTTAAATATATGTCGGAGACAGTCATTAATATGGAAGAAAAAGAATGTTTGGCGCGGTATCCTTAGGTTAGCAGCACTATCGCGCAATTCGGTAAAAATACAAAACATCGACGAGTTGCATGATTGACAATTTGTAAAAATCATTAAAACGAAAATTATACCTTTTACGAGGTAGTTTCTTTGCTTGAATATCCCAATATTATCTCATATGATGTTAACGATAGTTAGAATAACGCTGTCATTCGACATATTAATTACTAATATATTACATATTTATGTTTGCGCTAATAAATGCAACTAATTATCATTTAATGTAAATAAATTTATAAATACGTATTTTTTCAACAATAAACCTCTTATGTAAGAAAAGTCTATTAAGGGTTTCGTAATGACTTATTAGTCATACGATATATATATATATATATCATATTTATCATTTACCAATGATAGTAAAATTTAGGAGGTAGTATGTGATTAGGTATTCAAGGTATTTTTCGGCAAGACTACTAAGATTAACTGAGGTAGGGCACAGCAAAAAATATTCTGCTTAAAATCTAGAGCAGCCCGACTGGGGAAGTACCTTGACCTTACAGAAGGTCACAGCTAAATAATAGTATTGGAATATGATATAGAAAGAAAATTTATACTATTTATATCTTGAATATATGTCGAAAACAGTCATTAATATGGAGAAAAAAGAAAGTTGACTCAGCATCCTTAGGTTACAAATATAAGACGAAAAGAAGAGAAGTTGTCGACGAGTCGCATGATTGACAATTTGTAAAAATCATTAAAACGAAAATTATGCCTTCAAGCAATGTTGTATTCCTGTGGTGATTAAAGAGCTCCTAAGGAGATTTGGGGTAGAATTGACAACGCTATGATTTAACGAATGTTATATGTTTTTACTGATATACCTATCAATTAATGAGATTTTGTTTTTACTATATTAAGTAAATTCAATAAAATATAAATACGTAAAAATTGACGTGGTTTTTGGTAGCGCAATCAAGCGTTGAAACATCTCTCTTCAAAAATTCACTTTCCAAGTCTGATTCTTACACATTTAATTTTTTTTCAACTATCATTGCACCCTCTAAAACTATAGAACTGTATTGCTAACGATTTAACTAAACGCCCACTACCACTTTATCGCTATTTCCATAAAAAACGCAATAAGTCTATAACTTGCACCATTCTAATTATTACTCGTATGTCACTGAGACATTGATTCGTAAGATCATACGTAGCTTGAATATCATAACTTGCGAAAAACAGAGTTCGTTAGAACTTGTTGCATGAAGGTTATATTTAATACCTATATAAATAGTTGTGTTTGCTCGCAAACAAAAAAAATGCCTTGAATTTACCACGACAAGCAACACAGCGCAGAGGCAGACAAATGAATTTGACTAGCCCGTTGGCGCAGTTTTCAGTGACACTACTTTCTGCTCCGGGGGTTGTGAGTTCGAGTCCCGCCTCGAGTCTGGGTGGGATTTTTGTATTTTTTTATGCAAGAATTATTAAAATGTATTAATCGGGAAAAAATATATAGCTATAACAGTCAACAGTTATAATACAAGCATTAAATTGCTTAGCTTAGGAACAGACAACCGTGTGTGTATGTCATCTTCTTTATATCATCATCATCATCATTACAGCCTATACAGTCCACTGCTGGGCATAGGCCTCCACAAGTTTACGCCAAAAATAGCGTGAACTCATGTGTTTTGCCCATAGTCACCACGCTGGGCAGGCGGGTTGGTGACCGCAGGGCTGGCTTTGTTGCACCGAAGACGCTGCTGCCCGTCTTTGGCCTTCTTTATATATAAAAAGACAAGTCCTGACTCACTCATCAACGCCCAGCCCAAACCCTTGGACCTAAAAAAGCTGAAATTTTGCACAGAGTTTACCTTTATGATGTATACAAGGAATATGGAATGATATTTCGAAATTTAACCCCTAAAGGGGTATAATGGTGGTTCAAAATTTGTATGGCGAAACAATATTAAATAGACATTTTGATTCGAAACTTCGTAGGAGTACTCCCAAAAATAAATATGCAATAACGTCTTTCGTGATTTTCGGAAATTCAACCCCTTAGGGGGTGAAATGGAGTAAATAAATCTAATAGTCGACATGGGTTTCGTTATTTGTGTTTTTGGGACGTTGATTGCGAAAATCGCAGCTATTTCGAAGTCTTTACCCTTAGGTACTTCCTCAGGTAGGTTTGCTGCGCGAGCGAAGCCGCGAGCAAAAGCTAGTCAATATTAAAAAAATACCCATTATTAGATAGAAAAAAGTATTATTTACACCTCGCTTAAATATAGTGTCACACAACTAGGACCAGCTTTCGATTAAAAAAATGAATTATCGAAATAAAACCTGTCAGGTAATACACATCGACATCGACAATCGAATTGATATCTTCCTTCTGTTTTAAAGTCGGTTAAAATGGATATTTGAGTTATTATTGTAGGTTTTGCTCTACAATATTATAAATCTGGAGCAGCAGGAGTGGGAAAGTAAGTGCCTCAACCTGAAGGGATCGCTGTATTAGCGATAAAGCCGCCTGTTGCAACTGGTGCAACTTGTATTTCCCGTATGTCATATACTGTTAATTTTTTTTATTGGTGTACATAAGTGTAAAGAAATAAAATCGTAACAGACAGATATGTGTATATTATACACCAAGATTCATTTAAGACCATGAGTAAATTATCACGAGCAACTTTTTTAATAATAAATAGACATGTAACATCGTTTTTTTTTATTTCGACTCCTATAATTACAACTTAGCTAATAATAAATATTTAAACAAAGTACAACGGAGAAGATTCTACATTATACTTGTCTTCCCTTGATTCTGAATCAACAAAAGATTTCTCAGTTCCATAATCTATTGAATTAAGAAGATTCAATTGCCTTTTATATGACTCATCTGCTTCTTTATTCTTAAATCCTGTTTCACTGTCTTCTTGTGACATACTACTTATAGGGTCAGCGTATTTATCATTTGCCTTAACTGTCCTAGTTACTAGTTGACTCATTTGAGTTGTAGTTTCTTTGGGTTGACTTAGTTTCTCTGGTTCATTGTTATTAATGTTTTCTTCAACCCACTCTAGTTTTATCCTATTTTTTGAATCGTTTGTTTCATAATCATTTGAATTTGTTTCTTTTTTATTTGGAGATAGTGTGCGAGTTGGTTCCGTTATTGAAGCTTCTGTTTCAACTATAATAGTAGTCGTATCAGGAAATGATTCATCTTCGTCAGTATCATCAATGAATATTTCATATTTTTTGACATCTTTATCAACTTTTAACAATTTTTCATCTAAATTATTATATTCAGTTTCATTACTGTTAAATTCTTTATGTAAGTCATCTATATCGTTAGAGTTTTGATAAATGTTTCTATTGAAATTAGTGTTTATGCTATTATTAAATTCTTCATGTTCTTCGTCGATGGATTCAAATGTTTTTAATTTATTTTCGAATAAACTCGATGAGGCATTACTTTCTGTTATTTCATTATCTGCGTGTGCAGTGATGATAGTGTTTGTTTTCCTCATTTGCGTTAAATCATTATTCAGTACTTTCTTTTTTGTAAGTTTTATATCTGGCGCATTCTTAATGGCTTCGATTAAAAGGTCGATTCCATCGTTAACTGGAAAATAAAAATCTATATCTTTATGATACAATTATATTACCAATAAAATTATTTAAAAATTAAAATCTGAAACGTATCTTACCTGGTGTAACGTTCAGTGGTTGGTTCTTTTTGAATAAGTATTCCATTAACGTTAAAAGATATTCTAAAGCATCACCTTCGTCCATAATTGACCTTTTCTTACGATTTTTAGAATTCAGTCTTACCACCAGATCTTTCAACTTCCTGAGATTTTCAAATATGTTTTTTGTATAGTTTTCTATCGCAATAGTATTATTAAACTTTTTATTCTGAGCACTCACCTTACTTACTTTAATTTGACCTGTCATATTTTTTCCATTATTTTCTAATGTATTTAATACTTCGTACATTCTTTTGATAAATTTATTTTGAACCAAATTGTAGTTTGTCAATAAGTTTTTTAGTTTTTCTAACTTATCAGTCACAATAGCGTTTCTGTTTTCTTTAATAGTTTTATGTTTACCAGCATATCTATGTTCTACCATGCGTCTGTTTCCATTTGCTAAAATATTTATAACATCATTCAAAATACGAGCAAAGTTTTCGATAGAACGAATTAAAACATATATGTTTTCTTTAATGTAGTTCATTTGTGTTCTTTGTGTTTCTGTTACGTTCATTAAACCATATCTAGCTTCAAATTCACCTGTTAGTATTAAATTAAGTTTATTAATGTCATTGTCAGTAAATTGTTTGCTTATATATGTCCTGTTAGTTTTACCATTTTCACTATTGAGCAATCTTAAAAGACCCTTAATTATTCTAGCAGACTTTAAAATGTTCAGACCCTCTGCTCTTAATTTTTCAAGTTTATATTGCAATTCCTTTGTAGTGTGATTTATTTTACAATTATCTATACTTTTACAAAGTAATTTTATAGTGTAACGCTTCCTAAAAGGTAATTTTTCAATCGTCGAGCTTCTCGATTTTACTTTGGATTTAAAGAATACTTGTCTGAAAATCTTTTTCAAATTAGTCAATATGTTTAAATGTTGTATTTTAGCTTCTGTTGAATTTCTTTTGTTTGAAATTCCGATATATTTTTTTAACGTTTTCTTTAGATCACAGAATTTTCCACAAGTTAAATTTTCTTTATAATTAGTGGTATTGAAAGAAAAATAGTAACCATTGTCATTGCTATAGTTAGATTTCACTCCGAAAATTTCTTGACGATTTTTTTCTGTGTTCAAAGAGGTTAAAGAGTTTTGTAGTTTATTGAAAATCAAACCCTTTGGTATAACCGTCATTCCTATTGTCTTACTAAAAGTGTTATTTAAAGTTGATTGTTCATCATTTCTTTCAGTTGTAATAGAATTATTATGCTTTGTTAGGGTAACATTTTTCAAATCCATTTCATATTTGTAATAGTCATATCTTCTTGTAGTTGAACTATTAGATATTGTAGACAAGTATTTTAATGTGTTATTCTCAGACTTTATTTCATTTGTTGTTATTTCTCTCTTTCTTCTTGAATGAATAATTAACTTATCTGTAGCCTTCTTTTTGGATAAGTTTTTCCGCAGTTTTGTATTTATGTTATTGATGATTTTAGATTGTACTTTGTTAGTATCTCTATCACTACTGTTTTTCTGTATATCTTTTCTATAATTTTTTGACATAGAACGCTTCTGTATATTTTTCGTTTGTTTGGCTTTGACTAAATTCTTTTGACTTTCAGTCACAATTTTCTCGACCGAAGCCATAACTTTCTTCAGAAAAGTTTGAGCAAATTTAACGGTACTATCATTACTGTTAGTATTTCCATTTATTACTTTTCCAGCTTTAAGAGCGTTAGGTTTTCCTTTCTTATCTTTCCCTTTATTCGTTTTATATGTTATTGGTTGTTTAGATTTTGTTTTTTTATTAATTTTGGATGTATTATTTTTTGGAAATTTTTTCTTTTGGAACGCATCCTTTGATTTTTTTGTTTTTATATACTTTTTCGGTTTACTTTGTTGTTTCATTTTTTGCTTTTTGTTAATTACTTTCACCTTTTTTTGTTGCTTTTGGGGCTTTTTTTCTTTAATTCCTTTAACATATTTTTTCACTGGTGGGTATTTTTGAGTATGTTTCATTGGTTTTTTTGTTGGTTTCTTTGTAGTTTTCATGGTTATTCTCGTTTTTGGTAGTTGCCGTTTTTTTGTTTTATTTCTAAGCCGACCTCGCCGTTTCTTCATTTGTTTCTTACCCTTACCTACAATTATATATTGTCATTTAAATTACAGATGCAGAATTATTTATATTGAGTTATGTCAAAAAACTTACTGTCAGGACAAAAACTTAAAATGTGACAATCCCAACGACCATTGGCATCACAGTCACAAACAGTACAGCCAGTGCACCAATCAGCTGAAACAAACAATTACTCATAATTTCATTGTCTGCAAATATTCAGCTTTTAAGTTGTGAATTGTAAGCATGTATAATATTTTAAAAAAATCGAGGACTTTAGACCACACGATTCAAGTAAAAATTTCTATTTTCACTAAGTTATATCTTACTATTTTCACTGACTTATATCTCCCTCTCACCTTCCGTTCGACTCCCCAATTACACTTTTCGTAACGCTTTCCCCACGCATTTACAAGCTTACTCCCCAAGTCAAACGTGCGTAAAGAAGTTTTACTTTAAAAACTTTACTTGAATTCGACTTCAAATAAAAAAATATCTAAAGTAATGGTTGAAAAGTTCTAACTTAAAATTTAGTGGTGAAGAATAATTTACTATCGAAAAGTTACCAGGTGGACATCCTTCGCTAAAACTCGATTCGAATGGCTTGCATTGCTCCGGTATCTGTTTGTTGAAAACTGCACAAAAAATTACAATAATCAGTGTTAATAAACGCCTCACACACAACGGTACAGTAGAACATGGTTCTTCTGTGTGTATCGGGAATCTGGAAACAATGCATTTGCCACACAAATGCCTAAATATCAAATATGGGGTACATTAAAACATAAGAGCTACAAATTGAATGTAAAAGTTAATATATTATTACTTTCGCCACATAAAATCAAAATCAACGAAATTCCTTTACTTTCTTTGTACAGGAAGGCATTTTTAACCGACTTCAAAATAAAGAGGAGGTCGTCGATTCCGATGTGTGTTATGTTATAACTTTTGATTGGATCTACCGATTTTGATGATTGTTTTTTAATTTAAAACTGGTGCTTGACATTTAAATAAATTTGATCGAGATCCAATTGTTTTTGAGTTATATTATTTTTTTTGAACTGTAGTAAACAGAGCAACTTTTTAAAATTCGTGACAAAAATAATTAAATTGTGATCAACAACAAAGTGATCACGCCCGTCGTCGCCTATATAGCCGCTGCTACATAAAAATTCTATCATAATCAACAATCATAATCGTATTAACACACATTGCATTGCGTTATCATAATTGAATTCATAATTACAGAAAATATAGCATATTACCGAAGTGACGCCGCAGTACTTGAGCATCCGTTATGAACATCCGACGTTTAAAACTATAATTATATTAACATTCTTACAATTCGATCGATATTATTTACTGCGATATTATTTACTATTATATATATATATAATTCTCGTGTCACAATGTTAGTTAAAATACTCCTCCGAAACGGCTGGACCGATTTTTCTGAAATTTTGTTTGCATATCGGGTAGGTCTGAGAATCGGCCAACATCTATTTTTCATACCCCTAAGTTACATGGGGGGGGGATTAAGCGGGTTAATAATATATATGGCAAAGAAACGTTTGCGGGGTCAGCTAGTATATATATATAATTCTCGTGTCACAATGTTAGTTAAAATACACCTCCGAAACGGCTGGACTGATTTTTCTGAAATTTTGTTTGCATATCGGGTAGGTCTAAGAATCGGCCAACATCTATTTTTACACCCCTTAGTTATAGGGGGGGATTAAGGGGGTTTATAACATATGGCAAAACAACGTTTGCGGGGTCAGCTAGTAATTATATCGATTAAAGAAATGACTTCACGAAATCGTGATTTTTTATTGTTTAATGATGTCATCACGACGTTTGTATAAGAGAAACTTTTCTTCAAATTTCAGTATAAGCAAACACAAGTACAGTCAGTGCTATTTTTATATTAATGTTAAATGAACACTTACTATCTCTAGTTGCGTCGCGAAAGAATACGTCACTGAAACCTGGAGAACGACGGGATCTGACGTCTCTGAAACAAATCAGTTGTCCGAACACTTGACGAATTGTTATTATTTAAAACGTGAGATGATACGTTTTTATACAGATCCTAAATGATTTAAAAATAGTGCAGTATTATTTATATATGTTTTCAATTCCCGATTTCGAATTCCTTACGAAAGTCTATACGAAAAAAATATGATAAATAATAATAATAATAAAGCTAAAGAGTTTTTTTTTTTTGGATGCGCTAATCTCAGGGATTACGGGTTCGAATTGAATAATTATTTTATTGCTTAATCTATTTACCAAGAAAGGCTATAAGCTACATAATATTTTAATACGTTTTCACTTCAAATTGCTGCGGGCGGAACCGCGAGGAACTGCTAGTAAAATATTATTTGGAATGGTCACAACATAAATTTAAAGTTTTTATTTAAAAAAAATATACATAAAGCTTATTATTCGGTGCAGAATTACATAGTTGATAAGTAGTGATAGTAGTGACGCCGTATTTCATGCAAGATATTACTAATTTCTTACTAAAACACAGTTTATATATTATTTTTCAAAAGAGTAACTGCAGAGTTTCTTGCTGATTCTTCTCTGTAGAATCTACATTCCGAATCGGTGGTAGCTTCACCTCTACAAATATAATAATTTAGTTTTAAAGTTTTAATTTGTAAAATGACGATTCGAAAGTGCTCTTGGGGTCTATTTGAATAAAGCTGTTTTTGATTTTGATTGCTTTTAATTTTGATATAAGTTAAGTAAAAGTATAAGTTAAAAATTATATCCTTACGTCTTTTTCTTTCCAGTGTGATAGTAATGTTTCTCATCACATCTCCTGTTTTCTCGGGACCAACAGATAGCAGTTCCATTGTTCTGACAGAAGCAGAGGTGGCAGCTCGGCTCAATAGTGTTTGAGTTCAAATCGCGTTTGAAGAAATAACCCACATCCGGACAGACGTCGATTTGTTTGACGATAAAGGTATCTTTCGATGTATCTAAAAATGTCAAAAATATGTTTGGATTTAAAAGTTATTGTCTAATAAGAAAAAAATCCAACTTGAACAGTGTGTTCACCTAAAATAAACTAAAATAACTAATGAGAATTAAGGAAAAATGATGCGTGCTAAGTGGTTACCTTTGGACTCTTACTCTCACAGAACAAAACCTAATGTAGCAAAATCATGTCGATTTTCTATAGGAGCATCATAATTGCTTCGAGAAGCTTGGTCAAGTTGACAGTTCTAAAAGACTAGAGCCAGACTCGAGTAGGGATATAGATTAATGAATCCCGTTGATATTAATTGTCACTTTGCGGGTTCAATGTGTGGCTGATTCTGCATTATTTTGGCACTAATATCTAAAATACATTTTGATTCTGACAATAAAGATATAAATCTTAGGAAATCTTCATGGTGAACTTTATATCTTAGACGAAATTCTGATCTATTTTGTGGTATAAAAAATATTCTCAGCAGTGACATATTTATATACTAAAGAATTAATATTAGAATTAATAAACGCTTCACACTCAACGGATCCCCCAGTAGGATTTTCTCCTGTGTTGGGGGTCCGGAAACACATACAATACAGAAACAATACGCCCAGACCATGACTATCATCTATAATTATGGTCGATACAAATGTCTGTCGTGAGCGGGAATCGAACCCGCGACCGCTAGCACAACAGCCAGTGCTATTACCGCTGGCTTTAAGGTTACACTTTTTAGAAGATATTGATAAACGAAATACAGATCCTTCTTCTGATGTGACAGCTTCTCAGCAATGGCATATTTATAAGCCAAAGACACTTATTATATAATTTTCAAAATCTCACCCCTTCCAAGAGCTTCCAAGAGCAAGAGATGTTGAACCAAGAGCAACAGAGCAAACATAGTCGACAACTGCCGCTGGAACAGAGCGCTCAGAAACGGTACATTTGTTTGTAAACATGGTGAAATAACGCTTTTTACATGCAGATATGGATTCAGGTAATAATTTGATTTAATTTATTGGAAAGATTACTATTTCAAGTGCTATTCAATCCTGTGACTAATTTGATAATGCCTGCTTAGAGTGAACAAACAAACACTCACATTGCAACAAGTATTTGTATTATTAATGTGTATGTATATGCTTTTGTATCGAAACTCAGTTTTGTTTTAACAGTAACTGTGGAGTTTCTTGCTTGTTGTTCTCTGCAGAATCAACATTCCGAATAGGAGGTAGCCTGACTTTTAACAATAATTAAAATTTTAATTTGACGATTGGAATGTACTTTTGAAGCCTATTAGATTTCTTACGATGAAAAGTTGATTCAATCGCAAAACAATCTAATTATTTCTTTATAATACAAAAGGCTATAAATGATTAACAAATAAACAGTCAAGAAAGAGCACAAAATAATATTTAACACAAGGTAATTTGCTGTAAAATGCAAGGAAATATAACAATTTAATAACTGTGTATTTATTGTAGTTAAAGCTTGGAAAGCAAATTTTTATTGTGTCTATTAGCGAAAAACATTTAAAAAAGATATACTTTCGTTTTTTTAGTACTTGTCCTTTCTCTGGGGAATTGGGGATAGGGTCGGCAACGCACTTCCGATGCTTCTGGTGTTGCAGACGTCTATAAGCTACGAGAATTGCTTAACATCAGGTGAATCGTACGCTTGTTTGCCGACCTTGATATATAAAAAAAAACTTGTTCTAATTAAAATCACTTCAAATATTTAGTTTCAATTCCGATCCCATAAAAGTTTCCGAAATATCGTTAAGATTTTGGTTTTTAACTGCTTACAAACAGTGATCTTTTGTCGTTTTTCACCGATTTCAAAAAGGATGACTCAATTCAACTCTATTTTTTAATGTGTGTTATTTCAGAACTTTTAACTGGGTGAACAGATTTCGATGATTCTTCTTTTTAATCGAAAGGTTGTTCTTGTGGTGCCATTTAAATTTAATCGAGATCTAACTAGTACTTTTTGATTTATTTTTAATTTTTTTTTTAATAATGCGTATTTATTAAATTAGTCAATAATGAGAATTTTTTCATCCTTTTACGTTGTAGTACTTGTCGATGTAATTGAAGTTTTTCTTTTGTTTTTGAGCAAACAAAATTTCTCTTAATTTAAAATTTCCTAAATTCATCCCTCGACGCAAGCGAAGTAAACTTACTCGTATTACGAAATCAGTGGCATTGTTCTCACGATGCTCGTCCTGTGGATATTTTTAAGTATTCTAGGCATCTCCGGTAAGTCTGTTTATTTTTTATTACCCAATTGCTGATCCCGTGACTTCTCTCGCATCTTGGCGAAAATCTTTTATTAATATATAAATCAATATTTTATTTGTATATATACTTTGAAGTTATAATGTACAACAGTTGCTTTTTACTTTTTTATTTCATATATTTGCGAAAATTATATCTGCAATTTTTTTTTTTTTTTCATTTATAAACATTTGAATTTTGTTAAGTAACAGCATTTACAAAGAGTCAGATTGCAAGGCTTTTTTCTTTTGAGAAAAGATCTCGTTTTCATTTCTCTCGTATGGAAAAGTTGTTGGTGTTATCATTTCCAGATTTCGAGCCAACTTAGAAAATGAAATCAATAGTGCAATTACGAATATAACAACTTCAAATACCTTAAACTTTTAATTAAAATTTCAGCTACACAAAATGAGTTCCAAATAACAAAGAGCGACGCAGAAGACTGCGATGCTTGTGATAAAATTGATACAACAATTAAAACTTCTGGTTATGCTTATTATGGCCAAGTATATGATGATTTCGGAATCGTTGACAATTCAGAAGATAAAGAATTGAATAACGAGATTGAAAAATTAATATTTCAGTATGTTGAAAAAGGTATAATTCAAATTCAAACTAACTAAATTAAAAATAATGCAATAGAAGCTGACCGCTTCTTTTCTAAATAAATAAACGCCTAAAATCCAACGGCCCCACTAGGATTTTCTCCTGTATCGGGATTTAAAAGCACAAGCACAAAGCATACATGAGCACAAACACCTAGATCATGACAAACGTCTGTATGGCCAATCTTTTTTTTTTGTTGGCTCAGAAAAAATCCCTAACGGATTCCTCCAGCCTGGGGAGTTGGAGGGTATGTCCGATTCACACGGAATAAAACCAGTATGGCCAATCTGCCGTTGTCTGGCTCAAGGACCCCCGAGGCAGGGGAAATTCCTACTGGGGGCCGCTGAGTATGAGGCATTTACTTATTTCTAAATATTTTATTTTAGTTTTAATGAGTAGAGTATACCGTAAAGTGTCATTACATAATATATAATGATATTCTATCACTTTCAGCTTCTTCAGCAGCGTACAGAGAGTGTATTCCAGTTATATCACAATATACAAATTGTAACAAAGGTACAATACCTTATTTAAGGAGAATATTAATTTTATTGTATTTTTTAAGCTAATGCCCGTCGTGTAGTCCTACTTAAATTTGATAGAGATCTGAGACATTATGAGTTGTCACTTATAATGCGCATTTTACTTATCACTAGATGAAAACAAACGTTGTTTCGCCATATACGTTATTAACCCCCTTGAAAAAGATGTTGACCGATTCTTAGACCTACCCGATTTGCACACGAAATTTTATAAAAATCAGTTGACACGAGAATTTTATATTGTTTGCAAGCAAACAATTATCCATATTAAATATTTTGATTGATTTAATGGGTTTTCAGTTGAATGAAATCATTTTTAGATTATCACTTATTTTTAGACAGCATACACACAGGATGCAAGAAATGCACTTGTGATGCTTTCGGAAGGTGGAACTGCACAGTCCAACGCTGTGTGACTGATAATCTTTTAAATTTAGACCATAAAATGTTGACTGCTGTCATCGAAACGCTTGGAAATTGTAAGTTTTATTTGTATATTTTGGAATTGTAAATTGAGTGTAAAGTGTTTATTAATTTATTTTTTATTTCTGAACGCAAGTAAAAAAATTAACGGAAAAATCAAATTTTATGTTGGCACAACTGAAAAAAAGAAAAACATAGCTAAACAGATAAAAAAAGTTTAAAATTGATTTTTTTAAATTATTTCCCTTACATTGTTCATTAAATTTTATCTGTTAGAAGAAAATCAAAAAAAAAGAAGAAGCATACATTTTTGAATATATTATTTGCGTGAAATAGCACCGAACAGACAAACACTACACTTTTGTTCGCATGTGTACACAATTGATTATGTATTTATTGTCCGAATTGAAAATGGTAATTCAGTCGCTATTAAATACGATTTTTATTTGACAGTAATTTATTTAAACGATATAATGCCTTGAATGTATTCTTGATAATCTTTTTTACCGAATTCTTACAAAAAAAAAACACCGGATTTATGAATATGTATGTCTTCACTATCTGTACTAACATTATAAAGCTTAAAAGATTCTTTGTTTGATTAAACGGGCTAATTTGAGAAACTGGTACTTCGAATTGAATTTTTTTTTTGTGTTGGATAACACGTTTACTGAGAAAGGCTATTGGCTAGTTTTTTCCTAAAAATCAACGTGGGAGAAACCGCAAGGCATAGCTAGTATTATGTAATACATAAAACCTGCCATTTTACTCACGCTAATTACAGTGTTTGACATTTATTGTTACTGTTTTTCTACTACATCCTCCACCATGATGTTATGTAGCCTATTATTGAAATGACTGGCTTTCTAACGGAAAAAGAATCTTCGATATTAGGGTTTTTATAGAGATAAGATTCAAAAAAATATTTCTAATATATCATTCAGATTTACTGCAGTAAAGAATATAACCATCCCCTCTCTTCCCGTGGGTGCCGTAAGAGTTCTGGGGCCGCTGGTGGGGCAGCTAGCTCCACTTCATGTGTTCGTAGCCGGCGACCTCAACGCCAAGTCCACGGCTTGGGGTAACCCGGTTACGAATCCAAAAGGGAAGGAGGTGGAGGAGTGGGCTCTTGCTGCCGGACTGTCCCTGCTCAATGTTGGGGCAGTCCAGACGTGCGTGCGTTGGTCGGGAGGTTCCGTGGTTGACGTCACGTTCGCCACGCCGGCCATCGCACGCAGAGTGGAGGGATGGAGGGTGGAGACGGAGGTGGAGACTCTCTCGGACCATCGATATATAAGGTTCGAGGTGTCTCCAGCTCCCGTACGTCCGGCGTTGTTGTCGTCATCAACGTCGTCCAGTGGGCGTAGTCAGTTTCCGCGTTGGGCACTCTCCAAGCTCAACCGGGAACTGGCTGAGGAGGCCGCAATCATCGGCCGCTGGAGTCTCCCGCCGCTTATGGAGTTTGGGGTGGATGAGGCGGCTAACCTCTGCTCTGCGACGCATTTACTGCTGTTTGCAGAGCGGCCATGCCACTCGCGAAGCGTCCACCCCTGCGGCGGGCGCTCTACTGGTGGTCGGCCGAGATAGCCGGTCTCCGGACCGCCTGCAACGGGGCCAGGAGGCAATATACTCGGAGCAGGCGGAGACGCCCCCAGGACGTGGACAGGGACGACAGGCTGCGCAGGATCTACGTGGAGAAAAGGAAGATCCTGCAGCAGGCCATATGCCGAGCCAAGAAAGAGGCCTGGCTGGAGCTAGTTGGGGGTCTGGAGAGAGACCCCTGGGGCCGACCGTATAATTGGGCGCGAAACAAGCTCCGTGCCCATTCGGCCCCCATCAGCGAAACGCTCCAGCCGGAGCAACTCGGGAGGATCGTCGGGGAACTCTTTCCCGACGAACCCGACGGCTTCGTGCCCCCCAGGATGGCTCGGCAGACGCCGGACGAGGAGGAGGGTGTTCCCCCACCCGTCACAGAGGCTGAAATGGAGGCGGCGTTGTCCCGCCTTCGGAGTAAGAAGAGGGCGCCGGGTCCAGACGGGGTGCACGGGAGAGTACTTGCGATTGCTCTCGGGCACCTCGGCAACAGCCTCCGGGAACTTTTTGACCGCTGCCTGCGGTCTGGTCAGTTCCCGGGGGCCTGGAAGGAGGGTCGGCTCTGCCTACTTCCTAAGGCAGGGCGGACCCCGGACTCGGCTTCGTCGGTGCGATCGGTGGTGTTGCTGAACGAAGCTGGGAAACTCTTGGAGAGAATAGTGGGTTCCCGGCTCGTTCAGCACCTGGAGGAAGGCTCGGGACCAGGACTATCAGAATCTCAATTCGGGTTTCGAGCACGCCGGTCGACAATCGATGCCCTCAAACGCCTGCGGGCGGTGACGGGTGAGGCGGAACATGGGAGGGAGGTGGTGGTCGCGATGTCATTGGACATCGCGAACGCCTTCAACAGCCTCCCGCACGCAGTGATACGGGAGGCACTGAAATTCTTCGGAGTGCCCCCGTATCTAGGGAGGCTGTTGGAGGCGTACCTCTCCGATCGGAAAGTAGGCCTCGAGAATCGGTCGGGGTCCGTGGAGTGGCGGCGAGTCGGCTGTGGTGTCCCGCAAGGATCGGTGCTGGGCCCGATCTTGTGGGACATTGGTTACGACTGGGTCCTGCGAGGCCGTCTCCTCCCCGGGATGGGTGTCATCTGCTACGCGGATGACACCCTCGTTTACTCTCGGGGACGAGACTACAAGGAGGCGGCGCGGCTGGCCGAGGTCGGACTTGACCTCGTGATCAGCCGCATAAAGAGTTTGGGGCTTCGGGTCAGAATTGACAAGACCGAAGCCCTCCTCTTCCGCGGGACCGGACGTAAAGGACCCCCACCGGGGGCTACCCTGCAGATCGGAGAGGGGAGGGTCAGGATGAGCTCCCAAATCAAATATCTGGGTCTCATCCTTGACGGAGGGTGGACCTTCGGCCCACACTTCGCTGTGGTGGGACCGAAGGTCGTGAAGGTGGCGAGTGCACTGGGCAGACTCCTCCCAAACCTCGGAGGACCCAGCGCCGCCTGCAGGCAGCTATATTCCGGAGTCTGCCGGAGTATGGCGACGTACGGTGCCCCGGTTTGGGCCGATCGCCTCACTGCGAGGAATAAGGCCGCGCTGCGGTCTGCGCAGAGGATCATCGCGGTGAGGGTGATCCGGGGGTACCGTACGGTATCGTGGGCTGCAGCTACTGCTCTAGCCGGCGATCCCCCGTGGGAACTCGTGGCGTAGGTCCTTGCCGAGACCTACTCATACGTCTCGGGTAGGAGGGCTCTCGGTGAGAACCCCACGTTGGACGGGATCCTACGGGTGCGCCGGATGGGGTAAGAAGCACTAATGCGGAGGTGGGGGGAAGACCTGGCGGAGCAGCCGTATGGCACACGCGTAACGGCTGCCTTGCGCCCGGTCCTTGAGCGGTAGATGCGCCGTAAGCGCAAACCCCTCACCTTCCGTCTGACGCAGGTTCTCACCGGGCACGGCTGCTTTGGTGAATACTTGTGTCGGACGGCCCAAAGGGAGCTGACGACTGAATGTCACGATTGTGGCGCGGCGGTGGACTCTGCCCAGCACACCCTCGAGGTGTGCCCGAGATGGGCGGCGCTACGTCGCGATCTGACGACAGTCCTCGGAGGGGACTTGTCACTGCCGAGCGTTATCACCGTGATGCTCGGCGACGACGAGTCCTGGAAGGCGATGGTCTCCTTCTGCGAGACAGTAATGTCCCAGAAGGAGATCGACGAGCGGATGAGGGAGGGGGCCGCCGACGAGGCCTCCGTCCGCAGGCGACGAACGGGGGTGCGCAGGAGGCGCTACTTAATGCGTTTCCAGTAACGCCCCTGTGCTCATGTCGGGCCGGGATGGGAACCCGGTCCTGCTAGACATGGCGTCGTTGGGATTGTTCAGAGGTGAGCCGGACAGTCCCATGGAGGAGAAGTCTGGTCTTTTCGCCGAGGCCAGCCTGTCGCTGGAGGGATCCTGTTGCCTGGAGATCCGGGACCCTCCAATTAAAGCGGCTGAAGGCTCCCGCAGGGGTTTTGGTCGGTAGTGCACCCCCAAGTGCTAAGCCGACATACGGTCTCGGAATGCCTACCCGGGCATCCTGGATATCACCCGTAAATAGGTTACCCTGCGATATCAAAAAAAAAAAAAAAAAGGTGCCGTAAGAGGCAACTAAGGCATAACACAGTTTCACAACAGCTTAGGAAGTTAAAAGTCGATCGATGGCGGGATAACCATCCAACTCCTGGCTTTAAAATACACAGGCCGAAAACGGGCAGCAGCGTCATCGGTGCAACAAAGCCAGCCCTGCGGTCATCAACCCGGTGTGGTGACTATGGGCAACACACATGATTTCACGCCATTTTTGGCCCGAGCTTGTAGCGGCCTATGTCCGACAGTGGACTGCGATAGGCTGAAGTGAATAATGAAAATTTCACGTTGTTTAAATAAATAATAAATAAAATTAACAAACGCTTCACACTCAACGGTCCTCAGTAGAATTTTAGTAGGACAAGCACAATTCCCAGACCACAACAAACATCTATATGGCCGATACAAATTTCTGTCGTGAGCGGGAATTGAACCCGTGACCGCCAGCGCAACAGTCAGTGCTATGACTGCTGCTCCAACGCGTCATCAAAATCGTCAAAGTCGTTTAGATTAGTTAACGAGAAATTAGGCTAGAGTTTTCAAAACGTCTTAATGTAAGGTAAATGCAATTACGAATTGGCTGCCGTTCTAATCTTGATTTTCAAAAAGTTGCTTGGCTTTCAAAAACAATAGTTTCCGAAATTTAATGGAGATTTGAGGTCAATTTTAGACAACATAAAGTCATCATCATCATCATGATCATCTCAGCCTATCGCAGTCCACTACTAGACATAGGCCTCCCCAAGTTCACGCCAGACACCCTGGTCTTCCGCAATCCTCATCCAGCCTACACCGGCAATCTTACGTAGATCGTCGGTCCAACGGACCGGAGGACGTCCCACACTGCGTTTGCTAAGACGCGGTCTCCACTCCAGGACCCGTCTACTCCAACGGCCATCGGTCCTGCGACACAGATGACCAGCCCACTGCCACTTCAACTTGCTAATTCTGTGGGCTACGTCGGTTACTTTCATTCTCTCGCGGATAGTCTCATTTTTAATCCTATCTTTGAGAGAAACTGCAAGCATAAAGTAATAAATAGTATTTTTTGTTTCAGACAAATATTTATATTTAAATGAAAGATTTAAAAGATCTGCCCATGAGGTAGACTTTGACGAGAAGAAATTAAGGTATGAAGATTTATTGAAATGGATTTATGGAGTAGATAGCTTTGAAGTAAAATCAGTTGAAAATGTAAGCACGGAGAAGAAAATAAAAATAAATGAATATAAAGGTAAAATAAGTAATTTTTAAGCTTAATTAGAGTTTGTGAACATAGTCCAAGGCACTGAACACGTGAAACTGAAAGTTCTGATTCTAGTTTGAAACAGCACCGTATTATTATTATACTAGACTAGCCCGTTGGCGCAGTTTGTGACTAGCCCGTTGGCGCAGTTTGTGACTAGCCCGTTGGCGCAGTTTGTAGTGACCCTGCTTTCTGCTCCGAGGGTTGTGGGTTCGATTCCCACCCCGAGTCTGGGTGTAATATAAATATTTATTTATATATTTATATATGTATTATTGATAGGTATGTTTATCGAAAAAAAATATATATATATATATGTAGCTATATACCAGTCGGCTGTTACCTATAACACAAGCATTAAGTTGCTTACTTTAGGAACAGACGACCGTGTGTGTATTGTATAGATATTTATTTATTTATTTATTATTTATTATTATTTTTATAACTAGGGTTAGGTTCCCAGGAGCTCTTTACCTTACTCATCATAGGAACACGAGACTGCTTGAAAACAATATTATACAACCTTGTTGACCAAATCTTAGAATGGTACTTGAAAACTTAGCAACGTTAGCCTGGATTTCAAACTATAGCACACAACTTAAAAAAAAGTCAAAGGATAGTCGTAGAAACGTTCAATTTTACATAGCTTATAGACAAGATCCATACTTTTTGTAATTGGTATGTCATACTAAATGTATAGTAATAGTACATAATCAAATCACTTTATCTTTCAGACACATCATCACCTAAAACTGATCTTGAAAATGATTTACTAGTTTTTAATGATTTACTGACCAACTTAAATCCAAATGCAAATGATAATATTACCAAAAACAGAAGTCATTCTGAAGCCTTGTTTTATAACAATACTGATCCTATTTATTTTGATATCATAAATGAAATCGACAATTATTACGTTACCGAAGCCGATGATCTAAAAATATCTACAAATGGTACATCTAACGTGACTATTACAAGTACTGATAGTAAGTTACTGTGAATTAAAATTAATAAACACTATTTTAATACATGGGAGTGATTGCCCAATAGACTGAAAAGTAGGATCTTCAATGACAATATAGTGGCCTAAAGTATGAACTGGAACTGATTATTTTTACAACATGTTGTAAAATGAAATATTTTTTTAAATTATATGATATTGCTAGACAGGAATTTACATAACATATTTTTGTTGATGTCTAAAGATAAGCCGCTAATTCTTTTCTTTTCTTTCTGAAAGAGAAATATTTTCGAGACTAGGGTTTTCTCTAATGAAAATACACTCATTTTTCCATGTACTTAAATTAATATTAGATAATATATTCTCATTATGTACCTGAAATTGTAAACTATAGTTGGTTATTATGCAGAAATATCACAGTTGTATAATTTATTAGCATTTTAAATGTATACTCTTAACAACACTTATTTCAGCATCAGCGCATATTTATTCGATTGAAGGTGCAAACTTCATTTTTGATGAAGTCAAAGAAAGTAATCGAAGTTTAATAAAACGTGAAATATCTCATGCAAATGAAACTGATACTCCTGTTAACTACAACAATACAATTAACGAAGTGGAAGAGTTACAGAGAAATATACTTAATTCACTGAATAATATCTTAGACAACAAACAAAATGAACTTGAAAAATTGACAAATATTAAGGACAAACTTATTTTTTATCTGAAATCGTTTGGAAATTTTAGTATTCCGAATAAAATTTTGAATAATGTGACAAATAACTCAAAGGAGGAAGAATCCTCAAATATATACTCGTATCAATTTGAAATTAATCAAGAAAAAAATTTAAGAAGACAGGGTCCAAATATTTTAGAAAAAATTTTGGTTAAATTAAAAAAAGATATTCACGAAGTAGTAAGAGACATTGCGACTATACAAAGATTAAATGCTTCTATGCCAACAAATCTCAAAGTACTTATACGAGCTATGAAGTTATATATCAATAAAGAAAATAAATACAAAAAAAATAATGAAGCAAAACGTAAAGATACTTTTAGGAAAGGATTTGATGTTAAATACGAAGATGAGGAAAATGATAAACCTTTAAATATCATCATTAATCTGTTAGATATTGTTAATACTCAGGTATCAACAGATGATGTCTTAAAATCTGTATCTAGCGATGCGAGAAAAATCATCTATCGAATAATAAGAGCCTTTTACATAGATGAGTTCATTATTCGTACTTCCAGAGTTTTTGATCGTAAATATGATGTTTTAAGTAATTTGAAGTACATTGGAAGTAAATGGCAAAATTTTGCCTTGAATTTCACTTCAATTTCATCTCACGAACGTCTTCATATTCTTAAATTTATACATACACAAATATCAAAAGATATTTGTAAATTAAATCATATAATGATAACTTTAGAATTCTCAAACAGTCGACGTACGTCGCCAGTTGATGAAGTTGTTGGTAAAAAAGTTGTTTTCCAAATAGCGAATGATTTGAATCAAATTAACGATTTTATTGACAAAATAATAAAAATTAAACCAAAACATTATTTTAAAACTAATAAATTGAATTTTTTAAAAATCAACGATGACGCTTCTGTGTTAAAGAAACCTTTGTTTGAAAAAATTAAAAAATTGTTAAAGAGTTCAAAGAAAGAAATAAGAAATCTGTTCCGAAGAAAAGTTCCAAAAACTGAAATAGAAAAGCATATTGCAAATAGGAAAATGAACGAGATAAATAAGAAAAAAATATCCGAATACAAAGAAACTATGCAAAGATGGCAAAACAATATGAATGTAATGTCTACAAGAAGCAAAAGATCCGCTGGAGAGTTCCAAAAATTTATGAATAAAATTAAACATATCATAAGAGGTAAAGTTAGACCAGCTGTTGATAAAAACAAACGCAATAAAACTAGATTACACGCAACCACACGGAAAACTATAAGAAAGAGTAAAAACAAACGTAAGTAAAACAATTTTATAATAATAGAGTTTAGTGAATTAGATAACATCAATACATCATTATAAATAAGTTTTTAACCGACTTCCAAAAAAGGAGGAGGTTCTCAATTCGACTGTATTTTTTTTTTTTTTTTTTTTATGTATGTTACATCAGAACTTTTGACCGGGTAGACTGATTTTGACAAATTTTGTTTTAATCGAAAGGTGGTGGGTGCCAATTGGTCCCATTTAAATTTATTTGAGATCTAACAACTACTTTTCGAGTTATATCTAATAATGCGTTTTTACTTGACGCTTTTTTCGTCGACCTACGTTGTATTATACTGCATAACTTTCTACTGATTGTACCGATTTTGATAATTTTTTTTTTGTTGGAAAGGAGATATCCCTAGTTTAGTACCATGATAAGGAAACCAGGATCTGATGATGGGATCCTAGAGGAATCGAGGGAAACTCTTGAAAATCCACAATAACTTTTTACTGGGTGTACCGATTTTGATAATTCTTTTTTTGTTGGAAAGAAGATATCCCTAGTTTAGTACCATGATAAGAAAACCAGGATCTGATGATGGGATCCCAGAGAAATCGAGGGAATCTCTCGAAAATCCGTAATAACTTTTTACTGGGTGTACCGATTTTGATCATTTTTAATTTAATCGAAAGATGATGTTTATCATGTGGTCACATATAAATTTTGTCGAGATCTGATAACTACTTTTTGAGTAATCTTTGATAACGCGTAGTTGCTTGACTATTTTTTCGTCGATCTACGTTGTATTACTTGTCGATGTAATTGAAGTCGGTTTTTTTTTTCGTTTGCAAGCAAACACAATTATTATTTGTAGTCGTGTATGCTTTCTTGATTAATTAAATTTAACATTCGCGCAGTATGCAAAACGTTTGATTGCATAGCGTAGTGCTATAACATAAGACGTCAGAGAAAAGCACGCTATGATAGAATAATAACTCTTCAAATAAAAATAAACTAAATAAATAATGATGCAGGACCTATAGAAGTATGAATGCTTTAGTATTATTATTCCTAATACAATATCTGTGATCTAGATTTATTTTACTTTGTATTGTGTTAGTCAGCTGGTTTCATAAATCCTACAATTACTATCACTCATAAGAGCGCAGGATTAAACATAACCTTCGAGTTATCTGAAAAATATCATAATTTAATTAAGTCAAATTAAATTTTGATAGTACTGTAATATTCGGAAAAAAGCTAAACTTGTTAACAATAATCTTTGGATAGAACTATTGTATAATTTGCTTTTCAGGGCGTACCAAAAAGAAACCAGTATCTACAACACCTAAAACCAAATCAACTAAAATATTTAAACGGAATCATACAAAGCATCAACATTAATATCTAACAATTAAGTAATATAAAATGGTAAGTTAATAATGAAATAAAATAATAATTAAAAAAAAAAAAACCCGCCTGCGTGAAGAACAACTAATAGAAAATCAACTGAAAAAGCTGGAACAAGATAAAAATTCAATATGCACACAAAGTCAGCGAAATAAATAGAAACAGTATCAAACATTTTGTGCTGTACATTTAAAATATATTAATACGGTAGTCCTTCGAAACTTTATGCAACGTCGTACATAACATGCAGTCGGAGACATGCACAAAGAGGGAATGATTTGACTTATCCTTCAATTTCATGCCTCCGACTGCATATTATCTATGACGTTGCATAAAGTTTCGAAGGACTACCTTATTAATATATTTTAAATGTACAGCAAAAAATGTTTGATACTGTTTCTATTTATTTCGCTGACTTTGTGTGCATATTGAATTTTTATCTTGTTCCAGCTTTTTCAGTTGATTTTCTATTAGTTGTTCTTCACGCAGGCGGGTTTTTTTTTTTTTAATTATTATTTTATTTATGTCTTTTTAGTCAGACAAATTACGTAATCGGTTCAATTAATTAAAACAGTTTACATCATGTGGTTGATTAAGTAAATTTTTAGGGTCAAGAGAACTGATAGCAAGCCCGGAGAAAGATCTCACTCTGCTCAAAGCAACGTAAGCCTGACCTTTAGCAAATAGGTGACTGCTTAAATCAACAACTATTAGTTTTAATATAATGAAATTATTATTAAAATTATTTGTTTGTATTTGGTATTATGTATTTGTTATTGATTTTATTAATGTAATTGTAAATTTGTTAAGTATCCCGACTCCATGGAATACGCAAGATAAGGGAAATGATTACATTATTCATAAATATTGCATCAGCCTGGCGACGAGTATGGGAACGCTGAATCGGCTCAACGTGACCTGCAGTTGCGACAAACAACGGAATCAAGTTCACGGCATTTTTACCTCACTTTCTGTTCTCACATCGAACACGATTGTCATGTAATATTAATTTTTATAATTTGTAATTTTAATAAATAAATTAGTTGTAATAATTTCGGTTTTTTTTGCAACTTGTCTGTCGGACTGACATAATTGGCGCAGTCGGTAGGATCCTCGAGTTATCCTAGTGGTTATCAAGCCCGTTCGAGGACCCGAATCTACACGTCGTGACCTTCAGCAAGCGTATCCAAACATCGATACAGCGAGGAAGCCGAAATGAAATTCATGTGAGTACATTAAAATCTTTTTAGTGGATTGCTCACTCCTAATTTTAAGTCCTGTGTTATATAACATCCTTCCAAGATTTTCCATCCGCGAGAATCACGGAGCGTTAGGTTAGAGAATAGGGTTAGTAATAGGAATAGCGTTCAAGATTTTAATAGGAAAATTAGTTTAAATAATTCAAAAAGGGAAATGGCTGACTTAGATCGCATTTTTAACGCTCTTAGATTAGTACCCGAGTTTGATGGGAATGTCAATGTGCTAACTAGGTTCATACATTTATGTGATCAACTAGTAGCAGAATTCGTTACAAACCAAGATCCACCCAATAGACTTTCCGAGATTGCTCTTATTAATGGAATATTAAATAAAGTAACTGGCGCCGCGGCCCGATTGATCAATTCGAACGGAATCCCATCAAATTGGGCGGGCATACGAAAATCTCTCGTCAATAACTTCTCTGATCAACGCGACGAAACCGCGTTATATAATGATTTAGCTTTACTATCACAGGGGTCTGACGGCCCTCAGGAATTCTACGAAAAATGCCAAAATTTATATAGTACGATAATGACCTACGTTTCACTGCACGAAAATGTAGAAACTACAGTACAGGCAAAAAGGGAACTTTATAAAAAATTAACCTTACAAGCTTTTGTACGTGGTCTTAGAGACCCACTAGGTTCACGAATTAGATGTATGCGACCGGAGAGTATCGAAAAAGCCTTAGAGTTCGTCCACGAGGAACAAAACGTCGTATATTTACAGCAACGTAATAGCCAATTACCAGATAAGAAAACAGCACCGATACCTCAAATGACGCCTCAAAAACCCGTACAAAGTTATAGCATACCGCAGTTTAAGCCATTCAGTTTTAATATGCCCGGGCCATCTAAGAACTCGTTCGTACAACCAATGGTTCCGCAAGGACCCCCACAATGGCGACCTAATTTTAATAATCAAAATCCGGCGGGTCCAACACGTACTCAACAAATATTTCGCGCTCCTCCTCCTAATTATAATCCGAATAATGCATTTAGATTTACACCGCGTAGCGCTGCACCCCAATTTGGTTATCAACATCCAAAGCCTATGAGTGGTGTTAGTCATTTTGTACCGAAACAATTACCACCTAGTAGTGCGCTAAGAGATGACTGGAATAAATCGGGTAACCCTTCTCATAGCAATTATATCAAAAATAATCAACTTAATTTTAATGATTGCACTAACTATTATGATTATAGCGATTATTACTCTGATTATTACCCTTACTACGAACCTAGCGAATATTATATTGAAAATTTTCATGATATTGAATATGATCAAAGCTATCACCCGCAACTTGAAATGGAAAGTATTACATCTAATAACGACGGACCAGCCACTGTAAAAGAGGATTTTCGGGATGTTCAAATGTCAGACAAACCAAAATAGAAGTTAATCTTCAAACACAGCGCCAACTACCATACTTGCAAATTAAAAATCCTCCTTTAAAGTTGCTGATAGACACAGGCGCTAATCAATCTTTTATTAGTCCTAAAGCAGTCGAAACTTATTTTAGTAATGTAAAATTAAACTACGATCCTTTTGAAGTCTGTAACGTACACGCAGTATCACGTAGTGATTATTCAATAACCTTACCTTGTTTCTCGGAATTAAACGATAGCGACTACATTACACTCTTTGTCTATAATTTTCATGATTATTTTGATGGGTTGATTGGATCCGATTTGTTAGATAAGTGGGAAGCTACCATTGATTTTAAGACTAAATCGTTAATAACGAAAAACGCGTCGAATAACATACGAATTTACGACTCGCGAAACGCTAACTTGTATGAAGATATCATACCCGCTAGTTCCTCTAAATTAGTCAGGTTACCGATTAATACCCAAGATGGCGAAGTCATTATTCCGGAACAGGTTATATCTAATTGCCACATAAGTGAATGTTTAACTACCGTAAAAAATCAAAGAGGTATATTGGAAATTCATAATCCTAGTCGCAGCGATGTTATTTTCTCCATGAACCGCCCCGTATGTGCGCAGCTTTATAATGTTGAGTGCATGCGTACCGAACATGCGTCTCAGCGCGTTAAAGAAGTATTATCGCGATTACGTACTAATCATTTGAATGAAGAAGAGCGCGTTAACCTAGAATTGCTATGCGAGCGTTATGCAGATGTATTTTATTTAGAAGGGGAAAATTTAACCTTTACTAATAAAATTAAACATTCGATTAAAACCACTGACGAAACCCCTATATATACAAAAAGTTATCGGTATCCCTTTGTACATAGGCAAGAGGTTCGAGATCAAATTAGCAAAATGTTAGAACAAGGAATCATTAGACCTTCAGAATCTGCATGGAGCTCCCCTATTTGGGTTGTCCCTAAAAAGGTGGATGCCTCAGGCAAGACTAAATGGCGACTAGTAGTAGATTTTCGGAAGTTAAATGAGAAAACCTTGGACGATAAGTATCCCATACCAAACATTGCAGATATTTTAGATAAATTAGGTAATTGTCATTATTTTTCGACTCTAGATCTAGCGAGTGGTTTTTATCAGGTCGAGATGAACCCCTCAGATATACCAAAAACAGCTTTTACAGTAGAACATGGCCATTTCGAATTCTTAAGAATGCCCATGGGTTTGAAAAATAGTCCGTCCACATTCCAACGTGTCATGGACAACGTCCTCAGAGATTTACAGAACACGATATGTTTAGTGTATCTTGATGACGTCATCGTATTTTCTACGTCATTACAAGAACACATGGTAAATTTAGAAAAAGTATTTAAGCGATTACGCGAATCAAACTTCAAAATTCAAATGGATAAATCAGAATTTCTTAAACTCGAAACAGCTTATTTAGGACATGTTATTAGTAAAGACGGTATCAAGCCAAATCCAGACAAAATATTTGCTATTAAAAATTACCCACTTCCGAAAACCCCTACTGAAATTAAAAGATTTTTAGGCCTCCTTGGTTACTATAGGAAGTTCATCCCAGATTTTGCTAAGGTAACAAAACCCATGACACAATGTCTAAAGAAAGGATCCAAAATTACAATGGATCAAGATTATATTCAATGTTTCGAAAAATGTAAGATGCTCTTAACTAATGACCCTATATTAAAATATCCCGACTTCACTAAAGAATTTATATTAACTACGGACGCGTCTAACCTAGCCATAGGAGCCGTATTGTCACAGGGAACTATAGGTGTGGATAAGCCTATCGCTTATGCCTCTAGGACTTTGAATAGTAGCGAAATCAACTATAGCACCATCGAGAAGGAACTCCTTGCGATCGTATGGGCTACAAAATATTTTAGACCTTATCTATTCGGTAGAAAATTTAAAATTGTGACTGACCATAGACCCTTGCAATGGGTAATGAATATTAAAGAGCCCAATTCGCGTCTTACTCGATGGCGGCTTAAATTAAGTGAATTTGATTTTTCAGTAGTCTATAAGCAAGGGAAGTGTAACACTAACGCTGATGCACTATCCCGCATCGAACTACATAACGAAGAGATTAGTTCCGTAATAGCTAACCCCACTGAAAAATCACCTTCGCTAATGGTTAACTCAGATACTGATACAGTTCATACAGACTCTGAAAATCCTATATTAGAAATACCTATATCTGATTTTCCACTTAATAAATATCATAAGCAAATAGTTCTAACGGTAGTTGACGATATAAAAAGTCGTCCTTCATTTTCCAAGCCTTTTGAGTCACATATAAGGACACATATTCAAATTTCTAAAAGTAACCTTGAAGAGGATGTCGTAAACGCAATAAAAGAATATGTCAATCCGAAAGTAAAGACAGGCATCCTCATAAACCCCCCTTTAGCTATGTATGATATTATCCCCGTAATTCAAAATAAATTTAAAAGTGCCTCTATGGATTTAGTTTTAACAAAAGTTGAATTAGAAAATATTAAAGATTACCTTAAGCAACAGGAAATAATTCGTAATTACCACGAAGGAAAAACAAACCACCGTGGAATTAACGAGTGTTACTTATCCTTATCCAACAAATACTATTGGCCTAAAATGAAAGAGCACATAGCAAAATACATAAATGAATGTAATATTTGTGGCCAGGCTAAATATGATAGAAATCCCATAAAACAAAGATTTCACATCGTGCCACCACCAACTAGGCCTTTTGAAATCGTACATCTCGATTTACTAAGTGTTGAGTCACAAAAATATCTTACAATTATAGACGCTTTTTCAAAATATGCTCAAGCATACTTTTTAAAAGATTCGACAGCCATCAGTGTCATACAGGCTCTTTTAAATTTTAGCACGCATCACGGGCTCCCCATGACTATTGTGACGGACAGAGGTCCTGAATTTACGAATCAACTTTTCTTGGAGTTTATTAAAATACACAAAATTCAACATCATAAAATATTAGCATCTACACCCAATGAGAACGGTATGGTGGAAAGATTACATTCAACATTACTGGAACACCTACGCATTTTAAAATTAGAAAATCACGGTGAATCTGTTATAAACTTAATGCCTTATGCAATTTTAGGATATAATAGCTCTATTCATAGTTTCACGAAGTGCAGACCCTTAGATATAATTACTGGTCATCTAGATCCTCGCAATCCTTTAGATATAAACTTATCGGAAAATATATTACAGTTATATACACAAGAACACCGCAATAAAATGCAAAAAGTCTTCGAAATGATCAATGAATTTTCTCTTCATGACCGTACTCGTATAACGGAAAATATAAATAAAGACAGGGAACCCGAAGAAGAGTACTCCCCAGATCAACGTATATTTGTACGGAACCCAATGGCCAACCGTCAAAAATTAGCCCCGAGATATACAAGTGACACAGTCTTAGCTGACCTGCCAATACACATTTATACTAAAAAGAGACGGGGGCCAGTTGCTAAGTCTCGGTTGAAGCGAGTCCCTAATAGTAGTCGGTTGTTACAGGATTGTCCTTCTGATCCTGAGCCCAGTACGAGCGGAAGACATAACCCTGAATAATTTGGATAGCGGACCCGGAATCTTACCCTTCTTGTTAGGAAAAACAAAAATCATTTCTCATTATCATTCTTTCATTCAACCCGTTAACCTAGATATTATTCGTAGTAATGTTAATTTAGTAAAGAACCAGTTAGATAATATTTCGCCTCAGTTTCATAATAAAACTCTTTCTTTATATCAGCCTCACATCGAATATCTGTATAGTAAGGTTAAAGAGTTATCCGATCAAGTAGAACTGTTTCAATCTCATCGCGCTAAACGAGCCCTAATTGATGGGTTAGGTTCGGTAATAAAAAGCATATCTGGAAATTTAGATTATACCGACGCGATTCGCTATGATAATGCTATTAGGTCTTTACAAGAAAACGAGAATAAAATCGTTACGGAATTAAATAATCGTGTTAGTTTAAATAAACATTGGATGTCAGAAAATTCAGAAATTTTAAATAAATTGACTCAAAATCAAAATAAAATTAGAGAAGTTGTCGATGAAATTATGTTAAATAATGTAAAAAGCGAGAAAGATTTAGTTAAATATGCCCACTTAGCTCAATATCTTATAATGCTAGCAGATAACATTGACTCCCTATCAAATGAATTACTAAGATTAGAAAATTTATTAGCATTTATACGTGCCAAAAGCACACATTTTCTTATGTTTAAGTTAGAAGTATTTCATAGAATGATAGAACAATTAAATGCACTCTATAGCAGAGAACAAACACTGAATATTAGTTTTAGAGAATATTTTGATATCGTTAAGTTAGGTTACTATTATAACAATCAAAATTTGGTGTTAGTATTTAAGCTCCCAGTCGTGTTTCCTACTACTTATAACCTCTACAAACTATCCATAGTCCCTAATAAAAATAATAAAACATTAATCCCATCCTATCCCTTCCTAGCAATTCACGATAAAGATTTTATGTACATAGAGGCAGAATGCCCGAAGTCCGGCCAGTACTATCTCTGCGAGGATAGCATCAATCGACACTACAAGAGCCAAGGCGACTGTATCCATCGTCTAATAACTACGCAACAAATCGACGAATCATGCCAATACACTACTACCGAGCTGAAGACTGAAGCTGTAGAAGTACTCGACGACCGCCACTACGTAGCAAGCTTCCCTGTACCCACGAAGATCCGCATGTCCTGTACTGAAACTCAATATAATACTATAAAAGGCAGTTACCTCATTATAATTCCAAAAGGATGTATCGTACAAACGCCGGATCTAACACTAACGAACAAGGACGACCGACTGAAAGGGCAAGTTTTGAAAATAATGAACATCCCCTTTGCAAACAGAACCATCGAAAACTTCGAAACTCGAAGACTGACACTCAACTCCGCAGATCTTCACAGTCTCCATGTCGCTGCTAAAGAAATATCTATGGAAGCACCGCTGACTCTAAACAATGTCGATCTGCATAGCGTATACTATACTATAACGCCGCTATACTTGGTACTATTAGGTGCAAGTGTACTGGGTATCGCCTTCACATTACGAAAGTACGCGAAGCAGCGCTCATCAGAAGTTACAATTGAACGTGCGAGTGGCGAGATAGAACGAGGCAACGTCTATGCAGAGATTGCTACCAACACGAATTCGACTCTACCTGGATTATCAGCGCTATTCTCAAATCAATCTGCGAATAGTCGCTGATCTTTGGGAGGGAGATGTTAAGTATCCCGACTCCATGGAATACGCAAGATAAGGGAAATGATTACATTATTCATAAATATTGCATCAGCCTGGCGACGAGTATGGGAACGCTGAATCGGCTCAACGTGACCTGCAGTTGCGACAAACAACGGAATCAAGTTCACGGCATTTTTACCTCACTTTCTGTTCTCACATCGAACACGATTGTCATGTAATATTAATTTTTATAATTTGTAATTTTAATAAATAAATTAGTTGTAATAATTTCGGTTTTTTTTGCAACTTGTCTGTCGGACTGACATAATTAATTGGTGTGACATTTATTAATTTTTATTTGTAATTTTAATTGTATGTTTTTTTTTAACCATTGTATTTTATTTGAAAGGCTACACCCCGAAGTTGATCGTCGCCTAGGAGGCGAGTTTGACATGGCATAGGCGTGCGAAAGAGCTAAGTCCACATTTTTTAAACTTTAATATTGTATTTCTGTCTTAGTATTACGGTAATAATAATCATGATATACTTTTTTAAAATCCTTGTATTGTGCCCTTCAATTTGATACCCATATTGTAGTATTCGAGAAAAAAATTTTTTTTTTCATTAAATACAATGGCTTCGCACAGCCGCCATGTTTGATTTTTTTTAATGTCACCTATCTAAGAACACTTGGGCAGCAAAGACGAACCTAACGATACCTCAGTTATGTAAATCCGTTTAGTGGTTCTGGAAATATGAGGTAGTAAAGAATATTACATACATACATACATACAAGATACGCGCGAAAAACATAACCCTTCCTTGGCAGTCGGGTAATAAGGAAGATGTAATATCTCAAATGCCTGCAGAATTTCTGTGTATAATTATATTAAATCAATGAAATCATAACTTCTATTAAAAATTAAAATTATGAAATAGAATAATTTAATCATTATAAAATAAAAACAATTTGAAAATAAAATATTTATTACAAATATTAAAAAAGTACAAAATATATTATAGTTTTCAAAATAAATAAAAATTAGTTTTATTTTATGTTCATGTTTTTAAGGTTCAAAAGTTGTCTAAATAATTGTTCAGGAGTTTTCTTTGAAGATTCATCAAGCCTTATCAATGGTTCTTTTAGCGCCAATAATAAAGGTCGTTTTTCTTTGACATTTGCTGTCAATGATACTGAAAATATGAAATAAAGCCATAGTTAATATGAATGGTAATGTAGGTCGGCAAACAAGTGTACGGCTGACCTGATGGTAATCGGTTACCATAGCCTATAGATGCCTGGCACCAGAAGCAACGTGAACGCGTTATCGACTCTACCCCTGACCCTCCCCAGGAGCTCTGGCCACCTTACGCACCACATGAATACAACACTGATTAAAAGCATTGTTATTTAGCTGTACACCAGCTCTTTTACAAGGTTAAGGTACTGAAGTACTAAGGTGATGAAGGCTATATCCCATTATGCATTACTTCAACAAATGGTACTTAGGAACTTATTTATAGAGCCAACTTTACTTTACTCTCCGTATAGTTTTCATATTTGAATACTTTATAAAAATAGTAACATTTTTTTATTATTACCTGACTCGTTCTTCTTTTCCATTTCTTGTTGCTTGTTAGCAATAAAAACCTTGAAAAGTTCTTTAGCGACATTGAAGTTTCCTTGTCGTAGTAAAGTTAAAATTCTTTTACCAATATTGTAACCTATATCACCGCTTAAATTTCCATTATTTTGTTCCTTCGATGTTAAATACAATTGAATACGATTTTCTATTAATCGGCCCAAGATTTGATCTCTAGTTAATTTAAAATCTTTGTTCTTATAATTAGTAGGAATATCAGGAGACGTTTCAGGAATATTTAGCATTTGTTTTTTAACTTCGAGTTTTTTAGGGTCAAAAACTTCTACTTCACTTTTTTCATAATATACTTGTTTGGTTTTCTCTATATTTTCTAATACTTTAACACTTAACTTTATATTATTTTCCATATTACCTATAAATTCTTTAAATTCATTTACTTTATCCGAAGGTAATTTATTCAGATTGTCTAAAGAATCTTTTATTTTTTGCAAAACTAATATCTTTTGTTTAGTATCAGCTTCTAAAGTTTTAAGTAACATCAGTCGTTTCTGAGCCGGTATAACTGACAATAATGCGAAATTTTTATAAGTATTGCTGGATGTCTCAACTACTTCCATAATAGTTTTCAACTCTTCGTAAGATTTAGGATTTCCATTAATCGGATTTCTTCGATTTTCCTTTCGTAGATTATTAACGTTCTTTAACATTCTCTCCCAAATTCTTGCAGATCGAGGTCTCTCTGTTGCTATTAAATTATTTCTACGCGTTGGTACGTTAGATGTGAATTCAAGTTTTAAAGAATCAATTAACGCCTTTATTTTCTTCAAAGGTTCTGTGTCCTGTTTTTTTGGTTTCCAATCAGTATTCAAACTGTCTGCGTTTAATATATTGTAAATGCAAGGAAGGGCCTCAAGTATTTTTATATTATTTTTTGATTTTGGATCTTTTTCATTTTGTAATTCAAGAAGATCATCGATAAGCGCCTTTAAATGATTCTTAAGTTTTTCTTTAGTGATATTTAGTTTTTGAGTTTCATTGACTGGCTTCATGTTACTTGCAGTATCACGTAAAATACTTCTAGGCGTTGTCTGTTTTTTATTGCTCTCAGTTGTTGTTATAGTATCCATAGTAGTGGTTGTTTCGGGTTTTGTTAATTTAACCAAATCAATCATTGATTTTATCTTAAAAAATTCGGATAAATTATAAAGTATGTCACCTTCAACATTTATTTTCCTTTCCTCTATTTTCTTGTGTTGCTGTTTGAGTAAACAGTTTGGATTATTTTCGATATGATTAAGATAATCAAAAATTATTTTATCTTTAACTGTCATATTATTTTTATCCAAATTAATTTTAAATTTGTCTTCAATATTTTTTTTGGCATCATCAGTAGAACTAAATTGATTTAAAGTTTTTAATTTGTTAGTAAACTTTTTACTAGCATTGTTTGGTAGTAGAAGTTCTGTAATTCGTTCCAATAAATTACCGAAAAGGTTAATTGGTGAATTTTCATCTACAGTTAAAGGGTCACCTACATTTGGCTTATGAGATTGTGTTTGTTTGGTTGGATTCTTTAATTCACTCAAGCTTTTTTGTATTTGTTCAAATTTATGCATTAAATTTAAAACGTTATTTAACTTATTTATAACATCGGAACTTATCTCTTTTGCACTCCCTTTTACATTCTGTTTTTTCTCCAAGTTATGCTTAGCACAATTCGTTTTATTCTTTTTATCCGTCTTAAACTCGTTTTCATTTATATTACCGTCGCTTAAAATATCTGAGTCTGTGATTGTTTCACAAATAGACACATTTTTTACATTTTTATTTTTATTTAAAGTATCAGATAACTTGAGAAGAGCATTCTTAAGAAATGTTTCTTGTCTTACACTCAGTGGTTCCTTGAATAATTCCAGTAGATCATTTATTTTCTTATGTTTAAGTGTTTCAATAGACTCATCACTAGATTCCTTTTCCATGTCCCACAATTTATTCAGTAGATTACCAGCAATAAATGTCATCGCAGTTAGGGTGTCATTTTCAGGCGTAAACGTAATATTTGACATTGGTGGGACATTCTGATCACCAATTACTTCTGTGCCGCGCTTTAATTCATTTACAACAAGAGCTGATAATTCCTTATTTTTCACACTCTGTGAGTAATTACCCATTACTTTATAGAGTTTACTATTACTCATAATGTCTAATTTCTTAGTTTCCGGTGCTATTTCTATCTTATTTTCAGTTATATGATGATCATATTCCTGTGAATTATATTCGATGTGTAGACGGGTTGAATCTGTTTGATTTAAATTATCTAATACTTTCGTCCTTCGTGATACCTTAGGTAAATGTTCTATGTCTACCTTTTGAGCTGCTATTGTCCCTGATTTGTTTGTGTCTTTTAGTGTATCTGTAAACAAAAATGCTTAGTGGTTTTATGATGATATAATATTTGTTGATTGCAGCATGACGTATGTATTACGTACCTTCATTTATGTCATCTATTGTATGAATGAAGTTTATCGTATGGTTTTTGTTACTGTCGTCTTCGACAGAACGTTTCTTTCGCGCTACATATGAATCTTCTTCATAATAATTTACATCTGGAACTATTTGTATAATCATTAGCAACGATAACGTATTAAAATAACATAGACTTACCTTTAGGAGTTAATTGGTGCAAGAAATAAAAGAAAAGTGCGTTTTAACAAGTTTATTGTAAAGTTAGAACTTTCTTCGAGGTATAGCGATTAAGTAACCTGGAAATAATTTCAGATTTAGATTTAGAAAATCATTAGGATAGCATTAAAGGTATTTGTGATAAAGCCTTTTCTTTCATTACCTATGAGTTCGTCGTCTGGTTTTGGTGGTGATGGGACGAAATCTCGGTTCTTCTTTTTAACTTTATTTTTGAGTTCTATAACAAAAAAATTTCAATTTGTAATTAATCTGTATTGTTAGAATTCGATACTGTAAGCAAATTTTCAAATTAATGACTGTTTAGTGATAAATTGATAATATATGAAATTATAAAATTTGTGGGAACGTGAAAAATTAAAAAAAATGGATCTATTATTTTATTTTTTTACATAATATATAGTTTTGTTTGTTTCATTTAAAGAAACAATTTTGAACCCACTAGTCTGATTTTTAAAATCCTATTTCATTCGTGAAACCGTTTTATTACGAAATTTATAATCTATAAAACATTATTCTACGACTCCTAGATAAATAGTCGTATGCTGAAACCTGGATATAACCATTGTGTAGTCAAGTGTATTGTACATAATTAAAACAATACCTGAATAAAGAATATCGAGCGCTGTGCTGACCGTCTCCCTATCAGCTGGTGTCATGCCATCATCAACAGAACAATCGAATATTGTCTCACAACGCCATTCTCCTTCTGCTGTGCATATACAGCGATTGCATCCGGAACAGGAATTAGCTAAAAAAACATCCAAATTAGGCAAAAATAAGTATATTTACGTCTATTCGCATCTACGCAATATTGCCGGCTCAGGGTGGATGAGGATTGCAGAAAATCGTGATGTTTGGCGTTAACTTGAGGAGGCCTATGTCCAACAGGGGACTGCGATAGGCTGAAGTGTTCTATCAAAATTTATTATTTATTCATTTATTATTAAAGAAGTAATGTAATTGTACGTTTCTTTGTATATATATTTAATTCATGGCATTGCTTTCGTGTTGAACATCAGAACATATCCTAATATACCTCAAGTTAGTATATATTTCTGAAAGATTATTGGGAAACCTTATCTAGAAAATAAGCACAAACTGCGCAACCTTACCCAAAATATTGCTTAGTTGTAAGACTAAAATTTCCTAGATTTAAACTCTGCTATAGAGCTAAACTAAACTGGTGGGCAATATGGCTGGTTCTAAATCCTACTTTCCATAGATGACAAAGCTTAAAGCTTAATTAACTGCGCTGCTTGGATTGGTGGATAATTTCCCTACCATAAGTAACAATTGTCATCAGATATCTATGGTAATAACTGATACTGACGGCCTTACCTGCCCTCTGAGGTATGGTGGAGAGTCTGACATACTACTACAGATATACTACGAAGAGACACAAATGTCAGACATTGATATCTGCTATACCATTGCGAATATCATTTCTACTCTACAGTTTTTATAGTATTTTTAGCAAATATATATCTTACCGTCTGTGCAGTCAGAGTATTCGGAGACAAAGGGTACGCAACCACCATCATTGGCTTCATCACCCACTGTGGAATTATATCCAATAATTAAGAAAAAAAAATCATATAAAGATTATCACTCAAATATTTTTAAAACGAATTTATTGAAATTGAAATGAAAATAATATTCAAACAAACTGAATAAAAACTTACTCATTTTATATTAAATTACTTTTTAATTTAGTTTATTTACATTTGGAAAATATGTTATTAGTTACTATATAAAATTTAATTAATCATTATTCTAAACAATATCAAAATCAGTGCAGCTGAAATACGAAAGGTGCCAAGATAGGTGCAATAAAGTATATAAAGTTGAGAACAAACGTGAGAACGATAAATAACCAGCTAGATCACTTTGAACGCAATTTAATAAACACAAAAAATAAATAATCACAATTTTATAAAAAATACAAAAATATAAACCATCACTTCATAAAACATACTTTAAAATCAACAAAAACACTTGCAAATTATTCACAAAAAATTTGACAACACATTTCACAAGTTTCAATCACTTTTATCACTCTAATAACAAAAAAGTTTGGACACATGAATGTCATGAAAAGTTATATAACAGTATCAATTCTTCTTTCTGTGTTAAGAGTCTTGAATTCCAATATAGTTGTATTATCATCAATCATTCATTTTGATGCTATAAGTTTTGTATAATTAATAATTGTTTTTCTATTTTAATCGTTGTTAACAATAAAGTCAACATAATCTCCTTGTGGGCTGCCTCCCATGATGTTCTCCTTCGGAACCTTCCTCCTCAAGAGTCGTATCTTATTTCTGACTTGCTCGTGTAGATTCCGGCGATGACCGTCGGGATGACTGCAGCACAATGTATCGCCACCTGCAACCAATCTCTCATTTACAATCACTTTAACAACAATTTAAAAACAAAGATGTCACAATTTCAATATAATCTTAGATGATTAAAATTGGTTGCAGGTTGCGACAAAACATAATATACACTATAAAAAATAACCTAAACCACTTCACGTTACCTAAAAACAACAATATTCTAAAACGTCTGTAAAATAATAAAATTATTGAAGGAGGTGCTATAAAAAAATCACAAAACAGATAACCCAGATGATTGTCGTACCGACATCCATAAATGCTGTCATTCCCGCGTCCATATTTCTTCTCAACCTATAGGATAGCTGTCGGAAATACGCTGGTCTGTCTTGTTTGAATAATTCTGCGTATCTATTCCTAGCTGCTCCATCTTGTCTGATGATTCTGTAGTATTCACAAACCCAAGGGTCCCTACTGATGCAGCCAGCGTTTTCTCCGCTGGTAGAACAGATGCAATAGTAGCATATATCTCTATTAGAATAGTCTAAAAGAGATTCGATATCAGTCGGCATTTCAATTTTAGTGTCATTCGCTTCAAGGTCGTTGCTGTAGTAGGAAGTACCCCTTCTGCATTTTGCATCACCACTATATGGTATTTCGTCGTAATGCCAAATATAATCTGTATTAAAAATAATAATATCTTTATGATTAAATAGCGGATACAATCAATAACTAAAAACTAAGTATTTTTACCCATGTGTCCCTAAAATAAAACTGATCTATACATTCCCTACTTCCCTTCTCTACTTTAATGAATATTACGATAAATTTCATGAAGGTTTCTTTTTAGGATACCTAAATTTCAGCTGCACCGATTTTTCTAATGTCAAACAACGAACCTCGTCTAATCCTAAAAGCTAAGGACCTTTCATGCGCAAACGGCATGTTTCTTTCCATATTCTTTTTCAAAATGGCCATCCTAACACATTCATTGATATTCCTAGCTGGTCTCCGACTACAGTATTCGTCTTTTCCTTCTACAGAGCACACGCAAATCTGACAAGTCTCATCATTGGGTTCAGCGTTCATATGTGATCTTCTAGTGTTTTCCTCAGAGTTTTCATCGGAATTTACAACTGTCTTCTGTCTAATTCTTATCACAGTATGACCGGGTATACATTTAAGACCCAGCTGAGCCAGTTCTTGATCCTTCCAATGTTGTCGACTAAAGATTAGTTCTAGAATTTCGGAAGACTTATTAACTTTTCTGCTTAATTGAGGTACTTATTTAGCCTTGTTTTCTACTAATTACAAATAATTGTCATATTTTGTTCTAATAAAAATTAAACTAAATGCAGCAAAATAGATAATTTTAGTAACAAGTCCCCTTGCCTAAATTATTAAATTTCTTACGATGCCCTTCTGTAAAACAATATTTCTTTATTCTTCTGTATAACAGTAAGTAAGTTTCTTTATAAAGTTTCTATTAATTCTTCTGTATAACAGTAATAACTGTTTAAAAAGGATAAAGTATACTATTTTGAAGTATAGTAAAAATCATTTCGTTGATAAAAATGATAAAGCTACGTAGACTGACTAAATCAAATGAAATTAATTAATGTTTTTTTTTTTTAATTTCCAATATTCTATTTTATTTTTGAATGTTTGAATTCTTTTAGTTCTGAATTATTGGAAAAAAATATATTTTTATACACGTTACATATATTGTGGTCGGAATCTAATCTGCTGATCAAGAAAAATGTAGAGCTAGAATGACCAAATCAAGCGACTTTTCATCAATATCTATTTTCAAACAAATCATTAATATTTAATATTCAGTAATTATTTCAGAACTATTAAATTTTAAATCGAAATTAACCTTTCACTATTTAAGAAAAAAAATGTACTCATTCTGTTTGGGTTACTTCAGACAGATTTTTAAAAACATCGAAAACAAATACTTTGGTAAATTTGACTTTTTACAACTCTATAATTAACATAATCATTATAATCACTTACCAGCATTCACCATCACTTCGAGCGAGATAATCGCAAAGATCACCAACGCGACTTTCAGATGCATTGTATCTGGACTTGTACCAGAAGACTGCCACTGATATCATTCGATTTTTGAAGCAACTTTTATATTATTTCTCGCTTGGATTCCATTGTTCATGACTTTGAAAGCAGGTACGGATTTGGTTGCGATGAATTTTTAATTAGAAGTAAATTTAGTCAATTGAATACTATGTTCTTTATACGAATTGCCGCCCCTCGCTGCCTCCTCTGCTTAAACCAGATGGATCGCTGGCCTTTACTGCGACAGACAAGGCTAACCTTTTAGCGAATCTGTTTGCAGAAAATTCGCTCCTTGATGCAGGTAGTGCCTCACCGCCCAGACATCCACCTTGCGACTCTGTTATGTCAGAACTACGCATTCGCCAAACTGAGGTTTTGAGAGTACTCCGTAACTTGGACGTGAATAAGGCTAGTGGTCCTGACGGGATACCAGCAAGAGTACTTAAACACTGTGCTCCTGAGTTGTCTCCTATTCTCACGCGCTTGTACCGCCTCTCTCTAAAATCCGCTCAAGTTCCTAAAGCATGGAAGATTGCCAACGTACAACCTGTACCTAAAAAAGGTAGTCGTGCCGACCCGGCTAACTATAGACCTATCGCGATCACCTCCATACTGTGTAAAAGTTTGGAGCGTATACTGAATGAAAAGCTCCTAGCATACCTTGAGTTGAATGACCTCCTGTCGGACCAGCAATACGGTTTCCGCCGTAACAGGTCCACGGGGGATCTTTTAGTGTACGCCTCGCACATCTGGGGCGAAGCCTTGGACAAGCACGGAGAAGCGCTAGCTGTCTCACTTGATGTATCGAAGGCATTTGACCGGGTCTGGCATGAGAGCCTATTGAGCAAGCTTTCAGCTTACGGAATACCCCCGGGCTTGTGTGACTGCATATCAGATTTCCTGAGTGGACGATCATTCCGGGTGGTCTTAGATGGCTCCTCGTCTGACTTGATGGCGGTTAATGCCGGTGTCCCTCAGGGATCAGTTCTCTCTGCAACCCTCTTCTTGATTCACATAAATGACCTCCTCAGGCCCGGTATCTTTGGATACGCGGATGACAGCACTGTTACGGAGAGATACGTGTCCGGTCCCCGAGCTGGTGGGGCTGAAACTCATGAGCATAGAGAGGCTCTGGTTGAACGCATGAATTTGGCTTTGGAAGAGGTATCCGATTGGGGTGACGCCAACCTAGTCAAATTTAATGCTTCCAAAACGCAAGCGTGTCTTTTCACCGCTAAACGGAGTCCATTCCCATTGGCTCCGACTTTCCGGGGTGTATCTGTACCGATCACCGATAGTATTGATCTTCTAGGCATAAATATTTCGTCTAATATGAACTTCGGACAATGCATAGAATCCAAGGCAAAAATTGCTGGTAAGAAACTTGGTATCCTCAATAAAGTCAGGCAGTACTTCACACCGGAACAGCTTCTTACTCTCTACCAAGCACAAGTTCGATCGTGTATGGAGTACTGCAGCCACTTATGGGATGGCTCTGCCAAGTACCAGCTCGCTGCTTTGGATTCTGTGGATCGACGCGCCAGAAGACTCATCGGTGACAAATCGCTGGTTCGCTCTAGACTTCAAAGTCTCGAACATCGGCGCAAGGTTGCCTGTTTGTCGGTATTTTACAGGCTATATTTCGGAGAGTGTGCTCTAGAACTATACAATTTGGTTCCACCATCACCTTTCTACCACCGAACCGCAAGGCATCGCACGAATCTGCACCGCTATGTGGTTGAAATCCCACGATCTCGCACTAAACGATTTGCTTCCTCGTTCCTAATACGCACCGCAAAAATTTGGAATGCCCTTCCGGCTTCCGTTTTTCCAACGAACTATAACTTGGGTATCTTTAAATCAAGAGTGAATAGGCATCTTCTAGGCAAGCGCGCACCACCTTAGGCTGCATCTTCACTTGACTTCAGGTGAGATCGCAGTCAAGCGCTAGTCTATATATTTAAAAAAAAAAAAAAAAAAAAACGAATGTTAATTGAGTCGAGTGAAATTTTGGTTTGAATAATTTAAATTCATTTATGTATTTTATTTATTTAAGAAATAACAAAATATCATTTCAATCATCAATTGATATGCAATTACATTTTTACTTTAAAATACTAAAAAACTCTTATTGGGTTTGACTTAGAATCTTTATATTTGACGTTAATTCAAAAAGATACAATAAAAGATATTACAGGGTATGTGTGTGCTTCAAACTATAGGACAGTTATTTTTAATAAAAACAATAGTGTCTGAGCATAATTTATATAAGTTTCTTAGTAATGAATGAGAAAGATCATGAATGATCTTGCATACACTTTAGCCTGTAATATCCCACTACTAGACATAGGCATTAACATTCTTCATATAGGAGAAGGATCAGAGCTTAATCCACCACGCTGCTCCAATGCGGGTTGGCGGATATATTCCCTACTATGAATAATTATTGCTATCAAGTTTACATGATAACAACCAGACCGAGGGCTTAATATACTCTCCGAAACCCAGTGGGCAGACCCACGAGAACTGCACAAACACCCAGACCACGGCAAATATGTATCGCCAATGTGCGGGGATCGAACCCGCAACCGCCAGCGCAACAGCCAGAAACCAGTGCTATGATCGTTACTCTTGCATGACTTAAAGAAATTTTCTAGTAAAGATATAACCACTTAAAAACTAAACTCTTAATTACGCTGAGCAGAGTACTGAGACAGTAAATGTACGCAAAAAAACATTCTTAGATCAAGCAAATATTTTCAAAAACGTGTCCATTACACAAGTTTAAAAAATATATTAAAAGCAAAAATAATTTTTTGAAGTAAAACTTCTTTACGCCCGCTTGACTTGGGGAGTAAGCTGGTGAACGCGTCACGAGAGCTTTACGAAAAGTGTGATCGGGCGAGGCGAACGGAAGTTGAGAGGGAGATATAAGTTAGATAGAATTAAAGAAGTTCTACTTCAGTCGTGTGATCAAAAGCTCATCATCATCATCATCATTTCAGCCTATTGCAGTCCACTGCTGGACATAGGCCTCCACAAGTTCGGACCAAAAATGGCGTGAACTCATGTGTGATCATCATCTCATCTCATGTGATCTAAGGCTCACACGTTTTTATTAATTATTATAAGAACTATAAATCTGTATTCAGTATCTGAAACTCAAAAGAAAACGTAATTTTACAATAGGGCCCTGCGTTTTATGAATGAGTCTTATCAATATGAGAATTTGCAACAAGACGACGAAGCCATTAATCTTATCGCTCAAACACCTGCCTCGACCATCTGTGTCTGGAATGATATATTTTGTAGTATTTTATATGTTTTATTAACCAATAATATGTATTTTATTTGTTTAAGCTTTTTCCCCCTCTCTTTCCGTGGGTGTCGTAAGAGGCGACTAAGGGATAACAGTTGCACTACCACCTTTGAACTTATAAAGCCGACCGTTGGCAGGATAACCATCCAACTGCCAGCTTTGAAATACACAGGCTGAAGACGGACAGCAGCGTCTTAGGTGCGACGAAGCCAGCCCTGTGGTCACCAACCCGCCTGCCCAGCGTGGTGATTATGGGCAACACACATGAGTTCACGCATTTTTGGCGCGAACTTGTGGAGTCCTATGTCCAGCAGTGGACTGTAATAGGCTGGTATGATGATGATATGATGATGATTAATAAACAAATGCTTAAACATGTTTTTCTAGTTTCATATTTCACGAAACTCCGGCCCTATATGTGAAGCTTTTGCCAAATAGCAGGATACTTACATGCTTCATTTTAATCGGACTTTTGCAGTGTAACTTCTTTAGGGTAACTGAGGTAGGGCACAGCAGGAATTCCCTGCTCAAAATATGGATCAGCCCGACTGGGGAAGTACCTCGACCTTACAGAAGATCACAGCTAAATAATACTATTTTCAAAGAGTATTGTGTTCCTGTTGGTGAGTAAGATGACCAGAGCTCCTGGGGGATTGGGTCGGCAACGCGCTTGCATTGCTTCTGGTGTTGCAGGCGTCTATAAGCTACGGTAATCGCTTACCATCAGGTGAGCCGTATGCTTGTTTGCCGACCTAGTGATATAAAAAAAGGGTCGATTTGAAACCCGATGCAACGAAAATGCGTCACGATAAAGAAACATGAATATATAAGATAGAATGAGATAGTCAGTGACGATTTTTGCATAGTGTCTCCAAATTTTTTAAACCGACTTCTAATAAGGAATCAACTCAGAAGTTTTTACTGGGTGGACCGATTTCGATGATTATTTTTCAAAAGAAAGACGGTGCGTGTCATGTGGTCCCATTAAAATTTATTATAATTGAAATCTGTATATGTGTATGTATGAATATATATAATATATACTTATATTTATGACTGATAGCACTAATTTTGCACGCCTATCCCCACTAACAATCAATTCTAGTCCTCTGCCCAAAGGTTGCCTGGAAGAAATCGCTGCTTTAGCGATAAGGCCGCCTGTAGCAACTAATGCAAATTTATTATTTTTTTTTAACCTCATTAAACTTATGTTACTTTTGTGTTGGTGTGCAAAAAGTATAAATAAATACATAAAGAAATAAATCAGACATCTACTTTTTGTGTTATCGATTAATTGATTGGTTTAGTTTGAATTATCTCTCATAATGCGTATTTGACTATTTTTTTCGTCTACCTTCGTTCGTTTGCAAGCACAACTATCACGAGACCGTGATCATCGTCAATAAAACAAATCGTAAAGACGTATAGTTTGCGTCATGTAAAAAGAACGCTGACCTTGAAGCTGCGCAGAAGCGATTTATCGGTCTATTTGGTGGTACGGGGAAGCGGGCGGGCGTGTTTATCACGTGTCGCATGCTTGCCGGTGTGCCATTGGTTGGACAGTTCGACGTCGACTCAAAATATTATCGCGCACAAAAGTTTTAAATTACGAAATAGTTTTACATAGAGAAGTGAGAAAAATTATTTATAATATATAATTCGCGTCATGTAAAAAGAACGCTGGTTGTCAAAATGCGCAAAGGCGATTTACAGTGTTGCTAACTCTTGAAAAAACTTTTTCGTACTGTCCATTTTTTGGAACAGTCTTATTTGGTAAACAAACCACTGTCAATCATAATTAACGTTTTTTCCGCATTTATCAATCACTTTCACAACACATTAGCATACGGACACTTTTAAAACTCCATTTACTATTTATTTCACTAAAAAACAAATATCAATTTATCATTTTAAACACATAAAAACTATTAAGATACGAATATCGAGAGTACAGACAAATAATATTTTTGAATACGACATTTCAATAACTAAAAAATTTGTTATTGCTTTTGTTTAAAAAATAAATTATAATTTTGTAAAGTGATAATTATTATACTTATTTAGTCCGAATTATTCGCTACTAATATACTAATAACCATTATACGGAGTCACCAGTGAAAGCCTAATTAAAAAATAAAACAGTAGTACTTTTGTGCGCGAGTATACCCATGCGCAAACGCACCCCCTCCAGTTTCTTTCAGCGTTCTTTTTACATGACGCGAACTATACCTTCCTATAACTTTACAGAAGTTTCACTTCTGCCGTGTGTGTATTGCACACACACTTTATTTTTGTTATTATTATGATCATTAAGGAATGTAAGGGAACAATGTGTTCTTAATAATTCTTAATTTTTTTTTTTTTTTTTATAATTAACATGAAAACGTAATAGGTAAAAAAATAAAACAAAAAATAAAATAAAAAAATATAATTTATTAAATGAATTTCTAAACATTCCTAATTAATGTCTATTATTTACGATGAAATTATTAACATCACATGAACTTTGGATTTCCTAGTTGAGATCAAATCCCATGTATTATCAACAGAATGATCGACGGATGATAAACTTTTTTGAGATATTTTTACAGCAGACTCGAAGCTATTGGATAGAAATTCTAAGGCATAAAAAATAAGAGATTTTTCGGGCAGGGATTTCTCGACCAAAATGCAGTGGCGTATTTTAAACCAGCGCCCCGGACCAATTTAATTTGCCGCCCCATAAATTAAGGGGGAAAGGTAAAAGCAGCGTATGCATTACAGTTGTGTTAGTAAATAATCGAGATTATCGTACTGTCGTGATTAAGACATTCGCATTAATGTCTAAATATCGAGCTCCACAATATAAAAATAAAAAACATTGTAAATATCCCGTTTTTGAATAGTCTAAGATCTTTTTGTGAAAGAGGCCCTAAAAACCTATATTTCCTTACCCATCAGCATAGTGACTTTATTTACCGTACTTAACTTTTAAACCAAACATTAGGAATTTGATTCCCATCAATGACGGATACAAAACCTTCGTAAGAAATCGAAGCCTCAAACGATTCTCTCGAACACTCATTCATATCAATACAAAAACTTTGCACTCCAGAAAGTATTCATAAAACTTTCACAACGTTTCGTATCAGCTATAGCTTCGACAGCAGACCATGCTTTCAGGATCTCACGAGGAGTTAGACTATGGGCTAAAGCTAGACCTGAATACATACAGTCTTTACCTATCCAGGGCTTATAGGGACTTAGTCTATAATCATGAGTCAGTGTGAGACCTAACTTAAGTCGACTCACTAAATACGTAAAGTAAACATCTTCTAAATTTATCATGGGAACTTTGTATGCGGTTTTCAGGATTTTTTCTATATGTCTACCTGAAAGGAATTGAAAATTGGGGCTTGTTAATGTGTTTTGTCTTTTTTTATGTTACTTTTTTTATAAATAAATAAATATCTACACAATACACACACGGTCGTCTGTCCCTAAAGTAAGCAACTTAATGCTTTTGTTATAGGTAACAGCCGACTGGTATAGCTACATGATTTATTTTTTCGATAAACATGCTTATAAATAATACGTATGTAAATATATAAATAAAAATAAACATTTATGTTACACCCAGACTCGAAGTGGGAATCGACCCACAAACCTTGGAGCAGAAAGCAGGTTCACTACAAACTGCGCCAACGGGTCACTTGAGGTATCATTTACAACGTATCTAAATTAAAATCATAAATTATTTTATTGATGTGACCTTCAAAAGACCTTTTTAATAGTCATTTCACATTTTTAAATTAAATTTGTTTTATCATTTCATTATAGTTAAGAGTGTAGCTTCTATATGTTCGGAATGTAAATCCTTCAGAGAAGTACCAGTAGGACACTCAACTGCTACATTCTACCATTTTTGATCATAATAACGACGACGCGTTGGCGCAACGGTCACAGCACTGGTTTGCGGTTGCGGGTTCGATCCCCGCACATGACAAACATTTGTATTGGCCATACGAATGTTTGCCGTGGTCTAGTTGTTTGTGCAGTCCTAGTGGGTCTCCCCACCGTGCCTCGGTGAGCACGTTAAGCCGTCGGTCCCGGTTGTTACTATTGTTATAGGAACATACAACAACCCGCATTGGAGCAGCGTGGTGGATTAGGCTTTGAAAGTCCTCCTACATGAGGGAAGATGCTTATGCCCAGCAGTGGGATATTACAGGCTGAAGCGAATCATAATAAATTTGGTCTCGTGCTCTGAATGAAATACACTGGCGCGTAATCGACACACCTTTGTCGTGAATTTTTGAGTATATCATACTAATTGTCACAAAAAACTTCCATTGAAGTAAACGCTCCTGGATTCCCAAACCAAAAAAAAATTACAGAAACCAAAGTTTAGATCCAACATTTTGATCATAATAGTAATACTTTTTATACACAAAAACTTAGACATAAAGTCTAGGAAGGTATGAAATAGAAGGAGACATAACAGTATCAGTTTTATTTAAATCCTAATTACATATAGAAGCCATTGAAAGCTAGACGTTTTTGGACACCACTTGAAACAAATCTGGTGTGTTTGCACGTATTTTGTGTCCTTTTTTTATACTTCAATAATGTCGCACAACCATACGGTCCACGTGAGCTATTACCGTAACTTATAGACGCATGCAATACAAGATGCATCGCAAGCGTGTTTTCGACCCTATCCCCAATCCCCCCCCTCCCAGTAGCTCTGGTTACCTTACTAACCACAGAACGACCAGACACGACACTGCTTAAAACTTGAGGTGTTATTTAGTTGTGATCTTCTGAAAGATTGAGCTACTGTCTGTCATCTGGGGAGACGGGCTGCTCCAGGTTTTGAGCAATATTTATTCGGCTGTACCCTAAAATAAAATATGGGTATATTTACCGTTGATTAAGTATCCAGTACCAGACAAGTATTCCGGGATAACATCTTCTTTCAACAGCCAACGCGGTATGTAATACTTGCTATACTGATAGCGGTGAACGTAGTTATTGATCATCCTATATCCTGTAATGTTAAACGTTACACTCCAGCAAATACTAATAATAACCACCAAAAAAATGATATGACCACCATTTTTATTCAAATGAACAAAAAAAGGAGGGTTCGCAATTCGACTGCATTATTATGTGTGTGTCTGACTTTTGATGATTCTTTTTAATTGAAAGCTGGCGCTTGTTGTGTGTCTATTAAAATTTGGGCAAAATCTGACGAGTAGTTTTCGAATTATCCCAAATAATGGGTATTTAATTGAATACTTCTTCAACTACCTGGAAAAAATATGGAGCATGAAAATATGGAGCAGCCCGACTGGGGTAGTACCTCGACCTTACACAAGATCACACCAAAATAATACTGTTCTCAAGCAGTATTGTGTTGCTGTTGGTGAGTAAGGTGACCAGAGCTCCTGGGGGGATTGGGTCGGCAACGCGCTTGCGATGCTTCTGGTGTTGCAGGTGTCTATAAGCTACGGTAATCGCTTACCATCAGGCGAGCCGTACGCTTGTTTGCCGACCTAGTGACATAAAAAAAAAACTACCTGCATTGTTGATGTTTTCGTTTTAGTACTTGTCAATATAAATTGAAGTCAATATTTTTTTTTACTTTGATAACAAACACGCTTAAACAATAATTTTACTACCATTACCTACGAGATCTTTTCCTGAATTTTCCTGCAGAACCCGTTTCATCATCCACGGGTTAACTATGACATCATCATCAGTCTTTAACATCATCATATTTGGGGAGCAGTTCTCCGTGGTCCACTTCAGCATGAGAGCTGTCTTCAGGGTCAAGTTCTGGTAATGATCTTGGAAATTGTATATGATGATATCGCTGTACTTCTTTGCTTCTACGTAGTTGTCTACCTGGTCGAAAATTATTTTGTTTATTATTTATGTTTTAGTAGCCAATCACTTCAGCTTATCGCAGTCCACTGCTGGGCGTAGCCCTCCAAGTTCGCGCCAAAGATGGCGTGAACTCGTGTGTGTTGCCCATAGTCACCACGCTGGGCAGGCGGGTTGGTGACCGCAGGGCTGGCTTTTTCGCACCGGAGACACTGCCAAAAATTGACTAAATTAGTTTTAAGTTAGGCTTACGAGGTAGACCGACGATCTGGTCATGATCGCGGGAAGCCGCTGAATGCGTGCTGCACAGGACCGATCGTCATGGAAAACATTAGAGGAGGCTTATGCCCAGCAGTTAGCGTCTGTGAGCTGATGTGATGATGAGGTTTACATTGGAGCAGTGATATTAGAAATTTAATATGGGTATACTTTGTCTGACGCCGCGTTGGCGCAACGGTTACAGTCATGGATTGTATCTGTTGCGCTGGCGGTTGCGGGTTCGATCCCCGCACATGACAAACATTTGTATTGGCCATACAGGTGTTTGCCGTGGTCTGGGTGTTTGTGCAGTCCTTGTGGGTCTCCCCACCGTGCCTCGGAGAGCACGTTAAGCCGTCGGTCCCGGTTGTTATCATGTACACCTGATAGCGATCGTTACTCATAGTAGGGAATATATCCGCCAACCCGCATTGGAGCAGCGTGGTGGATTAAGCTCTGATCCTTCTCCTACATGGGGAAAGAGGCCTATGCCCAGTAGTGGGATATTACAGGCTGAAACGTATACTTTGTCTAAAAAATGACTAAAATTCTATAAAATACTGAGAAAAGAACAATGATGCGTGGCAGTCTTTCTAGTAAAGGAAATAATCAAAATCATGACATAATGAGACCTGGAATTACAAACGTAAGACGTTATTCCAGATCTCGAAATACATAATTTTTTTTATTTATATTAAATGCTAATTGTAACTAAACTTGGTACTACTCAAAATATGGAGCAGCCCGACTGGGGTAGTACCTCGAACTTAGATAAGATCACAGATAATTAATACTGTTTTCAAGCAGTGTTGTATTCCTGTTGATTAGTAAGGTGTCCAGACCTGTAGGGAATTGGGGTTAGGGTCGGCAACGCGCTTGCGATGCTTCTGGTGTTGCAGGCGTCTAAAGGCTACGGTAACAGCTTGCCATCAGGTGATCCTTTTATCTGGCGACCTAATAGTATAAAAAAGGTATAGAAAAACACACTAAATAAATTAAAATACTTACCATATCACTCTTCATCAAATCTTCAATGGGGCCAGTGAGACCCAATATGAAGTAAGTTGGGACATATTTGCCCCAAGTACTTCTAATCGCCTCTCGCTGTTCGAAACGAGTTGGTGATGACGTCACTAATACTAACAATGGGATATCTTTATCGTCTAAACACACTGTGGATGAAGGCTCAATGACAACTTCGCTGGAAAATTTCAATTTATTTTTTATAAGCACCTCACAATCAACGACCCAACACTGGGATTTACTCCCGTGTAACACAAATATATATATATATATATATATATATATATATATATATATATATATATATATATATATCACCAACCCGCCTGCCCAGCGTGGTGACTATGGGCAAAACACATGAGTTCACGTTATTTTTGGCGTAAACTTGTGGAGGCCTATGTCCAGCAGTGGACTGTATAGGCTGTAATGATGATATATACATAATATATAATATAAGCCGTAAATATTCTGCTTAAAAAAATATTTACAGACTGTGAAGTACAATGAGCGGACTTATGGCTATTTAGCCATTTCTTCCAGACAACTCAAATATGTATATACGATACGTCTTGATACAGAAACTCAAAGAAATTGGCATGCATGGAGACCTCATACGATCTTATCTCCGTGAGCTCTCATTTTCCGCATTTTTTTTCTACTAACTTTTTTATAGATCTAACGCCGAATTGCACGAAACAAAATTAAAATTTAAGTAGAGATTTAACTAATTTAATCACAAGAATTTCATACAGTTCTTGCTATTAAATTAGTTTAATCACTACTTAACTTTTAATTTCTTTTCGTGCAACTGGGCGTAAGTTATTTATCTGAAGTAAACTACTTTTGATTTTTTTATATATATAACTAGGCTGCCAAACAAGCGTACAGCTCACGTGATGGTAAGTGATTACCGTAGCTTATAGACGTCTGCACCATCAGAAGCATTGCAAGCAAGTTGCCAACCCTACCCCTAAATCCCCTCCAGGAGCTCTGGTCACCTTACTCACCAACAGGAACACAACACTGCTTGAAAACAGTATTATTTAGCTGTGGTCTTCTGTAAGGTCGAGGTACTACCAGTCGGGCTTCTTCCATATTTTGAGCAGGAAATTTCCTTCTGTGCCCTACTTCAGTCATTTCATTTAAATTAAGTAAATCTCACATGTTTTCAAGGTAGCTCTTCAAGTTTCTGTTCAGTTTGTAATGCTCCAGTACTGGAAGAGGTGGTAGCATCGCTCTGCTGATGAACTTCGCCAGCCAACACGCTAACACCAGTGACAACAACGTCAATATGACATACCCCATCCGGGTCATTGAAGACTTTCTACGAGGAACTAAGAAGAAAAGAATATAATGTATTACGCTTCAGCCTGTAATATCCCACTACTGGGCATAGGCCTCTTTCCCCATGTAGGAGAAGGATTAGAGCTTAATCCACCACGCTGCTCCATTGCGGGTTGGCGGATATATTCCCTACTATGAGTAACGATCGCTATCAGGTGTACATGATAACAACCGGGACCAACGGCTTAACGTGCTCTCCGAGGCACGGTGGGGAGACTCCACAAGGACTGCACAAACACCCAGACCACGGCAAACACCTGTATGGCCAATACAAATGTTTGTCATGTGCGGGGATCGAACCCGCAACCGCCAGCGCAACAGGTACAATCCATGGCTGTAACCGTTGCGCCAACTCGGTGTCATATATAATGTATTATTTAAGTGAATCTCCCACGCGGCAGTACACATTGAGTTTTTACATTCAAAAAAATTTTCAATCAGAATTTTTAAGTGATAACATCATAACTTTTTAGTACCTTCTCACTAAAAAGCGCTTATGTTAATAAAACAAACAGCCACTCCAAGTTTATTTATTTGAATAGATAAGAGATAACGGTAATCCGATTAAATAAACTCGTCCCGCGTGTCGGCGCTGACACACACTTTTTTTCATAATTACGTCAAATGTGTGTAAATAATTGAAAGTTAAAATTAACTTACTCATAATATATTTTAGATGAAGTCTTTTCCTGAAGCACATTTTTCTGAAACGAATTAGCTCATATTATTTATTTTATTTTAATAAGGTACTAACTTACTTAATGATATTATATTATATATTTAATTATATACATACAGTAAAGACATACGTTAACATTTACGATAATTGGGTTTGCTCGCAAACGAAAAAAGACCGATATCAAATACATCGACAAGTAATATAACGTAAGTCGACGAAAAAATTAACAAACGCACTAGTCGTCGAAACGATTTTCGAGGGTTTCCCTCGATTTCTCTGGGATTACATCATCAGATCCTGGTTTCGTTACCATGGTACCACACTTGGGATATCTCCTTTCTAGCAAAAGAAGAATTATCAAAATAAAATCGGTTCATAAATGACGAAGTTATCCCCGAACATACATTTAAAATATAATTATATACGGTCAAATTGAGTAACCTCCTCCTTTTTCGTAATCGGTTAAAAATCAAATAAAACCGTCACCGAAAACCATATAAAGATGGAAATATTAAAATTAATATTTATGCAGTCTTGTCAATACTAGAGTTAATTAATTAAATTATTTGAAACGATTTGACATCCCTACTATCCCTACTAATATTATAAATGTGAATATAAGTTTGTTTGTTACTCACGTACGCGTTATACGCGAAAACTACTTAACCGATCATCATGAAACTGTACGCATATTCTTGGACGTATTAGAAGTAGCATAGGATACTTTTTATGAAAGAAAAAATTCAATGCGAGCGCAGCCGCGGGTAATAGCTAGTTTGATTATAAATGACTAGCTTTCGCTTCGCTGCTACGCCCGCGTGGATTACACAGTTTTGACTTTTTTTATACAACTAGGTCGGCCAATAAGCGTACAGCTCACCTGATGGTAAGCGATTACCGTAGCTTATAGACGACTACAGCACCAGAAGCATCATCGGTGCGTTGCCGACTGTACCCTGACCTTCCCCAGGAGCACAGGTCAGCTTACTCACACATAAACACAACACGACTTGAAAAATGTATTATTTAACTGTGATCTTCTGTAGGGTCGAGGCACTTCCCCAGTCGAGCTGCTCCAGATTTTGAGCGGGAAATATCGTGCTTTTTTTTATATCAATAGGTCGGCAAACAAGCGTACGGCTCACCTGATGGTAAGCGATTACCGTAGCTTACAGACGCCTGCAACACCAGAATCATCGCAAGCGCGTTGCCGACCCAATCCCCCCCCCCAGGAGCTCTGGTCATCTTACTCACCAACAGGAACACAACACTACTTGAAAACAGTATTATTTAGCTGTGATCTTCTGTAAGGTCGAGGTACTTCCCCAGTCGGGCTGCTCCAGAAATTGAGCGAGATATATTGCACTGTGCCCTACCAAACAAAATTGGAAATTTTTTAACACGTACTTATTATACCAACTGCATGCATTTTCATACCACGCAACCACTAGTCCCCAACGTGGGCACTTAACTGGCCCAGTTCATAACATACCTGGTAACAACGCATACCTTCCACAAACACCTCGAATGCAGCCATAACATACGTTAACGATCATTTATCGTTGAAATAACAAAGGTTGTTTAATATTTACCGTTTTATTACTAACTTTATTGGAGGTTTGACTTTTGACCGACTTTAAAAAAGAGGAAGTTCTACTTTTGTATTTACTGATATTTTCTTGAGTTTTTAACGAAGCTTAATTTTTTTTTTTTAAAGTATACTTTTGGCGCGTTATGCGGAAAAATTATGAGGATAAATTTTTACGATGCGCGGGCACACCGTCACGAAAAAAACCGACTCCCTGAAGTTAGCTAGTAACGAAGAAGTCAGCAACGTGAATTTAGCTAGCCAATGAAGTATAACTTCTTACGTGCGTACATAAGTACACACATACTTTTTTATTTGTGTGAATGGGCGTTTTCTTGAGTTTTCATGTTTTTATATAACTAGGTCGGCAAACAAGCCTACGGTAAGCGATTGCCGTAACTTATAGACGCCGCGTTGGCGCAACGGTAGCAGTCATGGATTGTACCTGCTTGCGCTGGCGGTTACGGGTTCGTTCCCCGCACATGACAAACATTTGTATTGGCCATACAGGTGTTTGCCGTGGTCTGGGTGTGTTTGCAGTCCTTGGGGGTCTCCCCACCGTGCCTCGGAGAGCACGTTAAGCCGTCGATCCCGGTTGTTATCATGTACACCTGATAGCGATCTTTACTTATAGTAGGGAATATATCCGCCAACCCGCATTGGAGCAGCGTGGTGGATTAAGCTCTGATCCTTCTCCTACATGGGGAAAGAGGCCTAGGCCCAGTAGTGGGATATTAGAGGCTGAAGCGAAACAGACGCCTACAACACCAGAAGCATCGCAAACACGTTGCCGACTTCACCCACCGACCAATCCCCAACCTCCCCCAGAAGCTCTCTATCTTACTCACCACAGTAACACAAAGGTGAGTTCAGTATTATTTAGCTGTGATCTTCTGTAAGCTAGAGGTAATTACCCAGTCGGGCTGCTCTAAAAATTGAGGAGAATATACCCTGCGTTACTCTGCCTCAAAAAAAAAAAAGTTGTAAACTAAGCTTACAGAGTTATGTATCGATTATTGTCGCTGCGATTTGTTTGTAATAATTTACAAAAATCTAATCTAAATCGTAATCTAATCGTATCCGGCCGATGCTTTTCTATTTTCAGAAAAATGTTCGATTTACGATCTCAGAACATAATTATCTTGTTTTAAAAAACGTTTCGTAAGCAAAAACTAACCGTTTTGTCACAATAGGAACAAGGCATAAATTGATAATAGATCGGTATAGCAGCTGACCAGGCATTGCAGTGTCTCATGTCTGGTCAAACGCGTGAAGTTTGAATCAACGTTTAACCCGTGTCAAATTTTCAAATTCGCACATTTGTACATAGCATCAGAAAACTTGTAAAAACAAGAGAAATCGGTAACCGAATTTTATGTTCAAGGAACGTAAAAATTAATTTAAGTATAGAGATAGTTTGTACCTGCCAGTTACCACGCGAAGTAAAAAATATTTTCGAAAAAAAAAAAAAAAAATAGATTCATTCATAAGGTGATTGAAAAAAAACGTTCCGCGAAAATTAGCCGTGCAAAAATAGGTAAAGTATCGAAATGTTGAAAGTAAGCACAAACCAACATGTACTTTTTGAATTTATTTTTTATTTTATTTATAGAAATACGGCTCTATCTACTGGATATCTGTGCAACTTAGATGCCAAATCGCCATCTATTAGGATTTTATAGAACTAACCAATAAATACACACTAAAGTCGTTTAATAAACGTTTAATTTGCAATAACAATTATTGAGATCAATAATTGAGAAAAAAAGTACCAAGTTGGACCAAATTACAAATGCTTACAAGATTTGATAAAAATTGGTTCAGTAGTTTCGGAGTTTATCGCTAACGTACATCGTGATACGAAATTTTTATTTAAAATACGATTGATTTTCATGATAATATTACTAAGCGGTAATGATGATTTAACGGTCTAGAATTCCTTGATGGCACCTAGAGTTCGAATTAAGATAAAATTCCGCTGTAATCTTTTTTCCAGTTATAATATCATATAAAAATCTTATGTCGCTTTGCTCACGAATGGCATAGGCAGGGGAGGACACTTCCCTTCATTATGGCTTTATCAAAGATAGGGTCTCTATCTGTTATTGGCCCCGGAACTTGGAAGTCTTTACATAAATACAACTCTCAACAGATGGCTCTTTACAGATACAGAACTTTGTTTAAAAACATGGCAGTCTAATGTTGTTAAAGCCAATTAAATAATTAATTAATTATTAAAGTGTTATGGAGTTGATTGTAGCTTTATGTCCATATTGTGTTTTTCCTGTGAATATGCCCTGTGTTCCTCCGCTTTGCTGGCTAAATATCTTTTTGGAAATTGTGGTGATCAGTGTGCGATAGAGACGTTTTTAGAGTATAGTGTTAAACACTTTTTCAAATTACTGAAAAATGCCGAGATGTTGTGCTTTTAATATTATACTTTTTGCGTTGTGCTTTTGGTTGTGAACCTAGCGGTAAGTGTATAATTTTGTTACAAGATATTTGAGGTTATATTCATTGTTTATTTTACATTCGCATTTGCACCATTAGTTACACTTATATTAATTACTTATATTTATATAGACTTTTACCTTTTAAAATATATTCATGAGAGGAAAGCAAAGACTAAGCTAATTTTGTACTATTTAGCTGTTTTCGCCAATAATATTAAGCATTATTTGATTTGCAAATAAACTAATATTATCTTAACTTTCTTACTTGCAGATGTTCCAATTATGCATTGTTATTCCAACATGATTCACTAATCTTATTAAGTTTCCTGAGATATTTCAATCTTGAGTGTCTTTTGTTGGGGCTAAACTGAAATCAACTTCCGACTATGAATATTATAAAGATAAGAAAATTTGTGATATTCATTTCACTGATAAGGACAGAGCTGGAAATAATCAGATATGCAAAGAATCAATTCCTTCATTACACATACCTGGTAAGTTTTTAGTATATTATTATGTAAATGGTTGGCACTTCCTTTAGTAGGTTACTAACTTATAAAATTTTCAAATACTTATTCTCATTATGAAGCGATTATTAATGTTATTATTATCTTTATCTTAATATACATTTGTTTATAACATATAGAATAAAACATCTTTTTAAATAAAAAGAAGTATATTTTCTTTAAATATTAGATATGTGATTAAGAATATGTATTTATTACCAGGACAATTGCCAGATCCAAAAGCATTGGAACAAACTTCAACTTCAGTACAACAGACAGTGTATACAGTGTATACAGCTGGGAAACTTACATAATTATCTTGGTGTGATGGGATGAAAACTGCTGCGCAGTTGTATTATAATGAATATAAATATTGGAAAAATAAAAAATGATAAGCAGTTGGGTGGTTTTATTTATTTTTGTTGTGTGAGGGCTGCAACATGATATCATTGCATCGAAATAGTTTATTTGTCAATTTATTTCTGTAACACATTTATATTATCCGAATGCAAAATGATATATGAAACAGCATTAAAAATTAAGCGATTTCGATACAAAGATTAACAATAAAGTACTTTTTTGTTTTAGTTTTGTTAATTATTGCTAATAATTAACAAAACTAAAACAAAAAAGCACTATAATAATAAATTTTGAGCTTTAAGTAGTATGAATAGGTAGGTATATATAGGTATATTGAAAATTAGTTCGGGGCCAAAAGTCTAGATGGCGCTGTTTCAATTAGGTTGGCTGAAATAGACCTTGCGTGGGCTCTCTGTTCATAGATTATATACTGGTATCTGTAAGTATTACTATACTCTGTGGGCATAGGCTTCATTTTAATACTGTTAATTAGTCGTGGGTCGTAACGTCTTTTATGTGTAATCGGTTATACGTAGTTTCGTGGATACGCGTAACTAGTTTCGAAACTGCTTATTTTTCGAAACTAGTTATTTTTGTATACAGTATCAGTACGGGACGGCGACGTTATATTACTTTTGTTTGTATTATGTTTATGAAGTAGTTAAATGTTATAACTTGTAACATATACGAATGCCGTTACGTACGTTAATATTGATGGATAGTATAATTAAATTAACTTCCCTTCATATTTTATCCAGGCTTACGACTGGCTGCAAAACATGTTATTTAAATTACTTTTAACCGACTTCCAAAAAAGGAGGAGGTTCTCAATTCGACTGTTTTTTTTTTTTTTTTTTTTATTTATGTTACATCAGAACTTTGACCGGGTGGACCGATTTCGACAAATTTTGTTTTAATCGAAAGGTGGTGTGTGCTAGTCGTGGGTCGTAACGTCTTTTATGTGTAATCGGTTATACGTAGTTTCGTGGATACGCGTAACTAGTTTCGAAACTGCTTATTTTTCGAAACTAGTTATTTTTGTATACAGTATCAGTACGGGACGGCGACGTTATATTACTTTTGTTTGTATTATGTTTATGAAGTAGTTAAATGTTATAACTTGTAACATATACGAATGCCGTTACGTACGTTAATATTGATGGATAGTATAATTAAATTAACTTCCCTTCATATTTTATCCAGGCTTACGACTGGCTGCAAAACATGTTATTTAAATTACTTTTAACCGACTTCCAAAAAAGGAGGAGGTTCTCAATTCGACTGTTTTTTTTTTTTTTTTTTTATTTATGTTACATCAGAACTTTGACCGGGTGGACCGATTTCGACAAATTTTGTTTTAATCGAAAGGTGGTGTGTGCCAATTGGTCCCATTTAAATTTATTTGAGATCTAACAACTACTTTTCGAGTTATATCTAATAATGCGTTTTTACTTGACGCTTTTTTCGTCGACCTACGTTGTATTATACCGCATAACTTTCTACTGGCTGTACCGATTTTGATAATTCTTTTTTTGTTGGATAGGGGATATCCCTAGTTTGGTACCGTGATAAGGAAACCAGGATCTGATGATAGAATCCCAGAGAAATCGAGGGAAACTCTTGAAAATCCGTAATAATTTTTTACTGGGTGTACCGATTTTGATAATTTTTAATTTAATCGAAAGCTGATGTTTATCATATGGTCACATATAAATTTTATCGAGATCTGATAACTACTTTTTGAGTAATCTTTGATAACGCGTAGTTGCTTGACTATTTTTTTCGTCGATCTACGTTGTATTACTTGTCGATGTAATTGAAGTCGGTTTTTTTTTTCGTTTGCGAGCAAACACAATTATTTGATTTTTGTATAGTCATAATAATCGATGCAGGCGTATTTAGAAGTTCATTTGATTTTATGTACAGTTTTTAATTATTTTTCGAAATACATACATACATACATATAATTAAAAATACAACAAAAAACCCATACTATTTTAGTATATACTTCAACACGAGACAATAACATTAATCGTTAATAATTAATCCCTCGTCAACTGTCTTAACTTAATGCTAAATAGTAAATTCGAAAATATTTAAAAAGAAACACGACCGAAATTAAAATTTCTTTAAAAAAACTGTGCGTATTAAAATAAACTTAAGCTCATAGTCAATTGCGTACAAAATCCCATGAGCATATTCGAAAACAAAGATGCATCTATAGTACTTATAGCCATCTCTTTTTATCCTACGCGTAAGCGTATCTGCGTATTGTAATGATTAATATTAGTAACCTGTTACGTTATTAGGCAAAACGCTTATGCGCCGGTCGTTGTGTCAAGTTTTTGATAAAACTGCGTACGCAAAAAAACTGCGTACGTAAAATAATCGTTACATTCATATCGGCGAAACTACGTATATGGTTATTAGCTTCGTAACTAGTTACTGAAACCGATTACGTTAAATAACGCCCACCGCTAGTGTGTGCCAATTGGTCCCATTTAAATTTATTTGAGATCTAACAACTACTTTTCGAGTTATATCTAATAATGCGTTTTTACTTGACGCTTTTTTCGTCGACCTACGTTGTATTATACCGCATAACTTTCTACTGGCTGTACCGATTTTGATAATTCTTTTTTTGTTGGATAGGGGATATCCCTAGTTTGGTACCGTGATAAGGAAACCAGGATCTGATGATAGAATCCCAGAGAAATCGAGGGAAACTCTTGAAAATCCGTAATAATTTTTTACTGGGTGTACCGATTTTGATAATTTTTAATTTAATCGAAAGCTGATGTTTATCATATGGTCACATATAAATTTTATCGAGATCTGATAACTACTTTTTGAGTAATCTTTGATAACGCGTAGTTGCTTGACTATTTTTTTCGTCGATCTACGTTGTATTACTTGTCGATGTAATTGAAGTCGGTTTTTTTTTTCGTTTGCGAGCAAACACAATTATTTGATTTTTGTATAGTCATAATAATCGATGCAGGCGTATTTAGAAGTTCATTTGATTTTATGTACAGTTTTTAATTATTTTTCGAAATACATACATACATACATATAATTAAAAATACAACAAAAAACCCATACTATTTTAGTATATACTTCAACACGAGACAATAACATTAATCGTTAATAATTAATCCCTCGTCAACTGTCTTAACTTAATGCTAAATAGTAAATTCGAAAATATTTAAAAAGAAACACGACCGAAATTAAAATTTCTTTAAAAAAACTGTGCGTATTAAAATAAACTTAAGCTCATAGTCAATTGCGTACAAAATCCCATGAGCATATTCGAAAACAAAGATGCATCTATAGTACTTATAGCCATCTCTTTTTATCCTACGCGTAAGCGTATCTGCGTATTGTAATGATTAATATTAGTAACCTGTTACGTTATTAGGCAAAACGCTTATGCGCCGGTCGTTGTGTCAAGTTTTTGATAAAACTGCGTACGCAAAAAAACTGCGTACGTAAAATAATCGTTACATTCATATCGGCGAAACTACGTATATGGTTATTAGCTTCGTAACTAGTTACTGAAACCGATTACGTTAAATAACGCCCACCGCTACTGTTAATCTTGAAATCTAACGTCTACCATTATGTTAATCAATTAGAGATGTATAACCACCAACCTCCAAGCTGTAATCCTTTTTCTTCTACACAAAAATCTTTTTTCCGAAGTTCTCTCATAGAAAATTCTAAAAGACACCACGAAATAGTACGTAGTTTTATTGCCAATATGAATTAAAAAAATTGTTTCTACACTTTTTCTAAACCGTCAAAAAACGGTACGAAACTAAAAAAATTATATGTGTACCTAATTACATATATATATTCAATGAAGTCCTTCTTTCTTCTTTGAAATTGAAAATTCTTTTGAATAATTGTGATTTTATTTTATCTGTCACAATCTCTATGAATAGGTTTTAGATTTAGGATATGTTCCGATATGCACTGCGACCACTTTACAGTGTGACGTCAATTTAGTATACTGTAAGGCTTTCCTATATAGCCAGTTATACTGGTTACTATTTAAAACGGAACGCAATCCCGTATACTGTCAGCCGTATTTTTTGACGCAGCCTTCAAATTTCAAATGAGTGTTTAAACAGTTTTATAGTTCATTAAAAAAACTGTTGTTGGAGTACTATCAAATATAAAATATTTTAATTAATAGTAATTGTAAATTGAATTTATAATATAACAAAAGTATGTAGTTTTTCATGAATAAGATTGTTTTTAACCGACTTCAAAAAAAGAGGAGGTTACTCAATTCGACCGTATATATATATATATATTTTTTTTATTTTATGTATGTTCGGGGATAACTCCGTCGTTTATGAACCGATTTGGATAATTCTTTTTGTTGGAAAGGAGATATCCCTAGTTTGGTACCATGATAAGGAAACCAGGATCTGATGATGGGATCCCAGAGAAATCGAGGGAAACTCTCGAAAAGCCGTATAACTTTTTACTGGGTGTACCGATTTTGATCATTTTTAATTTAATCGAAAGCTGATGTTTATCATGTGGTCACATTTAAATTTCATCGAGATCTGATTACAACTTTTGGAGTGATCTTTGATACTGCGTATTTACTCGACAATTTTTTTGTCTACCTACGTTGTATTACTTGTCGATATAATTGAAGGCGGTTTTTCTTCGGTTGCCTGCAAACACAATTATTCATTGCTCAACTTATAATTAACTTTCTGTATAAGTTAATGTACAGACGTGTAGGATAAAATTAAGGATTTTTTTTTAAATTAATATATACAATTGCAAATTTACGTGTTTTTTTTGTACGATCAAAATATATCCTGCGTATTTTTCAGCTCGTATTAAACATTGTTAACACAGTCTAATATGGTTAATTTTTGCAATTCTTTCGATGTTTTATTTATTAATCTAAACTAATTACAGAACTTTATAATTTTATGATTAAACTGAGGTCTTGTTTAAAAGACGTCTGGCAGTTGGCACTCGAGTGGTTTTGATTGATCACGTGATGAAGATACTGCGAGTACCTTACCTCGAAAACGCCAATGCTCACAGTAGATTGTAGCGGTGATTTATGACGTCATACATTTCCCTAGGGTACTGCGACAGTATACTGGTAGTCCAAAACTGGACGAATTTTTCTACAGTGATAGCACTGTGCAGTGCTCACAGTGCATATCGGAACATACCCACAGTAAATAAAGATTATACTTTATTTCTATACTAAAATATCTTTATTAAAACAATCAATATTCTATTAATAAATAAATTTTATTAACGTAATAAAAATATGAAATAAAAATTCACTTATAATTTAATCTTTGGTAACTTTTTTATTTTGAACGCTAATCACTAAATTCTAATTTATATAATAAGCACCATAAAATATGAGGTATTTTTAATTTTAAAACTTATCTAACAAATAACAAATGATAATTTTAACTATATTTAAGTAAAAAAGTGATTGCAAAGTAAACAAACACAAAAGAGTTTCGTAGCAATAAAATTAATGCCTACAAAAATTTATTTAATTATTGTCTATGAACTAATTGGTGCCTGAATTGAAATTAAAACATATTTTTTATTCCTCGTCAGACGGCTGTTTAACCCAAAACCCCCAAGGAGCGTAGCCATCGTGTTTTGTAGGACCTCTGTAGACTTTTATTTGCACTCGGCCGACATCATCTGAAATAAATTAGGACAAATTAATAGCAGTAATAATTAGTGTAGTAGTACGCTAATCGATTCAGTGTTTCCAACTTTATTTTTCAGAAGATCGTACCATATACTAGAAAAAAACGTATTTTTCCAACATTTCAAGGAAAAAATAGTACGTAATGAAATTTCAACTTCTTTTCAAATTTCAATTTCAACTTCACTTCGAAGATTCCGCAATGCTTGAAGACAAAAGTCTTCGAGCAATGCATCCTGCCTGTGTTAACATACGGAGCCGAGACGTGGGCACTGACGAAGGGACTGGTCTACAAATTTAAAGTCACTCAACGAGCAATGGAACGGGCTATGCTTGGGGTCTCTCTCAAAGATAGGATTAAAAATGAGACTATCCGCGAGAGAACGAAGGTACCCGACATAGCCCAAGAATTAGCAAGTTGAAGTGGCAGTGGACTGGTTATCTGTGACAAAACCGGGATGTCTGACGCGAACTTAGGGAGCCCTATGTCCAGCAGTGGACTGCAATAGGCTGAGCTGAATGAAATTTCAATAAAACAAAGTAAATAATTTTAAAACGGAATGTCATTATAATTTTGAATCAATATTTGTCATTTCAGGAACATGAATCAACATATAGCATTAAGAATTTTTATATTTTTAGAAATGGGAAAAGTGACATTGATATATTCTAAAATTCAGATGAAACTGTGATTAGGTACCATATTTTATTTTATTTATTCACACATTCGCACACCAATACAAGGTTTTAACAGTATTACAAGTGATTTATAAAAATAGAATTTGCATCAATTGCAACAGGCGGCCTTATCGCTAATTCAGCGATCATACTACGGAAGTAGATACAGATAAAAAATCTCGAATTTTATACGGATAAAAGTTGTCCTCTCCTCTACCTTGATTATGTACATGCTCTGATACCAACAATTCTCTATTTCAAATGACTGAAATTGTAATTTTTCCAATTATGTATGTACAACTTGACAGTTTCAGTTGTGAACAAATTTAACGTTTATATCATAAGACGGGTTTTTAATGACTTCATTGATTTTTAATTAAATAGTTTAAGGTGAGCAATTTAAAAGGAGAACGTAGTTGAATTGAGCTATTGGAAATCTATCGATTAGTATTTTTTTTTTTTTTACAAATATCAATATTTTATTTGTTCAAACTGTTTATATTTATTTAAAAATTAAGGAAAGTGGATCTGTTCCAAACTATACTTGAGCAATTATAAATGCAACTTGAGCAGTTTTTTAACACTTTGAGCAATTTAAAATATTGTATACATCAAAAGATATAGGAGTTTGAAAATATTTGATTTTTTTTAAAAAAATTTGATTTTTAATTACATAATTGGAGGTGAGCAATTTAAAAGGACAACGTAGTTGAAGTGAGCTATTCAAAATCTATCAATCAGTATTTTTTCTATTACAAATATCATTATTTTGCAGGCTGGGGTCATAGATCAAGTAAAAAAAGGTAGATAACGCACCTAGAACAGAAAACTGAAGCCACTTTTTTAAAGATGTGTGAGTGAGTGAAGTGTTGACACCTTTTAAAAAAAGTCCCTAAAATTTTTATTAAACAATTAATTTAATATAGGTAAAATGGGTATGTGAAAATAAAAACCTGTTTATAGTTTTAAATAAATTTACTAAAAATAAAACAAAAAAATCGGTAGAATAATAAAAAAATATATTCGTAAGATAATCGTATGAATGGACACTTCCTATCCCCTCTGTTTATCTCTTTTCAGTTTGCAGTCGGTTTTTTTTAACTATTTTTCTTAAACCTAGAATCCTTTATGTTGTATAAGTTTTTAAATTTTTGTCGCTTAGAACTCAGAGTCATCGTCGTTGTTTGCATTTTACTAATATGACGTAGTCTTATGTTAAAATATTTTTCAATCACTAATCGTATTAAATTGACTTTATGCGCATGGCCAGCATAATCGTGGTCATTTTCTCAGTCTTACAGCCGCTACCCATTCACCTCTTATTAAAATATTCGTTGGAAACCTAAAACCATGAAATTTGATAGTAAATTATGGGTACCTAGTTTACTCAAAAATTGTAAAAAGTTAAAACATAAAACAAACGAGTTAATAATCCATAAATATATTTTGATTTTTTTTATTTTCAATTTATGTAACATAAAATAACACGAGAAAAAAAAACAATAACTATGTCTACTTTTTACTTAATTATTTTTCTGATTGCTTACAATTTATATCTTGTTTTTTTGGAAGAGTCCTAATTGGTAAACAAACCGCTGTCAATCGTAATTCACGTTTTTTCCGCATTTATCACTCACTTTCACAACATATTAGCTTACGGACATTTGTAAAACTCCATTTACTATTTATTTCACTAAAAACAAATATCAATTTATCATTTTATACACATAAAAACTACAAAATACGAATTCCAAGAGTACAGATAACTAATATTTTCGAATATGACATTTCAATATCTTTTTTTATAAGGCAAATAGGGATGTGGTCATAATATTTTTAGAAGTGAATGAGTATAAGTGAATGAACAGCATGAGCGATAAAATAGGCCATGTTCTTTAACTATATTTTAAAATTTCACGAATTATAACTTGTTAAATAATATTACAGTAAAGCGATTTGCTATTTATTTGTATTTTGTTATTAATTGTTTTTTTTTTTTCTTTTTTTTATGTTGAGCGCACAAAAAAAATGCTTACAAAATATTGCAAATGTCAATCATTTATGGTAAAGTGTTCATTGTAAAGGTTTTATTTTATATTATGAATATTTCTGAATATCAATTTCATCCTGAACATTTTTAATGCTATCCCATATAATATTAAAGTATACCACATAGCAACGGCATAAACGTTTACTGTAGTTCACAGGAAAAAATTTTGAGACTTTAGGATGAGACTTAAGATTACCCAATGAGAGCTTCGTGGAGTACAATGTTATTAGTCCTTTTTTTAGATGTTAGAGAGAGTGTGCTGCCTGCGCAAGGTTTTTTATTCATAGTAAATACAAATAATGTGACAATAATATTAATAGGGTCGACTTTTTTTAGACACAGGCGGCCCCTTTATTTTGTTGTAAATTTTATTTTTGGCTTTTTTTTTACCGACCATATCACATAAACGAAATATATAGGGGACTGTCCACTTTGTATGGGGGTTTCGGCCCCGAGTGGACAGTCACTGAGAATAATAATTATATATTAAGTTAGTAGTACTAACAAGTATGAATTAGAAAAATGATATAGTTTTGTATCCAGGTGTTTCATTTTTTGTTTTTTTTGTGGATAATTACAAGAAGGTTTCTGAAATAAAAAATCATTGTTTTGTTATTTTTGTTTTACTAATCGGATTCGTACGTTAACAGAATGTTATCTAAAAACTAGGCAGGTAGATTTATAAAATCTTGAAACCTTTTTCAGCCCAAAAACCAAATAATTTCATGACATGGCCACAACAACCTACTGTCCGTCGACCAACCATGCAGTTGCAATAATATTTTTTTATGGCTTCTCTGCCTGACCTTTATTGTTTACATATAAAATAAATACAAAATATATTTTCCTACTTATGAATATGGCTACTGTGTATTTTACGTCGCAGTAGTGATGAATTCTCGGTTGACGGAAAACCTTACAGTAGGTTGCTATATCACTATGAAAGCAATATGGAAGTCAAATGAATGTATGAAGCAAAAGTCTGTAGTTTAGGGTTGCCATAATAAACAATATTTTCAATAAACAAATAAATCGATTAAATCGATAATCGAATTTAATATAATTAATTGCTTGCTTTTTATTTAGTCAATAATAATGTTTCTAAAATAGTTTATTTTTCACCAAAGTTAAATGTTTTTTTACTAAATACACTTTTATAGACTTTTTTTTTAGACTTTTTTCTTATTAATTCGATTTAACAATACTTTTAATCGATTTTAACAAATAATTGATTTAAAAATATTTTAAAATCGATTGTTCGTTAATAATAATTGTTTGTTTAAGACTGGCAACGTGTTGTAATCAAATCACCAACCGAAAATAAACTAGAAGTATATAATTAATGAATTAAAATACTTATTAAATAAACTTTTCATCAGTTTATATTGATAAAACTGCAATTCACGAATAAACATGATTTAATTTATGAAAATTATTGGTATATTTGTTTTTTTGTATGAATTCTGTTCACCTTGGGCCAAAATGGACAGTCCCCTTTGTTGCCTTTTATGCTCGATGCTCGATTAATATTTTTTTTCGTAATTCTGTACCTCTACTAATTCTTAGCAAAAATATTCAATATATTATTAGGTTTTGAAATAATTTTAGCAATATGGTATCATTAAATATTTCGATGTAAAATTAATTTTACTTTGTCTATGGCTTATTGATATTGTTCATTCATTTGCTCTTTGTGTCACTTCACTAAGCTACACTATACTCTAATTGTCTGTGGTCATAAGTACGCCATATTTGTTTACCAATTAGGACAATTCCAAAAAAACAGACCTTACTTACCCACATTTTGGGGTATTGAAAAAAAGAACTACTGGCAACACTCCCGTGGTGCGTCATTTCGTGACATTGAAATTATAAGTTCCGAATAACCTCAATATTATTTTGGAATAACAATAAATTTAAAGTTTTATATGTACTTACGTGTGAAACGATATTCCTTCAGATTTTTTGTTTACTTTGGTATTGTTTTTGCACCATTTAATCACACAAGACGGCATTTTATAAGCAAAGTTACTGTATGAAGCCTCGTGACATACTAACGAAAATGAGCGTAGTTTGATGCATATGTGTGCGTGAGTGCGTGTATTTACTTGAAGGAGCTGAGTTTTGTGGCTTCACTAACAACAAAGGCCGCGCATTATCTACTTTTTTTTACTATATCTATGGCTGGGGTGGGGTAGATTGTATTCATTCGCAAAAATACAAAACAGTTTAGCTCGTTCAAGTCTTATACTTTTTTTTAAAATTAATTTAAAAGGTCATCTAATTTTCCTTCATTATGATCATAGGTATAATATAAGATTTTACAAGATTGTATATTTTGCGTACGATTTAGATTACTCGATCGTACATCGTACAACGTACAAGCGGTACATGAGCCAAAAAAGCCAGAAGGAGGAATAAATACGATTTAAATCGTACGGTTGGCAACGCTGAGTCGATTATTATAAAAATTAGTGATTGGTCTAACTTTAAAGATATTTGAGTCTAATTAAAAACTTTTTTGACATGTAGTTTTAAAAAAGTCTCATAATCATCACAGTACGAAAAAATGTCTTTAAAAACATAATAGCATACATGTGTGATGTGTACAGCGTTAAAAACGGCAAAAAAATGTACCTTTCCTGTCATCAGCATTAAACTCGCTGTCATCATCATAGTCATCTTGAGGTCTGCTCATGACCAACGTCAAGAGACAAAGAAGAAAAAAGACACACCATAGCTTTCTCTGAAACAAAATAACACCATTATGACAACCGCTCTGGCTTAAAGGCCTTCTACACGGTCGGGATCGACCGCCCAACATCGTGTCCTTGGTCGGGTTGATATAAAAATGGACAGTGTGGAAAACAGTTGACCCGACCAATATTTGGTTGATGTCAACGGCCTTGGTCGCGAGCGCATCTCTCGCGACAGGCTACGTTCGTGGTCGGTCCCGACCATGTCCCGACCGTGTGGAATGCTGTCGGCCGACGCGAGCGCTTCAGTTTGCGCTTGTCAGTCGTCACGGGTAGCTAGCTTAAGTGTATTATCTATAGTCACGGGCGCATGTCATCACGTGTTGCAATGCATTCGCAAAACGAACGCCACGAACGAGAGGTTCTGACCGAATTTATATCTTTATATATTGATTTCCCATGTCTTTGGGACATTGGATTCAATTTATACAAAAAAAGAACCAAAAAACTTCACTTCACTTTAGCATAAAAAAGTTATTGTCAAACCCACCTTATGTAGCTTTATAATTTTGTTTGCTCGCAAACGAAAAATAACCGACTTCGATTACATCGACGAGTAATACAACGTAGATCGACGAAAAAATAGTCAAGTAACTACGCGTTATCAAAGATTACTCAAAAAGTAGTTATCAGATCTCGATAAAATTTATATGTGACCACATGATAAACATCAGCTTTCGATTAAATTAAAAATTATCAAAATCGGTACACCCAGTAAAAAGTTGCAAATTTTCGAGAGTTTCCCTCGATTTCTCTGGGATTCCATCATCAGATCCTGGTTTCCTTATCATAGTACCAAACTAGGGATATCCCCTTTCCAACAAAAAAAAAGTAGTGGGGGTTTTTCAACCCCTACGAACAACTATTTTCGTGTAAACCCCGTTTTTTACCCGCGTCTCCGGCTTAAAAAAAACACTCTAGGGATAGGGTAGACCGAGACCACGTGGACAGTGGGGTGCTCCGATTCGGTTATGAGTATTTTTCGAATTTCTATACCTATATTCTAGCACGCAATGTTACTAATTTTATTAGAATATTATGTCTGACGCGTTATTTTGTTTAAAAATGTCTATTTGTCAGTCGTTAAAGGTCAGTTCGTATCGTATTTTGATCTTGCAATAAAGATCGTTTTTATGTAAATTTGTTCGAAAATAACGCGTGATAGTCGCAGAACGTAGCATGAGTACACTTCCCGCAGCACCGGAATTAAGGTGGAGTCAGAAATAACAAAAATTTAACCTCACATAAGTAAATTAATCTACCTGTGATGTACATAATAGCCAAAAATTGTTTCCGCATAAAGTGTCCTTGTGGGTCTCCCCACTATGCCTCGGAGAGCACGTTAAACTGTCGGTCCTGGTTGTTACCATAGTCACCTGATAGCGATCATTACTCATTGTATAGATTCTATACTATATAATATATGCGACCAATCGCAGTTGAGCAACTTGAGCAGCATACTGGATAGTTTCGACTCTTATACATGTGAAATAACCTTACGCCTGCGTGGCATTGGGATGATACAGACTGAATCACTCAAAATCTGCCTCCTATACTCTATACAAATAAATAAAATTGGAGTGTCTGTTTGTAATATTAAAATAACCGCTTTTTACTAAATACATATGAATGTATACCCGGTAAATATACCAAAACAACATTTTTTTTTACAATTTTGTCCATCTGTTTGTTGCGGCTTATCTCTGAAACGGCTAGCCCGATTTTGAGGAGACTCACTGGCAGACAGCTGATGTAACGAAGAGTAACTTAATCTACTTTTATTTTCGAAATTTATTTATTTGAGAACTCTGCGAACTGAACAATAACTTTTTTGTTAAATTCCATGTGGACGAAGTTGCGTGTACAGCTAATATTACGTAAAACTCTTTATGCCACTCATTCTTGTTTTAAAGGCTTATTTTTCGGACATAATGTGTGATTCCTTTCTCTATATTGCTTTTAATATAGCACTAGTGCCTTAACACTAATATTTATAGTCTACCTCGTTATAAGCAGTCAATATAGCCCCATTGTTAACATAGCATATCCTCAGTTGTGGCTGCCTTAGCACAGGGACAATACACTAATTGAGAGTGGTATTAAATATAAGTTTAATTTTATTCACAGCTTGTAAGTGTGCTCATAAAATCTGCACATTTTTTTTTCCAATTTAGAAATCTCAAACTTATCGAATATGTAGTGACATCTATCGAGCAGCGTACGAACTACGGAATTAGAGAAAACTGAAGTATTCTACACCGCGCTATCAAAGTGATTGAGTATATATACTTGTTCCTTACAACACAAATATTATATTTATTTAAGAAATAAGATAGGATGTAAATGAAAGATAATATTTTTAAAATAATTATTATTTATTTTTATAAATCACAAAAATTTCATGTAATTCAATGAAATGGCAGTATTTTTCAGTACAAAAATGGTCTAAGACTTGATATTTGTTTATTAAAACTTGTAAATGTTTTAAAAATAAAGATAATAAAGTAAACTAGTCTAGCCTTTATAGTTAAGTGTTAAATAAACCTGCAATAACTAACAACTAACTATACAATAATTTTTACATTTTTCTCCTACCCCTAAATGCCTAAAAATTATTACATTTTTAATTATTTACAATTTTTTGGATTCTTAATACTCGAAACTTACAAAAAATATTCCACTAAAAGTTAAATACAATACCTAAACATATACTTGAGAACTTAATTGAAACTACTAATTAACAACAATTTTTGATTAGCATAATTTCAATATTAACAAATTAAAAAAAAGTAACTCAAGGGTAAAGAGAAAAGATACTTGTTTGAATGAAATAGCCATTAAAAATACACAAATTTAAGACTTAAAAAAAATTAACACTATTATTAAGACTTAAAATGGGATATTAACTTTATTAGATATGGCAAAATAGTCATGATTGAGGCGCTGATCTCAATACCAAAATATCAATATCTCGGAAAAGTTAACGAAGAGTTTGGTGCTGATCACCCCGAAGTCTTGATATTATGATACAAAGCAAGCTTTAAACAATAATGGTTTAATATGACAGATCAAAAGTTGAATACTAAGATCAATAGTTTAAAGAAATTTCTAAATGTTATTATTTACATTATTCAAAAGAATTAAGATTTCAGGACATTGCAGGAGTAAAGCAGCAATTACTTACAAGTTTAACCAATATCACAATGAAAAAAGAGTGGTGCTGTACATTAGACATACGATTTTTATTAATTCATATAAAAACTAAGACAAAAACTATAAGTCACATAGGTTGTACTAATTTTTACAAAAAAAAAAACTACTCAAATTTACTAATGTGTACAAAATTGTTACATACAGATGATAAAAAGAGATCAATTCAGTGAGTTATTACATTTTTGTTTTCATCATAATTGATAGTTATTATCTACATTGGTATATCCAATACTACCATTACAATGTTATGTTATTCTAAACTTTAACATTATGTGTATGTTTACGATTTGCTACTTTCCGATATTCTATCGGACTCATTTCCGCTGTCCGTCAACACCGTTTGGGTCACAGATGACTTGCACTCTTCATCCTCGTCCTCGCTTAAAGACGAACAGTCTGAAAAGTCAGCATCTATCCATAACTTGGCTTTCTTCTTGTTTTTGTTATCAGACTCATTTAATTTTCTTTTTAAGCCTTCTTTCGACGATCCAGCCGCCTGCCAACCGGCATCCACAGCGGCACTCACTCGTTCTGGTAGTTCTTCACACTCTTTTACGTATGTTGGATTCAGATCAACTTTAATTTTTGGTTCAGCGACCAACCTTTCCAACTTTTTCTGCTTCCTCTCAAAGGCCTCACGCTCGCGCTCCTCTTGGCCTTCCAGCCACTTTCGGAGCCTTTTCTCCTCGTTAATATCACGTAATCGCCTTCCAGAAAGATCTCTACAAGCTTCTCTGTTTGTGGTTTTTTCAATCTGAGCGCCAATGGCGCGCAACATAGAGCCGAAGCCACCTTTCCCTCCGACCAATTTCGTGAAGACTCTGACCACGTTATTACTGTTTTGCACGTGGGATTCATCAAAAACCCTCTTACCATTAATTAAAACGTATAAATCTTCAGTAGGAACATCATATTGTGACGAAACAACGTTCTTTATATCAGAAACATTTGCACAGTCGATGTTCGACACGAGGCGATTTTCAAAGTAAATCACTGTAGCCATCTTGTACAATATAACTGTTCAACGCACAATTTTATCACAAAATTGAAAACTAGTAATTAAGAGAAATTACAACGTAACGCGAGAAACTACGATGAAAATATTTCATGAAATGAACAACACATGAATGACGCAGTAACAACAGAGAGAAGAATTAAACAGACTATAATTCAATGGCGTCACGATCAGTGTTCCCAACTCTTGAAAAAGCTTTTCCCTAAATCTTTTAACAAAAGTCCCTACAATAAAAACAAAATCTAAAATTGAAATTATTTAAATATCAGATTATTTTTTAAAGCGTTTTAAAATAGAAAATAAATTAATTTGAGTACTTTCCTTAAATATATTCATTGAACATGTTCTTTTAAAAATCAATTATTTAAGAATTTTTTTTTTTTTTTTGGTTTTATATTAAAATATATTACGTTCTGATGAATTAAAAATTCCCAAAGAGTGACCTAAAAAAGATTCCCTTAAATTTTCCCGCTATTTGCAAAATATCCCTAAATTTGGGGGAAAATCCCCCAAGTTGGCAGCACTGGTTACGATGTGGAGCGTTACTCCACAGATAAAAAATAAATGTAAATATTTAGCTTTAGATTTTTATTGTTTTTAAAACTTTAAATTATTTTATTCTCACAAGAATATATGTAACAATTTAAGCAATTCAAATATTTCAATTAACTGGGAATATTATTCGTAAATTTAAATCATCATGTTTGTAATTTTTTAAGTAATTCGCGAAGGATGATGTTTTTATCAGATTAGAAAATAAAAAAGGATATTTGAATAAAAATAATTCAACCAATTATTTCATCAGACCAACAATAACGCTTATATAAAAACAATACGACGCAAATACATTTACAATTTAATTTCATACTTACCACCCCCATAATTTCTTAAGCAATTAAAATTTCAAATCGTATTCAACCACTTTAGATTAGACAAGGACTGAAGTCTTATCATAAACATCCGAAACTTTTATAGATTATTCACACTCCAAAATAAATCATTTTTCCGTTCACCCCAATTTCACGCTTAAATGAACTCTAAAACACAAAAGAAAGTGAAAGTATGCCATTACATTCTCTTTTACGTTGATTAGTATTGTTTTTTATTTTAAATTATATCAGACTTTCCCTTAAAAATGGATATTTCATAGATTAAGATTTTATTAAGAGTTTATTCATTACAAACTATTCGTAGTGAATCTTATTAAATGGGGTTGGAGACTAATTTTCAAAAACGGTATTTTAGTACTAATGTAGGTCTACAATAACCTAGTATGTAAATTTTATTTTTGTAAGAAACGTTGTTAATAATTGATGTTATATATTTTTAAACTGTCCCTTAAATTACGCCTTAAAACACACAAAAATACCATGACATCAATTATGACGACATATTTATGATAGGCCGCTATAAGTTGAAAATACAATGCTATTCATTTTATTTATTCATTTAAAATATAATTGTTTGTCTATACTAATATTATAAAGAGGAAAGATTTGATTGTTTGTTTGCTTGCATTGAATATGCTCCGAAACTACTAAACCGATTTGAAACATTTTTTAATTGTTGGGAAGTTACACTACCCGCGGGTGGCTATATTATATTTTCAAAAACAAAAACAAAATGAAATGAGGAAAAAAATATTTCGAAATTTTTGTTAAATACCCGTGGGAAGCCGGGGTGGTATGTTAGTGTTCAAATAAAAGCACTTCAAATTATATCGATAGTAATAAAATGAGAAATCATGAGTGTAGGTAGTCGAAAAAATAGTTAAACCACATTAATACGGATAATTCAAAAAATGCTCATCAGATAGTTTAAAAAGAATCTTCAAAATCGGTACACCAAGTAAGAGAGAGTTATAAAGGAACGCACATCGAAAATTACAGTCTAACTGAGAACATCTTCTTTTTTGAAGTTGTTTAAAAATTAATTTGGTTAAAAAATAATGTATAAGTGGTGTGTAGTCCATACAAGCGCTAAATATAGTGGATCACCCGGTACAGTACCCGGCCATAAATAATATACATAGCCGGGTACTGTAAATTAATGTCTATTTACATATACGCTTATCACACGCTCTGTAGGTGTTTCTTGTATAAAGGCCACAATATTTTGAGTTTATCTATATAAATAAATAAAATTGGAGTGTCCGTTTGTAATATTAATATAACCGCTTTTTACTAAATGCATATGGATGATGTAGGTATGCATAGTACATATACCAAAATAACATTTTATACTCATTAGGATAACATCCTGTAATGTTAGGTGTAAGATGATGGAATAAATAAATACCTGAAATAAAAATCCTAAAATTTAAAAATTATTATAAAGTAATCAAAAGTAATAGAAAAAAATATAGATTTTTGTAACTTTTTTTAATAATCAATTAATAACTTAATAATAAAAAAAATATAAAAACATTATGAAAGCTTTTCTATTTCGTTAACTTTTAATAAATTTCAATTTATTGGTTTTAGTTTTTATTTAGTTTGACACCTTTGTTCAAATAGTCCTGCGTAGTCATCTGTGCTCGTTTATTGACGCCATTATTGCTTTGCTGTCAAACGGTTGAAATATCCAATAAAATTTGAGCTTTTTAAAATTAACAGGAAGTCGTCTTCTCCTAACAGACAACGAGTGAAACCTAATTTCGATTTCACGGTATATTATGGCTCAAAATATTAACCCCCATTACGCGTCTTCGTCAAATCCCGCCAAACAGAATGAGGACACAATCAAATTACAGGACAACCACGCTGTCAGCAAACGGTAAGATATTTCTTTCATTAAAAGGTTTTTCCAATCAATTTACAATATAGTTACAGGGCTCTGTACTTCCAGATTGCAAAAGGAGCTTATGGAGTTGATGCGATGTGCAGACAAAGGAATATCAGCGTTTCCTGAAAGTGAAAATCTTTTTAAATGGATCGGGACAATCAACGGCCCACTGGACACGGTTTACACGGGGCACAAGTACAAACTGTCCCTCGAATTTCCTAATTCATATCCCTACGCACCCCCTGTAGTGAAATTCTTGACACCATGCTTTCACCCAAACGTAGATGGATGTGGTTCAATATGTCTCGACATATTAAAAGATAAGTGGACGGCTTTGTATGACGTTCGTACAATTTTATTATCGATACAGAGTCTGTTAGCTGAGCCCAACACGCAGAGCCCTTTAAACCAGCAAGCATCATATCTATGGAACAACCAACCAGCCTATAAAAAGTATTTAGATGAATTTTACAATAAGCATAAAGACTCATAGTTTAGTGACGTTTGTCTAAATAATGTTGATTTCATTCGAGTTGTTAATGTGACGACTGGATGGTAGTGGGCTTGATTCTTTATTTCGTTTCATATGTTATAGTATAAAAATTCTATGTTGACAGAGCACTAAAAAGATTGTTTATATAAAAATCTAATTGTTTTCTGTATAATTTCCTTTGCTTACTGTAAACTTTTCTTGGATGCAAGCCCGCCACCTGATTTCGTAAAATGGGATATGTATATTGAGAGATCGCTGACAAATATAATCATTTAGTTCAATTCCATAATTTGTTTTCTTTTAATGTTTCGTAAATACCTTATATAATACATAAAGAACAATTAAATACAATATTAAATTATTATGATAGTCTACTTTTTAAAATTGAAGCTTTCAAATATTTAATTATGTAAGATTTTACTCGATATTTGCTTCTAAGTATATTTATTTCTTTTAATGTAATTAACATATATTTACTGGAAAAAAAAATATATAATTCTCAAGTGAATATTCTACTAAATTATTATTATTTATCTGTATTTTTTGTGATATAGTTTTTTAGGAATAATTCTCCAATATGTCAAGTTTTCTCGTCAGCAATAACAAAATATGAAAACAAAGATAATGATACTTTCATCAATCTTTGGTCAAATTATTATCATTAGGACTCCTTGCGGTGAAATAATGCACTGGACCGAGTTAACCTTTATTTTGATGTTGATGGTTTAATGTTATCAATTTTATTAAAAGTGCTCAAAATAAAGATTTGTTTTATTTTGAATAAACAAAATTACTAGCAACTGTGTGCATGAAAAAAATTTTTTTTTGAGATGATAATTAAAATTCGTTTAAAAACAAAATAACGAAAATTATATAAGCTATTTAGTCTCTCTAGAACAAAAGAAAATGTAATATTAAATTTAATTTAAAACGATTGTTTGTTCGCAAACGAAAAAATAACCGACTTCAATTACATTAATCAGTAATTCAACGTAGGTAGACGAAAATATAGTCAAGTAAATACGCGTTATTAAAGATAATTATAAAATTACTTGTCAGATCTCAGTTAAATGTACACATGACACGCACTATCTTTCGATAAAATAATTGTGTTTGCTAGCAAACGAAAAAAAACCGACTTCAATTACATCGACGAGTAATACAACGTAGATTGACGAAAAAATAGCCAAGTAACGGCGCGTTATCAAAGATTACTCAAAAAGTAGTTATCAGATCTCAATAAAATTTATGTGTCCACATGACAAACATTAGCTTTCGATTAAATTAAAATCGGTACACCCAGTAAAAAGTTATTGCGGATTTTCAAGAAGTTCCCTCGATTTCTCTAAGATTCCATCATCAGATCCTGGTTTCCTTATCATGGTACTAAATTTGGGATATCTCCTTTCCAACAAAAAAAGAATTATCAAAATCGGTACATCCAGTAGAAAGTTAGGCGGTATAATACAACGTAGGTCGACGAAAAAAGCGTCAAGTAAAAACGCATTATTAGATATAGCTCGAAAAGTAGTTGTTAGATCTCAAATAAATTTAAATGGGACCAATTGACACACACCACCTTTCGATTAAAAAAAAATTTGTCGAAATCGGTCCACACGCTCAAAAGTTCTGATGTAACATACATAAAAAAAAACAGTCGAATTGAGAACCTCCTCCTTTTCTGGAAGTCGGTTTAAAAAAAAGAATAATCGAAATTGGTCCACCATTCATAGAAAAAAATACAGTCAAATTAAGAACCTCCTCCTTTTTTTGAAGGCGCTTATAAAACTAAGAAAATAATATGGATTTTAACAAAATAAAATAATGATTCGTTTTATCATATGCTTTGATTTTAATAAATAAACAATTACAACAATGCAATAGACATTAATAATGTATAAAGGACATTCACACGTTCAATTATAATTTACTCATTTTTTTATTATGACAGGCCTTTTAACATACAATTATATGTCTATACTTACTATAACAATATAAAGAGAAAAAAAATTGTTTTTAATTGGGATACGTTGAAATATCCGAACCGATTTTAGTAATTATTTTACCATTAGAATAGCAAAAAACTACACTCATAGTAGCGACAAATTGTGTGACATTTTTTTGTTTTTGAAATAAAATATAAAAAAAAAACTGTCGCCCTTATCAACTCAACTTTATTCATATTAACTTCCAAGTTCTAACTCCCAAATGTATGAAATAATGTTCTGATACCATAAAGTGAAATATTTGTGTTGGAATAAAAACATAATTTTCATAATTTAACTAATAAAACATTTTAATAAATTATCGATACCCAAATAATACTATCAACGAAATTACATATTAGTTATGTTTTTAATAATGCTAAAACTTTATTAATCTTGTAATTTTTTGTCGTAATAACTGAGGTAGGACACTGCAGAATATACCCAGCTCAAAATCTGTAGCAGTCCGACAGCTAAATAATACCGTTTTCAAGCAGTGTGTTCCTGTTGGTGGGTAAGGTGACCAGAGCTCCTGGGGAAGGGGGGGGATTGGTAGTAAGGTTGACAACGCGCTTGCGATGCTTCTGGTGCTGCAATTGCAGAGGTATGTAGGCTTTACCATCTGATAAGCCGTACGCTTGTTTGCCGACCTAGTTGTATAAAAAAAATAGCAATCTACAAAACACTCAAGATTCTTTGATAACGTACAAATACATTTACTTACCATATTGGTACTCTCACTTTAAACATTGGCACTCATACACACAAGATTTAGCCATCCATAAAACACTGAGTAGAAGTAATGTAGAGAGAGGGAGATCTCTTCTCTCCATCATCACAATACTTGTGACTCTTCACAATATTTTGAGAGTTAAAATATTAACTGGAATGACATTTTAGTTATGTTTTGTCGTAATCTAGGCTATTGTGTTTTGTGTTGTTTTAAACAACCTACACAGTATTTTATATTTCTTTCTGCTGTGTGGTTACGGCAGTAAAGAATATAGCCACTCCCTCTCTTCCCCTGGGTGTCGTAAGAGGCGACTAAGGGATAACGCAGTTCCACTACTAACTTTGAACTTAAAAGCCGACCGATGGTGGGATAACCATCCAACTGCTGGCTTTGAAATACACAGGCCAAAGACGGACAGCAGCATCTTCGGTGCCACAAAGTCAGCCCTGCGGTCACAAACCCGCCTGCCCAGCGTGGTGACTATGGGCAAAACACATGAGTTCACGCCATTTTTGGCGCGAACTTGTGGAGGCCTATATTCAGCAGTGGACGGCGATAGGCCGACGTGAAATAAACTTTAATTTTTTCAAATTTGTAATTTCAAAAGCAAGAAACTATATTTTTAAGGATTAAGTATTTTATGGATCGCCTTTACACAACATTTACGATACTATTAAATGAAACTTTAGGTCTCTTTCACTAGTTGTGTATATTAATCAAAAAGTTGTAGTTATCTATCAGAGAAACAGGTTCTAATGGCTTATTCTACCTCTGTTGTTAAAGTCCATTCACCTTATCTGCGGGATAAGTTTATCCAGAACCCGTGAAACAGACCCTTAATCTCAATATAAAATTTTACTTACAAACTATTCCTTAACTATGGAATAACTTAACCAAAATTGGTCATATTTACTTTTAATAAAACATCGATATTATATCCATACACAGTACGAAATAAGACTAGAATTACTGTTGATTGAAATTAAAATTTTAGTCAACAAAATAAAATAATAATTATTAAACTGGCAGGATCCCTGTATGTGCATTTTATTTAAATTAATTTAGATCCAGATGGGTTAAATTTCATTGTACCCTCTCTTTTATACAGTAATAGTTTTAATTTTGAGAGCCACCTTAATCTAAGCAACATATATGTGGGCCCTTCTATCCATTATATTTTTTAAAAACCTTTATCAATAAAAGCCTCAGTTTCTGCCATAGAATTTTAGGACGCAGGTATTTTGAAAGAATTTAATGACCGTAAAACTGACCATAGTCCATAATAGTCAAAAGTGACTAAATGACTAGTATTCTAGTGCCTAGAGTTCTAGAAGGTAGAAGGTGGCCCTCAATATGTAACAAATTAATATTAAATTGGCTGTGTAAATTAACACTTTTTGCTACTATAAGTATGACATTTATGAGAGCCATTTTTAAAAACAATAATATTAAAACATATCCAAGAGGTGTTTTTTTTTTCTACTTAATTTTTAATTTATTGTGTTTAACAGTAAATATTACAAAACTGGTAGTTTAGTGAGGACCTTAACAGATTGAAAAAAATTTTTTGATTGCCTCATCAAAAAAATTATAAATATAAAAAAATTATAAATAAATTAATTTTAAAAATATTATTATTAAACCTTATTTTTGCATAGGTGTTAACAATAATTTCTATGTACAACAAAATAAAACCCAATTTAAAAAAAAAAAACATTATATCTAGTTAGTTTTAGGAATGATTGTCTCGATAAAGGGGCCTACTCAAAGCACTGCCTGCAGGGTCCTGCTTGCAGTGCCACTGCCGATCGTATTGTATGTATGCATGCAGGGCCGATATTTTAATTGTTCACCCTGTCGCAGGGCCGCAGTGTCGTTCTGCCAGCCCGACACACGATCTCCCCACTCCGTAAACTGCAATCAGGGACATGTGTAGCTCGGTCGGGCCGATTTAGACCACCATTTTGTTTACGTCGGTACATTGCGACGTTTGTCTACTCTATTTGACCTGGGGTTTGTCTTGTCAGTGGTTGTCATTTAGCAATTAATCAGTTAGTTGGTGGTTAGTTGGTTTGGTTTTATTATATTACTAGCTGACCCGGCGAACTTCGTATCGCCTAACACAAACTTTATCGTATGGTATTAAAGTTCAAATTGACTTTTAAGTATTATCACAAATCTTTTGTATGGGAGTATAGAAAAGTGTTGTTTTTAGACTTTTTCAGGAAATTTAAATTTTTTTTTTTGAATTTTTCTCTCCGTAAGAACCATCCTCGTACTTCAAGGAATATTTAAAAAAAAAGAATTAGCGAAATCGGTCCAACCGTTCTCGAGTTTTGCGCTTAGCAACACATTCAGCGACTCATTTTTATATTAAAGATTTGTTTGGCTCTGTTTTCTTCAAGAAAAATGAGCCAGCGAGAAAAAGAGGTGTAGAGGGACGTAATCTAATTGTATAGGGATTTGCCATGTCTTTGGAAAACTAACCACGATCATTATCATAACAAAGATATGCGGTCGCAGGCTATGTCGCTTTTACATGAAAAATATTAAACTTTTTTACACCAGTGCTTCCTTTTTTTTTTTTTGAACGCTACAAGTACTCAATACAGTCAAACCCAATGCTATTTTTTGGTGTTTGAATAATGTAGGAGCCATTTATAAAAACTGACGAATTTAGGCAAGGACAAAGAGAACACAACTGAACACGACAACGTATGCCGCGTAAATGATTTGCAGTGCTTTGTGGAGCAACATCCTCTGCGGCAGTAACTGCAAGCAGGCCCTGCAGGCAGTGCTTTGAGTAGGCCCCTTTAGTAAGTTAAATCTAAGTTTCAATTTCATTGTTGCCTAACTACTGATCTATTTAAATATTCATATACTTTCTTTGTAAAAGATCACTTTACAGTCCTTTCAAACTCATGATATATCATTTTGACAGATAAACACTATTTACAATAATAGCGAGTGTTGTCAGCCTCAAATAATAATACCAAGCACAAAAAAAAAACATCGCGATAACACAAACACGGGTGCTTTGTGATATTTGTGCTTTTCAAACACTTCTCGAAGCATAATATTAAAAATCGTACACTTTACGAGCTAACTTTTTACAATAATTAATAAAACAAACATAACAACTACGGCGATGCCCAGTATAAAAATACAATGCATTTTTCTATTTTTCCGCTGGTATCTCTCAGCTTTCTGCAATTGTTTGTAGCCTTCGTAAACTTGTACTTGAGTTTGCTCGATATTATAGTCTATCCTATCCAGAACAGTACCCTGTTCGTGTACCATATTGGCTAAATCCTTAAATATATCATTTAAGTCGACAATAGACTTGACAATTTTATTGACTTCCTCTTCTCTTTCTTCAATCATTTTACTATTTTCTTCTTGCATTAGTAAGAGTTGCTTTTGATTTAATGCTTGTTTCTCGAACATTCCGTCTAAGTTCTGATCGTCGTAGTTTTGTGAAGTCGATGTGCTCGGTAATGAGAATAGCAAATCTGTCTGATTGTTTGTTAGTCCTGGCAGTAATTCATTGTCTTGTAAGCTTAGTTCCTCAAAGTTTGGTAGGTCAAAGTATGCATTGGATCTTTCTTCTCTTGAAGTTAAGGATTTCAGATAATTTGACTGTGATGTTCGAAATGTAACACTTAGGTCCTGGAGGATCGTTACTAGAGCCAGAACTACGTTAGCTGCTAATTTCTGTTCGCTTTTGTTGCCTGAAAGAAATTTTATGCATTAAGGAATTTCAAAATATTAATAATCACGAAACTAACATAAGTTGCTAAAACTAGGAAAATGTCAGGATCTGACTTTCAAAACTATTAATCGTCTAAAACGTTTGAAAGTTAAGTCATTTGTAGACTATTTTTTTTTTTAATTAAAATTCTTTAGAATAGTTGTGGTTTGAAACTCGATGAAACGAAAATGCGTCACTATAAAGAAAGATACACATAAATGAATAGAAGATAATGAAAAAGAATACATTACTGCATGACGCTTACGACCTTTTTCACAATGCCGTGATCATCGTCGATAGAACATATCGCAACGGCCTACCTTTCTACGACGTTTCAGAAGTTTCACTTCTGCCGTATGTGAATTGCACGCATGTAATTATATATTGAGAGATGAGGGAAATCTTCAAAGTCAGTTGTCAGGTATTGTTGGTAAGTAGATTGGGATTTTTACCCACAATACCTACCTTTTTCGATTTAGTAACCATAAATGAGTACCTATGACAGGTTTCCAGTAGTAAATAATAAACAAATGAATATGTTTAACTGACAAGAATAATAAATATCTGCAACAAACACACACGGTGTCCGTTCCTATGGTAAGCAACTAATGCTTTCTCTATAGGTAACAGCCGACTGATATAGCTATATTAAATAATTAAAAAAAAAAGTCGCGAGTGAATAGGTTACTTCTAGGTAAGCGTGCTCCATCTTAGACCGCATTTTCACTTATCATCAGGTGAAATAACGGTCAAACGCCAGCCTATCTATGTATAAAAAAAAAAGTGTGCTTTAGACCACACGTCATAAGTAAAACTTCCTTAGCTGCAGGGGCAGCAACGAAGTTTTACTTCAATCTAATCTAATTTAGCAACTTACCGTGTCGTATCTGAGCTTTGATGGTGGTGATTCTAGCATGTGCTTGAGTGAAAAGTCGGCTGATTTCCGCAGACAATCGGTCGATATGCTGTTGCTCACTACTGTCGTCCAACGCTGGCCTTCTGATCTGTCGCTCATGACGAGACTGTAGTTCTGTCAACTTTGTCCTGAGCCTAAAAATGATATGTTGTACAATTATTTTATTCTTGGCTTTCCACATTTGGACCGCGATTCTTTTTTTACACAACTGGGTCGGCAAACAAGCGTACGGTTCACCTGACGGTATGCGATTACCGTAGCTTATAGACGTTTGCAAACGCGTTGCCCCCGAAGACCCTACCCCAGGAGCTCGGCCACCTTAGTCACCACAGGAACACAACACCGCTTGAAAGCAGTATTATTAAGCTGTGATTTTCTTTGAAAGTTTGAAGTTGAGGTATTTTCCCAGTCGGGATGCTTCAGATTTTGAACAGGATATTTCCTACTATTCTAATCTTTATTATCTTTTTATCAATAGCGTAATAAGGATTCTAAAATTATATTTGCTTCAGCCGGTATATCCCACTACTGGGTATAGGCTTCTTTCCCCACGTAGGTGAAGGATAGGAACTTAATTCCACCATACTGCTCCAATGAGGGTTGGCGGATATATTCCCTCCTATGAGTAACGATCGCTATCAGGTGTACATGATAACAACCGGGACCGACGGCTTAACGTGCCCTCCAAGGCACGGTGGGTCGACCCACAAGGACTGCACAAACACCCAAACCACGGCAAACACCTGTATGGCCAATATAAATGTTTGTCGTGTGCGGGGATCGAACCCGCAGCCGCCAGCGCAACAGGTACAATCCATGGCTGTAACCGTTGCGCCAACGCGGCGTCTTTAAATTAAATTCTTAAAATTAAGAATGAACAATTTTTAGTCAGATGGACATTTATTAGACATTAAACTCCTCCAAAACGGCTTGACCGATTCTTTTGAAAATTCTTGTGCATATTTGGTAGACCGGAAACCCGTTAGTTATAAGTATAACCCCTGAATATTTTATTTTATTGACAATTTTTTTTTATTTTTTATTTTTATTGATTTGCTATTGAAAAATACATGCAACCCTTAATTTTCACCCTTCTACAACCAACTCCTATTTTTGAATAGCCGGGTCAACTACTTTATTTATATTTGTTTTTGTACAAGTAAAGGGTCATTCATTAATAATGTAAACCTCGATAGGGAAGTGGTTCAGCACAAATATCTCAGGCGGGGAAAGGGAGAGTACCGCCCAGCATCATGGAGGTTTTTTGAGGCAATTGAGCCGTATTGGTGGAAGATCAAGCTTAATAAACTGCTATTACTAAAATATTTCTCAAGATGGCGTTAGTAAAGATTATATTGTCTTATTTTGACTGTTATCACAGTCATCTATGATATTGATCTTTACTCTTAGTGTTGAATAATATTGTTTTTGGATTAAAGATAATTTGCAGCATTAGCGCAGTGGTCATAGTACTGGCTGTTGGGTTCGCCGCACATGACAAACATTTGTATTGGCCATATAGATGATTGTCGTGATCTGGGCGTTTATACTTGTGTATTGTGCCTCCGACCCCTCACACAGAAGAAAATCTTACAGGGGCCATTGAGTGGGAAGTATTTATTTATTTATAATATATCTGTCAGCCTTTTTTTTTCACAGGGAAATGCTTGTACGCACCCCAACGAGGCCGGCAGGAGTGTGGGACTCATGGCCGACCCAGATTGACCACTAAAACCCAGCGAGATCGCATTCACATGCTACCGCAACATATCTGTCAGCCTGCCTTCTGATTAAAATTTGAACCTTCATTTATGTGGAGAAAGAGGACCAGCAGGGGGATATTATAAGCTGATTCACCCGTTATATATACATTTTAATCTACAAAATTTACAAACCTTGTAACAATATAATGTGCTTCTTCTAAGGAGTCGCTCCAAGGTGGTGGAGCATTAGAGTCGGACCTCATCTCCATACCCGCCTCCATATCATGAGAATTGGATCTCATCAGTCTTACTCTCTCTGTATCATTTGCCTGTTATAAATTGAGTACTCAGAATATTGTTTGATATGCTTCAATAGTTTAAGAAAATAAATTAAACGATATTGTCCTAAAAACTATTTCACAGTAAAACCTATTTCATTTATATTTTTTAACAATATGTTTAAAAATATATAAATTATCTAAATGATGTGGCATTTAGAAACGACGTAAGATATCTTTAAATTGTGTAGTACTTCAAAAAGGGTATGAAATTTAAAAATTGGAAGCTACAACAGCCTCTAGAACATTATGTACGAAATTACAGTCGTAAAACCAAATCAATAATTGTAAGCCTACCTGTTCGGAAAAAATATGTCTACTGTGTATAGCATTGTTGCGCATCAACACAAACACCTCCGTTAAGCTTCGTGATACCATTTTGCCGAATTATTTAAACAAAAAACAATATTATTCGAACTTTATTTTGATTATCCCTAATACGAGAGTACCTAACATTTTGATTATCGGTTGACATTGACGTTTACAATCACACCAAGATTCGGATTATCGCAAATAATCGGTATTCAGTTATATTAATCTTGCCATCAACTATGAGAAAACGTAAATTATAATCAAATGACGCCGCGTTGGCGCAACGGTTACAACCATGGATTGTACCTGTTGCGCTGGCAGTTGCGGGCTCGATCCCAGCACATGACAAACATTTGTATTGGCCATACAGGTGTTTGCCGTGGTCTAGGTGTTTGTGCAGTTCTTGTAGGTCTCCCCACCGTGCCTCGGAGAGCACGTTAAGCCGTCGGTCCCGGTTGTTATCATGTACACCTGATAGCGATCGTTACTCATAGTAGGGAATATATCCGTCAACCCGATTTGGAGCAGCGTGGTGGATTAAGCTCTGATCCATCTTCTACATGGGGAAAGAGGCCTATGCCCAGTAGTGGGATATTACAGGCTGAAGCGTAATCAAATTAAAATAATTTGCAGTATGTAGTTTAATTATTAAAAATGTAATTGTTTTTATGATCGCACAATCATCAATCGAACAAACAATAATTAATAAAAATTAATTATGAGCGACACCTGGAGACCGAACTTCAATATGTCAAGCAAGTACTGCGAGACAACAAGCTTCGGGTACCGCGTCCTCATCGCAGTGAACGTGTGAAACCAGCCACCGTCGAACGAGTACCTGCTGTGCTACCTTTTATGAAAGGGGTCACTGACAAGATTGGCTTCATCTTAAAGCGAGCTTCTATAAAAACTTTTTTCAAGCCGCCAAAAACGATAAGTCAATTTTTACCATCTGTCAAGTGTACCCTTACAAGATGCAGGAGTATACAAGCTTGATTGTGACTGTGGTCTCTCTTATATAGGACAAACAAAGCGATCGATCAAAACTCGCGTTAAGGAACATATAGCTGACTTAAAACATCGTCGCTATACTAAGTCCGCAATCTGTGAACACAGTCTAGACACAGCTAGCCATTATATTAGATTCGATAAACCACAGATCCTCGCAAAAGAACACCGATTCCAACCAAGGATGTTCCGTGAGGCTGTTGAAATTAAAAAACATCCAAATTTCAATAGAGAAGATGGCTGGCAATTACCACCTGCTTGGGACCCCATTATTAATATAATTAAATCAAAAACCAAGCATAATTCACCACAGATTAAAGACTCAATTAGCACATTCTGCTTCTGCGTAGATAGGACTATATAAGATATTGATGTATGTCGGGTAGTTTCGAATAACTTTGTAACGTTGGGACGTCTGACACCTCAGTCCTCCCGTGATTGCCGTGACCATGGAGAATATGCTCCATGGCCGTGACCATGGTTGCTGTAAAGTATCCGAAACGTCGGGAATCAAAAGATAATAATAAACCGCGATAAAATCCGAAAAAAGTTGTTTCATTAAAAAATTAATTAATTTAACCGACAAAAATAAATATATATATAGTTAGTTAGCGGGGCCAATTTAAGGAAGGACATTTACTTAATTAATTATAAATAAATAAAAGACGAACAAACAGTTTTTACATTCGAACAATAACGAACAAACTACGAATAAATATTAGAAATATAATTGTGTTTGCAGGCAAACGAAAAAACACCGACATCAATTATATTGACGAGTAATACAACGTAGGTAGACGAAAAAATATTCAAGTAAATACGCATTATCAGAGGTTACTCCAAAAGTTGTAATCAGATCTCGATGAAATTTAAATGTGACCACATGATAAACATCGCCTTTGATTAAATTAAAAATCATCAAAATCGGTACACCCAGTAAAAAGTTATGCGGATTTTTGAGTTTCCTTCAATTTCTGTCCTGGTTTCCGTATTATGATACTACACCAGAAATATCTCCTATTCAACAAAAAAAGATTTATCAAAATCGGTTCATAAACGACGAAGTTATCTCCGAACATACATAATATACATACAGTGGAATTGAGTAACCTCTTCCTTTTTTGAAGTCGGTAAAAAAATACAAAAATCATAAAAAGTGGGGCCAAATTCAATGAGACCATTAGCCTTTTGGTATTATAGTAAACCATGGTCTTATATACAAGTCTTGTAACGGATCCCAATTTCAATGGTGAGAGATTTGATGACGTTTCATTGTAATTGGTTATATTCAGTGACGTATCATTGTAATTGGTTATATTTTAAAATATAAATGCGTTACGTGATAGAAAAAGATATGGAAAGCTATTCTGTCTTCGTTGCTCAGCACACTCATCTATTGTCACGCCTCCGGCGGCCATAAATTGTAAAGAAAAGCGCAAACATTAAACCGACGCACATCACTTTCTTTAAATATTTATTCTACTCCATGCACACCACTATTGTTGACTGTTGTTGCAAGACCTGTATAGAAGACCGTGTAATAAACAACTCTTTGATACAGATAAACAGAAAAACCTACACTACAGTACAGCTAGGCAATTCTCTAAGCGACGTGTTGTGGCTGTACTCGTCGCTGTGATCACGGATGTCACAGCCGTCGCATCGTTCGCTGAGTTCAAGGCGTTATTTTTCGTATTCTCTAAGCTCTGTTATCTCGCCGACGATCTCTCGGCTGCGTGAGCGCACGGCTGTTCGCAAGGCTGTTTTTGAGGGATGGGCGGAGCCGTATCTGCACTATCGATATATTTTTGTCTCGTAAATATTGACTATTTCTTTGTGATAACAATTATGTTATAAGCATTTTTGAATACACAGTTGTATTTATGAATCATTTGAGTATATTTGCTTAAAAATAATAGTAAATTGCCGACAAACAGGTAAAAATGTTTCTAGTAAATGTGGTCTTTGCATATTAAATTGACACTTAATAAAAAAGTTAGCTCTACGTCAAATCGAAAAATGACACTTATTAAAATCGACGTCAAATCTAAAATAGAGTTGAGTAAACAAAAACAAACAAAACATGTGAAACACATTAAACTTAGTCATAAGAAATAAAATAAAATAAAATCGAATGTTAGAAAGTCAAGTGCCACACTTGTATACACTTTAAATTGGATATGGGGCCGATTCGAGCGACCCACGAAAACCACTTAAAATATTTTGTGAAACTTGGGAACATGTGCATTAATAATGTGTTCAGTCAATCAGTATTGCCTAAACAAAACGTTATACTGTTGTGCCAACTTGTTGTGCATCGCATAGTAAACATAAAAAATCTAAATTGAACAAGTAAGTATTACATTACTATCACATATTATGTTTCTCGTACGACGTACCAGTATTTTTTTCTAATGTAAGTTGGTTTACAATCTAAACACTTGCTTGCAGTGGCTCGTAACGCTGGACCGTCCTCAGTACAATTGGAGAAATTGATTGAATTCATGGAAGTGAGATCAGACCTTGCCACTGGACATGCCCGTACAGCGAATGCTAGGACCCGTATGCAAAATGGCTGGACCGAAATAGCTACGGTGTTAAACAGTGTTGGCAACGGGTGCATAAAAGAGTGGAAGCAGTGGGCTAAGGTATGTAACTAATTAATAGTAGTGTTAGTACAAATATATGCATAATGTTTAAGTTTGTTTAGATGTGTAAATGTCAACTTTCTATGTGATTATCTTTTTTGTTTATAGTACTGGAAAGATAAAAAAGCTGCCACAAAAAGGAAGGCAAATATTGCACAGACTGCTATGCAGAGGACAGGTGGTGGGGTCGATGTAGACGTGGTGGAGCTGTCAGATCTGGAGAAAAGAATTCTGACCATTTCTGGTGGTCTGAGTTTTGCTACTGGTGATAGGAATTTAGCAATCAATCCATTTCATGTATGTATATAAGACATGTCTTGATAAACAAAATTTAAGCTTTTACAACAACAGCTTCCATAGTTTATTAATCATAAAAATTTATTGTCAGAATTAATTTGATTTTTATTTTTTGTTTGTAGGAACAAGGAAATGCTGTTCAGCCCCCTCTAGGCACTGAAACTAGCGGTCACTCAGAAAGCATCTTGCGGCAGTTTCATGTGAGAGTAATATTTTTATTTAATTTAAATTAATATCATAAAATTAATATAATATTTATAAAATTAATAATCTAAAATACTAGCAGTGTCTTAAATTATGTTTTTAGAAAATTCCTGATCCACCAGGAATAGTAGGAATAGTATCCATCAGTAATTACCAAAATTTTTACACTTGTAGAAGGTCCTGAATTACTTTAAAAAAAACTTATCACTTCCTCTTATGTAAAATATAAGTCAATAATAATTTTAGATATTTAATTGTCTACTCAATGTATTCGGGTATTAAAAACTGGGTACTTCGGTATTAAAAACTATTGATTAATTTTTAGGACGAAACTGTAGTTGTTGTTGTCGGAGACACAGTAGCAGAAAATCTACAGACACCAACGATTTCTACTCCACCAGATGAGTCTGAAGGTGTACGGATACAGGATGAAGTTGAAATGGTAAATTTATACATGTTTATTAGGCAGAGATTTATAATTATATTTAATATTATATTAATCTATAAATTTAGACAATATTCAACAGTTTTTTCTTATTTATTTATAGGTATCCCCCTCTGAAAGAGACAGAAATGTTGAAGAGGCAGGGGAAATGCCATCAATACCAAGCGATAGTGTCGGTGGCGCGCGAAGGCGCATTTGTTTCGATTCCCCCAGTCAGCGCAGGGGCTCATCCGTGCCTACACCGACGCAAAGACCCACTTCTAGCTCGCAACAACGCCGCCGCACAGCAATGACGTCACCTCGCGGAGACGCGAGGACGCGAGGATCTGCGGGACGCCGACGTCTTCTGCGACGGTCTCCCCCGTCACAGCGTCGCTCCGAGATGGCAAGCCTTATCCAAAGGTTTATAGCCATCGAAGAGCAACGTGTTGAGGCAGAGCTTACCTCAGCTCGGTCTCAGGAGGCCTTAGCACGGGCGCGGGAAGCCGATGCACAAGGTCCCATCATAATGGCGGCAGCAATAGATCGCCTCGGTGACATTATACGCGACGTCACACAGCAATCACTTAAAGCAATTCTACATTTTAGAGCTCCTGATACCTAGCTCTAACACGTAGAATTAAATTTAAGTGATTTTTGTTTTTTTTTTTGTTAGTTAATAATACAATTTTATTTTCATATTATTTTTATTTCATTATTTTGATAAAAAAATAATAATAATAGCTATGATTTAATTTTGTACTCTAATATTACAATGTTAAAATTAAATAATTATAAGTAATAATATTTAAATAATAATATATATATAATAAGTAAAGCAGGTTACACTTTTATTTAATGCCTCCCACGCCATAAAATATTTATAAGTTGCTGGCGGGAAGCCCGACCACGTTCTAGGGCGCCTAGAGATTCCGGCTCTATGTGATGACCCTCGCTTTGTAGCACTTCATTTGCGCGAATTTCTTCTTCTTGCAAATTATGTGGCAACTCTAATACTGGTAATCCAGCGCGATTACAAATATTGTGCAAGATACAGCAAGCAATAATGATTTTAGACACCATTTCTGGATCATAGTGTAAAACTCTATGAACCAGAAGACATCTAAATCTGCCCTTTAAAATTCCGATTGTCCTTTCAACACTATTCCTTGCTGTACTATGCAGTGTATTGTAATGCTCCTCTGGAGAACCAGGCTCAGGATTGGCACATGGGGTCATCAAGTAGGATCTCTGCCCATAAGCAGAATCACCTGTGAACAATTAATATTATATTAAATAAATTACCAACTGCCTTTCCACTATTCAATGTCAACTGTAAACAATGTTATTTTTTTCATACCTAACAAATATGCTGTCTCTCCCGCATTGTTTAGTTGCTCCAGGTGATGCTGTATGACAGAATTATTAAAAATGAAGCTGTCGTGTGTAGCCCCTCCAAATGTAGCATCCACATGTAATATGTTTAGATCACAGTCATTTATCTGCAATGCAAACATCATTATATAGTTAATACTAATATTCATTTTTAAACATTAATATATATTATAATATTTATTATTTCTAAATTATGAAATGATCAATACTAGTCTCTATACATAATTATAATATAATATAATCTCTATTCTCATAAGCACAGACCAAACGGAATAATCCATTTAAAAAAAAAAAACAGTCGAATTGAGAACCTCCTCCTTTTTTGGAAGTCGGTTAAAAATCAGTTTTCAAGATAAATTAAATATTTTTATTTATAGGTAATGTATTTTTATCTTTTAATAAACCAATGGGTGTTTATATTCTATAGTACAACACTCACAATTAAAACATTTCTAGCATGGTAACCTTTTCTGCAGTAATATCTTTCTTCTTGTGTTTTGGGACGAATCATGGCCACCAAAGTACCATCAACACATCCAATCACACCAGGAATTTTAAATTTCTCAAAAAATCTGCAACAAAAGATAAAGGTCAAACAGAAGTGTCGACAAAGGGGACTTAAATATATTTACTTTAAGTACCTTTGTTTCAGAGTTTCTCTTTCATTACGATTTTGTGGAAATCTTATATACTTTTTAATTATGTCAGGATGATTTAGTGCATTGACAATTGTATTAATAGCTCGGCTGGCAGATGGTTGTGATACATAATTAAAAAATGATTTTCCAACTACATTCTGGTAGCTTCCAGTGGCCAAAAAAGATAGGGTGCATAGAATCTGGAAGAAATAAGATTATTGTCATTTCATATAGTCGTAGATAATAATAGATTAGTAATAGAAAAACAAGGTTTCACTATAAATTATCAATGTTATATAAATACATAGTAATATTTTATATGTATATTACTATACTAATATATAACTATTCGCTTAACTATTGTTATTGGATAACTCTCAATATAATTATGTACATACTTACACTGAGGCTTCTACATAAACCCAGTGTGAACTAGATGTATATTGTAACACAAAAAATAAATAGTAGATACTGCACTGCTTTGTATATTAAACTACAAAGATCAATTAATAAGTAGACAAATAAGGTAGTTCCGGTAGTATCACCTTAGTGTGATGACTGAGCCCACCACGCCGTACTTGTTGGGGCAAAAAAGGCATGAGATCGTCTTCCAATATTTCTATAAGATCCCTGGTGAGCCTGTAGTTGCGTATGTAATCTCTGTCTGATGATATTTTATAAAGATTGCGTATACTGCGACTTTGACGTCTTTTGTGTAAATCGTCTAGCCTTTTAGCTTCTTCTAGAAGGTACAACATACACAATACTCTTGCGGCCCTGTTATCACAAAAAAAAATAAGTATAAGTATGTACCTATATTTTTTTAAATTACTGCTTCATGTGTTCTGAGTTCTAAATAGATTTAAAAGAAACATATTATGTAGCTACTAAATACTTACATTTTTATAGAGTAATCCAACTTAAAATATCACTAAAACAAACTAAACACAATATAAATGGACTGAAAATCCTTGGCTACAGCCACGAAATAGTAGCTTTTCGTTTGACACTAAAAGTTGTAAGCGTACGCCGAGGCTGCGGTTGAAATTTGTGGCTGTTTTGCTTGGAGAATACCGATTTCATATTAAGAACATACAAAATTATAAATATTTGTTTTCAAATCACGCCGTCTACAGCCATGCGGCGCTAGTGTCGAACAGCGTAGAAATTAATCTTAGGGAATACCCTTATAGCCCTCGTCGCTGTAACAGCGGCTGTCATCTAGGCTGTAACGATATTTACGCTTAGAGAATTGCACAGCAGGCTCTGTGGGTTTGTATTTGTAGTTTGTAAATTAATGCATGACAGAAAAAAAAAGCGCGGGAACTTTGAAGTGAAAAGGCGGTCTTTTTTTTCAAAAATATTTTATTAATTTTATAATTCATTCACTGGAGTTTTTTATAAATAAATACTTATAAATTAATCAAGAGATGGGGAGAAGTAAGAAAAGGAAAAAGAAGGAGGAAGGTAACGCTGAGGACGACTCGTTGAGCTCCGACTCCGAGTCCATAAAATCTGTTGAGCTAACAGACGCCGAAAGGTATGCCCCGTTTCGGGTAGCCGATTACGTGCGGCACTACCCTGAGAACGGGGGTAATTTTGACTATATTGTATTCCTGGAGAGTACAGAGGCTGACAAGCCAATCGGAACAAGAGACATGATGACACTCGCTAATAGCATAAAAAAATATAATAAAGGCGTGAAACAACTAAAACGCATTAATAAAAGTAAAGTTGGAGTTATCTTTGATAGACCTGCTTTTGCTAACGCGGTCTTAGGCAACAAAAAATATCTTGATGGGTACAAACTTAAAGCTTCCCTTCCGGCTGCCGCTACAGAGGTCACTGGGTTAATTTCTCATGTGCCTATAGAATTATCCAATAAAGAAATATATTCAGCTCTAACTAGCACGAAAAATATTATATCTATACGTAGATTTATGCGACGTGTAAGAGAAAATGGAGAAATAAAATTAATCCCCACAAAAACAATTTCTATAACCTTTTCCTGTCCCAATTTACCAGATAGTGTGGACCTCAACAGCTGGCGGTTCGAAGTACGGCAGTACATCCCGCCAGTAAAGCAGTGTCTAAAGTGTTTAAGATATGGTCATATTGCAAAATTCTGTAAAAATTCACAAAGATGCAGCATTTGTGGCGAAGGTCACAATTTTAAAGATTGTCAGACTCCTTATACTGCAGCCAGTTGCTGTCACTGCTCTGGCAATCACATTGCCATATCCCCTGCATGCCCTGTTAAAAAAGAAAAAATCCAGCTTAACAGAGATAAATTTCAGAAAAAAAGCTTTGTTGATGTTTTAAACAGCTCTCACTTTCCATCATTAAACAAAACTGATCAGTTCTTATCTCTTTTAAATTCCGAAATAATACTCAAATCTATTACAGAAGCTTTAGTAAAACTTATAACACTAAACAAAAATAATGAAATACCTATCTCTTCCCAAAATATTAAAAATGTCCTGCAAGATACATTAAAAAAGGTTACTAATAAATAATTTGTACTTTATGGATACTTTAAATATTGTGCAATGGAATGCTCAGAGTATTCTACACAATCAACATATTTTTAATTATTTCCTTTTGGACAAAAATATTCACATTGCGTTAATTTGTGAGACTTGGTTAAAGCCTTGTCAAAAATTTAAGATACGTCATTACAATGTAATTCGTCTTGATTCAGGAAACACCCACAATGGCGTAGCCATATTAATACATAGCTCTATTTCTTATTCTAAAATTGATACTTTTTATGATGACTCCATTCAAAATGTTGTTGTTCGTATAAAATACTCTAGCAACAAAGAACTTACTATCATAAGCTTTTACAGTCCAACTAATTGCAATCCTGCTTTTTCTAAATCTAAACTAGACAGGTTAATTAAAAGTTTACCAGAACCAATCTTCCTAGCAGGAGATTTTAATGGCCTAAACTCAGCCTGGGGCTGTTCTACTTCTAATTGTCGAGGCAAAGACATTTTAGAGTCTATCAATAACAATAATTTGGTTATACTTAATGACGGAAGTATGACCACTGTTGGTTCGCACATATGGAGACAGAATGCTCTTGACTTAACCATAGTATCACCTTCATTGGCTCTAGAGTGTGACTGGTCAGTACATGACGATCCCTTAGGCAGCTACCACTTTCCTGTAATCACAAAAATTTTACTTAATAACAATCATTACAATGCCACTCCTATTCCCAATAGTAGCTCACTACCCTGCTTCCCTAACCTGAACAACGTTGATTGGAACATTTATAATTTAAATGTCCAACTATTGCTCACTGAATTTTCTCTTGATACACAAGACCCCCTTCATAACTACACAAAATTTACAGATATTTTACACTCAGCACTGTGGAAATCATCTTCTATTTCTAAGCACTCTTTGGTTAATACAGCTTTATCTTCATGCTCTCCTTCTAACTTAAATAAAAAAAAAAAACTTCTTCCTTGGTGGAATTTCAATTGCACCAAAGCCGTATTAAATAGCAAAAACGCTTATTTGACTTTTAAATCTGATCCCACTGAGGCTAATTACATTAATTTTAAAAGACTACAAGCCACCAAAAAATATATTATCAGAAATGAGAGAAGAAACAGTTGGATAAAACTTTGTGAACAATTTAACAGATCGACTCCTATATCAGTCATTTGGACGTATATGCGAAAATTTAACAAAAGCTATTCTCCACCTTCCCATAACAACTCTGACTATTCTTGGATCTTTGATTTTCTCAAAAAATATACTCCAGATACTGTAGAGCCAGCCTTTAATCTTAATTCTTTCTGCCATATTCTTCCTAATCAAAATTTTATTATAAAATCTTTTACCATTGTCGAATTAAATTCTGCTATTTCATCCAGAAAAGACTCTACACCTGGCCTTGACTACATTTCATATAAAATGCTTAAACACCTGTCTTCTCAATCTAAACTAATTTTATTAAATATCCTGAATCTTCTTTGGGAGCATAATCTTATTCCTATGGATTGGAAGGTTGATTGTTTAGTACCTATCTTAAAACCCAACAAGGACAAGTTTAACTTTGATTCATATAGACCTATAGCATTGACTTCTTGCATGGGAAAAATATTTGAACAACTCTTAAAACAAAGATTGGAACATTTCATAGAGTCTAATCATATTTTACCTTCTAATCAGTTTGGTTTTAGAAGAGGCAGGTCTTCAAGGGAGAGCATTGCTCACTTACATCTTGATATTTATAATGCTATACAATCAAAGCAAGCTCTCGCTGGAGTTTTCTTCGATGTAGTTGGAGCCTTTAATAATGTTAACCATCATATTCTATCCACGGAATTAGCTGCGATTGGTTTACCTGTAAAAGTTATAAAATGGATTTTTAATTTTTTGCACAGCAGGAAGGTATTTGTTAAGTATAATAATAGACTTATTGGTCCAAGGCTTTCTCATAAAGGTACATGTCAAGGTAGCATTTTGAGTCCATTGATTTTCACACTTTATATACATAGATTAAACTTAATTCTAGGCTCTCATATATACAATTTACAGTTTGCTGATGATTTGGTAGTCTATTGTTCTAGTAATAATATAACTACCCTAAATCTTAAGTTAAACGAAGCTTTAGTTAAATTAAATTCTTATTTTAATTATCTTGCATTGGACATTAGCTTTGAAAAGTCTAAAGTCATAGTTTTTAATAAAGTAGGGTCTGAAAGAATTAAAATAAACTATAATAATATATCTCTTCTTATCACAAATGAAGTTAAATTTTTAGGTGTTATATTCATGAATAACTTATCATGGAACAAATATGTAGACCACATAGTTGATAGAGCTCTTAAGGCTCTTAATATTTTAAAGTCTCTTGCAAAAACATATTGGGGTTCTGATCCAAAAATCCTTCTTACCCTATATAAATCTCTTGTACGCAGTCATTTTGAATATGGATTTCTATGTTTTTCTGCTAATGACAAGTTGGTTAACAAATTAAATATTATTCAAAATCACAGCCTGAGACTTATCACTGGCGCCATGAAAACAACCCCAATTAATTCGTTACAGGTCGAGTGCAACATTTCCCCTTTACACCTTAGATTTAAATATTTGAAATACTGTTTTTTGCTAAAACTGTTTTCCATTAGTAATCATCCTCTAATTAAAAAGCTTAATTACTTACATAGTAAATATCCTGTAAATGCTCCATTAACTTCTAATAACCCATTTATTCTCTTCGAATATTCATTCATGTTAAATCTAAATAACCAACACAAAATACACAGTTCTAGCAATTGGATGTGTTACGAAAAGGAGTTTGACTGTCTTATTAATCAAATCGATATTATTATTGACCATAAGCTAAAAGAGCGCCAGGAAGTTTACAACCTCATAGCACAATACTCTGATAAGTTCAAACAAGTTTACACAGATGGATCAAAAAATGATATAAATGTTTCCATGGCCTATTATGTACCTCATCTGAAGTTTGGCCAAGGCGTCAGATTGAAAAAGGAGATATCAATATTTACAGCTGAAGCTCTAGCAATTACTGCTGCCCTAGAATTCATTAAAAAACAAACTAATCAATATTGGCTGATCATTACTGACAGTATGAGCGTTCTAAAGGCTTTAGATAATTATCAATTCAGTGCTAATACAAACTTCATCATTTTAGAAATAAGACATCTCCTTTATCAACTATCCAGAAGAAACTACAACATCAAATTATTGTGGACACCTTCACATATAGGAGTAAGGGGAAATGAACATGTGGACTTTCTGGCACGTTCAATTGTTGACAGTGACAGCGGCAGCCCTGTTGATGAGAATGTTGCCGTACCATACACTGATCTATTAGTTGCTATTAAATCAAAAATCCTATCTGATTGGCGTGATCTTTGGCGACAAACCTTGTTAAGAAAAGGATCTTGGTATGCTCAGATAAATCAAGATATTGGAAAAAGTCCTTGGTTTACTAAATCGCATCAACATAGAAGCAGAAAATATTATACAATACTATGCCGCTTGAGATTTGGACATTGCAGATTTAATGCACATTTGAATCGTATGCGTATCATCTCATCGCCCGTTTGCCCACATTGCACCAACAACTCTACACAGTCTTTAGATCACATATTTTTTGAATGCTCCGCTTTTAATCTGGAACGCCTCTTATTTATAGCCAACTTGTTATCAACTTCTGGACCAAAAAATGTCCCGCGCAATACACAAGATTTATTGACTAATTTGGATAACTATACTAGTATATTTGAATTTATTTGCAATACTATCAATGATATTTGAAACAGGATCAGGACCTTCATTCATCGGATGTGAAATTTTATTTTGATATTTCAGGCTTCGGCCTATTACAGACTTGGTTTCGACCTCGCCTATCACTTATAGACAAAGAAGAGTAGACGAAAATATGAAATTTCAGACTTGGTTTCGGCCTTACTCTACCAGTCATCGAATCAGAAGAACAATAAAGTTACTTCAGACTTGGCTCCGGCCTTTTGATATATCAGAACGAAACTTACAAATTCAGACTAGGCTGTATGGATTATAGTCCTTTGCCTTTCCCTATTGGGGATAAATTTTAAAACAACAACAACAACTACACTACAGTACAGGTTATGTTTATGATATTACCTGAAATTATAAAAACAGAAACTTTACAAAATACCCTATACTTATACATATTATCTAAGGATTTGAAACAAAGTAACAAATTTATTAGTTTCTTATTTCATCTATTTTGTTAAGCTTTCAAAAAGACTTAGAAATGAGTGTACCGGCTCAGGATCCTGGTTCTGAACAGTTCCAACAGTTTCCTTCTAATAGAATCATTGTGATCCATCCTGGCTCACTTTTTATTAGAATAGGTAGAGCTTCAGATCTTTTACCAGTTAAACAACTCCATTGCATCGCTAGGAAACGGCGCCCAGGAGGTAAAATATATCGCGATCCTTTTGTACCTCCAAGTGTACCCAAAACGAAAGAACTTATTGAAGAATTAGAAGAATGTAGGCTACAAATATCACACACGCTTCAGTCTTGTATGCAGTCTAACGGCGCTAGACGATACGCGACACCACCTCAACAAATCGCGGCGTTTAATCGCAGATCCTTACCAGAAACTGTGAACGATGGTGAACCCTGGCCTCAAGTACAGTGTGAGATCGTTGTTGGTGACTTAGTACTCGACATTGATCCAGAATTGCCTTATAACATACATTTTCCATTCCGAAGAGGTGATTTCAATCTTCATTCTGAAGTAGGTGGTTCTATTTCCTCTGTTTTAAACGACTTGTATTCTATTTGGAGTTCTATAATAGAGTACAAGTTGGGTATACCTCTGATTGAACTAATAAAGTATCGGTGTGTTTTGCTAATACCAGATATTTACTCAAGAAGTCATTTAAAGTACCTCACTACATTATTGCTTAAAGATTTAGGGTTTGGACACTGTTTTCTCCTTCAAGAGAGTGTTGGCGCGACTTTTGGCGCCGGTATAGGCTCAGCGTGTGTTGTAGATATTGGCGACCAAAAGACAGCCATTTCTTGTGTTGAAGATGGTATTTCCCACAAAACAACAAGATTAAGAATGGATTACGGAACTGGTGATGTCTGTCAAGCTTTATCTTGGATGTTTCATAAAAGTGCTTTTCCATATAAAGATTGGAATGAGAATGTACCAAGAGACGTTATCCTCATGCGTAATCTCTATGAAGAATTTTGCCATGTAAATCTCGATGTGTGTGGACCACAGGAAAAGACATTTCTAGTTGATCATCCTGGTGATGTAGTTAATAAATACACATTACAAGTTGGTGATGAATGTATCATATCACCCCTATCATTATTCTACACAGATTTACTGAAAATAACTGGTCCAAAAACAACCAAAATACAAAATAGACAGCCAAGCGACGCAGAGGATCCTTTTGATGCAGAATTCTTGAGAGAAACTGGTAGAAAGCGTGAATCAGCAGATCCCATAGCCAACGAAAGCCAACAATTAGAAGCAATAAATGACAATCAGCCTACTACAAATCCAGATGATGATATAGTTGTGGATACATTAGAGGGCACTCCGGCTGACATATCAATGGCTCCAGGGCAAGTGCTTAGCTTAGACGCAGCAATATTACAAAGCATAGACCGTTGCCCCAACGAAGAGTTAAAACGAAAGATGTACAGTAGTATTTTAGTCGTCGGAGGTGGAGTCAAAGTTCATGGCCTAAATCTATGGCTGCAAAATCGATTAGCACTCCAAATCCCATATACATACAAGACTGAACAATTAGAAATAGTGACATCACCGAAGGATATAGATCCGGCAAGCACTGTTTGGAAAGGTGCAGCGGTTATGTCGTGTTTGGAATCAGCAATAGAGTTATGGATAAATCAAACCGAATGGAACAGATACGGGTTAAAAGTATTAAGAGAGCGTGCTCCTTTCATATGGTAGCATTTAAAACTTGATGTTAGTTTTTCATGTAAAAATATTGTCCATACTGTTAGTTTGAGTCTTAATATTGCATTAATTTGATCTGAGCTGACTATAGTATAAAAGATATACTAGAAATGTGTCATTATTATTATTATTATAAGAAATCAAATCAAAAACAACAAATAGAACAAAGAAATTGATTGTCTCATCATTATTATTATTATTATAAGTAATCAATCAAGAACAACAAATAGAACAAGGAAATTGATTGTGTCATCATTATTATTATTATAAGTAATCAATCAAGAACAACAAATATAACAAGGAAATTGATGAAATATATTATAATTTTAATGAAAAAATAAATAAAACACCATTTTCCGTTTTAATAAAAATATATTTAAAATACTGTTGAGGTTTTCTTGGACTTAGCCTAATTATTCAAAATCGATAAAAATATAAAATGTACATGCAAAATAAATAAACACTTCACACTCAATGAACCCCGGTAAGATTTTCTCCTGTTTCAAGGGTTCGGAAAACACAATACACAAGTACAAACTCCCAGACCACGACAAAAATCTATATGGCAATTATAAATATCTATCGTGAGCAGGGATCGAACCCGCGATCGCCAGCGCAACAGCCAGTGCTGTGACCGCTGCACCAACGCGTCGTCTAACAAAAATGATACCTATTTTATTAATATTGTTGTTTCCATGGGCTGTTAAATTGATAAAAGTTAGCAAATACTGAAGTGGAACTATCCATTCTTCATAAATTACATCATAATTTCAGTATTAAAATAATATATACCAAGATTTTACATTACAAAAAAACCAAAATCAGAATTGTCTGGATGTGAAATTTTAAAATACAGAAAAATGCCCTAAATTTGACGATATATTAAAAACGCTTGAACCTGTCAAGCCTTAGAGTGTTAAAAAAAACTGTTTCACTTTCCACATCCCATGGATTTCTGATAAGTGTAAATACAGTGTACAGTAAATTAAACCAGGAAAATGTTAAGAACATTTAGAAACTGTAATACAATGATAATGAAATTATTTGTAATACATTAATCATTCTCAGAACACACATTTTGTAAAAATCTTCTAAAAGATATATTCCTAAGCATATATATATGTATATCAGTCTTTTGTTTACATTTTAGCTCCATATATCCACATTCATAATCAAAATATTTCTTATAACTTAACCTGTGAAGAACTACAATTATCTTCATATTTTGAATATTTAATATTTAAAAATACTGCATAAAAATATACTTATTACTAAGAAATTATTAAACACTAGCTGACCCGGCGAACTTCGTATCGCCTAACACAAACTTTATCGTATGGTATTAAAGTTCAAATTGATTTTTAAGTATTATCACAAATCTTTTGTATGGGAGTATAGAAACGTGTTGTTTTTAGACTTTTTCAGGAAGTTTAAAATTTTTTTTTTTTTTAGAATTTTTCTCTCCGTAAGAACCATCCTCGTACTTCAAGGAATATTTTAAAAAAAGAATTAGCGAAATCGGTCCACCCGTTCTCGAGTTTTGCGCTTAGCAACACATTTTGCGATTCATTTTTATATTATAGAAGATAGATTATTGAAGTGAAACTTTAGATTTGTGATTTGGAACTCGATGAAACGAAAATACGTCACGATAAAGAAACAAACACAAATGCATTAGAGAGAATGAGATAGAATACATTACACAGTATTTTATGTTCTCGGTGAAACATTTCTCTCAAAGCTTACATTTCAGATGTTTCACTTCGTTGTGTGAATTGTACACTTTTTTTACTTAATGAAATATATTTTGACTACAATAAACACACTACTATTGGTAAAAAATGTAAAAATGATGAAAAAATTCTAAAAATATTTATCACATAGTAAAAAAAAGAATATTATGTACATTCAAGTTTTAAGTATTCATTGTGCGTTCATTACTTTTTACTTTCATTTATATTACTATGGCAGTATTTTTGGCATATCACTGAAAAGACGTGAAATAGATTCATATAAAAGATTTTGTAATATCACAAGTTTTTTTCTTCTATTTTCACATTTATTTTTTTTACATATTTTCCTAATCTTACACTTATTAGTCAATAATGAGACCATATATAATTTCTTAAGTATTAAAAATAAAGACACGATAAGCCGTACTGCAGGTAAATATACGGCTAGGTAACTAATAGAAGACCATAAAAAATATTTTGGTAACTAAAATCTAGCTTGTAGTCAATATGATTGATATAAATTGATTATATTTTAAATTCTATTGTATAAGTTATATGTAAGTTGAACGCTTAAAGGGCTAGACTGACGGACGGATTTATTTTTGGTGATTGGGTCCTTAGACGGTTCGAATTCAGAATTAAATACTGTCTTCAGACACAGATAGTTTTGTACAATTTTATATAGCTATGGTAGTAACCATTAAAATAAGATTGAAACTTATATTTTAAAGTACACGAATTCTAGTGATATCACAAATATTTACTATAGCTAAATTATTATTAGCTAACATCAACGACCTCAACTTGAGCGTTGTACGTCACACCTAAACCATTTCCACTCGTCTTCGGATGTAAGAAAGCATAATATAAAATCATAAATATAATCCCTAGTACGAACGGCACAACACTAAGTACTAATACTGGATAAAAGTATATCGCTGACCGAGTCACATCGTCTGAGTAAATAAACCATAATGTTGCACAGGTTACGTTCTGTAAGAAACATATGGTGTAGTAAACTGTGTAACGGTACCTGGTTTTGCTTTCGTTGGGTAATATGTATGTGAAGAGGTATACCGATCCTAATGTCAAGGAGAACGCAACTTCAAATAATATATTTTGGGAACAGAATGGAGATTTGTCGTACAATTGCAGCCATATGGACATTGTGACGATGTGGAGGATGCAGGCAAGGACCGTCCATTGAGGGTACAGGTGAGCGATGAGTGATATAGATATCACTCTGCTTACTGAAAAAAAAAGAATACATATTTAATGACGTACTTAATTATTTATATATATATATACTTTATTATGATTAAATGTATATAAATAAATAAAATTGGAGTGTGTTTGTAATATTAAAATAATTGTATTTGCTCGCAAACGAAAACAACTGACTTCAATTACATCGACAAGTAATACAACGTAGGTAGACGAAAAAATAGTTAAGTAAATACGCGTTATCAGAGATTACTCAAAAAGTTGTAATCAGATCTCGATGAAATTTAAATTTGACCACATGATAAACATCAGCTTTTGATTAAATTAAAAATCATCAAAATCGGTACACCCAGTAAAAAGTTATGTGGTATAATACAACGTAGGTCGACGAAAAATGCATGAAGTAAGAACGCATTATTAGATATAACTCGAAAAGTAGTTGTTAGAACTCAAATAAATTTTAATGGGACCAAATGACACGCACTACCTTTGGATTAAAAAAAAATTGACGAAATCGGTCCACCCAGTCAAAAGTTCTTCTCCTCCTTTTTTGGAAGTCGGTTAATAACCGCTCTTTACTAAATGCATATGACAATAATGTGTTCCTTTTACTCCATTTTACTCGTAAAGACAGTTAAGGAAAACCAACTAAAGAATGGTAAGTGAATAGTTTGAAAAAACTCCGAGCAGTAATTTACGGTAATCTTTCTTAGGAGTTAACTCCAGATGCATATCATAGCACACACACACACTTTTGTAATACTGTGAAACTTTTGTTAACAATTAATTGTCATCAATACAAGATAATATCAATGATAAAGTCTGGAGACCCATCACTGATGTAACTGTTAAGTCTCCCGCCGGTTTTATTATCATTTCAGCCTATTGTAGTCCACTGCTGGACATAGACCTCCACAGGTTCGCGCCAAAAATGCGTGAACTCATGTGTGTTGCCCATAGTCACCACGCTGGGCAGGCGGCTTGGTGACCGCAGTACTGGCTTTGTCGCATCGAAGACGCTGCTGCCCGTCTTCGGCCTGTGTGTTTCAAAGCCAGCGGTTAGATGATTATCCCGCCATCGGTCGGCTTCTTAAGTTCCAAAGTGGTAGTGGAACTGTGTTATCCCTTAGTCACCTCTTACGACACCCACGAGATGAGAGGGGGTGGCTATATTCTTTGGTGCCGTAGCCACACAGCCGGTTTTATCAACGGCATCCAAATTTTTGACGTCGCGTTGGCGCAGCGGTCACAGTACTGTCTGTTGCGCTGGCGGTCGCGGGTTCGATCCCCGCTCACGACAGATATTTGTATTGGCCATATAGATGTTTGTCGTGGTCTGGGCGGTTATGCTTTTGTATCGTGTGTTTCCGGACCCCCGACACAGTAGAAAATCCTACTGGGGGCCGTTGTGTGATTTCTTATTTTATTTAAAAAAGAAATTAAAAATCAGACAGTAGTTTTAGAAGTATCATTCGACATGCTTATATATTAATGTGTAAAGTCCATATATGTAAGCAATTACGGGAGACGAGGAAATGCCAGGCAGTCTGCAGGGCGGTTCCGGACCAAGTAACGTTGTTCTTATCTTCCTGGGTGAAGCGTATGGCTCGCTGGTAGGCGGCCAAGCACCAGCCCATGCCGACTATAGATGAGCATATTGATAGAGCTTGGTGAACTGGAAAGACATTATTTCAAATGTAATATATATAGTAATATAATATATGTATATCTTATAACATACACACACGATCATCTGTTTCTCCGGTACGCAACTTAATGCATGTGGTATATGTTATTATGGTATGGAATTTTGTTTCTAAAGTAGGTAGCTTTCATCAAATCAGCCTAATACAGTCCACTGCTGGAAATAGGCCTCTAAAAGTGAACTCATATGTGTTGTCCATAATCACCACATTGGGCAGGCAGGTTGGTGACCACAGACTGGCTTTGTCGCACCGAAGACGCTGCTGCCCGTCTTCGGCCTGTGTATTTCAAAGCCAGCAGTTGGATGGTTATCCCGCCATCGGTCGACTTTTTAAGTTCCAAGGTGGTAGTGGAACTGTGTGTTATCCCTTAGTCACCTCTTACGACACCCACGGGAAGAGATGGGGTGGTTATATTCTTACTGCCGTAACCACAGAGCATAAGTAACTTTATACCTTTTGAAGTAAAACTTCTTTATGTACGCTTCATTTGGGGAGTAAGCTGGTGATGCGTGACGAGAGCGTTACGAAAAGTGTGTTCGGGCGACGCGAACGGAAGTTAAGAGGCAGATTAAAGTTAGTGAATATAGAAAGAAAGAGGTACGTTTCGTAAGTTTTACTTCTGTCGTGTGGTCTAAAGCACAATCGTTTTTTGTACATTTTTTTAAATTAAAACTAACAGAGAATTATAGAAAAGGTCTGTGTATTTGTCAATCTACAATATGTGTAGCTGTAATTTAGTTATATATATTTTTTATTAGTACATGAATCTAATAATTGTGTTTGCTCACAAACGAAAAAAAACCGACTTCAATTTCATCGACGAGTAATACAACGTAGATCGACGAAATAATAGTCGAAATCGGTACACCCAGTAAAAAGTTATTGCGGATTTTCGAGAGTTTCCCTCGATTTCTCTGGGATCCCATCATCAGATCCTGGTTTTCTTATCATGCTGCTAAATTTGGGATATCTCCTTTCCAACAAAAAAAGAATTATCAAAATCGGTACATCCAGTAAAAAGTTATGCGGTATAATACAACGTAGGTCGACGAAAAAAGCGTCAAGTAAAAACGCATTATTAGATATAACTCGAAAAGTAGTTGTTAGATCTCAAATAAATTTAAATGGGACCAATTGACACAAAAAAAAATTGTCGAAATCGGTCCACACGGTCAAAAGTTCTGATGTAACATACATAAAAAAAAAATACATTCGAATTGAGAACCTCCTCCTTTTTTGGAAGTCGGTTGAAAAATACAGTCGAATTGAGAACCTCCTCCTTTTTTGGAAGTCGGTTAAAAAGTGTGGAAAATCTTACACACGTGTTGCGTGTGGTAAGTATCTGTCTGTCTGACTATATAAAAAAAAAATGTTTATAACACTTACTCGCTAAATGATCATACTGACGTAACAGGAGGCTCGTTTGAAGTACTTGCTGCGGGGCCGCTTCAAGGAAACACTCAAATATTCTCAGTAACGCAGCATCCGAGTCTTCCTTGAGCATCAGAGCGTAATACATGCGCTGTGATAGTGGATCCTTTCTTCTTTCCGCATATCTTGACTTTATTGCGTAGCTGAAAATTTATTAAAAATATTACGACAGCGAATTTTTGACGAATTATTCACATTACTGGCTGTAGTTCTAGAAGTCGCTGGCTCGATACTCCTTCATCGCAAGCATATGCAGGTGCAGGTCATACAGATGTTTGCCGTTTATGGAGAAGTCTGGCCTTTTCGCCGAGGCCAGCCTATCGCTGGAGGGATCCTGTTGCCTGCAGATCCGGGACCCTCCAATTAAACCGGCCGAAGGCTCCTGCAGGGGTTTGGTCGGTATTGCACCCCCAAGTGCTGAAGCCGACATACGGTCTAGGACTGCCCACCCTAAGTCCTGGATATCACCCCTAAAAGGGTTACCCTGCGATACCAAAAAAAGGATGTTTGCCGTGGCGATTGTGCTTGTGTATGTTGGATGTTTTCCGTTGAGTTTGAGACGTTTATTTATTACTAAAATACGCTATAGGCTTGGCTTTAGCGTAGGTGTTGATAAAATGAATAGGAATGATAAATAATAATCATAATAAATAAATATCTACACAATACCCACACGGTCGTCTGTTTCTAAAGTAAGCAACTTAATGCTTGTGTTATAGGCAACAGCTGACTGGTATATAGCTACATATTTTTTTTTCGATAAACATAAATAATACATATATAAATATTTATATTACATCCAGACTCGGGGTGGAAATCGAACCCACAACCCTCGGAGCAGAAAGCAGGGTCACTACTAACTGCGCCAACGGTAGTGTACACTTTTTGATTTCCAATCAATTTCACGGAGAAAGTTTGCTAAATTTCAGAACAATGGATACTTTTGGTTGACAATACGATAAATTTAACGAAATTGTTGATATTAGTTTTAAATAGTTTGTAATAATTTTTTACATGTTATTGTTGACTAAACGTGTATGTAATAACAATATTGTATAATGTATGCTATATTTAAATCAAATAAAAATTATTATTATTGTAAGGTTGTTAGTGTCCTCCATTTGCTAAATCCTGGACCGGTTTAAGGCGGATTGTTTATATACTTTGAATAAATTAGTCTTGAATTTACTTCTATAAATGTAAATAATGTCAAGCTTGCAAATGATAATAACAATAAATTGTCTTTATAACTATAAAATTATTATCTTTTTCATTTAAAAACATGTTTATATTATTGTTTCCAATTAGTCATTCTCTATAGATAAAAGGAAGTTGTGTATGTTTATTTCAAATGCTTCGTAATTATCATTTCAATAATAATTACACACAAAGAAAACTTTGTGAAATGTATTTATTTTACAATATTAATGTATTAAATTAGAGTAGGTAGGAGTGGAACTTATTATAATTGTTAATGAGATTTACTATTTTCTGTCCTAACTTAACAATTCTTATAACGTAAACAAAGCTTCACTCAGATATTGGCATATCCTTCAGGGAGCCAAAGTAAAAGAAGAACAAGAGATTTACTATATCGCTGGCCCCGGGCAATAAAGCGGTATACGCCGGTTACACCCTTTTTAATGTTATTTAATTTTTGGCTTCTCTGAGTATCAATCTATCACTCTTATTTTTTTCAGTTTTTTTTATTAATATTTCGTTAGAATAAATGACAATAACCGTTATATTGCATGGATAATTCTCTTACGACTAAGCTATGTATTATTGCATTACTCTAAGAAAAATAGCACAAAAAACCGGTGAACATTATCTTTACAGTAATTGTTAATGATCTTGCAATTAAAATAGTATCATCTATGAATTGTATTATACATTTTTTTAATTATTTCATTAAAAAATTATATGATTTGTTTTTAAAAAATTATTTTTAAAAGCTTAAATTGGTAAAAAAAATAGCTTTCATTTGACATATTGTACGTCTGTTTTGGATCACTGTACACTGCACTATAAACAAATTAGCTTCTTTTATTTCTCCTGTAAAATTTGATTTTTGATATTACCGCTTTATTGCCCGGGGACAGCGATATGTTTAAGCAATTATTGATTCTACATAATTAATAATTATCATATTATTTGCAATTCTATTACTAGTCATGTCAAAATGACCTTTTTTTATACAACTAGGTCGGTAAACAAGCGCACGGCTCACCTGATGGTAAGCGATTACCGTAGCTTACAGACACCTGCAACATAAGAAGCATCAAGTGTTGCCGACCTTACACCTAATTCCCTCCAAGAGCTCTGGTCACTTTACTCACCACAGAAACTAGTGGCGTATTTATTGAAATCGAAGATATAAAACTATAATTGGTCAAAAAGTGAAATTGAACAACAACTTCAATTAACCATGGCTTAACCCACTGCCTTAACATTGAAACCGAACCCTATCTGCGGACTTTTATAATTCACTATTAGCACTTGTCATTGGCAAAATCATCAAATCGGCGAAAACTGATGGAGCCATATGAAGGAGTGATTCATGAAACCATTTATGGTATATATTGCATTTATACTCACATGAGAGCATCCGCAAATCGTAAAATGGGAGCCATTTGTAGTACGAGAATAAATATCCTCAGCAACTTCCGTTTCGTAATCGCATATGATAGTGAGTCTTGTTGTTTGTCTAGTGAATACCTTAAAAAAATAAAAATTTGTATATAAATGATACATGTGAGCAAAAACATCTAAAGTTATTTTTATATAAGACTTTTTTATAATAATATTTAATGAAAAATCATATATTCATGTATTATCAGTACTTATGTAGGGTCTGGGTTGTCTAGAAGAAATGGCTAATTAGCCATAAGTCTGCCCATTATACTTCACTGTCTGTAACTATCTTTATGCTTTGTTTGTAATATATTTGTGGTCTACAATAAAGTATAAAATAAATAAATAAATAAATAATAGAGTTGTCCATAAAATAATTAAAATAACAAACTGTTTTTCACAAATAAGAGGGTCTACTATGCTTAGCGTGATGAGATATGAAAAACAGGAAGTTTTTTTTTTAATATATGGTACAAAATAATCTTATTATCAATATTTGTTTTTTACGCTTCATCCTGTAATATCCAACTACTGGGCATAGGCCTCTTTTCCCCATGTAGGAGAAGGATCAGAGCTTAATCCACCACGGTGCTCCAATGCAGGTTGGGAGATATATGCGGTGTTTTTTAATGACGATATAATTTATTGGACCCAGCTTTTTGACATGAATATAAGTTAGTGAAAGTGTGATTTAGGACCTGTGTCACCAGTTGTAGATGATGCTATTTGCCCGATCAAGATATCCAACAAATAAAAAAATTCGATGTATTATGCTTTTTCATTATCAAATTCCACTGTATAAATGAGATATATCTATTCGCAAATATGTACCTAAACCTCGTACTTTATTTTACTGTTTTTAAAGTTTAATCGTAACCTTTTTTGCAGGATAACTTCTAGCCACAATTGGTGAAACAGGCTCATGGGGTGACAAAGGGAACTCACATTTATGGTAAAATTCCGCCACACTTGTATTATGGGCGGCCAATTAACGAAAGTTTTAGTCAGAAAAATGATTTCATGAAACATTTAACAGTGCTAAACAGTGAGGTCATTTATTTAGTTCTAATGTTTGTATATTTTACTTACATTCTTATCGAGACCGCCGTGTTCACAAAGGCTGGGAGAAGTATAAATGTGAGAGTTAAACCGAACTCCATCATCCTTCTCTCTAAAGAATACCTGACTGCCACGTTTATATCCAGTGCTAGATCCACGAAATGACCAATTATAGCCACAATATACATTATAATATCTAAGTCAGATATTGAGATGTTATTCGGCATCCGATCGGTTTCATCTCTAGGATACCCAATTTGGATCATCTTACGCGCTGTTCGAGGCATTTTTTGTGCAGGTAGAAAAGTTTAATCACACTACAAAAATACGAGATACCAAACAACATGCGCGAAAACAACGCGCCGTTTGTTAACTGTTTTGACAAATTGAAAAGAAAATGACATTTCAAATTTTTTTTCTGTTTACAAACCATCATGTTCATCGCAACAGGGCGAAGGTGTTACATAGTACGGTTTAACGGTACCAGTCGTTTTTATTTTATTTCGTGATGCTAGAATAGCCATTAATTCTTTTTAATCAAAATGTAAATCTTTATTCAAAAGCACTTTTGAATCATCATTTTACAAATTAAAATTTTAAAGTGATTTTTATTTTTAAAAGTAAAGCTACCTACCACCAAGGAAGTTATTAGTAGTAGTTTTAAGTCTATAAGTTCCTTGCTACCACCGATTCGGAATGTAGATTCTAAAGAAAAGAATCGGCAAGAAACTCCGCAGTTACTCTTTTGAAAATGATAAATATATAAACTGTATTTAAGTACAAAACTGGTAACATCTTGCATGAAATACAGCGTCACAAAGCAAATAACATTATTGTTGTAAATAATTATTAAGTATTTGAATATTTTGTATTCAAATTATCGAAATATTGCTAAATAAAAAAATACAAAGTAAAAATAAATATATTTTTTAATAATAACAGAATTTTACTTTTATAAAATTTGTATGAACAATAAAAATGAGCAATTACGATTGAATATAAATTTAACACTAAAGAATTTCTTTATCATCCGATAGCGTTGAATTACCAGAAAATAAATTCACAATTAGTGACTGTTGCGCATTATTTTGAGGTGATAAGGATCTGAAAAAAATTAGTCTAACGATATTATTTTGTATCGCTTCCCTACCTAAAAATATTTAATATTTTACTACAAGAGAGTAATATTTATGTCTCTTACTGACAATTTAAACATTTGCTTTTAAGTATTTAAAATATTTTACGCCATTTAGGACAAAAAGACGAGAAGTTGTATTGTTATATAAAATTACCAAAAATACCCAAGTACTTAAAATTGTTAGGCTGAAACAACAAAATTAACTTGAATTGGTATCATTACCTATAGTTTAAATATAGCAATACGTACTCATTTTTGAGATATTCAACTAATGTGCACCATTTCTTAGGGAACAATGTGTTTTTTACATTCCGCCATTCATCTTTTATTAAGTCGTCTATTGAACTTTTTATCATATCCAGGAAGCTGCACTTGTCTGGATGAAATAGAATTATTAGTTTAGTAAAAACATTGCGTAAAGTTGTATATCTACTACTCAAAAATAGTTTGATATGCTTTATGGTTTGCGAAAGTACAGTGTTAAGGTAAAAAAGATTGAGACAAATTCACATTCCGAGTTATGAGAGGCTATTAGAATTCGCTCTGCATTTGTCCATATTTTTATGAGAATAACGAGATTTTCTCCATAGGGTAAGACTTGTCAGCTCAGTCTTAAAATTCATTCAATTCAGATCATATTATCTGACTACACGACTTAAATCAGGAACACAGAAGTAGATACTTTACTGCAATATTATTTGTATCTTCTGCATTAACATGAATTGTTCTTAATTTTAAGACTGAGCTGACAAGTCTTACCCTATGGAGAAAATCTCGTTATCCTCATAAAAATATGGACAAATGCAGAGCGAATTCTAATAGCCTCTCATAACTCGGAACTATATATTATTATACTCTTTGAGTCAGATCTATTGAGATACGACCTCAGTATTAGCAAAGCGCTTGTGATGAACACAGGCCGGTAACCGCTTACCACCAGATGGAGCTTGCTATGGTTTGCCAACCTAGTAATATAAAAAACTACAATATTATCTTCGTGTACATACTGTCACCATGAAGTAACAAATAAGTATATGATATACCTGTGTAAGAATCAACAAGCAACTGTTCAAAGAAATAAGGAACCAAATTGTTTAAGCATTTCTGCACTTCATATATCGACGCGTTCATTCTTCTAGCGTATTGATTGGTCTTGATCTCCACGATGGATACGAGGCTTCCGTGCATCGTTTCATTAAAACTGTTTGATAAAATCTTATTTTAGTGCATTGAGGGATAAAATTGTTAGAGTTTCCAGATTACTAGCAGTTGCCTGCGACTTTACTCGTGTAAAAATTGATAATACTTAGCTACATATAGGGTAAAGTATAATAATTATATTATAAATATTCACAAGGTACAAAGAGTCACATTTATGGTTCACCTTTCATGCGTTAGAATATAAAGACTGCTTGCAATGCTCATCAAATCACGCATCATGGAACAGTCGTGTGAAAAACAGTTTCTCGAGTAATTTGTAGATAATTTCAGTAACACGAACTATACTACTATTTTACTATACAGAATTTTCGTAACCGATTTGATAATTATTTATATTATATGCAATTAAAATCCTAATAATTGTGTTTACTCTCAAACTAAAAAAAACCGACTTCAATTACATCGACAAGTAATACAACGTAAGTAGACGAAAAAAATTAACAAACGCACTAGTCTTCATTACAATTTTAGAGGGTTTCTCTGGGATTCCATCATCAGATCTACTTTCGATATGACAGGAAAACGTTTAAGATATAATTATTATTTAATATATATATATGGATGGTTATCCCACCATCGGTCGGCTAGAGAGGATAGAACTTAGAAATTTATTGTGTTTATTGTCTACCAGTCATATGTTAAAAACATACATATACCATTAGACCAGACGACCCATATATTCAATATAATATTATAAGCCTTCAAGATATAGCTATTTTTTTTCCCACGAGTTCAACGCAAAATATATTGCAAGTAGTTTCTCTATCTCGCCACCAGTCGGCTTTTTAAGTTCCAAGGTTGTAGCGGTATGGTGTTATCCCTTTGTCGCCTCTTACGACACCCACGGGAAGAGAGGGGGTGGCTATATTCTTTGGTACCGTAGCCACACAGTACATAACCATCCAACTGCTGGCTTTGAAATACACTGGCCGAAGACGGGTGACCACCTCACAGTGCGGTTTGTTGTCGCCAACTCTATATTGTATCCAACAACTATATTTCACGTAACAGTGCACCTTGTCTACACATCATCGTTTGATTTATGTATATGAAATTGATTTCATATAAATATTGCATTTGTCTTTTATATACACAGGCCGAAGACGGGCAGCAGCGTCTTCGGTGCGACAAAGCCAGTACTGCGGTCACCAACCCGCCTGCCCAGCGTGGTGACTATGGGCAAAACACATGAGTTCACGCTATTTTTGGCGTAAACTTGTGGAGGCCTATGTCCAGCAGTGGACTGTATAGGCTGTAATGATGAGGTTCTCTAACGTAGGTAATTACAAATATTCATTATTCATCTTTTTATAATAAATACAGGATTGACATACAGCACAGCCTGATGTAATATACAATGAGCGGTGGCAACCTCGTCTGGCAGTTGGTCCATACATCTATCAATCGTGTCAAAATGTCGGATATCTTCAAAGTTCTTGATAACTGCGTGAAATTGTTGTTTAATGCTGTCTATCTTCTCGACGGGGTCGGCTAGACAGTGCTCTATAATGTCTGTCATCTAAAATTGTACGCATGAATGTGTTGGTAACATTATAATTTAGGATAATAAATTTGTTTAAAAGAAACAAAATAGATTCGTTATGGTTTGGGGAGAATCAGTGAATCAAGGAATCTGGTCCAAATATTTTTTGGCGGAGAAATTGTGAGAGGTAATATGAACTGTAATATTAGATGTCAATAACAATTGGTGTTAAAAACTTTTAATAACCCAATAGGGTTATGCTTGACTTCAATCAGCCTAGTCAAAAGAATCTTCTTTTGAAACTTTAAAACAATATACTTTTGTACATGGTGAGTTATTATACATCTGATAGTCAATTGTCTCTTTTCTCTTCTTGTCAAAGAAAAGAAATGAAAATGCATTGTTTAGCTAGTAAGCGTTTGGCGTTTTTAAGCGTACTGTGTGGCTACGGTACTAAAGAATATAGCCACTCCCTCTCTTCCCGTGGGCGTCGTAAGAGGCGACTAACGGATAACACAGTTCCGCTACCACCTTGGAACTTAAAAAACCGATCGGTGGCGGGATAACCATCCAACTGCTGGCTTTGAAATACACAGGCCGATGACGGGCAGCAGCGTCTTCGGTGCGACAAAGCCAGCCCTGCGGTCACCGACCCGCCTGCCCAGCGTGGTGACTATGGGCAAAACACATGAGTTCACGATATTTTTGGCGTGAACTTATGGAGGCCTATGTCTAGCAGTGGACTGTATAGGCTGTAATGATGATGAAGCGTTTGGGTGTGTTCAAGTATATATGTATGAGAGTGATGGAGATCACTTAATGTTAAGTAACTAAGATGATCGTTTGGTAACTATTCTCATTTTTTATTAGATTATTTTAGTGGTAGTGTGTGCTAAAAATCTGTAACAATTTTCAAACAGACTGACAATATATGTATTCTAATAAATTAAAAACACGTACCTCTTCCAAACTAATCACATAGTTGGTAAAATCGTGAAAATATTTAATTTTATAGAACTTTATAACTGCACTTCTCAACTCCCTCGCCATTTCCTCGTTCATAATGCGCACGAGTTCTAGAAAGGTGTCCATAACGTGTAGGGATGTGTTCTTCAGTTTGTCGTAATTTGTCCGACCTTTGACGAAGATTTCTTTTGCTACGTCATAGGATTCGGTGACGAGGTGGTATTTATTGTCGATGGTTTTAAACTCATTTGAAAAGCTCTAAATAAAATAAAACACTATTCGTTATAATTTGAAGATATGAGCCAAAAAAATAAATTAACACCACTGATAACCAAAACGTACCACTGACCAAAACATTTGGAATGATAATGGATTAAACCTATAAAGGTAGAAGGTAATTAAAGGGATGAACTATGACAGCATTCGTTAGTAAATCACCCTGTAGCGTCCCACAGCTGGGCATAGGCCTCTGTCCATCTATGTACATGTATACAGAAGAACACGGTAAGAGTTTACTCTGCCATGTGAGTTAGCTGCCGGGACCGAAAACTTTAAGGGTTTTCCGATGCACAATGAGGAATACAACCACAATAGAAACAATTATTCGAACAAATATCCCACTTAAATCTCTCCCGATCAGCAATCAAACACACGAACGTTTATGTTTAGGCCTCTCCGTGCAAAAGAACGGTTTTCACTAGTAATATGTGTATCTAATAATTCTTCAATCGCGTCGTGTACGAAAAAACGCTGAGATTTGATGATTTTATGTAATCGATTTTATTAATTAGCTGGCTATGCCTGCGACTTCGTCCACGTGGAATTTAACAAAATAGTTACTGTTCAGTTCACCGTTATAAAATAATTAAAAAAATCTAATGTAGAAGTAGCCTTAGTTATTCCTTGTTACATCAGCTATCTACCAGTGAAAGTCCCGTCAAAATCGGTCCAGCCGTTTCAGAGATCAAAACACAGACAAAAATTATAAAAAGTGTTTTTTTGGTATATGTACCGTATATACATTCATATGAATTTAGTAAAAAGCGGTTATTTTAATATTACAAACAGACACTATAAAAAAATTAATTAATTGAACAAACATTTTACCTCTTTAACGCAAATTAACACAAATACTGATATTATAAAGTCTGCAACTCTATTTAATACATTCATCACAAATATTTTCACGTCAAATATATCAAATAGTAAAATAAAATAACGTTACATCGGTTCGTAAGTATTAAGGAAATCGTAAGACATGTATATTTATTTACTTGAAGTAGGGTTGCTATTAAATTGGATAATTTATGGATTTTTTTTTCTTAGTAAAGTTTTCGAGTTGTGTGAGTGAGGATATGAGAAAGAAAGGAGTCGGAAGGAAGCGCTGAAGTGGCGAATAATAGAGAGGAATGGAAGAGAAAAACATGTTGTGCCGACCCTATATAAGTGGGATAAGGGCAGGCAGATGATGATTTTTTCTTAGAAAAAATATATTTATAAAAAAAAAAACTGTGCTTTAGGCCATACGACTGAAGTAAAACTTCCTTAACTCTAACTTATATCGCCCTCTCAACTTCTGTTTGGCTCGCTCGATTACACTTTTCGTAACCCTCTCGTCACGCATTCACCAGCTTATTCCACAAGTCAAGCGTACGTAAAGAAGTTTTACTTCAAAAATAATTGAGGATTCATATTTTTTTTTTGTTATTTCTTGTGACTGCTTTTTTTGAGGACGCGTTGGCACAGCGGTCGCAATACTGACTTTTGCGCTGGCGGTCGCGGGTTCGATCTCCGCACACGACGGAAGTGGTCTGAGCGTATTGTATTTCCGAACTCCTGACACAGGACAAAATCCTACTGGGGGCTGTTGAGTCTGAGGCGTTTATTTATTTATTATTTGTACTGTCCTCCCGGTATATGACACTATATAATATACAAAGTTACGTCGGAAATTCTATTCTGAATAATACTTGATGTAGATTTAGTAATCCAGAAATAACCCAATCAATGTGGCGAAATATCCTTTAACATTTTTTAAATCAACTCTTCTAATATCTAAGATTTTATTTTTGTGTTACCCACATTAGGAATTCTAAACATTTTTGAATATCATATCAAAAATTGACCGCTCCAGCGGGGTTCGAACCCGCGTCTCCGACGTACCGTGTCGGCGCTCTAGCCAATTAAGCTATGGAACGATGCACCCGCTCGAGCGAAATTTTCGATATGATACTTTTTAATTTCGGTTTAAGCGAACCGTGGCGCCGTCTATAGTGAGCTCTTTACAGAAACCCGTAACTATTCAAAGTTTCATATTACAATGAAAATCTTTGACAGGAGACGACACCGTGCTATTTTTAATATCTAAGATTTTATTTTTGTGTTACCCACATTAGGAATTCTAAACATTTTTGAATATCATATCAAAAATTCTTCTATATAAATAAGAATTCAACTCTTCTATATAAATAAGAATCGCTGAAAACTGTACACATAACTTCTGTACGAATGCACCAAATATGATAATTCTTTTTGAAGTTATACTTCTTTTGGCACTTTAAGGAAAAATTATGAGAGTAAATTTTTACGATTAACTGAGGTGTGCACAGCAGGAATGTCCTGCTCAAAATATGGAGCAGCCTGACTGAGGTAGTACCTCGACCTTACAGAAGATCACAGCAAAATAATACTGTTTTCAAGCAGTATTGTGTTCCTGTTGGTGAGTAAGGTGACCAGAGCTCCTGGGGGGATTGGGGATTGGGTCGGTAACGCGCTTGCGATGCTTCTGGTGTTGCAGGCGTCTATAAGCTACGGTAATCGCTTACCATCAGATGAGTCGTACGCTTGTTTGCCGACCTAGTAATATAAAAAAAAATCGATGCGCGCGAACAGCGGTACAAATAAACGACACCCTTGAAGTTAGCTAGTCAACGAAGAAGTTAGCAACGTGAAGTTAGCTAGCCAATGAAGTATAACTTCTTACGTGCGCACATAGGTATTTTATTTTAGTAATTGTCAGGACTGGCATGGTTTGCAAAAATGAAAAAAAAAAAAATGTTTTCAGTAAAAAAAGATGGCGGTACAAAATTCGCCGTGTCAGATAGTTTATAACAGAAGAAGGGTTATTATGCTGAATTTGAGGGAGCCTCTCAGGAGTTACTAATCGCGTCGAGCTTTTAAGGCAACCGCTAGCGGTATCGCGATGTGTCGAAGGAACACCCCAGAGGTTTTGGTCCGTGCGAATCGGACATACCCTCCAGCTTCCCTCGGGCTGGAGGCTTCCGTTAGGGATTTCCTCTGGGTAAAAAAAAAGGTTATTATATTGAAATATCCTGAATAATTTATAAACGTTTCCATACTGTTTCGAACGTTGGCTACGTTTTATAGATATTCATAGTAAAGTTAATAATGGAAAAATTATTAAAATTTTAATTATTTCTACGATAGCGCGTACGTTGATGGAAGTCGTTTACAACGATATATTTTATTATTGTGATTTCATAGGTTTTACTAGGTTATCGTAAGGTTTTATAGCCTATTTCTATTACTGGATAATATATCTTTTATTGTGATTTATAAAAATAAAAAAGTTTAATATCTTGGTTTATCGATATCAATAAAATATATTATTCATTTGTAATAATTACTATTCATTAGGGCTTTTTGTTAGTAAATTTACTCATAATGAGAATAAATTGAGGCCTATTAGTAGCATGTAAGTAAGGTTTTATATTTAAAAAAAAAGACAAAAATTATTGTCTAGAATATTTATTAGTACATAATAATAACTATTTAACATTAAAAAGTCTTATAAATAATATATTCTTATAATATTACAGTATATAGTGACGTTAAATATAAATCAGATATAACAATGACTTAGCGCGTCCAATGCATCTTTATCTGAAAAGAAAAACAGTTTTATTATTCTATGTATATCGACGACACGTTGGCGCAACGGTCACGACACGGACGGTTGTGGGTTCGATCCCCGCACATGACAAACATTTGTGTTGGCCGTACAGAAGTTTGCCGTGTCTGGGTGTTTGCGCAGTCGTTGTGGGTCTCCCCACCGTGCCTCGGAGAGCACGTTAACCCGTCGGTCCCGGTTGTTATCGTGTACACCTGATAACGATCGCTACTCATAGTAGGGAATATATCCGCCAATTATTTCGCCGATTAAACTCTGATCCTTCTATGGAGAGAGGCCTATGTCCAGCAGTGGGATATTACAGGCTGAAGCGTAAATAAAACATATTGAAATATACAACTGAACTGAGCTGAGCGGTTTCTCTTGCATAACTTCCGATTAAATTGTAATTTTTGAATAAAATATAGCGAATGTGTGTCGTTTTGGGTCTTCAGCTACCTACGTTTAGGTCGCGGCACATAAGTTGAACAAAAATGGCTGACATTTGCGCAGATACTATTGTAGACAAAAGTGCTAAGGCGAATGCTTCACGAATCTCTGCCGTCGCCCGCGAATTTCAAAATATATTATAAAATATATATATACTACATGTTTGTCAGCAAATGAATAATTACATCGTGTAATAATCATAAAGAAATTCTCGGCTATATTATTTTCTTTTGAAAAACGTGTAACGATATCAAATATCATTTTTCTCTCTTGTCTCTTTAAATCTGGCCGAGGTTGAGGTATTATTTTAGCGGGGCGAGGTGGCGAATGCTAGCGCGACCTCGCCCCACCCAAGCGGACGACTGCTCACACGTGGTGGTTTTCGGTCAGTAAAAGTCTGACATAACCTCTCTGGTGCCCCCGCGCTGGAGGGGTATCAGTGAGGATTTTCCCCACGTAAAGAAAAGGTTGACGCATTACTTTGACACAAAAGTAAGCTTTGAGCAAAATTTTTTTTTATTTTTTTTATTTTTTATTTTTTATTTTTTTTACTTTTTTATTTTTTTTAAAATTTTTTTATTCGAAAACCAACAGCGTTACAATTCGTATATATATGACATTTAACATAATATTAACAATATGTACGATTTTATTTTTGTGTTACCCACACATTAGGAATTCTAAACATTTTTGAATATCATATCAAAAATTGACCGCTCCAGCGGGATTCGAACCCGCTTCTCCGACTGACCGTGTCGGCGCTCTAGCCAATTAAGCTATGGAACGATGTACCCGCTCGAGCGAAATTTTTGATATGATGATTTTTATTTTTTAATAATAAGGCCAGTAATAGGTTTTCCTATCTATACATCTTAGTACTGTTACAAAAGGGCAGTATTAAGAGCCGATATTAAAATGGTCAAACAAGTCAAAAGTTTCGTTCGCGACTGTACTCGAGGGCGCCACAAGCGAGTGCGCAGCTGGAGGGGACAGGTCGACTGAGACCAAACACAAGGACTCGAGGTTAGTGTTCAATTTGTGCGTCGCATATTGTAACAAGTTTCATTAAATCCATAATAAATAAATATCTTATAGCACACACACACACACACGGTCGATGTAGCTGTTCCTGGGGTAAGCGACTTAATGTTTGTTATAGGTAACAGCCAACTGTTAAAGGTAAATATATTTTTATATAAATACAAATATTACACCCAGGCTCGGGCGGGAATTTAATACGAAGCCTGCGGAACATAGAGCAGGGTCACTACAAACTGCGCCGACGGGCTAGTAAAAGTTCATCACTATCAATTCAATAGTTTTTGTGTGAAAGATTACAAACATCTATTAGTCCCGAGAAACTTTCTCATTAACATAAGAATGATAAGGATTTAAAATAAAGTAAACTAAATAGATGTACCCATTCAATCCTTGTGTAGGAATTTATTAAAGGCGCCGTACGATGACTCCAAGTCGAACACGAGCTGTCTCACTTGACTCTCTGATAGTTCATCGGAGGCGGACATTTCTGACAACTTGTCAAGCCACTCTTGGATCTGTGAACGAATAAATTAAATTATTTACTTCTTATACAGGGTGGGGATGACAATACGACAATAACTTTGACATCGTATATGTAATGATATTCCAAGCCCACATACAAAAAATCAATAAAATACATCCAGTAGTTTAGTCAAAAAATATGATTTTTCATTTTTTAAAATTACTACGTGTTGTATAACATTAATAAACGGTCACCCGCAGGTTAACGACCCTTTGAGCGCGATCGGTACAAACATAATATTACGCGTACGCGTAATTTAAAAACGTGCAAAATTGTTATCTATTTTGGTAGGTCAGTGTTGTGTTAAGACATATTAAAAACATTTGTTAAATAGTTTTAATATTCAGTATGATTCTAATAATTTTGTTTTTATAATTGTTTGTTTTTTAAAAATTTATTGTTTCTTTTAATGCTTAAATTTTAAATTCTGAAAATCTAAATTCTGAATCTAACATAGTTTTTGCAAGTAGGTAATATCACGGGGAGCACACATGGCATATCAACAATATTTAATAAATTTAAGTATTTCATTGACTATATTTATTTCAAGATCAAAATATTCGCGAAACTTGCTCGAGCAGTTCAACAAATGCGATAAAGACAACAAATAACAATAACAACAATTATTAATAATAAAATACCACGTTATTACATTAAAATATTAAATCTTGCAACAGCTGAAAAAAACAATCAACGTGGCACGTGTGTTGCAATGACCCTGAGAACGTCTAACGGTGTAAAGGACAACTGGCTGTGCCAGGGCTGCTAGAAAAATTTGTCACACTCATACAAAATTTTCTGTGGTCATATTTTTTAACAAAAGAATTTGTTGGCTTAAAATTCGTATCATTTTCGTTTCTTCTTATTAATTGCTAGGCTAATAATGTGCCCTTAAGGGTATCATTGGATAAACTGTTTCTAAGTTTTGTTCTGATTAAATTAACTTCGCTGAATTCTCGTTCACATTACAGATTGCACTGTAATGGGGAAAACATAACAAATTTAAAGCAAATTGAGCCAGTGTTTTATAATTTTCAAATTGTTTTTTATTTCAAAATGTATTTTTTTTTAAGTCGCAATTATTACCACAAGATAAATTATAAGTTTCATTAGAAAGCAAACAAATACAGCCTTTATATGATTTTTCAAAGAGTCCTCATTCATATAAAAGTGGTAGGTTCATTCAAGTAAGGCAACTTAACGAAATTCAAGCTTGCCGGTGAATGTTGTTTCTTTAATTATGAAATGCTTCCAGGTAATAGGAATATAAAAATCGTACATTTTGCGTATGATTTTAGTCTAGCGATCGTACATGAGTAAAAATTAAAAAAAAAATCGTATCGATTAAAATCGTACATCTGTCAGCCCTGGTGCGTAGGCTAGCGTAAACAAAACATGTTATAACCTGTTTTTAGTTTTTCCCTGAGTTGCCGCGTACGCGACAAGCGGCCAGTGGTCTCTGTGCCGTTTATTTAGGTACTCATGTTTCTTGATGTCATACGCGTTGATTTGTCAATTTTCTACATATGCGCACGAGTTTTGTTCGTTTTAATTAATTATTGGATTATCTCGAAAGACTTGGAGGGATTGTGCGATATGTTAACGCTTTATTTCTATAGTGACAAGAACATTAACGTAGAATAAATGCCTAGTTTAATAGTTATTAGGTGAATTGTGCGAAATTATGCGCTAGTGTTAATAGTAAGAATAGTTTTTATTTTATTTACAATGCCACGTTATAATTACACAGCTTCGGAGTACATGATTTTTGTTTACGGAGAATGCCACGGCAAGGCTAATTTAGCAATACAGAAGTACCGGGAGAGATATGGGAACACCCGTATTTGTCCAACCGATGGCCGCACTATTTCAAATGCTTTTCAGAGGATACGGGAAGATCAATGCTTAATCCCGCATTTTCTGTGAAGTCTTGTAACAAACTACTTGTACTCAACAGACGTAAATACAGTTGATGAGTTAAAAAATAGAATTATTAGACCTTTTAATAAATTAAAAAATATGGCCACTAATGGCGACATCATGTCAAAATTAATGAATTAAATTATAAGAAGATAATTATTTTAGATAGAATTTAAAAATTTAGTAACCTACAATGACCGACCAAACAAACCAACGTACCTAGTTCGTAGTAGTTCGTTGTGTCACCGCGCGTCATAACAGGTCAGTGAACCTATAGTCATACATGTTGTAGTATAATTTTATTATATTTTTCTTATTTAGTTTGTTTGAAAAAATCATTTTTTTGATTTTGACGTTAGAACTTTTTTGATGGTTTTGAAATACTCCTATAAACTAGTATTACCTGTGTTATCAATTTTTGTCGTATTGTCATCCCCACTCTGTATATATAAACACTATTATTTAGGACCTAATTGACCTCTGAATGTCTGTTGATGTGTCGTGTCTTGTTAACTGTCAAACTTGTGAACTTTAAATCATCATCATCATCACCATCATTACAGCCTATACAGTCCACTGCTGGACATAAGCCTCCACAAGTTTACGCCAAAAATAGCGTGAACTCATGTGTTTTGCCCATAGTCACCACGCTGGGCAGGCGGGTTGGTGACCGCAGGGCTGGCTTTGTCGCACCGAAGACGCTGCTGCCCGTCTTCGGCCTGTGTATTTCAAAGCCAGCAGTTGGTTGGTTATCCCGCCACCGGTCGGCTTCTTAAGTTCCAAGGTGGTTGTGGAACCTTGTTATCCCTTAGTCGCCTCTTACGACACCCACGGGAAGAGAGGGGGTGGCTATATTCTTTAGTACCGTAGCCACACAGTACATCAAAATTTAAATCATCAAATTTTTTTAATTATAATCATTTCATAAGAAACTTATACAAAATATTGGAAACCTAAAAAAAATGTAGCCGAATTGATCCCGTTGTTTTCAAGATTTGGACTCAGCAAAACATTTAAGAATTCATTTTGGAGTTTACTCTTTAAGAATCGATTTTTATATAAGGGTCCCGGTATGAAAATAATACGAGATCAACTGAACGAATGACCTCGTTACGTATTACATTACGACGTTTTCTATATATATATATATATATATATATATATATATATATATATATATATGTATAAATAACGTTATTTGTTTAATTACTATTTGTGGTATTAATCGTTTTCTTAGACTAGTAAGCCTTTTTTATGCCTATTTCGACAGTCTATCTGAAGGAGTAAACTCCAGTCGGGCGTAGGAGCTGACACACACTTTTTATTTATATGTATTGATTAATACTAAAATATAAGCAAAAAAAAACAGAAATATCATAATGCAAAATACAGTTTGTTTGACAATGTACAGTTTGCAATAGACACTGAATGAAGAAATTGTGTATCATTAGAGGTTTTGAGAAATGAAATGAAGCCCAAAATCCTCGAGCAGAAAGCAGCCAAATATGCCTACGGACTAGTCAAATATAATAAAACCTGTGCTAACTAGACACATGTCGCTTATCTATACATGTAATAAAATGGTAGGAAAGTCAAAACTGTACATTGAATATTTTTTTAAAGGAATACTTGGGGTGTGATCTACAATCGATACCGAAGCCAAAAATATAGTTTTTAGAATTTTTGTCTGTTTGTCTGTATGTATGTCCGGGATAAACTCAAAAAGTACCGCATGGATTTACTTCAAATTTGGCACGAATATTATTAAGAAGTCGGGTCAACATATAAGCTACATATTATCATGCTATCACTTACCGGGAACGAGCAGTGAATCTTTATTTCCTCAACGCATTCTGTAACAACGTGTAATCTAACGACGCGTATTTGAATGCTGTTGTTATTACGTTAATAACCATGCTATATAAGCTAGCTTCACACTATAAAAATCACGCAATATAAGTAACTAAGCCGATAAACATAATTAAATGAATATAAGTGGAGTGGATCCAGTGGAGTGACACAAACAAAATGGAGTTTAACACGAATAAGTGTTACACGATGACATCCGGTCGGATGCGGGATCCTCTGAAGTTTGATTATAAAATTAACAAACATGTAATGATCAGGGCAGACACCATTAAGGATCTTGGGGTTGTATTCGACGCGAAACTAACATTCCACGACCATGTGATGTCCTTAGCGAAAGAATCCCATAAGCGCCTTGGGTTTGTGCTTAGGAGTACAAAAGATTTCCATTCCATCAGTGTGTTGCGGCTGATATTCAATGCACTCGTGCGATCCAAACTGGAAACAAGTGCCTGTGTATGGAATCCCTACCATAGCACCTACAATCTTCTACTGGAAAAGGTACAAAAGACCTTCCTGCGATATCTCTATAAGCGAGTTAATGGATACTATCCCTACTTGTATCCAACAAACTTTCTATTGGGTTGCCTAAATTATAATTCGTTGGAGGTCCGACGGGTGCACCGTCAGTTGGTCACAGCGTGCAAGATATTCCGCGGTATGATTGACGCCCCTGACCTGAGTGACGGGCTGTGTCGATTTGCTGTCCCATATAAGTACATTCAGTTCCGCAAACATAAACTGTTTGCCGTACCTCCAACGCGTACTGTCGCGAGAGCAAATCGCCCATTCCCCGCATTCTCACCACGCTCAACGCTCTTCTGGACGCATACCCTGAGTGTGATCTGTTCGCGGATGAATGGTCGACAATACTATCTGTATGCATGAAGTTTTGTGAGCGAGATGTATAATTGTTTTATTGACTGTTGTATTTTTCTTTTTCAATTTTGTTTTTTTTTTTTCTTTTTTCTTTTAGTTCTATTTGTTGTATAGTTCTGATCTGATTGCTGTTTTTATGTTTATGTTTTGTGTTTCTCTTAGTAATTAATGTAACTGGTGTAAACCGTTTTAATTATTATAATAAATAAATAAGTAGACAAGACAATTTTAAAGCAGCGCCATCTATGAGATTTTTCTGTAGATATGAAATGTAAAGAAGAAACGGGTAAATGAAAGTTATTTTAAAAGGTATAATCGTAGGTATTTTTGGTGCTGTATAGCGTTCACGCAGATGACGTTGCGGGCAGCAGCTGGTATTCAATAAAATAAAACTTTAAAACAAAGTTTACCTTGAGTTTCCCCTCAAAGTCCTCAGGGAGCATTTCGAGGCGGTCCATGGTGTCCTTGAGATCTCGCAGCTCAGGCTGTATCATATCCATAGCTCTTAGCTCTAGACGTAGCTTATCCATCAGTGTTATGTATAGCTGTGGATATTATTTCATTATTATCATAAGTTTTTATTGCAAAGTACTTTATTAGATTATATACTCAGGCATAAGCCTAAAAGCATTCTGTATTAGCCAACCTTAGGTTTAAAATCAGAAACTAATACAATAAAAAAATTATTTGTATAGAAAACTAGCTGTACCCTGCGGGCGTTGCTAAGCTTTTTTTTTTATTTAATTTTTTGGTAGTACCAACTTTGAAACCTTTGTGGGCTCATGCACAACACTTGGCTGAAGATTCTATAAAGGACATACAGACAAAAATTCATTTTTATATTATATAGACAAAAAAGGCAAAAAATTAGATACAAGAGGTAATGACAGCCCTGCACTTGACATAATTATATTTGTAAAGGCCAGACAGATTTTAGTTGTAGTCTAGGCATTTGCGTTAGTAGATTACTACACCACTAAATAGCTAAAATTAAAAATAAAACAAGACAGATATATTAAGGCCTAGTTAAGTTACATTTACACATGTATATAATTTTGTTATATAGTTTAAATAAAAACATAAAACTTACAGAAACAATTTCAGCAATGTATTTGTTTGTATTTCCTTTGTCATCTTTGATTAAGTTAGGTTTGTTTTCCCGTATCCTCTCCAAGGCAGCTGGGCAGTCTAACTGTAATATAAAAAAAAACATTTACTTTTTTTTTATTAATTTCTTATTAAAGACAAAGAAAAATCTGCATTTATATTTCATATGGTAATAAACAGTAAAGTAAAGCATATTTTATAAAAGAATAATAATAATACTTTTCATCACAAATATTTTAATAAAATGTTGAATGCAATTTTATCACTTAAAATTAATATCAACGAAAAAACAAGTTACAAAAAGAAAGCTTGTTTTTTTTTAAATAGCAACTTACTTCAAAGAAGCATGGGTGTACCCACAGTGGGGTAAGGCGCATTTGCCCCTACCCTAACTCAAAGTTAATAATAAACATTTTAAGTTTTAATATGAAAGTTTTGAATTAAGTAAATTTAAAAACCTTCATATTAAAACTGAAGTAATATAAACTGTGAGGGTAATTAAAAGTTATAGTAACTGAAAAGTGTTTTTAATTTTTAACTGACTTCAAAAAAGGAGGAGGTAACTCAATTCGACTGTGTATATATATATTTATATGTATGTTCGGGGATAACTTCATCGTTTATGAACCGATTTTGATAATTCTTTTTTTGTTGGAAATGAGATATCCCAAGGGTGGTACCATGATAAGGTAACCAAGAGCTGATGATGGAATCCTAGAGAAATTGAGGGGAACCCTCGAAAATCGTAGTGACGACTAATGCGTTTTTTAATATTTTTCATCAACTTACGTTGTATTACTCGTCTATGAAATTGAAATCGGGTTTTTTTTTTTGTGAGCAAACAAAATTATTTTACTACTTATGGAATTTTTACGTTTATTTCTTTTTGCCCAATCTTTACAAAATTTGGTTTATGCCTATGCAAAGGACTCGAAACTTAACCTCCCTAAGATAAGACAAATATAAAAAAATAAATTAATCAAAATTATAACTATTATAATAATACATTACATACCCTAAACTTAGTAACAAAAGACTCAATAGTAGGAAACTCATCTCCCTGGACCTGTTTGAAGGCGACTCTGTATTGGACAAGGAGTCTGCTGCAGGCCGCAGTGTACTCTTGAGCACGGACACAGTCTCTCATATAAGCTTTTTCCAAGTGTTGCAATGTGCTGACAACTGCATATAACTCTGCCATGTTATCATGCCTGTAAATTAAAAATATTTCACTCAAATCTCAAGAACCCTTTTCTGCTACTAAGCCGCAGTGGAGTAGCATTTTAGATTAAGCTACGATCCTTCCCTTACATGGGGAAAGAGGAGTATGCCCAGCAGTTTCACGCTACAGGCTGAATCAAGTCAGCAGATACTGGTAAAGCAATCTGACTGACGTATGATGCCATCCAACCGATAAAGTTAACCAAATTCCAATTTAACTGTGAGATTCTATTCACAACTTATAAATCTAAAAGTTTTTTACTTTTACTACTAGTTAAGGTAAATAATTCTTAAAGGTTTTACATCGTGCAGATAAATTCTATTAGAAATTTATGTGCGAGTTAAATTTTATCAGCGAGTGGTAAAATAAGCTCTAACAATTAGGTAAAAAATGACAATGCAATCATTGGACATACTTTAATAATAGGAAAATGCAATGAATTTACAGTCAAAGTTCTTACTTTTCTCGCTCCCGGGCATTTCTATACAGCTTCACTTCTTCGTATAATTCTGGCCGTGTATCTGATTAAAGAGATTAATTAATAACAACAAAGATAACTCTTCATAAAGATTGATGTTTTTCAGTTCATATAAATACGTACCTTGCATGTTTACAGTAGAAATCGGCTAGCACTACTTATTAATACACAATTATGTAGTTGGTCGCAAAATTGTACTAAAATATATTGAAATTACAATAGCTAAAGATTTTCTAAATAAAAGATAAATCTCATTGCTATTAAAAGGTTTTTTCGGTTTTTTTCTATAGCACAACCATAGACATTTCCTTTTTTTTTTAATGTCATTTATCTTTTTTTTTGAGATTTTATGACGATAGGCAAAGGTACTAACAAGTTAACAACCATAGAAACAAAATATGTTGACGAATGAGAATGATAGAAAAAGAATATTTAAAAGACAGGAATGCGCATGAAGGAGCTGTTTCATTAGTAGTGGATAAAGCTATTTGACGGGTACACGGGGACCCGGTATCGAATACAAAGTATCGATACCAATAAGTAGTATCGAAAAAAAAGTATCGTATTTATAAAAGTATCGATACTTTTAGTTATCGAGTAAAAACATAGAGCAACACGGAGGGGAGTGGCCATTGCGTTTGTTACCGATACAAAACTTTCTGTCATTTTTTGCGGGGGGAAATTACACACATGCACACTTTATCTAAATCCCACACAAAAATAATCGTCTGTCACTACGAAACTCACACATACTAAATTAAAATCACACTTACATTTTTCACACACACATAGATACATTCTGTGTTATTACAGTATAATGACACGCCGCAACTACACTGAAAAGTTGCTAACAGCCGTGGTTGTAACAACTGTCGATATGCATTATCGATAAATTCAACTACTCTGTTAGGGAAATAATGTTTTTAAAGTGATACGAAGGTAAGATATTATTATAAAAATAGACTTAATTTATTATATACTACAAATCATCTTCATGTAAAATAAACGATTATAAAGAGTAAAGATTTGATTGTTTGTTTGTTAGCATTGAATAGGCTCCGAAACTATTGGACCGATTCAAAAAATTATTTCATCGTTGAGAAGCTACACTATCCTTGAGCGACATAGGTTATACTATATTTTTAAAAATATTAGGGGTCTTTACTAAAACTCCAATAATGTAACCCAAGGGATAAAAAAATATCCTAAAAAATTCCTTACATTGCGTGGGCTGCAAAAACTAATGATAATAGAAATATATAATAATAATAATAATAATATACTTTATTGCACATTTAAATAAAGAACAAAATTAAAATTATAAGCAATTATAGTAACAAATTGTACAACCAGGCGATTTTATTGCTAAAAAGCAATCTCTTCCAGACAACCTGATAATGAAAGGGATATTGCTTTTCAGATGGGCAGGTGGTAAACAGATTTAAATAAGTAAAAGAAAAAATAAAAATAGAATATATAACAATTATATATGCATATACATTATACACATACGTATGCAATAAAAATAAATAAATAAATAAAAACATTTACATACACACTAATATATAAATACAGTAATCGTATAATATATAGATTCATGGCAAATTTAAAGATCTTTTATCAATTGAATGTAGTGAGTTTAAAATAATTATAGACTGAGGTAATATGCTTTCAAATGCTTCCTAAACAGAAACAAACTTTGAGCTCGTCTTATGGCCACGGGTAAGTCGTTCCATAGCAACAGCAACAGCTTGCACAGCAAAGGAGTTTTTATAAAAGTTTGTTCTGTGACGGGGTACACGCAGCTTAAGGTTTTCTGATGACCTTAAAATTTCACTATGTGAACCAAGGAATTCGAACTTATCCTTTAGGTAAACAGGTGTTGACGGATGAAATAGTACACAGTACAGAAGAGACAATATATGAGAATTTCGGCGAAGACGAATGGGTAACCAGTTCAGTTTTTTACGAAATTCCGAAATGTGGTCATATTTACGCAAGCCAAATATGAACCGAATCGCAACATTTTGAAGTCGCTCAAGTTTATTTAACTGATATTCAGTGAGGTTAATATAGCATACGTCAGCGTAGTCCAAAATCGAAAGCATAAGTGAATTCGCAAGCGCAATTTTGGTTGGAACGGGGAGAAAGTTACGTAAACGTCTCAATGACCCCGCGGTGGCAAACATTTTTCTACTCACTTCACTAATTTGGTGAGTCCAGGATAATGCTTGATCGAAGTAGATACCAAGGTTCTTCACTTTGTCCAGAAAAGGTAGTTTAACACCATCAAAAGAAATAAGAGGCAAATTTGTATAGTCAATTTTTGCAGTAATTTTCTGACTACCGATCAGGATTACTTGACTTTTTGATGGGTTAACCGTAAGACCATATTGCTTACACCATTCGGAGACAGTAGCCAGATCCGAATTAATCGCAGCTATAGTATTAGGAAGATTCTCAAGATTTGAAGATAGGTAAAGTTGGAGATCGTCTGCATATAAGTGGTAGAGAGAATTTAAATTGAAAGTAATAGAGTTTATGAAAATAGAAAACAGGAGAGGAGACAGCACACCACCCTGCGGAACACCGGCTTTGACGTCACACCAGTCAGAAAAACTTTCGTCGAATTGTATGCGCTGCCGACGTCCTTGCAGGTAACTACGAAACCAGTCCGCTGCCAAAGGAGATATGTTAAGAGAACTTAGCACACTTACCAGTAGATCAAAATCAACACTGCTAAACGCGTTGCTGAAGTCAAGAAGGACCAGTACGGTAAGCTGCTTATTGTCCATTGCACAGCGAATGTCATCGGTAATTTTTACGAGAGCGGTAGTCGTACTATGACCGGGGCGGAAACCTGACTGGAGAGGACTAAGGATACAATTTTTGTTTAAAAACAGACTGATTTGTTGATAAACAAGACGTTCTAAAACTTTTGAAAGGAAAGAAATATATAATGTAGTAAGACTTTGTAGAACACATCATTATCTACAATAATTGTGTTTGCTCGCAAACGAAAAAAAAAACTGCCTTCAATTACATCGACAAGTAATACAATATATGTAATATATACGCGTTATCAAAGGTTACTCAAAAAGTTGTTATCAGATCTCGATAAAATTTAAGCGCAACCACATGATAAACATCAGCTTTCTATTAAATTAAAAATCATCAAAATTGGTCCACCCAGTCAAAAGTTCTGAAGTAACATACATAAAAAAATACACTCGAATTGAGACCCTCCTCCCTTTTTGGAAGACGGTTAAAGTGTCGCGACAGCATATGTCTAACTATTATAATTATGTTACAATACGTTTGGTGCAACGTTGTTGTGCCAAACAATGCCAGTCTACAATAAACGATTTAAAATTAACCCACATTTTGAGGAGTTGATGATGTACACTGTGATGTCAACGAATCAGGAATAGGGAGCGTAGCACTAATGGCATCATAAGATGATAGCCTGTCATCTGCTAGATTGAATGATTTGTTGATGACTCTGAAAGGATGGACATTTTTGATTACCTTGTACATGAGACAAAAAAAAACTTATGGGACAAAAACAGTGTGGCGTTAGTGTTGGTTTGGTGCCCTCGACTAATCCTTCTATTGTTCGCCAACACTTGAAAGTTAGTGGTATTGATATGATCTGAACAAATTACACTATTTTTTGTGGGCGTCCAGGTTAATCTGTTATTACCATTTTTTTCCATGTATCCCTTAAATTGGGATTTTTAGAAAACCTGCCAAAATTTTATATAAAACATTATGATGGAAGTTCACGTTAAGTAATTCTAGTTAAATGTATTAATACTCATAATACGTGTATTATATTTATTTTAATGCAATTTTATTATATAACTATGTTTATTAAAAAAAGCTAGCAATATAATATTTTAAATAAATCAAAATCTCAAAAATGTCTGTCTCCTCTTTTGCCTTTGCCGTTTTTATCGATAACCATCTACAAACAAACCAGTAACAACACTATCGCTCGGCGAATGTGACTTCTCGGAAATAGACTCCGATCAGTCGCTCGACCGATCCGCATATTGTATGCGGGCGAGCGGCCTGTGTTTGTAAACAAATCGAGTCAACACGAACGATAATATTTGTAATTTTTAAGTTTAAAAAAGGTTTAAAAGAAGTATACAAGTAATAATGTGATTAAAAAATACTTACGTATGAAAGGTAACGCCATGTTTTAGTAAATTTGACGTGGCAGATCTTTTTTTGCAGCAAAAAACAGAACAATTTGGCATTTTTTGAAGGACGTTGATTCAATCGCGCAACTAGATTTAGTCTAGTGGTCAGTGCGGCTGCAACTAGTTTTATTGTTTGCATATGGCCATTTGGCCTTATACCTTGACAGAGGGGAACGCCTGTACATGGCTACTCCCCTCCGTGTTGCTCTTTGAGTAAAAAACACAAAAGCACTAAAAAGTGTCGAGTACAAAAGTATCGATATCTAAAGGAAATGTACTCGATATCACAAAGTATCGATACATTTTTTGTGTCCCTATTGACGGGTTACGATACAAATCAAGGTCAGGACCCATGGTCAGGACGATGGAGCTTGGTGAGAAGGAGAAAAATTGCTGTAGAAAATAGTGTCCCGGAAATATCGACGAAATAGCGTAGCGATCGTTAAATTGTGTCAATAAAAGCGCGGGCTGTTGTGCGCTAATTTAAAACGATCTATCAACGTTTAGTCCGATCATTTTATTAGACATTCGAAAGTGCATAAATTCCCAACAAGCTGAAAAACCGTTTCTGAGATACAACAATTCAAAAAGTTGTAAAAGTGGTCTTATAAGCATCATTACTCATAAGCACATGGGATAAACAGCTAACTTCACAGACACTATTTACCGACGGTAGTGCGACTGGTGGCTGAAAAATGAACTTTTCTTTTTATAATTATGTACAAATTTTTAGGAACAGGCGGGCTAATGCTTCAATACGTAGCGATCGTTCTCCTTCTCTCCAAGTCTTCTGGTCAGGATCTGTTTATCCTCAACTAATAAATTGCAACTTTAAGATTAATATGCACGAATAGAAATATTTAATCAAAACTTTTTACCGTCGGATACTGTTATCCATCAAATAGCGTTATCCACAAATATTAAAACCGACCCTTGTTTTAAAATTAAAGATATGACTTATAGAAATAGAATTAATTGTTAAAAAAAAATTGGATACATCATGCATTCATACTTAAAATAATAAAAAATGTATATTGTATAACTGTAGTTTAGCAAGACAAGCCTTAAAATAAAAAGGATTAAAATCTAAGCGACACTCTAGGTATAACTTTGTCGTTGTCAACTTTATCCGCTGATGGTTTTTCCCCGTAAACATCAATACGATATTAAGTCGCTACCAAAGAGGTCGCTACAGTTATGTTATAAGTATTAACAACTCTAACAACAAAAGAGATTTGATTTAGATTTGCTGTAAGCTGTAACAGTAAAATAAGAATATAAAATAATTGAAATGTTACCATTAAGCTACAGGTTAGCACCAAGATTTGGTTGGATAACAAGTTTAAAATTGTTGTCATTATTTCAGTAAAAGGGTAAAGTTCATTAAATTTATGTAAATTCAGATATCGGTTATTACTTATTGGTTTAAATATTCCTGTCTCGTTTTTTTATTTGGCAATTGGATGTGTTGACCGATGACGTAATCTTTCAATATGGCGGATGACGCGAGCTGTCCCTTCTTCCCGCGCCCGCGCCCCTCGATTTCGTAGTTTCTTCGGTTGGGCAACGTAAGTGGCGCTCGTCTCGAATGATTTCACCTTGCGATGAATGAAAATAATAATTTCGTTATAAATTCGCTCGAAACTTTTATCATATAAACTGATTCAAAGACTAAACAGTGTTTGTGCTTGTGAGTTTTAAAGGTGGATTCGTGGTGTAAGTGATAATACCAGTTCTCCCTTTAATCGTGAACTACAATCCATGTTTACGTGCTGATATACGGCACTTATAAAACTTGCAACATCTTCGCGTATTCTGAATCGCCCTTTAATGGGATCTTGTTGATATACAGGTCAGTAATATTTTTTAAACGATGAAAATAGTAAACGATTTAGAGGAAAAAACTTCTTATGCGGCTTTTTTAGTTTGTATTTTCTAATCAATTATTAAAATTTCGTAGTTTTCGATGTAAGAATAAATTAGTGTGATATTTTGTGTTGTTATTTTTTTTTAATTTGAATTTATTGGAAGTGTGGTGAACGGGCAATGCCTAGGGCTGGGCGCGGCGTTGTCCCACTTTTTGTAGTTGTAAGTACTACTGGGCTACAACGTATGCCATGACTGAATTCACGCCGTATAACTGTAAATACTACTTCTAGTACTCCGATAAGATGGTTGTAAATGGCCTATACTACATATTTACTTGAAAATGCGTAAGGAAACTCTGTACAAGTGCATTGCGATTTATTTTTATCCTTGTGATAACTAATTATTCAAACAATAATAATACACAATTTATTGTATTGTAATATTGGTATAAAGTTCAAAACTAAACATTAGTGGTCAATAAACAGTTTTTCATAAGTCATTTTTAAATACAAAGAAATTTAACGCAGGTAAACAGTGATAAAATAACATTCATTGAATCTTATAAAATCTCTAGATATTTATGTAATCAGAAAGGTCTTTATATTCTTATCTATTTTTTATAAGAATCATAATTATGAGTCCTAATGACTAATTGTAAAAAATAAAATGCAGATAAAAAAAAATTTGTTACATTTTTCAACACGTTTTTTTTTTAATCCTCATAAATTTTAAATATACTGTTTCTTCAACATAGTGATACTTACGATAGTAAATATATTTCAAATTAAAAATTCATAACTTTACTGAAAATTTAATTACATACAATTGTAATAATTAATGTTTATTAAATTGTTCCCATTACACGTATAATCATTACATGATAACATACAATTTTATAATATAATAATCAATTAACATAATTGCGTAAACAATCACATTTTAATTGCTCATTATTAACATATACTGACTAGCCCGTTGGCGCAGTTTGTAGTGAACCTGCTTTCTGCTCCGAGGGTTGTGGGTTCGATTCCCACCCCGAGTCTGGGTATAATATAAATATTTATTTATATATGTATTATTTATAAGTATGTTTATCGAAAAAAAAAATATGTAGCTATATACCAGTCGGCTGTTACCTATAACACAAGCATTAAGTTGCTTACTTTAGGAACAGACGACCGTGTGTGTATTGTGTAGATATTTATTTATTTATATAATTAATACAAGTCTCATATAAAGTAGCTGAGAAGCCAAATTTTGTAAGGATATACTTCTGTCGTTATTTGAAATGGCCTTGATGTGGCAACAACAAAAGAATTAAAGTAAACACAAGAAAAGAATTATCCAATTTGGTGCTGTTGTTTGGAAATTATGTATTCACATTTTGATGATTTCTTTATATACATACTAGCTGACCCCGCAAATGTTATTTTGCCATATATGTTCTTAACTCCTTTTATCCCCCCCCCCTATAACTTAGGGGTATGAAAAATAGATGTTGGCCAATTCTCACCCCGCGCCTCAGACCCACCCTAAATGCACACAAAATTACATAAAAATCGGTCCAGCCATTTTGGAAGAGTATTTTAAGTAACATTGTGACATTAGAATTTTTTTATACAAGATAAGAAGATATTCAAGATTATATTCACACAACCTGTGCCTTGCAGTTTACCCGGTGTTATTTGTGTAAAAAAATTACTTAAATATTATATAGCCTATAGCCTACTTCAGTAAATACACTATTGTATACAAAAATAATTTTTCAATTTTCATTTTTTTTAAATTAGCACAGTCAAACAAACAAACAATTCAGCTTTATAATATTAATATAGATATGTAGTTAATAGAAAATGGATATGTTTGAAAGGATATCTCGAAAGAGACCTTGTTACAGCCTCAACCTTTTGGCTGGAACGATCGCGGTGACATCATCTCAATTTATTGAATCCATTTAAGGTTCCCCGATGCTGTAACTGTTCTTTTGTTATCAAATTTGTCATCAGTCCTTTTGGTGTACAGATTGGGGTGTATTGATTTTTATTTATGGAAATAATTTGTTTTTGTAAATTTTGTTGTTTGTTAGTGTAAAGTAAATATTAGAATATTATAATAATTTGAAACCTATAGATGAAAAAATAGTCAAGTAAATATGCATTATTACATATAACTCGAAAAGTACTTGTGAGATTTCAATTAAGAATTAATAAACGCTTCACATTCAACGGCCCCAGTAGCATTTTCTCCTGTGTCGGGGGTCCGGAAACACACACAATACACAAACCCCCAGACCACAACTAACATCTATATGGTCGATACAAATGTCTGTCGTGAGCAGGAATTGAACCCGCGACCGCCAGTGCAACAGCCAGTGCTATAACCGCTGCGCAAACGCGTCGTCAGGACGAAAGAATTAAAGTTAAATGGGACCACATGACACGCGTTTCGATTTAATGCAATCATCGAAATCGAAACACCACTCAAAAGTTCTGACTTTTCTGGAAGTCGGTTAAAAATCGCGTAAGTAGCCCGAGTTGCACAGTACAGTCGCAAAAAAATTAGTATAGTACCTAGTACGTATTTGCTTTAAATTAACGCGGGTGAAATCGCGGGATACAGTTATTAAATAATAATAATCTGCACCCTAGAATCCCATCTATTAACTTTAGAAGTCTGTATTAATGTTGTAAAGAGCAAAGATACGTTGTGTGTCCTATAAACATAATTATTATAAAATTTTAATAAAAAAAAAAAAAAAAATCATACTACTTAGGTAGGTACTTTTATTTTAATAATTCTATCACAATTAGAAAGCTATCTTTTCGAAGAAGGAAATAGTATGAAAACATATTGTTTTCTAACGTTTACGCGAATTTCAATTTGATATTGAAATAATGAAAAAATCCTCCCGTGACCATGGTTGCTGTAAACTGAACTTCGGGCATCTAAAAAACTTAATCAACCGCGATAAAATCCGAAAAAGTTGTTTCATTGTATGAGAACAGTATAGTAATAACTGACAATTTTTATTGCACACTTAATACGTTACAAAATATAAATCGAATCTTGTAACAAGAATACCTATATGGGCTAAAACCTTCATAAGAGGTATGATGCTACAGTATAATATATTTATTGCAGTAATAAATCGGATAAGCTATAGATAGATACGGCTTCCCTATTTTATATAGTTATCTGTATATGTTGTACTAGCTGACCCATGTCAATTTCGTAGTAGTTAGGTTATTGAACCCTTATTTAATTTCACACCATTCTTACTATTTTTCTAATGTGATTTCATTTTCTCGTTGAAAATATAATTTTGAGTTGCAAGTTTTTATTTATTGTAAAACAAACACATCAGCTTAATGTATTATTGTTAATTATAAAATCACTTCAGAGAGAATGGACAGTGGACACCTTGGTATTTTTTTATTTATACCACTAGGTCGGCTAGCGAACGGCTCATCGAATGGTAAGCGATTATCGTAGCTTATAGACGCCTCCAACACCAGAAGCATCGCAATCGCGTTGCCGACCCTACCCCCAATCCCCCCAGGAGCTGTGTCACCTTACTCTCCACAGGAACACAATCTGCTTGAAAGCAGTATTATTTAGCTGTGACGCCTGGCCTGCAACAGTAGGAGTATAGCAAGCACGTTGCCGACCCTACTCCGACATTCTCCACAGGAGCTCGTCGCCTTAAGCCCGATCGAGATCGGACCTATAATGAACTGAGATCAGCACTATATTGTGGATCGGGCCTTACTCACCACAGGAACATAACACAACTTATGAAAGGAATATTATTTAGCTGTGGTCTTCTGTAAGGTCGAGGTACTACCACAGACGGGCTACTCCAGTTGTTATGTGTTTATTAAATTAAACATCCTTAGTGTCTTCAAGAGATTTATTAGTTTTAATTAAACTTACATTAGGTACAAGCTTAATCCTACAGTCAGTGCTCACTCCCTGGTTCTACCGAAGTCTCTAGATAGATGTCATACCATAAACTATAAACTGTAGACAATATTTAACCATCGACTAACATGTATATAACACCAGTTTTGAGCATGATATTTCCGGCTGTGCCCTGCCTCAGTTAATACTTATTCCTACTTTGAGTAAGATATTTTACGTTGCTTTAATAGTTACTCGCCTTTATTCTATTAACAGTAAACAACAAAACTAGTGTGCTTTAGACCACACGACTGATATAAAACTTCTTTAGCTCCATCTAACTATACCTCCGTCTCAGTTTTCGTTCGCTTCGCCCGATCACACTTTTCGCAACGCTCTCGTCACGTATTCACCAGCCTACTCCCCAAGTCAAGCGTGCGTAGAGAAGTTTAACTTCAACAATACGTTCATATAAAAACCACGAATCTATTCGACCTATCTTCTTCTTCTCTATAATATAAAAATGAGTCGCTGAATGTGTTGCTAAGCGCAAAACTCGAGAACGGTTGGACCGATTTCGCTAATTCTTTTTTTTAAATATTCCTTGAAGTACGAGGATGGTTCTTACGGAGAGAAAAATTCAAAAAAAAAAAAAAATAATAAAATTAAAGAATCGACTGTTAGGCGATACGAAGTTCGCCGGGTCAGCTAGTATATAATAAAATCGTTTCCCCACATCCATAGTAAAGTCGAAAGGAATGCGTTACGTTCGTCGAGTACGTGTGTTTATTTTGCTAATGGACGTGTTTATAAGACTATAAAGTTTAAAAACGCACTCGTAACCGGGCCAGTGTGGCGGTAAATAGCTGTTGTAATATATTGGGTCCGTGGTTGTTACGTTTATGACTACTGCGAAGCGACTGTGACCTTTGCTTCTTTATTTATGAGTGGCTTTCGTTGTGTTGGCAAATGATTTTTTTTTTTTATAACGAATCTAGACTGCGTTAAAAATATATGTTTTGAAGCTAAATGCTAGTGGATGACCATGAAAGTGGTAAACATACTGTCGTTAGATAATTATTGACGGTTATAAATAACTCTAAATTTGTACGTTAAAATAATCTCAAGATGTTTGGATATTCACGATTAACGCAAGGCCATGACAACTATTTTTCTGGCTCATATCAAAATATGTCACGACCGGGAATCGAATACTATGACTAGCGCCAATCTGTCATAATTTTTGAAGTATAACTTCTTTACGCACCTTGATTTGGGGAGTAAGCTGGTGAATGCGTGAAGAGAGCGTTACGAAAAGTGTGATCGGGCGAGGCGAACGGAAGTTGAGCAGGAGATGTAAGTTAGTGAAGATAGAAAGAGAGAGAGTTACGTTTCGTATATTACTGTAGGAGCTACTAAAAAAAGTTTTACTTCAGACTATTCGTTTTTTATTTTTTGGTAATGTATGTTGATATCAGATATTTGCGTGTCTAATATTTTCTTTAAATCAATATTGCTATCATAGTTCTTATCTCGCGAGTAAAAACAATTAATTTACGAGCAAACATGACCGCATGAGTGCTACTGTTGTTGGGTGTATTTTATTTTGGTTTGTTGGTGTAACCACACGGCACGGCACATTGTTAGGATATTCGTTAATTCTTTCAAGACGATTTTTAATCAGGCTACGTAGTATCGATGTCAATCAATTAATGATTTAAATAAAGCATTTAATCTGGTAAAACATTACTGGTAGAACTGGTAGATACGTTGTATCAGGAGTCTCGATAACGTCGATAAAATATATAAATGTATTGGAGAGAATGAGACGGAATACATCAGGCAGTATTTTATATTCTCGGTGAAAAAATTCTCTCGTAGGCTATTTTTTAGAAGTTTCACTTCTGCCGGGAGTGAATTGCACACACACTTTTTTTCTTAACGTTACCGTATTTATACATATATGGAAAAACATAATACTTGCTTATTAGCGACCCGCCCCGGCTTCGCACGGTTGCAAAAACTGTCAGTGTTCCTCTACTATATTATGCGAGTATTATGTACATATAAACCTTCCTCTGGAAACACTCTATTTACTAAAGAAAACCGCATTAAAATCCGTTGCGTAGTTTTAAAGATCTAAGCATACATACACTAAACATACATATAAAACATACAGATACTAACAGCATACAGACAACGCGAAGCGATTCTGTTTTATACTATGTAATGATTGTACACAAAAATATAAACAGACAATCATAGTTTTACTTTTAAAGATGTTCATAAGCGTTAGTTTAAAAACCCGATTTCTTGCAGAGAACCTTCAGGCATAAAAAGTGCATTATCATACAAATCGGTTCTTTGTAAATAATTACTGTATCCGTAAGAAAACTTATAAGATTACTAGCTGACCCCGCAAACGTTGTTTTGCAATATATGTGATAAACCCCCTTAATTCCCCTCCCCCCATAACTTAGGGGTATGAAAAATAGATGTTGTTCGATTCTCAGACCTACCCGATATGCACACAAAATTTCATGAGAATCGGTTAAGCCGATTCGGAGGAGCTTACAAACACCGCGACACGAGAATTTTGTATATTAGATATTGTTAAGATTTCCGATAGAAATGTGTTATAACCTACGATGAGGTCTATATAAAAACCGCTTGATGGCGAAGCGTTTTATTTTTTGTGTTATTGTTATGACATGTTGAGGTACCTACTTCACTATTTTGTACTACTGTAGTAGGTCTTGATAAAACATTTTGTAAAAAATATGTTTACATATATGTATAAACGTGTGTTGAAAAGAATATTGTAATATTTGTATGTATAAATAAAAAAAAAAAAGGTTAAATAATTGTCTAAAATGTTTGTAAAACGAAATTATGATTTTCACAATTATTTTTGTTCGTATTTCGTGCTATAAAGGAGACCAATCTTGTTTTAAAAATCGGAAAATTGATTGTTTATAGGTAAGCACTTGTTTTAAAATCTACAGGTCCGATTTTAAAAATCGTGCGTTTATCGATGATGTTTATAGGCTATATAGGCTCACAGTACGATCTAAGATTCCAGAAAAATAATAGTAAACTGTGAAACCGCGTAAGTTAATATTTATACCACACTTATGTTTGTAAAAGCCCTGTCAATCACTGTCAAATGACATTCAGTTCAGCTGTTAAAACTGAACAATAGACAAAAATGTATAAACAAACATCTAAAAGGAACGGTTATTTCCCGAATCAAATTCGTATATATAAAGTGTTAAGTGCGTCCATCTGTCCGTTTAATTCAGTGATCCTTAGAAACTACTAAAAAGCCAGCCGTATTGAATCAACCAGAGTTGTCGTGTAGAGTGAGAGAATTTGTGGTGTTACCAGAAGCTTGATATTAATTCGATTAATATGACGTAATTGTCTGTTATTAACAGAAGACAATTAGATCATAGTATCAAGTTTTATAGCATAATCTCTCCATTCAATGACATTACTAATGTTTTTTTTTAAAGCTATCTGGTGTAGTTAGAAATTAGTCTGCCAAAAAAAAAAAACGTAATCTTTTTAATATCTAATACTAGCTGACCCGGCAAACGTTGTCTTGCCGCTAAACGCTATTTAAAAATAGGGGTTGATGGTAGAGGGTTGAAAATTTAGGGTTGTATGTATTTTTTAATGTTGTATCATAAAAAAATAGAAATTAAAAACTTTGTCTAAAAAAAAATTAGGGGTGGACTACCCCTAACATTTAGGGGGATGAAAAATAGATGTTGGCCGATTCTCATAGATACCGGATAAGCACAAAAAATTTCATCAAAATCGGTCAAGCCGTTTCGGAGGAGTATGGCAACGAAAACTGTGACACGAGAATTTTATATATTAGATATAAAATTCTCGTGTCGTGGTTTTTGTAGTTAAACTCCTCCGAAACGGCTTTACCGATTCTCATGAAATTTTGTGTGCATATTGGGTAGGTCTGAGAATCGAACAACATCTATTTTTCATTCCCCTAAATGTTAAGGGTAGTCCACACCTATTTTTTTTAATTTTTAGATAAATTATTTATTTTTTATTTTATTATGATTTGGCGTTGAGAAATACATACAACCCTAAATTATCACCTTTCTACCACCAACCCCTATTTTTAAATAGCGTTTACCGGCAAGACAACGTTTGCCGAGTCAGCTAGTATGTTTATATTATAAGTTAATGTTACAAATCTGCGGTGTTCGTAACTACAAAACGGTAAGCTTTTAAAATAGATTATTGAGTCATCACTCTCTGTTGTGAGTTTTTTGTTGTATAAATAAGTTTAAGATATGTATTTCAAATAATAAAATAATGATGAAACGTCACATATGACGTAATAGGAGGATAGTAAGCGAAATATGTGTACAATCTCAACGAATGTTTTGTGTGACCTTGGGCAATCGGACCGATTTTGAAAACTATCATTTTAAGGGGCCTACTCAAAGCACTGCATGCAGGGCCTGCTTGCAGTTACTGCCGCAGAGGATGTTGCTCCACAAAGCACTGCAAATCATTTACGCGGCATACGTTGTCGTGTTCACTTGTGTTGTCTTTGTCCTTGCTTAAATTCGTCAGTTTTTATAAATGGCTCCTACATTATTCAAACACCAAAAAATAGCATTGGGTTTGACTGTATTGAGTACTTGTAGCGTTCAAAAGAAAAAAAGGAAGCACTGGTGTAAAAAAGTTTTATATTTTTCATGTAAAAGCGACATAGCCTGCGACCGCATATCTTTGTTATGATAATGATCGTGGTTGGTTTTCCAAAGACATGGCAAATCCCTATACAATTAGATTACGTCCTTCCACACGTCTTTTTCTCGCTGGCTCATTTTTCTTGAAGAAAACAGAGTCAAACAAATAATATAATAAAACTAAACCAACTAACCACCAACTAACTGATTAATTGCTAAATGACAACCACTGACAAGACAAATCCCAGGTCAAATAGAGTAGACAAACGTCGCAATGTACCGACGTAAACAAAATGGTGGTCTAAATCGGCCCGACCGAGCTACACACGTCCCTGATTGCAGTTTACGGAGTGCTTTGAGTAGGCCCCTTAACATTAAGGGGCCTACTCAAAGCACTGCCTGCAGGGCCCTGCTTGCAGTGCCACTGCCGATCGTATTGTATGTATGCATGCAGGGCCGATATTTTAATTGTTCACCCTGTCGCAGGGCCGCAGTGTCGTTCTGCCAGCCCGACACACGATCTCCCCACTCCGTAAACTGCAATCAGGGACATGTGTAGCTCGGTCGGGCCGATTTAGACCACCATTTTGTTTACGTCGGTACATTGCGACGTTTGTCTACTCTATTTGACCTGGGGTTTGTCTTGTCAGTGGTTGTCATTTAGCAATTAATCAGTTAGTTGGTGGTTAGTTGGTTTGGTTTTATTATATTACTAGCTGACCCGGCGAACTTCGTATCGCCTAACACAAACTTTATCGTATGGTATTAAAGTTCAAATTGACTTTTAAGTATTATCACAAATCTTTTGTATGGGAGTATAGAAAAGTGTTGTTTTTAGACTTTTTCAGGAAATTTAAATTTTTTTTTTTGAATTTTTCTCTCCGTAAGAACCATCCTCGTACTTCAAGGAATATTTAAAAAAAAAGAATTAGCGAAATCGGTCCAACCGTTCTCGAGTTTTGCGCTTAGCAACACATTCAGCGACTCATTTTTATATTAAAGATTTGTTTGGCTCTGTTTTCTTCAAGAAAAATGAGCCAGCGAGAAAAAGAGGTGTGGAGGGACGTAATCTAATTGTATAGGGATTTGCCATGTCTTTGGAAAACTAACCACGATCATTATCATAACAAAGATATGCGGTCGCAGGCTATGTCGCTTTTACATGAAAAATATAAAACTTTTTTACACCAGTGCTTCCTTTTTTTTTTTTGAACGCTACAAGTACTCAATACAGTCAAACCCAATGCTATTTTTTGGTGTTTGAATAATGTAGGAGCCATTTATAAAAACTGACGAATTTAGGCAAGGACAAAGAGAACACAACTGAACACGACAACGTATGCCGCGTAAATGATTTGCAGTGCTTTGTGGAGCAACATCCTCTGCGGCAGTAACTGCAAGCAGGCCCTGCAGGCAGTGCTTTGAGTAGGCCCCTTTAAGGGGGCCTTTAAATTCGTCAGTTTTTATAAATGGCTCCTACATTATTCAAACACCAAAAAATAGCATTGGGTTTGACTGTATTGAGTACTTGTAGCGTTCAAAAGAAAAAAAGGAAGCACTGGTGTAAAAAAGTTTTATATTTTTCATGTAAAAGCGACATAGCCTGCGACCGCATATCTTTGTTATGATAATGATCGTGGTTAGTTTTCCAAAGACATGGCAAATCCCTATACAATTAGATTACGTCCCTCCACACGTCTTTTTCTCCCTGGCTCATTTTTCTTGAAGAAAACAGAGCCAAAAAAATAATATAATAAAACCAAACCAACTAACCACCAACTAACTGATTAATTGCTAAATGACAACCACTGACAAGACAAACCCCAGGTCAAATAGAGTAGACAAACGTCGCAATGTACCGATGTAAACAAAATGGTGGTCTAAATCGGCCCGACCGAGCTACACATGTCCCTGATTGCAGTTTACGGAGTGGGGAGATCGTGTGTCGGGCTGGCAGAACGACACTGCGGCCCTGCGACAGGGTGAACAATTAAAATATCGGCCCTGCATGCATACATACAATACGATCGGCAGTGGCACTGCAAGCAGGGCCCTGCAGGCAGTGCTTTGAGTAGGCCCTTTTAGAAGAATGCTACGCTAGCACTGTGTAACTACACTACACCTTAGCGGGGTTAAAGGGAACAGGCAAAAAAAAATACATTTAAAAACGTTAGTAATATCCGTAAGTGATTAGTGAAGTTGAAGAAAAACCTGATATATGTATATTTACAGATGTTAATCTCCAAATATTTAGTAAATGTCCTTGTAAATAAAGTAAGGGTTATCTCTCGGGTGTAATGCTCAATTAGATTTGATGGATTGCAAATTTTTCGATTTAAGATAGCGATCTACCCTCCGCGGATTAGGGGTTAACGACCGGCATTAGCTTTATTTAACTGGCTTTTATTATATTTTTAATTTCATGTATATTGCTTAGATTTTTAGTGCAATAAAGTATATATATATATATATATATATATATATATATATATATATATATATATATATATATATATACATATATATATATATATATATATATATATATATATATATATATATATATAAGGTAACTTTAGTAGTTGATTGGTTCTCCCGATATGTGTGACAGAGTAAGCAGCAGTAGATTTTTGAAGTAAAACTTCTTCACGCACGCTTGACTTTGGGAGTGAGCTGGTGAATGCGTGACGAGAGCGTTACGAAAAGTGTGATCGGGTGAGGCGAACGGTGAAAGAGAGAGCGGTGCGAGCACACATTTTCTTTCTCACTTTCTCTCATAGCCAGTTACGTTTCGTATATCTAAGACACGGTGCGGGCCTATTGTGCAGAAGTTTTACTTCGGTCGTGTGGTCTAAAGCACACTCGTATTTGTTTTTTAAGTTACCATTAATCATATAGACGTAAAAACATCTCATTAAGTAAAATTTATATCTTATTCCACAATAATGCCTCATTGCTCCATTGAATATGAGAGATTCACATTTCTTAGAAATTCATTCGAAACGTTTGGTTTTTCTCACGGTGTTTACTTTCATCGATGTAAATGTTTTCGATGCTTCAAAAGTTTGAAACGGCTTAGCACAGTCGAACAGTAAACTTGAATGATTACTACAAGGGTTAAAGAGACATTGTTGCCTATTGTTGTGAGAAAAATGTTGTCTGATTTTTGTAATTTTAGGTTTTTAAGTAGCGTATGTATAGGAATCTTTTTGAGTATTGTTTTATCGGTTGCATTTACCAGTATGCAGTTTTGAAATGTTATGCTGGCCTTACACGTTTGGCTTGCAACGATCGAGTATGGATTTCAGCATTATTGAAGTGCATTATTAATGTACGCACAATTACGCTATTATATTGTTACTATACAATAATTGTGTTTGCTAGCAAACGAAAAAATCGGCCAAGCAAAAAGCGGCTAAGTGCGAGCCGGACTCTCTCATGAAGGGTTCCGTAGCAGCGAGTAACATAATATAAAAGTTCTCGTAGTTCGTTGTAACTTTGATCGATGTTTTAATAATAGTGTATTTTTTAGAATTCACGGTTTATGCATAAGGTTTTTAATTGAGTACCTCCTTTTTTGAAGTCGGTTAAAAAGACTTGAAAAGTTAGCAGATTTATCTTATTGAAAGGTGTTATAAATATCATAGAATAACTATGCCTTGCGGTTTCCCCGCGTGATTTTTTTATCCCTTGGGAGTGTCAAGATAAAATGTCTTATATGTTTTTTTGGACCTCCAGTTGTCTACGTATAAAGTTTCATTACTATAAAATTCAACAGTTCTCGCGTAAAACTGTAGCAAACATTCATCGCACCTTTATGTCTCGTGGCTTATTTTCCATAGAATATTCGTGTCTAAGTGTAAACAGTCTTAGGGGCCTCATTATCAAGCGTTCAAGGCCTCCAATAGGGTAATGAAATACCTCCATATCGATAAAATTGTCAAGTCTGTTAAAATATATATGTAGTTGTCACAGCTATAGTACATCTCAAGGTCGACCAACTCCATTGTTGTATAGATAACCTTAACAATCCCATGCAGACTATACGTTAGATTTCTAGTCTAACATTGTTACATCGCAACTAGAATTAAATTACGTATTTATTTGTTAAAATTATGCACATTGAGCATAAGCAATTTTTTGGTACTTTGCTGTTTTTATAATTGTGTTTGCTCGCAAACGATAAAAAACCGACTTCAATTACATCTTCAAGTAATACAACGTAGACAAAAAAAAAAAATACTCAAGTAAATACGCGTTATCAAATATTACTCAAAAAGTAGTTATCAGATCACGATCAAATTTAAATAGTACCAAAAGACAAGCATCAGCTTTCGATTAAAATAAGAATCATCAAAATCGGTACACCCAGTGAAAAATTATCCGATATAATACACAATTATTGTACCTAAAGTCTTGATGTAAGATGAAGTCAAACCTGGAAGGTAGTTTTTTTTTTCTTCAGAATATGAACCACAAAATTTTGTGTTGATATATTTTTTTAAACTTTAGCTTTATAAATAATACTTAATGCTTCAGAATAAACCGTGTGCTTTTCAAACGGGTCATAATATTGGTGATTCAGAAAAATATTCTTGAATGCATTTGGTAAAAAGCCAAGAGATTTTAATAAGCCCATCGTATCAGTGGACTAAATATACTTGTTACCTGTGATTCGAAGTAAGATTACTTTGAATTGCAGGAAATATATTTTTTTCCTGGAATTCAGGATGTCGACTACAGTTAGTAATTAAGTAAAGTGACCGAGCTTAGCTCGGTATGTTTAGTAAATCGTGACTTTTGATTATCATATTCGAATTACATATTGATAAAATATGAATAACATTTTCCGATTTTACCGACATAATAATAAAAAATATGAACTGGGTATTTAAATAAAAATTCATGTGTACAATTAGAAAAAAAAAGGAAAAAAATAATCGGTCTGGAGACATGGGGATTTGAACCGTGGTCTTTTCGGTCAATCCCGACCGGACGATTTTCCACCTGAGCTATTACAACTTTATTGACAATTGCCAAATTTACCTTCGTATTCTAACGATATTGTAGCAATTTTTTCATTGCCTAAAAACAGGGATGAAACGACATTTTTTAAAAATAAATTCTAGCTATATCGATTTATCGTCCCCGAAATCCCCTGCATACTAAAGTTCATGAAAATTGTTGGAGCCGTACCAGTGATTCAGATTATATATATAATATATAATTATATATATACAAGAATTGTTCGTTTAATAGTATTAGATTAGCGAATACGCTTAAATCTATTTGATATAAAAGGAAAGTAAGTAAGACATTTAAGTTCTGCTATTTATTTCTTTTATTTGATTTTTAAATGAAATACTCAAAATGTGTTATCTATATCCTTTTCTGTATATGATAAAAATTGAAAATCTTTCAATAAACTATTACAAAAGCTTAATAGAAACAAAAAGTATTTTTTTCATGTCTTCATCATGACATGACATCTTCAGAGGTCGGAAGATGTTGAATGGCGGAACGTGACATTTTTCATTCCGCTGACCTCATCTAATTAGATAGATACTCTCGATGATGTTATACTCTGCATCTCATTGAGTGGAAATTAAATATGTCAAGTATCTTTTACTCATCGTCTGGAGAATATTTACAATAAGGTCCTGTTTCACTGGCTGGCAGAGTTATCCAACGTATAAAGGTATCAAACAGATAAAAACTTGATGCATTTTTTTTTTAATCTTTATACTGTACGTTATTTGTCAGATATTTCTATTTTTAACCTGTGAAATCAAACGTTGTAGTTTATTACTTGAGTTAATTTAACACTATGGAATTGAATGCGATGGGTTGCTTATAAAGGCTATCAGTAACTAAAGTGTGAGATAAACTTTATAGTCATTACACTTCAGCCTGTAATATCCCACTACTGGGCATAGGTCTCTTTCCCCATGCAGAAGAAGGACCAGAGCTTAATCCACCACGCTGCTCCAATGCGGGTTATATATTCCCTACTACGAGTAACGATCGCTATCAGGTGTACATGATAACAACCGGGACCGACGGCTTAAGGTGCTGTCCGAGGCACGGTTATAGTCATTACCATATTGAAACATGTCCTTTATCTGTACTAATAATATGAAGCTGGCCATTCACGACTAGTTTTTCGCGTCAGTTTAACTGATCAGTTTTTTGCGTCAGTTGAAATATTTCCCCACTGACTGGCGTCACTCCGGCTCTTCAGTTTTCGACCGGGCTGTTTAACGGACGTGTAGACTATTTTTGTTGAGAAAAAAAAAAAAAATACGCGTTATCAAAGATTACTCAAAAAGTTGTTATCAGATCTCGATGAAATTTAAATGTGACCGCATGATAAATATCAGCTTTCGATTAAATTAAAAATCATGAAAATCGGTACACAGTAAAAAGTTATGTGGATTTTCGAGGGTTTCCCTCGATTTCTCTGAGATCCCATCATCAGATACTGGTTTCCTTATCATGGTACCACACTTAGGATATGTCCTTTCCTCTTGTCCTTTATCATGTGGTCACATTTAAATTTCATCGAGATTTTCTTACCACTTTTGGAGTAATCTTTGATAATGCGTATTGACTTGACTATTTTTTCGTCTACCTACGTTGTATTTACTTGTCAATATAATTGAAGTCGGTTTTTTTTTCGTTTGCCTGCAAACACAATTATAAACATACACTGGATCACAATATTCAGGTTTATTTTATAAAGTACATATATTTATATTTAGTAAACAATCGCCTACAAAACCATTATATGACCATATTACGACCAGCGGTCGTTGCTTGCTATCGTAAACCAGTTCCGAAATATTTTTAAGTCCATGAAGATGAGTTTTTGTTCCGTTTAAATCGTCTTTGTCTTCCTCGTCGACGAGTTTTGCATCGAATTTCGAAGTCGTTTTTTATAACCGGTCAACTGTTTAACAAATTAAGTTTTTTTGTTACATTCTTCATTAGGAAATTGTAGAATTGTTCGTAACTGTTTTATAGTGTTTTTCGTTGATGTTTCGTTTCGTTGTTTTAAACTGGTTGATTTGTAGATATATTAATACGTGGAGCAAAAACCTTTGTACCCCTTTTTACGAAAATTGAGCGTACGGAGGACTATGAAATTTCGCACGCTTATAGTTTATATCGAGAAGGAGTGCAGAATAATAATATCTAATTTTTAATTATACTTAAAATATACATTAAATTGATACACAAACATTACACACACTACCATGTATTTGACACACACAATCATGTATTTGACACGCACACACGCATATATACTACTCTTTTGTTTGTTGTTAGTCTGACGTCAAATTTAAAATAGATTATAGATTAATATTGTTTGTCTATACTGAATGTCAAACATGACCATACTAAATTCATTAAAACCTTAATAATGTTCAAACTTATAATTTAAATTAATTATGGTCGAATTTCGACCACTAAGCGCCACTAGCTATTATTAAGTAACTTTGACAATATCCATTATGTTTATTATTTTTGCGAGAACTATAACATACATAATGCCCTAGGACCTGTTTCATCAGTTGTGGATAAAGTTTATCCTGCAAATAAGTTACGATTAGACTTTAACAGCAGTACTCTCAACTAATAAACTACAGCTTTTACATTCATATTTGCAAATAGAATCTCATAAATACAGATTCGATGGTGGAAAAAAACGAGTGTGCTTTAGACCATGCGACTGAAGTAAAACTACATTAGCTCCATCTAACTTATATATCCCTCTCAACTACCGTTCGCCTCGCCCGATCACACTTTTGGTAACTCTCCCGTCACGCATTCACCAGCTTACTTCCGAAGTCAAGCGTGCGTAAAGAAGTTTTACTTCAATAATACGTCAAAAACTTTTATCTGTTAGACATCTTCATCCGTCACATAGCGTTATTACAACTGGTGAAGAAGTTTTTAATTAATTGAATTATTATCAAGAATATCTCACTGTCGACTTGTATTGATCCTATTTTATTATCATAGTAGATAATTTGACTGTTTTACAACTAGGCAATATCTTATCTTTTTAAATAAATCGAAAGTCGGATCTTAATCCAAGGTATCCTTTCGAGGTTTACCTTCACTACCAAGAACGATATGAATTCTAAAGTTGATCTGTAATTAGTTTAATAATTGTGCCATCTTATCAAGAGTTTAGTTCACAGGAATACTATACGAAACTTAGAGAGCTTAGATTAGCTGGCAGTTGTCAAAGAAAAACCTTAATCTCAAACATATAATAAGCAACAGGATTAAAGTAACAGTAAGATCGAACCCCCATGGAGAGTTCCTGTTAGCGATTGATTAGATCAATTATACACTGACGGCCAGCCTGAGAGACGTATCCTCTCCTCGATATGGGCATACGAGTTGATTGAATGAGATCCAAGAAAGTCGACTAGCGGGATTGTCGCGACGTGGTGACAACTAAGCGATTGTGGTATGTCCATTGCTATGAGATATTAAAATTCATTACGTTATTTTATTTGAAGAAAAAACAGATTTGAAGCTATAAGTATTACTGCAGTAAGATGCTACTACATTGACAACTTTTCCTCGTCGTTTTTTTCTGTGCAGATATTTCTGCTCCATTCCAGCTCATCGTTCTTTTGGAAGTATTATCGGAAATTGCGAGTTTAAGGATTTTTTGATTGCAAAGAATTTTGTTTTTGTTCTTTATGTAATTAACATAGATTGTTTTGAATTTCAGTTTCTAAACGATCTCAGACCACAGATGAGCTAAATGCTGTTTCTAAACGATCCATGTTCATAATACCATGTAAATTCGATCCAATGAAAACCATCCGAGCTGGGAAAACAACGAACATAACACGTTAACGGACGTATCAAATCGTTTATTTATGCAATCGCTGTTAACACGTATCACTTATCAACTAACAATTATATATTTTACATCTTTTAAAGTTTCGATTTTTCGATTTAATCTTTATTTTCATACAATTTAGAACACCAAATTAATAACTACCAAAATCATAATTATATTTAAATTTCCAGATTCCTTTTCATCAAATTCTTTTCATCTAATTCTTAGAAACCTCTATTTCATAAACATAATTACACTAATAACACATTTCGAGCCGTGTTTACGTGTAAATATTTAATCCACATCACGTGGCCTCGAATATCCATGCCGGAAGTTGCATTACGCTAAGGTCTAATTTTTTTTTGGGCGTTGTATTTATTTGTTTCCTAACATTAAGAATAATAACTGTAACTATTTCATTTACTTTCGAAACAGTCACTTTTGTTTTTTTTTTCATACAACTAGGTCGGCAAACAAGTGGCTAACATGGTGGTAAGCGATTACCGTAGCTAATAATAGACGTCTGTAACACCAGAAGTATCGCAAGCGCGTTGGCAACCCTATCCCCTATTTCCAGATTAGCTCTGGTCAACTTACCACAGAAACACAACTCTGCTGCAAAATAAGTTTTTATATATTTGTAAATCACATCCAATAATTAGATTCTGAGAGGGTTCGTTTACATAGCTCTGTCATTTTATCAATTTATTTTCACTTCTGACAGAAGTAAAAATATTGATATTTTATTTAATGTAATTCTAAGTGTGCAAAAAAGCATTAAGTATTTCAGTTGTTCTTCAATTAAAAAAATAAAATACTCTTAAAGTAAATTTCGCTCGAATTTCCGTTAGATTGCCCGTATTCCAATGAGTTATTGGGGCCAAATAACGAATCGTCCAGGTAGTTAATGAGATTACCGCTTAACACGATATTTGATTACGCTGAAATGAATTCGTTAAACTAACCTTGGACTACCGGTAATCAATACTTGGGTTTCTATAGGTTTAGTTGGCACGTCTGTCGATATGGAAAGAGCAATTTGGGAAGTTGAAAAGTTCGATCTTGAATAATATCAATGGTAGAATGCGAAAACGTACCCATAGCCCCCCTGATTGAGCTATGACAGTACACTGTGAGGTTTTAATTAGTTTGATATGACTTTCCCTCAAGCAAGGCCGGAAAGTGTCCTGACTAAATTAACTGAGGTAGGGCACAGCAGGAAATATGCTGCTCAAGATCTGGAGCATCCCGACTGAGGAAGAGCCTAGACCTTACACAAGATCACAGCTAAATAATACTGCTTTCAAGCAGTGTTGTGTTCCTGTGGTGAGTAAGTTGACCGGAGCTCCTGGCGAGCGTCGGGGTTATGGTCGGCAATGAGCTTACAATGCTTCTGTTGCTATAGGCGTCTATAAGCTACAGTAATTGCTTACTACCAGGGGAGCAGTACGCTTGCTTGCCTACCTACTTGTATAAAAAAAAAGTAGTATGAGGATTTCCCCACGATAAAAATATATAACAGTTTAGTTTTAGTTGTTACTCGTAATATATAAATATAGATTAAATCCTACGTTACAATTTGTACAGACGAGAATTTTAAAAGAGGAAGATGTATACAATAACAGACGTAATTGGCCTATCCATGCCTAAAGAGGACAAGTTAAATTAAAGGCAACACCATACAGTTGAGCTGGCGAATAACAATTTAGGCGACCCACGCAATGTCGTTTGAACGGGTCCTGCGTGGGCGAAACGCAGGTTACCTAGACGAGTTACTTGCGTTCATTACACTTATTAAATATGTTATAAAAAGTAAATAAACAAGTGTCTGAAAAGTATTAAATCAATGTAAATAAGGTTAAAGTTACTGAGTTTATTTAAAATGATAAAAAGAAAACTTTTTAAAAGTTTTCTAAAACATAGTCTGTCGCAGCAAATGAGTAAAGAAAGAAGAGCAGATAAAAAAAATACTAGCTGTGCACGCGACTTCGTCCGCGTGAAATTTAACAAAAAAGTTATAATGAGTAAAGAAAGAAGAGCAGATAAAAAAATACTAGCTGTGCACGCGACTTCGTTCGCGTGAAATTTAACAAAAAAGTTATAATGAGTAAAGAAAGAAGAGCAGATAAAAAAAATACTAGCTCTGCACGCGACTTCGTCCGCGTGAAATTTAACAAAAAAGTTATTTTTCAGTTCGCAGAGTTATAAAATAAACTACCTGACTCGGCAAGCTTTGTCTTGCCGCTAAACGCTATTTAAAAATAGGGGTTGATCGTAGAAGGTTGAAAATTTAGAGTTGTATATATTTTTTAATGTTGTATCATAAAAAAATATATCTAAAAATTAAAAAAAAATATTTAGGGGTGGACTACCATTAACATTTGGGGGGATAAAAAATAGATGTTGTTCGATTCTCAGACCTACCCAATATGCATACAAAATTACATGAGAATCGGTCAAGCCGCTTCGGAGGAGTTTAACTACAAATACCGCGACACGAGAATTTTATATATTAGATAAATTTCATACAGACAGACAGACAAAAATTATTTAAAATGTCATTTTTGTATATGTACCGTGTATGTATGTAACATATGAATTTAGTAAAAAGCGGTTATTTTAATATTACAAACACACTCCAATTTTATTCAATCGTATAGATATAGAATGTGTCGAATGAAATGTGGGCTAAAGTTTTTATTGATAATTTTTTTATTCTCTATAAATCTGAACACATGAATTGGGTTAATACAAATTTCCGGTAAATAACATTCAACTAAAAATACTATGTGATGTAATTAATTCGAATACATCTTGCGAATCCGTGACCTATTTTTTTATAATCGTACGCCTGATCATATTTCTGTAACCATGAGAATAATGAAATTTTTACATCTAATTAACATTATAAAGTTTTTTTTTAAAATATATGTTCGGGGATAACTTCGTCGCTTATGAACCGATTTTGATAATTCTTTTTTTTTATAATGACGATGGAATCCCAGAGAAATCGAGGGAAACCCTCGAAAATCGTAGTGACGACTAGTGCGTTTGTTAATTTTTTTCGTCTACTTACGTTGTATTACTTGTCGATGTAATGGAAGATATATTTTTATTGAAATTACAGACCAAGTTGAACATGATTCGAACTGCTACTAGCTAGACTTCCGTTGTCGCTAATTCTGTTGCATCTTGTCTGCACATCATCGTTTGATTTATATGAAATTGATTTCATATAAATATTGCATTTGTCTTTGAAATACACAGGCCGAAGACGGGCAGCAGCGTCTTCGGTGCGACAAAGCCAGCCCTGCGGTCACCAACCCGCCTGCCCAGCGTAGTGACTATGGGCAAAACACACGAATTCACGTTATTTTTGGCGTAAACTTGTAGAGGCCTATGTCCAGCAGTGGACTGTATAGGCTGTAATGATGATGATGATGATTGCACATGTCACGTTAACTGTTTGTTTTAACCAACCTTGATACCCGATTAGCTTAACAGGAAATACCCTACAATAATCATGAAATGATGCTATTAATAATTATGACCAGTTTTCCGTGTATTAATTAAAGTTTTATAATTGATCCTCATTAAAGTGTGACAAAGGTCTTGAAATAATTATGACGTGATAACACCAAATTAATATTAATACACAAAGATTTGTAACAAATATTTTCAAATATATTGTTATTAAAAATCCCGTAATTTCGGGCAACTTGGCTGCCTTCAATTCAGGCTGTTACGTTCCACTAATACGCATAGGGTGTTTTCCTCCATCTTTCTTGGATTAGGATGCTGTGCCTCATTTCAATGTAAATGTTACTTTAAATTTCTTTTATTGATAGGTTAATACGAATTTACAGTGATTACCAACAAAATATTTTTTCATAACTACCATGTTACTGAATTTAAATAATTATACTATTTTTTGTTTTTCAATACTTGTAACTAGATTTATTTTTTAGGACAAATCAAGGTTGGTTGACAAATTAAGCTTTCCACTTCTATTCATAATAAATTGCTGTAAAGCCACATACCCCAAAATTGATGAGATTTTAATAAAAATGTATTTTGTAAATTATACTTTTAACATATTTTTATCAGTTTCATTTTATATTACTATTAATTGTGCCCGTGACTTCGTCCGCGTGGAATTTAACAAAAAAGTTATTGTTCAGTTCGCAGAGTTATAAAATAAATAAATTTCTAAAATAAATGTAGCCTAAGTTACTCCTCATTACATCAGCTATCTGCCAGTGAAAGTCCTGTCAAAATTGGTCTAGCCGTTTCAAAGATTAGCTGGAACAAACAGACAGACAGACAAAAATTGTAAAAAATGTTATTTTGGTATTTGTACCGTTGTACCGTGTATACATCCGTATGCATTTAGTAAAAAGCGGTTATTTTAATATTACAAACAGACACTCCAATTTTATTTATTTGTATAGATAAAAATACTTTGTCGCGCTAGTATAGTCGCTAGTATCGTCTGCTCCGTAGATTTTGTATATAAGAAAGTTGTAGGCTATAAAATGTAGCGCTATAAAGTCTAGAAGCAAAGTGATCGTGAAACTGCAAGGGTCGTAAAATATTATCTACCTATTTCATTTATATTTTTTTTTAATTAAAAATTATCTATAAACGGATTTATTTATTTATTTCGCCTGGTTTTTTTTATTTTATTGAGTTCGTGACTACATTTTTTTTTTAAATTTGGGTGATATTTTTGTACATAACGGTCTAAATATGTGATGTTGTTTTACAGTTCTACTGATGCATGTTTATATGGCAGTAATTTAAATTTTGTTGTTATTCATAGCAACAATTAAATTTAAATAACTGACATACCCTCCACCAAAATCTTAAAAATACATTTAAGTTTTCGATCTTTACTGATTCTTATGAAAATATTTTAATGATAGAAGCCTAGTGCCTAAAGACGGTTTATCAATAAAGATCATAAGTTAAAAAAAATAAGCACTGGAAAACGCGCTGTTCATTTAAATGATACTAGTATTATTTAAAAATAATGCAGATGTCATCAAATTAGCAATATCGTAAAATCAGCATTGCTAAAACGCCACAAATTGAAATGGCAGCGAGCCTAGCGGTCACCGTTTAAAAATATCTTGTGACACAATAGACTCGGGCCCTAATCACGATCGTGTCAAGACCACTAGCCGAGATAACCTCCAATGATTCACTGGTGACATTCGATACAAACAATATCATCGTAATGACATCATTATGACAAACTTACAAGCTTAATGAGCAAAAGTATTTATGTTATGTTAAGGAAAACGCTTTCACTGATTACTGATGAAATGATTGAAATAAAAAGGCCGTGACTGATATATTAATGACTATTATAGCATTTTTTTTCTATATTTACGTTAGCTCAAAATTGAGACAGAAAATTTGTCAGAAGCTGAAGTTATTGTGTTAAGTTTATAACTTTATAGTTATGTCTAAGATCTATTTTTATACACACCTGCAAATTATAAATAAATAATAATAAATAAATATATTTAACACATACACACACACACACACACAAACGCACACACACAATCGTCTGTTCCTGTCTGACGCGCATCACGCAGAACAGAAAACAGGGCACAAACTGCGCGCTGAAACCTAAGTAAAACACAATACCTATATAAACGTAAATAGATATAATATGTACCTTTCCCACATACAATATTGTTTGTTGCTTCAGCCTGTAATCTCCCACTGCTGGGTATAGGCCTCTTTCTACATGTAGGAGAAGGATAAGAGCTTAATCCACCACGCTGCTCCAATTCGGATTGACGGATATATTCCCTACTATGAGTAACTATCTCTATCAGGTGTACCTGATAACAACCGGGCCCGAAGGCTTAACGTGCTCTCCGAGGCACGGTGGGGAGACCCACGAAGACTGCACAAACACCCAGATCACTTCAAACATCTGTATGGCCCATACAAATGTTTGTCATGTGCGGGGATCGAACCCGCAACCGCCAGCGCAACAACCAACACCACAAACCAGTACCTACTGTGACTGTTGCGCCAACGACTCGTCACTCGTCCCACATACAATGTCTTGAAGGTACTAATATAATAATTAATAGGGTTAGATACGTAAAGGATTTTTGGACCACGTGTCTAATCGTGTTATATTATCGCTATGACCCATATAGACAGGGGTTATCTGTAAGAAAATATTATTAGTGATAAGATAACCCTTTGCATTTTGTTATTATCGTAACTTTCTTTAATGCATTTTTGAGGTAAAACTTCGTTATGCACGCTTGACTTGGGGAGTGAGCTGGTGAATGCGTAACGAGAGCGTTACGAAAAGTGTGATCGGGCGAGGCGAACGGAAATTGGGACGGAAATATAGTTAAGTATATTATAAGTTAGTGAAGATACGAAAGAGCGTTAAAGAAGCTAAAGAAGTTTTACTTCAGTCGTGTGGTCTGAAGCACACTCGTTTTTCAAATCTGCTATAAAGTATTAAATATAACAAGAAGGTTTATTTTTATAGGACCTATTTTTATGACCTAATACTGATGCAACGGTACCTGAACCGATTTTCATGAAAAAAATGTCATACACAATTTATTGCGTGTGGTTGTGTGTTAATAAAATGATGATAATACATAAATAGAACGATAAGAGTTTTATTTTCATTAAAGTATGGAATGCGATAATCATTATTTGATAGTAACGTAGATAACGGTGTCCAGTAAGTGTGAGATTTAATGTTATTTACTAACAAAATAAATATATATTAGAAAATAGCTTTATGAAGGTTTTAAAGGCTAATTTTAATCGTAATCTTAGGAAATAATTGTGTTTTGTACATTATTATGTTAATATGATACTACCACCGGAATAATGAAGGTTCTATTGAGAAAAATCAACAAAAAATTCAACATTTACTATTTAAAAAACAATTTAATGTGAGGTTACCACTGATGGTTCAAAATGTAGATTCTGTTAAAAATAAATCGGAAAGATTATGTTGATCCATAATTTAATAGTTTTATATTTTATTTATTACTCAATAATACTTTTACACCGTAATAAAAAATTAGAAAGTAATAATTACCCAGTTTAAATTTCTCGTCCTGAGGTAGAGCACAGCAGGAAATTTTCTGCTTAAAATGTGGAACAGAGTACAGCAGGAAATTTCATGCTCAAAATATGGAGCAGCCCGACTGGGAAAGTACCTCGACCTTACAGAAGATCACAGCTAAATAATACTGTTTTCAATCATTGTTGTGGTCCTGTTGGTGAGAAAGGTGACCCACAGTGTTCTTGGGGGGAATTGAGGAAGGGGTTGGCAATGCGTTTGCGATGCTTCTCGTGTTGCAGACGTCTATAAGCTACGTTAACCGCTTACCATCAGGTAAGTCGTACGCAAAGTTTTGCAGAACAAGTAACAGTACTAAATTGTAAATACGCATTCTAGACGCATGTTATCGACAAACTTACAACACTGCATTATAGATACGATAGGAATAATCTTTAAACTTATAGCCTACCTGATAACAGAATTATTTTTAGTCAGAGTAGTTATAATTACCGAAGTGCCAGAGTACCCGAGGGATGAAGGTTGTATATTTCCGCTTCGCTGTTTAGTTGCTGGTCTTAAACATATGGTGAAGTGGTATTTATACAATAATTTCATTTTTAAATGTCTAGATTTAATGACTTATATTTTATCGATGCACTTGACTAATATATAAATAAAGCCTCATAAAATAATAGTAAGCTCTGATTTTGCTATAGAGGTTGAAATACATTCAATCTAATTGCCGTTGATAAAAATTTACCCTAAAATGTATCAAAAGGATAAAAAAAATATTCTGGAAATTCGCTAATTTTTAGACATAGTGTAAAAATGCGATTCCACGAGCGTAGTTAGTGAAAACATAGCCATAACACCGGTTAAGGTCACAGCACCGGTTCTGATTCCACTTCGCTAGAACGATATAATCGCCGCGGTCGTTCAACTGACGATCTAATCAATTTTCGTTTCTAATTCAATCTAATTACTTGCAATTATTGAATCTGGCGTCGATAGATACGATCTCGAACCGTTATAATGTTTGAAGGTATATCGTAGATACGTTTAAGATTTAATAAAGTTTCTCTTAATAATGGGTTCTAAATTTTTTATAAATTATTATTTTGTGTATATTTTTGTATTAAATAAGTTTGGCTGTAAAGTTTTTGGGTTAGAAAATTGAGCTATGGTTATCAAAATTTTTAAAATCGAAAAAACGTCATAAAATACTCTTTGTTGCCTATTCCCTCTTGACTTAAAAACACCCAAGTTATAGTTAGTTGGAAAAACGGAAGCCGGAAGGGCATTCCAAAGTTTTGCGGTGCGTATTAGGAACAAGGAAGCAAACCGCTTAGTGCGAGATCGTGGGATTGCAACCACGTAGCGGTGCAGACTCATGTGATGCCTTGCGGTTCGGTGGTAGAAAGGTGATGGCGGAACCAAATTGTATAGTTCAATAGTAAATGTAAGTTCTTCGTGCCCCTTTCTGGGTTATGATATTCGCATGTATAATAAAATCCCACAAACAATTTTGCAAATGTCTCAACATAAATTTAAAGTGTTTATTAAAAATATATTATTAATAGATTCAGCGTATTATTCGGTGCAGGATTACATAGATGATAAATATCTGTGGACGCAGTGACGCTGTATTTCATGCAAGGTAGTACTAATTTTGTGCTAAAACACAGTTTATATATTATTTTCAAAAGAGTAACTGCGGAGTTTCTTGCTGATGCTTCTCTGCAGAATCTTCATTCCGAATAAATAAATAATCATTTAAAAAATTTAATTTGTTAAATAACGACTCGAAGGTGCTTTTGAAGTCTATTTGATGAAGCTATTTTTGGTTTTATCTCCTTCTTTGGATCTCTATCTTTAATGTTTTTGTCTATATTAGTCGTAATCTAACCGCTGGCTTTGAAACACACAGGCCGAAGACGGGCAGCAGCGTTTTAGGTGCGACAAAGACAGCCCTGCGGTCACCAACCCGCCTGCTCAGCGTGGTGACTATGGGCAACACACATGATTTCACGCATTTTTGGCGCGAACTTGTGGAGGCCTATGTCCAGCAGTGGACTGCAATAGGCTGTAATGTTGATGATGATGATGAGTCGTATATAGAATTAGTTTTCCTTGTATACTAAATTTCTTTTCTGTTAAATTTGTCTCCACACAAAAAACCTAATAAAAATAACTCGTCTTGCATGATAAGTCAACATAAAAACTCCCCCCACACCCCTCCAACAAAAAACAAACTTACAATCACTAAAATCGTAAATCAGATAAAAATCGCGTAAAATTTACTCTCAAGTATCTGTTTCGCTTTAAACTTCTTATCTCGGGAACCTAATTGCATTGCAAAACTTTTCGGTACTCGTCTGACCGGTCGCGACTCGCTTATTTATACGGATGATGTCACCGACGTTATACGATTGATTTAAAAAAATATTTTTACATTGCTCCGTCCGTCGGTTCTGGCGTCCTCCTTAATTTGGCAAGGTTTGTCGCATGTTATGTTAGTTTTGAATGAATATTTAAATTTCGTCCGTTAAGCCTCGTGCCATTTTGAGGTAATGGTACAGCTATGTATGCAGCGTGTAGTGTGTTATGATGGTTGTAATGTTCGATAATGATGCATTATTCGATGATAATGGCTCTTCTCGTGTAAAATTGTTTTAATTTGTGACTTGTAGGTTCTGTGGAAGATGGATAATGTGTAAATTGGTGTCATTTGTGACTCGAAAAACACGTTGTTAAGATGGACATTTAGCTGTCTCGTCAGATGTAAAATTATATTTGAATCGTACTTTTAGTACCATTTATCTAACATTGTTTATATGATTATTTTATGTCTTTATGACTCGGCCTGCAACATCTCATTGCTGGACATAGGCCTCTTTCCCCATGTAGGAGAAGGATCAGAGCTTAATTCAACAAGCTGCTTGAATGCGGGCTGGCGCGTATATTCCTTATTATGAATAAACATCGCTATCAGGTGTAGATGATAACAACCGAAACCGACAGCTCAACGAGCTTTCTGAGACACGAGAGACCCGCAAGAACAGACATCTAAACCGGAATGAAATATTATATATAAATATAACTAGAAATCCCGAGCGAGAATCGAAACTGCAAACCGCCGGTGTGCAGGAGCCGACACGGCACCCGTGCCACTACACCAGATCGGTTATTGATTATATACATCTCGCTTAATACCAACGCTATTGTTTGGTAAGTCAGAAAACTGGAAGCTATTATTTCCATCGCTTAGCCGATCTTAGCGCCCTTCTATCCCGTTTAATTATGCCAGCAATGCATTAGCCTTGGGTGCTGTAAATGTTAATAGAATAGGAATTATTGGATAGGTACTCAGGTCGTCAGTTACTTTGTCAGTTTTTTTTTTGTATAACTAACATGGTAAACAAGCGTACGGCTCCACTGATGGTAAGCGATTACCTTAGCTTAGACGTCTGCGACACCAGCTAGCGCTAGCGCGTTGCCGACCCTACCCAAAATCAGGAGCTCTCACCTTAGTCACCAAAGGAACACAACGGTGCTTGAAAGCAGTATTATTCAGCTAAAGTTAGCTTGGTAACGTCTAGGTACTTCCGCAGTTGGACTGCTCTAAATTTTGTGCTGGATATCTTCGGTTATGCCCTACCCCAGTTATATAGGTCTATCCCTATAACGAAGGAAAACATATCCAAAAGGATTTTGAACAACCTTAGTTCAATTAAATTAGCCAAAAAACCAAAAGAATTAATATTACTACTTTTTGTATTGGCATGCGCGACTCCAACGAGTTCCCAACGCTATGATATTATGAAAACTTCAAATTGACTCACGTTAAAACGCTTATATAAATTGCATTTAAAATATAATGTGATGACTATGTGCTGGATAGTCGATTATATCTAGTTTATATGGGAAGTAATATGTAACGAGGTGTTCTATTGTTTTTGATAGTTCTATCCTTATTGGTGTAATTTGAAGTTAATCAGGCAAAACATCTTGATTTTTTATGTAACTTATTATTGTAATAAATCTAATATATAAAATTCTCGTATCGTGTTTGTAGTTAAACTCCTCCGAAACGGCTTAACCGATTCTCATGAAATTTTGTATGCATATCGGGTAGGTCTGACAATCGAACAACATCTATTTTTCATTACACTAAGTTATAAGGGGATGAGAACAACGTTTGCGGGGTCAGCTTTTACTTTTTATAAACAAACATAGAAATAGTAAGTATATAAATAACTACAAATATGACACCCAGACTCGTCGGGAATCGAACCCACAACCCTCGGAGCAGAAAATAGGGCCGCTACAAACAGCGCCAACGGGCTAGTCATATTGTAATTTGATTAGGTATTTTATTAAGTGCGATAAAAATGCGGGTAACGTTAGTATTATGCAAATCGTTGTCTGCAGATTTAGTAATTTAGATTAAATTGCACATTGCCCAAAGTCAGTGCTCGAGTTTTTATTTTCATTTGAATGTTTTTATAGATTAAGATTATATTATGATATAAAAACAGTTATGAATAATTTATTTTATTTTGCAACTTAAGGTAGGTAGGTAGGTATGTAATGAAATCAAATGTTGACCCAGTTTTAAAGAAACTTAATGCGGTAATGTTTTTTTTTCTTTTTAGAAGCTGGTGGTAAGAGACCCTAATTTTGTTTAATTAACCGACTTTAAAGAAGCAGGTTACTCAATTCGATCGTATATATATATATGTTTGTTCGGGGATAACTTCGTCGTTTATGAACCGATTTTGATAATTCTTTTTTTGTTGGAAAGTGGTACCATGATAACCCAGTATCTGATGATGGATTCCCAAAGAAATCGAGGGAAATCCTCGAAAATCGTAGTGACGACTAGTGCGTTTGTTAATTTTTTTCGTCTACTTACGTTGTATTACTTGTCGATGTAATTGAAGTTGGTTTTTTTTCGTTTGCGAGCAAACACAATTATTTTAAAAATATGACTTAAAAACTGAACGGAACGACAACATAAATAAGTAAATAAATGTGAAATGCAAAGAGAAATATTTTCTGAGTATTCTTTAAGTATTTATTTTCGTGTGAAGATTAATTTGAGACTAATGTACACACAAAAAAAACAATATATTACAATATATATAATAAATAAAAAACGCTTCACACTCAATGACCTGGAGCACACACAATATACAAACGCTAGGACTACGACAAACATTTATATGGCCAATACAAATGCTCGTCATGAGCATCATCGAACTTGCACTCACAAGCATAACAGCCAAATCTGTGACCGCTGTCACACGCCGTCATAATACATACACTACAGTTGTTTAGCGTGGGTTTTTTTTTTTGTAATTTTACTTATAAAAGTTCATTCACGATTACCGTTATATAGTTTTTTTGTCCTTAAGATCTTATTGTCATAGTTAGTATCATACAAATATTCTTACTAAACTTTCAACCTTACGTGAAAAGAACCTTCGGTAGGTAATCAGAAAGTTTGAAGTTAAAAACGTAACAAACCATGTAATTCTATATTATTTAAATTCGGCATTACTCAACAAATGAATCGGCTACTATTTTTGTTCTCTGCCCTGCTTTTGACGTAATAGGCCTGACGTCAGCACCCTATGCCGATCTGGCCCATCGTAACAACCTCCGGAACGCTGATAATATCGTCCATCTGCTAGTTTTATGATTCCTCAAACCATACGTTTGTATAAATATCTTAAAAATGAGCACGTTAAGATTTATGTAACTATGGAAATTTGGAAATTTTAGTGCCACTGAAACAAAAAAAGGGTGTGTGTGCACACGGCAGAAGTGAAATTTCGAAAAAATAGCCTTCTAGAGATTTTCTTCACCGAGAGCATAAAATATATTGTGTAATATATTTCTATCTCTTTCTCTTCTGTATATTTATGTGTTTGTTTTTTTTTGTCGTGATACATTTTCGTTTCATCGAGGTTTAAATCAGAACGATTTTAAAGAAGTTTTATATCAAAAATGTTTTGAAATAAAAACTTGAAAAAATCAAGGACAAAATAAGCAAAGAGAGTAAAAAACCATCTAAAGTCTTTACCGTGTTTCTAGTTTAGTCGTGCTTTTGTCAACTAAATCTTACACGAGAGTACAAAAACGCCATTGAGGCGCGGAGTTGCAGCTCGAAAGCTAATTTTCTACTCAGAATTTAAATGACCCTTTTTATAGCATCCTTACGTGTTCGCCATCTTTATAGCCGTGACGCCGAATGCGATACAATAGGCGACAGTAATAAAGCTAGAGTTTTCAGTACATTTGTATATTTATGACTTGACTTAATGATCGTGCTTCCTCAAATTTTTGCTCTTTGTATTTAGTTTTACTATCAACTATGCTTGACAGAACAGTTATGGCTGTAATTTTTTGTATTTCGTCATCAATGTCGATTTTAAGGCTTTAATTTTATTTTTATACACTTGTATATATAACAGTGTCTACAATACAGAAATTAAATATTTTTGCTTTATTCTTTCTTTCTTTGCTTCTTTATTTCCAGACATGTAAAGTCATTTCCAGAAATGTCACAACAAGTACGAATAAAGAGACAGCAAGTATAGTTTACGTTACAGGATAATTATTACTAAGTCTACGTATTACATCATCTTCATCATCTTTCAACCGACTTCTAAAAAAGGTGGAGGTTCTCAATTCGACTGTATTTTTATGTTTGTTACACCTGAATTTTTGTTGGGTGGACCGCTTTCGACGATCCTTTATTTAATCGAAAGGTGGTGGCTTGTCATGTGGTCCCATTTAAATTTGATTGGGATCTGATAGTACTTCTTGAGTTTTCTCTAATAATGCTACTATGTCTACGATAGTTGTATTACTTTTCGATGTAATTTAAGTCGTTTTTTTTATTTATATTTATATATACTTTATTGCACTAAAAATAATGTACAGAAAAATTACACACAAAGTTGATGGCAAAGGTGGACTTATCTCTAGAAGAGATCTCTTCCAGTCAACCAATGGTCATGAGAGAGAGTGTCATATAGCGGGGGACACAGTACAAGAAATAGCAACGTAAAAGCTAAATAACTGTAATATATTTTTTCGTTTTTGAGCAAAAAATTATTTTTAAATTAACTTAAAATATAAGAGTTTTCAATTGAACAGTATTTTTTTTTTATTGTTTACCTCGTAACTTTCACAAGGTTTTTGATTTTGATATGAATCTTTATATATCTGAAAGCTGTTGCCTGTCGCGTAGTCCCATTTAAATCTAAGAGAGATATGATAAGTTAATAATAATAATAATAATAAATACTCTTTATTGTACACTACAAAGAAACGTTACAAAAAGGGATACATACGAAGAAAGATGTACAAAGGCGGTCTTATCGCTAAGAGCGATTTCTTTCAGACAAAGTTTTTGAGTTCCAGATAAGTTTTTGAGCTATCCCTGATAATGCGTATTTAATTTACTATTTTTTTTTCGATAACTAACGTTGATGATGATCTCATTCCTAATCGATATTTTGGTCTTTTTTCGTATACTCCCATTTGTAACATTGTTTAGACATTTATTATTACGTCAAGAAATGATTTTATTGCGAATAGAGAAATATCAAAGGTTTATCTCTGTTTCCTACTAAGTGCTTCTAATTCAGTGTATTAATTTCAATCTAGCTCGCCATGTTTTTTATTTTGCTTTGTTACATTTTTAATTACGATATCGTCAGCCATTTCGATCTAATCTCCAACAGGATGGTGAATGACTGTGATCTCATCTGGTTCGTCATCGACGCCATCATCTCATAGATTGAAGGTCGACTTATTGCCTTTATTACCTAATACTAGAGGCTCTTCGCGGTTTTACTCGCTGTGATTTGTAGCTAATGTTCTTACGGGTCGTAGCGTTAGCTAATGTTCTTACGGGTCGTAGCGTTACACTCTGTAGATTAAGTTATTTCAAAGTAGTGTAGTTTTCTGATAGAAAATTTGTCTGATATGAATCTTTTTTACCGAGTTCAAAAAAAGGAGTACACAATTAGATTGTATTTTTTATGTATGTTACTTTTACCTCATAACTTTTTACTGGGCGGGCCGATTTCGATGATTCAATTTTTAGTCGAAGGTGGTGCCTGTAATGTGGTCCCATTTAAATTTAATCGAGATCTGAAAAGTGAGTTTTGAGTTATATCTAATAATGCGTATTTACTTGACTATTTTTTCGTCTACTTACGTTGTATTACTTGTCGATATAATTGAAGTAGTTTTTTTTCGTTTGTGAGCAAACACAATTATAGGTGTAAATATTTGTTTTATATATTGTACATAAATTGGTAAAATCTGTAAACATCTTAAAATTTTATATTACTAACATAAATACATTCATGTATATTGGGTATGAGGTCATCAATGTCCTTTAAAAAAAAATTATAATCAGTGATTCAGTATTGAGTGGATGTATCTAAATTGCTTTCTCACGATATTTTTATTAAATTTTTAACTCTAAAAAGTTTTATTTCCTTTTTAAAATCAATAATATTATGACCAACGACTAAGTTAATCTGTGTGTGTGGGTGTATGTGTGTGTGATTGTAATTATCAAGTTGATAATAGTAACCAATAGTAATATTTTTTATTGCATGCAAGTATGAAATAAAATTAGAAATGCAAATAATTCCGGTTTTTGGCAAACAAAACAATAAACCTACTTCAGTTACATCGACCAGTACACAACGTAGTAGTATACAACGTAGCGTAATACAACGTACATGAAAAAATAGTCAAGTAAATACGCTTTATTGAAGATAACTCAAAAAGTATTGTTTTTTTTTTTTAATTTTATGTAAGTGATATATCCACAGGCTTATAATGCCCGTGCTTTTGTTATTCCATATTTTTAATATTTTTTTTTAAAACATGCATCGCTACTTCACTGCAACTTTAGAAAACTTATGAACTAGCCCTAGAATCTCTAATCTAATCTCTATTCTACATAAAGTTATTATTTTTATTATAAAGTATTGGTTAGATCTCGATTAAATTGAAATGGGGTCACATCACACGCGCCACCTTTCGATTAAAAAAAAAGAATAATCGAAATCGGTCTACCCAGTAAATAGTTCTGACTGAACGAAGCTGGGAAACTCTTGGAGAGAATAGTGGCTTCCCGGCTCGTTCAGCACCTGGAGGAGGGCTCGGGACCCGGACTCTCGGAATCCCAATTCGGGTTTCGAGCGCGCCGGTCGACCATCGACGCCCTCAAACGCCTACGGGCGGTGACGGGTGAAGCGGAACACAAGAGGGAGGTGGTGCTCGCGGTGTCGTTGGACATCGCGAACACCTTCAACAGCCTCCCGCATGCAGTGATTCGGGAGGCACTGAAATTCTTCGGAGTACCCCCGTATCTAGGGAGGCTGCTGGAGGCGTACCTCTCCGATCGCAAAGTAGGCCTCGAAAATCGGTCGGGGTCCGTGGAGTGGCGGCGGGTCGGCTGCGGTGTTCCACAGGGATCGGTGCTGGGCCCGATCCTGTGGGACATCGGGTACGACTGGGTCCTGCGAGGCCGTCTCCTCCCCGGGATGGGTGTCATTTGCTACGCGGATGACACTCTCGTTTACTCCCGGGGACGAGACTATAAGGAGGCGTCGCGGCTGGCTGAGGTCGGACTCGACCTCGTGATCAGCCGCATAAAGAGTTTGGGGCTTCGTGTCAGAATTGAAAAGACCGAAGCCCTCCTCTTCCGCGGGACCGGACGCAAGGGACCCCCACCGGGGGCTACCCTGCAGATCGGAGAGGGGAGGGTCAGGATGAGCTCCCAAATGAAATATTTGGGGCTCATCCTTGACGGAGGGTGGACCTTCGGTCCACACTTCACTATGGTGGGACCGAAGGTCGTGAAGGTGGCGAGTGCACTGGGCAGACTCCTCCCGAACCTCGGAGGACCCAGCGCCGCCTGCAGGCAGCTATACTCCGGAGTCTGCCGGAGAATGGCGATGTACGGTGCCCCGGTTTGGGCGGATCGCCTCACTGCGAGGAATAAGGCCGCACTGTGGTCGGCGCAGAAGATCATCGCGGTGAGGGTGATTCGGGGGTATCGTACGGTATCGTGGGCTGCAGCTACTGCTCTAGCTGGCGACCCCCCGTGGGAGCTCGTGGCGGAGGTCCTTGCCGAGACCTACTCATACGTCTCGGGTAGGAGGGCTCTCGGTGAGAACCCCACGTTGGACGGGATCCTACGGGTGCGCCGGATGGGGCAAGAAGCATTAATGCGGAGGTGGGGGGAGGACCTGGCGGAGCAGCCGTATGGCACACGCGTAACGGCTGCCTTGCGCCCGGTCCTTGAGCGGTGGATGCGCCGTAAGCGCAAACCCCTCACCTTCCGTCTGACGCAGGTTCTCACCGGGCACGGCTGCTTTGGTGAATACTTGTGTCGGACGGCCCAAAGGGAGCCGACGACTGAATGTCACGATTTTGGCGCGGCGGTGGACTCTGCCCAGCACACCCTCCAGGTGTGCCCGAGATGGGCGGCGCTACGTCGCGATCTGACGACAGTCCTCGGAGGGGACTTGTCACTGCCGAGCGTTATCACCGCGATGCTCGGTGACGACGAGTCCTGGAAGGCGATGGTCTCCTTCTGCGAGACAGTAATGTCCCAGAAGGAGAACGACGAGCGGATGAGAGAGGGGGCCGCCGACGAGGCCTCCGTCCGCAGGCGACGAACGGGGGTGCGTAGGAGGCGCTACTTAATGCGTTTCCAGTAACGCCCCTGTGCCCATGTCGGGCCGGGATGTGAACCCGGTCCTGCTAGACATGGCGTCGTCGGGATTGTTCAGAGGTGAGCCGGACAGTCCCATGGAGGAGAAGTCTGGTCTTTTCGCCGAGGCCAGCCTGTCGCTGGAGGGATCCTGTTGCCTGCAGATCCGGGACCCTCCAATTAAAGCGGCTGAAGGCTCCCGCAGGGGTTTTGGTCGGTAGTGCACCCCCAAGTGCTAAGCCGACATACGGTCTAGGAATGCCTACCCGGGCATCCTGGATATCACCCGTAAATGGGTTACCCTGCGATATCAAAAAAAAAAAAAAAAGTAAATAGTTCTGAACTAAAATACATAAAAGTGGCTGTCGAATGAGAATCTCCTGCTTTTTTGGATGTCGATTAAAAAGAATAGGACACAAGTACATGACAATTAAATAATTAATTCAACATTAATTACAGTCTAACACGCAAACGTTAAATCCGATCTGTATCGAAACTGGCAACATGGCAACATTAGATCAATGTCACAGGTGTCATTGAACGTCGTGTCAGGTGCTAAGTACGTTCATTTAGTTCCTATGTTTTAGAAACAATTAATAGTGCTGCCGGTTATTTCAAATACATTTATTATTCATCAGCATTTCAGCCGATCACAGTCCAATGCTGGACATAGGCCTCCGTAAGTTCGCGCCAAAAATGGAGTGAACTCATATGTTTTGCCCATAGTCACCACGCTGGGCAGGCGGGTTGGTGACCGCAGGGCTGGCTTTGCCGCACCGGAAACGCTGCTGCCCGTCTTCGGCCTGTGTATTTTAAAGCCAGCAGTTGGATGGTTATCCCGCCATCGTCCGACTTTATAAGTTCCAAGGTGGTAGTAGAACTGTGTTATCCCTTAGTCGCCTCTTGCGACACCCACGTGAAGAGAGGGGGTGGCTGTATTCTTTACTACCGTAGCCACACAGTAGGCAGTACACATTTATTATTTAACATACATTAAATTTAAGAAACCACTAATTGATAATCGATATTTATAGTAAATCCCAATGAATCATTGAAAATCAATCATCAATACAGCCTGTAATATCTGCATAGGGCATAGGTTTCTTTGTCCATGTATCAGTAGGATTGGAGCTTAATCCACCACGCTATTCCACATCTGATATTTATGACAACAACCGGGACTGACGGCTTTGAAGAAATATTTGTGTATATCCAAATATCCATCCCGAGCGGGAATCAAACCCATAAACCGACGGAGTTTAGGCGCCTACACGGCACAGTACACCAGAGCGGTCGTTATAAATGTGTTCTTTTTCAATAACATCTTTATAGAGACTGAAGTCTTAAGTAATGAGCATAAATGAGAAGTTATATTGTATTAAACCATTGACGCGACTATACGGTGCACTGATATTGTATCAAGACGTACGTGGGAGGGCTTGTTCCAATTTAATTACGAGACTCGCGCTTTGTCTTCATGTTGTGTCGACACGAATTTGTGTCGAACCACGTCGACGATGAATTATTGACCTCATTGACGTGACGTCAGTCTACGCCTAATACAGCCTTCGTTCACGACTTCGTAATATAACACAGTTATTTTTTATAGTAACTCCGGAGTTTCTTGCCGATTTTCCTCTTCAGATTACGAATCGGTGGTAGAGAAGTAAATGATAATAAATTAATTTCAACTAATTTATTTTGTAAAGTGACAAGTGCTTGGGAAACGTACATAAACTTAAAAAAAAAATGAAATTTGAGAATAACATCTAAGAAAATGTTTGAACGAATATTCGTTTGTAACACGCAATTTTTTAAATGGATTTAACAATATGAGATGATATATAAATAAATAAAATATAAATATCTTATAACATACACACACGGTCATCATTTCCTAGGGTAAGCAACTTAATGCTTGTGTTACAGGTAACAGCCGACTGTTACAGCTATTTTTTTTTTTTTTTTTGATAAATATACATAGAAATAATACATATATAAATACGCACATTACACCCAAACCCTGGCGGGAATTGAAACCGCAAACAACGGAACAGAAAGCAGGGCCACTATATACAAATTGGGCTAACGGGCTAGTCGAATTTAAAGTTAAAAGGTTCTTAATTGTTAGTTTTAGCATTAGAAAATGTTATTAAAAAAATATTTTTGAGATAAGCGACATTGAAAGTTTCATTCTCAGGCAATTGATATGCATGTGAATTGTATTCGCTATTGTTGTTAATTCCACCTTACATCATCTAGTTTTCCACAGAAATGTATGTTGTTTGATCAAGTCAACATTTCACACGTTACACCATTGTTGTCTGGACATTGATATACATGTATATATAATAAATAAATAAATAAATAATAAATGAATAAATAAATACACAATACACACGAATTATAAAAGCGACAGCCGAAGGTTGCAAAAAAAAGCAAAGATTTATTTAAAATTAAATTTATTATACTAAATTATAATTAATTAATTACACGTGACAATTGTTCGATGTGAGAAACAAGAGTGACTTAAAATTAAAGATCGCTCAGTCGGAGCATCGGGTTGTTTTGGTTTCTTCGTGTTGGGTCGCCACACACGGTGCCCAGGTGCGATGCTCAGGTGCGATGCCATGGTGGGAAAGTTTTGTAACAACCTCCGGCTACCGATGCGAGACGTGGGAATGTTTCGAAGAAAACTCCGGTCAGCAAATCCCGACATAGAGCGTTTCGTAACACCTCCCCCCGTAGTTCAGTGACTATTGAAAACCTTCGGTTGAGATGGTCGCTGAGATGGTTCTAGGATCCACTTTTACTACTCGTTGGTCTACGGATCTTAGGTCCGACATCGCATATGCTGCATCAGGAACATTACCCTTACTTCTTTTGGAATTACTTCTGGTATTTACTACATTTCGTATTCGTAGTCGTCGGCTTGCTACGACGGCGAAGAGTGCTACGATACTCAATAGTAGTATTATGTAGACTGGAATCGTAGTATGATATAGTGATGGGTCGATGGCTTGTTCCAGATGAATTGGAGTCTGTGTGGAGATCTTCGTGTGGATTGCATGAAGATTTTTCAGATCAACGGAGTTTAAGATGAAACGTGGGTATTCTTGATTCTTCGGCTCTTTATACTGAGGCATTTCCATGATCTTCACAGGATGTCCTTCGATGTGCTCGTTAGTGTTAGCTATAGTAAATTCTGGTGTTTTTAGATAACAGTTAAATGGGATGGTAGCTAAGTAACTTCCTTGTAGCGTCCTGTACAATTCTTGGCCGCAGGTTATTTTGACTTTGGTTGGCTTCGGGAAACATAGTGTATAGTGTTTGTCGTCTAGTTGTTCAAGGGCTTCTTTCTTCAATGATACTGAATTTGGATCGCAGAATTCGTGCAGTTGCTGTTTGTTGATCAGATGCTGGATACAGTCGGGATCACTTTTGATTTTATACTTTGATTGTGCTTCACAGAGAAACCATGAGTTTACCTTCGGGCATTCAGCCTCCATGTACATATAATCTGTTCCAGAAGTTGCTATGTAAGGTAAGGGTGGTACAAGGACTTTATTATTTTTATTAGGGATAATAGCTAATTTGTATAGATCAAAATTGGATGGGTAGGTAATCGGCACCTTAATAACTATAATTATCTGATTATCTGCGTAAAAATAACCTAATTTAATTATATCATAGAAATCTCTAAAATCTACGTTAATGACCTCATCTTTAGGATACAAGGCCTTCAACTTACTTAATATACTTTTTACTTCTCTAACATTCAATACGGAATGTGGCGTACCCGATGTACGAATAAAAGCTAATATATTTTCTAACCTATATAATTCTTGAGATAAATCATCGACGTTATCTCCTAAAATAATAAGATGTTGCGCCAAATGAGCGTATTTAATTGAGTTGTTGTCCCTATTCGTATCTTTAGTCATAATATCCTTAAGAACCAAATTTATTTTCTCTTGATTTTTCGCTAAATTATCAATTGCCTTGGAACTATGAAGGATCCAATCCTTATCAAGTGTTATATGGTTATTGATTTCAGATTCTAATTTTTGTTCGTTATTTTGTAGTACTTTAATTGCATTATTATATTTAATAGCGTCAGTATAATCGAGATTGCCGGAAATCGATTTAATTACAGATCCGAGTCCATCGATGAGACCTCTTTTATTACGATTTGACTTAAAGCTTAATAATTGCTCGTATATCTCATTTAATTTAGTGTGTAAATGATCAATATGTGGATCATATAAAGATTGCGTTATATTATTTAATTGAGGCCTAATTTCAAGTAATTGAATTTTAACTAACTTAATTTGTATGGAGATATTATTCAGATCAATATTGTTTAAGAAGGAGTGATAATGAGCTACGATTTTCGTGGATCCTAATCTAAAAGGAAGGATTCCAGGTCCGTCGTCCAAGGAGTCAATCGTTATGTCTTGTCCTTTGGTCAGTTGAAGCAGGATCGGTAGAAATAGTGTCCTGTAACAATGTCGAGTCTTTAGGACTTCTTTTCAGGCGAGATTTAGCGACGGCGCCACGTTTCTTTTTAGTAAAAATATTGATGGGAAGGTCGGCAAGAACAGTGTCCTGAGTATAGCGTGGTGCCAGTTTTTGTCGGTTAGCTAATGGGTTTCGAATAAAAACTTGTTGGTCGGGGTGATACTCTTTTTCAGGCTCGCGGTCTTTGTTTCTATTCTCAGTTAATTCGGTCCTATTATGTAAGGCTGTTTCATTAATTATTTCGTATACGTTAGTCATTCGTTTTCTATGTTCTAACAAGTATTGTTGTAGGAGGTGTTCTGTTAAGTCGATGTCTAGTGGGTCACGTGGGTCAAAATGTCCTGTTATTAAGTCTATAGGTCTACATTTAGTGAAGCTGTGAATGGAGCTATTGTATGCAAGTATTGCGTAGGGCATTAGATTTATAATCGGTTCATTAGTTTTCTCAATTTTCAGAATCCTAAGATGCTCCAGAATGGTTGAGTGGAATCTTTCTACTATTCCATTATCATTCGGAGTGTGAGCAAGAATTTTGTGATGCTGGATTTTATGGAGACGTGTGAATTCGGAAAATAGCTGGTTTGAGAATTCTGGACCTTGATCCGTAACTATTGTTAAGGGGACGCCATGATGGGTACAAAACTTAAGTAACGACTAAACTACACTTAAGGCTGTGCTATCTCTAAGATAGTACGCTTGAGCATATTTCGAAAAAGCATCAACTAGAGAAAGGTATTTTTCATTTTGAACAGTAAAGAGATCGAGATGAAGTATCTCGAATGGTTTACTAGGAGGGGGTACTATGGAAAATCTTTGCTTAATAGGGTGACGATCGTATTTTGCACATCCGCAGACATTGCATTCATTAATATATTTTGTAATATGTTCTTTCATCTTAGGCCAGTAGAACTTGGACGATAGAGCTAAGAAACATTCATTAATGCCACGATGGTTAGTTTTACCTTCGTGATATTTTTGTATGATTTCTTGTTGGTTTAAATAATCTTTGATATTTTCTAATTCAACTTTAGTTAATACTAATTTCATAGCGGAGCTTTTGAATTTACTTTGAATGATAGGAATTATTTTATACATAGCTAAAGGAGGATGAATGATCAAACCAGTCTGGACTTTCGGGTTTACATATTCCTTAATGGCATTGACAACATCTTCCTCAAGGTTTGACTCTGATAGTTGAATAGTCGTTTTTGTGTGTGTCTCAAAAGGTTTTGTCACCGTCGGTCGCTTTTTAATGTCTCCTACTAAAATAAAACATATCTGTCTATTAAATTTATTCAGTGGGTCGTCTGAGATGGGGATCTCGAGTATTGGGTTTTCATTACTAGTGTGGGCTGTTGCTGTACTAGATCCACTTAATGATGGTGGTCTCTCGGAAGGATTAACCATAATAGAACTGGTATCTTCGTTGTTAATTTCGATACGGGATAAAGCATCGGCGTTAACGTTATACTTGCCTTGCTTATAAACTGTAGTGAAATTATATTCGCTTAATTTTAGCCTCCAACGCGTTAATCTAGAATTTGGTTCTTTTAAATTCATAACCCATTGCAATGGCTTATGATCTGTAACTATCTTAAATTTTCTTCCGAATAAGTAAGGCCGAAAATATTTCGTAGCCCATACTATTGCTAAAAGTTCTTTTTCAATGGTACTGTAGTTAATTTCACTAGAGTTTAAGGTACGTGACGCGTAGGCGATTGGCTTATCACTGCCTATAGTGCCCTGGGAAAGTACAGCACCAATCGCAAAATTCGAGGCATCTGTAGTCAGTATGAAGTCTTTGTCAAAGTCGGGGTATTGCAATATAGGGTCATTTGTCAAGAGTTTTTTACAAGTCTCGAAACAGTTTACATAATTTATATCGTTAGGTGTTATCTTTGAGCCTTTCTTTAAGGATTGAGTCATAGGCTTTGTTATTTTGGCGAAATCAGGAATAAATTTTCTATAATAGCCTAATAATCCTAGAAATCGTTTTATTTCAGTGGCTGTTTTTGGCAAGGGAAACTTTTTGATAGCCGCGATCTTGTCGGGGTTTGGTTTAATTCCATCTTTACTGATTATATGGCCTAAATATGCAGTTTCTAGTTTTAAAAATTCCGACTTATCTAATTGAATCTTGAAGTTAGATTCTCGTAACCTTTTAAAAACCTTTTCCAAATTCACCATATGCTCTTGCAATGAAACGCTAAATACTATGATATCGTCAAGATAAACGAGACATATTACGTTTTGGAGATCTCTAAGGACATTATCCATAACTCGTTGGAATGTGGACGGAGAATTTTTAAGTCCCATAGGCATTCTTAAAAATTCAAAATGCCCATGTTCTACGTTAAATGCCGTTTTCGGGATGTCGTCAGGGTTCATCTCGACTTGGTAAAAGCCGCTAGCAAGATCTAAAGTGGTAAAGTAATGACAGTTACCAAGCTTATCAAGGACATCGGATATATTAGGAATAGGGTATTTATCGTCAATGGTTTTTTCGTTGATTTTTCTAAAGTCTACGACTATGCGCCATTTAGTTTTTCCCGACGCATCGGCCTTCTTAGGAACCACCCAGATAGGTGAGCTCCAAGCTGATTGTGACGGTCGTATTATACCCTGATCTAGCATCTTAGTTATTTGATCTTGTACCTCTTGTCTATGAATGAATGGATATCGATAAGATTTAGTGTAAACCGGAACCTCATCGGTTGTACGTATACTATGTTTAATTTTGTTAGTGAAAGTCAAGGGTTCACCATCGATATAGAAAACATCTGCATAACGAGCGCAAAGGGACTCTAAATTTACGCGTTCTTCAGGATTTAAATGGTCGGTACGAAGGCGAGATAAAACTTCCGATACGCGATCGCGTGATTGTTCGGTGCGCGTGCACTTGATATTAAATATTTCCGCACTGACGGGCTTGTTCATTGAAAAAATTACGTCATGTTTAGTCGGGTTTACTAACTTCTACAAAGCAACGATTATTAGTAACCGTGGTTACACAATAATTAATATGACAATTAGAAATAATTTGCTCTGGAATATACGCATCACCATCTTGAAAAGGATCTAGCCGGATAAGCATATGAAAACTGCACTCGCGTCTAATGAAGGATTCTTACTTCGTTTTTATTGTTTTTCATCTAAAATAGCCATACACTTAATCTCACATCCCTAACCTCTATAGTAAGGGAATAATGGGGGTGACAACCCTTAACGAAAGATTTTTATTTCTCAATACCTATTCAAGATATCTTCATGAAATTGAAACCATATATGACTATCGATAAACTAATTATAATATATTTTTTTTAGAATTTTTGCAATATTAGAAACTGTAAAAAACAAGAAATATATTTTTTGGGGGTGCTTTTTTATACCAACCCCTAAAGTGACACCTAACAAAAAAATATATCTTATTTGTTAATAAGTTAGCTATTACATGTTAAAGTTACAAAAGGGTCGAATTGGTGGAACATAGCTTAAAAAAATTAAAATCAATTGAAGCATGTAGTTACACGAAATAATGTATTATAATTAATAATCATACAAAATATGAACATAATTTCGGATAACGTTATAATACTAAACAGTCAATCATCGTCACTGTTTAGAAGTCAATATTTCGGCTAGTTTTATAATTTTTGATTTATAACGAGCATGTGCTAAGTAGTAAATAACAGTGGCTACATGAGCGCAACAGCCCGTTTGTTCTGTTCCCACTTGCACAATCACAAACATATCTTCGAATTCCTCTGTAGGTGTTCGAATTTGGCTCATACTCGATAAAGCAATTATATGTTTTGCTGTTAATATGCCTTGATCGTACCTTTGTAATATTTTCGCGATCTTTTAAAAATTCAAGGTTTAATTCGTTGTCAGTTATTATTTCAGCAAGATAACATACTGCTTGTGATAATTGATAAGTGCCAGTAAATAATATGTTAAGGTCAGTTTCACTCAGTTCTGGAAAATCCATTAGACTAGTTGAAGATAATTTCGTAAAAAGTTTTCTACGCCGATTCAAGTTTTCGTTTTTACCCAATTCTTGCATTGTATTCTGCTGATTTTGACGGTCCTTCATAAAAGCAACAATAGTATCAACAAGTTCAATATCAGAGTTCAATCTTTTACCAAAAGTGTTATTTAAAAATCCAGCTATTCTGCACAATGATTTTACCAGAGGTAAAAGCTTGTTGTCCAGAACATTATGTAATAAATGGTATTTTTTACCAATAGCCCCATGTACAGCTTCAACAGGCCAACGTACCTTAGTTACAAATCGTGATGCATTTGCCTCTTCTACTGTTAATTGTGCTCTTTTCCCCTTCAAAGCTGGCCATAAATACATGGTAATCTTGCTCTTTTAAAAAATCAACCACGTCACGGAAACCGCGATCCTCAATGCATATGTCACCTGGTTGTAGAAGCGTTTTGAGTCCGTTAGGTTCCTCTAATATACTTCTTATAACTTGACAAAACTTGCATGAAAAAGAACAGGTAACATAAAATAACATTGTTGTGTTGAGTCTACAACACGGTGTTCGAAATTCGTGCAGTTGAAAGTCATCAAATCGAATATTTTATCGTTGATTGTTCATAGTTTTCTTTGTAGGTATATTTGTTGACATTAAAAAGTTATAAGAACGTATTTTTGATGGTAGATATAAAGATAACGCACAAGTGTTCATACATTTTTTGGTAAAAATTGATATATAAGTATATATATGCACGCACGTATCCGTAATTGATTTATATTTTTTAAGCTATGTTCCACCAATTCGACCCTTTTGTAACTTTAACATGTAATAGCTAACTTATTAACAAATAAGATATATTTTTTTGTTAGGTGTCACTTTAGGGGTTGGTATAAAAAAGCACCCCCAAAAAATATATTTCTTGTTTTTTACAGTTTCTAATATTGCAAAAATTCTAAAAAAAATATATTATAATTAGTTTATCAATAGTCATATATGGTTTCAATTTCATGAAGATATCTTGAATAGGTATTGAGAAATAAAAATCTTTCGTTAAGGGTTGTCACCCCCATTATTCCCTTACTATAGGGGTTAGGGATGTGAGATTAAGTGTATGGCTATTTTAGATGAAAAACAATAAAAACGAAGTAAGAACCCTTCATTAGACGTGAGTGCAGTTTTCATATGCTTATCCGGCTAGATCCTTTACCGGTATTCTAATTAGCTTAGACGAGTTTGCGGGTATTATTTCCTCGTATAGATTACAATTACGTGAGTCGTACATAAGTAACGGAATTTTAGACTGTCTTGTAACGAGCATTTTATTTTTTAAATCAATACTAGATTCTAATTTCTCTAATAAATCATAACCAATTAATCCGTCAAAATAATCATGGAATTTATAAATGAATAAAGTAATATCGTTGCTTTCGTTAAATTCCGTAAAACAAGGTACAGTTATTGAATAATCATTTCGCGTAGTGGCATGAATATTAGTTACTTCGAAAGGATCGTAGTTGCACGGTAAATGAGAAAAATACTTTTCTACGGCTAGCGGACTGATAAAAGACTGGTTGGCACCGGTATCGATAAGAAATTTAAGGGGTGGATTAGCTATTTGAATGTAGGGTAATTGACGTTGCGTATGTAGATTAATTTCTATTTTGGTTTTTCTGATTTTGTAATAATCTGAAAATCCTCATTATTGTTTGTAGCGTTTTCGTCATTAGGTTCGTCTTGCGGGGGTAGCTCTTCGGGGTAGCAAGGATAGTAAGAACTGTCGGTAAATTCAGGTTGATCATAAAAGTCTGGTTCGTATTGATAATAGTCGTAGCAGTCATAGTAAGGTTGGTATTGTTCAGCCTGATCGTAAAATTCATTGAAATTTACCTCGCGAGACTTAAAATAGTTAGATGGGGGTGAATTTCCGTTTCTAGTCCAGTTGTAAGGTGTCTGTGAGGGGAACGGCTTAGATACGTAGTGGCTAACGCCACTCATAGGAGTAGCCTTGGTGTTCGTGTTATTATAGTTATACCCTGGATTTTTAGGTGGTAATCTAAATACGTTACTTTGTGGTCTATAGTTAGGCGGGGGTGCAGCGAAAATTTGTTGAGTGCGCGTAGGACCACTGAAATGAGGCGGTTGGGGCTTCCAACTCGGCATTGGCCTCGGTGGCTGTTGTACGTTAAAAGTTCGAGAGGGTCCAGCGGGGGTATTAAATTGCCTTGACGGACCGGGCATACTAAAAGGCTTTGAAGGATTAAAACCGAAAGTGCGCGGGGGTGCTATAGGTATTTGCGATAGAAAGCTATTAGAAAATTTTGGTTGATGATTAAATGAAGACGTAGACTGCAACTTTCTCTCAGGAAGGTGATCGTTGCGCTGCTGTAAATACAACGTATTCATCTCGTCGTTGACGTATTCAAGGGCATCTTCGATAGTTTCAGGTCGCATACATCTTATGCGAGCTCCTAGAGGGTCGCGGAGACCGCGAAGGTACGATCTAAGGGTTAACTTTTTATACAAGGTTCGTTTTGCTTCAATAGTAGTTGGTATGGTTTCGTGTAAGCTAACGTAAGTCATTATAACACTAAAAAGATTTTGGCATTGTTCGTAAAACTCTTGAGGTGTTGCCGAACCTTGTGTAAGAAGTGACAGGTCGTTATAAAGCGAAGCCTCATCGCGCTGGTCTGCAAAATTATTCACAAGAGCACTTCGTATTCCTGACCAGTTTACCGGAACTCCATTGGAGTTTATTGTACGGGCCGCGGGGCCTATTATTTTATTCAAAATGCCGTTAATTATAGCTATATTACCGAGCTCGTATCCGGGTTCAGCTTTCATATACTGCGCTACTATTGCATCGCATAGATTAATAAATCACGTAAGCACGGCGGAGTTCCCGTCGAAGTCGGGAATGAGTCTAAGAACCTTATAGATTTGTTCTACGTGTGTGTCGGACACTCTAGCACTGTGAATATTTTCGGGTGTTTGCGACTCCATGATCGTATCTAAACCTCTATGCGAATCTAATACTAAAAACCTATTCGTATTTTTTAACCTAGGTGACCGAGATTGCCGTGAATGGAAAATCTTGGTAAGTAATTGTGGAAACACTAGGAATAAGAAAGGAGAGCAACTCTAGTAAGATCTAGGTACTCACATATGCATCTTTGGTTTCTTTGCGTAGATCGATTTCTTGATCTCCTCCGGACTGCAGCTTCCGTAGATTCTGGACCGCCGTTAGAACGTGATCGATTCACTGATTCTACTTTACAGCGATCCTACCGACTGCGCCAATTATAAAAGCGACAGCCGAAGGTTGCAAAAAAAAGCAAAGATTTATTTAAAATTAAATTTATTATACTAAATTATAATTAATTAATTACACGTGACAATTGTTCGATGTGAGAAACAAGAGTGACTTAAAATTAAAGATCGCTCAGTCGGAGCATCGGGTTGTTTTGGTTTCTTCGTGTTGGGTCGCCACACACGGTGCCCAGGTGCGATGCTCAGGTGCGATGCCATGGTGGGAAAGTTTTGTAACAACCTCCGGCTACCGATGCGAGACGTGGGAATGTTTCGAAGAAAACTCCGGTCAGCAAATCCCGACATAGAGCGTTTCGTAACACACGTCGTCTGTTCCTAAAGTAAGCAACATAATGCTTGTGTTATAGGTAACATCCGACTGGTATAGCTACATTTTTTTTCCGATAAACATCAAACCTCTCGGAGCAGAAAGCAGGGTCACTACAAACCGCGCCGACGAGCTAGTCGTATATAATTGAATAACTTATTGTATTTAATATTGTTTACAGTTTAAAATTATTTATGGGGACATTAAATTGTCATTCAGTAACGTAGCTTATTACTTCGTATGTATAATGGAACATAAACGCTTCTCAATAAAATAATCTTCACAGGATTATTGAATCTTGTGTCGAAAATCAGAAAACACACAATGATATAATATCTGTATCCATCCATCAGCCTTTAACAGTCAATTGCTGGACATGGGCTTCCCCTAATGTTCGCCACTCGGTCCGCTCCTGCGCTCTCTGAACTCAGTGTCATACCGCTGTCTTCTTCAGGTCGTTAGATCACATGGATGGAGGGCAGCCTGTGTTCCTTTAGCCGAGATGTGATCACCATTCAAGAACTTTCCCCGTCCATCGCCACATCAGCTTGTATATATCTGCAAAGTATACACAAAGTTTATCACGTAAGGAGATTAAATCGTTTACCATCAGGGTAACAGTGCTGTGACCGTTGTGCGAATTCGTTCTAAAAACATTCAGTTACTCTCAGAACATCAACAATTTCAGAAACGAGAAAGCCCGCTCATTTCATGTAATATGTAGACAGAGTGTGGGCGACTGATACGGTTAACTTGTCAATTCTCACACTCGTCACGCCGATAATGTAAAGAATTTGATAACAATAACATTAATTGTGTTTTGTTTGCTTACATACAGTATCGAGCTTATCGGTATAAAATTATGGGTTTATTGAACTTGACCTCTGTCTTTAAGTATCTAATGTAATCGTTTAATTTTTATTTTTATTTGTTGCAGGTAAATAATCCGGATCGAATATAATGAAAGTTTAATAAGGTTCGAAGTGAGAGACGTCAAATTAAGTAAGTAATGTTTTTGTAAAAAAGAGTAAATAACATTTTACCATTTAATATTCCAAGTCATCTTAAACTGTTTATTGTCTATGACAAATGCGAGGTGGAACGCTGAATATGAATTATTCGCAGCTAAGCGCTCTGCTACAAAATCTTCGTCTGCAATTTACTACAATTTGAAAGTTAACCCTTAGTAACTTATGCTTATAAATCTGCATGTTTCGGAAGAATCTTTGAGACATGTATATTCGTCGTACTAACAGTCGAAATACTCTCTTTCATAAGAAAATTCAGTTATTTTATATTTTCATTTTTTAGTTTAAAGGTTAACGTAATTAGGAGCGAAAGTTGTATTGTTTTCATTTGTGTGTTGTATTTAGAGTTGTTTTGTTGAGTTTTTTTTTATAACTAGGTCGGCGTATGGCTCACTTGATGGTAAGCGATTACCGTAGCCCTTAGACGTCTGCTAATGTTTGAATGAATAAAGATTATAATTCCCCCACGAGCTCTGGTCACCTTACTCACCAACAAGAAGGCAACACTGCTTGAAAACAGTATTATTTAGCTGTGATCTTCTGTAAGGTCAAGGTAATACCTTGACCTTAAGTTATACCTTGTATCAAGACGTACCCCAGTCGGATTGCTCCATATTTTGAGCAGGAAATTTCCTGCTATGCCCTACGTCAGTTTCTGCTTTGCCCTACCTCAGTTAGCGTTAAGTATAGACAAAAATCCATTTACTACCTCAACTATGTCCTTCGCTTTTGCTTTATTTTCATATGTAGGTTGCTGCCAAACATCGTCCTATTCACCTTTACCAAAAATAACAAGTTACAAGTCGCCATCACGTCTCATCCGGATAAATAATCTGGCACATTGATATCTATGACAGTGACAAATTTTAAGTCATCACAGCAGCCTTTCGCAGTCCACTACTGGACATAGGCCTCCACAAGTCCACGCAAAAAATGGCGTGAACTCATGTGTTTTGCCCATAGTAACCACGCTGGGCAGGCGGGTTGGTGACCGCAGGGCTGGCTTTGTCGCACCGAAAACCCTGCTGCTCGTCTTCGGCCTGTGTATATCAAAGCCAGCAGTTGGATGGTTATCCCGCCATCGGTCGGCTTTTTAAGTTCCAAGGTAGTAGTGGAACTGTACTATCCTTTAGTCGCCTCTTACGACACCCACGGGAAGAGAGGAGGTGGCTATATTTTTTGATGCCGTAACCACACAGCACTAAAATTTTCAGTACTAGCCATTTAATAGAATATACTCGGAAGCAGCTCATGACATTCCGTTTTAAGTACTTACGGAAACGTGGGGATGCAAACCCATTTCGTACGAATTTATGTACTTCGCTCGATGTTGATGTGTAACTTTTATTACTTGGTCGTGAAACGGAATAACTTAAGCTATAACCAACAGCTAGATAACTCGATGATACATCAGTTATAATTGCACTTTGATATTATTATTTTTTTGCTGTCACAAAGATTTTGTTACACTATAGTCCATTATACCCTAAGTAGTTTTCAGGGTGTTTAATCAGAAGCACCAAAGCAACGCGCTTGCGACGCTTCTGGTGTTGCAGGCCTACGGCTTGATAAGCGATTACCATCAGGTGAGCCGTACGCTTCCTTACCGACTTAGTCGTATAAAAAAGTATGTAAGTGATTCACATGCGGCAGAAGTGAAACTTCTGAAAAGTCGTTGGAAGGTAGGCCGTTGCGGTTTGTTCTATCGGCGATGATCACGGCCTCGTGAATAATATCGTAAGCGCCGTGGTAAACGTGCGCTTTCCTACGCGTTTTGAACAGTAATGTATTCTGTCTCATTCTCTCGTATTACATTTATGTGTTTCTTTCTTTATCATATTATAGTATATCATAATTATATTATATTAATATATGAAAAGGAAAAACGCTCAAAACTTTTAATTAATTCGTTTTAAAGATAAGTCTACAAGTAATTCGAAGAGGACGCAATCCCAAGAGGTAGGCAAAGGTAAAACCAGACAAACGATCCTCCGTAAAACATCGCAACCGAAAATTCACCATTGTTTTTCCGAGTTTGTCCTCTTAAAACTTGAACCCCTATTTTTTTAAACAGAACGTATCCACAGACGGGAGAAAAAGTCGTACCATTTTACATAACAAATAAGACCTAATCCCTACAGTCTTAAGGGCTAAAGTTTCCTATGCTTAAGTACAAGGAAAAATAAGTCATTTCGTATATTTACGAGGGCCGAGAGACCTGACTGTAAATGGTAGGAATAAAGTGAGGCACAAAAGATGACTTTCGGTTCTATAACGCAGAATTTATTCGGATGTTTCTCGTGTATAATATTACTCAGCGTCTGAATATATATACGCATATGTATGTATGTTAATAGAAGCTTATGAAATACTAGCTGTGCCCAGCGGCTCCACCCGTGTTAATTTGAGAGTAAAACGCACTAAAATATTATGCAGGAAAGAGAGAAAGAAATGTGTGCTCGCACCTCTCTCTTGGTCCGTTCGCCTCACCCGATCACATTTTTCGTAACTCCCTCGTCTCGCACTCCCCAAGTCAAGCGTACGCATAAAAGTTTTACTTCAAAATAGATGTCAAAAAAAATCCTGTACCTATGTTTGTATCAGGAACACGAAAAATCTGGTTTAGGAAAACAGTAGCGGTTTTCATTAATTCTTAATTCAACGTCTAAAAATAGATTTATTCCTCTATAAACTTTTTTTATACATAGATTCCATAATGAAGTCATTTCGTAGGTATCAATCGTAGGTGCAATTCCGGTGCACGTATAGCTTAGGAACAAAATACTGTTATTTATAATTATTTACATTTATTAGAGAATAGGTATAACCAATATCAATGTCACGCCGATAAGCTATATCACACGGTATGTAGAACTGAATAGTAAAACAATTGCATTCAACCGTTATCTCAACTTCCTGTAGCCTTATGTTGTACTTAATGACTAAAGTAATTATTACTTTTAACGTATTGTTAAAGGTTCTTTACAAGCTAGCGAGCTTAGTAAAACTACAATTAGTAGCAGTACCTGTGATTTCAATGGCTATTATTGTTTTGTGTTTTTTCTCTATGAACTTTGGGATAAAATAGTTCGTAGTGTCAACCCGAATCATGCTACTCACTCACTCACTTCAGCCTATCGCAGTCCACTGCTGGACATAGGCCTCCACGAGTTCACGCCAAAAATGGCGTGAACTCATGTGTGTTGCCCACAGCCATCACGTTAGGCAGACGGGTTGGTGACTGCAGACTGGCTTTGTCGCACCGAAGACGCTGCTGCCCGCTATCCCGCCATAGGTCGGCTTTATAAGTTCCAAGATGGTAGTGGAACTTTGTGGTAGGCTATATTCTTATTGCCGTAACCACATCGCAGAAATCATCACTATCATCAAATCATGCTAAGTTTATTTAAATTTCATTGAGTAAATACGCTGTGTAGCTAATATTACGCTACAGGTACGGTTACGCTACATATATATATATATATATATATATATATATATATATATATATATATATATATATATTTATTTATTTTTGTGTGTTCGCGGATAACTTCTTCGTTTATGAACCGATTTTGCTGATTATTTTTTTGTTAGAAAGAAGATATCCCAGGAGTAGTACCATGATAAGGAAACCAGGATCTAATGACGGCATCCCAGAGAAATCCAGGGGAATCTTCGAAAATCTTAGTGACAACTAGTTCGTTTGTTAATTTTTTTCGTCGACTTACGTTGTTTTACTTGTCGATGTAATTGCAGTCGGTTTTTTTCGTTTGCTAGCAAACACAATTATATATACAGAATTGGACCAAAGAATTTTATTATAAGCACAGATTTCAGCCTGAAGTTTGCCTTTTCACATATGGAGATTCAATTTCCATAGGAAATTGCGCCCGTGTGGTATTGTCTCGGAAAATAAAGTGATTTACGGTTTACAATATTGATGAAAAGGTAGTCTTTATTTCTAAATATTACGTATCATATTTGTTTGAAACTTCAAGTTATTATCATCCGGTTCGTTCTACAGTAGACAACGTAAGTTTGTCTATATTGCGTACGACCGTATAACAACGTGCATGGATATTGTTTTATAGTCGATTTCGTTTGGTTTACTGTACACTCAAAATTTGATGGTTTTCCGCTACGTATTGTTTACGTATTCAGTTATTGTATTTTTTTTAAATATTAATGATGTACTTGGCGTATCGATTTTAAGGACTCGTCAATTTACCTTTACTACTTTACGTAATACTGAGAATAACGGCTAGAAAGTTACAGGGTGTACTGTGCTTGTTATATATATGTATTATGTAGTTGAAGATCTTAACGTTATTGTTCTAAGTGACTTATAATGGACAAGGTCTTAACTGAGATAGTACACAGCAGGAAATATCCTGCTCAAAATCTGGAGCGGCCCCTTTGGAAAAGTACCTCGACCTTACACTAGATCACAGCTAAATAATACTGCTTTCAAGCAGATTGTGTTCCTGTGGTGAGTAAGGTGACCAGAGCTCCTGGAGGGATTGGGGGTAAGGTCGGCAACGCGCTTGCGATGCTTCTGGTGTTGGAGGCGTCTATAAGCTACGGTAATCGCTTACCATCAGGTGAGCTGTACGCTTGTTTGATGATGTAGTTGTACAAAAACTCTTAAACTAAATTTAGACTTCAAAACTATTGGGATATGGTCAAATTATTTTTCATGTACTGAGACAAGTCAATCCAAGTTCACACCCCTCATTGATATCTATAAAGATATCTCTCAGTATACGTTAATGATCCACGATCTAATTCCACCGTCACTTGCCAACGTTAATATGTGCAGTCATTTACATTTTTTCTCTCTCTCATGCGTACAGATAAGTCGAGGAATTCTTTCCGGCGTCTGTAGTTACTAAGACATCGTAGGCATTTCCTCTTTCTCTGAAAAATTTGCTTGCTTAAGTGTCGTGTAGTTTTGATCGCTGTGTGTCTACATTTATAAATAAGGATTAGGTGTATGTTTGCGATTCTATTATTATTGGTTAAAAACCGATATAATGCTAAGAATTTGAGAAGTACAACGTCCTTTGCAAGAGAGAGATTAATGTATTTATAAAAATTATGGCTGTATTTCTTAAGAAATACCTAAACTAAATTCGCATATCAATGACACTTATCGCATTTACGGTACATTCTTAATATTTTTTTCAAAGTTATGAGAGGATGAATCTGATATCTTTGTGATGAATGCGTCGAATAACTACACTTCCGCCGGTGTATTGTGTAATATCATTATGCAGTACTGCGTGTGGTCGACGTTCGATATATATATAAATTTTCTTTATTTTATATGTATATTTTTTTTTGTACTACAAAAAGTTATGAAAATGTAAGTAAAATTATCCAAGCTACACCAGTTGCAATAAACGGCCTTTTATCGTAAATACGGCCATTTCCTCCAAACTTACTTTGGTCAGAAGACTAGCTTACAGAGCGGAAATATTATGAGCAGTATCAACAGCGAATGAAATAAGCAATATTTATCTTTCAGTTTTAAAAGTGTATATATTTTTCCTATATATAAGGAGTTCTTGTAATGTTTCATTATTATTCGTGTTTCATTCAATTTTCAAAGTTTCTTAAACTAAATGCATTATGTTCAGGTTTGATCAATAAAGGAGTCACAGCGCGTGACCTATCGTCCCGCCCCATTAACCGAACAATCGCGGCTCGAATTGCGTATTTTCGAAGAGGGCACACAAAACTTCGGGTATTATGATGGTGATATCTCTTGTTTATTGTCTTGTTATTTTTGGGGACGGTTTCAAGCTTGAAGACGATGGGTATTGTTTAGGGGTTTTGTATATAGGGGGACAGATTAAATACGTATTGAATTCTGGTTTTTCTAATATTCAAATATTGGGGTGTTTTTGAGGTCAATCTGTACTTAGTTAAAATATTATTTGCAATAAACTTGTTAGATTCTCGCGCGAAAGTATATTTGTATTTATGCAAGTATTCTGGTTTGGGCTTGCATCATTTCTCAGAGAACGTGTAAATCCAATTATTCTAGTACATACTAGATAACAAGAGTTACTCTTCTCTTCCCGTGGGTGTCGTAAGAGACGATTAAGGGATAAGACAGTTCCACTACCACCTTGGAACCTAAAAAGCCGACCGATGGCGGGATAACCGTCCAACTGCTGGCTTTGAAATATACAGGCCGAAGGCGGGAAGCAGCGTCTTCGGTGCGACAAAGCCAGCTCTGCGGTCACCAACCCGTCTGCCCAGCGTGGTGACTATGGGCAAAACGCATGAGTTCACTCCATTTTTGGCGCGAACTTGTGGGAGGCCTATGTCCAGCAGTGGACTGCATTAGGCTGAAGTGATGATGAGTGAAGCGTTGCTCTTAGTACTAAAATTGTCCATTAAACCACATTGGAGCCCCGTGACACGTCCACTTCTCCAATCCTTCTATTCGGGAAAATAGTCAAGAGGGACTATTTTTCAGCAGAGAAAATTGCTGTTTTAAAAATGATCTGTAGCTGACCGCGCGTCCCGTGTAATCGATATCAGCCCGATGACCCAATAACTAATACGTAACATACTGAAGTCCAACTTGAAGCGCAGGCGTACGGAAAAATATAATTAGCGATACGCAGAAAACTTTTTATGCGCTTCCGTTATAGTATAAGTGTTCTAGAAGTTGTGTTTAATTGAGTAGTGACCTATATTTAAAAACTAAAAACTTTGTTGTATTTATAAATGAGAAATTCGTTCAGTTCCGTTTGTGAGAATGGATGTTTAAATAATAAAGGGAGAGTATAGAGAAAATTTGTGTTTTCTTCCAGTAGTATAATAGCTGACACAGCGAACTTCGTACTGCTAATTTTTTTTTGTTTTCATATATAAACCTTGTTCTGACAATAACGAAGTAAATAGAAAAGAATTAAGAGAATAATATTAAAGAATAGCTGTTGATCTGGCGTACTTTACGTGCCTCTTATATTTTTCTAAGTATATTCTTTTTTTATATTTTCCCATAGAGAGGAAAAGAAAAATGAGTTATCCAATTTTGTGCAGTCTTTCGAATTTTATGTAAGTAAATATATATATACAGATATATAAATATATATAACATATCTCGATGTAAAACAAAAGTTATACGATCACATCATATTACACAGTGTATGTGGGTTTCATAGCAGTGTATATCGAGATGCAGGTACAATTTCATTCGAAACCTGATGGAGTAATGGCTTCCAAATTGAGTTACAGCGCGTTGTCAATATCGCGGAACTATTAGGTGGCACAAACGTGATAGAGAGCGGAGATTGTTTGGTAATGAAATTGTGATCTAATAGCGATAGGACGAGAGGCTACGGTTTGTGTGATATTGGGGGTGTAACTAGTAAAGTTTTGAAATTATAATGATGAACGTTGACACACGTACACATAGTAAGTTTTGTATATAAGTACTTTATCAACAAAAAAAGCTTGATTTTTTCTATATCTTCCAATGCGTATTTATTTTTCCGAGTTGTTACTTAGAAGTTCCAATATCTGTAAAAATGTCTCTTTTCAAAGTAGCCAAAACAAAAGAAATGCCGGATATAATCCCGAGCCGCCGAGGCGTCGGAATATGTGATGTTGGCGGCTTTTCATCGTGGAATACGCAACGTCGGCTGGAAATCTCAATTGGAAATTTATGATATGTGCTCGATTGTTTTTGCGGAATGAATTCTGAAAAGTTAGACCTTCGTCGACGTACTATTTCCGTAGCGGTTTTTTTGTCTTTTTTAGATATTTTCAGAAAAGAATTCATCCTCCTTTTCCAAGACGTTAATTAAAAATTTTACCATATTTTTATTGATATTATTTAAAGAGTAAACTGGAGTTTTTGACGATTATTACCTGCAGAATCTACATTCAGAATCTTTTGTAGGCTTACATTAAACATGATAATTTTTTTAAGGATTAACAAAAGAATTTTTTCAATTAATAATATCTTTTATTTAACACGACTAGTTTATAAAATCGTACTTATTAGGCTATAAAATATGATATTATAATCACGACCACGATTCAGCCTATAACATTCCACTGCTGGGCCTCTATTTCAATGTAGGAGAAGAATTGGAACTTAATCCACCACGCTGCTCCACTGCGGGTTTGTGGATATTATAATCAAATAAAACATCAAATACCCTCATTCATAAAACATTTAACGAGATAGTGAAGTTTTAAGTAATTTGGTTTTAGAAGTGCGAGTCACGGAAACATAGCAAACATAGTATGTTGGAAATGTGCCAGATCTTATGAATCAATTACCCAGGTTCAATGACACTTTATCATGTCGTTCATACCTGTTGGTGAACCTTGAGTTATATATACTCACTCTGCTATGCTTTATTTACTGCTTTATTGTTTTGATGCTATTGCTTTTTTTAATTATTAAAATTTATTGTAAAATATACCCTTTTACTTGTAGTGTATAAATAATTTAAATTGTAATATTAGTTTGAACATTAAACAAAAGAGTATATATGCGTGTGTGTGTCAAATAAATGGTAGTGTGTGTAATGTTTTCTATTGATTTTTTGTATTTTTATGCATAATTTAAAAAAATGTTAGCAGTCTGCACTCCTCCTCTATATAAACTATAAGTGTGCAAAATTTTATACGCCCGAATTCTATAAAAATATGCAGTGCATTGTCTACAGTATTTGAAACATTGCAATTTGGTAACGTTTTAGCTGTGTTTTGGTATGGAATTATGAATCTATAGACACTGCATCACATATCCGCGTTGATTAAAAGTAATCCCACCGTAGGTTTTATTTAGGTTTTACACCGTGCAAAGCTTTTGGTGGTGTTATGTGTTTACCAGTTCAATATTTCTGACTCACGATCCATTTACTGAGGGAACTCGATACGTTAGAGTCGCCGGGTTAGAGTTCTATCCGTCGCAAATCCGTTCTTAGGGATACGTCGTAATACAATCCCGGAGGGTTTCACGTGGATTTCGTAGCGACTTGGATAACTGTACTTGTTATTTATTTAGGTTCCTAATATATAATACTAGCTGACCAGGCGAACTTTGTTACGCTTTATATTTTATTGTATACTATACAGATTAATTTTGAATACAAAAAAAAAAAAACAGTGATAAAGAATTATCCAATACGGTGTAGTCGTTCGCACCTCGCTCTCTTGCTCCGTTCTCCTCGCCCTATCACACTTTTCGTAACGCTCTACTTTCGTAGCTTACTTCCGAAGTCAAGCGTGCTTATAAGTTTTACTTCAAAAATAATTGTGTTTGCTCGCAAACGAAAAAAAAACCGACTTCAATTACATCGACGAGTAAAACAATGTAGATCGACGAAAAAATAGTCAAGTAACTACGCGTTATCAAAGATTAATCAGAAAGTAGTTATCAGATCTCAATAAAATTTATATGACAAACATCAGCTTTCGATTAAATTAAAAATTATTAAAATCGGTACACCCAGTAAAAAGTTATTGCGGATTTTCAAGAGTTTCCCTCGATTTCTCTGGGATCCCATCATCAGATCCTGGTTTCCTTATCATGGTCCTAAACTAGGGATATCTCCTTTTCAATAAAAAAAAGAATTATCAAAATCGGTACATCCAGTAGAAAGTTATGCGGTATAAATACAACGTAGGTCGACGAAAAAAGCGTCAAGTAAAAACGCATTATTAGATATAACTCGAAAAGTAGTTTCGATTTTTAAAAAAAATTGTCGAAATCGGTCCACACGGTTAAAAGTTCTGATGTAACATACATAAAAAAAAATACAGTTGAATTGAGAACCTCCTCCTTTTTTGGAAGTCGGTTAATAACAAACACATGTAACATACATGTATTACCTATTAATAAAATTATCACACCTAAGAGCTTAATTAAAATGTATCTAACACGGTTTCGACTGAATCGATAGTGTCGTCGGCTTCTTTAACAATTGTTCCGTTCCATACCTTAGCAGTCTATTTGACCATACACGTAACTTATACGTGATAGTGTCCTTCATTTCTTTTAATCTTTTTATTTCACCGCTCATAAATATTTCGACACTAATAAGGAATATGTCAACTGAATTAAAAGTATTTTCTATTTTATTCATTAACTAGCTGTGCCCGTGACTTCTTTCGCGTTGAATTTAACAAAAAAGCTATTATTATTCAGTTCGCAGAGTTATAATATAAATAAATTTTTAAAATAAAAGTAGCCTAAGTTACTCCTTACTACATCAGCTATCTGCTAGTGAAAGTCCCGTGAAAATCGGTCTAGCCATTTTAGATATTAGCCAGAACAAACAGACAGGTAGACAGACAAAAATTGTAGAAAATGTTATTTTGGTATATGTACCGTGTACATCCATATGCATTTAGTAAAACCGGTTATTTTAATAATACAAACAGAGACTCTAATTTTATTTATTCGTATAGATTTCTTTGTTAGGTATAATAATGACGTGTGTTGTCGGCCGAGTAGAATAGCACCACCCCCTTTCTTCCCGTGGGGGTCGTAAAAGGCGACCAAGGGATAAACCTGGCTCAAAATCATCAGGGTCCTGGAAACCCGGAATGGGGGCTCCGTCAAGCATTCGTGGCATAGCTCTAAAATGCGAAAGACTCCTGTAGCCGAACTGGCTCCACACATATCGACTCGTCGTTCCTGTGGGCCTAGCTAGTGAGGTTGAGAGGGTGGCGCACAGCTTAGGTAACTCTGCGTTTTCCTGAAGAGTGTCCTAGGCGACACAGTGTTTCTCTGACGCTGTCTAAATCGTCTGCAATAGACGGACTAAGGCCAATGATGATAATGACTTCCAATAGTGCCAAGACCTCACAAATGACTTGGCCAATGTCACGTAGAATGGAGAATACACTAATATTTTTCGATTTTTCTACATTGAGGGGAACACTCATAAATGTATTCACACAACATGGCGCTTTTATTACTACTACGAGCTTACTAAAACAGTAAATTTCGTTTATATTAATTAATATTATATTGTAATTTTTCTTTAGAAGCTTTCGGTATACCCGTGTTAAATATCCTTCGCGTAGTAAGTGTTTCTTGGAGGTGTCGATTATTTTATATTGGCATATAAAATACATTTTACCGTTTTCTCGATAATTATAATTTCCATACACGTTCTATAAGTAATGATTATGGTAGTTGCCCGGCTTGGAGTTGTAGATTTTGATCTTAATTAGTATTATAAAAGCAAAAGATAGTACCTACCTAATAATAAATACTCCATTTCATTTTACAACAAAATTAAAAAGCTAAAAGAACTATATGCAAACTCAAAAAGTTGTGAAATGTAAATATGTATTATATTTATAATGATTATTATTGAATACTCGTACCTATTGTCAAACTTCAATAATAATCAATTTCAATGGTATATAAAATAAACCGATATTGAAATTTGAGACTACCCTCCAAATTATTCATAACTTCAGGTCTGGGGATTCAAACGAAAGATACAAGAAAACCTCGATCGAATTAAAAGCTTCCTACTTTATTGAAGTCGGTTCAAAAGAAGGAAACATTTATTTTCATTAGAACACAAGTACACTGTAATATTAGCTCTGTGTAATGTTTACCGAGAGTGATCAGTAGTGTTGCCCAAATGCAAGAACAAGACGAGACTTAGCCAGTCTTGGTCTTGGTCTTGCGCCAATACACCTGGTCTTGGTCTTGGTCTTGGTCTTGCGCTCCCAGTCTTGGTCTTGGTCTTGCAGCAAGAGTCTTGCAAGTCTTGCAATTACCTATTAGTCTATTACTATTTATTAAAGTTTACTTTAAATCTTAGAAAAACGTATTAGAATTGGAACATTGTGAGCTTGAATTAACATAGCCATAGTAAAGATCAAGCAGATTAATAAATAACTGAAGATTTGATAAGAAATTCGAAAAATCAACTGACCTATATGTCGTTTTCCATGGAAGTAACTGTTTCTTAATAAACATTTATGATTTATAAGCTTACATTTGCTAAAACATGTAAAAAAACAAATTAATTACAATAACTTGACTGTATTTTAAAGAACAATACTTATCTGTCTAGAAAGAGATTGAACCCTCAACTTATAAGAAATTTAATAAAAGAGTTTTACGATTTATCATTTATTTGAATAAAAAATAAAATACAACACAAATCAACAGCTTTATCATTAGGTTATGATTTTTTTTTTTTAGTCAAGTGAAGATGCAGCCTAAGGTGGTGCGCGCTTGCCTAGAAGATGCCTATTCACTCTTGATTTAAAGATACCCAAGTTATAGTTCGTTGGAAAAACGGAAGCCGGAAGGGCATTCCAAATTTTTGCGGTGCGTATTAGGAACGAGGAAGCAAATCGTTTAGTGCGAGATCGTGGGATTTCAACCACATACTTTATATCAATTTTTTTGACCAAGAATTAATACAAAGTAACCATCTGGCTGACTCATCACTTAACCTATTTCTATGTTTTCTAATTACTAATGATGCTTTAGAAAATAACCTCTCAGCAGGTACTGAAGTTGCAGGTATTGAGAGAAAATCACGGGCCATTTTCGATAAAATCGGATACTCTGTCTCATGCGTCCTCCACCAATCTAAAATGTCTTCCGAGCTGGCAGTTCTTGGTTTTCTCAGGTACTCCTCCAACTCGTCTATCACTAAGCCTTGAAGACAAGATCCAGATGACGTCGAGGGACATTCATAGAGTTTATCAAAGTCTATTACGTCTTCATCTTCATCACATACTTTATTTTCTTTTTCTGGTAATTCCAGAGATTTGTTCAGTGAGTGTAGACTTTTATATTCTTCATAAAGTTCATTGAACTTGCGCAGACTTTCTGTTTTAAGTTGCTTCCCCCACATTGTCAGGTCAAAAGTCTGAGCCTTATGCCTTGGGTCTAAAATTAAAGAAGTACAATAAATCCAGTTGCTCTTCTTGTAATGTTTAAGCATTTTGTCTCGAGCTGCTTGGAAAGCTAGAATGAGCCTTTTATCCACTTCAGATCGATTAGGTTTCTCATCTAACTGTTTTACCATGGATTCAATTTTATCTAGCAAGAGATTGAATGATACAATGACTAGCGGTAATGTAACATATTTGTCTCCACCAAGTTTTGTACTTAAAAGTTTAAAGTTTATTAGAAATTTATGTAATTTTTCGAGTACCTGCCATTCATTAGCTGTGATTTGAAAATCGTTTAATTCGGTGACAGAACTGCACAATATGTCAATGCCCGCTCTCACTTTTAAACCAAATCCAATCATATCATGTGTGGAATTCCATCTCGTTGGACAGTCAAGAATGGCATTTAGATTTGATGGCACGCCAGCTGCTTCACAAGCAGACTGAAACTTCTTCTTCACTATCTCACTTCTTTTTATTTTACTGGAAATACTGCGTAACTTTGTTACAGATGTACGCGAGTCAGCAATATTTGGTGCAGATTCTTCATCTTCCTCATCCTCAGTTTCGTCTGCATAGTCTTCGTACTGCTGATCTTGCGCGTTAGTGTCAGACTCACAGTGTAATGCTAAGGTCTTTAATAAATCTTGTACACCAACGTTTAAAATGTGAGCAAAGCACCGGAAATGTTGATTGTCTGAATCAAAGTGTGGCGGCAGCTGTTTGCCCAGTTCATACATAAATTTGGTATTTGCAGTTGCGTTGTCGACCGTGATACCTTGTATTTTATCAATTATGCCATATTCCAATAAACATTCATGGAAAATCGTTGCAATATCTTCCCCAGTATGTCGACCGCGTGATGGTATAAAATCAAGAACTACAGATTGATACTTCCATTCGTTGTCTATATAATGAATAGTAACCCCGTAGTAACTCCTACCAGCAATTGACGTCCACCCATCAATGGTAAAAGACATTTTAGATGATAATTGTTGAAGTCGTTCCTTGAGATTCAATTGGAGCTCTTCAAATCGCTCTTTGACTTTCCTTCTAAGTGTAGACCTTTTAGGAAACACCATATTAGGGCAAATACATCGAAAATATACTTGTGTAGCTTCGTCATCGAAAAATGAGAAGGGAAGATATTTTTTCACCACCCAATCAACTGTAGCTGTCGTGATGTTGTCACTGCTGTTTTCCGACTGAAACAAAACAATAAATCTTGTGTTATTATTTAAAACATACTAGGTTTGAGCGTATAAGAGGAGGAGGTTTGTTGTTGTTAAATCGAGAAAATCGTTAAATTGATATTTGTTATATTAAGGTTGCACTGTACTGTAATTTACCAAAATAAAGTACTTAGTTGTTACTGGCCGATTAAATGAAAATATGGGTGCTTATAAAAAATATTTGAGACGATAATTACATACTTAATATGTCGCACCCCTAGATGAAAACACCACTAACTCAAAAATACTTACGTAAGTTAATGGCGTTTTTGAAAGTATCGCATGAATAGCTACGCAGAGTTAAAATTCTTTTAACCGTTAAAAAAATATTCTTACCTGTCCACTTCTTCCAGCGGTTACTAAAAAGCTTGTGATATCTCCACTTAATTTTGGTTTAACAGGAAGAAATATTTCTGATTCCTTTTTGTGGAAAGATATTAGATGTTTCCTTAAGCCTGAAGTGTTTCTGTTTTTCATTTTTATTTCAATCTTTTTATGTTGGCACAATTTACAGAAGGCAGTTTGGGATGCATGAATTATTTCGAAAAACTCCTCAAATTTGCTTTTGGGTCTTTTAGATCTGTGACTCAAACTCTCGTTACTCGGACTAGAATAATTTGAATCTTCGTCACTCATATTAAATTGTACACGTGATACGTTTTTAGAAAACAACGAGAATTAGTAAAAACAATTATTAAGTTAGACTCGAAGCACAGCTCAATTGGAAATGACTGGAATTAAAATAATTCCTTTATTTTAGTACGTTTCTTTGCTTTCTACCGCGCCACCTCGCCACGTGCCGGCTCTATGAAAAGAATGCCGCCGCAAATCAAACAATGCCGCGTGCGGCGTACAAACACACACTAAATATTACCTACTTGTACAGACGCGACGCGTGAATAAAATATATGTAAAGAATTAGTGCCAATCACTATTCTTTACATATAAGTGAATGTTTTGGCGTACATCTATACTAATATTATAAAGCTGAAGAGTTCGTTTGTATGTTTGATGACAGAAGTTTTAAAATAAATAAATAAGTCCTGAACGTCACTATACCTCCAAAGTTACTATTCCTCGTGGACGAAGCTAGTAAATACTTACTCTCATCATCTCTCTCAGAGATATTCGGGCTGGTAAGTAATACAAAACTCTTATCGCAGGCTTTTTATTTTATTAGTAGGTAAGTACCTACCTACGCTTTTTATATTATTTTATTAGTTTTGTAGAATTTTTTTACACGTTTCAAGTATATTTAAAAGTGGCTACAATATTTATTAAACGGGTGATATTTGAACACTTTTTGCTATTTTTTCTTGTAAAAACTTAAGAAATATAATGACTAAATGTAAAATAATAGTACCTAAGTAATTAGTTTAAAACCATATAAGTAATCAATATTATAATATATACTTACTAGAATGAATTAATATGACATCTACTACCTATCCTTACCATTTTATCCTAATCATAATACTACTTGCGTGATCAGTATAATGTATTCATTTTCATTCTAAGCACTCTGAAACTTATTTATTCTTTGGAACACCTGTAGGTACTCTTAAAATTCGAAATTATTTTGCATGAGTATACCTACGCCCTATGGCGGCAATCAAATAGTGTCAAATGTTATGATTTCGGCGTGGCGGCAACGATTGTTTTAGATTTCAAAAGAAGCCGCCGGCGCGTGTATCATAACCATGTACTTCCGAAAAGCGGCAAATTTCTTTGAGAAGTAAGTACAAAACCTTTGATGCCGCATTATCAAAGTGCCGATGGTTAAAACATAACTATGCATGCACTCAGTTTGATTTTAATAGATATTTTTTTATTCGCTATGTTTATGGTATTAGTCGCAATGCGCATAGGTCCAGTTTTTCATATTCTTTGATACAGTTTTTTGCGTCTCATAGAATTCCTAAGCGTACCTACCTATACACCGAACTGTTACACCTAACTACTCAGTGAAATAGCGCTAAGTCCTAGCTGCAAGACGCAAGAGTCTTGCAGGCTATGTCTTGTTCTTGCTCAAGTCTTGCACGGTCAGTCTTGGTCTTGGTCTTGCTAAAAATACGCGGTCTTGTTCTTGGTCTTGGTCTTGCAAAAACGCAAGAACAAGACCAAGACTGCAAGACCAAGACTGAATTTGGGCAACACTAGTGATCAGTAGGTAGTAATCGAAGCCAGACTCTTTCAGCGACAAACAGAACGTCGGCGCCGCTTAGTCCATTCGATAAATTAAATCCCAGCATATAATGGCTTTTAGGATTCCTTGTTATTGTGCGTACCATGGAGTTTTTAGGTAATGGTGTTTCTTTTGTTTGAGTATTGTTTATTAGTACTACAGGACCTATATTATTTTGTTTCAATGTATTGACATCAATACATAGGGTAGTTACATTTTGGATGCTCCTATAAGATTTTCAAGTTTAAAAGTCTACGAGTATATCCATAGTAAAGAAAGGTTTTGGCCTTTTCTAAATGCTTTGAAATCTTTTTGCTAATAATAAATATAAAAAAAAAAATAAATAAAAAATTATGAATCGAAGAACACAATAATACAGATTGAATTTTTTTTTTTTTTTTTTGACATTAAGACAGAATATTTATCAGATTTAACATGACTCAATAGAAATACTTACAAAATTAAAAACAAAAAATTATACACCATTTGCCTGAAATTTGTATGTCAAATAAGGTTCAAATTTACCTGAAAATTTATTAATGCGTGTAAAACAAATGCATAATATTTTCACAGCTCGCGTCACTGACTCTGAAATTACAACCGAAAATAAAACATGCACTTACCTTTCCCGGTAACTCTTAGTGCACGCGCCAGCAGGTTTATTTAATTATTTCCTCCACAGCCTCAGTCGATGCCACTTCGAAATAGGGCTGTTTATCGCTAAAGAGACGTATTCTCAATTACTATATATTTAAATAAGTATAAGGTTTTTGTAGATGAGACAGAAATATTGTTACGGATAAGTTTTAAAGTTTTCTACTGAGACATCACAGCAGGAAATATCCTGCTCAAAATCTGGAGCAGCCCGACTGGGATAGTACCTCGACCTTACAGAAGATCACAGCTAAATAATACTGTTTTCAAGCAGTGTTGTGTCCCTGTGGTGAGTAAGGCGACCAGAGCCCCTAGGGTCGGCGACACGCTTGCGATGCTTCTAGTGTTGCAGGTGTCTATAGGTAATCCGTACGCTTGTTAGTCGACCTAGTCGTATAAATAAGTCCTACTAAAGTTATAATTTCGAAAGTTTGTGAGGATGGACGGATGTTTTCAGAGGTTCAGAAATTACACAGAAACAGCCGCGTGATGCAGCTAGTTGTAAATATTATTGTCAATATACAAAAAAAAAAATGCGTCAAATTACAAGCATCTATTTTATCTCATCAGACGACTTTATTATAAGCATTTTACCAACGTTAGTTATAACTTCAATACAAGTTAAAATAATTTCAATGCTCTAAAATATATCATTCTCAACGGAAACATAAACAGTGCTGTATTAAAGTATACTTATTTTTTAAGATCCAGTAAGATTAATACACGATTGAATAAGTTTGTCATGTTATACGAGAATATGTTACGAGTGTTACTCAACCGGAATGAACCGCTCATGAGGTCTAGTGTTACAATAAATATCGCAGTAAGAGACGTTTGTTTTACGATCCCTGATTCCAGCAGGGAATCAGCAAGGGAACACCTTTTCTCATACACGTATGTCTTATATATCTTTTCTATATAATATCTTGTAACATAAAGTTGAAACAACAATGTAATAAGATTAAATAAGGTGAATTGACCCCTAAAATAAAATAAAAAATATCGAATTTTCCTTGACGCTTTTATGCAAAAACTACAGTTATTATAAGCTACGATTTTTCAAATGAATGTAGCATTTGGGAATAGTAGCTTATATAGGAGATAATTAAAAAAACTGATAAAGGAAAAATTTAAATATTTTTTAAATTAATGTTATTCTGTTATTATTTATACAAGTGTATTCGATTTGATTGGAGACGATAAACTATTAAAATGGTTAACAGGTCCTTTAGTCTTTTAAGGCGCCAGAACATTAATTTCTAATGTTGTGGCATTGCTTTATCTCCTATCAAACCTATAGTCAGTGGGTTCGATCGGGTGAGGGTATCCGAACTCTTATTCTCAGATTTGAATAGGATTTTATTAGACCATTTGGAATACTTCATCATCATCATCACATCATCACAGCAGCCTTTCGCAGTCCACTACTGGGCATAGGCCTTCACATGTTCACGCCAAAAATGGTCACCACGCTGGGCAGGCGGGTTGGTGACCGCAGGGCTGGCTTTGTCGCACCGAAGACTTTTTTTTTTTTATTTGGAATATTTGCTGACTTCTATATATTCAAAAATTGATTTGCCTTTTTTGCAACAGTCACTGCTGAGTTATTCCTTGCAGAAATCAAAGTTGAAAAAAAAAACAGGTGTAATACCACCCCTGCGCCTGTGCCTGCGGAATATTTACTGCACTGTGAATAACCCTCGCATTTGATGATATCAACGTAAACAACGCCGGTACACCCCTCATTATAAAACCGCTGTTATTATTCAAAAACTTCGCGTAATGTTCGCGCTTTATATTATAGTATTTTTAATTTATAGTTTTTATACCAGCACAATGATGACAAGACTAGTAATTATACTACATTTTTATACAATGTAATAGAATTTTTTTTTTAAAGAGTAATAGCGAAGTTACTTCCCGATTATTCTCTGCAGAATTTGCTTTCCGAATTGACGGTAGCTTCACTTTAACTATAATTAAATAATTGAAACAAATGTAAGTTTAATTTTGTAATATAACATTTTAAATTACCATGGTTATTTTTATTGCTAAAATCATTCGAGACTGAACTCTCTCTCTACTCTCGTGACCAAGACATTCGTAGCTAATGTAGAAATATCGAGCTTCGCAAAATGAAAATAAAAAACATGGTATATATCCCGTTTTTGAATAATTTTAGTAGTAAAATTACGATTCAAAATGCCTTTGAAGCCTATTTGAATAATTTTGATTTTGTATAGTAGTGGAGACACATCGAATGTCGCACAATTATGACATAAGTGATATTGTATTATATTTCGTTACTGTCCTTGTGTATTGGTATTTTCCACAAACAATTTTCCTCTTCACATTGCTATACGAATTATCGTATTTTATTTACTACGGAGATTAGTTTTGTAATATTATCTTTAATACATACCTCATATACTGAACACCTGCGAACACATTGAACTGGTTTTAACTCATGAAATTTTCAATGAATTTCGTTTTCTGTCAATCATATATTAGCGTTATATATCGTTATATAATTGGCTAGTGAGTTGGTGCAGTTTACAGACAAACAAATATAGCTTTAACTATTTAGCTATTTGATTAAAGTGTTGCCTTTGAAATCCACTTGAATGAAATAATTTTTTATTTTGATTGGCAATCGCCGATCGATTTCCGTCCAGAGTCTGGGTTTTTGTGTATGTATCATACAATTGACTTAACACAAGCTTCAAGTTGCCTATATTTTTAACAGACGACCGCGTGTGTAGAAAGTATTGTATTTCCAAATATTGTATGTTTTGGTCTATTTTTCTTGTCATTTTCACTCCATTAGAGCCTATTTCGTAGTTTTAATGTAGACAAAGTGCAAGGCTTTGCCAGTGATGGAAACGTCTGCTTCATTTACTATTCATGACACTTGAGAACCAGCGCAACCTTCGGCTTCGTCGTCTGAGCCTTTATAGTCTAGGAATAATGTGCTGCGAACGAGCGGATCCTTTGCAAAAATACAGTTACAAGAAACTAATTGATGCATTTCAAACAAATTTGATACGTTGAAGTTAAAATCAGTATGTTTTACCCCTTTGATTGAATACTGACAGATTCTAGCATTGTTTTTATATTTTTGTCAGTAATCTATACTTTATATCAGACTCATCACTCATCTTTTGGAATCCTGATTTGTTCTGACAATTGTCATTTTAACTTACTGGAATTCGTTGCTAACATTTGGCTGAAATACTGTGCATTTAGAAATGTAAAATGTAATGTTTAAAAAGAAATGCAGGGCTGTTGGAAACTATTCAAACTCAACACGCTCGCTCTTTTTATAATATACTATATATACAACGCACGTATATAGTAATACATATTTCAAATAATAGAAATACCATCAAAGTAACAAACTTTACCCACGAATAATACAGTTCCACGTAAAGTTAAAGCCAAGCCGTATTAAATTAGCATGTTGCACGCGAAGTGAACTTTTTCATATATTTCGACGAATTCCGACACGTCACGTTTGTACCGTCTAAATATGTTAATTTTTTAAATAACTGTATTTTAATTTTCTACATGTATATAAAATCCCACCAAAAACATTTTCATGTAAAATGTTGCCAAGACGAGATCATATGGCTCGCACTGTCAAAAAGTTATCAGATCTCATGTAGAGCCAAGCTTCTAACTCTACACGCCCTAACTCTACAAGCCCTAACTTCACAAACTCTACACCTTAGTCAAAATATGTGGCTTGGCCGTTTCGCTACCGTCACGTGGGCGTAAGGTGAAAAATTTTTTCACTGTTTTTTACTTTTCTGTCATACAATAGTTCTATTAAAGAAAAAATAAAAAGAAGAAGAATAATTGATATACATATAATACAAATAAAAATAAAAAGAAAATATATTTATATAAATGAGACAGGAATGTCGTCATCTACAACTTCGGCAGCCGGTAGTAATGAAACGGCCAAGCCACATATTTTGACTAAGGTGTAGAGTTTGTGAAGTTAGGGCTTGTAGAGTTAGGGCGTGTAGAGTTAGAAGCTTGGCTCTACATGAGATCTGATAACTTTTTGACAGTGCGAGCCATATGATCTCGTCTTGGCAACATTTTACATGAAAATGTTTTTGGTGGGATTTCACTTCTTTTTGTAAGTTGCTTATGACAATATTATAGTTGCATTTTACCTCCGACACATTTTATACCATAAATATCATCCAATCTTCACCATATTCGGTTTAAGCACGCTGTTTTTGATTTTATGTTGAACTGATATGCAAACGGTGATCTCCGCCAAAACTTAAATACCAAAATTACAAAATGTAAATTTTCGACATAAACTAATAACCGATTTTTATTTTTTATGTATTTTATTATTATTATTAATTACAAGGAGTCCCTATATCAATTTTCAGACCTCTAGCATCAAAATTTGCGAAAGTCTCATACAAACTTCCATCCCCTAGTTTAAGGGGTTGGGGGGTAAAAGTTCCAAGTTTTAGAATTTTTTTGTTGTTTGTGTACTAATACTAGCTTACATACCAAATTTCAGCTTTCTGGGACTTCAGGAAGTACTCTAAGAATTTTGATGATCATCAGTGAGTGACGAAATCGGGGTTTTTTAGATATCAATAAAATCTAAAGTATAAGAGCTATGCAATTGAAACTTATATGTTTAATAAGTTTACTATTGACACCATATCCCCAGAATTTTGTTTATCTGGTATAATCCAAACCCAAGTTATGAGGGTTCAAAAAAACGACGAAGCACTTCGAGAAAAGATAGGTAGTGCTTTTCGTTTTTTTTTTTTTTTTGTTTCGTCTTGGCGGGGGCACTACCGTGCCCCCAGATGCATCTCATTTCTACATCTATATATACATATAATATAAAATCATCATCATCATTCCAGCCTATTGCAGTCCACTGCTGGACATAGGCCTCCACAAGTTCGAGCCAAAAATGCGTGAACTCATGTGTGTTGCCCATAATCACCACCCTTTTTTTATGTGTACAATAAAGGTTAAGTAAGTGCTGTGTGGCTACGGCACTAAAGAATTTAGCCACCCCCTCTCTTCCCGTGGGTGTCGTAAGAGGCGACTAAGGGATAACAAGGTTCCACTGCCACCTTGGAACTTAAGAAGCCGACCGATGGCGGGATAACCATCCAACTGCTGGCTTTGAAATACACAGGCCGAAGACGAGCAGCAGCGTCTTCGGTGCGACAAAGCCAGTCCTGCGGTCACCAACCCGCCTGCCCAGCGTGGTGACTATGGGCAACACACATGAGTTCACGTTATTTTTGGCGTAAACTTGTGGAGGCCTATGTCCAGCAGTGGACTGTATAGGCTGTAATAATGATGAAGTATTAGTTAGATCTCAATTAGAAATATCAGTCCAGTCAAAATCAGAGTCAATAGTTCCTCCGCCTTTTTAGGAAGTTGGCTAAAAAAGTAAACATTGGCTATTAATAAATTGTCAAAAATAAACATTGTCAGATCATTGCATGACATTCAGACCTTAAATAACACCAATATGATGCAACGCATGACAATAATGTAAATGTTAGTGCCTGTGGTTTGTTGGTTTGCCAACGCTCAAGCCGCACCCGTTGACATAATTAGACACCGCACCCCGGTTAACCTAAAAACATTTTCGACAATAGACGCGAACGTAATGTGCATTGCAAATTCATTTCGGGAGAATAATAATCTTTTAGAAATCAAAGAAGAAATGGTCAATGGTTAATAAAATTAAGCGTTCAAGAATAAAATTAGGCTCATTGCAAATGTAGTCTGTATTGTCATAATGTCAGTCTTGGAATAATGATAGTATGACTTGGTGTGTGATGAAATTTGTTTTTACTTATAATTACGTCCAAAATTCTAGACCTTATGATAAGTTCTCAAGTGTCATACTAACATTTTTGGTTCAACGGCACTTACACAGATCATCCGCTACCACGGCGGCCATGACAAACGCGCCTTATACTTTTCTATATAGTGGAAACTTTGTTTAGAAAACATTAATTATGTCAATGGAACACCTTTTTAAATTAATTTTTTAGTGTATAAATTATTGTCTCTTTCAAGGCATTTCTACATTGGAATTTGTCAATTATATAACGTCGTTGCTGTTAACATCAATCTTTGTCGATATAATGATGTCATTGAACCGTAAACGAATACTTTCGATTTTTTCACCTCAAGTAGCAGGTACCTATTTGTAACGTCTTGTTGAACGTACATATTTTATCATGTAACTGTTTTGTTGGTTATATTAGTTGTGGCGATTTCTATCTGTACAAATAAATAAATAAATATCTACACAATACACACACGGTCGTCTGTTCCTACAGCCGACTGGTATAGCTACATGATTTTTTTTCGATAAACATACTTACAAACAATACATATATAAATATATAAATAAATATTTATATTACACCCAGACTCGGGGTGGGAGTCGAACCCATAACCGTCGGAGCAGAAAGCAGGGTAACTACAAATTGCACCAACGGGCTAGTCGAACAAGTATTTCATTAAGTGTTTGAAATGTTACGCCGAATTTTCAAACTTGGATTTTTAATTTCTGTTTATGTTTGACAAACGGTCAACTGTTACTAAGTTATTATAGGTAACACCCGACTGATATACATTTTTTATTCTGTAATCGTATCATATCGTGTAATACATACACTAGTATGACACAGATTCGGGACCGCGTATAATTTACTAATATTGTAAAGCTGAAAAGTTTTGTTTGTTTAAACGCGCTAATTTTAGGAACTGTTGTTTGGTTGGAGGAAAACTCTGGCCTATTTTTTCCTGGCGGAGCTCAGCTAGTATTTAATATAGCATAATGAATCAGTTATACTGAGAACTTTGGATTTCTATGACTAAAGCAATGCTGTTGATTCTCCAAGAAGTCTCAGTCCCAAATAGTACAGTCCCAGTTTTTGATTATCTCACACTAAACATAGCCTCGGTTCTTTTATTATCGTACCAAATTCTACATTCCGCATTTCATTCAGAAAAATTCCAACGCTTGCGATGGACTTTGGAACTGCTAAAAAAGGGACAAAGTATCCATTGTTACGCCATACTTTCACGTTAATTGCGTAAATTGACGAGTTAATGGACTTTACTGAATTCTTTACGTTCGTTTTACTCGTGGTTTACAGTCGCTACCGAGGCTTCTATAAAAGGTATATAAAAATAGACGTGGTCAATGGTTTAAGTTGTTTCGCGAGTTCTATTAGTGTTTTTTTTTTTATCTCAAACCCAGAAGAGTTTAAGTTTGACGCTAATGTGTGCCAGTCTCTGGCATGTTAGCTGTCAAACAAATTATGTTTTTGTTTTTTTTTTACGTTTAAGCGTTTTCCATTTCTGTGTTCTCCATTCTACGTAACATTAGTGAAATCATCTGTGCCCATTTGGCACTATTGAAAGCCACTTTAAACAGAAGAAGAAGAAGCGTTTTCAATTGGTAAAAATTGATCCAGTAGTTCTAATCCAAAGCGATGTTGTTTTTGGTTAAAAAGGGAAATATTGCAGTAGGGCTTTTATCTTCAATTAATAGTAAGTTATAACTTATACAAACTACTCTACGCACTCATCTGTTTCTATGGTAGGTTTTTAGTAACAGCTGTCTGATATAATTCATCACTTCAGCCTAATATAGTCCACTGCTGGACATAGGCCTCCACAAGTTCGCGCCAAAAATGGAGTGAACTCATGTGTGTTGCCCATAGTCACCACGCTGGGCAGGCGGGTTGGTGACCGCAGGGCAGGGCTTAATCGCACCGAAGACGCTGCTGCCCGTCTTCGGCCTGTGTATTTCAAACTCAGCAGTTAGATGGCTATCCCACCATCGGTCGGCTTTTTAAGTTCCAAAGTGGTAATGGAACTGTGTTTTCCCTTAGTCGCCTCTTACGACACTCACGGGAATATAATTATTGTTTTGTAATAAATACGCATAGGTATGTATATGTGTTTGTGTGTGACGATTACAAATTGTGTGGTTTAAGATCTTAAGGCTACTTTTTTTGGACATGGATGGGATGAAGGACTGTCATGTACATATGTATAAAAGTCTCTAAATAAAGATATTAAAAATGGCTACTTATTTTTTTTTTTGGTTATTAAAACAAAAGATATCTGAAAAAAAGTGTTTTTTTTTTTGTCAATACTTGACAAATTGTTACTTTTAACAAATTTCCGATAAGATTTAAAACATATTTATAAACAAATTTATCGTAATTATCATCGTAACTAATGATAAAAAGTTGTTTACGTTTGGTTTGAATAAAAAGTTAGATAATTTTCAAAAATTCTTGTTCTTTATAAAAACAGGCGCGAAATAATTACATCATTCATTTGGTTAGGATAAAAAAAAAATGGTATGTAAAACGGTATAGTTACTGTTTGTTGTTTGTCCTTTGTCCTTTCTAGTTCTTGATATTTCAGCACTATTGCTTTAGTACACCCGTAATAATAACATTTGCAAAATGTCTACATATAAATTCTCTATCTCTGGTTTGTTTACTTACATCTTGTATAAAGCTTACGTTAACATTCTTTTTCTATTAAGAAAATTCAGAGAAAAAAAAGAAACAAATCAAAAGATAGTAAAGATTGCATATATTAAGAGTAGCAATGGTTTAACGGCGTCTGCAGCCCAGTGACGTGTTCGCACCTGGCCGGTTCAATGACCCGGAAAGCAACTCTCACGGAGTGAAGGCAGTAAATCATTCAAATCAATCGTTAATACTTTATCAATTTTCATTCATACTTTTTACTTTAATTAAGTAATGTTGTTTTATTTGCTGTATTGAATTGTTCTTCGGTTTATGTAAGTATTGTAAAATTTGCAAAAAAAAAAAAAAAATTAATATGAACCTTTTCAAAATACGATAAAAAAATTGGTAAAAAATGTTCATACTCCAATTAAAAAATTTAATTAAAAATACGAAATGAATGAAAAAAAGTAGTTGTAAAGTGTAGTAGATGTTGAAGGAATGAATGGAAATATTCCACGTTGACACAGTGCCTAGATGCCGCGAGCTCGTTAGCGTGACAAATTCCGCGGAAGTTCATTTTAAAGGTTCATAGAACACCCTTAGTGCCATTTTAGGATCCTTCATAAACTACCTAAAAAAGCGTAACTAACCAAATACTAGAAACGTATAAATGTAATCAAATCAACACTTTTTTTCACAAAATTTTTGTTGGAATAGAATGAAAAAACTTAATTTATGCAAATTCATTCATTAGTGTTACATTTTTATTTCCAGTTTCTGTATTGATTAGAAGTGTCAGTCAAAGAAATCTTTTTAAAAATCTTTACCTCTTTTATACTTGAACTAGCTTCTGCCCGCGACTTTGTCCACGTGGAATAATTACTTCGGACTAGCTGGAAGCTCTATGAAGCTCTCAAATGTAAAAAAAAAACCGTATTTGAAACATTCTTTACTGGTGCTCTTGGCCTCATTAAAGAATTTCTCATTGGCATTAGCATGATGATATATAGCTGTCTAACGCTGAAAGAATTTTTAAAATCGGACCAGTAGTTCTTGAGATTTGGGTGTTTAAGCAAACAAACAAACTCTTCAGCTTTATAATCATTACATAGTATAAAACAAAGTCGCTTCCCGCTGTCTGTATGCTTAGATTTTTGAAACTACGCAACGGATTTTGATGCGGTTTTCTTTAGTAAATAGAGTGATTCCAGAGGAAGGTTTATATGTATGATACATGCATACTATAATAGATGAACACAGGTTTTTGCAGCTGTGCGAAGCCGGGGCGGGTCGCTAGTATTAGTATATATTTTGATGATTTAAACAATAACAAAGACCAAGACGAGGACATCTTCTTACCTTTTCAGTCTTTTTAATTTTTTAGTACACCTAATTCTGATATTTGGAACGCGACGTATTTCATGCTTGTAATCCAAATCGTATAAAAATTACAAGCAAGTAGAACTCATTCGTTAGTAAGCGTAATCTTCTATTAGCACACAATGGATGTATTCATATATACATTGCATCCATTGTTATATGTTTGTCAGTGATCAATGACTTGAGGATGAGGGTTTTGGTGTAGTTGGGTCGAAAGTAACGGTCAGTCGCGAGCTTGATACCCACTTGATCTTTTTGTAGTTGTAGACGTCTTTTTCTGCTCTGGTTGCCTTTCCTTGTAGGCCTCAAAAAGCTGTGCCTCTAAAGAACATCTAGCGTCGATGCCATTTGTTATCAAAAATACTTGATCAAACGATTGGTCCCCTCCTCTGGGGTTTATGATTTATCATAACATACAAATGTTAACTTCTACATTATCCGACTAACACCGAGTTGCACGAAAAGAAATTAAAATTTAAGTAGTGATTAAACTAATTTAATCGCAAGAATTGTATGAAATTCTTGTGATTAAATTAGTTTAATCTCTACTTAAATTTTAATTTTGTTTCGTGCAACTTGGCGTAAATGCATTAGTATTTTACTAATATGACTATATACACTGCTGGACATAGGCTCTTGGCCTCATTAAAGAATTTCTCATTGGCCTTAGCATGATGATATATAGCATATAGGCTGTCTAACGCTGAAAGAATTTTTAAAATCGACCAGTAGTTCTTGAGATTTGCGTGTTCAAACAAAGAAACAAACTCTTCAGCTTCCGACTAAATGCATTAGTATTTTAAGTGATGCGTTAGACTAAACTCTTATAAGTCTTTGAGGCTTAATGTACTCTATCCTTTAATAATAGTTGTTTTTGCTTGCAAACGAAAAGAAAACCGACTTCAGTTACATCGACAAGTAATACAACGTAGTTAGATGAAAACATTGTCAAGTGAATATGCATTAATAGATATAACTCGAAAAGCACCTGTCAGATTTCAATTAAATAGGACCACAAGACAAGCATCAGCTTTCGATTAAAATAAGAATCATCAAAATCGGTCCATCTCATCAAAAGTTCAGAAGTAACATACATAAATAATTGTGTTTGCTCGCAAACGAAAAAAAAACCGACTTCAATTACATCGACAAGTAATACAACGTAGATCGACGAAAAAATAGTCAAGCAACTACGCGTTATCAAAGATTACTCAAAAAGTAGTGATCAGATCTCGATAAAATTTATATGTGACCACATGATAAACATCAACTTTCGATTAAATTAAAAATTATCAAAATCGGTACATCCAGTAGAAAGTTATGCGGTATAATACAACGTAGGTCGACGAAAAAAGCGTCAAGTAAAAACGCATTATTAGATATAACTCGAAAAGTAGTTGTTAGATCTCAAATAAATTAAAATGGGACCAATTGGCACACACCACCTTTCGATTAAAACAAAATTTGTCGAAATCGGTCTACCCGGTCAAAAGTTCTGATGTAACATACATAAAAAAAAAAAAAAAAAAAAAAAAAAAACAAAATACAGTCGAATTGAGAACCTCCTCCTTTTTTGGAAGTCGGTTAAAAATAGAATCGAATTGAGAACCTCCTCTTTATTTGGAAGTAATTTAAAAAAAGGATGGTAAAGCGCGTGCAACCTCATGACGACAGCAATGTTTGTATGTTTCATTTATATTCATTCCGCGTATACTCGTGCTTACACATCCTATAATTCTAATCTATCGGAGTTTTCTTTCTTTAGTTTACCAAATTCTTTATTCAATTTGCGTGTAAAGAACTTTTGAATTGTCATTGTATCATTCATACATACTGTCGTGTATAGGTAAAAGGCAGAAAGAAAAGTGTTAATAACGAAGTTCAAAGTGTTGAATTTTTTAAAATGAAATGTAACATAGGTACATAACTATATTTATGTTGTAATATTGATGTAGGTTTAATAATACATTTTAATATTTTAATCATTAAAGTAATAAAATGGCGTCAAAATTTTTCGAAACCGGTAAGAAACTGTTACTGCCTTTTACCTACACGGCGTTATTGTTCTGTGCTTAATTAATTATTTTTTAATTTAGACGTCGCAAACCAATTTTTTTTTTATTGATTATCATTTGAATGTAGCTGTCATAAAAATATAAAATGAAACAAAAGAAATAAAAGGAAAACAAAATCGTAATCATCTATCTCCGTAAATAAAGTCGGAGAACGTGGCAAACAATGGAGCAATGAAATATTTTCGTTTCGGAGTGACACAGAGGTTTAAATGCAATGGCCTTGACACGCTCGCGTATCCCAATTAAAACATTCGTTAGAGGGAACGAGCTATTCATCTTTGTACGAAACATGTAGCGACGTGTGCAAGTCACTTATATGAATTAAGATGAAACCTAAATAAATGCGGGAATAAATGCATGATATACTTAATCAAAAGCTTCTTCAAAATCAACAGAACATTTGTAGCTTTGTAGCGAGTTTTGACTTATGCGGTTTGTAAAAATCTCTATATCTATGATTTTATTTTGCATTAGTTTTTTTTTGATACAATTTTGTATATGTAGCGAATTTTTTCGAGCGTAGTACCATCTGATGTTAAACGACTACCGTCGCCATAGACATCTGCAATATTAAGAGAGTCAGTAAAAGTAATTCCGTTAGCAACTTTTAACTAATGCTGAATTCTAAAAACGATTGCGTGATAAAATCGTAATCTACATTTGTTCTAACTTATTGATCATCATTATCATCATCATCGTCATCATCATCATCATCGTCATCATCATCATCATCAGTTCAGTTTATCTCTCAGTATTAACTCTCTTCTTCTCGATCTTCTCTCTAAGTTCGCGCCAGACGTTTTCCGCGCTTCACATCCAACCCACACCAACAATCTTATTCTTAGGTAGATCGTCGGTCCAACGGGCCTTAGGGCGTCCCATACTACGTTTGTCGACACGCGGTCTCCGCTCCAGGACTCGTCTGCTCCAACGGCCATCGGTCCTGCGACACAGATGACCAGCCAACTGCCGCTTCAACTTGCTAATCCTGTGGGCTATGTCGGTTACTTTCGTTTCTTGTTATCGCTCTAACTCGCTATAAATTAATTAAATGATTAGATCTTCGAACGATTGGACCATTGAATGAATCGCGTTTGTAATTAGCAATGTTATGAGATTACGTTCAGTTGATTATCATGTTTAAGCGAGTCAAATTTTACTGGATTGTAGTGGATCTCTCTAATTGACAATTAATTTGCCATTTAATCCTTTTTATGAAAAGATAAATTATGTAAAATTTTTGTCATACTGTGGGAATTTTTTTTTGTAGTGTAACAATTTTTAACCGACTTCAGAAAAAAGAGGCTCTGTGCTCATATCGTATTTATTTTTTGTATGTCGGTTGAATCTTCGTTCATTGAGAATATAATATTTAAATGTTTCTGCACTATTATCTATATGAACTCAAATAAAAATTTTATTTAATTCGTTGTACCTTTAATATTTTATTTATTATAATATAAATACGTTGTAACTGTATTTTTATGTAAATATTATGACAAGGTACCACTTAAATCACGTCTATGTTCACACCATAATTGAAATATCTCGTCTAATAGACACTTGTGTGGATTTATATACCTAAGCATATTGGTAAGAGTTTCGGGGGGAAGTAGGGGTTAGGGTCGGCAACACACTTTGTCCCACGTGTTACAGGTGTTCATAGTCTACGGTATATTACCATAAGGCACACCGTACGTTTCTTTGCCAAGTTTATAGTAAAACAAATAAATAACACCTAAATAACACACAAGACCATCTTGACTGGATGGTCCTACAATATTACGAAAATATGTGAGAAGAAAAATAAACTAATTTACAAGGAAAACTAAACGTACACGTCATAGGAATAGAGTAGCATTTCGTCTGATTAAGAGAATTAGTCTAAATGTAATCCCACGTTGTAATCACACTTTTATGATTCCTTTTTATTACCCGACAAATATTTTTTTTTGGGTCATATGATGTTATGTAATTTCCTGATTAATGAAACTAATGAGTCACGCGATTTAAAATAGTCATAAGTCAGATAAATAGAACGTCACGTCGCGAGGTCACGTGATGTCATTTCTGGTCATTTAAGTGTTTTTCGATTTAACTTTGTATATGATAATCTAATTTTGAAGGTAGAATAATATTTACGACGACCCGTTGAACTTCACGCTGACATATATATTTTTTTTAATTTTCGAACACAAACGAAGTCGTTCAAAACTAGGTAATGCGCACACATAGATTTTAACGATGCCTTTTTACTTATAGATTATAGATAATTATTAGATATGTATATTAAATTATTCATTTTAAAAATTGCATATAGTGCTAAAATTATTCGAAACGGGATGTTTATCATGCTCGATACTTTGACGCTTCAGCCTGTAATATCGATATAGGCCTCTTTCCCTTGTAGGAGAAGGATCAGAGCTTAATCCACCACGCTGCTCCAATGCGGGTTGGCGGATATATTCCATAATATGAGTAACGATCGCTATCAGGTGTAGTTGATAACAACCGGGACCGACGGCTTAACGTGCTCTCCGAGGCATGTATGACTAATACAAATGTTTGTCATGTGCGGGGATCGAACTCGCAACCGCCAGCGCAACAGGCGCAATCCATGGCTGTGACCGTTGCGCCAACGCGGCGTCATTTTGACATGAGCTACGAATGTCTTGTTCACGAGACTGCTCGAGATTGAGCTCCGCAAAATACAAAAAAAAAAAACATGGTAAACATGGTAAAACATGGTTTTTGAATAATTTTAGCAATAAAAATAACCATATTAATTTAAAATTACATATAGTGTTTGTTCAGTTTTTTTTTGTGTGACAAATACTATCGTTAGAAGTTACAGTTTGTGATATTATAATTGTGTTTGTAGGCAAACGAAAAAAAACCGACTTCAATTAAATCAACAAGTAATACAACGTAGGTAGACGATGGTTTCCCCAAGTTCTTGCCAAAAATGGCGTGAACTTGTGTGTTTTGTCCATAGTCGCCACGCTGAGCAGGCGGGTTGGCGACCGCAGGGCTGGCTCTGTCGCACCTTCCGTCTTCGGCCTGTGTATTTGAAAGTCAGCAGTTGAATGGCTATGACGCCATCGGTCGGCTTTTTAAGTTACAAGGTGGTAGTGTAACTGTTATCCCTTAGTGGCTTTTTACTACACCCACGGGAAGAGAGGGCTGCCTATATTCTTTACTGCCGTAACCACACAGCAATACATCCATATCAATAGATAAAAACAATATATAAAAAATAAATAAATACTGAAACATGTGTAAAACATTAAATAACGTTAATACAAATCATTGAATAAGATTTATTATAAGTATCGCTATACAAAACAAGGTTGCAGCCAGATGCGTTAGACCATAGTTCAATCTAATAGAGAATAATAATGAAAAGAGGTCAAATGACATCACTGGCATTGTGCTTGGTCAGGGCTACACTATGTTGCATTCACTGCTCACAGTGCCTCTTGTTTACTATTTAACATTAAATTTTTGTAATTATTAACTTAATTGAAATTTTTTTAAAAAATTCCTACCGATGGTAGGAACCTACAGATTGTGGTAGATTACTTTGCAACTGGATATCAGTAGTCTGTTAACGTTGAACCTTGTTGATATGTGGATTGCAGAGGAAAAAGATAACTATAAAAAAAGTCTGCTAAAATTGTCTTCCATTATTTTGAAAAAAAGCTGTCAATCTTCAAACTGTTGGATCGACTTTTACCAAACTTAGCCGAGAACAACCGCAAGGAAACTCGCTTTCATGAAAAAAGATTCGGTCAGTTCATCACAGCCACGATGTCACAGGCACACAGTCACCCATTGTCGTCAAACTTATAACATACCTCTTTTTTCGGTGAGGAAAAAGTTAAGTTTGTAGCTTGCTGTTCGTAATCTGTAGGCAACTTCAAAATCTACCTATTGTGGTTCCGACGATAGTCGTCAAGGTAGGTTAGCGAAGTTATTGTTAGGACATCGTGACTATCGGAAAGAGAAATATTGTAAAAATCATAAATTAAATAAAAAATAAGTAATCACAACCTCCACCTAGTTAAAGTCGGTTAAAAATATAAAGATATCGCAACAGTGCCGTTTAAACGTGCTAAAATATCCGTTACAACTAATATTTAATGAAACGTGAAATTATTACTTCGAATCGTCTCGTCTGTTAGTTTATTTCACATTAACTCATAAATCACACATGACTCAGTTGGCGAGAATCCAAGTTGGAGATAGCGGGTTCGAAACTCGCAGCGACTGATAGCATAGATGATTTTAATATTGAAGGAGATTATTCAATCGTAATTATGTTCGAAAGATTTATATGAATCATTTTATATCTTAAAATGTATATTAAAGCTGTTACTTAATTGTGTACAGACAGAGACACGTCTCTCCGGGTTTCATTTGCTGTTTTTGAAGATCTTACAGTGTGGCCTAATTTTATATAGCCTGTAAGTAATATAGGCTATAATAGTTGCGGTGGCTATGTGGAGGTGGTTGAGGGTGAGATAATAATAATAACATTATTTGTTAAACACACTGATCCTAAGAAACATAATATATGTATATACATATAACATCCGAGGCAGGCATTGCATTCAAAGTCCAATATTTGAGATATAAAAAAAAAAACAATAAAAATAGACAATAAAAGAAGATAGTAGCGCGGCAACAGTGTGTTTCACAAAAAGGTAACAACACTGGTTTTCAGGACCACCATTAGTTTTTCCATTTTGGCGACAATAGTAAAAAGAATAATAAAAATAATGCGAATTGAGATTAAACAAAAATTAATTATCAATAATATTACATTCAGTAGTTAACAAGATCACTGAACTGACCTCTATTAGCTACGGTAATCGCTTACCATCAGGTGAGCCGTACGCTTGCTTACCGACCTAGTTATATATATTAGAAAATAAAAAAAATTGATTGGAGGATCACGGTTAATAAAAAGATTGTGTATTTTATGTATCGAGTATAAATTGTTAGTTAATATAATTAATATGTTTAACATTCACACACAATTTTATGTCTATAAGGTAGGCACTGTAATACCTATGGCTTAGGTAACAATGGGCCTAACTGAAGCCGTTGAGTATGGGTTAATTTATTTAATGATGTAGATTTGTAGATTATAAATATTACACTCAAACTCGGAGCAGGAATCAGACCCTTAACTTTGGAGCAGAAAGAAGGTTCATTAAGAAGACCAAAGCGGCGGCATTGGATGGCATCGTATCTACCAATTCCGCCAACGCCAAAAGAAATCAAAGCCAGTTGAATTATATGTTTTGTAATCCACTTTTAATTTAGCTATTATTTAAAATAGTTTTAGAGAACTTTAAAATAAAAAGACATTTCGTCTTTGAAAATAAAAATAAACATTAATAAATAAGATTTAATTGTCGCTTGAATGACGTCTCGAGTATCTTTGAAATCTTCTTCTTCTTTTTGGAAATTTAAAAATATCAATGCTTTATTAAAAATCTCAAACATATGATGTTCAATAGGAATGTTATGGAGTTCCAAAAATGGGAACCGACGTAAAAACAATTCGAAACTGTAAACAAATTCGAATCTATAACCTATACAAATAAATAAAATTGGAGTCTGTTTGTAATATTGAAATAACCGGTAATAATGTATATGTTACCGGCCAAACCCGATTTCAGGACAAACTAGTTTTGCCTAGGCTAAACTAGTTCTTCCTATACGTGTTAGGATTAACTAGTATAACCTAGGCAAAACTAGTTTGTCCTTAATCCGATAGGATAAACCAGTTTAGGCTAGTCCAAACTAATTTGTCCTAAGCCCGATAGGATAAACCAGTTTAGGCCAGGCCAAACTAGTTGATCCTGATATAAATACGCACACTTTAGGATAAACTGGTATGGCCTAGTCTAAACAGTCTAAAAAAATTTCGGGACAGGATGTTAGCCGAAACATCAAAAAAATATGCCAATATCACAAAAGAAATGATAAGCCTGTATTTATCTATGTGTAGTGTCTGTCATCAAAATAAAACAAAGAAGAAAAGAGGATTAGTCTCTAAGCTCATTCTTCATTCGGAAATGAATAGTAGGTGCCAGGTAGATCTGATCGATTTTCAGACACAACCAGATGGAAATTTTAAATTTATTATGGTTTACCAAGACCATCTAACAAAATTTGTTCTGCTTCGCGCTCTAAAATGTAAGAGGGCGACAGAGGTGGCTTACCATTTGAATGATATATTTCTAACTATAGGAGCATGCATTGAGCGTGCATTCTTCAATCTGATAACGGTAGGGAATTTGTAAATAATGTTATAAGTGAGCTTGCCAGACACAGTCAAAGCCAGGGCTCAGTTGAACGTGCCAATCAAAATATTGAGAATGTGATAGGGTCTTGGATGAATGACAACGTTTCAACGAAATGGTCAGAAGGTTTGAGATACGTTCAATTCATGAAAAACCGCGCCTACCATTCAGGGATAAAATAAACATCATACAAGGCATTATTTGGAATAGAACCCAGAGTAGGACTTTCGACTTCCTCTTTACCGCAAGAAATCATAAATGATATTCAGGATGAAGATGATTTAAGGAAGGTAATAAAAGATGATCGTAATGTTAACCTAACAGAAGATAGAAACGATAACGTTGTCAAAGTTAGTAATCGAGAAAAAGTTTCTTCATCTGAAAATGACATTCATAAAGCTAGAACAACTGCAGCAGAAAATCTTGTGAAACACGCTAATAAATTGAAAGCTACTTCTGACAAGTTTCATCCACCTGTCAACATTGGAGATAATGTGACTATACCGATTCCAGATGTTGACAAAGGCAAATGTGATCTCAGAAACATTATTGGAGTTATTCTTCAGAAAAATGACGAATCAATACTGCAGGTTTTATTTATTTATTTTTTTGTTACTTAATTACTTATCTATCTTTTTGAAGCATTAATGATATTCTAAAGTACCTAATATGTTTTTACTTTATTTTTTTAGATCAGAATTCGGCATTTGCATTTAAACTTTTTTAGAGGTAGCAAATGTAAACCAAGGCTCTGAAATATCGTTAAGAAATCATCAAGAAGAAATGAAGAAAGAGAATTAAAGAAAATGTGAAACATTCAGTTGCATCAGGCCAAGGTTTTGTTAGATGCAGCTGCTACAAAAACTGTTCCACAAACAGATGCCAGTGCAAGAAGGCACTCATACTCTGCAATTCTAAGTGCCACCAAAGTAAACCATGTAAAAATAAATAACAACTTTAATAATTGAGATATGATTATTACTTCTATTAAAAAACAATTATTATTTGTTATAGTATGATTGTTTGTATTACCAATTATCCATAATTTTTAACGACGAATCATTATGGTTTTAATAAAAATGATTATTTTTTCAATTACAGAGTATTTTATTCACTTTATCCATTTATTTTGACTTTCTTGATATACTATAATGTTTAGACTACGCCATACCAGTTTATCCTAAAGTGTGCGTATTTATATCAGGATCAACTAGTATGGCCTGGCCTAAACTGGTCTATCCTATCGGGCTTAGGACAAATTAGTTTGGACTAGCCTAAACTGGTTTATCCTATCGGGTTAAGGACAAACTAGTTTTGCCTAGGCTATACTAGTTAATCCTAACACGTATAGGATGAACTAGTTTAGCCTAGGCAAAACTAGTTTGTCCTGAAATCGGGTTTGGCCGGTAACATATACACGGTACATATACCAAAACAACATTTTTTTACAATTTTTGTCTGTGTGTCTGTTTGTTCCAGCTAATCTCTGAAACGTCTGGACCGATTTTGACGGAACGGACTTTAACTGGTTGATAGCTGATGTGATAAAGAATAGCTTAGGCTACTTTAATTTTAAATGTTTATTTATATAATTGAACAATAACTTTTTTGTTCAATTCCACGCGGACGAAGTCGCGGGCACAGATAGTTTTATATACAAATTGTCTTTGATAGTTGTATATTACAATTCAGTTATTCGTATAACATTCCTGTTGTTTAGTCCATGTCAGCTTTGTTGTCACGTTTTCATAACAAATAACATTACAAAACTTTGCTGTTTATTTTAATGTATCGTAAATAGTACCAGTGGGAGTCCAGAGCGAGTGGCTAAGTACATAAAAGTTAACTGTAGAAGTATATTTTTATGTACCTATTGTGTTCTTCTACTTGACATTATTGTTCCTAGCTTCGTTACCAGGGTCTGCCTTCCAGCTATAACACTAACTCGATGTTTTGTACCGTATATGTTGGACAATTGGCTCTCGTGTCTACTTCATAACATCTAGCCTTCGACGTCTTCGTCATCTGTCTAGTTTTGGGGATAGACATGTCAAGGCAAAGCAAGATATGGCACTGTCTTCCGACGTCGTCTCAAGACCGGCAACGACATGGTCATACCACCCCAGACAATACTCTTGTTGCTTATCTTAGACTAACCTCAGGAGAAGTAGTTTTGCGCTCAACCCATCTCATCATCCTTATCTGTTTGCGTGCGATGTTTGAAAAGTCTTATAACTACAATTAGATAAAAATTTCGTAAGAATTTCATTCTATTTCCCATTCAATTAACACAGTTTCCCGTGGATGTGAGCTGATTGAATATTTTCATAACAACACAGCGGTATGTCTGTTTTATTATTGTTATTTCGTGTCCTGTTTACAGCGATCACTGAAATATGTAACTAGTAAAATGGTCTAATATTAAAAGCTTAGGAAATACGTCGTGTAAACAGTTGTGCTTTATCGCTTTCACATAGGAATGTTTGGGATTGTGTTGCTGACGATAAAATGTTTTAGATATTTCTACTATGTGTAGTGATTGTGCAATTTATCAAAAGTTTGGTAGACTCGAAATACCTAAATGCTATATGTATATGTCGCTCTAAAACTAGTGGGAGAGTAAATAAATAAATAAATATCTAAAAAATACACACGCGGTCGTCTGTGCCTGAAGTAACTTAATGCTTGTGTTATAGGTAACAGCGACTGGTATAGCTACATTTTTTTTTCGCTAAACATATTTATAAATAATACATTTATAAATATATAAATAAATATATATATTACGCCCAGACTCGGGGTGGGAATCGAACCCACCCAGAAAGCTGGGTCAAGCAAACTGCGCCAATGGGCTAGTCAAAAGTAATTATATTATTTTGAATATACCAAATTTTTTTTTGTCTTGAAAATAAAATTCGGTCTTTGTTAAGGTGAAAACTGTAAGAGTTGGACCCGTTGCTTCTGGTATCATTAATTATGTAGATATACAAGTAGTTTAGCTGTGTGGCTACGGCAGTAAAGAATACAGCCACCCCCTCTCTTCTCGTGGGTGTCGTAAGAGTTGACTAAGGGATAACACAGTTCCACTAACACCTTGTAACTTAAAAAGCCGACCGATAGCGGGATAACCATCTAACTGCTGGGTTTGAAATACACAGGCCGAAGACGGGCAGCAGCGTCTTCGGTGCGATAAATCCAGCCCTGCGGTCACCAACCCGCCTGTCCAGCGTGGTGACTATGGGCAAAACACATGCATGCAACATGCAACATGAGTTCAATCCATTTTTGGCGTGGACTTGTGGAGGCCAATGTCCAGCAGTGGCCTATATTAGGCTGAAGTGATGATGATGATGATGATGATAAGTAGTTATTAGTATCAACGACGAGAAAGATATGTGTGTGAAGGATTTATTAATTTGCAAATTTTTACTTCGCAAAGTTCACGAACAAGTTTTCATTTTACTTAAACGCGATTGTTAGTACTTTGACTACAGAGAGAAGCGATATACAAATAACATTAGATGATATTAACGTAATTCTTCAGTGTCAGATGCTATAAATCTTCCAATTCAGACGACGCTAACCAGAGGCCATGACTCGCTAAATGGACGTAATATTCGTCCTCAATTTAAGGAACCCTGACTCCAATTAAATTGACAAAAGATCTACGCAAGATATTTGTTAGTGTATTAACGTGAGCGATGAAATGAATTCATTCATGCTGGATATGTTAGGAATTGGGTGGGAGATATCTAATTGAACTGGTGGTGATTGTTATATCTGGAATATTCAGGACGGTCTTAACATAATAGTTGATATATTATATAGAACTGGGTATGTTTTTTTATTATAAAAATAATTTAATTCAAACATCACAAATGCTGCTAGTACAGACGTCCATAAACACTATATATACAGTAACTTTTCAGAAGCATGCTGACGTTATCAAATATAAACTTTTTGTTTTCACTTTCCACTTCCTGATAAGTAGAATTTCGAATAATTGTGTTTCCTAGTCAAAGTAAGTAGACGAAAAAAATTAACAAACGCACTAGTCGTCACTATGATTTTCGAGGGTTCCCCTCGATTTCTCTGGGATTCCATCAACAGATCCTGGTTTCATTATCATGGTACCATCCTTGGAATATCTCCTTTTCAACAAAAAAGAATTATCAAAATCGGTTCATAAACGACGAATTTATCCTCGAACATACATAAAAAAATATACATATAGGCGGTTGAATTGAGTAACCTCCTCCTTTTTTTGAAGTCGGTTAAAAATAGCTTTTAATTTGAGCTTTTATGGCATAAAAAAACAACTGACTTTTAAATAAGGATTCTTAAGGGTTTCTTGTTAGAAAAATACATTGTCTAGGGTATGTTCATTGTAATTATAAGTGCAATCTTTTTTCTCTATTTTTTATTGAGATTTTGTCCAGATAGAAATTTTACAATGATTATCCATCGCTTCAGCCTGTAATATCCCACTACTGGGCATAGGCCTCTTTCCCCATGTAGGAGAAGGATTAGTGCTTAATCCACCACGCTGCTCCAATGCGGGTTGGCGGATATATTCCCTACTATGAGTAACAATCGCTATCAGGTGTACATGATAACAACCGGGACCGACGATGGCAGACGGACCGAGGCACGATGGGGAGACCCATAAGGACTGCACAAACACCCAGATGGCCAATACAAATGTTTGTCATGTGCGGGGATCGAACCCGCAACCGCCAGCGCAACAGGTACAATCCATGACTGTAACCGTTGCTCCAACGCGGCGTCAATTAGTACCAATAGTACAGATATATCCAATTAGTACAAATAATTATTCCTTGCAACTTGAAATCTTTGAAACAAACGAAGATGAAATACGTGATTCACGAACCTCAATGAATGCAATTACGTTGGTTTATTACAAGTGCCTGAGTCACGTCATTGTTCAGTGAATCGTAAATTATCGGGATTGTTATCAGGACGACTGTAAGGAGTTATCGGTTGGCGATAGTATTGTTATTTGAGTTGAGTAATCCATGTTTTGTTTTTCATCGGTTGGTAAAATTTTATCACGTGTGTAAGTTGTCGTTAAGTTTTATCAGCAGGAAAGTAAAACTTTTGGAAACTGCTTCAAGTTTCAATCCAATATATTAAAACTTTTGGATTTAAAAGTTGTGACTTAAATTATTTAAGCGGTGAAGTGGAGTTTGATGGTAAAGAAATAGACATTTTAGTTGTATCTTGTATCTGTTATATATTATTATACTTCAGATCACTAACAATAAGATCAAAAAAATATTATATATATATAATATGTATCGGACGTCTGTCGTATCTGTTTCTTGCGTTTAATCAAACTTAACCTGAAAACCTCATGCTTCGAATAAAGTTAATTTCGTAATACGAGAAACGCAACATGTAAAGCGAGGCACATCGAATGCTCAGCGCGTGATTTGTAGCGGTTGATTCCTTTGCGGGATATTTCTTGCTACTTCCTTGATATTATGTTTCAAGTGCATTTTGTATCGAAGACGAGGTATATTTAAACTTATATATTTAATGGCTTTTGATGGTACTAATATAGCAGACCTCTGCTATATTAGTCATCATCATCTGATCGCGTATATCGTGTATCGTGCGTATTTTAACTGAGGTAGGGCACAGCAGGAAATTTCCTGCTCAAAATATGGAGCAGCCCGACTGGGGAAGTACCTCGACCTTACAGAAGACCACAGCTAAATAATACTGTTTTCAAGCAGTGTTGTGTTCCTGCTGGTGAGTAAGGTGACCAGAGCTCCTGGGAGGGATAGGGAATGGGGTCGGCAACGCGCTTGCGATGCCTCTGGTGTCGCAGGCGTCTATAAGCTACGGTAATTGCTTACCATCAGGTGAGCCGTACGCTTGTTTGCCGACCTAGCTACATAAAAAAAAATAGAATAGAGAAAACACCAAGCAGATTAATCGTTGCGGTCGAGGCTACAACCTTATTTATTTTTTTATTAATACTTTATTGCACAATATATTAAAGAATTGTAAAAAAGGCGGGCTTAAGTATTCTGTACCAGCCAAACCGTAGGACGAACAAGAGTAGACGTTTGTAGGTGTAAAAAACTGAGTATTAGTAAAATTCACATTAAGAAAAAAAAAACGGAGGAAAAATAAGATAACGTTAGTGGCAATCGTTATAGAGCAAATAATTCATATAAATATTTCATTAACAGATACAAACATACATACATACATAATGCTTAATAAGCCTAATAGAGTTTTGAAGTCCGTAAAAATATTTTCTTTAGGTAATCCTTAAAAGAACACAAACAATATTTAATTAGAAAACAAATTTAATTATTTAATTTATTATTTATTTATTAATTTTTATTAGTAATGATTATTTAGTTACTATTGGTACACTACATTTAACAAAATGGATCGAAGAAGAAATGCTTGAAACACTTTTATAACAACGCATGTCAATGCAAAACACTTAAACAAAAAAAAAAACTAACAAGAAACTTTATATAATAAAACATCACTGGTTATTTTATCTCAGATATGATTAAGCAAAAACAAATGTAAACCCATTAACTCTCAACAGACATGAATCAAATATATATATTTTTTTTTATATTTTCACAACGTGCACCCATTTCATTACTCGCATCCGTATCTCAGTTAAGAGAGCGTACTTATACAGTGCTTCATGCGCCCGTAATTACAGCACTATTCAGCGGTTCGCGATATGGAGTGAGGTTTTCGTTCCGAATACATCTGTACTTGCTCGCCCTTTCGTTTCAACTCTAGACATCGCTGATACGATTCTATATTTAGTATTATAACGTACTTACGTAGAAACCCTTCACTTGTTTATCATTTGCTTGGATTGAAATGAAGGAGCTTGGAAAGGTCAGGCTTTGAAGCAAAGGCCTTCTTTGCTGGGAAAGGCTTGGAGCTTATTCAGTGATACTGTTCCACTGAATTGGAACAATTTTCCTATTTAGAGTAATATTTATTTTATGTGCGTTTTTCTTACCGCTAAGTTCACCTACAAAGGCTAAAACTCAGACCCCGAATATATATCCTATTACACTGTCTGCTCCTAAGGGTAATAGAACTAACAACAACTGTTACTGGAATTTTCGTTACTTCTACACTAGAATATTCTTATATATAAAAAAAAACGAATTTGCTTTAGATCACACGCCTGAAGTAAAACTTACGAAACGTAACTCTCTCTCTTTCTATCTTCACTAACTCATATCTCTCTCTCAACTTCCGTTCTCCTCGCCCGATCTGACTTTTCGTAACGCTCTCGTCACGCTTTCACCAGCTTACTCCCCAAGTCGAGCGTGCGTAAAGAAGTCTTACTTCGAAAATCTTTGCTTTATTTTAGCTGTTTACGTCTAGTAGTTTTAAGCTTAAGTGTTTCGTTTTCATGGTGCATAATGAGTTTAAAATAACTTAATACTTACATCATCAACCGCTGCAACAAAATAAAACTTGATCGTTTCTACTAAGTAACGTTTTCCGGTGATTGCATCACGTCGTCATGAGGTCATACGACTTAAAATTAGGTAATTAGGTTTTAGATAAAGTGCAATATCTAATATTCTTTAATGAACCACAAAGTAACGATGAGACAGATAAGACGATGAATCACTAATCTAGGAAATACTAACAGGGAGAGTATTACGTTATACGCTTCAGCCTGTAATATCCCACTACTGGGCATAGCCCTCTTTCCCCATGTAGGAGAAGGATCAGAGCTTAATCCCCCACGCTGCTCCAATGCGGGTTGGCGGATATATTCCCTACTATGAGTAACGATCGCTATCAGGTGTACATGATAACAACCGGGACCGACGGCTTAACGTGCTCTCCGAGGCACGATGGGGAGACCCACTAGGACTGCACAAACACGTATTACGTTATAAAATATCAATACATTTAATAATGGTTTAATTTACTTAGGGGTCGCGAAAGGTCGGTAAACTGCGTCACATGAATTTCATGATTTTTTGACTTCTACCCCGTCCTTTTCACAGTTGTTAATTTTACAACAAAAATTGTTATTATAAACATCAGTTTCGACATTACTTTCGTGTAAAATCTTAAACTGAGGTAGCGCATAGTAGGACATATCCTGCTCAAAATCTGTAGCAGCCCGACTGGGGAAGTACCTAGACTATAAGGTCTAGGTACTTCCCCAGACTAGGTACTTTCCCCTTCTATAAAGAAGATCACAGCTAAATAATACTGACCAGAGCTCCTGGGGTGGATTGGGGGTAGGGTCGGCAAAGCGCTTGCGAAGCTTCTGGTGATGCAGACGTCTATACCCTACGGAAATCGCGTAACACTAGGTAAAGCGTACGCTTGTTTGCTGACCTAGTTATATATTTAAAAACAATTAAAAAATTCAAAAGTGCACGCTTCATAATCTCTATTATTATAATACTTACTATATAAATTTCGCATTTCTATAATGACTTCATCGTTCACAGCACAACATTATGAACAAGTCTATTTTTATTTCAAATGATTTGAAGATTTTAACTCGTTCATTTTAAGTGGGATGGATTTACCAGATTGAGAGATAATTACGAGTGAATTCCTCTTACCTCTTAGGTGTCAGTTTTTTTGTGCCTATCGCATAATTAGGTAGGTAGGTCGCCTCGTGTAACCCTTTGATCTTGTCTATTTACGTCACGAAAGCAAACCCTTTGTGAACTAATTATACAGATCGAATATACGCGAAATACTGGCAATTAGTGTCTTTTGTTCATTTTTTTAACTTAATTTTACTATCAATTGTTTTTTTTTTTTTTTAAATTAGCATTAGTTTTGTTACTTTCGCAGACTGCAATAACTTGTCGTTTTATTTTTATGTTCAAGAGAATGTTATATAAGTTATTTTTTGTTATGCAGTTAATGTATCAATCGTGCGTACGAAGTACACATGTCAGAAGTGAAACTTCTTTGACAAACTAATTTTTAAGTCTCGTTTATGTTTATACAAATCTAAAGCTTTAGATTTCCGTTCCAGCGCCATCGACAAAAACGTTGCCGTTTCATCCGTAATTTTTTTACCCTCATGCGCTTAAAGAAGTTTCACTTCAATAAATAAATAAATAAAGACCTTGCTTTGTATATAGCAGAATGTCTCCATAGTATACGAGTGGGTTAATACATTCTCACGGTGCAATGCGAATCATCAAGCGTGTCGCCATTGTTTGCTTTTTTGTTGAATGTAATGCGCATTTGTGTATTTCGTTTGTTGTTCATTTAGGACTAGCTTTGGGTCTAGATTTTAATTGTTACGTTTACACCCATTAAAATATAGTCTATGTTATTCAGTGATAACGCAGCAATTTATTGGTGAAATAATTTGTGTATGTATGTATATGAATATATTGTATTTGTATTCCACACTCCATGTTAGTCCTCTGCCCAAAGGTTGCCTGGAAGAGATCGCTGTGTTAGCGATAAGGCAGTCTGGTGCAACTGACGCAACTTGTATTTTCTTATATCATTTGCCATATTGTTAAAACTTTGTATTGGCGTGCGAAAGTGTAAATAAATAAATAAATAATAAATGAAACAAATCTTTACTCTTAATAATCTTAAATACGTTCATGGATGGTTCGAAAACACAAAAGAGGCCCGTAGTTGAAGCTCCTGTCGGTATGTCCGCAATCAAATTTGTAGCTATTCGGGGTAGGATAACGTCCGTAGCCCCGCTACTATTGGTATAGAAGTATGGATATGAATTTCGGCGTATATTTGTTTCCCTTATGTACAAAACTGTATAAAGTATGTACCTAAAACAATTTGTACATGTTTCGTTCGAACATTGCCAGATAATGTCAGCCGGTATCGATCTGTTTCGTTCGGACCGTAGGGGATAAAAATGTTTGAAAGTTTAACAAAACAAAAAATATATTTTCGGCGTGTAGTTTGTTGCTGTCTTTGCTCCAGTTGATGTTGGACACCAAAATTACATAAACTTAATTTCTAAGTCAATCATATCAATTTCATTATGATGTGCAAAGTGCTTGTTAACCGAAAGAAAATTCCCATTTTCACTGTGACAGCAGACGTGCGTGTGTCGCAACTGAGGACATTTAAAATATGTTTCGACGACGCGATTCAAGTAGGTCACGTTGTTATGAAATCATATTCTTTCGATAGTACAAACGAACTGTTTCAAATCTATAAAACCGTTTTAGTTTTTAACCGTTTGGAAAAAAGGTTTCAGTTTGTTTTTACGTTTTGTTATTGCTTTTTAATGGTTTCATTTGAGAATTTCGTTAAGGGTCTAATAAGAGGAAATATTAATTTCTGTTTGGAAGTATACGGTCCCAATTATATATAACACTAAAGTACGGTGCGTCGGTCGCGTCGTAAATATTAAGGGTGAAAGATAAGGAATAACATTTTCTATATTTATCTCCTTTTTCAACCGACTTCAAATATGACCGACTTAAAATATCTTCGGGGATAACTTCGTCGTTTATGAACCGATTTTGATAATTATTTTTTTGTTAGAAAGAAGATATCCCAGGTGTTGTGCCATGATAAGGAAACCAGGATTTGATGATGGGATCCTAGAGAAATCGAGGGAAACCCTTGAAAATCCGCACAACTTTTTACTGAGTGTAATTTTGATGATTTTTAATTTAATCGAAAGCCGATGTTTATCATGTGGTCACATTTAAATTTCATCGAGATCTGATTACAACTTTTGGAGTAATCTTTGATAAAGCGTATTTACTTGACTATTTTTTCGTCTACTTACGTTGTATTACTTGTCGATGTAATTGAAGTCGGTTTTTTTTTCATTTGTCAGCAAACACAATTATTGTAACACTAGCTGTGCTACGCAGTTTCACCCACGTAATTTCCGTGGGAATGTCAAAATAAAAAGTAGCTTATGTGTTATTCCAGATCTCCAGCTATCGACGAACTAAGTTTAATCAAAGTCGGTCTAGTAGTTTTTGCGTGAAAGAGTAACAATCATACATATATTCATCCTCATAAACTTTCTCATTTATATTATTATAATAGGGTTCTTGTTGTTTTCTTAAAGTACATGATTTCTTCTACTTTACGCTAATAATTTACAAAATTTGTTTGCAACGCTTTAGCTATTGGCTTTTGCTCGATTTCATCGAGGTTAATAGAAAAGTATTTATAATATAACAGTTCAATTTAATTGAACTTGCAGCTAGTTTGTTAATAATATTTCACGGTGAGCTCCGCAAATTTGATTTATTACGGGCGATTGTTTTTAACAATGGCTAATGTTCGTGAGATTGATATTGTGTGAAATTTATAATTAAAGAGAATACTGTTATTTTAAAGGAAATAATTATATTTCTCAATTGAAAGAACTTGTTTTAATCTAGACCGACGCCAGATAGATAAGTTTGACGCCAATGTCTGTCTTGTTGGTTGTCTGATTGGACACATTTTGATCCGTTGGGTTTGGCGTAAAAGTAATATAAAGTGGTTCTCAGCTGTGATCTCTGTGTATTCTCAGCTCATTTACAAAGACATATTCGGCATTGGCGGTTTTAAATTGACTCATTTTATACAAATGTTTTAAGCTACACAAATACTGATTATGTCATGTTTATGTTTGAAGACAAAAATAATAATTATTATTTATTATGAAGGTCATTTGTTATCTCCACTTGTTTAAAAATTAAGATAGAATTTTAAAATAAAATAGCCGAATAATAAAAATTATTTGACTGAATGACTAAACCGTTGGCGCATTTTAATATGTGTATTTATTTATATAAGTATTAATTATATGTGTTTGTATTGTATTGTACCTATAACACAAGCATTAAGTTGCTTACCTTAGGAACAGATGACCGTGTGTATGTTGTATGATATTTATTAATAAAAAAACACAATATATATCACCTTTGTTTTTACTTTTTAATTAAGTGACTATGATATTGTTAAACAAGTTTTTCGTATTTTACCGCGGTTTCTTATGTTTTTTAAATGCTTGGTTCTGTTTTAAAAAAATGAGAGTGGCCGTCGACAATGCGGTAAATTAACTATGTAGAGTCACACAATGTAAAGTATAAAGCATGTAGTAGTGTTATAAAATAGTAATGGAGCATGTAGCAAAAAAAAAAACCCATAGCTGTAAATAATTATCTTAATTATTAACCTACATAAATATATATGTATATATAGGTATATATATCTCTCACGGTCAGTTTTGGACTCACCATCAAATTAGAGAAAATAAGCTTTAGTTCGTAATTTGAAGCATGCAATGTTGAAAATAATACGACTCAAGGCTTGAAAATTAAAATGTAAATAAAAAAGGCATGGGCACTCAAGAGCCTATGGATTTTAAAATTAAGAATAAAAAAAGCTTGATTCGGATACTTTACAGCAACCGTGGGAGGACTACACCGCGATAAAATCTGAAAAATTTGTATCATTATAATGAGCGAAATTCGCGTGAACATTAGAAAATGACAATAGTATAATGATATAAATGTTTTTATTTCACAGGTGTTGAGAGAAGAGCGGCAGGATGCCGGAGGGTGTGAGCAAGGACGGCAAGGACGGCAAGGACGGCAAGGATGCGAAGGCGAAGGCGAAGGAGTCGCCGAAGCGCCGCACAAACCTCGCCAAGATTAAAGTCGAGCTGCTAGACGGGTCGACTATGGAGCTCGAGGCCGATGTAAGTTGCTTTCTTGTACCATACTAGCTGTGACCTGTCTGTCTGTGTCTGCTGTGTGATTACGGCAGTAAAGAATAGAAAGAAAGGAGCCACCCCCTCTCTTCCCGTGGGTGTCAGAAGAGACGACTTAGAGATAACACAGTTCCACTACCACCTTGGAACTTAAAAACCCGACCGATGGCGGGATAACCACCCAACTGCTAGCTTTGAAATAAATACACAGGCCGAAGACGGGCAGCAGCGTCTTCGGTGCCACAAAGCTAGCCCTGCGGTCACCAACCCGCCTAAAACACTCATGAGTTCACACTATTTTCGGGGCGAACTTGTGGAGGCCTATGTCCAGCAGTGGACTGTAATAGGCTAAAGTGATGATAGATTTTTTAGTAAACAAGCATACGGTCACTGTAATGTTAATAATTGTGTTTGTTTTCAAAAAAAAAAAAAAAAAACTTCAATTTACATCGACAAGGAGCAAGTAGTTACAATAAACATTATTATCAAATAAATACCCTCAAAATCAGTACACCTAGAAAAAAATTGTAAAGTAACACATAAAAAATACAATCCAATTTAGAACCTCTTTTTTTTAAATCGGTGAACAATATATCTTTATATGACGTAACTTTTGTTAATAGTTTACCTCACATTCCTGCCTCGATAGTTGCAAAAATAAATTTAATATGTAAATATTTATTAAATAAATAATACAGACGAATCACTAAACAAAAATCTCCATTACATGTGATTGTACTTGTGAATAACGTTGACCGATATCAACTGATAACGCATATACCACAAAAGAAGTACTATGTTACATACTACTAGCTGCGTGACGTGGTTTCACCCGCATCATTTCCAAGCCCGTGGAAATGTCAGGATAAAAAACATCATGTGTTATACTAGATCTCCAGCTATCTACGTACCAAGTTTCATTAAAAATCGGTACAGTAGTTATTACGTGAAAGAGTAACAAACATAAATACAGTCTCACAAGCTTTCACAATATTAGTAGGATGGTTTATTCTTAAATGTTAAAAATAGGATTTGATAATGTGTATAGAAGAATGGGTTATAATAATTTTACATCAATTAAAGGAAGACTAACTAATGCTAAGATTAGGGAAGTACCTCGACCTTACACAAGGTCACAGCCATAGAATGCTGCTCCCAAGAAGATTTTTAGGATAATTAAATTGGAAGTGCTCGCTATCCTCTAACTTATTTTCTTTTCTGAAATTGTTAAAATGTTCATGATCCATATACTTATTTAAAAAAAATACCCTCGGGCTATTACAGTGATTTTTTATTATTATTACTTCTCTTTTTATTTTATTTTTATGTCACTAGGTCGGCAAATAAGCGTACGTCTCACCTTATGGTAAGCGATTATCGTAGCTTATAGACGCCTGCAACACCAGAAGCATTGCAAGCGCGTTGCCGACCCAATCCCCATTCCCCCCAGGAGCTCTGGTCACCTTAATTAATATTTAATATCAATCTGTTTATAGATCTCCACGAAATTTAGATATTTTTCTTGTCAGATACGCAAGGTTGGTTTTACCTTTAAAATTTTGCGTCCCCGGAATTAACATAAAATATTTACATCTCATCTCTCTGTTCTCTTCTTCTAACTGCGTATGTATGCATTATTTGTAGAAGAAACGCATTTATAATAGCGAAATGAAAAAAAAGGGTTCTCTTTATTAATACTTGGTGCTGTTAGGATGCCGACACTGTTTGTCTTTAAAAAAAAAAAAAACTACTTTACACCGCTAACTGCTTTATTCAAAAAGATTGGACACAATGTTGGATAATTGACTTCCGAACTTTAATTGATGTCCGATCTACTCGGGGCTCTGAGTCTAACTTTTGGAAGTAAAAAAGCTGCTAAATACGATATGTATGCGGAATTTATCATATATATCATATCATGATCGTACTACCCCACCATCGTAATTATAATAAAATTAAAAAATAATTTGGCAAAAGTAAATTTGACAGTTGAATTTCCTTTCATTTCTTATTTTCTTATTCCAGAGGAAAATCCGCGGTCACGAGCTACTCAGCAAGGTCTGCGACAGTCTCAACCTGGTCGAGAAGGACTACTTCGGTCTACTCTACGAGGATAGAGGGGATCCGCGAGTATGGATCGATTTGGAGAAACGTGTGTCCAAGATGCTGAAACGTATGTTAAATTATGTACCTATTACATCAATATATCCTTGATCATAGTAGAGAACACTATTTTCTTCTTCTTTTTAACTTTATATTTTTCAAGTGCTGAAGGGTTTTTTGTTTGTCATTCTGATCTTGTTTGTTTTTGGGCAAATTTATATTTGGTTAGTTGGCATTTTGTTATTTTGATCAGCTTTCCCGTTAGAAGATCCCTATTTTAAAAATATTATTAATGAACTTAGTTTTTATCTTCAGTTCAGATTCTACTTATAATTTATGCAGTTAGTTGACCAAAAATTAGAACTAAATAAAGGTTTCTGAAGTGGAATTTTCCTGTAATTGTTGTCCATAAAATATCACCAGAATAACTGTTATTTTCTGTAATGTTTTCCAGGATAATATAAAAGTTTATGTACATTATAAAATTTCCAATCCAGATGAGCCCTGGGTGGTGAGGTTCGCGGTAAAGTTCTACCCTCCAGAACCAGCACAGTTGCAAGAAGAGTTGACGCGGTACCAACTAGTGTTGGCAATCAGAAAAGATCTACTAGACGGTAGGTTTGCATATACGAGTGCCCATGAAGATTTCTTACTTATGTACTGTGTGTAGTTGTTAGATTGGATGGATATTTACATTGTGTGAATGTGTAAATGAGAAAGATGCGATTGTCGACATATGCCCATAGTGGCATTATTTTTACAACAATTGTTTTAAGAATATTGAGATATTATCATGTTAAGTAATATAATTACACAACAAAGGTACAGCAAGCTTGAAATTTATATTCCAATTTATATAAGCTTATATTGCTTACATGAATGTTACAATTGTCAGATATACGAAATTATCGAATCCAAGACTTATTGGCACTATTTTCGAAAGTGTTTTTATTTTTATCTACACTAATGTTGTAACATTCTACTTATGTTTCCAATACTTGACTTATAAATACTACTGTTATAGCGCAGACAACAAAACACTCAATTTAAGCAATTTCACATGATGGTATAATATCCACATCGATATCGTAAAATCTCATTATAACATCGCGCGCATGTGCGCTGCTGCGCTATCATTGGTTAGATTTTAATGGCGGCAAAATAACCGTGACAATACACGTACGCGTGAATTTAATTTAATAAATTAAAAGTTAAAAATGGATAGCGACGATAATATTTGTACGCCTCCGGATATTCTAGAATTGGCAACAAAATTAACTCACAATCTTTTGCCAGAAAAATCTAGAAAATTATATATTATAAAATTAACATTAACATTCAGAATTGTAGGTACCATCCAAAATTTGAACAATTATTATAAATAAACTATTGTCAGCTTTTACTCTTGTTGTTTGATTAATTGCATTAGTGAAGATAAAGTAGTGTATGCAACTGCATATAACACGGGTATTAAAACACTCGTTACTATTATGAAACTCGCTGCGCTCGTTTCATAAACTCACACTCGGGTTTTAATACCCTTCATTATATGACAGTTGCATAAACTACTATTATATAATTATATCTCTAATTTTTATCATAGGTCGCCTCCCATGTTCGACGGTAACCCACGCGTTACTAGCAAGCTACCTCCTCCAGTCCGAGCTAGGTGATTACGAGGAGACGGAGAACGGTGCTGGTCTCTGTAAGCAACTGAAACTGGTTCCACCTTCATCGTGCACTCCTGAACTTGAGGAGAAAGTCGTGGAACTTCACAAGACGCACAGGTATGCTAGAAAAATTTAATATTACAGCAGGTTTTTATTGGACAGTTAGAAGATCTGGCGGATATAAATTGGCCAAAATCTTGTTTATCATTAATTTGCAAGCTTAGTGCTAAAAGTTGGGTGGGAATTGAGTAAAAACTTACTGAAATTTATAGGTAGTGTAAAATATCTATAATAATATAATATAGTTACTTCTACCTAAATTGCATTCATAGTTTTTAACTTCAACCTCGATTAATATTTCTGCCTTAAAGCTTTATGGCCCTGCTAATCATTATAACTTTATTCACAAATTGATGTCTAGGGTAGTACTTTGAATTTATATTTCTATTTAATTTCCTTAGAGGTCAAACTCCGGCTGAAGCGGAGTTGAACTATCTGGAAAACGCTAAGAAGTTAGCAATGTACGGCGTAGACCTTCATCCAGCTAAGGATTCCGAAAATGTCGACATCACCCTGGGTGTCTGCTCGTCCGGTCTTTTGGTGCATAGAGAGAAGTAAGTACAAAACTATTATTTTCTTATTATAGCAGGTGTTGTCTTATATTTCATTGCCATATCGTTCTGAATTTGTATTGATGCCACCACTTAATTGGTTCGGTATTTGACTAACCGTGGCAATTTATTAAATTTTCTAAATTGTCCTTACTACTAGTAGATACAATACATCAAACTTTAAATATTAATAAATTCCTAATTGGTGGAAAGGCATTTGTCTAAATATTAGACGATATGAGATGCTCCTTAACCAATGTTCTAGAGTTTAGTTAAATTAAAAGGTACCAGAAAGTTAATAGTGTACTAGAAATTTCAACAACTGGACAGTAAAATAGGGTTATACTTGCAAAGAATAAATTTTAGTAACATTATTGTTTTCAATCTTTTCAGACTACGTATAAACCGTTTCGCGTGGCCGAAGATACTCAAGATCAGCTACAAGCGTCACAATTTCTACGTCAAACTTAGGCCGGGGGAGTTCGAGCAGTTTGAATCGACGGTTGGTTTCAAATTAGCCAATCACCGAGCGGCGAAAAAGCTCTGGAAGACTTGTGTCGAACACCATACTTTCTTCCGGTGAGGTTTTGTTTGTTAGTTCCATATGTGGGTAAGGTTAAAATTCTTATCAGTTACTAGAGTAATTGGTCACAGTTTTAAACATAATAATTTGTAATTAATAGTTTCAATAAAATTTAAGGTATTATTTTATTAAAGGGTTTCTTAATGTAATTGACCCGTACGAGAGTGCTGGTTAATTACGACTACAAAAAAAGACTCTACTTAATGCGCTTTCAGTGACATCCTTGTGCCCGTGTTGGACCTGGATGGGAGTCCGGTCTTGATAGACATGGCGTTGTCGGGATTGTTCAGAGGTGAGCCGGACAGTTCCCATGGAGAAGTCTGGCCTTTTCGCCGAGGCCACCCTGTCGCTTGAGGGATCCTGTTGACTGCAGATCCGGGACCCTCCAATTAAAGCGGCTGAAGGCTCCCGCAATGTTTTGTCGGTATTGCACCCTCAAGTGCTGAGTCCGATATACCTATAGCAGCCGACTGGGGTAGTATCTCATAGAAGATCACAGATAAATAAAACTGCTTTCAAGCAGTGTCGCGTTCCTGTCGGTGAGTAAGGTGACCGGAGCTCCTGGAGGGAGGGGGGGATTGAGAATAAGTTTCGCAACGCGCTTGCGATGCTTCTGGTGTGGCAGGCGTCTATAAGCTACGGTAATCGCTTGCCGGTGAGCCGTGCTCTTGTTTGCCGACCTAGTTGTATAAAAATAATAATAATAATAAGTCGTAGTAACGAGGCGCCGGCTGCCCGCAGGCTGACGACCCCGGAGCCGGCGGCGCGCAGCTCGCTGTTCCCGCGGCTGGGCTCGCGCTTCCACTACAGCGGCCGCACGCACTACGAGTCGCGCGCCGCGCCGCCGCGCCGCTCGCAGCCGCACTTCGCGCGCACGCTGTCCTCGCGCCGCCTCTCCTCGCGCAGCGCCGACGGTGAGTGACACGCGCCACGCGCCACGCAACACGCACACGTACTTCCACTACAGCGGCCGCACGCACTACGAGTCGCGCGCCGCGCCGCCGCGCCGCTCGCAGCCGCACTTCGCGCGCACGCTGTCCTCGCGCCGCCTCTCCTCGCGCAGCGCCGACGGTGAGTGACACGCGCCACGCGCCACGCAACACGCACACGTACTTCCACTACAGCGGCCGCACGCACTACGAGTCGCGCGCCGCGCCGCCGCGCCGCTCGCAGCCGCACTTCGCGCGCACGCTGTCCTCGCGCCGCCTCTCCTCGCGCAGCGCCGACGGTGAGTGACACGCGCCCCGCGCCACGCAACACGCACACGTACTTCCACTACAGCGGCCGCACGCACTACGAGTCGCGCGCCGCGCCGCCGCGCCGCTCGCAGCCGCACTTCGCGCGCACGCTGTCCTCGCGCCGCCTCTCCTCGCGCAGCGCCGACGGTGAGTGACACGCGCCACGCGCCACGCAACACGCACACGTACTTCCACTACAGCGGCCGCACGCACTACGAGTCGCGCGCCGCGCCGCCGCGCCGCTCGCAGCCGCACTTCGCGCGCACGCTGTCCTCGCGCCGCCTCTCCTCGCGCAGCGCCGACGGTGAGTGACACGCGCCACGCGCCACGCAACACGCACACGTACTTCCACTACAGCGGCCGCACGCACTACGAGTCGCGCGCCGCGCCGCCGCGCCGCTCGCAGCCGCACTTCGCGCGCACGCTGTCCTCGCGCCGCCTCTCCTCGCGCAGCGCCGACGGTGAGTGACACGCGCCACGCGCCACGCAACACGCACACGTACTTCCACTACAGCGGCCGCACGCACTACGAGTCGCGCGCCGCGCCGCCGCGCCGCTCGCAGCCGCACTTCGCGCGCACGCTGTCCTCGCGCCGCCTCTCCTCGCGCAGCGCCGACGGTGAGTGACACGCGCCACGCGCCACGCAACACGCACACGTACTTCCACTACAGCGGCCGCACGCACTACGAGTCGCGCGCCGCGCCGCCGCGCCGCTCGCAGCCGCACTTCGCGCGCACGCTGTCCTCGCGCCGCCTCTCCTCGCGCAGCGCCGACGGTGAGTGACACGCGCCACGCGCCACGCAACACGCACACGTACTTCCACTACAGCGGCCGCACGCACTACGAGTCGCGCGCCGCGCCGCCGCGCCGCTCGCAGCCGCACTTCGCGCGCACGCTGTCCTCGCGCCGCCTCTCCTCGCGCAGCGCCGACGGTGAGTGACACGCGCCACGCGCCACGCAACACGCACACGTACTTCCACTACAGCGGCCGCACGCACTACGAGTCGCGCGCCGCGCCGCCGCGCCGCTCGCAGCCGCACTTCGCGCGCACGCTGTCCTCGCGCCGCCTCTCCTCGCGCAGCGCCGACGGTGAGTGACACGCGCCACGCGCCACGCAACACGCACACGTACTTCCACTACAGCGGCCGCACGCACTACGAGTCGCGCGCCGCGCCGCCGCGCCGCTCGCAGCCGCACTTCGCGCGCACGCTGTCCTCGCGCCGCCTCTCCTCGCGCAGCGCCGACGGTGAGTGACACGCGCCGCGCGCCACGCAACACGCACACGTACTTCCACTACAGCGGCCGCGAGTTCCTTAGAAGGACCGGATCGGGCGTGCCCGATCTGGACTGGATAAGGTATGTAACGCAGAAGATTTCTCTGGATCTGATCAGGAAATCGTTACCGGTCTAGATGAGATTTCCTGACCGGTTCCAGATCAATCATCTGCTTTACATACCTTGCCTGGTCCGGGTCGAGTGGGCTCTGTCCGGTCCTTTTAAAAAACATGAATCAGTCTTGAATAAATTGTTTAGCAATAATTGTGTTTGCAGGCAAACGAAGAAAAACCGACTTCAATTATATCGACAAGTAATATAACGTAGGTAGACGAAAAAATAGTCAAGTAAATACGCATTATCAAGGATTACTCCAAAAGTTGCAATCAGATCTCGATGAAATAAATGTGACCACATTTTTAATTTAATCGAAAGCCGATGTTTATCATGTGACCACATGATAAACATCGGCTTTCGATTAAATTAAAAATCATTAAAATCTGTACAACCAGTAAAAAGTTATGTGGATTTTCGAGAGTTTCCCTCGATTTCTCTGGGATCCCATCATCAGATCCTGGTTTCCTTATCATGGTACCAAACTAGGGATATCTCCTTTCCAACAAAAAAAGAATTATAATAAAATCGGTTCATAAATGACGGAGTTATCCCCGAACATACATAAATATATATATATATATATATATATATATATAAGGAGGTTACTCAATTCGACCTTATATATATATATATATATATAATATATATATTATATATATATATATATATATATATATATATATATATATATATAAGGTCGAATTGAGTAACCTCCTCCTTTTTTTGAAGTCGGTTAAAAAAAACATGAATTGATATGTACGAGTATATGTATATTACTTAAGAGCCATTTCACAAAATTCGGTAACAATCCGCGAAATTGTAATATTTTGACGTCGTTAATCTCAGTGTTGGATGCAATAATGTAATTTATATTCTTGAAATATAATAGAGCAACCTTTGTTGTAGTCGATAGTCAGATCAGAATTTTGATTTATATTATGTGTGTAATATTATTAACCTTTTCATCAGCCTCCTCCCTGGGTAAACGGTCGCAAAGTATACTTTGAAGTCCTACTTTTCAACAACCTCTACGTTGAAATCATTTTAAAAAAATACCGTAATATGTGGAATATAATTTTGTTGAGGACTATCACAGATTTTTATTCCATTTGTATCTCTATTAATTGATAAAAAAAAATTTAAATTTACGAATATTTTTCCAAATAAATATAATTTTAAAAGCGATATTTTTTTAGAAAACTAAGAAATTTTAACGAACTATCTTCATCAAAGTAAACTTACATCATTAGGGAATACAAAAAAATAATAATTTAAAGATGTAATCATTTTTAATACATTTTATATTAAATAATAAAAAGATAGTATATATTACCACGCATCAAGCCCAGTAAATCAGTCGAGCTCAAGCGCTCTTAGAGGTCAGGTCCACGCCAAATTCTGCGCAGCCGTCTCTTTCGCTCACACGCGCCAAGCGCCTGTTGTTATAGCGGATAAACCGCATTTGATACTTTCATAATAAAATATAAATAAAATAAACATATTACGAAAGTGACTGTAAAATAATATGACAATTTCTGTAAACAAATGTATAATTTAATTTTCTTTTCTCACATTATCAATACAAATAGGCATTTCAATCTGTCTTGTTATTTGTTAATTAATATGTTTGTCGGTGTCGATGTCATAAAATGCTATTTTATTCATATCGTAAATAATAGATTCATTCGTAAACTGAAAAAACTAAATCAATTTTAAAAAAAATTGTTTCATAAAAAAATATTACAATATTACATACTTGAAATTTTTAACAAATTAATTATGTAAAAACATTTTATACCATAGTTATTAATTTTTATTATACATTAGAAAATGATCAAGATGGTCTTTTGGTTGTCACACTATATTTACTAGCACAAAGATCGCGCGGCTCGTACGACTCGCGCGATGCGACCAAATTTACCTAAACTTGCAGAGCGTAAAATTGTGAAATGGCTCTTAAATCCTCGATGACAAAAAAAAACGAGTGTGCTTTAGACCACACGACTGAAGTAAAACTTACGAAACGTAACTCTCTTTCTATCTTCACTAACTTATATCACCCTCTTAACTTCCGTTCGCCTCGCCCGATCACACTTGTCGTAACGCTATCGTCACGCATTCACCAGCTTACTCCCCGAGTCAAGCGTGCGTAGAGAAGTTTTACTTCAAAAACTGTCTGTGTCCATGCAGATGTTTTGTCATGGCCGGGATGTTTGCCGTAGCCCAGGAATAAATTAGAGACTATTGGATGTGACACGTTTATTTTTGTACACTCGTAACCTTGATAGTAGCTAAATGAGTGTTTCCCTTAAGTGTGAATTATTTACTGTCATAAAAATATGAGTATATGAACAATGAACAAGTGAACATTACAAATGCTTTCGTTACTAAGCGATAGCATTTCCATAACATTCTATGTTCTCTGGTTTTCTTACTCTCTCTAAGACTTCTTAGGAGGTCTGTCCTTAACAGCCCTTTTCTGGAGTTGAGTCGCAATACTCGGCCAGTGGGCAGCTACAGCCATTTCGAACAATCTATAGAAATAAATAAAATTGGAGTGTATGTTTTTAATATTAAAATAACCGCTTTTTACTAAATGTAAATATACCAAAATAACATTTTTACAATTTTGTCTGTCTGTCTGTTTGTCTGTTTGTTCCGGTTAATGTCTGAAACGGTTGAACCTATTTTGACGGGACTTTCACTGGCAGATAGCTGATGTAGTAAGGAGAATTTTAGGCTACTTTTATTTTATTTATCTTACAACTCTGTGTACTGAACAATAACTTTTTTGTTAAATTCCACGCGGACGAACTCGCGGGTACAGCTAGTACTCAATAAAATGATGGAATACATCAGTTCTAATATTTTTATGTTGTATATATATATATATTATTTATATATATATATATATATATATATATATATATATATATATATATATATATATTTGTTTTGTTAGAATAATTTCAAATTGAATAATCATATCATCATATAATAAATAATATGAATAATTCGTTAATATAAACCAGGAAAAGTTTTTAGTTATACGTTTTGATTTTGAAAGAGAATCTGTTTAACTAAAATGAAAATTATAAAAATCGGTCTAGCCGTTTCGGAGGAGTTCAATGTTTAACACCATAACACGAGAATTTTATATATTAAATACATTTATTTCAAAGTAAATACGTATTAATTAAGTGATTATAAACTAAATAATGATAGTTTTTTTCTAGGAATAATTAACTAATTATCAATTGATCATCATTATAATTAGCGGTGTTAGCTAGACCTCGTCTGGTTGGTAGTCGTTGACTCACACAAATAATAATTGTCATCGCGCCAGCGTGCAGTTTGGATGGCGTCATACAACTCTCGTTTTTATTCATTACACACATTAACATCTCTAGATTTAGAAATGACATTATTTTGTTCTTGTGATAAAATAACATCAGTAATTACTAATAACTAATTTTTCTTAGTACTTTTAGGATGCTTTGTATGTTTTTTTGAAGTAAAACTTCTTTTCGCATGTTTGACATGGGGGAGGGGCGAGGCGAACGTAGCGAGAGAGAGGTGTGAGCACACATTTTCTTTCTCTCTTTCTCTCATAGTCAGTTACGTTTCGTATATCTAAGGCACAGTGCAGTATTGTGCAGAAGTTTTACTTCAGTCGTGTTGTCAAAATCACACACCTTTTCTGTTTTTTATTTATTTATAAATATTTTAATGGTGCATTTATAGCGAATTTTGAAACAAAAATAAAAATATCGTTACTTAGTAATATCTTCAGACTTTTCTCAATATAAAGATAGAGTTATAAAAAATGTCGCATCAAAGTGTTTACATATAGTCATTACACCAATCATAAAACACGATATTTTTATTTGCAAGAAAAGAAAAATGACGTCATACCGCATAAAACCGTCCCGCCAAAAGTTGCACGCTAACGCAGCGAACTAGTGAAGTAGGCGTTATTAATACACGATTCACTCACAAACTGACGTAACATTTTATGAACTAGACGCTAGGACTCAGTTGATACGCGAATCTCGGTCTGATCTAACATACCAAAAAAAAAAAAAAAATTTTTCCTTTTATTTACCATAAAGAAAATGGTGTTTAACGACTGCTGGAAACCAGGCTGTACGTCCAGTAAGTACTTTTACTGGCCAGTAAAATTTATGTTGGCGCGAAATTTTATCGATACTGTTTAGTTTTATTTTAGGACATAACGTTTCGTGTATTCGCGAGAGGATGTTGTTTTTGGGTATACATAAAGGTGTCTTTTTTAGTTTTATTGTTGTTTGTTGTCTTGTGTTGTGACGATGTGCTTGTGAATGCGTTGAGAAATCGTGCGAAATTTTTATCTTAATTGATAATGGTTTCTGTATATTGTTAATAGTGAAGTCATTCTTCTGGATTTTCTCAAGTGTTTGTATTATGAGCTAAGTAAAAAGAATAGTTTATACCATCTCTTGACTTTGTTTACCAATGGAAAGTTTTCATAGAATGCCATAAATAACTAATTGCATCTTAAAAAAGCTATGTTTTAGTTTGAAGTCTTGTTTACTCATGGAAAATTTTGTCAGAAAGACCTATCTAGCTGATTTAAAGTTGGTTTAGTGTTCCTAGATTTGATATAAAACATGAGCGATCTTGAATCGTTCACGTTTACCCTCTGACACAATATCCAGGTGTAGATGAAGTCTGTTTATACGATTTTCATAAACAATGCCCAGGCGTTTTTTTTTTTTTTTTACAAATATCTTACCATTCGTCAAACGACATCCGCTGTACGACTATGTAGGTTACTTTCGGTATAACATTCAAGACTTCAAGTGTTTTATTTTCGTGCGATCAGATGGGCTTTTATTGAACATTATAGCGATCGCGTAACAAATAACGTTTAACATACCAAACTTCTGTTCCTACGATTCCTAACGCCTGTATTTTAGGTGATAGACGATTGTTATACTATTTTTTTGTTCATACTACATAAATAAGTATACATTTACGGGGACAAGAATCGAACTCGCCATCCTGGAGCAGAAAGAACAATCATTACCATCTCAACCAACAGTCTAGTAAAACACAACCACATAGTTAAATATAAACGTCAACGGGACCCAGTAGGATGAACTCCTGGCTCCCAGAAATATATGTATATATAATAACACAAAATGTCTAGGTATCGTTGCAGCTTAGACTAAGATGAATGCCTAAAATCCATAATGTGATTTACCAATGAACAAATAATGTGATTAACAAATGTCTGTATTGAACTGTAACATTAAACTGTACCTGATTTTCATTAAAAATTATTATTATAAATGGGGTTCGAAACCATTAACCAGTTTATATTGTTTTGATTTCAGCATTGGCGTCTGGCGACAAAGATGAGGCCATGCCACCGGACGCCACTAAACGCCACACGATGCCACCGCAACCAGCGCCTCGGCCTACCATCAAAGATAAGGTAACAACAGCCACTTAATTATCACTAATCATATTTTGAACCAAAGGTGATATATAGTGTTAAATTTAAATCAGAGATGGCGCTAGAGTCCATTTATTCCAATCATAGAAGATTTTTCCGAATTGTCAATAAGGTTTTGTTTATTAGGTTTTTATGTATGTGTACTTGTGTGATAAGTGATTTTTTTAGGATATATTTAAAAGTGTATTAATGGCGACCATTTACTATAAGACTGTCGCGTAGATACAGGATTTGTAAGAAGGGTTAGTGTTTAGTGGTGTGCAAATATAATCATTCATGTTATGCTGTCATTGCTAGTTGTGGTTTTGCCAGTCAATGGATGAGCAGTGTGAGAGTATTTTCCGTATATTGTTTTGTATTTTTTTTATGTGAATCATTGTTGGCGATCCTTTAAATCTTAATATATTTATATAAGTTACGCGTCACGTTGTTTGTCTGCGATAGACTCCTAAACTACTGAACCAATTTGAATGAAATTTGGCACAGTTATGTAACTTTGTCCAACTTAAATATAGGCTATATTTCATTTCGATATATATAATTATTATATTAATGAAAAAAAGGCGGTACAAAGTTCGCAAGGTCAGCTGGTAAATATATACGCTGTATTTGCATTAAGAAAATAGTCACAATCCTTGTCATCTCAGCCGCGCTACTCACCAAATAGAACAAAGTTAATTAGAATGCCGTGTTCATATTGATGAGTCGACTTAAGCCCTTCAGACAGACGTTTGTAATAAGTAATTTCTGTACCACTTTATTCGCCGTAATTTCTTGATCCTCTCTGTATCATCGTCAAGTGAATGGCCGATGTATATTATATTAGTATTTATACGTGATGATGTTGTATCTATATTTGAATCATGATAACACGGTTCAAGGATATATCGGTGCTCGATGATTGTTTCAAAGTAAAGATATATAATTTTAATATCTTAACACTTAACCCATTTATGATTCATCTCGTGTTGTTGGTTGTTAAACTTACTGAATTCGATGATGCTATGAAAAGATTGCTACAATGTAGTTCGTTTTTTGAGTTAAATAATAATTTAGACGCTCATGGCTTTGCAATAATTTGTAATGAATTTTAAATGTCCCACTGTTGGGCAAATGCCTCTTCTCAATATGGGAGACATTCAATCTTAAGTATTTACAAGATTGGTATATTCAGAAAAAGTTTTAGTTCTCAGAAGTTTTAGTTCTTTTGGTCTTTGGTCTTATTTGGGTTCGTTTTATAACTAGACGAACAAGGAAGGTAATTTGAAAAATGTTTTGTCGAACGATTTCAATGTTTCGGTACACTGTGTTGGGATTTTGTAATGTATTTCTAGAAGTTCCAAAGCCCAGTTTAGCTTAGTTTACGTGCATTTTACTGGATAAAATTACAATTCATATTTCATAAAATAGTAGTCGGTAAAAAACTACTTAAGGCGAAACATGTATATCGCCGATACAAATGTTTGTCATGAGTGGGCATCATACTCAAGACCGCTAGTCCATCAGCCAGTGCTGCGCCAACCTGTCGTCTTTTACGATCAAATTAATACTTAACTCATTTCATTCATCCAGATTCATAATTTAATCAAATGTCTGTAATCTGTGAGGATTCTTAATAGTGCAACAATCTTTAGTAATGAAATCTAGATGAGAATTTCTCAGATAGTATGCATCATCTTGTCCCGTTTGTATTTTTTAGAATTTTGGAATTTTTACCAGTTATAACAGGAGAAAATTAATAGAAATATTTTTCTAATAGATAAGTCAAAAGTAAGTAACAAGGCTTTTATTTAAGCAAGTCAATATTTGAGGTTGTTGAAATGTTCATCATCATCCCAGCCTATTGCAGTCCACTGCTGGACTTAGGCCTCCACAAGTTCGCGCCAAAAATGCATGAACTCATGTGTGTTGCCCATAGTCAACACGCTGGGCAGGCGGGTTGGTGACCGCAGGGCTGGCTTGGTCGCACCTAAGACGATATATTTTTCATATATATTTATATATATTAGTTTTTTTTTTTTTTTTGGTTTAAGGGTGTTGGTATTTTATATGACTGCCTATTAGTACACTTACATGTAATATAACAAAACTTTATTGATTTGGCTTCGTTAGACAATTTGTGCATATTTTACCAGAACTAAGATTTTAGTATTACCAAAGTAATGTTCCACTACCGAAACATGTCTGAAATAGTTATTGACGTCTTTCTTTAAATTCCTTCTAAAACTTTCAGACGTGTTTCTTCTTAGATAATCACGTATTTCAACTGTCAAGTGAAATGTTTCGAATATCTTTTCAAACAATACGAATTTGTTGGTATATTGTACTAATAAAACTCATGCATGTTGCGCTTTGTTCAAGAAACAATTCTATTTCATAAACATTAAGGTCTATTTCTTTGGATATGAAAATTATATCAACAATGCAAAATATCTCAAAAAAATGTGTTTGTCTAAAAATTAGTAAAATATGACTTTATAATACATTAGCTTTCTCAGTGAAGTTGGTCTTTCTTTCTATTTTCTACAATACTCAACAATACGAACCTTCTCTGAACTCTGAACACTATAAACTCTCCGATAATATACACAAAAAAATAGCTATATCTTATCCACCTACCCGCATTGGAGCAGCATGGTGGATTAAGCTCTGAGTCTTCTCCTACATGGGGAAAGAGGCCTATGCCCAGCAGTGGGATAATATAGGCTGAAGCTTTATTTACAGTACAGTCACTAGCACGTACATTTCGTCAAATATTTTTTTGATCTAATGAATTTGATATAATTTTCACAACTTTACTAATTACATAATATAATAATAGTTGACAATTCAAATAAAGTCATGTTAACTGATGCACGGTAATTGATTCATCGTCATATAACTCACGTTGAGAGTCTGGGCTATCTTTTAATAGACGCCGAATAAAAATATTATTGTAAAATCTTGGATGTGGTTTATTTAAATTTAGTTTTAAAAATTTTGTATGTTGTGCAAAACTGATAATAGTATTTGTTGGTTCTAATTGAGATAGCCCAGTGTTCAGTGGCGTAGCGTTTTGGTACCCAATGCAATTATGAAAGTGTCCACTTCTTATTTTTTTTACCCAATTCACTTTATTAAATATAATCCCAAACAACGTATATTAATAAATATGTATATTTGAAAGTTGGAGCGCTGAATGAAGTTTTGGGAGTCATAATTATGGGTAGCTTCGACCTCCCTAGACCTATCCTACGCATTGATGGCATTGACGAAAGTTATGGAATCAGAATTTTGGTTCGCTAAAGCTATAAACCATTAATTGATTAAAACCAGACAATGTATGAAATGAAATAGAGAGCTTCAAAAAAAAAAATTGTATTTTGGGCGCCTAAAGTCACCTAGATTCCATTGATTGCAATGACAAAAGTTTTAAAATCATACTTTTGGGTCGCAAAAGCCTTCTAGAATCCAATAATTGCATTGGCATAGCTACGCCTCACATTTCACTTTAACAAATGTCCACGCGGCTGGATTAGCTTCGAAGACGCTCCGGAGGCGCGGCGTCCGCGTCCTCGGCCTCATCGCTCGAGGGCGAGTACTACGCCGACACTAAGGTGCCTTGAATTGACAGAATTGAATGATGCACTTTACTACGTAATTGAATGATAGTTCGACATTTGATTGATTGTTTTAGTCTAATATAATACTGGGCGAAGGTCTCTTTCTCTAAATAGGAGACATTTAGCATTAGTAGACTAAAAATGTTTTCCTATCTCCAGAGCACTTTACTATCATTTGAGTAAAGCACTTTTATAGAAAAAGTTATAATAAAAGTTAAATATAAATCTTTAGAAAAAAACTTTGTTTTTTCAATTATTATTATCTCAAAACCACTTCATTTTTTGGCATAAAAAGGTCACTATCCCCTTCCATCCCTCCTACCCTATTTTACCCCTTCAGCTAATAACGATTCACTTGTGCTACAGGCGTCAAGTAACTACGATAATACCTATCATCACGTAAACCACCTGCTCGTGTACAATTCTACCATAAAAGTTCTGTGAAATATAATTCAAGGCCCTTAGAATGAGAACTCGTATAGCCCTTAAGTCTGTCAAATGTTGAACTATTGGTCAATTCGAAAACTTCGTGTGCTCATTACGTATATTCGACACGTTGAACCATCGCACTCGTTGTAGTTGACTGGAACTACCGTCGTTGTTAAGTAACTATCCTGCAAACCATATTGATTCTAGAAAAATCTAGTAAAAGTTATGAAAAATTCGCTTTTGATGATGGCCAAAAACTAGACTGTACTTGGAAGATTTGTAATGAAAAAATTCAAGATATTTTCAAAACTGTTTGACTGCTACGATTTGCATTATATACGGTATTGTAATATTATTGTGAAAAAAGAATACAAATATGTGATCAGAAAATTGCTTAACTATTGAAATATATATGTGGTTTTTGGTGAAAAATCAAGAAAAAGGACAACATTGTCTGACCAACGAGTGTGGTTCCAATCATATCATAGTAGTATTTAATACTAAAATACTTTCACGCTTCTCTTTCGTTTTCCGCTAAACTTACAACAAAATCAAAATTATGTATATTTATTTAGGCAGCATGAAGACAATTTGGTGCTATTGCGAATGATTCGGTCAGTTTTGCTTCTTAGTTTCGTAGACGACATAGTTTTAGTTACTATCTTATGTGTGTTTGTACAATAACATAAAATAAAATAGAGATTAAATATAATATGTCTTTATTATAGAAACCGCCACCGGGAGCCATTAAGGTGATGCCAACAGCGGCTGTCGACAAGAAGGAAGAAAAGAAATTAGCTGAAAGGAAACCAGCTGAAAATGGTAAGAATAAAGCAGAAAATAGGTCTATTTGAATAGAATTTATTTTTAATACTATTATTTCTGCTAAATCTTATTTTCAATATTAATTCTTCTGCAAAAAATAGTTCAATTTTTACATTATGTTGTGTTTTTGTATTAAATTGTCTTAAATTTCATTTCTAGGTACCGATACTACAAGTGATCCAGGAATCACAAATAACGTGGAGACACCTAAGAAATCGAAGGTATTAAACATCTGTATATATAACTTTAAATTACTTAATGCGTTCTTGAATGGTAGAAAAATAATGCATATATTTTTTTGAAATCGTAGTTTTTTGTAATGTACAAATATTTGTAAATATTCGTATTAGAGGCATGCAAAGCATTATCTGTTCGATTCGCACTCAATGTATGCGTCGATTGAACAACAAGCTGCCTTAGAGCGTCGCCTACACTGATTTCAATGTTATTATGTCATGTATTTTATTTTGTATAATTGTTTTCTTATGTTATTATTTTTTTCTTTCATTCCAATCCCTCGTCCGTCATCAGGGAGGTTTCGGACTTTTCGGTGCCAGAAAGGACAAATCGCCTAAAGATGATAAATCACCTAAAGAAAAATCCCCGAAAGAAAAATCACCAAAAATTAAAGATAAGAAGGTCAAAGACCCGAAAGCGAAAGTGGCTGTGCTCGATACTTCAAACGACAGCTCGAACCTTGATAGTTCAGTTGATAAGAGTCCTGTGAAGGGTGACGGTAAACCAAGCTTTACTAAACCATACGAATATACAGATACGGAAAAGAGTCCAACTCGTAAACCCTTTATCCAAGGTGCGTTTAGTTACGAAAAAGAACCGATTTCTGATGAAAAACAAAGAGCCTTGGATGATAATCAAAGTCCGGGAACAAGAAAGGCAGGTTTAGCTTTTAATTACGCTCCAGGCGAAGATAAGAAAGTTGCTGAAAGCGCTGAAAAGAGAAAAACGCCGGAAGATCCGAGCAAACTAAAAACGCCAGGAATTGATTACGTCCAATCAGCGGCATTGAAAGAACAAGCTAAAGTGCCTAAATCCAATTTGATAGATCCTACACTTGCATTGTTAGATGCTGAAAGAGCGCATCACGAGGCCCCTGTAGCTGTTGCTCCTGTGGTTGTTAAGCCCGATAATGAGATTCAAGTTGTTATCATAACTGGTCGTTATAATCCAAAGTCAAAGAAATTAGATGATGCCAACGGCACCGTTTTAGTTACTAAGGGTACGTTAAACAAGGCGAATGGAAAAATACAAACGGAGAAGGAACTTATTAATACTAAATCTGGTCAAATAAATTATACGGACCCAGCAACAGGAAAAGAAGAAGTAAAGAATGGTCATGTTGATTCTAAAACGGGACACATATTATTCACAACTGGTGTCGTTGATCCAAAGACAGGTAAAATAGACCCAACTTTGGCTCAACAATACTGTTTCGTAGAGAAATCTAAAGACAAAGTCGGTGCTAAGCCTGGTAGAGAAGTCAATTTGGTTGTTATAACTGGAAAGTATGATGGTAAACATAAGAAATTAGACGCGTCCCATGGACATGTAGACGTTTCTAAGGCTGTTGTCGCTTCTGATGGTACAATCTCATCTAACTATGGTCTTATTGATCCAAGAAGCGGAAATATTGATTACATCGACCCTAAAACAGGAAAACAAGATCCAAAACAAGCGTATGTCGATCAAAAGACAGGTAATCTTCTACTTACAACAGGGGTAACTGATCCAAAATCTGGTAAAATTGATTCATCATTAGGACAACAGTTCAGTATTGTGGAAAAAGACGCCACGAAAGCTAACAGAGAAGTTCGGTTGGTAGTGGTCACAAGTAAATACGATTTGAAGAACAAGAAACTAGATCCCTCATTTGCTCATGTGGATTCAATCAAGGGAGTTCTTAGTGGTGCTGACGGTAAAATATATACTGAGTATGGTATTATTGACCCAAGGACTGGTGATATTCAAGTAACTGATCCCAACACGGGCAAGCAAGAGATTAAACACGCAGTTGTTGACCCGAAAACTGGTAACATTCTCTTATCATCGGGGGTTATTGACCCAAGAACTGGAAAACTTGACACTACACTCGGACAACAATACAGTATCGTAGACAAACCTACATCAACTTTTGCTTCACTACCTGGAAAAGAAATACAAGTTGTCGCTATTACTGGAAAGTATGACGCAAAGAATAAGAAATTAGATAATCCGAATGGCTTTGTTGAGACGTCACAAGGTATTATTAGTGACAGAGACAGTAAAGTCCACTGCAACTTTGGTATTTTGGATCCGAACAACGGCAAAATCTATTACACCGATCCTAAAACAGGTAAACGTGATTCCAAGCAAGCCACTATGGATCCTAAGAGTGGTAGTTTCCTCCTAACTTCTGGCGTGATTGATCCTAAGACGGGCAAAACTGATTCATCTCTTGCACAGCAATTGGCTATTGTTGATAAAGACGCTCCCAAAGGAATACCTGAAAGACTGGTCAATTTGGTAATTGTAACATCAAAATACGATCTTAAGAACAAAAAGCTTGATCTATCTAATGCTCACGTTAACGCAATTCCCGGTAAAGTGGATGATGACGATAAAGTACACACTGAACTGGGTGTTATCGACCCAGCTACTGGTCAAATTACAGTTACGGATCCTATAACCGGTAAACAAGAAATTAAGAAAGCTGTAGTTGATAACAAAACAGGAAACATGTTTCTCACATCCGGAGTTGTTGACCCCAACACAGGCGTAGTGGATCCGACATTGGGACAACAGTATACAATTGTTAATAAACCTAAAGACACATTCGCATCTGTACCTGGTAGAGAAGTACAACTTGTGATCATTACCAGTAAGTATGATCCTAAATACAAGAGGCTGGATAATCCTAATGGTCATATTGAAACCTCACGTGCTATTATTGCCTCTGACGGTAGGATACATTCGAACTTTGGTATATTAGATCCCAAAACAGGCAAATTAGAACAAATTGACCCTGTGACTGGAAATCCAGAAGTGCGAAACGCTGTTGCAGATCCTAAAACTGGACACCTTATTCTTACATCTGGTGTTGTTGATCCTAAAACAGGAAAAGCAGATTCATCTCTTGCCCAACAGATTAGTATTGTTGACAAAGACGCTAAACCAGTTGAGAGAGAAATTCATGTCGTCATTATAACAACAAAATATGATCCGAGGACAAAGAAAATTGATCCTAGCCAAGGAACCGTTGAAACCGTTAGCGGCACAGTTGGTCCTGATGGCAAAATACGTACTGAATTTGGTACGGTTGATCCTGCAACCGGAGAAATCACAATAACCGATCCTAGGACTGGCAAACAAGAAACAAAGAAAGCTCAAGTCGATCCAGCAACGGGTCATATGTTGATTACGAGTCAAGTTGTTGATCCAAAGACTGGTAAAGTGGACCCTGCTTTGGCACAACAATACAGCATTGTTAACAAACCGGTCGTATCACATGCAAAACCAGCATCTAGAGGTGAAGTTAGACTTGTTATTGTAACAAGCAAATATGATCCTAAATCAAAGACTGTTGACGCTGGTGCTGGAACCATCGACGCTTCCAAGGGCTACGTTAGCACTGAAGACGGAAAAATACACACAGACTTTGGTATTATTGACCCGAAATCTGGTCAGATACTTTACAAAGATCCTATTACAGGAAAACAGGAATTGAAGCAAGCTGAAGTTGATCCCAAGACAGGAAATATTATAGTGACATCGTCTGTTGTGGATCCTAAGACGGGTAAAGTTGATCCTACATTCGCTCAACAATTAGTTATTGTTGATAAGCAGAATGTGCTGTCTAAAGTAGCGCCAGTTTCTCAGAGAACTAGCTTACCTCCTGCCTCGTTACCTTCACCTGTAAAGACTCCTAGAACTACGCCAGTTCAAACACCCTTACAGTCGCCAGTACGAACAACATCTCCCATTGTAAGCCAATTTCAAAAGGCCTCACCAGTTACTACAGTTCGAGCGATGACTCCAACTAAACCGACGACAGCGCCGCCAGAACCGCCTAAAAGGAAAATCGTTAAAATTATGGTCGTCTTTACAAGACTTGATCCTAAGACAAAGAAACCAGACTTCCATACTGCTGAGGTTGAACACTTAACTGGAGTCCTTGATCCAAACGGCTTAGTTGAAACCAAGTACGGTGTTATAGATTCAAAGAAAGGCAGTATCCTCATTACGGACGTTGCAGGCCAAAAGCAGACTAAAGATGGATTGATTCTTAATGAAACTGGTCAAATTTTCATTAATTCTGGTGCTATTGACCCTAAAACAGGCAAAATTGATTCAAATATGGGCATGATTGTAAGTATTGCCAAACAAGATGATCCTGTAGTAGAAATCACGACAATCACAGGTCCAATTGATTCTAGAACAGGCAAGGTAAATATTGCTGATGGTGTTGTTGAGCATACAAAAGGTAAAGTGGACGCTGAGACCGGAAATATTTCAACTAAATATGGTGTAATTGATCCTTCCAATGGTGTAATATTCGTCACTGATAACTATGGAGCTCAAGATACGAAATCTATTCAGATTGATGAGAATAACGGTCAAATAACAGTCGTTGGTGTTGTCCATCCAAAGACCGGAAAAGTAGATCCTGAATATGGACAAGTACTCGTCGTCGGCAGTCACATCGATCCTGTAGTTGAAGTTACGACATTTGCAGGAAAATTAGACACTAAGAAAGGTGTCATTGAACCCAAACATTCAGTCATCGAAAGTAGCACAGGTCAACTAAATCCTGATAATAATAAAATCGATACTAAGTACGGACAAATTGATCTCGTTAAGGGCACAGTGACGTATAATGATCCTAAAACCGGAAGATTCGAGAGTAAAGAACTTAAAATCGACCCTGTTACCGGACAATTTTTGTTACGAAGTGGACAAGTTAATCCTAAATCTGGAAAGCCAGATAAGGATATTGGTAGGTTGATGTGTCTAAGAATAATCCAGACTAAAGTGGATCCCATCACTGGCAAGCAGATTGTTTCTAATGATCCAAGAAACGTCAAAGTCGATCCCAAAACAAATCAAATATGGATCGCTGGGCCAAAAGACCCGCTTACCGGAGAGGTTTTGTACACAGCCGGTCAAGTCGATCCAAACACCGGATACATTATTACTATTTACGGTCGAATGGATCCTAAAACAGGAAATATTACGAGAGCACCGGATGTCGACAAATCTCTCATTAAAGTCGATCCAGTTAACGGACAGATTTACACGGCCACCGGAGACGTTGATGAAGATAGCGAACCACTCTACTCCGCCTCTCAAGTTGATCCCGGTAGCGGTGAAATATACACTAAAGTGGGTAAAATTGACCCAAGAACAGGCAAGCTTATCATTATTAGAATTTATGTCATCACACAAAAGGACGAGAAGGGCAGGGTTAAGGAACTCGACCCCAAGGAATGTACAATCGATGAAACGACCGGTAGGATCATAACAACTAAGACAGTTTACGTCTACCAAATCATCGATCCAATTACTGGTGAGACAATCGACGTTGATCCAGATGACCCAAGGCTGAAAGGCGCGCGTACTACTGTCACTCAGACTATGACGCTATCTGGTAAGATCGACCCTGTCACGGGAAGAATCAAAACGGAATACGGGGACATAGACCCGGACACAGGTGATATAGACCCGAGCACAGCCGTCAGAGACCCTGTAACCGGACAGCTAATTTTACACTACTCTCAAATAGATCCGTCACATTTTGAAGATAAGAGCGGCAACTACACAATAGAAAAGGAAACCCACGACTTACCCGCAAATATTGACATTCAAACAGTAAACACGCACAAATTTTCAACTTTCGGAAAAGATGAGAGCCCGGCGCGTGGGGACGAGCCAAAAACCTTCACAGAGTATACAACTAGCGAGCATATAAGGCATCAGGGTTACGTGTCATCCTCCACCCCTCTATCCTCCAAGATTCCAGTTTCACAGCGCTCTAAGAAAACACCGACTCCGCCTGTCGTCGTCAAAACAACCACAAAGCAACTGCTGACGAAAAACGATGACGGCGTCACTCACAACGTGGAACACGAAGTCGAAAATCTCGGAACCGGAGAGGTCACGTTTTCGACTCACACGAATAAGGTTCGTTGTAACGATTAGTGTACACTTAACGGGCAAAGACGCCTTCCCTCTTTTTTTGTATTTTTTTAATATTTTCGTTGTTTTTTCTTTTTTTTTCTTTAATATTTGTTTTCGATTAATCACCGAGCTTGTGCTTAGTGTGTTAGCTCTGTAAATACCCGGCATGTTAGTGTAAATGTAACTTTAGGCGGATGTGGAGCCGACGGAGGGCAAGAGCCCCTACGTGACCGCGAGGGCTGTGACCACCCGGACTGCTACCACTCACCATGACCTGGACACCCAGGCTCGGACTCAACAAATGGAGGAGAGAACAGTAGCCCAGACCCTTACATCATCAGCTACTCGCCAGGAACAAAGAGTCCTAACCCAGGAGGTCAAAACCACAGTCACAACCGGAGACAAGGTTAGATCTCCATGTCCCTAATGCCCACTCATTGGCATGGTTTGTTCTTAATTTACGATTTTTTTTTTTGTTATCATTTTATATCGATCCTCAACTTTGGCTCATTTCCTTTTTTTTTTCGTTATCTGCTTGTATGGCAGCTTTTTCAATGCGCTTAAAGAAGCTTTTCGAAGAGAGTTGAAACTGTAAAAGTATTATCTTGACTTATACTTGTCTGTAATTATTATTTGTATTTGGATATTTGAAAAAGCCGTCATAATAATGCATGTTGGATTATGTTCTAATTTGATTTTTTTTTCTTTCTCTCTCTCCCCCTCATCAAAATCAACTCGACATCAAACTTACGCATGGTGTGAACCCATTGTGATAATCCCATGATGGCACGAATAATTCCGGACATTTGCCATGGAATTCACGTTAACCTCATGAAAACCCATGATAGCAGCTAACTAGACACGGCTCGAATAGTTCCATAAGCAGTGGAGACTCGGGGACCCCCATCGACTTCGAAGAAGGGGGTGAAGGGCACTACTACGTCACTGTGAGTATTTGAATGTCTTTGATTGAGTGATTTGGAATTATAAGTCATGGTACAGTCACAAATAAGTAAATTATTAATGGAAATACTAAGTTTTCATTGTTCAATATGAAATATCGTTCAAAATCCAAATAAATAACAGATTTGACACAGGCACTAGTGAAATAATGGTTAACTTATATCAGACAAATAGAGGATTTGATAAAAATCTACTGTTAATAAATAATTTTCTATATAATATTTTTTTTAAGGTGAATAAAATAATAATTTTAATACTGACTTCTAACGCCATCTACCTGTAAAATTAAACTTGAACAATCAACCTTTTTTTTATTTTGATGATGTACTATATTTTTACAATAATTCCTAATCACTTTTATTTATTTTGAAGTTATCAACAGGAATCTATAATATTTTTATTAGAATTTAAGTACAGAAAGGAAAAAAATATATCGACATTTAAGGTAAATAAATGATTTATAGTTGACAAATAATGAATGTTTTAGAGTATTGTGCAATAAAATGGATGTGGCATGCATTATCATATAAACAGACATAAAAAGTGACTTATTTTGAATACTAGTGTATCCAATAGTGTTATATTTTATTAGTAATTTATAAGGTACTAAGTAATAGAACCTAGATGATTTACGATTCTTTAATTGAATCGAAGTAATGTTTTTCTTTGCACCTACAATTTGTTTAAATATTATTACATGTCTCTTTATAATGATTTTATAAATCTTTCGATAAACTAGTAACCTTAATATGAATACATTTTTCATTTTAGTTTTAATACTGGTCATTCATTCATAAATTATTTTATTGTAATGAAAGAGAAGAAAACAAAATACTCTGTGTGGGTAGTTTTATAATTTTATTTTAATTCATATGTTAAGACACCTAGGGTTGGGAGATTGATATTTTTAGGTGTTTCTTTCTAATAGTTGTGCTTCTTTTGTCATGATAAAAGCAAATCAATATGAAAAAAAGAAAGAGTGGTAATTACCATTTTCCCAATTAATTAGCACATTTTATAATCTAAAATTAGAGTAAAATGTTAATGTCCTTTTTCATATATTAGCAGAGAAATGAACGAAATGACTCAGTCAGAGTAACGATTTATCTTTATTGAGCGTAAGCACCGAGGTCGCATATAATTGTTATTTCCGTAGTCACTTAAACGTGTCTGTTCGTACGTTGTAATGCATGTGTCTGCATGTTTGAAGCAAGGTTTTGTGTGATTCGTTTGATTTTTTTTGGTTTTTTTTTTTTTTTATAAGATTGCATATTAGTGTCGAGTTATGAAGGTTAGTAGATTTTTTTGAGTATTTTAGTTTTTGTTTGTTTGTGTTTCAATATGATTTGTTTTGTTTTTTTTTTTTTTTGGAAGTTTAAATTTTTTTTTGTTTTTTTTTTGTTTTATTGGTTTTAATATATTTTTTAAAGAAGTTTGAATAACAATAAAGTATAATAATAATTTCTTTATTTCAAGTTAAAATAGTAAACGCATATTAATTACATGTTTTTTACAATTTTAGATTAATAGTAATAAACTGCCTCTGTAAATACGTATAAAATTAATTATTTTTACATTAAAAAATATTCGAATTGTTAAAATTTAACACGCAGTAATCAATAAACGTGAAGGACTAGTCATCACTCGCGGTTTCGTTCGCGTTTACATTTTTCGTCGACTGTTACTCTACTGAGAGTGGTTGCGTTATATTTTATAGCCTATGGTAGCCTAGAAGCGGCTATGGTCCAGACTCCAGAGTAGTGGTGTTGTAATGGTAAAATAATTATTAATAAATTCAATATTCTAAATATGTTATTGCTAAAACGTAATTAATATATATATTATAAAAAAATATATATTCAACTACTGACTAAATTTACGACAAGTAAGTTACAATGTTAGGTGATATGCACATTTGAACTGTGCCGCAAGTGCTTATGGGTTCGATCCCCGCTCATGACAAATGTTTACCTAAATACGCCGTGCTGGTATTTGTCGTGGTCTGCACATATGTGTATGTTATGTATATATTATATTATAAGAACGTTATATAACGTATATCAGTATGTAAAAGTTAAACGAATATGTATTAAGTATTATATTATTTTTGTGCGTGTAGGAGCCGGGATCGCAACGCACGACCACCACATCGACGGTGATGGGTAATGCTCCATTCGGCAGTATGGTGCATGGGGCCGCTGCTAGGGTAAGATTACCTTATATTAAAGTGTGTGTGTGTGTGTGTGAGAGAGAGAGAGCACACATATTTTAATGTACACCCTTGTAAAGGTATTAACATAAATTACTGAAATATAATATTTGTAATGATGTTCATTGATATAACAGCACAGCTACAAGTACACAATTTCGAATGTAAATGTTGATAATTTAATGACTAAAATTGTCTTAATTTTTTTTGTCCTAATTTTGTTCTTTGTAAACTTGGATGGTTGTGTCAAGCAATGCTTTTCTAGCGTCTCTATGCTCTTCTATCAGCTATTTTTATTTTAATATTATATAGTAGGTAGGTAGGGTGTGAGGTAGAGCTTTGTTCTATGTAATTTAAATATATACATATATGTTCATTGTACATAAATATGTATGTACAATTATTAAGTATTTATACTTTTAGGAAAGGTTCATGTAGGCTTCAGTATGTTAAAAAAAAGTAGAAATAAATGTTTTTTGTGTGAATTATTCCAGATGAGCACAGGACCACAACCCTCGCCTCCAGAAGAAGTTCCGGCGGAGGGTGAGGTGGTGTCCTCGCAGACCATCAGCTCCAAGACGCGTACTGTCGAAACTATCACCGTGAGTGTATACAAGACGCTGAAGTTGTTGCAGCTTAGTAATAGTGATGTGGAGGAACAGATGAAATATTGCTGAGGTGGGGCACAGCAGGAAATATTCTGCTCGATACTCTGGAGCAGACCATCTGGGGAAGTACCTCGACCTTACAGAAGGTCACAGCTAAATAATACTGCTTGCAAGCAGTGTTGTGTTCCTGTTGGTGAGAAAGGTGACCAGAGCTCCTGGGGGATTGGGGACAGGTTGACAATGCGCTTGCGATGCTTTTGGTGTTGCCGACGTCTATAAGCTACGGTAATCGCTTACCATCAGGTGAACCGTACGCTTTTACAACCTTTGTATTATATTAAAAGTGGAATGTTTGTTTTCATTAATTAATTTCATGTATTAATGATTGCATTGTTCGATATCCTCAGTACAAGACGGAGCGCAACGGCGTGGTAGAAACTCGCGTCGAACAGAAGATCACCATCCAGTCTGATGGAGACCCCATCGATCACGATCGAGCACTCGCTGAGGCCATACAGGTACATCATGCTGCCCATTTGGGGATTTAGGTCGATACGGTGGGAGGGGTGAACTGAGGAGGTCGGTGTGACGGGGGTACAGGAACAAGCAAACATTTACCAAAATTTCGATTCAACACAGAGATGTTACTGTATTGATAGGTTAACTTTCTTCGTTAAATTAGACCCGCTGGTTTTGGAGAACAATATCCTTCAGTGTTGTATATAGGACAGTGTCTTAGAAATAAATTGAAAATTAAGTATCATGACCTTGAAATGAAATGTAATCGAAATTAAAGCTTTATTTTCTGAAGAATATAAAAGTCATAATGTATAATTTCGCTGTGTAGCTACGGTTAGTAAAGAACCTGCTAGTCACCCTCTCTATTCCCGTGGGTGTCGTAAGAGGCGACTGAGGGATAACAAGGTTCCACTACCACCTTGGAACTTAAAAATCTGACCGATGGTGGGATAACCATCCAACTGCTGGCTTTGAAATACACAGGCCGAAGACGAGCAGCAGCGTCTTCGGTGCGACAAAGCCAGTCTGTGGTCACCAACCCGCCTGCCCAGCGTGGTGACTATGGGCAAAACGCATGAGTTCACGCCATTTTTAGCGTGAACTTGTGGACGCCTATGTTCAGCAGTGGACTGTGATAGGCTAAAATGATGATGATGATGAATGTATAATTTACAATATAATACATAACACATTTTAAATTCGCAGGAAGCAACAGCGATGAATCCAGACATGACGGTCGAGAAGATCGAAATCCAGCAACAGAGCACGCAGCCCTAACAACATAGCCCTTACTTTAACCTACCGTACCCTTACCCTACCTTTACCCCACCCTTACCCTACCCTTACCCTACCCTTACCCTACTCTTACCCTACTCTTACCCTACCCTACTAGCATGACAATGTAACGCTTTACACCCGTTGTCTTGACATGTCACGATATCTTGTATATATTGACAAAATGTCAGAAGCTCGGGAGCTTTCGATGTTAAACAAATCAATTCGTATATTGAAAACGATTCGTTTTCCATATTTAAATGGTTCGTAAGGAAAACGGATCGTTTTAATATAAGGACGCGGCTTAACGCCCAGTTTCTTATATTCAGAAAATTATTCGTTTTATATTATTATTAAATAAAACGGTTCGTAGGTAAAACGAATCGTTTTCTAAATATAGGAACACGGTTTCAATCGTCGAAACGGCGAAATAATTGTGTGTATATGGAGACATACGTTTAGTTGTAAGTGACGTCACGGCGAATATTATCTAAGGTTAGGAATTTTTTTATATATCGATGTTGTGTCGAAGCGCACTCTTATGTTAATTATATTAAAAGTATGCAATTTAAATTGTATGTAAAAATTATTATAAGTGAACGCAGCATTTTTGTTTGGTTTCTTTTTGCCGATACAAAAAATCGGTTCTATTAATAAGCTTAGGCTAAGCGGATATCTAGCTGGGTTTTTTGTACTAAACGTTGCCATAGCGGAGAAAAGTGTTGTATCTCGAAGGATTCTATAAGCGTTTTTACCTCGGCCTTACAGATAAATAATACTGCTCTCAAGCAGGGTTGTGTTCCTGCTGTGAGTGAGGAGAGCTCCTTGGGAGGGTTTAAAGAAACGTTTTTCGATATTAGCTTTAAACATGTCACGACTTAGACCACCGTTATTTAGATTAAAAATGTAAAGTTTGTTTTTTTTCTCTCTAAAATCTCAAATGACCTGATTGTGTTTAAAAAAAAAACTCGATTGACAGTTCAAACATTTTGCCGCGTAAATTTGACATTCGACTTTTTTTTCGTATTTTTATGTTTACTTCATAATTCTATGTCTATGTAAAATGTTATACGTGTTGAAAGAAATGTATAAAAAGCGAGAATGTCAGGTTTGTACGTGCAATCGGGACCTAACGTTTAAAAATATAAAATAATAATTATTTACGACATGTTGCTGTCATATTACACCATTTAGGTGCTATTTAGTAATGTATGTCTTGTGTGTTAGGACTTTATTTTTTTAATTTGTTTAAAGCTGGCAATACAGCTTTATACGGCTTGTGCGGGATAATCTAATAAAATTATAGATTTTTGTGCTCGTAAATTAAAAAAAAATATGTTAATTATTTTTTATGTTACACTGACATTTATCACAGATAATTAATTTTTTTTTTTTTTTTGGTAACTGAACAAACATCTGTAGTTTCAGTTACTGATTTTAAGCTAGGACTTACACATATTTAAAATTTTCACATTTAATAATAAAAAGCCAGTTAAGCATTTCGTATCACAAGCACAAAATTATTATACGATTCAATTCCGAAAACGAAATTTTAACCAACTTTGTCAATAAAATATAAGTATTAAAAAGCCCAGACATACCTCGAGGTATTGCCATATTCTTTTTTACATTTTTTTAAAAATATTTAAACTTCTTTACAAGCAGAAACTCGTTAAGTGTTGATCGTATAATAATAAACATTTAATTAATATTATTTTCACTGCATCAATAATGTATAAACGACCGGACATTCCAATATACCTGGGTATCACTTTAAACTAATCCCATATGTATTATTTTTTTCACTAATATTTGATCTGTGGGCGGTTTTATTATCTGTATTCAGTAGATGTTTTCTAATATATAGGTAATTATTTATAGTAGTATTTATATGCACAAAATATTTATTTTTTTCAATAACAACATTTTTTAAATCTGTAACCGCCCACGGATAAAGTAATTCTAAGACAGATGTACAATTATTAATTAATATATTTCTTATTCTAGTTGTAACGTTTTTCTATTTCAAATTAATTTAAAGTATTTACTGATTTCGAATCAGTTTCTCTTTATTATTTTATTAATATATGACATTATATTTTATTGTGAGTTTCTCAATGCGCGTGTTTTGAGGTAATTTTTTTTTCAGCGGGGTTAATTAAAGTACAGTCAGACAAACAAACCTTGATTTTAATGGTAAGACAGCTAGTACACCGGTTAAATATAATTATTTGACATTTGATTTAAAAAAAAACAATATAACTTTAGTAACTTTTTAGACCACTGTTAACCCTTTCAAATTAATTTCTAAAAATATCTTATTTTTCTTCACCATTACACATTTATACAATAATAATTAATAATTCAATCGTATAAAATTCATAGGTACCGGTGTACTAGTCACTGGTAGGCAGTCTTCGCTAGTACTTTTCCCACAATATTCTGTCTGTACGGTAATAAAGTAGCGCGTTATAATTTTGATATTTATTGAAGATGTTTATTTTTGTAAGAGTCCCCAGATCCGTATTATTTGATATTTAACGAAGTTATTAAGTAACAGATATTACAAATAAAGATGCTTTGTTTTATACGAGTTTTATTTTATACCACGTGTATGTTCATGTTATCTATTTGTGTCTTCCTATCTAACTGATAGTATAAATGTGAAAGTTTGTGAGGATGAATGAAATTACACAGGTGAAGCCGCGGGCCGCGGCTAGTATATTAAACTGTACCCACGACTGCAATTACATACGAGTATTTTAATTATCATCTCTTACACAACTTTCGGATTTTATCGCGGTTTATTAAGTTTTCTAAATGCCCGACGCTTCGAATACTTTACAGTTTACAGCAACCACGGTCACGGCAGGCTCTTAATAAACCGCGATAAAAACCGAAAAAGTTGTTTAATTATAATGAGTGAAACTTAAACATTAGAAAACAATTTTTCATCCCATCTCCCAAGAGAATTAAATTTTTTTTTATGTCACTAGGTCGACAAACAAGCGTACGGCTCACCTGTTGGTAAGCGATTACCGTAGCTTATAGACGCCTGCAACACCAGAAATCGCAAGCGCGTTGCCGACCCAATCCCCAATCCCCCAGGAGCTCTGGTCACCTTACTCACCAACAGGAACACAATACTGCTTGAAAACAGTATTTAGCTGTGATCTTCTGTAAGGTCGAGGTACTACCCCAGTCGGGCTGCTCCATATTTTAAGCAGGAAATTCCTGCTGTGCCCTACCTTAGTCAATTTCGAGATAAAAAGTATCCTGAGTAATAACGTAGAATTAATATTCGAAGTATTAAATGAAATCGTACCGACTTTTATTCAAATTCAAACTTTCAAAAATGAGAATGTGTGTAGAGACCACTCGATCGCTCGACTCTGTTAGCGAGTTATCACACGACTATATTTCTTTATTTTTAACTGACTTCAAAAAAAGGAGGATGTTACTCAATTCGACCGTATAAATAAATAAACGCTTCACATTCAACGGCCCCCAGTAAGATTTTCTCATGTGTCCGGGCTCCGAAAACAATATACAAGCACAAATGCAATTATGTATGTTCGGGGATAATTTCGTCGTTTATGCATCGATTTTGATAATTCTTTTTTTGTTGGAAAGGAGATATCCGAAGTGTGGTACCATGATAAGGAAACCAGGATCTGATGGTGGGGTTCCAGAGAAATCGAGGGAGACTCTCGAAAATTCACATAACTTTTTACTGGGTGTACTGATTTTGATGATTTTTAATTTAATCGAAAGCCGATGTTTATTATGTGGTCACATTTAAATTTCATCGAAATCTGATTACAACTTTTGGAGTAATCTTTGATAATCTGGGGGCACGGTAGTGCCCCCGCCAAGACGAGCCAGAAAAGAAAAAAAAAAAAAAAACGAAAAGCACTACCTATCTTTTCTCGAAGTGCTTCGTCGTTTTTTTGAACCCCCATAACTTGGGTTTGGATTATACTAGATAAACAAAATTCTCGGAATATAATGTCAATAGTAAACTTATTAAACATATAAAGTTTCAATTACATAGCTCTTATACTTTAGATTTTATTGATATCTAAAAAACCCCGATTTCGTCACTCACTGATGATCATCAAAATTCTTAGAGTACTTCCTGAAGTCCCAGAAAGCTGAAATTTGGTATGTAAGCTAGTATTAGTACACAAACAAGAAAAAAATTCTAAAACTTGGAACTTTTACCCCCCAACCCCTTAAACTAGGGGATGTAAGTTTGTATGAGACTTCCGCAAAATTTTGATGCTAGAGATCTGAAAATTGATATAGGGACTCCTAGTTATAGTTCGCGTCATGTAAAAAGAACGCTGGCCTTGAAGCTGCGCAGAAGCGATTTATCGGTCTATTTGGTGGTACGGGGCAGGGGGACGGGAGTGTTTATCACTGTCGCATGCTTGCCGGTGTGCTATTGGTTGACAGCGGTTGACAGTTCGACGTCGACTCAAATTATTATCGCGCACAAAAGTTTTAAATTACAAAATTCTCCATTTACTATTTATTTCACTAAAAAACAATTATCAATTTATCATTTTAAACACATAAAAACTATTAAGATACGAATATCGAGAGTACAGATAATTATTATTTTTGAATACGACATTTCAATAACTAAAAAATTTGTTATTGCTTTTGTTTTAAAAAAAATTGTGATTTTGTAAAGTGATAATTATTATACTTATTTAGTCCGAATTATTCGCACTTGTATTTCTAGTATTTTTTAATGTACCTACCAATAACCATTATACGAAGCCGCGAGTGAAAGCCTAATTAAAAAATAAAACAGTAGTACTTGTGCGCGAGTATACCCATGCGCAAACGCACCCCCTCCAGTTTCTTTCAGCGTTCTTTTTACATGACGCGAACTATACTCCGTCTTATAAATAATAATAATAAAATACATCAAAATAAAAATCGGTTATTAGTTTATGTCGAAAATTTACATTTTGTAATTTTGGTATTTAAGTTTTGGTGGAGATCACCGTTTGCATATCAGTTCAACATAAAATCAAAAACAACGTGCTTAAACCGAATATGGTGAAGATTGGATGATATTAATGGTATAAAATGTGTCGGAGGTAAAATGCAGCTATAATATTGTCATAAGCAACTTACAAAAAGAAGTGAAATCCCACCAAAAACATTTTCATGTAAAATGTTGCCAAGACGAGATCATATGGCTCGCACTGTCAAAAAGTTATCAGATCTCATGTAGAGCCAAGCTTCTAACTTTACACGTCCTAACTCTACAAACCCTAACTTCACAAACTCTACACACCTTAGTCAAAATATGTGGCTTGGCCGTTTCGTTACTACCGGCTGCCGATGTTGTAGATGACGACTTTCCTGTCTCATTTATATATATATATATTTTCTCTTTTTATTTTTATTTGTATTATATGTATATCAATTATTCTTCTTCTTTATATTTTTTCTTCAATAGAACTATTGTATAACAGAAAAGTAATAAACAGTGAATACATTTTTCACCTTACGCCCACGTTGAAGGTAGCGAAACGGCCAAGCCACATATTTTGACTAAGGTGTGTAGAGTTTGTGAAGTTAGGGTTTGTAGAGTTAGGACGTGTAAAGTTAGAAGCTTGGCTCTACATGAGATCTGATAACTTTTTGACAGTGCGAGCCATATGATCTCGTCTTGGCAACATTTTACATGAAAATGTTTTTGGTGGGATGCGTATTTACTTGACTGTTTTTTCGTCTACCTACGTTGTATTATTTGTTGATGTAATTGAAGTAGGTTTTTTTTCGATTGCCAGCAAACAATTATATTAATATATTGACAATTTTAATGATTATTATTACGAATAATTTATAAAAATATGAGAATGATGACATAAATAAAATAACGTTAAGCAAGAAACGCATTAACAAAAAAGACTAACGAATATTTTGGAAACATTTGAAAAAGTGGTCGAAGGAAAAAAGCGAAGGGGGTAATGTTTGTAAGTTTTCAACTCAAAACATATAAAACTCATAAATAGTATCTTACGCTTTTATTATTAACAATTTACTCTATGTCACAGGCATATTTACAAATGGCAAGTTTATTGAATTATATAAATATATGTCATTATTCTTTACTCATCGTTTTACGTTCTGTAACAATTATTTTATAATAACTTCATGGTAACTATGTGATAAAAATACTTTTGTGTAAACTCAAAGAGACTAATAATGTATATTATACTCTATTATTAACAAACACTTAGAATTATAAATAATATATATTAGTCAGATAGTCTTTGCTAGGCTCTTCTATTTTAAAGTCTTGCTTAAGAAACGAAATGGGTCTGAATATATTTTTTTAAATTGACAGGTAAGTGGTAACTGTCATAATTGCTTACGAAAAAAAAATTGGTATAACACGACCACAACTTTAAAAAAATAGTTAAAAAAATTAATTCGTTAGCCGAAGACAAATTTTAAACCTTAGAAATTTAGTCAAGACGATTGTTAGTGTAGATAATAGTTCGAATAATAAGAGTTTATGATCATTTGTAAAACTTAACGTATTGAAACAAAATAATCAAGTGCAACAAGCGTATTAACATAACTAAGTCAACAAATCTTGAGATTATTCCAAACAATTATCCGAATATTCCAGCTCCGATGTTACCAATGTTCTTGACAATACCATCCATGTTTTTGTACTTGATGCCGCTAAGACCTAGACCGAAGGGGGATGAGCCAGCGGTCTGGAGGTAGTAAAGTCCTCTGGTGTCTGGTTTGGTAGCGTAGCCCATGTAGCTGGAATTTCATATTAATGTTTTTAATGTGGGTCTAATTAAAAAAAAAAATTGTCTGTGGTGTTAGTTCAGTAAAAAATGTAACAGTTAATTTATATTTTTGTTGTAAGTAAATAAATATCTGATATTCAACGGCGTATAATGTGAACACAATCGCAAACACCCAGAAAACGACAACCTCCCGTGCAACAGGCCTTTGCAACCATTTTTTTACAGTTTGTGAATATAAATCTTTTAACAACAACTTTTTTACAGTTTGTGAATATAAAGTGACTTCAGAAAGTTTCGTCTGTTAATACTGTTATCGTAAAATATCTGAAACTTTATATCAGAAACCTGTATAATTAGGCCTATCAGGGCTTGTTTGACCGGTTGTAGATAACGCTATTTGACGGTTGACGGTATTCTTAAGACAAAAGTTTAATATAATTGTTTGCCATCGAATTGCACAATATTTATAAGATATTTATATTCAAAATATTCGTTGTTTATTAATTGTGGAGAAACGGATGGACCTATTCTACCTCTGTTAGAGTCTATTCGTAATTTATGTGTAAGATAAACTCGACACTGAAGCGGTGAAGCCGGCCCTAAGACTATAATAAATGTTTAAACGACAGTATTACCTATAGTCCTTCTCACACTTGCCCTCCTTGTACGCGTCCCAGCTCTTACACTTGAGCGCCGGGAAGGCGTCGGGCCGGACCACGCTCTCTCCGAACAGTTGCCAGGAACGAGAGTGAGAGCACGTCTGAAACAGGCAGTTGGGCTGCATGGCACCGCTGTTCGGGTAGAAGTCTACGTGGCCTGCGGAAATTGTAATCATTATTAGTATTTAGGTATAAGACTTGTCCATTGTCACAGTTTGTAGGCTTGATTTTCGCCCTGATTGAGTGTAATAATGTGTATTTATTTATACATATATGTATTTATAATTATAAAAAATCTATTACAGCCGGTTGTTACCCAATAACCAATAAGTTGCGTATTTTAGGAACAGACGACCGTGTGTGAATGTTAAACATACTCATATTTATTTATTTTAGCTTAAGCTTTGTAAAATCTCACTGCTGGGCATAAGTCTCTTTCTCCATGTTGGAGACGGGTTGGAGCTTAATCCACCACGCTGCTTCACTGTTGGATGATATATTTCCTACTATGACTATGGGACGGTGGAGAGACCCTATGTTTTTGCAACTACAAATATCCATATTCCTCCATTTATTCGCCTGCACGGTACACGCACTAGTATAATACAGCGGTCGTCAAATTATTCAATTATTTACTTATTTTACAAATTACCCTCACGAACGAACAATCACAATATAGCGATTTTAAAGCTATATAAAGACGACTGTATTTTATGATCTATTTTATTTTGGTGCACAATAAAATTATTTGAATGTCACTCACCCACAGGATCCTTAATTCCGTAAACACCAGCATCTGTATGTATTACGTCAACGAACTCTGCATCTGAATCTTTCAACCTCAGCTCCGGGTCGACGTGACTGAAGCAAGGACCGGCCGGGTCTAATCCAGTTATCCGGCCGATTTTCTTCCCGGTCAAGTCGTGGAAGGTTTTCCCCGTGAAACCGGCTATATGCGCGCCCAAACTGTGTCCGATTATGTGGATAAGTTTCGGGTCTTGACCCTCTGTAAAAAACGGATAAAATATTATTATACTGTTTTAATTTTTAATTTGATTCTTTAGTTTAAAATTTAGTAGACTTGTAATTAATAATCCAATTTTGTTTCATCAATTATTAAAACAAATATACAGAATGTATTTTTTATTATTATAATTCATAATCATAATTGCTATAATTCATAATTTTATCTTTTAGGTAAGTATTTATTTATGATTGGGCACCGTCTTTGTACAATTGTCTATTTATTCTTCAACCTATATGTATGTATTCATGGATGTACCCACAATGGGGCAAGGTGGGACGTTTGCCCTTATTTTTTAACGTGGGGTAAATCCATCATCGATACTCTCCGGTGCGGGGCGCCAGAGGGTTATGTCAAACTCCTACTGACTAAAAACCACCACGTGTAAGTCGTCCGCCTGGGTGGGGCGAGATGAGGTCGCACTAGCATTCACCACCTCGTCCCGGGGTGCGTTTACTCTACCCTAACTAGAAGCTAGTAAATATTTTAGATTTCTATAAGGAAATATAAATAATAAATCTATCTGATGTAGTCAAAACCTCCGCAAGCCATTATTGAAGTAATGTGATAGTGACGTTAAATGAAAATTTACAGGATTTAAAAGCATTTTATTTCTACAACTAATTGGTTTTTACATTTTTTGTATTTGCCCCACCTTCACAAAATTCTGTGGGCTCATCTTACACATACAAAATATCTTTTTAAACTAGAAATATAGTTATTTCTATCTGTATCCTGATTGCATAAGTGATCAACATACTGCATTATATCAAGATGATCTTCACTTATTATAATTAACAATCATCAATTACGTTACACAAACAACACAATTAAAATACTTAGTCTAAGGCTTTGGTATGACATAATAAGGCGCCTTAAATGAATCAAAGGCAAAATGCATAATTACATAGATATATTATGTATTCCAAGTAATTTATGGTAGTGGTATGTTTATGGTTAAAAAAAAGTATTTATAAAGCTATAAAAGAACAAAACAAGACATAAGACAAGAACTCGTTGTTTCATTTCTTGTTCGTATCTTTGTTTGATGATTTGTCACTTTAAGGTTTTACTTTGCAACGATTGTTTGAACACACTATATAGGCTACAATACGTTTCAATAAACATACTTTCTTGCGTAATAACTCTAAGTATTCATAGTAATGCGATACGATACGCTTCAGCCTGTAACATCCCCTTACTGGGTAAAGGCCTCTTCCTCCATGTAGGTTATTTATACTTTAAAAACAAATTGTCCTGTTTTATTGAATGAAAAATTCTTTACGCACCCTTCAGGAGTAAGTTGGTGAATGCGTGACGAGAGAGTTATGAAAAGTGTGATAGGGCGAGGAGAATGGAAGTTGAGATGGAGGTCTAAGTTAGATGGAGCACATTTGTTTTATAATTTTCATATTAGCCTTAAAAAATTTCTTTCAAAAGTTTCCCTGTTGTATTATATTATACGTAACACAAACGTAAAATGTAATCGAATAATTATGCAAGCAAACCAATCTACAGGCCGATGTAACGACATCGAGTTATTTTAATTAAGTATATTAGACCACATTATCGCTTACAATGTCACGATATCCTTTAGGTGCTGATATCTCGCTCAAAGTAAATTTCGTTTTGTATACGAAAAAAAATTAAATAAAAATAAATAAAATCATTAAAAAATACTCATTCAAACCAGAATTGAACCAGCAATGTCAATAACAGATCAAGTATAAATATATATCTGTCATTCGCTTTAGATTGTAATATTGGGATATTATTTAGGAGAAGGATCAGAGCTTAATCCACAACGCTACTCCAATGCGGGTTCGCGGATATATTCCCTACTATGAGTAACGATCGCTATCAGATTTACTTGATAACAACCGGGACCGACGGACTTAACGTGCTCTCCGAGACACGATCGGGAGACCCACAAGGACTGCATAAACACCCAGATCACGGCAAACATCTGTATGACCAATACAAATGTGCGGGGATCGAGCTCGCGACCGTCAGCGCCACAGCTAGCCTAGCTAGTAGCTATAGCTAGTCACAGCTGCTGTGACCGCTGCGTCAATGCGTCGTATATAATATGAATATAAAAATAGGGTAACTCACGGTAGACGATTGAAGCCAATGTTTCTCCAAGCTTCTCGCCCATAAAGCGCACGTAGGTGGTGGAGCGGAGGTAGAGCCAGCGGATCAGGGAGCTCCCGTCCAGAGCTATCGTACTCAGGTGACCTAGAATACACGTATAATATACATAATAAATCAATAAACATACGCCTCACACTCAACTGCCCCCACTAGGATTATCTCCTGTGTGTCCGGACCCCCGACACAAGAGTACTCCTTGTGGGGGCGTGTGTGGCGTTAAGTGAGGTGTTTTTTGTCTATATATTATATTTATTGCGACAACGTCGCCGAAATGTTGAAAATCTCTAAATAAAAATTGTGGTAAGTCCTATGTGAATAAAAATAATGATAGTGATCGTAAAATATAAAAAAATATTTTCAATGGATCAAATATTTTACCCCTAGGAGGAAATTGAAAAAAAATCGTTTGAAAATGATTAAAGTTCAAAGACAATCAGCGATAGATAAATCTCCATATAAATGATCAGATTAACATGATTGCATACAATCGCTTTATATATTACGACAGTTTAGTCACGCAAACCGCAAAATTATCAAGAAATCATCGTCAAGGCATTGTTATTCTTTTCTTGATTCCTTGCATAAGCAGTGACGTACGAGAATTTCTAGTGCTTCCTGTAATGACTTCATTGATAAATGAGTTAATATGAGTTGATTAAGTTTTACCTACAAGAGTTATATGTATCAGGGCTATTTATTGTTGATTGAAGTCTTTAGACTGGACCTACTAATGTTATAAACTCCTCCTACTAATTTTATAATTGCAAAAGTTTTCGAGGATGCGTGGATGGATGTTTGTTAGTTTTTCACGTAAAAACTATTGAACTGAGTGCCTAATGCCTGCGAGTTTTGTTTAATCCGTCTCGCAATAACGGGCGTAAATTTTAACTTCGTTTTGTATGGGAAATTCGGCATTTCAACCTAGTTCTCGCGTTTGCCGCTAGATGACTCTGTGTCGATTGTATCGTATACTATTCTTTATCGTCTAGGCTGCACTGTTTAAATTCCCATGCAAAATCTTCACGTATAAACGCGTATCTGTCATGTTTCTGTGAATAAAACTCGCACCAGGCACCCTGATTGTAATAAAACTTGATTTTTTTATAACGAGGTCGGCAAACAAGCGTACGGCCCATCTGATGGCAACGATTACCGCAGCTTACACACACATAATCAGAAGCATCTCAAGCGCGTTGCTGACCCCTCTGGAGTTCTTATCGCCTTACTCACCACAGGAACACAACACTGCTTGAAAGCAGTATAATTTAGCTGTGATCTTCTGTAAGCTCGAGGTACATCCCCAGTCGGACTGCTAAAGATTTTGAGCAGGTTATTTCCTACCTAAGTTATACAGATAGCTGGAGTTCCAAAAAAACATACAGATGTATTCTTGTTATTCTGATATTAGCTCGTGATTTCGCTCGTATTTAAATAACAGAAAACGGAAACAAGAAAAAACACATTAATACTCGATCTTTAGATAATTATCTTTTTCTTACGCGGGTAAACAAGAACAAGGTGGAACAGTATCCAATTCCTATTTCCTAGTTAGGTGTTATCACAATTATTTATCAACTAGCTTTTAACCGCGGCTTCGCTCGCATTGATTTTTTTTTTAATAAAAAGAATCCTATGTTACTTCTTATACCTCCAAGAATATGTTGTACAAAGTTTCATGATCATCGGTTGAGTAGTTTTCGCGTGAAAGCGTATAAAACAAACTTACATTCACATTAATAATATTAGTAGGGATTTGGAAGGTAAATTTTTAAAAATCATTTCTTACTACTAACATAGGTTTTTATCCCGTACAAAATACACTTTGAACCGAAAATAATTTTTTTTATGCCGGTTAAATAAATAGGTGTTTTGCTAGAAAAACAAATATTAATCCCAAATTAAAATAATATTTTGACATCTAAGAATTGTCATACAATATTACATCTAAGTGCAATAGGTAATTGAATAATTGTGTTTGCTCGCAAACGAAAAAAAAACCGCCTTCAATTACATCGACAAGTAATACAACGTAGATCGACGAAAAAATAGTCAAGCAACTACGCGTTATCAAAGATTACTCAAAAATTAGTTATCAGATCTCGATAAAATTTATATGTGACCACATGATAAACATCAGCTTTCGATTAAATTAAAAATTATTAAAATCGGTATACCCAGTAAAAAGTTATTACGGAGTTTCGAGAGTTTCCCTCGATTTCTCTGGGATCCCATCATCAGATCCTGTTTTTCTTATCACGGCACCAAACTAGGGATATCCTCTTTCCAACAGAAAAAGAATTATCAAAATCGGTACATCCAGTAGAAAGTTATGCGGTATAATACAGCGTAGGTCAACGAAAAAAGCGTCAAGTAAAAACGCATTATTAGATATAACTCGAAAAGTAGTTGTTAGATCTTAAATAAATTTAAATGGGACCAATTGGCACACACTACCTTTCGATTAAAACAAAATTTGTCGAAATCGGTCTACCCGGTCAAAAGTTCTGATGTAACATACAAAAAAAAAAAAAAAAAATACAGTCGAATTGAGAACCTCCTCCTTTTTTGGAAGTCGGTTAAAAAACATAACAATTTGTATACGTTGTTTCTCGAAATACAGACATTAAGTTGCCTTTAACTTGACCTTGGGAAAAGAACACTCTTTGTGTATGTCAAGCACTATTATTTACTACAATAAATCATCAAATTACCTTTGTTAAGGAACGAATTGCTGATCTCAGTGAAGCTGTCCTTAGTGGGGTCATCCGTGAACCCGTGTATGAAGATGATCAGTTTATCATCTGAGTCGAATGTACGAGCCTTACGCAGGGACTCCGCGGCCGATGTGATGTTTATTATCGTGGTGTATCCGCTACATGAGATGAATAAAGAGCACCAGTATAATATAAAACATTTTATATAATTGTAAATATATATAAACAATTTTTAATATCATATCAAAAATCGACCGTTCCAGCGGGGATCGAACCTGCATCTCCGACTTACCGTGTCGGTGCTTTAGCCAATTAAGCTATGGAAAGATGTAACCACTAGATTTTAGATTAGAAGACACGAAATTTTTGATATGATGATTTTATATTCGGTCTAAGCGACCTCTGTAGTATGTATGTAGAAAAAGGCTTTTCTACGCCCTGTCCTATATTCAAAAGTTGTGTGCCGACCGCCGCTATTTTTGTTTATATCTTTTAATGGTGTACAATAAAGAATATTATTATTATTATTATATTTTATATGTGCAGAAGGTCATGTTATCTTTGTTGAAGAAAGGGTCTCTTCTCTACACCAGAAAAGGTAACAAGACAGGCAAGGAGATATACTGGCAATGTAATAATCTTGCTACACTCTCTACGATAACTCAAAAAGTAATAATTGTGTTTGCTCACAAACGAAAAAAAACCGACTTCAATTTCATCGACGAGTAATACAACGTAGATCGACGAAAAAATAGTCAAAATCGGTACACCCAGTAAAAAGTAATTGAGGATTTTCGCGAGTTTCCCTCGATTTCTCTGGGATCCCATCATCAGATCCTGGTTTCCTTATCATGGTACCAAACTAAGGATATCCCCTTTCCAACAAAAAAAGAATTGCCAAAATCGGTACATCCAGTAGGTAAAAAGTTATGCGGCATAATACAACGTAGGTCGACGAAAAAAGCGTCAAGTAAAAACGCATTATTAGATATAACTCGAAAAGTAGTTGTTAGATCTGAAATAAATTTAAATGGGACCAATTGACACACACCACCTTTCGATTAAAAAAAAAATTGTCGAAATCGGTCCACCCGGTCAAAAGTTCTGAGGTAACATACATTAAAAAAAAAAAAAAACATTCGAATTGAGAACCTCCTCCTTTTTTGGAAGTCGGTTAAAAATAATATTAATAATACTCTTTATTGTACAACACCATTAATACAGGCCACTGATGGACATAGACCTCCAAAATTTCGCGCCAAAAATGGATTGAACTCATGTGTTTTGTCCATAGTCATCACGTTAGGCAGGCGGGTCGGTGACCGCAGAGCTGGCTTTGTCGCACCGAAGACGCTGCTGCCCGTCTTCAGCCGGTGTATTTCAAAGCCAGCAGTAGGATGGTTATCCCGCCATCGGTCGGCTTTTTAAGTTCCTAGGTGGTAGTGGAACTGTGTTATCTCTTAGTCGCCTCTTACGACACTCACGGGAAGAGAGGGGGTGGCTATATTCCAAATGCCGTAACCACACAGCAGCAACACACATACAATTGAATTGAGAACCTCCTCCTTTTTAGAAGTTATAATAAGAGAAGTGATAATTAAAAGCTACATTAGATTGAGTACGTCGGTTTTACAGCTCACCTGGTTTTGTAGACTAGAGTGAGTTTACTCAAATTCGGTTCGCTCTCGCCCTGCAGCTGTTCATAGGACACGCCAATTAATTTTTTCACGTGTTTACCTAAAAAAAGGTTAAACTTAAATTTGTTGGTTAATGATTGTTGAGACTGTTTTATAAAATCAGAAAGTCTTTTAACTTCTACATCTCTTCTTAGACACAAAGGAAATTAATTTCTTAGGGAAATCTTCATATATGGCGTCGAATGGTTACGGTAATCTCTTACCATCAAGCCAACTGTACACATGTTTGCCACAGTGGTAAAAAAGTGTGTTTGTCATCTCCGACGCACGGAGTTTACTCCTTCAGATCGCCTATCTAAATAGGCACCAAAAGGCTTACAAGTCTAAGAAAAAGATTAATAGTACATCAAATGGTAAATAAACACATCAAATAATAGATGGCGTTATCAAAAACGTAACGAGGTCATTTGTTCAGTAGATTTTTTCCTCATATTTATATTTATTTATTTATTTATTTAACACTTTATTGTACACCAAACAAATAAAATAAGCAAGCAACATTAGCAATAATTTGTAGAAAAAAAAATGTACAAAAGGCGGCCTTATTGCTTAAGAGCAATCTCTTCCAGGCAACCTTAGGGCAAAGGAGATGATATATTGACGGTGTAGGTGAACAGTATAATTTTTATATATAAAAAAACTCACATTGTGAAGATCCGACATATGCAATGGTCTCATCGATAGGCTGCTTGACAGTCTGTATCTCCTTCTGGATGCCTTGTCCGATGAAGTCGACGATATTCGTCTGGTTTAAACGCTCGTCACCGGTCGCGTACATGAGGAAGTACGTCATGAGAAAGGAGATAATGCCCCTCATTTCGCCGGCGTTCTGAGTTAAGGTAAACTTATATTAAGAAACGTACAACAACAAGTTAACAACAAACAAAACAAAAAAAGAGTGGGTGAAATATTATTATAAGAATCATCATCATCACTTCAGCCTAATACAGTCCACTGCTGGAAACAGGCCTCTAAAAGCTCGCGCCAAAAATGGCGTGAACTCATATGTGTTGCCTATAATCACTACATTGGACAGGCGGGTTGGTGACCACAGACTGGCTTTGTCGCACCGAAGACGCTGCTGCTCGTCTTCAGCCTGTGTATTTTAAAGCCAGCAGTTGGATGGTTATCCCGCCATCGGTCGGCTTTTTAAGTTCCAAGGTGGTAGCGGAACTGTGTTACCCCTTAGTCTCCTCTTACGACACCCACGGGAAGAGAGGGGGTGGCTATATTCTTTAGTACCGTAACCACACAGTACCATTATAAGAATAATATCCTTCAAATAATATTAGCTATCAATAATTCACACTTGACTTGTGCGAGGATGAAAAGCCGCAAACTGGTATATGATTGCCAGGTGCAGTGACCACCGTGTTATCAAATTAAGTATATTTAGATTACTAATAATTAACAGTAGCGGGATGTAGAGCAAGTATCACTAGAATTCACTTTAACGATGAAATAATAAAAATTATAAAAATCAAACAATTATCACATCAAGTAAATGGTGTTCTAAGTTGTTTTTGTGGCAAAAACTGTATTGATTGACTTCAATCACTTAAAAACATCCACAAAGATGCAAACCAAATGCTTCTTCTATTTCCGGTGATTTCAAATTTTAACAATCAACTGTTGCAGTTTTTTACTGCACACAAGTGTAGTCTGTATAAGTTTCTTATCATTAGCGTGCATCAAAACACGAACAGTGTAAACCAATGGTATTTATAAAAACAAAGCAAAAAAAAAATAAGTGCCCAGTCTATGAATAAAAAAAATCATATAATACATAAATACTCCTTGAAATTAATGTGACATTGATAATCAATCAAAACATTTAAAAAAAAACAAGTGTCATGTGCTAAAAAAATAGTAATAAAAATACAACGTGCTATCAAGAAAATAGAATTGAAAGCATCACACAGACGTGACACACAACACACACAACTCACTTCATCGTATATATTGTTATACAAAAATTGATTGTTTTCGCCTGTGACATCGTCCATTGCTAAAAGTAAAAAGAATAATTCTTATTGTAATGTTACAATATACGCTTCAGCCTGTAATATCCCACTACTGGGCATAGCCCTCTTTCCCCATGTAGGAGAAGGATCAGAGCTTAATCCCCCACGCTGCTCCAATGCGGGTTGGCGGATATATTCCCTACTATGAGTAACGATCGCTATCAGGTGTACATGATAAGAACCGGGACCGACGGCTTAACGTGCTCTCCGAGGCACGGTGGGGAGACCCACAAGGACTGCACAAACACCCAGACCACGGCAAACATCTGTATGGCTAATACAAATGTTTACATGTTACAACCAATACAATTTTGAAAAACGAATTTTAAAACAGCCTTTGCACTTTTCTTTTGACTTTAGCTGCTAATTTGTTCATTTATGTGTTATGCTGTATTAAAAAAGTTAACACATATAATTTATTACAATATGGTAATGTATGGTGTGTTTTTAATTAGCTTGAAAAATTTGTGTTAACTAATACTACTAATTATGTAAAATTACATAATACGACCAACACAAGATCGCCACTAGTCATCGAACAACTTTTGTAGCTATTACCGTAATTCTTCCTCACACGTTCATTGTTCTATTTATAGCTTCTACGATAAAAATAGATTGATATTAGAATTAATACAGTACATCTTTGTAACAGTCATTTCAATCACAAATAGATTGCCTTCATTGCGGGCTAAGCCCTTACATTATTGAAGAGAATATTTACACACTCCATTCCTGCTTTTGTAACATTTCCGCTTTAGGCGTTTAATTTTACAATTTAAAAAGTTTTAATTACATCGAAAATGGGAACATAAAAGGTCTATATTACAAAGTAAATTATTATGATTATTACATACTTAAAAAAACACAATTGAATTGGTAATCTACTCTTTTTTTTTTGACATCGGAGAAACAAGGTTTATTTAATATATTTTTCAAGAATACAGTTTTTTTTATCATTGCCTAATTTAATTCTTGATTGTCGTAGTGACAAGTCATGTGATAAACTAATAAAAAATTATAGGCTTTAAAAATAGCTATATATCATTCTGTACATACAAAGTCATGGGTGACACAGCGAGGGTCGTTCAGTATTATGTGTAACAGGTTACTGTACGAAAGGTCAGGTCACGATGGTAAGGTGAACAGGATCATACAGCGCAGGAAATTGACATTTAATTCGTCCACGGAGATACTGAGGAAGCGCTAGACGGGACCGGTTATTTTGTCATTGGTATTATTTTTTTTAAATAGCCTTTAATTAAATTAACGATAATGAATTCAATAATACATTCATTATTGACTATTTTATTGCTAGTGTGGATTTTTTTTTAAGTTTGTTAGAATTGTTTGTATGTATATATCGATGTTGTTTTTTTAGTAATTAAATTTTACAAGAGGATTTTTATTCTGAATTAATGTCAGAGGTTTGTTTGTGCTTTTTTTTTCTTTTACACATATTAGTTATTCCGGATATTATTTAAAAGAGTATTAAATATTTATAGTTATAAATTTTTAATAATTTTTTTTTTTACTATAAAAACAATTTATTTCAATTATCAACATAGTAAAAGAGTAATGTCAATACGACTTTTAGGGGATATTAATATGATTCTATAAATTTATTTTTCATACTAGCTGTGCCTGCGACTTCGTTCGCGTGGAATTTAACAAAAAAGTTATTGTTCAGTTCGCAGAGTTATAAAATAAATAAATTTCTAAAATAAAAATAGCCTAAGTTATTTCTTATTACATCACCTATCTGTCAGTGAAAGTCCCGTCAAAATCAGTCCAGCCGTTTAAGAGATTAGCCGGAAGAAACAGACAGACAGACAAAAATTAAAAAAAAATGTTATTTTGGTATATGTACCGTATATATATCTATATTTAGTAAAAAGCGGTTATTTCAATATTACAAACAGACACTCCAATTTTATTTTTTTTATAGATAAAGACTGTCTGTTGAGGAAGGTATACTTAGGTTAGGTTAGGTTAAAGGTTCACTTTTAAATATAATTAATTAGAACGAATATAATTTTAAGTTGTAAAAATGACCATTCAAAAGTAATACACATTAATAAATAAGAAATTGTTACAAAATCATAAACAAATCAATTTGACCTACTTGTGTAGAGTACGTAACAAGGTAATATTTGACATTACTATGGCGTTTCCTACCATCACTATAATTATGTAATTCAATGTCACGACTAATTTATATATAATATTAAATAAACAATGTTATTTAAATAATAAATTACGCATGAAACATTTCATTTCTACGACATATATGTTATTTATTTATGAAAAGATATAATAATAATAATAAGGTAAATTACATTATACTAAAAAACCTTAAGTATATATATACATAATATAATAACTAAAAAATATTATTAAAAAAAGTCCCTTTAGGCAAGGTTCCAAAGATACTGGCAGCGTTCCCCCTTTGAATAGCCTAGACCAATAATAATTTATAACTATAATTTATACAAGCCTACAGTTCCCCTGGTGGTAAGCGGTTACCATAGATGCCTGCAACACCAGGAAAAACTCCAGGAGCCACTTTATTTAACATAGGAACACAACATTCAAGTATTGCAGTCGTGTTACTTACTTTGTGATCTGCTTCCTCTCAACTTTTATATTTACGTATTTTAAGATTCTGCGCCCCGGACCAATAAAGTTTACGGCCTCGAATTTTTATCTGCCTATTTTTTGCCGTTACATTTACGGAATAGGCATTCCATATCTTTTTTTTTTCAATATGATACTCAACGAAACTAACATTACCCATTATATTTCGGACATTATATTGCACCGCCCCTCGCAGAATTCCACCCTGGGCCATGACTCTTTTGGCTCTAGGGTAAATACATCCATGTTCACAATACTTATACGTATTTATTGGTATTAATACATATATCGATAAAGTTTATCTCGCCATTATTGTTAAGAAGTCGATAAAAAATATTATATATATCAATAAATGTTGTATGTTATAAAAATTATTATCAAACTTGACCTTACATCTGTTCTAATCTATATAAATAAATAAAATTTGAGTGTCTGTTTGTAATATTAAAATAACCGCTTTTTACTGAATGCATATGGATGTATACACGGTACATATACCAATTTGAATTTTTTTACAATTTTCGTCTGTCTGTCTGTTTGTTCCGCTAATCTCTGAAACGGCTGATCGATTGATGGATCGATTTTGACGGGACTTTCACTTGCAGATAGCTTATGTAGTAAGGCGTAACTTAGGCTTTACTTTATAAATGTACTACTACTTTTATTATAGAAATTTATTTATTTTATAACTATGAAAAATAACTTTTTTTGAATTCCAAGCCGACAAAGTCGCGGGCACAGCTAGTTAAAAATAAAATAACATCATATATTATCAATCAGATATTTCTCAAAACATTAAGAGTTGTAATATATTGCTTAAAGTAAAGCAGACCCCAGTGACCTCTTTTTCTTCTGCTGATAATGCATATCCGTATATAATGTGCCAGGCAAACATTTTCAGCAATTGCTGAATAATAGACCCTTACGAAGCTGATTTATCAAAGACATTTTAGGCTACCTCAATAAAAGCAAGTAAGATCGTAACTTCATCTAATGGTCCGGGAGCCAGGTACAAATTCGATCAATCATTTCCTAAACAATTTTTTTTAATATCATATCAAAAATCGACCGTTCAGGCGGGGATCGAACTTGCATCTCCGACTTACTGTGTCGGTGCTTTAGCCAATTAAGCTATGGAACGATGTACTCGCTAGATCGAAATTTTTTATGTGATGATTTTATATTCGGTCTAAGCGACCGTGGCGCCGTCTATAGTGAGTCCTTTACAGCACTCGTAACTATTAAAAGTTTCACATTACAATGAATTTTTTGACAGGAGACAACACCATTCCTCCCAATCAAAACTTCTAATATCTTCTTTCTGACATATAATCCACCATGTTTTGGTCAGCTGACATTATTTTTCCTTCAAGATATTTGGTAAACTATAATTAAACAAATTTTAGGGTGGGAAGAAATGACAAAAAAAATTTTCTCTCCATGAGGAGGTTGCCACTGCCCACCCCATCCACGGAAATGCAGCTGATAATTGCGAATAGTCACAATAAAAATCCCTTATGCATTTTACGAAGTTTCGATTGGGAGGAAATTGGTCGTGAAAATCTGTCACTGGCTCCCGGACCAAAATATCATAAAAAAAATACTTTTTATAAATAAAACAATAATAATTATTAAACATCTTTTTGTTCTCTCACGATTAAATGACAATGTGCTAAGACAATTAAAATGTATTCTCGTTAGTAGTTAGTTACACGACACTCATTCAGGAAAAAAAAAAACAACTTTGAACTAAAACTTCTTTACGCAAGCTTGACTTGGGGAGCAGGTGAACGCATGACTAGAGCGTTACGAAAAGTGTGATCGGGCGAGGGGAACGGAAGTTGAGAGGCAGATAGACTGTTTGGGGCACTGTTCCAATAAGGCTGTGTGTAAGCTGTGTGGAAGCAGTCGGGTCGAATCACAAATATAGCATACAAAGTGGTCCTAAATTAACGTAACATTTAAAATTAATTTGATTCAAGGATCTCTTTGAAAATATAATGAATTCATACGCGAACAAATCTAAATTAATAAGAATTAAAGTCAAAATTAACTATATAAATAAAATAATACGGATCTGCCGTTGTACTCACATTATGGAAAATAAACTTATCACTATAATAATACTATCTTCCTCGCTTTGTTTTTTAGAGTCTTAGCTCTTATGTAAATAAATAAATATCTTATAACAAACACACACGTTCGTCTGTTCCTATGGTGTGCTTGTGTTATAGGTTGTACATTGCAATATTGTTATTTATTATAGTAATTAAAGTTGTGAAAAATAAATATAATTACATAATAAATTATGTGGTGTCGTGGGACACCAGGTAGGAACGAAGTTCCTTCGGATAGTATAGAGGCAACACAATTTAAAAAAAAAAGAATGTTGAATTTTATATATATTTTCTAGTTCTTGATTTTTTTAATTTTGTTAATTTGTTTTTAATTAAGTACATAAAAGTATTTAGGAAATTTAGTATTTTAAAAAATAACAAATACCGTAAAATAAATCAAACAAAAAATAACAATAATAATAATTCAAACTATTAAGTGAAATAAAAAACACATGTCTTTATTTATTTTTGTCGACAGTATAAAATTACATCAATAATTAAAAAAAGTTTACTAGTAATATTTTAGTTTTACAAACGTCATATTATACAGTCGTATGATTGATATTACGTCACTTCCGTTATATATTTTTCTTACGGTTTTAGTATCACATTTTTTTCAGTTCGGTCACCCAGCTAAATGTCAAGCCCGCCGTAAGGAACTTCGTTCCAAAAAGCAATATTTTGACTTCTTTTTAATTTTTTGTCTTCTCCGCATTTAAATATAATAAAATCAAACGAAAGTCGAGTCGCGAGGCTAGCTGTAATTTTTTTTTTTTAATTTAAGAACATAACTTATTGAATTCCTAAAACAACTTCTTTTTTTGTTTGTTTCGTACGATACAATTCAGATTGTAACTCAGTGTTACGAACCCGCGACTGCCGAACACGCGGCACGTGCACCACTAGACCAGAGCGGTCGTAATTTTTTTATACCAATTTTTTATAATAATTTATAAAACATTAACTTTTCTTATGTGTAGTTTTTATTACTTCTGTAGGAAAAGATAATTCGCAATTATCGTGTCACTCTGACCTTTGACAATGAATATGTTTAGACGTAAAAACGTATTTTTTTTCTAATTATTATACTATATATCCTACACATTACAAATACATAACTAATTTTTTTTAGATAACAAGCTTGTCACAAAGTTTTTTTAAAGGAATTTTTAACTGTCTTGATTTTTTGCTTTAGTTCTTTAGTATATTATATTTCTTTTTTTCCGCGAAAAAAGTTTTTATTGCAATTTTTATTATTTATTGTTACATGATTTTTTACCTATTTTAGTAATTTCATTACAGCCTATACAGTCCACTGCTGGACATAGGCCTCCACAAGTTTACGCCAAAAATAACGTGAACTCATGTGTTTTGCCCATAGTCACCACGCTGGGCAGGCGGGTTGGTGACCGCAGTACTGGCTTTGTCGCACCGAAGACGCTGCTGCCCGTCTTCGGCCTGTGTATTTCAAAGCCAGCAGTTGGATGGTTATCCCGCCATCGGTCGGCTTCTTAAGTTCCAAGGTGGTTGTGGAACCTTGTTATCCCTTAGTCGCCTCTTACGACACCCACGGGAAGAGAGGGGGTGGCTAAATTCTTTAGTGCCGTAGCCACACAGCACTAGTAGTAGTTTTAGTAATTTATTTAAAGTTTTTTATTTTTTAAGATGAAAATAATCTGAAAATGTGATCGTAAAATAATCATTATTTGATTTTGTAAAGAATAATAATTTGAAAATAACAATATTTTTGAAAGTAACATGATTTTTTTTAGTAATATTCCATATTTATAATATATTCAGAATGTTTTTTTTTCTTTTGTTTCTTTTTAATGTACTGGTAAGTGTGCAATGAAGTATAAATAAATAAATAAATTTAAAAACACTTACTTTACGATACTATTTTCACACAATAAACACAACACTCAGTACCCGGAGTACTGTCTCGGCACTGACGGCGCGATTATATACCAACTGCGTTATATACAAGTATATAAGGTTTTTGTACAGAACGCGACGCAAGTTTTATTGCTAATTATCTGCTATATTTTTTATCGATCGCGAAATAAAGTTGTACGATGTTTTTTTAATTGCCGATGGCTGTTGAGGAGCTGAGTTTGTTTTAATTTTATTATTTTGTATTAGCAGACGTGACAGAAGATGTCCTGTGTTACAAACTTTTTAAAATTTTGTAACACAGGATATCTAACTTTGTAATACCTAACCTTCTTTAAGGTATTAGAAAAACTAAAAATAAAATAAGCCACTTCAGCCTGTAATATCCCACTGCTGGGCATATGCCTCTTTCCCCATCTAGGAGAAGGATCAGAGCTTAATCCACCACGCTGCTCCAACGCAAGTTGACGGATATATTCCCTACTATGAGTAATGATCGCTATCAGGTATACATGAGAACAACCGGGACCAACGTCTTAACGTGCTCTTCGAGGTACGGTGGAAAGACCCAAAAGGACTGCACAAACACCTAGACCACAGCAAACATCTGTATGGTCAATACAAATATTTGTCGTGTGCAGAGATCGAACCCGCAACCGCCAGCGCAACAGTCACCAACCAGTGCTGTGACCGTTGCGCCAATGCGTCGCTGTCATTGCTCTTAGCATGACACTTAGTAATTTTTTAATTATGTATAGATTATTATCGTAAAAATGTTAAATACAAATAAAAAATATAAGTAATAATGTTCTAACGGGTCAGTACTAAGATTCCGTTTGACCGTCCGTTTATTTGCAATAAAGATGCTTCTCAAGAAAATTTATTTGAAAGTGTATAATTACTGATTTTGAGATGATCAAATTACTATTTTATAGCTTAAATCTACAGCTTCTAAATCCAACCTGTTACAGCTCCATAGGTGGGTGAATACGCTTTCTCCTTTATCAGAAGGGACGGAAGTTAATATTTGCAATATTAATTTTATTAAGAAGACACAACAGATATGAGTAATCATCGAAGCTAAAATAATTATTCCCATAAACACAAATGGCTCCTCTGAGTGGTAATCCTGCGACTGCCAGTGACAATAAAACTCGATACCATTAGACTAGAGCAGCTTTATAGACTATTTTACTTACTATAATATATATATACACTAGCTGTGCCCGCGGCTTCGCCCGCGTTGAAATCAGTGTGTCACAAAGTTTTCCCGGCAAACTTCCAGTGAAACTCTCATCAAAATCGACTTAGCCGTTCCTTAAACCTTCCTCTTGAAGCCCTCTCTCCATTGGCGAAACCGCATGAAAATTCGTTCAGTAGATTTTGAGCGAATCGATCACATACACTTTTGGGGACTTTGTTTTATAATACACTAACTGTTGCCCGCGACTACGTCCGCGTGATTATGAAGATATGCTATTAAGATGTTTAACGCAAATAATTTGTTTATTTCAGTCACTTGAAATGCTTATCACCTGAGTAACTCTTTAAAAGGCACAATGTAATATAATTTTATAGTTTTTTTTTGTAAAACCTCTCTTTACAACACATTTTTAGTTTTATTTTCAGGCTGCAGTATAAATAACCTATCAGGCGAACTTATAGCTGCTGTATATGATTCAAACAAACTATCAACCCCAATTAAACCGCCTTAGCGGTGGAATCTCGCAAAATCCGTTCTTAGCGGACGTCTGCTAACTATAATCTAAGACCATCCTGCGGTTTTTGAGTTCTCGAGATGAGTGAGTTAGTGATCTTTCTTTTATATATATATAGATTACGATGCATTATTTGGACACTTCCTCACCATCTATAGAGCATATATTTTAAACTTCAAGTCTCTTACTTCAAAAACATAAGACTTTCATACAAATTTCCAACCCCCGTTTTATCCCCTTAGGGGTCGAGTTTCGTAAAATCAGGATCACGGATGTTTACGCCCTATAAGGAACCTACCAGCCAAATTTCAAATTTGTAGCTGTTATAGTTTCGGAGATTTTGTGATGAGTGAGTCAACCTACCATCCCCGTTTTAACCCCAAAAGGGAGTTGATTTCTAAAGATACATTATTTGGACACCTTCTCATCATCTATAGAGCATATATTTTAAATGTCAAGTCTCTTACTTCAAAAACATAGGACTTTCATACAAACTTTCAACCCCCGTTTTACCTCCTTAGGGGTCGAGTTTCGTAAAATCTGTTCTTAGCGGATGTCTACGCCAAATATCAAGTTTGTAGGTGTTATTGTTTCGGAGATTTCGTGATGAGTGACCTTTCGCTTTTATATATGTAGAGATATAGATTTATTATGACATGGTTATTAACATAATAACAACAACATTCAAATATGCGTCGTTAGATTACACGTGGTGCTGTGTGGCTACGGCACTAAAGAATTTAGCCACCCCCTCTCTTCCCGTGGGTGTCGTAAGAGGCGACTAAGGGATAACAAGGTTCCACAACCACCTTGGAACTCAAGAAGCCGACCGATGGCGGGATAACCATCCAACTGCTGGCTTTGAAATACTCAGGCCGAAGACGGGCAGCAGCGTCTTCGGTGCGACAAAGCCAGTACTGCGGTCACCAACCCGCCTGCCCAGCGTGGTGACTATGGGCAAAACACATGAGTTCACGTTTTATTTTGGCGTAAACTTGTGGAGGCCTATGTCCAGCAGTGGACTGTATAGGCTGTAATGATGTAATGATGAGATTACACGTTGTTACAGAATGCGTTGAAGAAATAAAGGTTCACTGCTCGTTCCCCGTAGGTGATAGCGTGATAATATGTAGCCTATATGTTGACCCGACTTCTTAATAATATTCGTGCTAAATTTGAAGTAAATCCATGCGGTACTTTTTGAGTTTATCCCGGACATAGATACAGACAAACAGACAAAAATTCTAAAAACTATATTTTTGGCTTCGGTATCGATTGTAGATCACACCCAAGTATTCTTTTAAAAAAGATATTCAATGTACAGTTTTGACTTTCCTACCATTTTATTATATGTATATATTATTTATGTATATATTGTAAAGTTGAACCTCAGTATGCTTTCTTTGATATTATTTAAAAAATATAGGCGTAAAATGGTCTAAAATTTTTTGTTTGTTAATTGAGGTGAAACAGGTAAAATTTTATTACGTCCTTGCTATTAAAATCGGTTTTTTATCAGTCGGTAATTTATCGTAAATATTTTAACTAAGAGATGTAAGATGGTAGGTCATCTAATGTTATAAATATAAATATGATGTTATAGATGTGATCACACAACTGAAATAAAACTTGCTTCACTCGCCTTGCTGATCACACTTTTCGTAACGCTCTCATCACGCGTTCACAAGCTTACTCTCCCGAAGTCAAGCGTGCGTAAAGAAGTTATGCTTCAATAAAACATTCTTGTTTTTTCACTACTACTAAAATAAAAGGAATCTGTAAAGGAGTAGAATGAGTGTTGCTGTTTGTATGTTAATTTGATAGAAACAGTTTAAAGCGCTTGGTATGTAAAACTAAGGGGATTGAAATATGAAATAATTGTGTTTGCTCGCAAACGAAAAAAAAACCGACTTCAATTACATCGACGAGTAATACAATGTAGATCGACGAAAAAATAATCAAGTAACTACGCGTTATCAAAGATTACTCAAAAAGTAGTTATCAGATCTCAATAAAATTTATATGTGACCACATGATAAACATCAGCATTCGATTAAATTAAAAATTATCAAAATCGGTATACCCAGTAAAAAGTTATTACGGATTTTCGAGAGTTTCCCTCGATTTCTTTGGGATCCCATCATCAGATCCTGGTTTCCTTATCATGGTACCAAACTAGGGATATCCCCTTTCCAACAAAAAAAAGAATTATCAAAATCGGTACATCCAGTAGAAAGTTATGCGGTATAATACAACGTAGGTCGACGAAAAAAGCGTCAAGTAAAAACGCATTATTAGATATAACTCGAAAAGTAGTTGTTAGATCTCAAATAAATTTAAATGGGACCAATTGGCACACACCACCTTTCGATTAAGACAAAATTTGTCGAAATCGGTCCACCCGGTCAAAAGTTCTGATGTAACATACATAAAAAAAAAAAAAAAAACAGTCGAATTGAGAACCTCCTCCTTTTTTGGAAGTCGGTTAAAATCGAAAGAGCAGTGACGCCGAGAGTGACGATAACAGCGGTTTATATAGTATACCAGTATTTATTGGACAATTATAAATAATATAATATTAAGTAGCCCGTTGGCGTAATTTGTAGTGACACTGCTCTCTGCTTCGAGGGTTGCGGGTTCGATTCCCACCCCGAGTTTGGGTGTTATATAAATATTTATTAATATATGTATTATTTATAAGTATGTTTATCGAAAAAAAATGTAACTAAATACCAGTCGGCTGTTACCTATAACACAAGCATTAAGTTGTTTACTTTAGGAACAGACGACCGTGTGTGTATTGTGTAGATATTTATTTATTCATGGAGAAAAAAATATGTGTAAAAAATGTAAACATATGCGACATTAAATATATAATAAACGATAATTTAATACATTTAATGGAGCTTAAATGTTGTTTACAAGTAAAAGGCCGTAAGCTTGATAGCACTTTACTTTAGATAATATGTCAATTAGCGAATCGTTTCGTATAACCTCGATGATTAGCGATTTTATATTTTTTTTGCATCAACAATTGTGTAAATCTTGAGTTTTGCTATTTATCAAATATTTATTTTGTGCTAATTTAAAAATTATCATTATGAATTATATTTATTATTTCATAATCCATCGATTATTTTTAAATCAATAATGATAAATGCAGTATACACGATAGCACGAGAAGAGTCTTTGAGAACTCAAAACTGTAACTCCAAGTTTCCGACTGCGCAAAGTAAACGCTTCTTTCTAGGTTATTTTATTCGTATATGGAACAAAATCCCACAAACATAACATTTAAATAATACTCCACTCAATTACTGTCGTGTTGAAAGAGTGAGTAGTTAGAGCTTTTGGGGATGTTCTGTTTTGACAGCGGAGATATCGTTGCGTTGGTAACGTGCTTGCTACGGTCTCCATCTTGGTGTTTTAACGTCCATAGTTTAAGGTAATAACTCACCAACCAGTGTATGGAACGTTTGTTTAACAGTGTCATCATCACTTCTGCCTAATATAGTCCACTGCTGGACTTGTGGAGGCCAAGTTTGCGCCAAAAATTGAGTGAACTCATGTGTTTTGCCCATAGTCACAACGCTGGGCAGGCGGGTTGGTGACCGCAGGGCTGGCTTTGTCGCACCGAAGACGCTGCTGCCCATCTTCGGCCTGTGTATTTCAAACCCAGCAGTTAGATGGTTACCCCGCCATCGTCGGCTTTTAAAGTTCCAACGCGGTAGAAGAACTGTGTTATCCTTTAGTCGCCTCTTACGGCTATATTCTTAATGCCGTAACCACACAGCATATATATTTAACAGTCTAGTGTTATTTAAAATTCAGTAGACATCGACCATAAAATGAGCTTTAGAATACGTGTCACTTCAAAGAAGAAACTTAATGAATGTTATCAAAATAAAGATCTTAGTGTTACCATTTTTTGTTTTTAGGAACTATGAATTATAACAAGTATATAAATATATTATTTTTGTGTTGTATGTTTGTACGTACTTGTTTCGAATATGATTATGACTGAAGGTATAAGAACTGAGGTAGGGCCGAGCTGGAAATATCCTGCTCAAAAACTGGAGCAGTCCGACTGGGGTAGTACCTCGACCTTACAGAAGATCACAGCTAAATAATACTGCTTTCAAGCAGTGTTGTGTTCCTGTGAGTAAAGTAACCAGAGCTCCTGAGGGATATTGGGGTCGACAACGCGCTTGCGATCCTTCTTGTATTGCAGGCGTCTATAAGCTACGATAATTGTTTTAACTTTTAACCCCAGCTTTAATTGGTGAGTTTAGCAGTTAAAGGTTTCTTTCAATGGTCCATCACAAAATCGTTATTACACTTGCTTATACCCAGCTCTGAGACATTGACTGGATTATTATATATATATAAGAGATTTCCACCTATATATTGACTTATCACGATATCTTTGGAACCATAAGGTGTAGAGACTTGAAATTTGGTAAGAATATTTCTTTTGCCGAGTAGAGGTCAGCTAAGAATCGATTTGAAAAAATTCCACCCACAACAGAGGGTTACGGGGGCGTTAACAATGGAAAATTCCCGTTTTAAAACTATAGCTCCTATCGACTCCAAATTTGGTAGGAATCTCCTATATGTGGAAATGATCAATGAGCGGATTTTATGATAACTCATCCCCAATAAGGAGGGGACGTGGCAGGGGTGGTGTGAAAATTTTAAATTTATGTAACTCCGAAACCAATACTGAACCAATTTAAATCAAATTTTGTAACCATCTATAATTTGGTCTAACTTGAGAGATGGGGTAGTTTTTATCTCAATCGAACCCGGTAGGTGGCGCAGCTATTGGTATCTAACTCCAAAACTACTGAACCGATTTTATCAAATTTTTAAGCATGTGTAATTTGTCTATACTAATACCTATTATAAAGAGGTAAAGTTTCTAACTTTGTTTAATTGTAGGGGGTAATCTTGAAATAATAATTGAAAATTCTTTCACTGACAGAAAGCTACACTATTCAGGAGTGATAAGGGCTATATTTGATTGGTATTGAACAAAAAATTCAGTGAAAAATAATAGTATATGTAAATTAAGTCGGAGAAATGCGAGCGAGATGAAAACTTTACTATATATTTCGCTTCAGCCTGTACTATCCCACTACTGGGCATAGGCCCCTTTCCCCGTGTAGGAGAAGGATCAGAGCTTAGTCCACCGCGCTGCTCCAATGCGAGTTTTACAATCCAAAAAAAAAATTACTTTAATTATAATTGTATTAGTATAAAAACTTGGAATAATACAGCAAAAAAGTGAAAGAATTAACATTTTTAATTATGTATCATGCCGTTAAGAGAGTTCTGAATTATTTTACTGTTTTAATGTTGAAAATTTTAAAAGCGTTGAAATTAAAATATATAACTAAAAGTAGAAATATTTTCGTTAGCAGATTATATTATAAAGGTATGATTTGATCGTTTGTAAGTAAGAGCTTTATGCTAATATTGTATGCAAGTTCAATAAAAATAAGTCTTTGTAACTAACACAAATGAAATAAGGTTATTACTATTATTAAAAGTTAGTGTCATATTTTTGCGTAAACATTATATGTACATGCATGATCTAAAAATCTTGAATCAAGTCCGAATATTATTGAAAAAACATTTTTATTTATTTTTATTTTACTTTATTTAGAAAACAAACATTACAATATACAAGGAAAAAAATCTTATACAACTAATACATAAACCAATAAAGTTTCCAATAGTAAATAATTCATCAATGATCTAAATAGCACACATTAATAAGAAATAATCGAAAAATTACACACAGAAAATATAAATAATTTAAACAGTAGTAGATTCAATAATTCGGTAAACATGTACGAATAGAAACATTTCATACAATTCATCATCAATCATCATCATTACAGCCTATACAGTCCACTGCTGGACATAGGCCTCCACAAGTTTACGCCAAAAATAACCTGAACTCATGTGTTTTGCCCATAGTCACCGCGCTGGGCAGGCGGGTTGGTGACCGCAGTACTGGCTTTGTCGCACCTAAGACGCTGCTGCCCGTCTTCGGCCTGTGTATTTCAAAGCCAGCAGTTGGATGGTTATCCCGCCATCGGTCGGCTTCTTGAGTTCCAAGGTGGTTGTGGAACCTTTTTATCCCTTAGTCGCCTCTTACGACACCCACGGGAAGAGAGGGGGTGGCTAAATTCTTTAGTGCCGTAGCCACACATTTCATACAATTATCAATTAAATAATAAATAATTAAAAGATAACAAATATGTAAATCAATACAAAATTCCAGAACATACAAATTTCAAGTTCAAGAAACTATATATGTATAGTATATATATGGAATAGTATACATTCAAATGAATGATCCATATTTAAAGTACATCAAGTTTTTTTTAAGTCTTTTAAAAATAAATACTAATAACCATTACAGACTAAAGCTTATAAAACAAAATACATGGTAATAATATGATTAAAAAAGAAATATTTATAAATCCACTCAAGCCATCCAATTTCTGGCTGAAGTTTTCATGCATACTTTATGTAACTACCCCCAATATTAAACAAAAAAGATTGTACATAACTACCCTTATTTATGGTTAAACCTTAATTGTTTCTCATGTAAGTGAATTGTGTTATTCCTATAAGAAACTAGCGGACCCCGAAAACGTTGTTTTGCCATATATGTTATTAACCCCCTAAATCCCCCCCCCCGCTATAACTTCGAGGTATGAAAAATAGATGTTGTTCGATTCTCAGACCTACCCAATATGCACACAAAATTTCATGAGAATCGGTGAAGCCGTTTCGGAGGAGTTTAACTACAAACAACGCGACACGAGAATTTTATATATTAGATAAAGTTCTTAAACCTGTTTTGCAAGCGAAGTATTAAATCAATTAGATTAATGTAAGATAAAATTTAAATGATTTTTTGTTCATATTTGTTCACGATTATTATCGTAACTCGTTCTAATGTTTTTACGAATGAATAAAAATAGGCTTGTTTTTACGTATAAATTGTTCCTATTAAATATTAATAAGAACTTGTATATCGAAATTCAACCATAATTAGGTAATTTATATTTTAAATTTGAACATTATTATGGTTCTGTTGTCAAAGACTATTATATATTATACTTATATAATAATAAACAAATCAGTATAATATTATGCGTGTGTATGTCAAATATATGGTAGTGTGTACAATGATTTTTTTATTGATTTAATATATTTTATTTTGAAGACGGGCAGCAGCGTCTTCGGTGCGACAAAACCAGCCCTGCAGTCACCAACCCGCCTGCCCAGCGTGGTGACTATGGACAAAACACACGAGTTCAGGCCATTTTTGCCGCAAACTTGTGGATGCTTATGTTCAGCAGTTGACTGTGATAGGCTGAAATTATGATGAATATATGATGATGTTAATTAAACAAATGTAACATAGCTTTTTTTAATTTTTTACAATGCAAACTAAACTTTTTTTTTAAATATGGGCCATAAATCAACAAGCTACAATATTGGCGAAAAACAGCAACAAACGCCAACACAGGTGAGGCCCGGGTCTAGTTAATTACTCTATTTAAGTACTTCTACTGTATTTAATTCGGTAATTAACTCAGACATTAACCTCCTTACAGTTACATCGAGGGTAAAAAAACGTTATTCATTCGTAGTTTGATATCAATCCAGGAGTCGTAAAGTTTTATAGCTATACCTCTTTCTACAAGAGCTTTAAGTATTAAACTGTCTTTTATTATATAAGTCATAGAAATACTTGGGGTTCTAGATTATTCTGGAAGATATAATACATAGCCTAGTAACTGGGGAGTAAGTGACACGGGAATATTGCACAAAATATTAAAAAAAGTTAAAGTTCTGTCCTTGCGTGGCTAACGTAATCAACTTTTTCATTCCTTTTCTCATTAAGGTCGATAACGATAGCGATTCAGTCTGTAAGATCCCACAGCTGGGCATAGGCCTCATTCTCCATGTAGGAGAAGGGTCAGATTTTACTTTACCAGGCTGCTCTACTGCGGATTAGGGGATATATTTACTGCTATGATTCATTGAGATCATGACAAGATATTTCCTAACAAAGCCGTACATCCAACGTCAATATTTGCCTATTTTCGAAGTAAAACTTCTTTAAGCACACTTCATTTGGGGAGTAAGCTGGTGAATGCGTGACGAGAACGTAACGAAAAGTTTGATCAGGCGAGATGAACGGAATAAGAGAGAGAGAGAGTTGCGAGCACACATTTTCTTTCTCTCTTTCTCTCATAGCCAGTTACGTTTCGTAAGACATAGTGCAGGTGTATGGCTAGAGAAGTTTAACTTCAGCCGTGTGGTCTAAAGCACACTCTTTTTAACCGACTTCCAAAAAAGGAGGAGGTTCTCAATTCGACTGCATTTTTTTTTTTTTTTTAATGTATGTTACATCAGAACTTTTGACCGTGTGGACCGATTTCGAGAAATTTTATTTTAATCGAAAGGTGGTGTGTGCCAATTGGTCCCATTTAAATTTATTTGAGATCTAACAACTACTTTTCGAGTTATATCTAATAATGCGTTTTTACTTGACGCTTTTTTCGTCGACCTACGTTGTATATACGTTGTATATACCGCATAACTTTCTACTGGATGTACTGATTTTGATAATTCTTTTTTTGTTGGAAAGGGATATCCCAAATTTAGTACCATGATAAGGAAACCAGGATCTGATAATAGGATCTCAGAGAAATCGAGGGAAACGCTTGAAAATCCGCAATAACTTTTTACTGGGTATACCGATTTTGATAATTTTTAATTTAATCAAAAGCTGATGTTTATCACGTGGTCATATTTAAATTTTATTGAGATCTGATAACTACTTTTTGAGTAATCTTTGATAACGCGTAGTTACTTGACTATTTTTTGCGTCGATCTACGTTGTATTACTCGTCGATGTAATTGAAGTTGGTTTTTTTTCGATTGCCTGCAAACACAATTATTTGTATATTTTTCTAACTGTTTTATTTATCTGAGTAGTTAGTTTCGGTGTTCGAACTATGAATTTAAGAACAAGAACAATATTTAATTCCTCTCTGTTTTTGTTAAACTATTTTTATTAAAGTTAAACTGAGTGACAGGACAAGAAATAGTGAGATAAGAAAACGTTGTGGTCTGAAAGAAGATGTAGTGACAAAAATTGAGAAAGGTATGCTCAGATAGTTTGGTCATGTCGGGAGAATGAGTGAAGAACGATTGACGAAAAAAGTGTATAAGGCGAGTGTGGATGGTAGGGTTGGAAGGGGTAGACCTAGGCGGACGTTCCGAGATCAAATAAGAGACGTCTTGAAAAAGGCCAGGTCAAGAGTACCCTAAATCGAAGAGCATGTAAGAAGGGAATAATGAAAGTGGACGAAGCGAAAGAAATACGTAAGGATCGTAGTAAGTGGAAAGAAGTGGTGTCTGCCTACCCCTGCGGGAAAGAGGCGTTATTATATGTATATATGTATGTATGTAATGTCTATTTTTGTTTATCAGCAACTTAATGCACGGGAAAGGTTCGGAGACAATTCCCTGCTTCACGACGGATTGCCTAATTCTAATCCGAGGCTAACTAGAGTTATCGGGTTTCTATCAGAGTATCTATCTAACTAGAACTGACGAATTAATATTAAGTAATGAACTTCGGACAATGCATAGAATCCAAGGCAAAAATTGCTGGTAAGAAACTTGGTATTCTCAATAAAGTCAAGCAGTACTTCACACCGGAACAGCTTCTTACTCTGTACCAAGCACAAGTTCGATAGTGTATGGAGTACTGCAGCCACTTATGGGATGGCTCTGCCAAGTACCAGCTCGCTGCTTTGGATTCTGTGGATCGACGCGCCAGAAGACTCATCGGTGACAAATCGCTGGTTTGCTCTAGACTTTAAAGTCTCGAACATCGGCGCAAGGTTTCCTGTTTGTCGGTATTTTACAGGTTATATTTCGGAGAGTGGGCTCTAGAACTATACAATTTGGTTTCACCATCACCTTTCTACCACCAAACCGCAAGGCATCGCATGAATCTGCACCGCTATGTGGTTGAAATCCCACGATCTCGCACTAAACGGTTTGCTTCCTCGTTCCTATTACGCACCGCAAAAATTTGGAATGCCCTTCCGGCTTCCGTTTTTCCAACAAACTATAACTTGGGTATCTCTAAATCAAAAGTGAATGGGCATCTTCTAGGCAAGCGCGCACTACCTTAGGCTGCATCTTCACTTGCCATCAGGCGAGATCGCAGTCAAGCGCTAGTCTACAAATTAAAAAAAAGTATGTATAAACGCGTATTTTTTTATTACTCGTAATATTACATACAAATTATATTATTTATAGTAGTCCCAAGTCGAAAAAAACTTGCTAAATTAACATTTTCTTAGAAAAAATTGTTTTCGATGCTCATTACGTATTCTGACCTTGATTTTGAACACTTGGTAACCTTACGTATTTAATGTACGTGCTTTATAATAAAATAATTGAAAGAATGTGCTAGTAAAGTAAAAGCTCCTTATTCGCGGGGTTTACGTTCCGCCCGTATACCACGATGGCCGTTGGAGCAGATGGGTCCTGGAGTGGAGACCGCGTCATGGCAAACTAAGTGTGGGACGTCCTCCGGCCCCTTGGACCGACGATCTACGTAACATTGCCAGTATAGGCTGCGGAAAACCGGGATGTCCGGCGCGAACTTGGGAGGCCAATGTCCAGCAGTGGACTACAATTGGCTGAACTGACTGAATGACCATATACCACGAATATAAAAACCGTGAATATAGAATGGTATCATGTATAGGATTCAAAATCAAAATCGATATCAAAAATAACTTTATTCAAATATTAAGAGCACTTTCGAATCGTCATTTTACAAATTAATATTTTAATGTGTTTAAATTATTCTTGCCGCTTTGAAAAGGTTCTTTGTATTCTGATTGATATTCAGCTGCAGCAATATGAATTTGCCTTTTAAAAATAACATGGTTGTAATGTGTATGGCTTCAGTTCATCCAACGGTTATTTTTCGTTAACAATGCATTTTGCTGTGTCGAAGTTTTTGCAATATTGCAAAACATTTGTATCAGGATACAAACTCCGTAAGTACACGTTCAAGAAGTCGATTTTTTTTTACCTTGAACCGACTACATGATAAAACTATGGTCAAAATTTTATAACCTGCGAATACTGGAAATGCGAATGCGAGAACCGTGAATAAGGAATTTTATCTGTATAGTATTTTTGTTTGTAAACCAATAAAAGTAGTTTTGAAGATTATGACGATCTTTTAAATACAATAAGAACGAAACTAAACTATAATACGCTTCAGTCTGTAATATCCCACTGCTGGGTATAGGCCTCTTTCCCCATGTAGGAGAAGGATCAGAGCATAATCCACCACGCTGCTCTAATGCGGGTTGGCAGATATATTCTCAACTAAGAGTAACGATCGATATCAGGTGCATATTATACCAACCGACGGTTTAACGTGCTCTCCGAAGTACTGTGGGGAGGCCCACAAGGACTGCACAAACACCCAAACCACGTCAAACATCTGTATGGCCAATACAAATTTTTTTCATGTGTGGGATCGAACCCGCAACTGCCAACTGCGCCAACGCGTCGTCTATAATAGTCAGTTAATTAAGCCTATTGCAGTCCACTGCTGGACATAGGCCTCCCCAAGTTCGCAAGCCAGACATTCCGGTTTTCCGCAATCGTCATCCAGCCTACACCAGCTATCTTACGTAGATCGTCGGTCAAATATTATTATAGTTAATAACTAGCTGTGACTGCGACTTCGTCCGCGTGGAATTTAACAAAATAGTTATTGTTTAGTTCGCAGTTCGTAAAGTTATAAAATAAATAAATTTCTAAAATAATAAAAGTAGCCTAAGTTACTTCTTACTACATCAGCTATCTGCCTGTGGAAGTTCCGTCAAAATTTGTCCAGCCATTCCAGAGATTAGCCGAAACAACAAACAGACAGACAGACAAAAATATACATTTAGGAAAAAGCGGTTATTTTAATATTACAAACAGCCACTCAAATTTTATTTATTTGCGTAGATGTATAGATAACTATAATAATATTGATTTAATATATTTTTAAATGTCTTTGGTACAGTAAAGATATTTATTTTACATCATTTATGATAATCTACACAATAACGTCTTCTAAATCATCAAAATTTTAGATCTGTAGTGTACGGGTAATTTTGGAAGATCCAATTTAATTCAATTCATGTTTAATCACGTCATGTATAACATTAATAAATATATTTTACGTGAATCACTCTTTTGTTGTATGAATGTAATTTAAATAGTCTCATATGGTATATTGGTAAAGCGATCACAGTACCGCTGGCGGTTGCAGCTTCGAAAGCCTCTCATGACAAATATTGCAGGTTAATTACACATAGTTGAATCGAATACCGAATCTGCCAACATTTAAAAATTAACAATGTACAATTGCTAAATAATTATATAAGCAATGTTTTCCAATATAATTTAAGGGTTTTCAAGCTTCGAATGTACAGACATTTTTCCCCTAAAGGCCAGCAACGCACTTGCAACCATGTTGCAGATGTCCATGAGCGGTAGCCATTTAACATCAGATGCATCCGCTCGTTTCCCCCCTTATTATTAACAAATACTTAAATGAAAATTATGCTAATTTAGTTATTAACATAATTAATACCTAATTTATTTGCACATTTATAGATTCTGAATAGCTTCTATGAATAATTTAATTCTTTCAACATTGTAACAATTGCATTCGATTAATTATACGTTTTATGTTTTCAGCAATGAAGTTTGACACATTTCAATGGCAGAAGTAAGGTTTACCGTATTTCATATTGATAAATTAGCAGCTGTAACAGACTTACAAATAGGTCAATTGTCTAGGCTGTAATAATGAATATTATGGGAAGTTGTTAGCCATGGTAATGACAAAGATTAACGTGTAGGGTGGAAATATTTTTGTTAATAGATAGATACAATCACAATAGTTGATTAGGTAATATTAAACTTTTCGAAAATTAATTTTCTTTGTTAGTTATTACGAAGTTTTTAAATTTAAGCTGCTTATAAAAATTAAAAATTTATTCAAATAGGCTTCAAAAGCACTTTGGGAACGTTATTTTACAAATTAAAATTACTATAGTTGTTTTAATGATAAATCATAGGCAAAAGTGAAGCTGCCGATTCGGAATGTACATTCTGTTTTTCTTTATATTGTCACAAGTTGTAACGTGAAGTAAAAAAGGTATATTCACGTAAAGTAAGGAGACAAATCATCATCATCATCATCATCATCATCATCATTACAGCCTATACAGTCCACTGCTGGACATAGGCCTCCACAAGTTCGCGCCAAAAATGCGTGAACTCATGTGTGTTGCCCATAGTCACCACGCTGGGCAGGCGGGTTGGTGACCGCAGGGCTGGCTTTGTCGCACCGAAGACGCTGCTGCCCGTCTTCGGCCTGTGTATTTCAAAGCCAGCAGTTGGATGGTTATCCCGCCACCGGTCGGCTTTTTAAGTTCCAAAGTGGTAGCGGAACCGTGTTATCCCTCAGTCGCCTCTTACGACACCCACGGGAAGAGAGGGGGTGGCCATATTCTTTAGTACCGTAGCCACACAGTACAGTACCGTAGCCACACAGTACAGACAGGAGACAAATATTATGCACATATGACTTTATGTGGAGTTTAAGAATTGTAGTTACCTTTACGTATGTTTTATGAAAAAAAAAGCGTGTGTATTCACACACATGCATATAGTTAATGTTGAAAGATTACTATCACATTTAAAGCAATGTTTCATTATATGAATTACTAGCTGTGCCCGCGACTTCGTCCGCGTGGAATTTAACAATAGTTGTTGTTTAGTTTGCAGTGTTATAAAATAAATAAATTTCTAAAATATAAGTAGCCTATGTTACTCCTTATTATATCAGCTATCTGCCAGTAAAACTCCCGTCAAAATCGGTCCAGCCATTTCAGAGATTAGCCGGAACAAACAGACAGACAGACAAGACAGACACAGACAAAAATTGTAAAAAATGTTATTTAGGTAGATGTACCGTGTATAAATCCTTATGCATTTAGTAAAAAGCGGTTATTTTAATATTACAAACAGACACTTCAATTTTATTTATTTGTATAGATAACTAGCCAACCCTTACCCACTTTTTTGGGCGTTAATTATTATTTTCGTGATGCAAATATATAGTAAAGTTTTCATCTCGCTTGCATTTCTCCGACTTGATTTACTTATACTATTATTTTTCACTGATTTTTTTGTTCAATAACAATAAAATATAGCCTATATCACTCCTGAATAGTGTAGCTTTCTGTTAGTCAAAGAATTTTCATGATCGGATCAGTATTTGCGACGATTACCCTCTACAAACAAACAAAGTTAGAAGCTTTACCTTTTTATAATATTAGTATAGATTAATTGATGCTTACTATTTACAGCATAAATAATTGTGTTTGCAGGCAAACGAAGAAAAACCGCCTTCAATTATATCGACAAGTAATACAACGTAATTGAACGATGAAATTTAAATGTGACCACATGATAAATATCGGCTTTCGATTAAATTAAAAATCATCGAAATCGGTATACCCAGTAAAAAGTTATGCGGCTTTTCGAGAGTTTCCCTCGATTTCTCTGGGACCCTACCATCATATCCTGGTTTCTTTATCATGGTATACCAAACTAGGGATATCTCCTTTCCAACAAAAAAAGAATTATCAAAATCGGTTCATAAACGACGGAGTTGTCCCCGAACATACATAAAAAAATATATACGGTCGAATTGAGTAATCTCCTCCTTTTTTTGAAGTCGGTTAAAAATGCTGTTATAACATTATATCTATATCAAACACCAGCTGAAAGCGCTGTAAAGCATCACTTCCATGTCTTTTTTAATATTACTTCTTCATTTACGTTTTTCTCGAAATGGCATTTTTAAGTTTAATATATTATCCTTTCTCAAAGTTGTCAATAGATTGTATTCATTATAAAATGACTACCTTGAAACAATTATTTAAAACGTAATTTAAATTAATTTTATGAATGACTTTGAGGCTTTATCAAAAAAAAAAGTAAATAAAAAAATACGAAAACGAGAATAATATTGACCTCATTGTTACCTAGTGATGGTACGCGGCTTAATTTTTATTTTTTTAAATTTAATTTTATTTATATCCGTTTCGAGTCCTAATTATCCCTTTTAAGAGTTACATTAAATCAGCCTATAAACGTGTGGTACGTTATTTAGCAATGATCTATTCTCAAAACAGGAAAAGGGTTAAAGCCTAATCGATGCTCCACTGCAGGTTGGCCGAAAAAAAAAAAGGTTGGCCGATAGTTTTCTAACAATAAGTAACTGTCAGTGAATGTTGTCTTTGACAAGTTTACGTACTCTGTGAAGTCCAACTTACTTAACAAAGTCATCGGTTGTATTAATGTCGAGTTTTTGAAGTAAAACTTCTTTACTTGACTTGGAGAGTAAGCTGAAAGCGTAACGAGAGCGTTACGAAAAGTGTGATCGGGCGAGGCAAAGGGAAGTTGAGCTAAGGAAGTCTTACTTCAGTCGTGTGATCTAAAGCACACTCGTTTTTTTATAGGTAATAAAGAAATAGTGGCAGTTTTTGTCATAACCATTTTATAGTTAAATAGACAGGGTTACATTTAGTTTAAAATACGTCACAAACTATTGTTTTTTTTTTTTTAATTATTGGTGTTAATGTAATAACTGTTTCAACGCTCCTCGATCTCCCTTACACCAGAACTTACTGTTGCCTAAAAGGTCAAGGTAGTGTTATCTCACAAGAGCGTTGTTCTGTTTTAAATAACAAGATTGTTTATGTTTTAATTTAATTTAATTTCCACTTGCTATCGTTTTAACATAATGAGGTATAATAATACTAATTTCTAAATATATGAATTTAACATTTTCTAAATTAACTTAGTACATTATTTCTTATGTAATTTGGTATTGATTGGATAACGTAAGTTCGTTCAATTATTTGGGTTAATGACTTTTAATACTAATTGATAGTATTACGGATAATCCAATGTCACGTACAATGCAGAAGACGCGAAGTAATTTAAACAAAAACATTAAAAAAAATTTTTGAAGACCGTAGAAGTTGAAGGTAGTTTGCGATTAGATTTATTGATCTGTTACTTGCGCCATCTATGTTACAAGGATGCAATTTAGACGGCTTCAGACTAAGGGCCTATTTTTACCAGTTAATTCTATCTAACACATGACGGTATCTAAACGATGAAATTTTATGAGTTATTTTTCTTTATGGTAATAAAATTCCTGTTTATTTGTGGTAATAATTTTCTGGATTTATAATAACATTCAAAAATATTGTTATACGAACATAATCTTAATTAATTAATGGCACTCAGTTTATTATATAACCTATATTTTATACTTAACAACTTTTAGAATATTTCCAAACAATTAGTTCTAAATTCTAAAAATTAAACAATAGTGATAAAAAAGATCATAAAATTTTACACACTTCTTCTTGTTCTTCTTCTTTAAAGATATCCATCAGCTTTTCGCCGACGATTTTGCCAAACTTTCAAACATTTATACACTTCATTATAGTAGTACTGTGTGGCTACGGTACTAAAGAATATAGCCACCCCCTCTCTTCCCGTGGGTGTCGTAAGAGGCGACTAAGGGATAACACAGTTCCACTACCACCTTGGAACTTCAAAAGCCGACTGGTGGCGGGATAACCATCCAACTACTGGCTTTGAAATACACAGGCCGAAGACGGGCAGCAGCGTTTTCGGTGCGACAAAGCCAGCCCTGCGGTCACCAACCCGCCTGCCCAGCGTGGTGACTATGGACAGCGTACGTGGGTTGACGCCATTTTTGGCGTTAACTTGTGGAGGCCTATGTCCAGCAGTGGACTGTATAGGCTGTAATGATATAGTAGATATATTTTATGTTTTAAAAAACTGATTCAATACTTCTCTGCTTTGTGATGTATATGAAACAAGAATAAATTTCCTTTTTTTTCTTTTACCTATATCTCATATATGTATTTGTAACGCTAATTAATTCTTAAAACAACGTTAACAACGCACGTTTCTGTATTCTCTACATATTGATACGCAAAAATAAAATTTAAGCGTGTAAACTTCTTGCTTACTTGTGCACTTTTTGCACCTACGACCCGACAAAGTTGTAACTTTAATTATATTAGAATAGTTAAAACTTTTACTATAAAACGTTTTTCTTTTATTAAAAAAAATATTGAATAATAATATATCGAATTGTATAAATTCATTTGCGCACTGTCACGAAATTGTTTTGCTTAATTTGCGCGCAAAAACGCAGTGATTTTACTCATTCAATATACAATTTCCGAAAATTGTCTAAATCTAGAATAAATATGGCGTATCGTCAAGCTGTTAGTTCTCTTGCAAAAGGTTCAGAGCGAAGTTGTCTGAGCGTCCGTCGACACGACACCCTCCGGGAACCGAATCTGGGAAAGCCGGTTATGCGTTCCACTTTCACTGGGCTCTCTCGTCTGTAGAAGACAAAATAATGTACTATTAATGGTATTGATTACATAAATTGAATAGAACTTGAATTTGAAAAAACCCGGTTTCGTTGTTGCTTTCGCCGCGTCTACATATAATTTCTACTGACTACGTGACCAGTTTTTACAATTTTTAACCAACTAGTCCCCCCTTTGGTGACCACAGTAGTGTTTGCTAATACCCCGCCCCATTCCTCTGAACGGGTCACGTAGTATGGGTACGTTCCCTAAGTAGTGTACCTAGAGTTTTATAGGGTTTAAAGTAAAATATTTAGTAGGCGGTATACCGGCTCTCAAAATGTCCACAGCATAGCAGGAAATATCTTGTTCAAAATTAAATGCAACTCGTCTGCGTAAGTACTTCGACCTTACAGAAGATAAGGTCACAGTTAACTAACACAGCTCTGAAGTAGTGTAATAAGGTGACAGAGGTTCCTGGGCGAACTCGCTCCATCTTCGACCTCGTCTGTGCTCTAGAACTAGACTGAGGTCAAGAGTAAGCCCATAACATAATAAAAAAAAAGAGCTCCTGGGGGGGGGGGTATTGGGGTAGGGTCGGCAACGCGCTTGCGATGCTTCTGGTGTTTCAGACGTCTATAAGCTACGGTAATCGCTTAACATGATCGCACAATGAGTTCTCATACTACTGGAAATGACAATATCAAGCAATATATTTTTTTAATAACAATATTAATTAGTTATTTTTTTATGCTTTCTACTCCGGGGGTCGTAGTTTCGATGCCCGATTGAGTGGTTATAACAATATTAGGGAAAGTTAAATTTGGGAGAAGGCCTATGTCCACTACTGGACATCAGCCTCCCCAAGTTCACACCAGACATCCCGGTTTTCTGCAAATCTGCAATCCTCATCCAGTGTGTATGTTAAAAGATATTTATTTATTTTACCTGAAAAACATATGATGCTCAACACTACACCGCCACAGCTGCTTGCTAGCTCGAGTGGAAGCAAGGTTGAAGCTCACGTGAGACTCGAACTCATCAAACTCACTGGCCCGAAGTCTCAGTGTGAAGGTTCGCTTGCTGTAGCTGATCTTGAGGATCATCGCCCAGGGGAAACGGTTCATCACCAGACTGGGGAAAGAGTAGTGTTCTTGAACATAAAATAAACAAAATTACAATAATTACTCTCCCATTTGTTTATTTTATACCATGTTTGTAAAGATACCCAATCGGTCGGTCACCAACCCACCTGCCCAGCGTGGTGACTATGGGCAAAACGCATGAGTTTACGTTATTTTTGGCGTGAGCTTGTGGAGGCCTATGTCCAGCAGTGGACTGTATAGGCTGTAATGATGATTGTAAAGATAAAAGTCTTGTTCCCTTCTATAGTGTCATGGTAGCTATAAGGTTTCATGGATAAACCACACTTTCGTTTATGGATGGTCACATTTCACGTAACAACAATGTTTTTTTGAAGTAAAAGTTCTTTATGTACGCTTGACTTGGGGAGTAAGCTGGTGAATGCATGACGAGAGCGTTACGCAAAGTGTGATTGGGCGAGGCGAACGGAAGTTGAGAGAGAGATACAAATAAGCGAAGATGAAAAAGAGAGTTACGTTTCGTATATCAGTCGTGTGGTCTAAAGGACACTTGTTTTTTTAGTTTATAGATACACAAACAAAACATAGCACTATACTCTAATTTTTGTATTAAACCTGTACACCTAACCATCTGGGTACCGTTTCCTCTGCCTAAAGGTTTTCTGGAAAAAGTCATATATTAGCGGTAAGGCCTTTTGTACTACTTATCTTCTGACTGTTGAAATGTTGCTTATACTTGATGTGCATACTCGTAAAGAGTATTTATTATTGTTATTCATTATTTTTAAATCTCAGATGGTAACAATAAGCCGGGTAGTTGATAACATGACCATAAACCAAATGTACATCAAAGGGTTAGACAATAGAGGGTTATTTATTTTATATATACACTATATTTTATAAGCGTTAGTCAACAGATTCCCGGTCGGTCCCGGTTGTTATCATGTACACATGATAGCGATCGTTACGCATAGTAGGGAATATATCCGCCAACCCGCACTGGAGCAGCGTGGTGGAGCAAGCTCTGATCCTTCTCCTACATGGGGAAAGAGGCCTATGCCCAGTAGTGGGATATTACAGGCTGAAGCGTAGTCAACAGATTATATGAGTATTAGTCGTTAGTCAGATTGATTTGGATCACTTCGAAGGAATTTTCTTACCAATCTGCATGTGTGTGCAACCACTACTTTTTGTAATGATTGGTAAGTGCTCGCTGGTAATTTTAGTGTGTGTAAAGACGTATGTATATGGGTAGGTATAACTACTGTTGTAGAAAGTATTATTGGGACTATTTGTAAATGTCAAAATCGGGTTAATTCATTTTTTAATTAGGTGTGCTTAGATAGTTTTTCAGCTATTGTTATTATTATTATTAAATTCTAGTCTATTATAATGTATTATTAATAAATACTGCGGTCACCAACCCGCCTGCCCAGCGTGGTGACTATGGATAAAACACATGAGTTCACGTTATTTTTGGCGTAAACTTGTGGAGGCCTATGTCCAGCAGTGGACTGTATAGGCTGTAATGATTGAGTGATTGATTGATTGATTAATAAATAAAAAACCTTTTATCGTATATTAACCTAAGCAGCATTAGAAATAAAAATATTAGAAATAAATTGTTCAAGAATTCAGACTCACCCATCTCTGAGTACGGCGACTCCAGCAGCACAGACAGCTAGAACTATGTCCACATCGGCGCTGTCTCTAGCGTGGTGTAGTTCGGCTCCGAAAAGAACCAGCTTTTTGGCGTTTTCCAAGTAGTTAAGTTCTGCTTCTGCGGGGGACTGGCCTCTGGGGGGGGATTGAATTGTTGAAGCAAAATTTCTTTACGTATGCTTGACTTGGGGAGTAAGCTATTAAATGCGTGACGGAATCGTTACAAAAATTGTGATCGGGTGAGGCGAACAGAAGTTTAGAGGGAGATGTAAGTTACAGAAAGATCAGTCAGATCAGTCAGATAGAAATTCAGTCAAGGTCTAAGGCACACTCCTTTTTTTTATTGTATGTATGTGTTTTTGTGCAAAGTAAGTTAGGGATCTATTAATCATGTGAGATTTATTATAAATTTTTTAACCCCCCCATGACAATATGTTAGGTTTGATATATAAAGTTTTGGACTATACGCTCCTTCATACCCAAAAATCAGTTTTTTTTTTTTAATGCAAATTATATTTAAATTTCCAATTTGTTATTTATAAAAACAGGTATAATCTAATAATTTTCGGAAAATCAAGCATTGTCATTACCCCCTTCCTCATTTCCTTGTGAAATTTGTGATTCTTTTCGAAACATTTCTAGTCTCCTTTCTTGGTTTTTGTCTGTTTATTACCGAGTCCGTTCTATAGAAGTACCAATCTCATGGTAAACTAGTTATGGCATATCACAAAACACTTAATTATTTTTTTTAAACTACTCATACATACCTGTGTTTTCTATAAAGCTCGTCGATTTTGTCTTCTAGATCTGGCGTGATCACCTGCAGAGGCACGGCCCGGTGTTCAGTAAGTACGGCCACGTTCACCCGACTTTCCCTGTCTCCTAGCTCTGCTTGGAGCACGTATGAGGCAAGTAGTGCATATGTGATAGTCGAGCAAGTTAGGCGACCTGGAAAATGTTAAAATGTATTTTAATAAATATATTATTTATTTATTTTAAACATTATTACCCAACTGAATATAACATGTCTCGCAAATTTTTTAAGCGATACTACCTTATCTACCAGTCGTACAGACATCGTTAAGACGTACGAAACTGCAATAATTATGTTTGCTCGCAAACGAAAAAAAAAACCGACAACAATTACATCGACGAGTAATACAACGTAGATCGACGAAAAAATAGTCAAGTAACTACGCGTTATCAAAGATTACTGAAAAAGTAGTTATCAGATCCCGATAAAATTTATATGTGACCACATGATAAACATCAGCTTTCGATTAAATTAAAAATTATCAAAATCGGTATAACCAGTAAAAAGTTATTGCGGATTTTCGAGAAGTTCCCTTGATTTCTCTGGGATCCCATCATCAGATCCTGGTTTCCTTATCATGGTACCGAACTAGGGATATCTCCTTTCCAAAAAAAAAAAGAATTATCAAAATCGGTACATCCAGTAGACAGTTATGTGGTATAATACAACGTAAGTCGACGAAAAAAGCGTCAAGTAAAAACGCATTATTAGATATAGCTCGAAAAGTTAGTTAGATCTCAAATAAATTTAAATGGGACCAATTGGCACACACCACCTTTCGATTATAAGAAAATTTGTCGAAATCGCTCCACCCAGTCAAAAGTTCTGATGTAACAAAATGTGTACATAAAAAAAAATACAGTCGAATTGAGAACCTCCTCCTTTTTTGGAAGTCGGTTAAAAATAGCGTTGAGGTAGATATGTATAAAATAAATAAACAAACAAACAAACACAACACGCTATTTTCACTTCTCACTGCCGATGACCGTGATAAAGGTTTCTAGTCCAACGCCACAATTGACACCTCAGTAACACTTTGGTATTCTGATACCTGTCCATACTGATACGCTGGCGGTCGCGGGTTCGACTCCCGCTCACGACAGACATTTGTATCGACCATATAGATGTTAGTCGTGGTCTGGGCGTTGTGTTTGTGTGTTGTGTGTGTTTCCGGACCCCAGCACAGGAGAAAATCCTACTGGGGCCGTTGAGTGTGAAGCGTTTACTAATTCTATTAATTACTAGCGACCCGCCCCGGCTTCGCACGGGTGCAATGCTGATACTAAATATACTACAGAATGTCTTTATTTATAGTGTGAAGCTAGCTTATAGCATGGTTGTTAACATAATAACAACAACATTCAAATAAGCGTCATTAGATTACACGTTGTTACAGAATGCGTTGAAGAAATAAAGGTTCACTGCTCGTTTCACGTAGGTGATAGCGTGATATTATGTAGCCTATATGTTGACCCGACTTCTTAATACTTCTTAATTCGTGCCAAATTTGAAGTAAATCCATGCAGTACTTTTTGAGTTTATTCCGGACATATATACAGATAAACAGACAAAAATTCTAAAAGCTATATTTTTTGCTTCGGATCGATTGTAGATCACACCCCAAGTATTCTTTTAAAAAAATATTCAATGTACAGTTTTGACTTTCCTACCATTTTATTATATGTATGGATTAATACCATTATTATTACAGCTATGACCACTTGATCAAAACTTACCTTCAATAAGATCTCTCCTGATGGCGAGACTGAGCTGGTACCTGGACGACTCATCTCTCAGCAGTGAAGGTTCCGGGGGGTAGAACTTAAGCGCGAGTTTCACCTCCCATGGCTCATCTAAAAAAAAAAATACACTAAAAAAATAGTATAAAAAGATGGGTTCTAGAATTTCAACAGTAGTAGATGAACCTTGTAAATTATATTTAGTAAATCAATAAATATCTTTAACACGCACACGGTCGTCTGTTTTTAATGTAAGCAATTTACTGCTCTTATTATAGATAACAGACGACTGGTATAGCTAAATATTTCGATAAATATATATAAAAATAGGATATAATTGTTAGGGTTTATTAGGATATAATTGGGTTGTCTGGAAGAAATGGCTAAATAGCCATAGGTCCGCTTATTGTACTTCACGGTCTGTAAGTGTTTTTTAAATGTGTTTATTGTTTAAAATGTAGTTGTGGTGTACAATAAAGTATAAATAAATATAATATTACACCCAGAGTCAGGCGGGAATCGAACAACCCGCGGAACAGAAAGCAGAGCCACTACAAACTGTGCCAACGAGCTAGTCATTTCAATAAAATGATGTTTATGCGATACCAATTTTAAATAAAACATTTACATAAATCCATATATCACAGATCTTGATGCTAAAGGTATCTAATTATTTTTCACAATTAAGTTTCACTGGCGTTATAGGCGAACGAAGGTACCTAAAACCAAACTTTACCGTACCTAAACTTAAAAACGTAACGTTTGACATATGTACAAAAATAAGAAAAGATTAATCTGTTAAATTAAATTATTCTCACTTCTAAAAGTCTTGGAAAGTCTCCGCTTCAAGTCGATCCAAACCCGCGGATCCCCGCGCTGAACGTGCAGTAGACCGAAGTAGTCCTTCTCCAGAACATCTAAATCGTCACAGATTCTGTCGAGAAGATCACATCCGGTTGCCTTCCTCTGAAATCAATGAGAAACATTTTAATATTACAAGTAGTGATAAAGATTAGCTTAGTCATTTAGGAGTGTATACATAGTAATTAATAATAATGTGTTGTTTAATAATTTGAATCTTAGTAAATCGTATTTTTTGGGAATCATATTTAAATACGAATTACATATTGATAAAATATGAATAATATTTTCCGATTTTACCGACAATAGTAAAAAAATATGAATTGGTTATTTAAATAAAAAATCATGAGTGCAATTATAATCGATCTGGAGGACATGGGGATTTGAACCGTGGTCTTCACGGTCGATTCCGACCGGCCGATTTCCCACCTGAGCTATTACTACTTTATTGACAATTGCGAAATTCAACTTCGTCTTCTAAAGATATTATAGCCATTTTTTCATTGCCTAAAAACAAGGATAAAACGACAATTTTTAAAAATGAATCCTAGCTATATCGATTTATCGCCTCCGAAATCTCCTGCCTACTACATTTCATGAAAATCGTTGGAGCCATTTCCGAGATTCAGGGTATATATATATATATAATACAAGAATTGGTGCGTTTAATAGTACTAAATAGATTAGATATAAATAAAAATGAATATTGCTCAGCGGATAACTCTAGAATGGCTCAACCAATTCGACTAAATTGAAAAATTAATATTTACTTACTATTAACTTTTGACAGAACGAAGTCTGTCCGGGCAGCTAGTGTGTAAGTAAATGAGGTTCAGGCCGGTAAATTTATTTTAAGACAGCAATAGAAACAGACTAATAAATTTTGAAGATCAGTACAATTACAAGGGATAATAAAAATAAATAAGCTAAGTGCACAAAAGAGGTCTTATTTTATAGCAATCTCTACCAGAGAACTTTCTGTAAAAGTAATTAACTTACTAATTCGGAAGAATAAAAAAGAAAAAAAAAACATATAGAAAACTTCACTCATCGTGACTAATACAACGTTTCTTAGATAACTTAACAAATTAAAATAAATAATGTTTGTCATAAATTAGATTTTTTGAAAAGTTATTTGCACGAGAACTTTTTTAATAATTCCTAAGCACCATTTTTTTTTTAATTCCTTGATGACGTGTGTTGGTAAATGTATTAAACTTTATAATTCCCTGCATTACAAACATCATAAAATTTTAATCTCATAATCCAGGGTAAGTATGCGAATCAGTAATTCACATAATGCAAGATGTAATACGCTTAAAGTGATAAGTCTTATCAGAGATTTCGAATAAGCCTGGACTTGAAGAGATTACTCTTGAAATACTAAATCTCTTAAGTCATTCAATTAATTCTTTCTTCTGCCCATCGTATTAAACGACGTGAGATGTGGATCAAAATTTTTTAAGAATGTTTCTTTTATACTTCACTTGAACTTAAAACCGATGACAGAATAGAGGGGAGACGTCTTACGAAAACGGCTTATTTCAATACATTTTGTGATTTAATCGATTGCTGGTACATTTGGTAACATTGGTACTACCGATGTTTCTAATGTACCAAATGTCAAAGCGAAGCTTTTTTCAAGTTGTTGATTTCCTATTATAACTTATTATAATTTTAAGTGACTTGGGAAACAAAATCCCTTCGTGTGTCACTTACATCTGGGGTCTTCTGTTCGCCGTTTTTAAACTGAAGTGGAGTAGGAAATTTCCTGCTTGCTCAAAATATTTAACAGCCCGACTGGGATAGTACCTCGAGCTTACAGAAGATCATCATCATCACTTCAGCATATCGCAGTCCACCATTGGACATAGACCTCCACAAGTTCGCACCAAAAATTTTTTTTTTTTATATCACTAGGTCGGCAAACAAGCGTACGGCTCACCTGATGGTAAGGGATTACCGTAGCTTATAGACGCCTACAATACCAGAAACATCGAAAGCGCGTTGCCGACCCAATCTCCAACCCCCCCCCCCCCAGGAGCTCTGGTCACCTTACTCACAAACAGAACCACAATACTGCTTGAAAACAGTATTATTTATCTGTGGTCTTCTGTAAGGTCGAGGTACTACCCCAGTCGGGCTGCTCCATATTTTGAGCAGGAAATTCCTGCTGTGCCCTACCTGAGTTAAAACAACCTCAAACCAACTCAGTTAAAAAATGGTGTGAACTCAACACAAAACAACGTACGTACCTCAACATTAACAGTGGTGTAGTCTCCCGTGAGTAGTTCAACCCTGACCCTGCCGTTGCTGGACCGGGAGACCATTCCGTCGTCCGAGGCCAGCCGTCGAAGGCTCTCTCGCATTATGCCACCTAAAACAACCGATGATAACTTTAGCCCTTCCCAACTTCCTCTCTGTAGTAGAGTAGCAGCTTTCGGCCCGTTTGATAGTAAACGGTTACAAACGGTTACGGAATAAAACGTATAAAATATGTTATGTTAACATTACATACATAATTTGAAAACTGCCGCCAAAATGTTCTTGCCGTTGGAGGGCATTATAATATAGAATTGGGTTAGTAGTTTTCTGACTATCTTATCTATATCTACTTAATATTATCTTCTATTATATTAATACTGAAGAATTTTTTTTTCATTATTTATTTTACTTAAATTTTTAATTATTATTATTGATCAAAATTAAAACAAACTATTTTTTTTTATTCAATATACTTTATGAGTCTAGCAAACCAAGGTAGGTTACGTTAAGTGATCATATTAAGTGATCACAGCACTGTAGAAACTAAAAACTTGTTGCTGGCAAAAGTGATGAAGGAAATCAAAAAAGAGGTAAATATGAGGAAAGAGATGATGACTGCTTTCAAATTCCTCAACTCATACGAAATGTAGCTTTAGCAGATACGCTAATATTTTCTAAGCAAACTGATCTCCCGGACAAAAGGTATGCTGACCATAGCCAATTGCCTGCAAGACAATGATAAATCAATCCTTTTAGATAGAAACGACACTCAATGGTTCACAATCAACAGACACTACAGAAGAGGCCACCAGCGCAATTCAAACTCTTTCTCACTAGGATTTAAAGCTCGTGTTGGGGATGTCCAGAGATCAAACAGCACACAAGCGCAGACGGCCGATCGAAAACGAAGCAAACGCGTCGTCAATCATCATAATTAATTATCTACTTTATCAAAACTAAAGATAATCTTCCTTACCGTTTACATAATAAAAAAAGGCAATAAAAACCCTATCAATCATTAACCTCATTCTACTGTTAAGATGTAAGAGTCCAACTTTACAAGTCACGCATCAATGAATGTTTTAGACATGCTTCAATTGTAACGCTATTCGGTTAAATTCTTGATCTCCCTCGTGGTTCCACTCGCGTTGACATTGTTTGCTACTGTTATCTTACTGTGAATGAAAGTGTGATGTTATTAAGCCTGTGTGTTTCTGTGTGTTTATAATTTTTAAGTGGACGATTCAAAGAATCCATTCGTCTTCTGTGTGAGGATATTGAATTAATTCTAAAAGTAATTTCTAATACTGATTTAGTTCGTTTTTAATAGTAAATTTTTTTGACCAAGGTTCGTTATATCTAATGTTGACCATCGTTAAGGCATTGACTCTGCGTATTGCTCTAGGCTTGATTCCAGTTGCGAGCTTGGGTCTAATATTTATTTACATATTTATTACATATGCATGTATATTAATAGAATATAATTAAGTTAAGAAACTTTTTATGATCTATACACTATAAAGGTTTGTTTATTTTTATAATTTTATTTTATTTTATACTTTATTGTACACCACAAATATATTACAAACAAAGCATAAAGATAGTTACAGACAGTGAAGTACAATGGGCGGACTTAATAATAAATAATTATTATTAATTATATATATATTAATTAAATAATAATAATAATAATAATTTATTTCAGACGTATGTCCATATTTTTGTTAGTTTATAAAATGTATACTTAAACAAAGTTTAAAACCTTCGAGATCCATGGTATTACAATAATTTTACCGGACACCCTTTTTACACGGTAAGGGTAAGTATCTAATAACAAGCAAAAAATACAATGGATAAACAATTATTAGTTGTTTTTTATTATTAATTGTAAAGGAAACCTACATGTGATATGTGATGAACTCTTACTCTTACAAATAATGTCTTCTTGATCAGGACACGATTTTTTTTCTTTATTTATTAAAATAACTAACTTATGATAAGTCAGTAGATATATGTGTACTAATATGTATAGATATAAAACGTGGATTGCAAAAGTTATTTTCATAAATAACATCTCGTACTTTGATAGAAAATAATATGGTATAGAAATTTACGTGTTCAGATAAAATGTTGAAAGAAGTAAAAGTATAATAATACGAATTTTCTCTTTACTGTGATATAACAATTGAGAAAAATGAGAAGGCTTTGTTTTGGCCTGTTCGGCTTTACGTGTTCGTACGGCTACGTACGGCTTACGTGTAATGTGTATCCTTACAGCTAAGTAAACTATTTTTGATTTTTGATTTTTTGATTGTTTGAGGCACGTTGAGGAGACCACAGACTACAAATGAACATACAACTATCTGCCCATAACGCGCACAGAAAGTGCGATGATGCGTTCGGTTTTAATGCGACCGCGCAGTACTGCATCAAAGTAGTAATCATGAAAATTAAATTAACACTTGATTAGTATAACTATAATATCAAATTGACCTTGATACGTTTATATATCAAGGTGTCCTCCCCAATCCAAAGCCTCTGTCTACCGACAGGTGTGTTCTAATCAAAAGATCCACAAAAACAGCGCTAATAACACTAAACGACTATCAATACACCATTGTTCGTGCTCATTTAAATGCAAAATAGTCTGTGTTACTTATGGTGAACTTTATGGATAAGCTGCTAGAGATCGCATTCAGAAATAACTTCGCCTCATCAACTTTATCATTAAAGATAACTCAAAAACTACTTGACAGACTTTGCTCAAATTTAAACAGGATTACGTGACAAACACCAAGCATTCAATTAAAATAGAAACATCAAATCAAACACACATAAAATACATTCGATTTGAAATTTTTTTCCTTTTTTTTAAGTCGATTAAAAATAAGGTTCAATATGAAACTTTCTATACGAACGGAGTCGCAGGCACAACTCAGGCATTCAACAGAATATTGAGACGCAATTTGACTCGTCCATTGCGGTAGTTACGAATACCTGACGGTAATTAGGGCTGGTGAAATAGGATAGGTATTGGTTTCTGAGACTAATCTTACGAAAACTTAGTCAAGTACACTGTATGGTTTTACTGTAAGGATATAACGCCAAAATGCCAATATTCTCTGCTGCAATTTATATTATGATTTGCCGTGAACTACTTTTGATTAATTTTACATTTTTAACCGACTTCAAAAAAGGAAAAGGTTACTCAATTCGACAGTATATAGGTATATATGTAATGTATGTTCGGGGATAACTTCGTCGTTTTTGAACCGATTTTGATAATTCTTTTTTTGTTGGAAAGGAGATATCCCTGGTGTAGTACTATAATAAGGAAACCAGGATCTGATGATGCAATCCCTGAGAAATCGAGGGAAACTCGAAAATCCACATAACTAACTAACTAGCATAACTAACTGGGTGTACCGATTTTAATAATTTTTAATTTAATCGAAAGCCCATGTTTATCATGTGGTCACATTTAAATTTCATCGAGATCTGATTATAACTTTTGGAGTAATCTTTGATAATGCGTATTTATTTGACTAATTCTTCGTCTACCTACGTTGTATTACTTGTCGATATCATTGAAGTCGGTTTTTATCGTTTGCCTGCAAACATAATTATAATTATACTAGCTGTGCCCGCGGCTTCGCCCGCGTTGAAATCAGTTTGTCACAAAGTTTTCCCGGCAAACTTCCAGTGAAACGCTCATCAAAATCGGCTTAGCCGTTCCGTAAACCCTCCTCTTGAAGCCCTTCATTGGTGAAACCGCATGAAAATCCGTTCAGTAGATTTTGAGGGAATCGATCACATACGCTTTTGGGAACTTTATTTTATAATACTACACTAACTGTTGCCCGCGACTACGTCCACGTGATTATGAAGATATGCATTACTATTAAGATGCTTAACGCAAATTATTTTTATTATTTCATTCACTTGAAATGCTTATCACTCTGAGTAACTTTTTCAAAGGCACAATTTAGTATAATTTAATAGTTATTTTTATAAAACCTCTATACATCACATTTTTAGTTTTATTTTTAAGCTGCAGTATAAATAACAACCTATCAGGCGAAGTTATAGCTGCTGCATATATTTCATACAAACTATCAACCTCAATCAAACCCCCTTAGCGGTGGAATATCGCAAAATTCGTTCTTAGCGGACGTCTACTAACTATAGGTAATCTACCTCCCTGCCAAATTTTATCTTTGTCCATGCTGGATAGAAACCACCCAGCGGTTTTTGAGTTCTCGTGATGAGTGAGTCAGTGACCTTCCTCTTATATATATATATATATATATATATATATATATATATATATATATATAAAATAATGATATATATATATATATACCACTATCTATAGAGCATACATTTTAAATTTCAAGTCTCTTACTTCAAAAACATAGGACTTTCATACAAACTTTCAACCCCCATTTTACCCCTTAGGGGTCAAGTTTCGTAAAATACGCCTTATAAGAAACCTACCTACCAAATTTCAAGTTTGTAGCTGTTATAGTTTCGGAGATTTCGTGATGAGTGAGTCAACCTACCATCCCCCGTTTTAACCCCAAAAGATAGTTGATTTCTGAAGATACATTATTTGAACACCTTCTCACCATCTATAGAGCATATATTTAAAATTTCAAGTCTCTTACTTCAAAAACATAGGACTTTCATACAAACTGCCAACCCCCGTTTATCCCCTTGAGGATCGAGTTTCATAAAATCAGTTCTTAGCGGATGTCTATGCTCTATAAGAAACCTACCTGCCAAATTTCAAGTTTCTAGGTGTTATAGTTTCGGAGATTTCGTGATGAGTGAGTCAACCTACCACCCCCCTTTAAACCCCAAAAGGGAATTGATTTCTAAAGATACATTATTTGGACACCTCCTCACCATCTATAGAACATACATTTTATATTTCAAGTCTCTTACTTCAAAAACATAGGACTTTCATACAAACTTCCAACCCCCGTTTTACCCCTTTAAGGACTGAGTTTCGTAAAATCCGTTCTTAGCGAATGTCTACGCTCTATAAGAAACCTACCTGCCAAATTTCAAGTTTCTAGGTGTTATAGTTTCGGAGATTTTGTGATGAGTGAGTCAACCTACCATCCCCCGCTTTAACCCAAAAAAGGAGTTGATTTCTAAATATACATTATTTGAACATCTTCTCATAGTTTATAGAGCATACATTTTAAATACCCTAGCATCTTACTTCAAAAACATAGAACTTTCATACAAAATTCCAACCCCCGTTTTACCCCCTTAGGGGTCGAATTTCGTAAAATCCGTTCTTAGCGGATGTCTATGCTTTATAAGAAACTTACCTGCCAAATTTCAAGTTTCTAGGTGTTATAATTTCGGAGATTTCGTGGTGAGTGAGTCAACCTACCATCCCCCGTTTTAACCCAAAAAGGGAGTTGATTTCTAAATATACATTATTTGAACACCTTCTCATCGTTTATAGAGCATACATTTTAAATATCAAGCATCTTACTTCAAAAACATAGAACTTTCATACAAACTTTCAACCCCCGTTTTACCCCCTTAGGGGTCGAGTTTCGTAAAATTCGTTCTTAGCGGATGTCTATGCTCTATAAGAAACCTACCTGCCAAATTTCAAGTTTCTAGGTGTTATAGTTTCGGAGATTTCGTGATGAGTGAGTCAACCTACCATCCCCCGATTCGACCCCAAAAGGGAGTTGATTTCTAAAGATATATCATTCGGACACCTTCTCATCATCTATAGAGCATACATTTTAAATTTCAAGTCTCTTACTTCAAAAACATGGGACTTTCATACAAACTTCCAAACCCCGTTTTACCCCCTTAGGGGTCGAGTTTCGTCAAATCCATTCTTAGCAATAGATTACGCCCTATAAGGAGCCTACCTGCTAAATTTCAAGTTTGTTAGCATTATAGTTTCGGAGATTTCGTGATTAGTGAGTCAACGTAACATCCCCTGTTTTAACCCCAAAAGGGAGTTGATTTCTAAAGATACATTATTTGAACACCTTGTTACCATCTATAGAGCATACATTTTAAATTTCAAGTCTCTTACGTCAAAAACATGGGACTCTCATACAAACTTCCAACCCCCACTTTACCCCCTTAGGGGTTGAGTTTCGTAAAATCCGTTCTTAGCGGATGTCTACTTCCTATAAGGAGCCTACCTGCCAAATTTCAAGTTTGTAGGTGTTATAGTTTCGGAGATTTCGTGATGAATGACCTTTCGCGTTTATATATATTATAGATAGATAAAATGTACTTATTGCTGGCCGATATTTTTAGTTACTTTTATCCGACTAAGTCAGAAAACAAGCGTACGGCTCACATGATGCTAAGCGGTTATCGTAGTTAATAGACGTTGCATCACAGACGACGCATTGCAAGTACGTTGTCGTATTCCCGTAAATTACTTTTGTGTACGTGAACAGAAGATTTTCCAAAATCTAATCGTGATACAATTATACGCTCAAAAACTTTGGTACAAAACTGAATACATGTGGTATTGGTATGAAAAAAAATCTTAAAACGTCCTTGAAAATACTTTAAATCTCTCGATAGCGTAATACATCGTACAAACAGACAGATTGTTTACAACGTGTCCAATCGTAAAGCTATTGTTATTAACACTTTGAGATTTGGCGCTACGCCCGTAAGCATTTGCAAAATATACAACACATTACAAGTACTTGAGATGTAGTTAAATTGAGGAATTTATGGGTTTTTTAGTAGTATTTACAAGAAGTAAGTCGATTTCGTTGAGGTAGTATTAGGTTTCATAGAGGTAGTGAACAGGATACAAGCTATATGGCTAGGCAATAAAGAATATAGCCACCCCCTCTCTTCCCGTGGCTATCTTAAGAGGCGACTAAGGGATGACACAGTTCTAATACCACCTTGGAACTTAAAAAGCCGACCGATGGCGGCATAACCATCCAATCGCTCTCTTAGAAATACACAGGTCGAAGACGGGCAGCAGCGTCTTCGCTGCGACAAAGCCAGCCCTGTGGTCACAAACATACCCAGCGTGGTGATTATGGGCAACACACATGAATTCACGCCATTTTTGGCGCGAACTTGTGGAGGCCTATGTCCAGAAGTGGACTGCGATTGGCTGAAGTGATTATTGCACAGTAGGAAAATACTTGCTCATACTGGGGCTGTAGGTAGCTATTGTACCTTACAGATTGTAAATAATAGTACACAAGTGGCGTTTTTTTTCATTGATATGCATTAACAATTTATAGGTAAGGTTCAGCCAGAACTCCGGTCCAGAGACGGTAGGGGGATAGAGTTGGCAACGCTGGTGTTTCAGCCGTCAATAGGCTAAAGTAAATTAACCTACGGGTTCCGACTCTAGGCGACTCAATGCAATGCTTCAAATTTTGAGGAACATATTTCCTGCTTCCAAAAAGTTACTTCTTGTTCAGAATTAAAACAGGGTAATTAAATTTTCGTGGTAAAGATTTGGGAAACTCATAATTTATTTATGTATAGTATATTTACATGTATAACACATATAGCGTTCTTCGCGACTTCGTCCGCGTGAAATTAAAAAAAAAATATTGTTCAGTTCGCAGAGTTACAAAATAAATAAATTTCTAAAATGAAAGTAGCCTAAGCTACTCCTTAATTTATCAGCTATCTGCCAGTTGAAGTCCCGTCAAAATCGGTCGAGCCGTTTCAGAGATTAGCCGGAACAAACAGACAGACAGACAAAAATTGTAAAAAAAAAAATGTTATTTTGGTATATGAACCGTGTAAACATCTATATGCATTTATTAAAAGGTGGCTATTTTAATATTACAAAACAAGCATATCCGCACGATATCCGTAGTATACGGCGGATTTTACATCAACTCTTTCTCTCACGATTTTTTTTATTAACATTAGCTGTGCCCGCGACTTCATTCGCGTGGAATTTAAAACTAAAAAATAAGTTTATAAAATAAAAGTAGCCCAAGTTCCTCCTTATTACATCATCCAATAAAATTCGGTTATTTTAATCAAACAAACACTTCAATTTTTTTTATTTGTGTATAGATTTATATAAAGGAACGATCTTGAAAGTCCTTACCGTGCATGATTGAGGTTTTAACAACTGCGATTTTGTAGGCGTCTCAGAAACGGTCTCCCATTGAATTTTTGATACCTATATTAAATAGCTTAAATACTGTGACATAGTCAAAAATAAATATTCCATAGAAATCTTAATTTGTAATTAATCTGTGATGTATCGAAAGGAGAATGCTACGATTCCATACATTTTTGGGCCAAAATGTAATGAAATGAAAATAGTATCAATTAATGCATTTAGGCTTATTGATCCTTCGCTGAAAATTATCTATATTTTGGCTATCTGAGAGTGGAGTTATTAGACTTTTTGTAAAAGTGAGGTTATGTTACAATGTCTATAAAAAACCTCGATCACTAAGTTCTTAAAGCAATAATATTTATTATATTTAGTGAAGAATGTTTGAAAACTCATTATAAATATCACTAACTTGAAACCATAAATAAATATCAGGAATGGATTTATCGAAAAGGAGTCCAGAATAAAAAAAAAAGCCTTTGAATTTATTTCATATTTTATTCGTCTTCTATTATTATTAAAATGTCATCAAGAAATTGTGCAGGTGGAACTATATTTTCCTGGTACCTAGCCCAGCTTAAATACCATATAATACACATTATATGAGCGCAGCAGCCAACAGTTCGTCTGCCTACAATGCAGTTGCAGTAATACATAAGAATTGCTTCCCTTCCTCTACGAGAGCTGTCGATTAAAATATAAACAAAATAAGTTTTTCGACTTATATGTCGGGATTGTATGCGACCCCTAAGTAACCACGAAGTACTTGAGGCCGACAGCTCTCGAATAAGGCTGCGGCTGACCTCCCTGCACACTTCTATGATAAAACCATCATTTCCTCTAATATGTTCACCATAATAGGAACGTGCCTGCTTTATTTGGTATGTTCCTAAAGAAATAAGTATAAGCTCACTATCGGAGAGCTGTGGGAAATCATTTAAATTATCATTATGTATTGTGATACTTTCAAAATTAGCTTGATGCCTGTTATAATTATTTGTTATAATAAAATCAGCTAATACATTTTCTGTATTCATATATTTATCTATTTCTTGTATTATTTCCCCAGCATCTACACGATCAACTATAGGAGGGTGAAACTTATTTAAAAGGGCAGCAGCCACCTCAAAATCTTTCATGAAAGTTTTACTGGATTTATTGAAATAATTTTGGCGAAATAATTTAAAATCACGTTTAAATCTTCCATTAACAATTTCAATAACCCAACGACAAATGGTGACTGCTCTAGATTTATTGGCCTTGCTAGTTGATAGCTGTCTTTCACCCTCCTCCAACGAAGCAGGCACATCGGTTTAAAGAAATTTATTTCTCATAAGAACTCACAGTCCACTTATAATGAGATACAAAGTTAAAAATAATAACACAATAAAGTAAAGTTACCTCTAGAGTATTAGAAGTTACAGTGTGTACATACATATTTCTTAAGCTTATTTTTAAATGTATTCACGTTATCGCATTCTTTAATATCGGCCGGCAATCTATTGAACAGCTGTGCTCCTTCGAACAATATGGTTTTTTTACCGTAATTAGTGCGTACGCTGATAAGCTCAAGTTTGTTCTTATTTCTCAAATTATGTGACATTGTTTTTTTCTTTAGTTGTATATTAGTTTGAATCGAGTTAGTTGTAATGTTTTTGATAAGAATACAAGTATAATAAATATATAGCTGTCTAATATTTAATAATTTGGTTTTTTCGTATAAGGTTTTTGTAGGAGTTAGGTGGTGATAATGGAATAGAATTTTAATTATTTTATTTTGGACTCTTTGAAGTGAATTTAAATTAGTTACCGCTGCTGAACCCCATACCTCAATTAAATATTCTAAATGTGATTTGACTAGCGAGTTATAAATAATAGTGCGCACTTTGCTTGGAATACAGTTTGTTACTTTCCGTAATGCTCCCAATAATGATGTTAGTTTGTTTCTGAGATATTCGATGTGTAATTTCCAAGTTAGTTTTTCGTCTACCCTTAACCCCAGATATTTTTCGTTAGTTGACCGTTTTATTATTTCGTCATTTATTTTAAGAGGCAAGAAGTCTGGTATATGTTTATTTTTAGTAGTAAAAATCATGAAAGAGGTTTTTGACGTGTTAATTGTTAGAAGGTTGTATTTTAACCATTCGTTGAGTAGATCGAGATCACGTTGAGCGTCCTTTATGATGTTATGAATTGATTTATCGAAATATATATTTTGATATTGATATAGCCTCTGGTGCTCGTTGTAAGTGGACGCGTATGGAAGTTGCAGCAAAAATTATATCTATTTATTTTTTTTTTTTTTTCTCAAAAATTCATAGTTTCAAAGTGTTCTTTAAACCAAAGTAGTTGTGTTCAATTCACATTAAACAGTGTTTACGCTAATAACCTTCTGATTCTCAAGCAAGCGCACGACACACGAAAGCAGCAGGATTGCAGCTCCCCTCACCCCCTCGAGTAAAGAGAAGCATTGCATTTTTTGTTTCTATTGCACTCGTACGTAAATTCTTACGATGAGTTTGCAACGGACACCGCCCGGAACTGCATTAGTGAGCGGAAGCGGGAGTGTTAGCGGTTCAACACCTAACCCGTCGAACTATGGCAATGAGGACTACTCCAACATAACTATTAGAAAACGAAATAATCGCACTGAAGAGCAAGACTATAAGATGGAGTTCGAGGACTTCCGATCAGACATACTGAAGCTCTTAGAAGAGTTCACAAAAAAACAAAACGAAAATATGAACAGCATTAAAGAAGAAATATCTGGCATTAGAAACGAGGTAAAAATAATTAAATCGGCATTTGAGAAATTAAACAATAAGTTTGATCAAATAGATACTGAAATAGAAAATATTAAAACTACCAATAGTAAAAATCAAGAAAAAATCAAGTGTATCGAGAGCGAAATAATAGAAATCAAAAAGGCACAAAACACTGAATGCTCAACATTGAAACCGCTTCCGCTTATGCAAGAAAACCTATACCTAGAAATAAAAGACAGATGTGAGCGCGAGAAAAATATTGTAATTGTGGGTATTTTGGAAAAAAATGATTCAAACTATAAGACCAGACAGTGTTATGATGATGCGGAGGTTATGAAATTGTTAACATCGGTATATGAATCCTGTCCCAAACCAATAAAAATAGTACGACTTGGTAAATATGAGCCTAATAAGAATCGTCCCATTAAGGCGTATTTTAGTGATGTTAATACTGTGAGATATTTACTACGCAACAAAACAAAATTGTCTGGTAATACCCATTTCTACTCCGATCAAACCCCAATGCAGAAACAGTATTTAGATTCATTAAAAAAGGAAATAAAACAACGTGAACAAAGTGGCGAGAAAGATCTTATAATTAAATATAAAAAAGGAATACCCACAATAATTGCAAATAAAAATAACCAAAAAAACTAGAGAAAATACCATTACAGAATACATGTATAAATAAATATAGTAGATTAGAACATTACATTTTTAAAAAGTACGAAGATATACAGTGTCATTCTAATTCACTACGATGTTTTTATGCTAACCTACGTAGTATCCGTACGCCGGGAAAGTTTGATGAATTACTATGCATAATAAAAACAATACCTAAGACTATTCACTTAATGTTGTTTACTGAGACATGGATTAATTCGGAACATGAGGCGAACTTGTACAACATATCAAACTATCAACATATATATAACTATAGAAATAAAAGTAAGGGAGGTGGTGTTTCCCTTTACATACACAACAGCATTTCATTTGAGACAACAGAGGAATTATGTGAAAATGGGAATCATTACTTGTGGATACATATGAATAAATTAACCTTAGACGTTGGTATTATTTATAGACCTGGTGACACCAATATCAAAAACTTTATGGATTTGTTTTCGACTCAATTAGAACGCAGAGAAAGAGCAGTAATATTTGGAGACTTTAACATTGACCTACTCAGTACAGATAACCATGTCATTGAATACATGAACGGATTAGAGGAAAGCGGATTTAAGATAATAAACAAAATAGATAGTAAGTTCAGTACTCGCGAAACAAGCACAACAAACACAATATTAGATCATGTTTATACAAATGTTAATAATCATTCATTCAACATGTCGATAATAGATTCATCTTTGTCCGACCATAAACAGATTTTTCTAGAAATTGGCACCCTAGCACCGGAAATAACCAGGAAAATACACTATGAAGCCCTAAATTACGAAAATCTCTACGCAAATGCTTTAAAGGCAGAGTATTGCAATGAAAACAAAGAATATCAGAACTTAGAAAAGTTTATTTTAGAACATATACATAATAATAAAGTTAAAAAGACAAAATTTTTAAATGTACCTAAAAAAGATTGGATAAATAAAGAAATAATTGACTCGATTGATATGCGAAACAGATTATGGCAAGAAACTAAAGTGAATCCAACTGATGAAAACCTTCAAAGGCAGTATGATGACGAGCGTATAAAAGTGAAAAACCTGATAAGGACCCGCAAGAAAGATTACTATTATTCTTTGTTTAGTACCAGCAGTCATAATCCGAAGAAAATGTGGAAAACCATCAATAGTTTAGCATTAAATAAGAGTAAAGAAAGCTGTGCTCCCCTCAGACTCGTATTGGATTCTGGACCTGTTACGGAAGGCAATGCGGTTTGTAATTGCTTTAATGATTTCTTTTCTTTAATCGGCGTAGAATTGGCAAGTGCAATACCTAACAAATATCACACTAATAGTGATGACATATTAATGTATGACCGTAGGTATAAGCATAATATAACATTAAATGAGTTAGCACCGTGTAGTAGTGAGGAAGTATCAAACATAATTGATAATCTAGATAGCAACACAAGTACTGGGATAGACGGAATTAGTACCAAAGCTATTAAATGTATAAAAAATATAATATCTCAAAGATTAGCTGATTGTATAAACAAGTGTTTGTCTGACGGCACCTTTCCCGATTCGCTAAAGATTGCAAAAATTAGTCCCATTCACAAATGTGGTAGTAAAAGTGATCCAAATAACTATAGACCCGTTTCCGTGTTACCAGTGATATCCAAAATATTCGAGCGAATACTGTACAAACGCTTAAATACTTACTTGTCTGAAAAACAATTTCTCATTAGTCAACAATATGGTTTTCGTTCAAAATCGAGCACTCTTACCGCCGCCATAGACTTAGTTACAGAAATAAGGTCCCAAATCGATAAAAAAAATTTTGCTTTGGGAATCTTCATTGACTTGAAGAAGGCTTTCGATACGGTAAGCCATGGTAAACTATTGTTGAAATTAGGGAATATCGGTATCAGGGGCAGGGCTTTCAAAATCTTTGAATCATACTTACAAAACAGGACGCAAGTTGTAAAAATAGATAGCTTTACCAGTTCTGTTAAAAATGTTACGTGCGGAATTCCACAAGGCTCCATAGTTGGTCCATTAATGTTTTTAATTTACGTTAACAATATTATTAACATTAATCTAATTGGAAAACTGACACTGTACGCGGATGATACATGCCTTTTTTATTACGGTAGCTCTATTCAGGACTTAATAAGTAAAGCTCAAAATGATCTTGACAGGCTAAGTGAGTGGTTACAGTACAATTTGCTTACAATAAATATAAATAAAACGTCCTATATGATTTTCTGTGCAAAAAATAAACATATACCTAATTTCACACCCCTTACAATTAACAATAAGATCATACAATCCTCAGCAAAAGAAAAATATCTGGGATTATGGATAGATGATAAGTTGACTTGGAAAGGACACATAGAACACGTTAGAGCCAAACTGCTACCTATACTGGGCGCATTGAGAAATGTATCAAACTGCATTCCTAATAAAGTACGAATGATAATTTATAATACCTTAGTTAAATCTAACATTGAATATTTAATAGAAGTGTGGGGAAGTGCCGCTAAGACAAATTTAATGCCATTACAAAGAATTCAAAATAAAGTTATCAAAGTGCTATTTCGCTATCCCTATTTTACATCAACCAACAAATTGTATCAAGAAACAAAATTGTTAAATATCAACCAATTATACACCTATTACACCTGCATACTAATTAAGAATATTATCAACAATTCAATACACTCAAACATCAAAATTGATAAAAAAATAACTAAACACAACTTAAGAAACAAGGATAAATTAATGCTGCCTAGTGTACGTACAAAGTATGGTCAGAAAACAATATTGTTTGAGGGAGTGCAGCTATATAATAATTTACCAAATCATATTAAAGGTTCGGACAACATAAATATTTTTAAATCAAAATTAAAAGAACACGTTTATACATTGTAATTATAAATATTTCGATTAAGCGCTCCAGAGGTAAAAATTGTTACATACTACTATTTATATTGATTGTATCTCATTATAAGTGAACGTTATGTTTTTATGAGAAATAAATTCTTTAAACCTAAAAGAGAACAGTGTCGTCGGCATATAGCTGTAGGTATCCTGTTAACCCTATTTTATTAATATTGTTAATGTAAATTAAGAATAGCAACGGACTTATTATGGAGCCTTGGGGACAGCCGTAATATATATTTTGGACGGAACTACTATAAATATCTCCTATTTTAACGACTTGACGTCTATTCTCCAAGTACGATTTGAACATTTTGTGAGCTGTGCCTGTGATACCTATGTTGTCTAGCTTTAGTAGTAGCTTTTGATGACTCACGGTGTCGAATGCTTTTTTTAAATCGATAAATATTCCTAAAGCATAGCCGCCCTGATCTATGTAGGTTTTAATTTTTGTAATTAAGTCCGTTGCAGCTGTAAGAGTACTTGATTTCGGGCGAAAGCCGTATTGTTCGTCTATTAGGAATTTTTTGTGTGTCAAATACTTGATTAGGCGATTGCATAATACGCGTTCGAAAATTTTGGACATTACGGGTAGCACTGACACTGGTCTGTAGTTACTTGGGTCAGTTCTACTTCCAGATTTGTAAATAGGACTGACCCTAGCCCCCTTAAGCGTATCGGGAAAAGTACCATGTAGTAAACAATTGTTTATACAGTTAGTTAGTGGCTCAGCAATTATATTTTTTAGACATTTTATTGCCTTAGTACTGATACCATCCAGGCCAGTGCTAGTGTTACTATCGAGGTCGTCAATAATTTTTATTATTTCCTCTGTAGTGCAGGGCGTCAGCTCGTTTAGTGTTATGTCATGTGTGTAGTTATTGTTATACATTAGTGTATTACCTGTATTTGTGTGATATGTGTCGGGTATTTTTTTTGCTAAGTCTGTGCCTATAGATGAGAAAAAAGAATTGAACAAGTCACATACTGAGTTACCTTCTGTAAGAAGTCCGGAGTTTGACATTAATTTGGGAGGAGCAGCGCTGTCCTTAAGCTTATTTAATCCTAGGTTATTAATCAGGTCCCACATTTTTTTTGGCTGATTGCTGCAGTTATGGAATAGGTTATAGTAATAAGTCTTTTTATGTGTGTTTATTAGCATCTTCGTTTTCTTTTGTTCTTTCTGGAATTCCTTTCGTACAGCGTTGTTCTTTGGGTCAGACTTAGTTTGTTGCCATAAGTTATTTCGTATGTTGATTGAGTTTATAATGTCTTGATTAATCCAATCATTTTGAAGAGGGTTCAGGATTTTAATCTTGTCTATTTTGTTATTTTCTATCTGTTGTGAGATAAATGTCTCAAGGTGGTAGAAGTCGTGGTCATCATTGTTGTATTTTGCTTCTAGTGTACTGTTGAACAATCTCTCATAGTCCAATGCCCTATACTCTTTCTTCTTGTTAATTTTAGGCGGCAGGCGTCCCAACTGGAGATAGATTTGCTTATGATCAGAAAGACTTGAATCAATTATCGAGAGGCTGAAAGAATGGTTATTTATGTTAGTACAAACATGGTCCAGTATTGTGCTTGTTGAGGCCGTATCTCGTGTGCTGTATGCCTTGTCAATTTTATTTACTATTCTATAGCCGGTTTCTTGAATTTCGTGCTGGTATTTTGATACGTTACTGTTTGTACTAAGTAAGTCTATATTGAAGTCTCCAAAAACTAGTGATCTTCTTCGTCGCTCCAATTGGGATGAATATATTTCCAGAAAATTATTTATATTTGTGTCTCCAGGTTTATAAATCGCTCCAATATTTAACGATAATTTGTGTATATATAGCCATAAATAGTGATTGTTATTTTCGCATATTTCTTCTGTGATATCATATTTAATACTATCGTGCACGTAAATAGAAACGCCTCCGCCTTTACAGTTTTGTCTATAGTTGTAGATATGATTATAGTTCGGTAGTTGATATAACTTCGCATCGGTCTCTGAGTTAATCCACGTCTCAGTAAAAATCAGCAGATGAGTAGTCATTTCTATGGCCTTTAGAATGCATTTTATTTCGTCGAATTTCCCAGCTTTGCGAATGCTGCGTAGGTTCGCGTAAAAAAATCTAAGTGAAGACGGATGCAATGGGATGTCCTCGTACTTGTTTACCACCTGATGACATAATCTGCTAGTACTATCCGTCGGTTTGGCATTTTGTAATGGGGAACTTACTGGTTTTTTTGATTTACGACAACTATTTTAGGTGTCCCTTTCACATATTTAATAGAGAGATTTTTTTCACCATCCTGTGTACGCTTGTGTAACTCTTCCTTCAAAGTTTCTAGATATTGTTTTTGTTTTGGAGTTTGATCAAAAAAAAGTTTTATGTTTTCAGGTAGTTTTGTTCTATTTTTTAACAAATATTTTGCGGTCTTAGAATTTTCGAAATGAACTTTTAGGGGCCGGTTCTGATTTTGCACATATTTTCCTAGTCTCATACATTTAATAGGCTTAGGGCAGTCTTCAGAAATCATTGTAATAACCTTCAAGACTTCCTGATTATCATGGTGTTGTCTCGATTTAAAATTTTTGTCGTTTATTTCCGATATACCCACAATCACAATATTTTTCTCGCGATCACAGCGGTCCTTGAGTTCCAGGATGAGGTCTTCGTGACACTCGACGAGCGATTTCAATGTCGAACATTTTGCACTTTGTTGAGTTTTAATCTGGGTTATTTCAGTTTCTATATGTTTTATTTTAACCTCCGTAGCGGTTGTTTTGGTTTTTATATTTTCGATGTCTGTATTCGCACGTTCGAGTTGCTTAGAAAAATTTTCTGTGGATATTTTTACCGTCTTTATTTCGTTTTTAATATCCGCTATTTGTTCTTTGATTTGGTTCAGGTTTTCAGTTTGAGTTTTGCTGAAGTTGTTAAGGAAGTTCATCATTTCCATGCGGAAGTCCATGAAATCTTTTTTATAATCACTTTCCTCCGTACGCTGTTTTCGCTTTCTTGTATTAATGTTAGTGTATAAGTCCTCGCCGTCGCTTAGAGTGGATAAATTTGGGGCAGACCCGCTACCGCTCTCGCTGGCACTTGCTAATGTAGCCCTAGGCGGCGTTCTTTGTACACTCATGTTGTTGTAACGAAATGCGTGCGAAGAGGCGAAAAAATATCGGGCGCTCTCTTTCCCCGCGGGGGTGAGCGGTGCTGCGCGCGCGCCGGCGTAGTTACGCGTTAGAAACACAAAGGTCTTGAGTGATTAAGCAACTACAATGTTAATTTAACTTAAACACTGTACAATAAAGATGATTTTAGCTTACTACTGTAAAATTTAAAATGGTAATATTCTTAACACACGTCTGCTTCCAATGAGCTCTAGAGGCGAAAAAAGACACATATGTCCTATATCCACATTGGTGCAACAAAGGTAGTGAATCACGAAAGCCTCTATCTAATATAAATGCATCACCTCGTTGGAAATATTCTTGCAAAGGTCTTCCATTTGAAAATTCGTTTTTCATGATGTCAGCATCAGATGTTGTAGCTGGGTATGGGCCCAAAACATCAATAATATGGCCATCAGTACACACAATTAAAAATGGTTTTAAAAGATTTCTATATTTGTGCATGCTATATGATTTTTTTTGATACAAATAATTAGAACTTTTTTTTACATAACTATAGGTGCCATCAAAAATTACTACTGGCTTTTCAACACCCTCAAAGCTTCCAAACAGTGAGTTGGGTATTGTTAGATTTCTATCTATTATTTGTTGCCTGTTTATATGATTTAAACCTAGATTGGCTGGTACAAAATACTCTGTGAGTAATTCTCTTACATTTTGTAACCACTTTTCTACACTTCGCCTACTCACTTTTAGCAAAATTGCCAATCTTTCAGTGGAATCGCCAGTTCTGAGTTTCATAAGATAAGCAGCCAAAGCTAATGTTGCATTTGGAATTTCTAACAACTGAGGAACTTCAGTCCACATCTGATGGAACTGAGCTTTATTCAATCCAGTCCATGTATGTACAATATGGTCTTCCATATCATTTATATTTTCAAAATGAAGTAATCTACCATCTAAAACTTCTTTTAAAGACATCATGTCTTGAATGTGTTTTGCAGTAAAAGACTGTACATAATTGGACCTTAAACTGTCAAGAAAATCCCATGCTTCGATAATCAAATGTTGACCACAAAGACGGTTATTTTCAGGTATGTAATATTTATATTGGTTAAGTAACATTTTTCTAGTAGAAAGTGGAACCCTATATCTGTCTGTTCTGTGGCATCTTTCGATAAAGCATCTACTTTCAGTTTCAGAAGCTCTCATGTATTCTGGCAATACAATAGTAGGTTCTGGTTGGTTGCCTCTAACTTCATCATTGGGGGACACAGTAGCAGGATTGTCTTCTTGAGACCTGTCTTGTTGAGATGAACAAGACGGGCCTGAGACCATGTGAACAGCAGCTCTGTCTGCAGCCACCCAACAACCATGACACACACGACTTCCTGCTTCTATCTGTAACAAACATACTTAATTAAAATTGGAGTTTATTAAGATAATTAATTTGTTTTTTTTTAATTATTACCTACATCTACAAGCTTTATCTCTTTATCTATACCTTTTATTTACACATTAATAAGTTTGTTTATAATATAATTATATATATTGCTGTGCTAGCCTTATTGGCTATTTATTAAATACCTGGTTAAGCCCACCTTATTATTTTAATTAGTTTAAATATTAAAAATTGTGTGAATAATGTGAATTTAATGTAATCAACATGTTAACATGTATGTTTGTTAATATATATATATATATAATTGATAATAATAGTAGTATCATGAGTCCATTACTGTGGTATTACGATTCCTCATGGCTATTTTCATATTGTAGTTTATAATTTCAGTCATTTTGTGGTTAGTACCTACCTAACTTCATTAATCTGTTTGTGCTTACAGAAAATACAATACAAACAATGATAATAATTGTTCTATGGCTTATGACAAAATAATTTCACCAGATATGAGTTTTATTTTATTTTAGCGTACATAAACATTCAATGGAACTTCTCTGTGTATTTAAAATATTGGCAAAGACACATTGTTGAACTTTGCAACATCATTTGGAGTCATATAAGGTTAGGCCATGTTAAGCTAATCTTAAGTTCAGCCAGAGAGTATAGCGTGCCAGCAGACCCAACTTTGTAACTCATGGCTCACTTTTAGGCCCCTCTAACGGAGAAGTAGTACCCAAATATTTTATGACTTGCAGTGAACAACATTTAAATTGCTACTACTTACAGGTAATGGTATAATCCACTCCAGTATGACATTATAAATTCTGGATTCACGGGTTGAATCGCTATGTAGAAGATGACTGGTTTTTGTTGCAAGAGAGTGCCCACAGCGGATGCAGACATTACGGTGGCCAAGTAGTCTTCTTTGGACATCAACATCTGGGCTCTGAGCCAAGTCCCAGCATGCATTGCAAATATAGTCATTACTATTTACCTAAAAATTGCAAAATGTTTTAAATCCTCACAAATACAATAATATTATTAACCCATTTCAATAATAATGAATGACTGAGTGTGCAATGACATTATTTTAAAATTAAACATTTTACAAAAGTTATAATTATATATATTATAAGCCTGCCATTTGGTTAGATAGGTAATAGGTTTTATATACTTACAGACTTATGTGCAAGCCACTGCTGTATCACTGACAAAATTGTTTCATCATCTAAGCGTCTTAGGCTTAGATTATTGCAGTGATTAGTTGCTATCCCACAATTTATACAGCGATCCATGCTTTGAAGTATATTCAATCAAGTCGGTAGAAAAATCCAAAAGAAAAATCTAAGTCAAATACGTAAGCAATCTTCAGTGTCCAGTGTGAAAGCAAGGGTCGTTCAATGGAGGCAGGGTCGAAATCCGTAATTAACAAAGCGGTGGTCGTTGAAAATAGAAAAAAATAGGAAAAACACTCAGAACGCATCGGAATACAGCAAACGAGTAACGGGTTACGGGAGTCGGACACGGGAGGAGTTGTCAGTCAGCTGTCATTAAAAATATGATGTTATTTTAAATCAATACGATATCGATTATCATTTTGGTTTATCAGATATTAATTGATATTTTCGCTATTAACGTAAGTAGCCTTATTTAAATACACTTTATTTTTTAAAACTTCAATTATGCATCTATATACTTTTAGTTAATAAACTAGTGCAAGCAGTTTATTTTTGAATTTTGTAATCGATTATAGTTTAATCGATATCCAATTAATTTGGCAAAAACTATCTTTCTCATTTTTCTCCGCTTCCAGATTCAGAATTGAGCTGATATTTTATATTTTAAAATAAAAAAATATGACCAATTTTTTAAACCATATCTCTTCTTATTACATTTTGGCCCAAAAGTCCCTTTCTCCTTTAAAGCAGGGTTTTTTTTAATTTATTTTTAACATTAAGAAAAGCATACATTACATTATATTTACTTGCAAAAGCACTTAAGCTTGTCCGCAAGTAACAGTCTCACACATCTTACATAAGACTTATAATATATTGCTATAACATTTACAAACTACAGTGATTACAAAATCATATTTATACTACACTTAGATAATTTTTGCTAAACAAAGTTTTGCGTCTACCCTACTTATTAAAAATAGCTTGTCTTTTATTAATTAAACAATACTATCATCGACGGTATGGTCAAAAGACGATTACAAAAAACATACGAGTGTAAGCGAGATAGTTAATTTGTTTTTATTAGCTCAGAAGTAGCTAGCAGTATACAGGTTGTTATGGTAAATTAGTTGTTTAGGTGAAATTGAGGGCAACGTCTAGTTATCTTTATAGTTGACTAGCTGTACCCTGCGCGCGTTGCTACGCTATTTTTTATTAATTTTTTTGGTCGTACCAACTCCGAAAACTGTGGGCTCGTGCGCAACATTTTGCTAAAGATCATGACATGATCAAATGCATAGTTTACGATTCTATAGAGGACATACAGACAAACATTTCTTTATATAAATATACTAGCTGTGCCCGCGGCTTCGCCCGCGTTGAAATCAGTTTGTCACAAAGTTTTCCCGGCAAACTTCCAGTGAAACTCTCATCAAAATCGGCTTTGCCGTTCCGTAAACCTTCCTCTTGAAGCCCTCTATCCATTTGTGAAACCGCATGAAAATCCGTTAAGTAGATTTTGAGGGAATCGGTCACATACGTTTTTGGGAACTTTGTTTTATAATACACTAACTATTGCCCGCGACTACTTCCGCGTGGTTATGAAGATATGCATTACTATTAAGATGCTTAACGCAAATTATTTTTTTATTTCAGTCACTTGAAATGCTTATCACTCTGAGTAACTTTTTCAAAGGCACAATTTAGTATAATTTAATAGTTATTTTTATAAAACCTCTCTATACACCACATTTTTAGTTTTATTTTCAGGCTGAAGTATGAATAACCTATCAGGCGAACTTGTTGCTACTGTATATGTTTCATACAAACTATCAACCCCAATTAAACCCCCTTAGCGATGGAATATCGCAAAATCCGTTCTTAGCGGACGTCTACTAACTATAATCTACCTCCCTGCCAAATTTCATCTTTGTCCATCTTGGATGGATGGACCATCCAGCGGTTTTTGAGTTCTCGTGATGTCAATCAGTGACCTTTCTCTTTTATATATATAGATTACGATGTATTATTTGGACACTTCCTCGCCATCTATAGAGCATACATTTTAAATTTCAAGTCTTTTACCTTAATAACATATGACTTTCATATAAACTTCCAACCCCCGTTTTATCCCCTTATGGATCGAGTTTCGTAAAATCCGTTCTCAGCGGATGTTTACGCCCTATAAGGAACCTATCTGCAAAATTTCAAGTTTGTAGCTGTTATAGTGTCACAGATATCGTGATGAGTGAGTCAACCTACCATACCCGATTTTAACCCCAAAAGGGAGTTGATTTCTAAAGATACATTATTTGAACACCTTCTCAACATCTATAGAGCATACATTTTAAATTTCAAGTCTCTTACTTCAAAAACATAGGACTTTCATACAAACTTCCAACCCCCGTTTTATCACCTTAGTGGTCGAGTTTCATAAAATTCGTTCTTAGCAAATGTATATGCCCTATAAGGAACTTACTTGCCAATTTTCAAATTTGTAGCTGTTATAGTTTCGGAGATTTCGTGATGAGTAAGTTAACCTACCATCCCCCGTTTTAACCCCAAAAGGGAGTTGATTTCTAAAGATTCATTATTTGAACACCTTCTCATCATCTATAAGGTATACATTTTAAATTTCAAGTCTCTTACTTCAAAAACATGGGACTTGCATACAAACTTCCGACCCCCTTTTTACCCCCTTAAGGGTCGAATTTTGTAAAATTCGTTCTTAGCGGATGTCTACGCCCTATAAGGAGCCTTTCTGCCAAATTTCAAGTTTGTACCGTAGTGGCACCAATGACCGACAAGACCCAATAACCGACACTTTATATTTTGATTCAATAAAATAAGAGTAGGAAAACGATTTCTTAATATAGCAAAACTGTACCATAGATAGCACACTTTTGATTGGCTCCCAGTGACTTTTGAGCGATATCCGTCTTTTTTTTTGAAAATGACGGTGTGACAACTGATTGCGCCTGGAGTACCGGTGAAAATTACAACATTTCTTAGTGAAATCCTTAAGGAAGTGGGTACATTTTTTTTATTAATTATACTAATGTAGTCTAACATATTTGGATTTTATGTTTTTCACGGGTTATTATAAGAACTATACGATCGATTTTTGTTCTAACGAAAGTTTAAGGTTATTTTGATATTAGTATAATGTTGGTGTCGATCACTGGTTTTCATAAACTGACTTTTACCAATAATCGACACGGGTCGATAATAATTTTTGAAAACATTTTTCGTTTGACAAGCGAATGTAGTTCTTCTTACTTTGCGTATTTGGTAGATATTTGAAGTAAACTAAACAAAGTCGAGAGACCAGTAATCGACAAGTGTCGACTATTGGGAAATAATGTGTCGATGATTGGTTCTTACAGATGGTTCCGAAAAAATTGGTGATGAATACTTATTAAACTGTTAATTTTATTTTAACGACCCACTAAGGAGGCCGCGATTTGGCAGATACACATTATAGGTAATAGTCGATAACTGGGAGTCGGTAATTGGTAACTGTCGATTACTGGAGATTCGGTGTCGATGATTGGAGATTTATACACTTTTTCCATTTTTAGGATTTTTTTCTAATCCGGATATAGTTAATAAAAATATTACATCCTATTCTTATATCAAGAATATACCTTACCATACTCAATTGTTACTTTTGGTTTAAAGATGACTAAATGACCTTTAATTTTATAAAGAAGTCCACTATCTCCTTAAAGTGTCGACGATTGGTGCCACTACGTTAACTGTTATAGTTTCGGAGATTTCGTGATCAGTGAGCCGACCTACTATCCCCCGTTTTAACCCAAAAAGGGGTTGATTTCTAAAGATACATTATTTGGACACCTTTTCACCATCTATCTATAGAGCTTACATTTGAAATTTCAAGTCTCTTACGTCAAAAACATGGGACTCTCATACAAACTTCCAACCCCCATTTTACCCCCTTAGGGGTTGAGTTTCGTAAAATCCGTTCTTAGCGGATGTCTACGTCCTATAAGGAGCCTACTTGTCAAATTTCAAGTTTGTAGGTGTTATAGTTTCGGAGATTTCGTGATGAATGACCTTTCGCGTTTATATATATTATAGATATAAAAAAATATATAGAGTAATTGATTCAGCCTGTTTTGTGTTGTGTGTGTCTCATTGATGGCCGTATGTCTCTTTCTAGATGTAGAAGAAGGGTCAGAACCCAATCCACCATGCAGCGCCACTGCGGGATGGCGGATATACTATGAGTAACGATCTCTATCAGGTGTATATGATAGCAACAGGGACCGACTACTTTACGTGCTCTCCGAGGCACCGTAAGAGTACACACAAGAACAGACACCCAGACCGTTAATAAATCCGTTTTTACAAATACAAATATTTAGTACGGACGGAAATCGAACATAGGATCGCTGATGTTTGGGCGCGTACTCTAATTTATCTTTATATTCAGTACAAAATCGACAGAAATAAAACAAACTAGCTTTCAGTAAATGTGTGTATTAAATCTCACGCTCGTAGACGCCATAACTTATCTCGTTTCAGTTGCTTGTTGTTTCTGGACTCGTAAAGTGAACCAACGATGTTGTTCAATGCTATTGCCGGTCAAGAGCACTCGGCGAGAATCCAGGTTTCAGTCGGTAATGGTATAATCTACCTAAGATGATGTACATAAATAATAAATAATTAATCGCGAAATTTATTATTGAGCGCAAAACTTAAGAACAGCTGGACAATTTTTGCTAATTTGATTTTCGAAATTTTTAAAAGGAGTTTCTTGAGAAAAGGAATAATGATTACAAAACTAACTACTAATGACTTTTGGAAAATTACGCAGAAAATTATAATTTTTTTTTTTTTTTTCGTTTGACAAGTAATAGTTAGGGCAATGTCTGTATGAACAGTAATTTTATGATATTTTAATGTTAAAACATAATTAAAGAAGAACATTCTAGAAATTGTACCGTAATGTTACATGTTTTACTTTTAATGAAAAAATCAACAACGTAACAAATCAACACGACTGAATCGAGATTTCAAACAGTTTTTGTTACAGCACGGAGTATATCGTAGTGAGAATCGCGTCTTTTGTACTGTTTGTCATGTTTGTTGCAAAGCCACGCTCCTTCTGATTTTGTCACTTATTAGATGAAAGATTAAACAACGTAGAGTAAACTATCCCAATGATAATTATTTTCTTATTTGTCAAATATGAGGGTTTTACTCATAGTCAAAATTAGCAAGTTGAACTGGCAGTGGTTTGGTCACCTGTTCCGCAGGACCGATGGCCGTTGGTGCAAAAGTGTCCTGGGGTGGACACCGCGTATTGGAATACGTAGTGTGGGACGTTCTCGCGCCCGTTGGACTGACGATCTACGTAAGATTGCCGGTGGTGGCTGGATGGGGATTACGGAAAATCGGGATGTGTGGCGCGAACTTTGGGAGGCCTATGTCCATTAGTGAACTGCAATAGGCTGAACTGACTGACTGACTGACTTGTCAAATATAACATTTACTTTTAATTATATTCAGTGACGCTGTGTTTTATGCAAGATGTAACAATTTTTTTAACTATTTACAGTTTTTCCGACCTTGCTGATTCTTCTCTGGTCCACATTCCGAATCGGTGGTTGCTTCACGTCAACGATAAATAATTTATTATAGTCTAATATAATTGTAATTTGTATAATGACGTTTTAGAAGTTAAATTTAAGTCTACTTGAACAGGGGAATTTTTGATTAGATTTTGATTAAATTGGTGAACTTATGGACAAACATCAAGACAATTTATTAAATAGCTGTTTGAGTAACAGTTCAAGCGAGTTTTATGAGCAATTCCCTGCCAAGAATCCGACGTAGTTCTTAGTTAAGCTCTTAAATTGATTCGTGAGGTTTGTTTATTTTAGAATTTACTGCTGTTCGCTGTCTATTGGCAATGGAATTTATTTTATATGCCATCGATTTAATGGATATAGCGCCTTAAGTATTGCGCAATTTGGTTTTTAGTTGAAGTTACGAAGGAATTTATATTCTGAAATGTTTATACTACGTACTCTATTCCACTTGTCAGAAGACTCCGTAAGTAACTCAGCCATATAAAAATACTGTGTATTGTTTTATATTTAAATCAAGTCATGCCAGTCATTTAAATATACCTGACTGATTTTAGCTTTGCATTAAGTTACACAGGCAAAACCACGAGGCGCTCCTCATCATCACCATCACTTCAGCCTAATACAGTCCACTGCTGGACATAGCCTCCACATAGGGCCAAAAATGGCGTGAACTCGTGTGTTTTGCCCAAAGTCACCACGCTGTGCAGGCGGGTTGGTGATGAGGCGCTCTTAGTACATTAATATTCTATATTTATTTCCAGGTATTTCTTGACAAAAATAGTCGCAAATTAAAACAAATATTAAGTTAATTTGCAATTCAAAATCAATTTACTCGAATTTTTAAATGTCAATGCCACGTCTGATAAGTTAAGAGTATTAAAACAATGATTTTATTCAAGTTAGAAATTATTTATCATTTGGATTATCATTGGGGAGTACTGGTTCAATATTCAACAAAAATATGGTAACTCTACCGGATCTTGATAAGGTTCAGATAATTGACATAATCGTACGGTTGAAAGTTCCTGATATATTTTTAGGTATTTGTAGCTTCAATATGTAAAGCCAAAGCTGTAATTTTGTCCCGCGAGCCCGTTTTACTCTCTACTCATAAAGTCTCTGATAGTGTAACAAAAATTTACGTAAAAGTTAACATTTATCTATAAGAGGTTCATTTGGTCATTACATGTTCTTTATAAATGTGATCTCAGCATTAAATTATCCTTAATTTATTTGGGTCGTTTGAAAGCAATGCCATAAGTTCATGATAATTCCGCCCATTTTATGTAAATTTCATAATGTTCTCGTGCTGTATAATAAAGTATAAATAAAGAAATATAAATGTAAACATTTTAGCTATGCTTAAAATGGGGACAATGGAGATCATGACACAAGTATGTCAAGTGTAGGTCAAGGGGAAGGTGTCCGCTAAAACAGTGAATTTTCACGACTCTTTTTTTAACTTTTATATTCAAATTGGAACGACTTATTTACCATTTATAGAAACTTTGGAACACAAAATATTTTATATTTTACTTAGTAAGTAGTAATCTGTAAACGTTTCCTACTCAAATTCAAATGTCATTTGTGACCAAGTGTGTATGGGATGTTATTATTGTGATAAATAGACTTACTTAAATCTTAAATACGGGTATTGGCCATTCAGCATTTGGCACTGGCTTTCATGCCGGATATAGTTGTGTGTCTGTTTATAATGGTGGAACAGTTTGTTGGAGACTTTTAAAAAAGTCATTATCGGTTAGAGGTATGACGAATAAATCTTTAAATATATTTTAGATCGGATTTTCTCTCAAAGCAAATTTGCATTAAGATTAGGATGTTTAAATGATAGCCTGCATTAGACAAATAGACATAACTAAAACATTTCCTAGAAGAATAAAAAAAAGAATAAAAAAGTATTGGTTGTCTGTAAAATTGGTTTACGGACGATAGTTTAACGTGACAACGTCATAACAAAACATCTCGGACGCATAGGCTAATCGAGAGGAAGAGAGATAGATGCGGCGCAAGTCAAGTCAAAACTTTCAAACAAATTCGGACGTTCGATATCCGCGTATAAACAAACCGACGGTATTAATTAAAAGAGTAACTGCGGAAGTTCTTCCCTGTTCTTGTCTGCAGAATCTACATTCCAAATCGGCGGTAGTTTCACTAAAGAAAAGTAATGTAATTATATTATGTAAGCCTAGTTGAATATAATAATTTTTAATTTTCGTTTTTAATTGAGTCTACGCTTTCATGGGACTTTTACCGCGCTTGACATTTTAAAACTTCAGATATTTCGGCGACATTGCAGACACCATGGTAACAAGCGAGAAAACTTTAAAGCTTGTTTTTATTATAAATGGATATATTTATAATATCATTATTTGGTGTTTAACCTATTGCACAATTCGTTATTATTACAATTCACAATTTTTAATTTAATATTTTTTTTTTATTTAGGTATTAAATTAGGGCAACAAACAAGCGTACTGCTTAACTGATGATAAGCGATTACCGTAGCTTATGGACGCCTGCAACATCAGAAGCATCGCAAAACGCGTTGCCGACTCTAACCGTAAACCCTCCCCGGGAACTCTGACTAGTGGCTACCTTACTCGCCACAGGAACACAACACTGCTTGAAAGCAGTATTATTTAGCTGTGATCTTCTGTAAAGTTGAGGTACTTCTCCAGTCGGCTACTCCAGATTTTGGTCAGGATATTTCCCACTCTGCCCTACCTCGATGAATATAAAAGTATCTAGTAATCCCACCATTTTTCTGTAATAGAATTACATAAAATAGACTAAATTTTAAAACAAAAGACAACTCCCTAATTGTAGAGTTTATTCTGTTTGTAAAGAACAGTCTTATCCCCTTCTATGGCGTCTAAGGTTTCATGGGGAAACCACACAAATTTCGTTTACAGTTATGGTCACACATTTACGTATCAAAACTGTTTATCTACTTTCATTTCCATGGTTTATAGAAACAGGTTTAAAGTTATGGCAAAACAATTTTTTATTACTCTTTAATTGACATCTAAAAGGAGGAGGATCTCCAATTCACTGTAAGCATTTTTATCCTTTAGAATAAGGATACTGGATACCCCAGATGTCTCCTTGAATCAATTTTTTTTTACATAGAAATTTTTAAATGAACCTTAAATTTCTCAATTCGTTAAATCCCTAAAAAGTTCAACTACTTCCATTTATTACACTTTATCCGTTGAGCCCTCTTAAACCATCAATTGACCTTTATTTAACCTTTAGTATATTGGATAATAAAGAAGACTAGATCGTCAGATTAAATCAATATTGTGACCGAGCTTCTACGTCTAAGATATTGGAACATACGAAATTGTATTCGGTATGGAAACGCTGCTGGTACAAGTTCGTTACTTATTACTACTTGTACAATACAAAGATAAAAATTTAAATCTACTTTATAATTACAATGAGTAAAGACGCACATATAATAAACATTATATATGAATATTTTGTAGCTTTTTTTTTCTTGCATAATATAATTTCGGCAGTTGAAAAAATAATAATTATATACGCATTATTAGAGATAAATCAACAATTAATTGTCAGATCTCGATTAAATTAAATTGCGACCACACGACAAACACCAGCTTTCGAATAAAATAAGTCTTCAAAATCGGTACACCCGGTAAAACGTTTTGATTAAACACATAAAAAAGATACAGTCGAATTAAGAATCTCCTTTATATTGAATCGGTTAAAAATAAATACAAAAAGGCTCCTTTGTTTGAAGAATATCACCACTTGTATTTTTACACTTAGGCCAGGTTTTATTTGTGGGTCAATTTAGTAATGGTCCAAGGGATGACGTCACAGCCACAAACCAGAATGCAGGCTTAAGATATTTTAAGATCGTCCGACTGAGACTCACACTGTAATTCCAATTACAAAAAAAAAAAAAAACTTGAATAAGGTTTAATGCTTTTTTATTTTTCGATCTTCGTGTACTGTTCTTTGTCTGTGCGTGGTTTCTAAATAGAATTTAAAAAAAAAAAAAAAAACAGATTCATTTTATTTATGTGATTGAATGAGGGATGTTAATAGAAATTTTAACGCCTTAAATGGCTTTCATAAGTGCCAAAATAGTACAGATGATTCCGCTAATGTCATGCTTTATGGACATTGACAGACGATGGATAGTATTAATTGTGTGTCAATTAATTGAATGATTGATTATTGGATTGAATGATTGTTTGGTTGATCATTTGGTTTTAGCATTTGTTAATTATTATCTTATGTATACCTACTTTTCGACTATTTGTCAAATTAGATTTGTTGTACATTTAGTTGCAATTGTGAATGACGTTTAGCGATTGATAACTGCAGTACGTCGTCTCGGAGGACTTTATAAATGCTCATACAGACAGACATCTAAATAAACATGTAAATAAAAACTAAAATACACACAATCTTTAATTACATATAAATAAATATAAGCTTATTTTTATATTCATAGTAGGAACATATCCGCCAACGCGCAATGGAGCAGCGTGGTGGATTAAGCTCTAATCCTTCTCCTACATGGAGAAAGAGGCGTATGCCCTGCGGTTGGATGTTAGAAGCTGAATGGGATGCGATGCGAATGCGAATCTTATTTTTTGATACAAGAATTAAAGAACGAAAGGAAAATAAAGCAAAAATAAAGTTTCTTAAAATTATTAGCAGATTAAAGGAAATTAATCAAAATGACTAATGCAAGTAAAGGCTTAAATTGATCGACCTTATTTAAAGTATCATTATGGTCGATGACTTATATTTAAAAAAAAAAAAATAAATAAAATAAAAATCGAGTTTTGTAACTCAGTTTACAATCACACTTTAAAAATAATTTATTTACATTCTGGGATATACAGCAAAAAAATTAGTTTATATACGTAACGAACCTTAATAACTACGAGTAAATAAAAAAAATATAATAAATTAAAAGTAAAGAAAGTATCGAAAAACTGTAGGTCAACGACCTGTCCACTCTCGTACATATTTTTTAATTAATTATCACGATGCACACCTTAACACAACTAAACACAATTATAAATAACAATAATTAATAATAAAAATAACCTTTTAATTTTTTCCACTGCACTTATCTCTCGAAAAGTTTTATTTTAACGTTTTGACTTTGGTTAAAAACTGCAGACGCGGCCCGGCTCCACGGCCGGCGGGAAACAACTCAACAAACTAGTTTGCTGTTTGTCCTTTACTTGGCTTGCATTCAAATTTACTAACGTTAGAGCGAGTGAGGAATACATTGTAACCCTCTTCCCGGCTTTCTAAGAAACTTTATAATGTTTAAAACGTGATTCATTGAAGTACTACGATGGAATTCTATTCAATATTCAAGCAGCGTTTGGTTTTGGTAATCAATATATAACTAGAAATACTTGTATTACATAGTTGTCATCGAATAAGTCTAGACACATTATGCAATGTAATTAATTATTTACCAATATACCCTAGCTTTCCACTGCGGTTTCGCCTGTGTAGACAACAGAATTCTGGCTGTTCCCGTGTTCCATTTTGGCATGTTAAAACAAAGTTTATCAAGTTTATAGCACTCATTGCAATGATAACGTAGCTAAACTACCTAGTTAGCGAACGTTCTACCGGTCAAAGAATTTTTAAAATCCCTTAAAAAAATTCAGTTCGCATTCAGCCTGTAACATCCCACTGCTGGGCATGGGCCTCTTTCTCCATGTAGGAGAAAGATTGGACCTTAATCCACTACGCTGCTCTACAGTGGGTTAGCGGGTGTTCCCTAGTAACGATCGTTATGACGTAGCTATAACAATCGGAACCGATGACTTAACGTGCTCACCGAGGCACGGTGGGGAAATCCACAAGGATAAACATCCAAACCGGGAAGAAATATTCATACAAATACAAATATCCACCCCGAGCGGGAATCGAACACGCAAACTGTCTGTGTTTTAAGCGACACACCAGAGCAGTTGCTGTTTTGTTGGTTTTTGAGCTTATCTATCGCAAACAAACAAAAAAACAAATTCCTCTTTTATATTTTATATTTGTACTTGATACACTTAACTTTGCGGATTTCCTCTTCAGTTTAATGTTTTACAATTATTTGTTATTCTGTAGTAATTAGTAAATATTCCGTTTCTTATCTATGTAGGCGTATTTTTGTATCAATATGATTTTAAGAATGCCTCGAAAGAGTTTAAGTATACCAGTTTAATTATAGGTTAGTAACTTATTACAAAACAAGGTATTTTGACCGAAAAACGAATGTACAAAAATATAACACCAGGTTCAAATAAATTATGGTCTGTAGATGATAGTTGGCTGTTTTGACTGTAGCATTTAACCTGTTAATAAGTATAATATATGTTGTTAACATATAATAGAATAAATTATAGTTTAAAAAAAACTATAAAACCCCGCTTTTATAGCTTATCGAACTAAAAAGTAGAAAATAATTTTTAATTACAAAGAGTTTATATTACAGTAGTAAAAGATCGAACAATCTATACATATAATAAAATTGTGTTTGCTCGCAAACGAAAAAAAAACCGACTTCAATCACATCGACAAGTAATACAACGTAGATCGACGAAAAAATAGTCAAGCAACTACGCGTTATCAAAGATTACTCAAAAATTAGTTATCAGATCTCGATAAAATTTATATGTGACCACACGATAAACATCAGATTTCGATTAAATTAAAAATTATCAAAATCGGTACAACTAGTAAAAAGTGATTGCGGATTTTCGAGAGTTTCCTTCGATTACTCTGGGATCCCATCATCAGATCCTGGTTTCCTTATCATGGTACCAAACTACGGATATCCCCTTTCCAACAAAAAAAGAATTATCAAAATCGGTACATCCAGTAGAAAGTTATGCGGTATAATACAACGTAGGTCGACGAAAAAAGCGTCAAGTAAAAACGCATTATTAGATATAACTCGAAAAGTAGTTGTTAGATCTCAAATAAATTTAAATGGGACCAATTGGCACACACCACCTTTCGATTAAAACAAAATTTGTCGAAATCGGTCTACCCGGTCAAAAGTTCTGATGTAAAATAAAAAAAAAAAAAAAAAAAAAAAAAAAAAAATACAGTCGAATTGAGAACCTCCTCCTTTTTTGGAAGTCGGTTAAAAATGGCAGGAAAGTCAAAACTGTACATTGAATATTTTTTTAAAAGAATACTTGGGTGTGATCTACAATCGATGCCGAAGCCAAAAATATAGTTTTTAGAATTTTTGTCTGTTTGTCTGTATGTATGTCCGGGATAAACTCAAAAAGTACTGCATGGATTTACTTCAAATTTGGCACGAATATTATTAAGAAGTCGAGTCAACATATAGGCTACATAATATCACGCTATCACCTACGTGGAACGAGCAGTGAACCTTTATTTCTTTAACGCATTCTGTAACAACGTGTAATCTAACGACGCACATTTGAATGTTGTTGTTATTATGTTAATAAACATGCCATAAGCTAGCTTCACACTATAAATAAAGACATTCTGTAGTATATTTAGTATCAGCATTGCACCCGTGCGAAGCCGGGGCGGGTCGCTAGTCAATCATAATTAATTACTTCAAAATAAAATTATAATAAAATTTAACTTATTAAGAGAATAATTCAATTAAGAGTAAGAAGCGTGGGGTGCTTGATATATTAAACAATTATTCTACTTGGAACTATCTATGTGCGGAGGGTTATAAAAACATAGTAAAAAGTTATGAAAATATAGTAAAATGCAACTTTTTAGTTCGATTAGCTATAAAAGCGTAGTTTTTTTAAAAACTGTAATTTTTATTTTTATTTTTTAGTTTGATTTTTCAATTAGTTACTTGCGGACATATGACAGTTTTCCATTATTAATATAAACAATAAAAGAATAACTATTCCGCGCGGAGCGAAGCTACGAACTTACGCTATGCGAAGCGGGCGGGAAACAACTAGTAGTAAACAAGGTAATAATTGTGTTTGCAGGCAAACGAAAAAAAAACCGACTTCAATTACATCGACAAGTAATACAACGTAACGAAAAAATAGTCAAGTAGTTACGCGCTAGCTTTATCTCTCTTACTTCCTTACAGCGGATCCACGAAAGAATTTATTAATTCTGGCGGTCGTAATAAGGGTATTGGGAAACTGTTATTGAATGATTGCATTGTCATCGGTCCTTGGATACGTGGGCAAAGTTTCAAATTAATCAAACTTCTGGAAATCGGTGAAAATTGTGTTCAAAGATTCCTCTACATACATACAACCCAAGCTAATAAAAGCGTGGTAAAAAATCGTAAGTCCTACCGTTTCTAAGCAGACTTAGGCTGGCCAGAAGTGCCAAAAAAAATACTCATACAGAAAAAAAATATTTGCGTGATGTACAAAAAAAGTCACCTGCAACTGAGAGCCCGTGGGATTCGTGCCACTAAACTATTCACTAACTTATATCTCCCTCTCAACTTCCATTCGCCTCGCCCGATCACACTTTTCGCAACGCTCTCTCCAAGTCAAACGTGCGCAAAGAAGTATTACTTCAAAAATAAAATCAATTGTTATATATTATATAAATATTACACTAGACCGACGATCTACGTAAGATTGCCTTTTTGATTTTGATGTAGGCTCGAAGAGGATTGCGGAAAACCGGGATGTCTAGCGGGAAATCGGGGAGGTCTATGTCCAGCAGTGGACTGCGATAGGCTGAAATGATAATGATGGTGATGATGAGATTTTACGTAGGCTTACTTGTATCATTGTAGAAAAAATAATTTTCCTAGATGTTAAGAGCCTGATAAATTCTTGAAGCAATAAAAAAAACTTCATGTATAACGTTTTTTTCTATTGCAATAATATTTATACGTCAATTAATGTAAGAAAATCTGCTGGCGCTTATAATTAATTAAAACATTTACTAATTATAAGCATTTTATTTTCTACTAGCTGTTCCCGCAACTTCGTCCACGTGGAACTGAACAAAAAAGTTATTGTTCTGTTCGCAGAGTTCTAAAATAAATAAATTTCTAAAATAAAGGTAACCTAAGTTACTCCTTATTACATCCGCTATCTGCCAGTGAAAGTCCCATCAAAGTCGGTCAAGCCGTTTCGAAGATTTGCCGGAACAAACAGTAAGACAGACAGACAGACAAAAATTGTAAAAAATATCATTTTGGTGTATGTGCCGTGTGTATACACGCAAAATCCAAATGCATTTAGTAAAAAGCGGTTATTTTAATATTACAAATAGATACTTCAATTTTATTTATTTGTGTAGATATAGATTATTTCACTAATGTCATCATGTAGAATAAAAAATAATGAAAAAGAACTTTATAGTCTGTTCCATAATAAAGCTCTGTTTATTTCGTAATGTCAATATTCAAGCATTAATGAAACTAAAGGGAAAAGCGCGGGAACTTTGAAGTGAAAAGGCGGTCTTTTTTTTTTCAAAAATATTTTATTAATTTTATAATTCATTCACTGGAGTTTTTTATAAATAAATACTTATAAATTAATCAAGAGATGGGGAGAAGTAAGAAAAGGAAAAAGAAGGAGGAAGGTAACGCTGAGGACGACTCGTTGAGCTCCGACTCCGAGTCCATAAAATCTGTTGAGCTAACAGACGCCGAAAGGTATGCCCCGTTTCGGGTAGCCGATTACGTGCGGCACTACCCTGAAAACGGGGGTAATTTTGACTATATTGTATTCCTGGAGAGTACAGAGGCTGACAAGCCAATCGGAACAAGAGACATGATGACACTCGCTAATAGCATAAAAAAATATAATAAAGGCGTGAAACAACTAAAACGCATTAATAAAAGTAAAGTTGGAGTTATCTTTGATAGACCTGCTTTTGCTAACGCGGTCTTAGGCAACAAAAAATATCTTGATGGGTACAAACTTAAAGCTTCCCTTCCGGCTGCCGCTACAGAGGTCACTGGGGTAATTTCTCATGTGCCTATAGAATTATCCAATAAAGAAATATATTCAGCTCTAACTAGCACGAAAAATATTATATCTATACGAAGATTTATGCGACGTGTAAGAGAAAATGGAGAAATAAAATTAATCCCCACAAAAACAATTTCTATAACCTTTTCCTGTCCCAATTTACCAGATAGTGTGGACCTCAACAGCTGGCGGTTCGAAGTACGGCAGTACATCCCGCCAGTAAAGCAGTGTCTAAAGTGTTTAAGGTATGGTCATATTGCAAAATTCTGTAAAAATTCACAAAGATGCAGCATTTGTGGCGAAGGTCACAATTTTAAAGATTGTCAGACTCCTTATACTGCAGCCAGTTGCTGTCACTGCTCTGGCAATCACATTGCCATATCCCCTGCATGCCCTGTTAAAAAAGAAAAAATCCAGCTTAACAGAGATAAATTTCAGAAAAAAAGCTTTGTTGATGTTTTAAACAGCTCTCACTTTCCATCATTAAACAAAACTGATCAGTTCTTATCTCTCTTAAATTCCGAAATAATACTCAAATCTATTACAGAAGCTTTAGTAAAACTTATAACACTAAACAAAAATAATGAAATACCTATCTCTTCCCAAAATATTAAAAATGTCCTGCAAGATACATTAAAAAAGGTTACTAATAAATAATTTGTACTTTATGGATACTTTAAATATTGTGCAATGGAATGCTCAGAGTATTCTACACAATCAACATATTTTTAATTATTTCCTTTTGGACAAAAATATTCACATTGCGTTAATTTGTGAGACTTGGTTAAAGCCTTGTCAAAAATTTAAGATACGTCATTACAATGTAATTCGTCTTGATTCAGGAAACACCCACAATGGCGTAGCCATATTAATACATAGCTCTATTTCTTATTCTAAAATTGATACTTTTTATGATGACTCCATTCAAAATGTTGTTGTTCGTATAAAATACTCTAGCAACAAAGAACTTACTATCATAAGCTTTTACAGTCCAACTAATTGCAATCCTGCTTTTTCTAAATCTAAACTAGACAGGTTAATTAAAAGTTTACCAGAACCAATCTTCCTAGCAGGAGATTTTAATGGCCTAAACTCAGCCTGGGGCTGTTCTACTTCTAATTGTCGAGGCAAAGACATTTTAGAGTCTATCAATAACAATAATTTGGTTATACTTAATGACGGAAGTATGACCACTGTTGGTTCGCACATATGGAGACAGAATGCTCTTGACTTAACCATAGTATCACCTTCATTGGCTCTAGAGTGTGACTGGTCAGTACATGACGATCCCTTAGGCAGCTACCACTTTCCTGTAATCACAAAAATTTTACTTAATAACAATCATTACAATGCCACTCCTATTCCCAATAGTAGCTCACTACCCTGCTTCCCTAACCTGAACAACGTTGATTGGAACATTTATAATTTAAATGTCCAACTATTGCTCACTGAATTTTCTCTTGATACACAAGACCCCCTTCATAACTACACAAAATTTACAGATATTTTACACTCAGCACTGTGGAAATCATCTTCTATTTCTAAGCACTCTTTGTTTAATACAGCTTTATCTTCATGCTCTCCTTCTAACTTAAATAAAAAAAAAAAACTTCTTCCTTGGTGGAATTTCAATTGCACCAAAGCCGTATTAAATAGCAAAAACGCTTATTTGACTTTTAAATCTGATCCCACTGAGGCTAATTACATTAATTTTAAAAGACTACAAGCCACCAAAAAATATATTATCAGAAATGAGAGAAGAAACAGTTGGATAAAACTTTGTGAACAATTTAACAGATCGACTCCTATATCAGTCATTTGGACGTATATGCGAAAATTTAACAAAAGCTATTCTCCACCTTCCCATAACAACTCTGACTATTCTTGGATCTTTGATTTTCTCAAAAAATATACTCCAGATACTGTAGAGCCAGCCTTTAATCTTAATTATTTCTGCCATATTCTTCCTAATCAAAATTTTATTATAAAATCTTTTACCATTGTCGAATTAAATTCTGCTATTTCATCCAGAAAAGACTCTACACCTGGCCTTGACTACATTTCATATAAAATGCTTAAACACCTGTCTTCTCAATCTAAACTAATTTTATTAAATATCCTGAATCTTCTTTGGGAGCATAATCTTATTCCTATGGATTGGAAGGTTGATTGTTTAGTACCTATCTTAAAACCCAACAAGGACAAGTTTAACTTTGATTCATATAGACCTATAGCATTGACTTCTTGCATGGGAAAAATATTTGAACAACTTTTAAAACAAAGATTGGAACATTTCATAGAGTCTAATCATATTTTACCTTCTAATCAGTTTGGTTTTAGAAGAGGCAGGTCTTCAAGGGAGAGCATTGCTCACTTACATCTTGATATTTATAATGCTATACAATCAAAGCAAGCTCTCGCTGGAGTTTTCTTCGATGTAGTTGGAGCCTTTAATAATGTTAACCATCATATTCTATCCACGGAATTAGCTGCGATTGGTTTACCTGTAAAAGTTATACAATGGATTTTTAATTTTTTGCACAGTAGGAAGGTATTTGTTAAGTATAATAATAGACTTATTGGTCCAAGGCTTTCTCATAAAGGTACATGTCAAGGTAGCATTTTGAGTCCATTGATTTTCACACTTTATATACATAGATTAAACTTAATTCTAGGCTCTCATATATACAATTTACAGTTTGCTGATGATTTGGTAGTCTATTGTTCTAGTAATAATATAACTACCCTAAATCTTAAGTTAAACGAAGCTTTAGTTAAATTAAATTCTTATTTTAATTATCTTGCATTGGACATTAGCTTTGAAAAGTCTAAAGTCATAGTTTTTAATAAAGTAGGGTCTGAAAGAATTAAAATAAACTATAATAATATATCTCTTCTTATCACAAATGAAGTTAAATTTTTAGGTGTTATATTCATGAATAACTTATCATGGAACAAATATGTAGACCACATAGTTGATAGAGCTCTTAAGGCTCTTAATATTTTAAAGTCTCTTGCAAAAACATATTGGGGTTCTGATCCAAAAATCCTTCTTACCCTATATAAATCTCTTGTACGCAGTCATTTTGAATATGGATTTCTATGTTTTTCTGCTAATGACAAGTTGGTTAACAAATTAAATATTATTCAAAATCACAGCCTGAGACTTATCACTGGCGCCATGAAAACAACCCCAATTAACTCGTTACAGGTCGAGTGCAACATTTCCCCTTTACACCTTAGATTTAAATATTTGAAATACTGTTTTTTGCTAAAACTGTTTTCCATTAGTAATCATCCTCTAATTAAAAAGCTTAATTACTTACATAGTAAATATCCTGTAAATGCTCCATTAACTTCTAATAACCCATTTATTCTCTTCGAATATTCATTCATGTTAAATCTAAATAACCAACACAAAATACACAGTTCTAGCAATTGGATGTGTTACGAAAAGGAGTTTGACTGTCTTATTAATCAAATCGATATTATTATTGACCATAAGCTAAAAGAGCGCCAGGAAGTTTACAACCTCATAGCACAATACTCTGATAAGTTCAAACAAGTTTACACAGATGGATCAAAAAATGATATAAATGTTTCCATGGCCTATTATGTACCTCATCTGAAGTTTGGCCAAGGCGTCAGATTGAAAAAGGAGATATCAATATTTACAGCTGAAGCTCTAGCAATTACTGCTGCCCTAGAATTCATTAAAAAACAAACTAATCAATATTGGCTGATCATTACTGACAGTATGAGCGTTCTAAAGGCTTTAGATAATTATCAATTCAGTGCTAATACAAACTTCATCATTTTAGAAATAAGACATCTCCTTTATCAACTATCCAGAAGAAACTACAACATCAAATTATTGTGGACACCTTCACATATAGGAGTAAGGGGAAATGAACATGTGGACTTTCTGGCACGTTCAATTGTTGACAGTGACAGCGGCAGCCCTGTTGATGAGAATGTTGCCGTACCATACACTGATCTATTAGTTGCTATTAAATCAAAAATCCTATCTGATTGGCGTGATCTTTGGCGACAAACCTTGTTAAGAAAAGGATCTTGGTATGCTCAGATAAATCAAGATATTGGAAAAAGTCCTTGGTTTACTAAATCGCATCAACATAGAAGCAGAAAATATTATACAATACTATGCCGCTTGAGATTTGGACATTGCAGATTTAATGCACATTTGAATCGTATGCGTATCATCTCATCGCCCGTTTGCCCACATTGCACCAACAACTCCACACAGTCTTTAGATCACATATTTTTTGAATGCTCCGCTTTTAATCTGGAACGCCTCTTATTTATAGCCAACTTGTTATCAACTTCTGGACCAAAAAATGTCCCGCGCAATACACAAGATTTATTGACTAATTTGGATAACTATACTAGTATATTTGAATTTATTTGCAATACTATCAATGATATTTGAAACAGGATCAGGACCTTCATTCATCGGATGTGAAATTTTATTTTGATATTTCAGGCTTCGGCCTATTACAGACTTGGTTTCGACCTCGCCTATCACTTATAGACAAAGAAGAGTAGACGAAAATATGAAATTTCAGACTTGGTTTCGGCCTTACTCTACCAGTCATCGAATCAGAAGAACAATAAAGTTACTTCAGACTTGGCTCCGGCCTTTTGATATATCAGAACGAAACTTACAAATTCAGACTAGGCTGTATGGATTATAGTCCTTTGCCTTTCCCTATTGGGGATAAATTTTAAAACAACATCAAGCATTATTTTGACATAACACATTGAAATATAACCTAGAGCCCAGAGGACGCACCGACGCATTGTTTTTTTCTTTTATATTTCTTAATAAATTCTACAAAAATGGGTGAAGAATCCGTCGATAATAATCCGAATAAGAAAAGGCAAAGAAAGAAACGTAAGAATTTCTTATCAAATGCAAAGAAATATGCGAAAAAGGGTCAAATGGGACGCGGTACTAAGATCCCAGACGAATTGTACCAGTACTTCGTGGGAATTCTTGATGTAATTAAGCAGGGAATCGAAGATCCTGAAGAAAGAAGTAAGTTACTAATTTTTTCAGTCAACACTCAATCTTATATTTACCACAAGATGTGCTCCGCGTTTTCAACCGCGTTAATTTGAGGTAAAAACATACTAAAATACCATAATTATATCATATAGCCTTCCTTGGTAAATGGACTAACCGAAACAAAAACAATTTTTCAATTCAGCCCCGTAGTTCCTTAGTTTAGCGCACTTACACAGTCAAACCCCCTCAGTTCTATAATATTCATAGATTTTTGCCGTTGGTGCGCCCGCAATCACGATACTTTCAATAGTGTCCAAAAAATCGCGAAGCCAAAATAACAAATAAGAAATGTTTGTTTATTTTTAGTCACTTTTATTTATTATTGCCTAAAAAGTTGTAGGCTGTAGAAAAAAATATTGATTAAGTAATTATCTGCAACAAAATATTCCTGTTATAATCATTTTATATATATAAATAATAATAAAATAATAACTTATAAAATGAATCGTTTTCAGCATCACTCGTCAACAACGTGTTAGAAAGAACCAAGGGAGAAGAGTTCAATGTTATCGGTAATCAGCTTGGATGCCGTCTCGTAGAAATTCTCCTACCATACTCCTCGGAAGAAGACTTACAAAGGTACATTGATGTACTGTCACCGGAAGTACGTAGGCTGTGTTCAGATAACTTCACGAGTCATGTCGTTGAAACATTATTACGTGTCTGTTGTGAAAGAGCTACAAAACACTTACAAAATAATGATGATCATCCAGATGAAGCACCAAGGAAGAAAGTTAAACTGGAAAAGGAATCAAGTGGATATACAAAAGAACATATAAACGTATGCCACGAATTTACACTTAAAGTATGTAAATATGCCGTTAATAACTTGGAAGATTTCGTTTGGGACCAATACGCTAATCATATTCTACGTAGCGCCTTAAAATGTTTAAGCGGTATCACTTTATTACCGGGAGAGAAACCAAAAGTTAATCTTTTTAAAGAAACAGTCCAAGACAACAAGGGAATACCTCCGCATCAAACCGAAATGAAGTATAAAGTTGTACCAGATGAGTTCAAAGAAATAGTAACGCAATTTGTGCACAGATTAACAGTGTGGCCACAGTTTAAAGATTTACCGTATCAAAACTTAACATCTGCATTGTTACAAGTTTTACTATATGCCGTTAAAAATGTTGATAAAAATTTAACTAAAAGCTTAGTAAAAAAGCTGTTGAATGAAAGCTTTGCTCCTGAGGATTGGGAGACAACTGGTATGGATGAGAAAAAGGAAGATAAAGCTGATATTGACGCGGAAGCTAATAATGAGCAAAGCGTTAGGGCCAGTAATTTACCTCCTGTGTTTGGATCTGAATCGGCTGTCAGGTGATTTGACTTTTTATTACTAATTACTTTCTGACTTAGCAAACTTCTACAATAAAAAAAGAATATACGTGATGCTACCATTATGTATTTTCTTTCCATGAATAAATTATCATTTTTGAAGTAAAACTACATAAGCTTAACTTGAGGAGCACGCTGGTGAAAGCGTGACGAAAGCGTTACGAAAAGTGTGATTAAACGTGACCCACAAGTACTAACAACCCGACCGGAAATAAATATTGGTATAAACACAAATATCCACTCCGAGCGGGAATCGAACTCACAATCGTGTTTAGAACGCCCGATACGGCGCACCATTACACTGGTGCGGTCGTCAATATATATAGTAAAAATTGTTTAATAAATAAATAATCATTGCAGGTTACTTGAAGCAGCGCTATTTGTGTCAAAGAAAAAAATGTACACACAGATATACGCCCGTTGCTTCATCAACAGATTGGGGCAGCTCGCCACTATGCCCATGTTGAACTTTACAGTTCAACGTCTCATCGACACTTGTCATGTTAAAGAAGAGGTGATTGTTGTTATTTATTTATAATTTATAGCCATAAAAGCGTAATATTTAATCTGTAAACTAGGCAAATTTAAGCCAATTTTGGTCTCGACAACTAGTCCCATAGCATGTTAGATTTTAAAATGTGTTAAAAATATGAAGAAAAAAATTATATATACTAATGTAAATGGCGAACAATCAAATTTACATTGTTTGTATTTCATTAGCCTGTTACTGGCGTTTGTAGTAACCCTGATTTCTGCTCTGTGGGTTGTGGGACATTCCTGTCAGAAGTCTGGATGTAATGTATATTTGCAATTATTGATAGATATATTATTTAAGTTGTATATTAATCGAAAAAAAAAACTATGTAGGTATAGCAGTTGGCTGTTACCTCAGACACAGAGCATACATTACTTATAGTTCGCGTCATGTAAAAAGAACGCTGGCCTTGAAGCTGCGCAGAAGCGATTTATCGGTCTATTTGGTGGTACGGGGTAGGGGACGGGAGTGTTTATCACGTGTCGCATGCTTGCCGGTGTGCTATTGGTTGACTGCGGTTGACAGTTCGACGTCGACTCAAAATATTATCGCGCACTAAAGTTTTAAATTACGAAATAGTTTTACATAGAGAAGTGAGAAAAATTATTTATAATATATAATTCGCGTCATGTAAAAAGAACGCTGGTTGTCAAAATGCGCAAAAGGCGATTTACAGTGCTGCCAACTCTTGAAAAAACTTTTTCGTACTGTCCATTTTTTGAAACAATCTTATTTGGTAAACAAACCACTGTCAATCGTAATTCACGTTTTTTTCGCATTTATCACTTACTTTCACAACACATTAGCATACGGACAATTGTAAAGCTCCATTTATTATTTATATAACTAAAAAAAATATATATCAATTTATCATTTTAAATACATAAAAACTATTAAGATACGAATATCGAGAGTACAGATAATTAATATTTTTGAATACGACATTTCAATAACTAAAAAATTTGTTAATGCTTTTGTTTGAAAAAAAAATGTAATTTTGTAAAGTGATAATTATTATACTTATTTAGTCCGAAGTATTCGCACTGGTATTTTTATTATTTTTAATGTATCTACCAATAACCATTATAGGAAGCCGTGAGTGAAAGCCTAATTAAAAAATAAAACAATAGTACTTTTGTGCGCGCGTATACGCATGCGCAAACGCACCCCCTCTATTTTCCTTCAGCGTTCTTTTTACATGACGCGAACTATACCTTAGGAACAGACGACCGTGTATTTTATTTAAATACTAGCTGACTCGGTAAACGTTGTCTTGCCGCTAAACGCTATTCAAAAATAGGGGTTGATCTTAGAGGGTTGAAAATTTAGGGTTGTATGTATTTTTTAATGATGTATCATAAAAAAATAAATATAAATATTTATGTAAAAATTAAAAAAAAAATTAGGGTTGGTTTTAGGGGGATGAAAAATAGATATTGTTCGATTCTCAGACCTACCCAATATGCACACTAAATTTCATGAGAATCGGTCAAGCCGTTTCAGAGGAGTTTAACTACAAACACAGCGACACGAGAATTTTATATATTAGATAGTTTCCAAAATATTGGAATAATCAAAATTGAAAAATAACTTTAAATAGGCCTCAAAAGCACTTTCGAATCGTCGTTTTTTACAAATTAAAGTTTTAAAAGTGATTATTATTTTTAAAAGTGAAGCTACCACTGATTCGGAATGCAGATTCTGCAGAGAAGAATCGGCAAGAAACTTCCCAGTTACTCTTTTAAATATCAGAACTAATTGCTAATGAAAACAATACTAATTTCTGTAACATTTTCAGTTTGAACCAATGTTTGAAGAGTTGTCAAGTAAATACAGTGCGTTACTGGCTTGTGGCAACACTGGTGTGTTGGTAGCACTGGCGAAGGCCTGTCTCAGGATGAAGGCGAAACAAATGCAGTTTATACAGGTTATTATTAATATATAATTAATATTTGTATTAATTTTTATTGCGCTTTAAAAAATATGTACAGAAATATAGTGGTTAATTGCAAAAGTTGATAAGTTGTTTTGTTTGTTAAAACCATGATTTTGTTTAGGGTTGCCGGGCAATCCACACGTGTCTGGTCAAAATTAAACGGTGTCCATTTTATACAGATTTCGTTAGGCTTCTTAATTTTGACCAGTCACCTTGCACTTCCAAAGCTCAATTTGCTAGCGAGCATAATTTTTTCGTATACAATATACTAAGACACAAAATACTTAATAATTTAGGGTGTCTTTTAAAACTAATGTCCGGCCACTAGGTGATCTGGCAACCCTGTAGAGATTCATATAGCAGGACAGACAGTGCAAGATATAGCTTTAGTTACTGTTAGTTACTTGTAACATCTATCTATTTATAAATTACTATTTGAGTTAAGAAGTTCAGGGATTAATTTGTAAAAGTAGAAAAAATATAAGTAAAAGTGATTTTAATCCACACAATATTGTAAGAACTACCGGTTTTGTCTTTTTCAGAACCTAGAAAAAGCACTAAATTGTTCAGAAGCAGAAAATCAGAAGCATTTCCCGGTGCAGTGTCTAAAGATGTTGCCTCTCAGTACTAACGACACCAAGGAGTACTTCATTAACGTCCACGGGTCTGTTGTGTTGCAAACAATATTAGATTTTCAAGTAAGTATTTTTAAGACCATTGTTAATATATTATATTGACCGGCCTGTGTGTGGCTTAGTTTTGGGTTCGATTCCCACCTCAACTCTGGGTGTAATATATGATTATTTTTAAATGTTTTATTTATTACATTTGTGACTAAAATAAAATATATTTATCTATATCAGCCGACTGCTTACCTTTATTATTTATTTATTGAAATTATTCCGGTTTTAACTTTTACTATGTAAAAAATGTGCTGTGTGGCTACGGCACTGAAGAATTTAGCCACCCCCTCTCTTCCCGTGGGTGTCGTAAGAGGCGACTAAGGGATAACAAGGTTCCACAATCATCTTGGAACTTAAGAAGCCGACCGATGGCGGGATAACCATCCAACTGCTGGCTTTGAAATACACAGGCCGAAGACGGGCAGCAGCGTCTTCGGTGCGACAAAGCCAGTACTGCGGTCACCAACCCGCCTGCCCAGCGTGGTGACTATGGGCAAAACACATGAGTTCACGCTATTGTGGCGTCAACTTGTGGAGGCCTATGTCCAGCAGTGGACTGTATAGGCTGTAATGATGATGATGTAAAAAATAGCCTATATGTTATTATAGCTGATCCTTCACACGGGGAAAGAAGCATATGCCCAGCAGTGGGTTATTACAGGCTGAAGCGATATTATAGTTAATAATATGAACAGATAAAGTCGGCGGTAATGACATATCTTTAAAATTACATTTACCATATATAAATACATAAAATTTTCTTACCTAATACTAAACACAAAATTAAATTCCATCTTTTTATACACATTCCAGCGTCCAGCAAAAGCAGTATCAGGGCTCCTTGAACTTTCTCCTGATGAGCTGTTGTATATATTCAGTGACCCGAAGGGCTGTCACGTAGCTGATGGCTTTTGTAAGGGACAGTTTGTGGGCGTTAAGGCGAGGGACAAGCTTATATGGAAACTTAAGGTAATATTAATATTCAACTTGCATATTATAATGAATGTCTATAATTACATCGACAAGTAATACAACCTAATTAGACTAAAAAAAGCTAACGAACGCTCTATTCGCCACTACGATTTTTGAAGATTCCCCTCGATTTCTCTGACATGCCGTCATCAGATCCTGGTTTCCTTGGGCTATCTCCTTTACAACAATAAAAGATCATCAAAATCGGTTCATAATTGACGAAGTTATCCGCGAACACACATTAAAAGAATTATATAGATTTCTATATGCGATCGAATTGAGAAACCTCCTCCTTTTTTGAAGTTGGTTAAAAGGTATGGGTATGGTGAGTAAGGTGACCAGAGCTCCTGGGGGGATTGGGGATTGGGTCGGCAACGCGCTTGCGATGCTTCTGGTGTTGCAGGTGTCTATAAGCTACGGTAATCTCTTACCATCAGGTGAGCCGTACGCTTGTTTGCCGACCTAGTGATATAAAAAAAAAACCTCCACCACGCCCATGCATGCTCCACATGACCACATCAAATTTAGCTTGTGGACCTACTCAACAACTGGAACACAATACTGCTCGAAAGCAGTATTATTTAGCTGTGATCTTCTGTAAGGTCGAGGTACTTCCCCAGTCGGGCTGCTCCATATTTTGAGCAGAATTTCCTGCTATGCCCTACCTCAGTTAAATCAGTTTATACTTCGATTTTCAGGGATACTATCAAAAGCTAGCTCTGTCACAGCACGGCTCCAGAGCGTTTGAACAAATATTCGAGGCGGCTACCCTCGAACAGAAGGTCAAGATAATGACCGAGATATCAGACAAGAGCAATCTACTCAACAGTACTAACTACGGGAGGCTGATAGCTGCTAAAGTGGACGTTAACACTTTTAAGGCATCGCAGAAGAAATGGGAAGAAAGTAGGAAGAAAATTGATAAATAAATATTTAAAAAAATTATTGAGTGTTAATTTAGACTCATTATATATATATATATATATATATATAGCTAGTATATATATATATATATATATATATATATACTAGCTGCTGCCCGCGACGTCGTCTACGTGAACGCTATACAGCACCAAAAATACCTACGATTATACCTTTTAAAATAACATTCATTTACCCGTTTCTTCTTTATATTTCATATCTACAGAAAAATGTCATAGATGGCGCTGCTTTAAAATTGTCTTGTCTACTTTATATTTATTTAATTATGTTTATCGGCTTAGTTACTTATATTGCGTGATTTTTATAGTGTGAAGCTAGCTTATATAGCATGGTTATTAACGTAATAACAACAGCATTCAAATACGCGTCGTTAGATTACACGTTGTTACAGAATGCGTTGAAGAAATAAAGGTTCACTGCTCGTTCCCCGTAGGTGATAGCGTGATAATATGTATCCTATATGTTGACCCGACTTCTTAATAATATTCGTGCCAAATTTGAAGTAAATCCATGCAGTACTTTTTGAGTTTATCCCGGACATACATACAGACAAACAGACAAAAATTCTAAAAACTATATTTTTGGCTTCGGTGTCGATTGTAGATCACACCCCAAGTATTCTTTAAAAAAAATAATCAATGTACAGTTTTGACTTTCCTACCATTTTATTACATGTATAGACTATTACGTGAAGCAAAAGCTTTGTAACCTCTTTTACGAAAATTGCGCACACTTATAGTTTACACAGAGGAGTGCAGAATGCTAATTTTTTTTTTAAATTATGCATAAAAATACATTAAATCAATAAAAAAAAAACATCCCACATACTACCATGTATTTGACACACACGCATATATCCTTTTTAGTTTATTGTATAGAAGTATAGTTTTTGACAACAGAGCCTTAACCTTTTGACCGCCGTAGTCACCTATACTTGACAAGGGCTCGCGAGTCCTGTGCGCCAGCGACGTCTATAGGTGACAAAAAACCCGGACCACAAAAATATTAAATAAAATTATTAAAAAAATATTTCTAGTATTTTAATTCAACATTTATGAAAATAGAATATCCCCGCAACATTTGAGTATAAAAAACAAGTCTTTTAGAGCTACACGTACTGAGAAACATTGAGATAAAAACATGCATTTTTATTCCACATAAATGATATGTCGAGAACGCCGAAGTCGTCTATAGTTGACCGCTAGGGATGTGACACAAGAGGTATAAATAAATAATAAATAAATAAATATTTACAACATACACACCCGGTCATCCGTTCCTAAAGTAAGCAACTTAATGCTTGTGTTATAACTTGGTAACAGCTGACTGGTATAGCTATTTTTTTTTGATAAGCATACATATAAATATAAATAAATATATATTATACCCAGACTCGGGGTGGGAATCAAACCCATAACCTCCGGAGCAGAAAGCACCGCTGACCTGTAGTCACTACAAACTGCGCCAACGGGCTAGTCAAAATGGTATAGATGATTTATATATTCTTTATTGCACTTTAAAAAAATCATAATTACAAGTCATTTTTGCAATTAGCTATTCAAAATTCAACTCAAACGTGTTATATTTTCTATAAATAATTTAATATTTGAATAAAACAAAAGGTAAAAAACATAAAACTATCATCAGCTAACACATAAATAGCAAATGAATAAAAAATCAAATCAACTAAAATCAATCAAATCGCCATAATAAATCTGATATCTCAAATCTGGCGCATCTCTAGCGCGTAGTCATTAATCCGTTCTCTACACGCCGTTGTCAAGTATAGACGACACGCTGATGACGTCATAAGCGAATAGCGAGAAAACTAGTGAAGTGCAAGACGAGCGATACCTTAGAACATCGTCGTATTTTGGAAGGCGTCGATGATTTTAATAATATACAATAAAAAATATATATTTTTTTCATTTTTTTTATCTAGGGTAAGAGCGAAATTACGATTTTCTTTCTCATTCTCAAAATCATCTGGCAGCATCAATATCATCTCTAACCCCCACTCTCATAAAAGCTTTTTTTCTAAGACCCATGTCGTGTCGTGTGTCGTGAAATATTTGATTTGAAATATTGCTACTTACTCAGTACTGTTTTAGTACTATTTGCTACCTAAGCAAAAAAATATTTAACGCATGTAAATATTTCTTTTAAACTAAGGCTGGCATCGACCGCACCGATTATATTAATTTGCTTCATCGGATCATATTTTTTCGTCGATCTACGTTGTATTCGAGCAAACACAATTATTCTTGTTCAAAAGTTGAGATTTCTTTTCAAAGTACTTTCTTTTTAGTAAAAAAGTTTAAAGAATAGGTAAATGATATTTTTTTTCATTAATTTTAATCATTTGGGACAATTGTGTGGAAAGTTCAAAAAATAACCTAAGTTTTTATAAAACTCGTTTAAAACGTTGGCCTTATGGGGCACTATGGAACAGGGCACAGTGGAATACTGTTCTAATGAACCTTCAACCTTAAATAATAAACTATTATCTAATAAGATAATAATTGTGTTTGCAGGCAAACGAAAAAACTAACTTCCAATTATATCGACAAGTAATACAACGTAGGTAGACGAAAAAATAGTCAAGTAAATACGCATTATCAAAGATCAATCAAAAAGTTGTAATCGGGTTTGGATGAAATTTAAATGTGACTACATGATAAACATCGGCTTTCGATTAAATTAAAAATCATCAAAATCGGTGCACCCAGTAAAAGTTATGCAGATTTTCGAGATCTCATTATAAAAACCTGGTTTCCTTAGCATGGTACTATACCGGGGTTATCTCCTTTCCAACAAAAAAAGAATTCTCAAAATCGTTTCATAAACGACAAAGTTATCCCCGAACATAAATAAAAAAAAAATATATAAAATATATATCGAATCGGTCGAATTGAGTAACCTCCTCCTTTTTTGAAGTCGATTAAAAAATTACAAATTTGAATTCGGTTAATTTTTTTCTAAATTACTTTTCATGTATATATCGATTCGATTCGAAATCGATATATAGCCTGCGGCTTCCTTGCGTGCGACACAGGACATCTCTAAAGAGAGTTTCATAACCGTAGGTCAGCTGCGCCGTAGTCGTCCAGTCGTGACAATGACGTCATGGCGATAGAAAAGAGTGTTGTGCTTTACTACGATTATTTTTGTAATGTTTGTTTTTTATTTATGTTGTTGTAAGTATATATAACGAGTGCAAGATAACACAAGAAAAATATTAAAAAATAAACCTTCCTAGATTATATAAGTAGTCATTTATTGCATAAAAACCAACAAAAACAAGTCACTGTGTGGTACTCGATAACGACTCTTGGCAGCACTATTTTTTTCGTAGGTATTTTTGTTTATTTTATGCCTTGGCGTACAGGGCACGGGAATGGTTTTGAGGCGTGGCGGTCAAAAGGTTTAATGTTTAAACTTATAATTTAAATTACCTAATTATGGTCGATTTTCGCCCTCTGAGCGACCGCTAGTTTAGTTTAATTATCAGTAAGGGGTCGTCCATTATTCGAGTTTTTTTAGTAACTTTTCAACCCCTTACCCCCATAAAACAAATTTTGTAATAGGAAAATACCGCTAGCGTCGCACCACGACCCACAACTACGCCCATCGCACAACCACGGGAGGCCTACGTCCAACAGTGGACTGCGATAGGCTGATGTGTGTGTGTGTGTGTGTGTGTGTGTGTGTGTAAAAACGAGAACATCAACAACGTAGGTAGTTGAAGAAGTAGTCAATTAGATACGCATTATTAGTGATAATTCCAAAACTACTTGTCAGATCTTGCTTAAATTTTAATGGAACACACAACAAGCGCCAGCTATCGATTAAAAATAATCATCAAAATCAGTACCTATACCCATAAAAAGCCCGTGAAAACCCGGGTAAAGAGGGTAACCTCGAGGCCCGTACCCGGACAGACCCTCGGGCCTGTTAGGAAGACCCACACACACACACCCATAAAAAGCTATGAGGTAAAACATAAAAATGCAGTCGGATCGCGAACCCCGTTTTTTGGAATTCGATTTAAAAAAAGTCGCTTCCCGCTGTCCGTATGCTTAGATCTTTAAAACTACGCAACGGATTTTGATGTGGTTTTCTTTAGAGTGATCCCAGAGGAAGAATTATATGTATAATATATGCATAATATAGTAGAGGGACACTGATAGTTTTTGCAACCGTGCGAATCAGGGGCGGGTCGCTAGTAATTTTATAATTGAATAATGATTTCAAGACATATTTGATAAATAAATACTCATCATTACAGCCTATACAGTCCACTGCTGGACCATAGGCCTCCAAAAGTTTACGCCAAAAATAACGTGAACTCATGTGTGTTGCCCATAGTCACCACGCTGGGCAGGCGGGTTGGCGACCGCAGGGCTGGCTTTGTCGCACCGAAGACGCTGCTGCCCGTCTTCGGCCTGGTTATTGGTTATCCCGCCATCGGTCGGCTTTTTAAGTTCTAAGGTGGTAGCGGAACTGTGTTATCCCTTAGTCTCCTCTTACGACACCCACGGGAAGAGAGGGGGTGGCTATATTCTTTAGTACCGTAGCCACACAGTACAGTAATAAATACTCATATTATTATAAATTTTAATTTATTTACGAAAATAATTAACTTTTACTTAGAAGCCAAAGACACAATTTCCTATTGACATACACGTTTTTGTAATTATGTCGACTATTATTATATATTTATTTTAAATAAATTAAAAACATAATTTTTTACCTTTTTTAACTAATATAAAAAATATTTAGGTGTATAATATTTTTTCTTCGTCATATTTTTTAATTCAGTTCAGTCTATACTGGATACTGGCAGACTCCGTTGCAATTCTTAGGAACTACTCCTGGTTGTAGTTTGCATACCTTGTTGCCGCATATATACTCTCCCTTCCTAAGATTTAAGGATGGTACGTGATGGTTGCCTGTAACCAAATAAAAAAAAATTGTAAAAGTTATTAATCTAGCGTAAAACCTCTGGATATTGTCGTATTAGGTATTTATATTTATTAAAGGACAACCAGTATCTAGTTACAACACTAAATATATACCTGGGCTTCCTGTGATAAGTGACAAGTCGAATTATGCCCTTTTTGTGATTCTAACACGAGCATTATCAAAAAAACAAAAAAAAAAAAAAATAAGAATAAAGAAAATATTTTTTTTATAGTGATATAGCTGTTAAAAAATTCGAGAATTCATTTTAATCATTAAACTATGAATGGCAGTGCGCTGCTTTTTATGATACCAAAAATCCAAAAACAATTATTGTTTCAGCTTAGGAATAAACAAGTAAAAATCGACTGAAAGTAATAACAACTTGACTAAACAATACTAAAATTACTAGTTACCTATACTGTTAGTTGCGTTAACTAATAAAAGGTAATAAGCTAAGACAGATGGAAATATTTTGGTTAAAATTTGGAACAGCCCGACTGGGGAAATATCTCAACCTTAGAAAAGGTCACACCTAAATAGCATTACCCTCAAGTATTTTTGTGTTCCTGTGGTGAGTAAGGTCACCAGAGATCCTAGGGAGGGTCGGGGGTTAGAGTCAGCAACGCATGCGATGTTTCTCTTGTCACTGGCGATTCAGCAGTCAACACAAAGTGTAAGCCTTTGCTACTAAAGACATTACTTGATAATTTCTTATGGTCATGTTCACCTTATTGTTTTATACAATAGAGTATAATTTATTGAGTCAATCGTCATAAATATAGATTTAACTGTGGTATTATATTTGATTATGACATGAGGTAAATTTTTTTTGCGCGTAAAAGTTATAAATTCTTAATTTTTTGATCATACCTTTGACATCGGGTTTTGCTCCTTTCAGTTGCGCCGATCTTTTGAATAGATAGCGCTCAGTTGGACGGTTGATGAGCACTCGTTTGGGGTTGATCGCGGTCGTACAGACCAATAGCGACATCAAGAAAACGGTGAAAAGTAGGATCTGGAATTTAATATTCAAACTTTGTTTCACAAGTATTCTTATTAGTTTTTTTTTTTTGTTACACAAGTATTCTTATTAGTTTTTTTTTTTGTTACACAAGTATTTTTCTTATTTATTTGTATTATTTTTTGTACGACACCTTGGCGTAGACGACGCTTTGGCGCAACGGTCACAGCACTGTTTTGTTTGTGACTGTTGCGCTGGCGGTTGCGCGTTCGATCCCCAGGATATGACAAACATTTGTATTGGCCATACAGATGTTTGCCATGGTCTGATTGTTTATGCAGTCCTTGTGGGTCTCCCCACCGTGCCTCGGAGAGCGCGTTAAGCTGTCGGTCCCGGTTGTTATCATTCATTACACCTGATAGCGATCATTACATAGTAGGGAATATAACCGCCATCCGCATTGGAGCAGTGTGGTGGATAAATTTTCAAATCTTCCTCCTACATATTAAAAAAAATTAGGTTTGCTCGCAAACGAAACAAAAAACCGACTTCAGTTACATCGACAAATAATACAACGTGAAAAGTACGTGTTAGATCTTACTTAAATTTAAATCGGATCGCACTACCCTACCACATGACGCACTACCTTTTCGATACAAAAAAATGAGTGTGCTATAGAGTAAACGACTGAAGTATAACTTTCTTTCTTCACTAACTTATATCTCCCTCTCAACTTCCGTTCGCCTCGCCCAATCACACTTTTCGTAACGATCTCCAAGCTCTCCAAGTCAAGCGTGCGTAATAAACAAGTTTCATTTAAAAAATATATTTGAAGGGTGGTTAAAAAATAATAGTACATTTAAAAAATATATCGAATTTGATATTTAAAAATAAATACAGATTTGTATTTGTATTTGTATTTGTGTTGGGCTCGATTTTCCGCATTTAGACGCAAAGGTGGTCCATTATGCGTGAAAAGTGGGCTGACTAGTTCAGCCAGCCCAGCTCCTTCCAGAAGCTCAGAAGCCTCCTGGGGCGTTCACAGGCTTCTCGGAGCGTCCTTATATCCTTAAGGATGGTAGCCCGGTGTGCGGCCACTCCCTCGCATTCCAGGATTACGTGGGCGGCTGTTTCTTCAGCAGCCAGACAGCCCCTGCAAAGAGGGCTGTCTGTTGCATTCATGATGAATAGTTGGTGGTTGAGTGCCATGTGGCCGGTAATCGTGCCAACAACTATTCTGATGTCCAGGCGGTTGAGACTGAGCAGTCGGCACGCTAGGTGCGGTGATACTTCCGTGAGTATCAATTTGGACTGTCTACAGCCGGTTTGGTTTGCCCAAAGGGCATTGTGATTTGCACGTGTACGTTGCCTTACCCACGAGCGCAGTTGTCCAAAAGGTAGCGGCAATAGGATGGTTGGGCCGGCAACCTTTGTACTGGACCCCTGTCTTGCAAGCTCGTCGGCAGCATCGTTTCCGTGCGATCCACTATGTCCTTTTATCCACTGGAGGATTACCTCATTGTGTGAGGCTAATACTTCCAGGGTTTGATGACATTCGTATATAAGACTAGAGTTAGTCGAACTGCTCTCTAGCGCTTTAAGTACGGCCATGCTGTCCGACAGAATACGGATATTGCAATCCCTAATGCCTTTTGACAGGACGGCGGTGGCTGCATGGGTTATCGCAACACACTCACATTGAAAGATGGAGCTGTGTTGGCCCAGCGTTAGTGATAAGTTGATATTGAGGTCTTGTGAGTACACTCCGGCACCGGTGCCAGACCCCATTTTGGAGCCATCCGTGTAGATGCGGACCTCGCGTATGCCGGATTGGTCTCTTTCAGCCTCAGACGGTTGTATATGGTACTTTCTTTCGAAAATATGTTGTTTGGGAATCCTATCACAAGGAGCAGCAAGGAGTGGCTCATAGCTCACAAGGTTGCTCCAAAGTCTATTGTGTGGACCCTCCTGGTTGCACCACAAGCCCAAGTGTTTCAGCCTGATAGCTGACATAGCCGCTTCCTGTTGTATGAACAAGTCAAGCGGTGCCAGGTCAAGCATAACCTCAAGAGCTGCTGTGGGGGCGGTACGCATACAGCCAGTGATTGCAGAGCATGCTATTCTCTGAAACCGCTGGAGTTTGTTTCTAACGGTTGTAAGTTCTGTTCTCTGCCACCAGATTACCGCACCGTAGGTGATTATAGGCCTGACAATTGTTTTGTAAAGCCATAGAGTAATTTTAGGTGATATGCCCCAGCTTTTGCCGAGGAGCCTTTTGCATTGGCAGAGGATTATGCTGGCTTTGTTGATTTTTGAGTCTAAATGCCTGTTCCAAAGAAGCTTACTATCTAGGATTACTCCAAGATATTTGACCTCCTTGGTTAGGGCAAGACTGGTGCCAAATAATTTAGGAAGTTTAAGGTTTCCTAAATTCCGTTTATTTGTGAATATCACAAGTTCCGTCTTTGCGGGGTTCACTGTTAGTTCGTGGTCCGTACACCACTGTTCAACGACTTTTAGTGCGGCCCTCATTTGGTCGCAGACTGTCCTCTCAGATGGTCCACTGATGAGTACAGTTAAGTCGTCTGCATAGCCCACTGTTAGAAATCTGCGGTCGTTGAGCAAGGTGATCAGTTCGTCGATCACTATGTTCCACAGAAGTGGGGAAAGGACCCCCCCTTGCGGACACCCCCTCGCTACAACGCCTCTAGTTATTTCATTCACAGTGAATTGGATAGCCCTGTACTTCAGCATGCTGTCAATCCACCCGGCAATCGTGTTATTGACTCCATGCTTGGTCAGGGCACGGCTTATGCTGGTGAACTTAGTTTTATCAAAGGCCCCTTCAATATCAATAAAGGCGCCTAAGGTTGATATTTTGTGATGGAGATTGCCCTCTATATAGGATATAACCTTGTGTAGGGCAGAGTCCGTTGATTTGCCCATTGAGTAGGCATGTTGGTTGGGATTCAGGGGTTGCTCAACCAGAGTTGTGCTCCTCAGCTCCCGATCTATTAGCCTTTCCAAAACTTTCAATAGAAAGGAGGTAAGGCTAATAGGTCTGAATGATTTTGGTTGTGAGTAGTCTCCTTTGCCGGGTTTAGGTATGAAGACTACCTTAACTTCCCTCCATAACTTTGGAGTGTAGCAATAAGCTAAGCAACTCCTATATATGGAGACAAGGTGGTCGATAAGTTTCCTATCACTCCATCTTAGCAGACCTGGAAACACCTTATCCAGTCCTGCCGACTTGTATGGTAAGAAACTGTTGATGGCCCATTTTACTTTGTCATGTGTGACAATTTTCTTGGCGGTGATCCAGTCCACCATTACAGGTGTCTTCTTTGGCTCTTCCTCCCATGCCGCAATTCTTTCGATTTGGCATCCTGGGAAGTGTGTAGTTATTAACAGTTCTGAAGTTTCCAGATCCGTTTTGGTGTATGTTCCATCCGGTTTTTTCAGGTTACCCAGGTTGTGCACCGGTTCGCTGCACAATATATTCTTAACTCTGTTCGCCTGATTGTTCGTTTCTATGTTGGTACAAAAGCGCCTCCAGCACTCCTTCTTCCTTATTCTGATGCGCCTTTTGTAGTGATATTGGGCCTGCTTGTAGGCATCCCAGTGGTGTTCTAGACGAGTATTCTTTGCTCTGTTGAACAACTTCCTCACCCTGCGTCGTAGCTTTTCGAGCTCCGGTCCCCACCAGTGCCCTTTGCAGAACTGTCGCGCTCTAGGTGATGAAAGTGGGCATGTTTGTTCAAAGCTGGTGATTAGGCAGTCAGTTATCTGGTTGATATGATTATCAATGTCCTCCGTGCCTTCATGGTTATCGGGTAGTTCGACGCCTTTGAGTTTCTCCGCTGTCAGGAGCTCATACCTGCCGCGGTCCATCCTCCGAGGGTTACGGCGGGGTGCAGGTGACGTCAGCGTGACTTCTAGGTTGAAATAAATACAGAATATCGATAGTTCGACATTAAAAATATCGACGATATCTATCAATCGTTTTCTAAATAAAATCGATATTTTTAAATATCGATATTTTTTTCCTCAATACTTACCCTAGCGCCGTCTGCACAAAAGTCAAAACCAGTCAAAAGTTCAAAACTAAAAAGCGAAACTTCGAGTTTGAGCGGCACCTTAAGTACATTGATAAGTTCAAAATTGTACTGAATTATGTATATATATATATTGTATAGCTTAACTCGCCTGATTGGCTGTGTAAAAAGTCACATCTTTTTTATATATACTCTTTTTTTCATCTTTCATATTAATATGCCTATGTATTTACCTCGCGGCTTGTCGATCGCTCAAAAATTTGTTATCCATCGTTAACTTTTGTTCAATACAATGGAGTGTAAAAATGATTTAGTAACAGTTGAAGACAGTGGTGATAAAATAAAGTAAGTTATTTGTGTACACATTTATGATAAATGTACGAGACAACCAGAATGAATGACCGACGGCGGTCGACGACTGTTAAACAGCTGATTGGAAAAATAAGCTAAAAACATTTCATAGTTAATAGATTCACGTTTAATAATATTTCGATAAAGACTGATAAATAAATAATTCTTTAATAGTTTATTTATATTACAGTGATTTGTTGATCGTTTTTTTTCGTTGTTTACATTCTATATATCGTAATAATAACAATAGAATTGTCTTTAATTATCATATTATTCGTAAAATTATTGATGTTTTGAAATATTTATTGACAGCAAATCAGCTCGAATATCGACTATTGATGTGCCAGTGGTAATATCAAAACCAAAGAGCAATGCACAGAAATGTAAAGAATATCGTGAGAAAAAAAAACTAAAAACTGCAAAAGAAAAAAATCTGTCAAAAGCAAGGCACAGATAAACAAAACTTATTATGAGAAAAACAAAATTTCAAAGTAAGATACCAATTAATTAATGTTAATATTTACCTTTTATATCTTATGACATAATTATTGTATCCTTATTAACTTTAACTGGGGTAGGGCACGGCAGGAAATTTCCTGCTCAAATATGGTGCAGCCTGGCTGGGGCTGTACCTCGACTTTACAGAAGATCACAGCTAAACAATACTGTTTCAAACAGTGCTATGTTCGTTTTGGTGAGTTAGGTGATCAGAGCTCTTGATATTTGGGATTTATATTTGGGGATAGAATCGGAAACGCGCTTGCGATACTTTTGGTGTAGCAGATGTCTAAGCTACAGTAATTGCTTACCATCAAGTGAGTTGTACGCTTGTTTGTCGACCTAGTTAAAAAGTAATAACTGGCTGTATTAACGTACATTTTATAATATTTTTATTTTTCAAATATAGTTTTAATTGTATTTAATCATTTATTTTTTTAACAGCAAAAGTCGTCATGAGTACATGAAAGAATATAGACAGAAGAAAAAATTTGAAAAACAAATTCTTCATTTAAAGCAAATACTACAACTACAAATGGAGCTTAAGCTACAGCAATCAGTCTCCTAAAACATTGCGTTGGTTGAAATAAGTCTGTTACAAACGAAAGTAACATTTGCTTACTATGCGAGACACAGCTGAACAATAAAAATGCATGTGATATACCTAATTTCAAATATATTACTCATTTAAAACGTGATTCAGTTCGTGCAGGTGGAATATATCAAAATACAAGCAATCTAATTACACCAAATAAGGATGAAAATCATGAATAATATGCTGGATATGCACGTAAGAAGAATAAGTACTGCAGTTATAGTTATATATGTTGTGCAGTGCGTAATGGATAATGTTTTTTTCATCATGGCGGTTATCTACGTATCACCGTGTCAGAAATTATGAGACATTCAAGAGTTTCATTCAGCTCTATTACAATATTATGAGGATGGATGTCATATATTTAGCGGACAATAAAAATTATCATATATGGAATTTCATAATTCCACTTATCTTCTCTAGAGATTTTAACATAAATTTCTCATCTTCTAAATCTTCAGAGCAACTAATACAATTTTTAGAAGAAGAATTGTACTTAAAAATTAATAATAATAAAACACAATCTACAACGAGAAACAAAAACCACCGTCGATGCCATCTTTTCTAGAAACTTAGATAAAATTAGATCTCATGTGTCATATTTTAGTTACTACAAACCAATTATAACTGTGATTAAAAATGATGATTAAATATATCTTAACTTTTGTTAATTTTTACTATAAATTATATTTAATATTTATTTCTAAAATTAAAAAAAATATAATAATAAAAAATTCTAGTGCCTAAATTTATTGTTATTAACTTAAATTATCCTCCATAATTCAGTTCTTAATTTATCAGTTAAATTAATTAATTTATTCCATGTACAACTTTGTGCTTTTTACATATTCCCTTTACTCTTTTACATTAAATCATAGAGAAATAAATATACTTTATAAAAAAAATCAGTTTCACTCTGTTATTTAGGCATAATGAAACAACTCTGTTAACTTGATATTTTATAATATAAATTATGGCTGTGCAGCAAACGTCTACTAAAATTGCCATGTAATTAATTTAATCGAGATTTGACAAGTTTTTTTTGAGTTATCTCTAATAATGGGTATTTACCAGGGTCGAATTTAGGGGAGTGCAACAGCCCCGGGGTCTTCACAAAAGAGGGGCAATAGACTTAGGAAAAAAAATTCAAATTCAGACTAGTGAACAACTCGCGTTTTACCTTTTAAAAAATTGTCGATTTTATTTGGAAAATAATTTGGGGCCAAGGGTCCCCCACTCCTTTGTTGCCCCTAGGCCTCCAGACCTTTAAATCCGGTCCTCGTATTTACTTGGCCATTTTTTTTTTGTCTACCTACGTTATATTTCTGGTCGATGTAATTGAAGTCGATTTTCTTTTTCGTTTGCGAGCAACGGAGCAAACAATTACTAACTCATAATAATGCTGGAGCAATTTTATTATCAAAAATAGTGCAATGTATATTATACACATCATATATACATCTATAATAATGTGGCATATACCAATTTAGGTTCAATTTTATTTACCGCTTTCCTACACCTGTGACTACACAGTCATTCATTATTTGTTTACAACAAGTAATCAATTAGTCATGAAGTGACTAAACCTAATTAATACACGTTAACACTTTTGAAATACCTTTAAATTTTTTGTACAAAAAATTTGGTTTTATTTTGTTCAAAAATTATTATAAAATCTTTCTGTAATAATAATATAATTATTTACAGAATATGAACAAATTAACGCACAAAAATAAGTACCTATTACATTACGTTATTGTTCAAATTTTAATATACAAAAAAGACACTGGCAACAAAAATCAGTGGAAAACGGAAGTCATGTCAATAAATATAAAAAAAGAAAACATTACACCTTTACGTGCTCGCCGAGGTAATGTCGGGGACAATAAGGGTCGAGGACAGATACCCAAACCAGAAACGGACATAAACGGACATTTGTATAACATAACAAATATACAAATAAAAAATACACCGACAACTACACCATTGCACCAGAACGATACTTACAACAAGCTATATTTATACTTATCGAGATATTAAAGTTTAAAAAGGTAACTGACAAACACAAAAGTTGTAATTGTCGTTTTAGTTTTACTAGAAATAAGTAAAATATTAAATTTTTAAAACTAAACAAACTCATTCATCATTACAGCCTATATAGTCCACTCAACAACAACAACAAACAAACTCATTATAACACATTAAAAATATATTAATCACTTTAACTGTGTATTATTTTTAAAAAAATATTTTAAAATAATAACACAATATAACAAAAATAATAAAAAAAAAACTCACTAAGGAACGCATGTCTGCTTGCGATATCACTCAATGACTAATTTGAAACGAGTTGACTTACCGTGTACGCGCTATTGCGTTCCACTTTGAACTTACGATGCTATTCCTGAGATAATCTACTTTAATTCTGCGGTTTTACTTGTGGAAATGTTTCATTTTATTTATTTATTAGGATTTTTGACTAGTATAATAGTGACAATTTAGTGAATAGAGTCTACCTATATGTATAATGATTTGTGTAGGCTTGAAATAGTTACTGGTAAAAAGTAAAAACTAGAAAAGATTTCACTATAGTATTGTAATGACAGGATATCATTAATCAATTCAGGTAATCATTAATTATCAAGTATACATAGTACCAACATAGTGTAAAAGGCAGACTAATCGTAAATTAAACAGCTTAGGGCCGGATTCATATTATATATTTATTCATTTAAAAGGGTGAACAGGCATTTTCTAGACAAGCGCACACCATCTTAGGCTCCATTCACTTACCATCAGGTGAGATCGCAGTCAAGCGCTAGTGTATATATTTTTAAAAAAAGATTCACCGTTTGTGGATAATGTTGATCCTACACATAAGTTCCTCATTCATTACATAAGGTCATTAAGACCTATTTCTCTTCGATAAATAAACTACAACGTTTAAATTCACTTACACACACAAATATAGTTGAATTCGATGGTAAAAAAGAATATATTATAAACGGTTACCTGCCGTTGTTGCTTGCCGTCATCTGTCAAATAGCGTTATCCAATGGTTATCTACAACCGGTGGAACAGGCTAATGGAACAGGCCCTTATAATACCAGATAACTTTAGTACGTGAAAGAGATATCAAGTAGATATATGTAAAAACTTATGTACATGTGTGAACAAATATTCGAACATTTATAGTATGTACATACAATCAAACTTATAAACAGGTATTATCGAGGTAATATCCTCCATGATATCATGGAGATGTCGCTTTTTTTAAACCTCTCTTTGTTATTTAGTGTTTTATGTTAATTTAATTCTTTAGGATATATGAATCTTAACTTTGATATTCAAATCGTCAAGGACTATTATTAATGAAAAAACTATTTAAAATGTTGGCTTGGAAAGATAAAATACTTAAAATTAGCTTGATTGGATCAAAAAGACCTCGCGAGAAAACCAGCTTGTGGACTAACTTCCGTATTGACACGTTATTTACATAAAATATAATAGACTATAAGGAAAAAATGTCACCTTATCGAAACATTCACTTATTAAAAAATTGTGAATGTACTTACATTTGTACTTAGTCGGGAACTTTCTAGAATTCTGACAAAGCTACAAAGTTTCTTTACGTTTATTTACATAGAAAAATGGAAAACATAAGTGGACATCGGAATTTAGATAACTACATACTTTTTAACCGACTTCCAAAAGAGGAAGAGGTTCTCGATTCGATCGTATTTTTTTTTTCTATGTACGTTACCTCAAGTTTTGACTGAGTGGGGACCGATTTAGCGATGGTGACAACAATGCGCTTGCGAATGCAGGAGCATTTCCCGGTGTTACAGGCGTCTATAAACTACGGTAATTTGTTTGTCGACAGAGTTGTGATACAAAAAAGTCTTATAGTCTAGGAGCCAGTATACAAGGACTGAAAATGGAGTAGAAACCAAGCCCTTACGCCGTGTGTGTCCTCAAGTGATAGTCTCATAACCTACACTTACATCTTTAGATCTTATAGGCTGAAAAATTTTTTTATATAAGTAGGTAGGTATTTTGAAATTTTGACAAAAAAAATTAAAGTTAATTCTTGCTTAGCACAAAGAACAAAAGATAATAAGAATTAAATTTAAGTAACGAATACATTTTGTTAACATCAAATATCATCAGCGATCTCTTCCAGATTTGGGTAATCTGGAAGAGATCGCTATTTAGTGATAAGATCGCCCATTGCACTACATGTATCTAATATTAAGGTTTGCTATGTATATTATCTTTAGTTGCAATAAAGTGGTTGATTATTGTTATTATTATCATCTACGCTTCAGCCTTGCCAGCCAGGCCAGCCAGCCAGGCCTTTTTCTCCATGTAGAAGAAGGATCAGAGCTTAATCTACAACGTTGCGCTGCTCCAATGCGGGTTGGCGGATACATTCCCTACTATGAGTAACGATCGCTATCAGGTGTACATGATAAAATCTATAATAAGTTGAAAAATATTTGTTTAATCTCGAGTGGATGAACAAAAACTAAAATACTGTGACACTTGACTAGCCTGTTGGCGCAGTTTGTAGACCCTGCTTTCTGCTCCGAGGGTTGTGGGTTCGATTCCCACCTTAAGTCTGGGTGTAATATAAATATTTATTTATATATTTATATAAGTTTTATTTATAAGTATGTTTATCGAAAAAAAAAAAATGCAGTTATACCAGTCGTCTGTTACCTATAACACAAGCATTAAGTTGCTTCTTTAGAAACAGACGACCGTGTGTGTAATGTGTAGATATTTATTATTATTATTACTTAAAGCCATTAAATCCAAGAATTAAATATATATTTTACATTTAGCTATAGTGAGAGTGAACTTGTAGTAGGAATTGAATAAACATTAACAGTAAAAGCCTTAGTTAGTTCTTCGAAATTTTATGGTAATCAAAGTACATTGCTTTTAAGCAAATCTATATATTTGTCACTCATTACGGTCATTTCGTGATGCGTCATGTGTTGAATCATTGAATCATAACGCTCACATCAACGGATGTTATTAGTATACTATACGAGTCACGCGGTTTCGTGTACACTAACAATCATGCAGTAGTGGCAAAATATCTCGTAAGCCTTTACCTTCCTTTATATAAAATGAAATGCCACGTAAGCAATTGAAAAAAAAAAATTCCTGTGTAACGGAGCGGTCTAGGAATACGTCAATCTTTACTCTACGGGAACGCAACAACGCTCAAACTTAGTTGTTTGTTTTAAACATGTCCTGTATCTATGCTAAAGTTCCATTAATGTCATAATTTCCCTTTTCCTATCAACTTTAATTTATTAAATAAGCGATGTATCATCAGCAAATAACACTATACAAATATCGTTAACATAAAATGAAAGACTATTTATGTATACTAGTAGTCGCCCAGAGGTCGAAATTCGACCACAATTAAAAATTTAAATTAAAGGATACCAAAAAATAATGAAAATAAAGAACCTTTTTAAAAAATTCAATTTGACTACAGACTTTGACAATCAACAAAAAAGTATATATATAAAAAAGTATATATAATATGCGCGTGTGTGTCAAATACATTGTAGTGTGTGTAATCAAAAAATATTTTTTTATTGATTTATTATATTTTAATGCATAATTAAAAAGAAATATATTAGTATTCTGTATTTTTCTCTATATAAACTTTAAGTGTACGAAAATTCATACGCCTCCTTCCGCGCAATTTTCGTAAAAAAAGTTTACAAAGTGCTTCGCGTATTAATATATAGATTACAAAAAGAAAAGGATTCAAAATCGAACCCTGCAGAACGCCGATTTTTAGCCAGAAGACTATATTGACTAAATCCTGAAATGCTCGAAGTTTTATACTCCTATAATGCGTTCTGAAATATTTTCTGGGTGACGCACAATGACAAAACAAGCATCGGAAAACCCGAATAACTTTATATTAGTATAAAAGTCCCAATTATTACATATTTGAACAGTTATATTCATAAACCACAAGATATATACTTATAACATAGGTATATATGTACGTATTTATGCGTTTCGTGGTCAAAATTGTGGTTACGGTTAAAAATTATATCAATACAGTTTCATAATTTTCATTTGATCGGTATTTACCGTGACTATTGTATTGAAATTCCCGATATTTTGGCGACGTTGCAAACGCCATAGTCGTAAGACGACCTGGCAATATCTGTAACCTAAAAACAATAATTTCATAAAGTTAATTTTAAAAGAAAGATGTGATAGTGATCGTGAACATTTAATAATTGTGTTTGCAGGCAAACGAAGAAAAACCGACTTCAATTATATCGACAAGTCATACAACGTAGGTAGACGAAAAAATAGTCAAGTAAATACGCATTATCAAAGATTACTCCAAAAGCTGTAATCAGATCTCGATGAAATTTAAATGTGACCACATGATAAATATCGGCTTTCGATTAAATTAAAAATCATTAAGACCCGTCGATTAAAAAAATTTAACCTCAAAATTTGACCGTTTATCGGCATAATTTCGTTACAAAATTAATTCGACGGATTCCAGATGTCCTTATACACTTGAAATATGTCTAAAGCATATTTAAGAGAACAAAATATAATCTTTAATCCCAAGCCACGGATTTGACACAAGTTACATACATACCTCCCGGCTGTGTCAGATATTTACAAAGCAACGCCAGTCAGGTTGAAGGTAAAGGGATGTCCCGTTTGATGACAGCTTGTGATGAACCGAAATACAAAATCAGTTTAATTTTGAGAATTTCTTCTATCAATTTTACGTTTTAAATATGATTTCACTTATTAATCCATAAGCTTATCTTATTGTTTGTGATCTTTCTGTTTCTCTTTTGAGATTTTTTATTATTATACGCTTATTATTGCGCTGATGTAATGATTTAATTTAAAAAATTGTCGGTTATTATAGAGACTGCCAATAGAAGTGAACACTAAGAAATTTAGTATTAAAATTTGCATGTCGGTGACGCGACGCACGATTTTACACATCCAAAAAGAGTCTTACGCGTACAGCACACAGTCGCTGCGCGCGAGTCATGAGCATGTCGGTGACGTGAACCCATTAGATTTTCCCTTATCATAAAGTGCCTAACGCAGCTAAAGAGGTTTTACTCCAAAAAATTTTGTCTATACGTACTAGATTAATTTAGGATGTCTATTGTCACCATATCATAATTTGTAAAGTTTTTTATTGCCGAAGTTAAACTTACGAAACGCAACTCTCTCTGTTTCTATCTTCACTAACTTATATCTCCCTTTCAAGTTCCGTTCGCCTCAAGTGATCATATTTTTCGTAACACTCTCGTCACGCATTCACCAGCTTACTCCCTAAGTCAAGCGTGCATAAAGTCGTTTTACTTCAATAATAATAAAACTATAGAGAGTTGAGAGTTCCTTCGAAAATAGTTTACAGTACCACATGAACATACTTATTACTTACATAATTAGTAGAATTTAAGGTATGCTGCGACATTATATCATCAGCCTATCGCAGTCCACTGCTGGACATAGGCCTCCACAAGTTCGCGCCAAAAATGGCGTGAACTCATGTGTGTTGCCCATAGTCACCACGCTGGACAGGCGGGTTGATGACCGAAGGGCTGACTTTGTCGCGACATTAATTGACATATTATGCTGTGTGGCTACGGCACTAAAGAATTTAGCCACCCCCTCTCTTCCCGTGGGTGTCGTAAGAGGCGACTAAGGGATAACAAGGTTCCACAACCACCTTGGAACTTAAGAAGCCGACCGATGGCGGAATAACCATCCAACTGCTGGCTTTGAAATACACAGGCCGAAGACGGGCAGCAGCGTCTTCGGTGCGACAAAGCCAGTACTGCGGTCACCAACCCGCCTGCCCAGCGTGGTGACTATGGGCAAAACACATGAGTTCACGTTATTTGTGGCGTACTTGTGGAGGCCTATGTCCAGCAGTGGACTGTATAGGCTGTAATGATAATTGACATATTATATGAAGCCTGATCAAGAGCGAACTCAACGAGCAGTCTGGTAGTTCTAGTGCACGAAAGTCGAACCATAAATGCGGTATACCATTACCTCCTCAATCATTGTAATTAAATAATTATGTACTACTCAGCACCTCTTTGTTAATATAACCTAGTTTTACGCGAGCGATCTGCGGACAAGAGCTTGTATGGATAATGTATATGTTTCTGAAATTCTTCAGCTTGGCTTAAAGAAAAAGCGCCAGTGTTACCTCCCATCCCCTCATCTTTTTTTAAATAATGGGATTAAGTGTTTTTGTCTATTTTGTACAACATAATACTTAAATAAATATTTTAGGTAATACTAGTACAAACTGTTTAAAACGTTTACCAATATTGTGTATGATTAAATATCGCTGTATATAAAAGTTGTCCAACGCTCGGATAGATGGCGTGCGGATCAAAATAGATCGCGCTAAAAATTTATTTACGCGGTATAGTTGTAAGATTAATGATTTAAAGAAATGAGCGATCAAGCGATCAGACGCCGATATCGGTGGTCGATACGTAGATCAGAATACTGTCATGTTTTTGTTTACGATCCCTTAGATCCCCAGCCGCCGTAGCACGCCAAGTGCTATACGTTTTCTTGACCACGCTTTCCTTCCTTTTTCCGAGCGTGACATCAAAGTAACATAGCAAAATTAACCATTTTAAACTCAGATTTGAACCCTTTCTTGGGCACATGTCATGTACAAATTTGTTTAAAGGCTTACAACGTAATAAACAGATGCCTTTACAGTATTAGAATGCAGGACAGCTGTCGTCAAGCCCCCGAGGTCACGTTAACTTAGAACAAAGAATCTCTTCTAGCCTCGCCTTGCCTCGCTTTTGAACTCGCTATCAAAGCAATGTCCTTAAGACTTTCATTTTAATGACATGTCCTGTCATTTAAGACAGGCTGAGAAGAATATTTTTGACTCATGGTAATATTATATTTTAATTATTTACTAGTTGAGCCCCACGGTTTCATCCGCGTAATTTTGAGAAAAAATCCCACTAAAAGATTATATATATATTTTTTAAATTTATTGGCCAATACATTACAAATATATTATACTTTGCAATTTAAGTACCACGAAAACCTCGCGGGTTTATCTGGCTACAGAGAGTCACTCAGTTAATTCAGTTTGTTTTTGTAAAAAATATTTTTTAAAACGTGATTTTATTTTCGTGGTACTCTTACACATTTCTTGCAGTTCTCTGGGCAGTTTGTCAACATATTCAGGTATCAAATAGTCGTCAATTCTCTTTCCATACTTATTGTTAGTTTTTGGTGGTATTGTCTATAGAATTTTTCAATTGCTTATTTTTTTTGGTATTAAAACTTTTCGTGGGTCTCAAGGAACATACCAAAACATAAATTAGCCGAATTGTTCGAGCCATTCTCGAGTTATGCGCTTAGCAACATTCATTTTTATTTATATAGATAGAAGATCGCAAAAGTCATACGAGGCAAAAGCATTCAAAGGCATACATACGCCCGTAACTACCAGTCGTTCTTAAGACGTACAAGAAATAGTCTTAAGGTAGATATATATAAGGAAAAAAGTAATAATTGTAACAATAAAAAATCAATAGAAAAAGAAATTAAAGGATATATTGTTTTTTTTTTTTTTTTTTGTAATTTTTAATGTATAATACAAAAGCAAAGTTAGGACACGAAATATTATATAATAATAATAATAATAATATATAATAATAATAATAATAATTATATTATAATATACACGATTTGTCACGCGTCTTCCCGTGACCATGATTGCTGTAAAGTATGTATCAGAAACGTCGGTCATCTAAAAAACGTAATAAACCGTGATAAAATCCAAAAAAGTTGTTTCATTGTAATTGATAAAACCGAATTATTAGTACTTTTTGCAAGTAACGAACTTTTCTTCGTATTTATATCAATGTAAACTCTTCAAGTTAAAACGAAATACGTAAAAACCTGAAATCAAGATCAACATAATATTTGTCTCATCTTCTAAAAACAACTGTCACGAGATGGGATCGAACTCAGGACCACAATGGTCAGCGTTAATCTCGACGCTAACGAGACGTCAATCAATGGTAAAGCGCTTGAAAATCGAAGAGTTGTCAAAACCAACGACTACCGTATTGTATGGGTTTCGATAGGGCTGTCAATAAACCAGATTTTACCGGATATATTCTTATTTTAGGAGTATTCGGGCAAAGGGTTTTTAAAAGTATCCGAGTGAAATTTATAAAGCGAGAAATTTATAAGGAGACAAAAGGAGCACGGGCCGGCCGTCAACCAGGACTGACGACCTAAAGAAGACAGCGGGAAGCCGCTGGGTTCAAAGGGTGCAGGGCCGGATGGAGTAGCGAAAATTAGGGAAGGCTTATGTCCAACAGTGGACTGTTAAAGGCTGATGGATATGTGTGATAAAAAAAAACGTGTTCCTATCTTTTTTTCTTATTCGTATTAATTATCATAAATATCAAGTAGGCATCAAAAACAACCTGTGTCTCTTTTGTCATTGTCTTGTTTTGTCATTTTATGAATTCGGATTATATTCGTTTTTAATAAATAAATTATATTTAGTTAATATGAAGCTGTTAGGAATTTAGATTCTGAAGAGAAGAATGCGCAAAAAACTGCACTTTCTCTTTAAAAATGTTTTTCCTTGTCATAAATTCGTCACAGATCGGTAGCAGCCCTAGTTTTAAGCGCAATCATAACTGACAGAGCATAGCTGTTACGTGTGACCACTCCACAGACTACTTTTTAAACGGTGACCAGGGCACTGGTGGGTTTGGGATAGTGAGATGGGATAGCGAGATAATTTGGATATATTTCAATTAAGACTTTAAAGTTTTGATTCAGATATTTGGCCCTTATCTATAAAAAAACTAGCTGACCCCGCAAACGTTGTTTTGCCATATATGTTATTAACACCCTTAATTCCCCCCCCCCCTTATAACTTAGGGGTATGAAAAATAGATGTTGGCCGATTCTCAGACCTACTCGATATGCCCACAAAATTTTATTAAAATCGGTCAAGCCGTTTCGGAGGAGTTCAATGTTTAACACCATGACACGAGAATTTTATATATTAGATTATGTTTTTGATTTAATATGATGTCTTTCCTTCTTCTTTTTAAATTACATATATACAAACCTCGGCCTGATAATAAAGCACACAACAACAAAAAAGAATCATCCATACACACATGAGTGTATATCCTTACATCCGCATACATTCATTTCAGTAATAGGTACATTTTTATAGATATACTAGCTAGCTTCAGCCTGTCATATCCCACTGCTGGGCATAGGCCTCCTTCCCCGTGTAGAAGGGGAAGAATCTGAGGTTAATCCACCGACGGCTTAACGTGCTCTCCGAGGCACAGTGGGGAGTTCCACAAGGACTACACAAACACTCAGACCACGGCAAACATTTGTATGGCTAATACAAATGTTTGTCACGTGCGGGGATCGAACCCGCAACCGCCAGCGCAGCAGCCACAAACCAGTGCTGTGAAACCGTTGCGCTAACTCGTCATTGTTACATATTATAGTTACAAAACCTAAAACTTATTTTCTAAAAAGTTTACCTTTGAAAATTGTTTTAAATTGATTTTCAATAAAATCGTCTCATGGTACACGAATCTCGCGTCGTCGAACAAGTGGCCTTCATCTGTCACGTGTGATCGGCGTTTAATTAAACATCAGTACTCGTTTGTCGTTTTCAGGTGATTGGAATTAGGTTAAAATCCTCGCAAATTTTGTTAAGTAGCCTTGGTATTCGGTTTCACTTTTGTAATATTTGCATCGAAATGAATTAATAAATAATAATTGTGTTTGCTGGCAAACGAAAAAAACCGACTTCAATTACATCGACACGTAATATAACGTAGGTAGACGAAAAAATAATCAAGTAAATACCCATTATCAAAGATTAATCCTAAGCTTGTAATCAGATCTCGATGAAATTTAAATGTGACCACATGATAAACATTGGCTTTCGATTAAATTAAAAATCATCAAAATCGGTACACCCAGTAAAAAGTTGCGCGGATTTTCAAGGGTTTCCGTCGATTTCTCTGGGATCCCATCGTCAGATCCTTGTTTCATTATGGTTTATTCATGGTACCACACTTAGGATATCCTTTCCAACAAAAAAATAAAGAATTAGTACGATTTTATTTTTGTGTTCACCCCACACATTAGGAAATCCTAAACATTTTTAGACCGACTTTGATCTCAGACCGTATATAAAATCATCATATCGAAAATTTCGATCTAGCGAGTACATCGTTCCATAGCTTAATTGGCTAGAGCACCGACACGGTCAGTCGGAGATGCAGGTTCGATCCCCGCTGGAACGGTCGATTTTTGATATGATATTAAAAAATGTTTAAAAAAAGAATTATCAAAATCGATCAAAAACGACAAAGTTATCCCTGAACAAACATAAAAAAAAAATTGAAGTCGATTAAAAAACGCCATCCATTAGAGAGATTGGTGAATGTAGTTCCTATTTCGGATATAATTACAACAAGAATTTAAATTGTTAATTAAAAATAAATTAATAGATAAAGCTTATTATTCGGTGCAGCATTACATAAATGATAAAGATGTGTGGACTTAGTGACGCTATATTTCATGCAAGATATTAGTAATTTTGTACTAAATGGAGTTTCTTCCTGATTTGTCACTGCAAAATCTACATTCTGAATCGATGGTGGCTTTACTTTTAAGAATAAGACTCACTTTTTAGTTTGTAAAATGACGATTCAAAAATGCTTTTGAAGCCTTTATGAATAAAGTTATTTTGATTAGATTTGATGAAGATAGTGATAGTGCGTCTTCGGTGCGACAAAGCTAGATCAGCGGTCATCAACCCGCCTGCCCAGCGTGGTGACTATGGGCAACACACATGAGTTCACGCCATTTTTGGCGCGAACTTGTGGAGGCCTTTGTCCAGCAATGGACTGCTACAGGCTAAACTGAGTGAGTGAGTGAGTGATGAGTGACATTTTTAAGTCGAAAGGTGGTGCCTATCATGTGGTAAATTTAACCGAAATCTGACAAGTACTTTTTGAGCTATCTCTAATAATATCTCTCATTTTTACTTGAGCTATTTTTTCGTCTACTTACGTTGTATTAATGGTCAATGTAATTAGTCGTTTTTAGTTTCTTTTGCGACCAAACATAATTATTGTCAAATGATCTTTTTGTGTTCTAATTTATTTTATATATTATTATTTAAATAAACTTCGCCAGTTTTATTCTTTGATAACAAAAGAGGTATCTTACCAGTAGTCCACTCAATTGTCCTCCATACTCATTACATATGGAACAGCAATGTCCGCTAAGTTTAACTGAACTTGGTTTTCCTTGTATTTTACAAGGAAATTAATATGTATTACCTAATTATTAATGATTGATAGCGTTTGTTATTAAGTAATTATTTAGAGTAAATAATGGGTTCGTAACAATCAGTTTTATTTTCTTAGTATTTTATAAATGTTTGTAATGGAAAATATTGAGGAAAATGATACCTAATTGTAACTTTACATACTATCTTCCTTAGTGCAGTTTAAAAGTCAAGTAAAACATCTTTACGCACGCTTGACTTGGGGAGTAAGCTGGTGAATGCGTGACGAGATCATTACGATAATGGTGATCGGGCGATGCGAACGGAAGTTGAGAGGGAGATATAAGTTAGATGGAGTTAAAGAAGTTTTACTTCGGTCGTGTGGTCTAAAGCACACTCGTTTTTTAACCGACTTCCAAAACAGGAGGAGGTTCTCATTTCGACTGTATTTTTAACCGACTTCCAAAAAAGGAGGAGGTTCTCAATTCGACTGTATTTTTTTTTTCTTTTATGTATGTTACATCAGAACTTTTGACTGGGTGGAGCGATTTCGACAAATTTTTTTTAATCGAAAGGTGGTGTGTGCCAATTTTTTCCCATTTAAATTTATTTGAGATCTAACAACTACTTTTCGAGCTATATCTAATAATGCTTTTTTACTTGACGCTTTTTTCGTAGACTTACGTTGTATTATACCACATAACTTTCTACTGGATGTACCGATTTTGATAATTCTTTTTTCGTTGGAAAGGAGATATCCCAAGTTTAGTACCATGATAAGAAAACCAGGATCTGATGATGGGATCCCAGAGAAATCGAGGGAACTTCTTGAAAATCCGCAATAACTTTTTACTGGGTGTACCGATTTTAATAATTTTTAATTTAATCGATAGCTGATGTTTGTCATGTGGTCAAGTATAAATTTTATTGAGATCTGATAACTACTTTTTGAGTAATCTTTGATAACGCGCAGTTACTTGACTATTTTTTCGTCGATCTACGTTGTACTACTCGTCGATGTAATTGAAGTCGGTTTTTTTTTTCGTTTGCAAACACAATTATTTCATTTAAATTTAATTGAGATCTGACGAGTACTTTGTAAGTCATTTCAATGCGTATTTACTTATTTTTTCGTCTATTTACGTTGTTTAGTTGGTCGATGTAATTAAAGTCGATTTTGTTTTGGGTGTCATTCTATTTTGTTTGAATTTCGGTACCAGTTATAAATCTAATTTTTATATTATGAAACAAAAAAAATAGTTGTTAGTCTACTTCTATGTCTCGTCATGTCCTTAGAAAATTTTATGTCCTTTATTTCTTACAGTGTAAGTAACTTACGACGCGTTGGCACAGCGGTCACAGCACTAGTTTGTGGCTGTTGCGCTGGCAGTTGCGGGATCTATTTCCGCACATGACAAATATTTGTATTGGCCATACAGATGTTTGCCGTGGTCTGGGTGTTTGTGCAGTTCTTGTGGGTCTCACACGAGAACACCTTAAGCCGTCGGACCAGGTTAGTAATCGTTATTTATAGTAGGAAATATATTTCCGCCAACCCGAATTGGAGCAGCGCGGTGAATTAAGCTCTGATCCTTCTCCTACATGAGGAAAGAGGCCTATGCCCCGCAGTGGGATATTACAGGCTGTAGCATTTATGTCTACTTTGAAACATTACAATTGACGCAGCCTTCTTGGAACTCTTTTTTATGAATCTGATTGTTTTTTTTTTTTTAATATATATAAAAAGGCCTAGTAAATAAATAAAACAACATAAATAAAATCACTAGATTTTCATATATTTCATGAACTAGACATACGGAATGAATCCTTATCACTAAGCACTTATATATACAAATCTTATTCATATTAAATTCGAAAAATTTACAAATAATCGATAATATTGCACATCGTTACTAGGAAACATTGAAAAAATGGAAGACATTGTACGTATTCAATGCCAAATGCCAAACACTAGCACTCCAAACCCGCCTAGGCTTGCCAATATTACTTAATAAAGCCTGCTTGTATAATCATAATAATATTTATAAATACACATTAAAATAGAATATATATTTTTTTTAAAGTAGATATATTTTTTTAAAATAAATAATACACATTTTTATGTAATTGAAATTAATTACAAAAATAAATCAAAAGGCTCTAAGATAAACAGCCTAATCATAAAAGTCTCTATTAGTAGCTCCTTTTCGTTTTTATTCTTTTCTATCCGACTTCAAACTAAGGAAGAGGTTTAAATTCCACTTTTTTTTTAAAGTATGCTACCTCAGAACTTTTCCCTTGGGGTACCGATTTTGATAATTCTTGTTTTAATCGAAAGCTAATGCTTGTTTTGTAGTCTCATTTAAATTTGATCGAGTTCTGATCTACTTTTTGAGTAATCTTTGATAATGCGTATTTGCTTGACTTATTTTTCGTCTACCTACGTTGTGTTACTCGTCGATGTAATTGAAGTCGGTTTTTTTTTCGTTTGCGAGCAAACACAATTATTATTCTAGCTGCGTTACACCACCACTAGAACACAACGTTACTTGGGAGCTACACTGCACACTGATCACAGGCAAATAATACACTGCTGCGTTATTTGCCTGTGATCATTTGTACCCCACACTTCCTTAGCATCTGGTTCATATCTTGTAACACGTATTTCCTTCTGTGCCCTAGCACAATATTCAATTCCATTTGAATTTAAAAAAAAAAACCAGAAATAAGTCATATGAATAATTATATAAAGTAAAATGTTTCCCAAACATTAGACAAAACTTAGTTGCGTTTTATGTTATACTAACTTCAATTTCCATGCCAGTCATCCAGTGCTATTTTAGATCACTGTGATGCTAGGCGAGCCAGCGATGATCACTGAATACGTACAGCTTCCAAGTGCATTAAGACAAAATCGTGAGAAAATTTTAAAAGTGTACCTTACGTATATACAAGAAAAATAACCTAAATTCAAGGAACATGTACTATATACTATTGAATTTTATTGATTATTACATATTTATTACAGTTGTACATAATATTTGTGTTCAAAATTCAGTTACATTTGCGTCAATGAACAGTCCCGGATTTTAACCGGGGCAACAAATTGTTTTGGCGTTCCAACGTTTGAATATATATGTATATATATATATAATAAATAATTATATATTATAAATAATTAATAACACATCGTGTAAGAGTTGGCGTTTAATGTAACAATCATATTATGAATTTCGTGCCCCTGAATCCGCTCAGGGGTAGTGTCTAGGTTTGTTCATACATAGAGAGATGACTATTTTTCAGTAACGCAAATGCTATCGTCTATATTTGAAATACATATTTTTTTTTTGTTAAATATGTCTGTCTGTAAACTTGCTTTATGTTTAGTTAATATTAAGAATAATTCTAAACATTTTTTGAATATCATATCAAAAATTGACCGCTCCAGCGGGATTCAAACCCGCGTCTCCGACTGACCGTGTCGGACGCGGGTTCGAATCCCGCTGGAGCGGTCAATTTTTGATATGATATTCAAAAAATGTTTAGAATTCCTAATGTGTGGGTACACAAAAATAAAATCGTACATATTAAGAATAATTGTTTGTTATTTTGAAACAAAAACATAAACTAGTTAAACACATTATTACCCTTTCCTCTATAGTGTTACAGATATTAGTTGTTTCTCTAACCCGTATTCACAAACTCATATCACTGACTGTAGTAAAATAAAATAAAAAAATTGATATAAATGTTTTCATTTCTATACATTTAACAAAATATATTTTTAAATAATAATATATTAAATAACTAAATTTATAAATTGATAATTTATTTGTTATCATAGCACATAATTAGGTATACGAATAAATTTTAAATATGGCACAAAGAACTGTACATACTAATTACTTATGTACACACAAGAAAAAATCATTTTCCAGTGAGTAATACTTTTATACAAATAATAACAATTTTTATAAAATAAATAATCACACGAACACAAAACTATTATCAATAATTTTTTTTAATTAAAAAATTTACTTTTTTATGTATGTATTTTTTATATATGTATGGTGCACTACATCGGACATAAGTTTGTAAGCATCAGTACTGTATCAGACTATGAGCATCACTAACCATTATTATACGTAATTACAACACCGTTTATTAAACTAAAATATATTAAACCCTTAAAACTAAATATACATATAATTATGTAACTAAATAATATTTATTTACACACTCAAAAATAAATTATTATACATAACAAATCAGTATCGTTTCATTACAAAAAAAAATACATATCTCAATCTTTAAAATGATCTTTTAGTATTATGAAATTATTTTTTGCTATTTCTATGTTTTATTTTATTTTAAATACTGTTATGTTATGTTATTAAAATACCTTTTTAATACTGTTTCATCATATGTTTTGGGTTTTATATATTATACATTTTGATGAAGAGATTGATGATTTGATGAAAGAAACATTTAATACTATACAAGTTTAAACTTCACAACTCATCACAAATAATTGTTAAAATCAGAGCCGGATTTAATAGTTCAGGGGCGTTAGAAACAATTTTTTTTTTATTATTAAAAAGTAATTGAAGTTAAATATTAATGTTCAAAGATTTATACTATCCAGATCAATTTGCAGTCTGAAGATATCTGGTCCTAACCTAACCTAAATCCGACCCTACAATTATTTATTATTTACCGCCGTATCTTCCTAGGGAATTTAATCGAGTTCCCCAAAAAATCCCTATTGATGCGTCATTTTTTCCCCCCTATCGCCCCGATCAGTCCCTGAGCTGACGATAGCGTTGCTAGGGCGATTCTCTCCGAGTTGGACGTCAGGTTTCTGTCTTGATTGGTTGTGAGTAACCTCTCCGCTGAGTTGAGGGTTGTGAGGGATAATCGATTGTCGGTTGTAGTAGGGATGGTTTGAGTGGTGATGGGCGTTGTAGCGCGGGGGGTTTTTGATAGGGTAGTCGTTGTTGGAGGGGAGGTGCGGAGTAATGCTGTCGGTTTTTGATCACGACCGCTGCATACCTGTAAAGATATTTAATGAAATTATAAAAAAATCATTCTTTACATTAATTTCTTTTGAAATTTTGAATCCCAGAAATTTTAATGATACGAATATGTGTAACTATGTAGCGACATTCACAATTACACATTGTCAATTTTGCATTACAAATATTCTCTGACTACCCAATTTCGATCTGAAAAGTTTCGGTAAAGCTACCTTACTATCACGAGATTTTGTGGTTACTAGGCGTGAAGATTTTTTCTATATTATTGATTTTTTTATGTTATGTGAACTCTGTCAAAAAGTTGTAACAGTTTAAAATTCAGAAAACATTGCCGTTAAAGGGACCTATGGTAGCGATTTTACAGTATGGGTATGAAATCCTTAAAATTGTTGTACTAATTTAAAATATATAATATAAATATATAAATATCTACACAATACACACACGGTCGTCTGTTCCTAAAGTAAGCAACTTAATGCTTGTGTTATAGGTAACAGCCGACTGGTATATATATAGCTACATTTTTTTTTTTCGATAAACATACTTATAAATAATACATATATAAATAAATATTTATATTACACCCAGACTCGGGGTGGGAATCGAACCCACAACCCTCGGAGCAGAAAGCAGGGTCACTACAAACTGCGCCAACGGGCTAGTCAATGAAAGCTAGTCAAATGAAATGGACCTGGTGATGGTTCTCCCAGTCCTTGTGCTGGCAGAAGGCTCCGCAGTAGCGCGCCGCGTTGCAGCCCGAGCACGTCTCCTGCGCCTTGCGACCGCAGTTCCAGCAGCACTGCACAAACAATACACATTTTGTTTAATTATTGTACATTTATTTTCCATTCGAAATGTAAACTACTTTTAACTTTATTCCTCTATTCAAATTATACAAAGTTGAACATTACGCTGAACAGTAAATGAGGTGTGGTACAGCAGGAAATTTTCTACTCAAAATCTGGACTAGCCCGATTGGGGTACTTCGACTTACAGAAGGTCACAGCTAAGGAATACTGCTTTCGAGCGGCATTATTGCAGGCGTCTATAAGCTACGGTAATCGCTTACCATCGTGTGAGTCGTACGCTTGTTTGCAGATATAGTTGTATAAAAATAAAAACGCTGGCGGTAGGATACGTGACGAGCTTTCGATGTTTCTGGTACTGCAAACGTCTTTCGAACAAAATTCAGTGGGTTCAATGGTCAAAAGTGAGTAAGCTTATTGCAGGCCTTGACAAATCAAAATAAATGTTTGTTCTCATACAAACAAAAACACGACTTTTATATTAAGATAAATTAAAAAAACACTCATTAGATCACACGCGTTCAAACTTAAATAGGACCACAAGAGAAGCACCAACTTATTATTAAAAAAAAATCGGTGCACCCAGTAAAAGGACATGCGACACATAAAAAATCCTCCAAACCTCTCTTTGTTGAAGGATTTAAAAAATTAAGATATAAAGAATGTATGATTCTATAATATTAGTAGGATGTAGTAAGAGTGATGTAGTGAGCGAACTACCGCTTATTTAGTGCCTAGACTAATAAATGACTTACCATCAAAATTGATTGAAAGTATTACACCAATTAACTTAAAAAATAAATTTAAAAATTACTTTCTTGATACTATTGTGACTTGACATATTTAGTGGTGTGCATCTTTTTATTTGAGTTTGCCAGCTTGCTTCTAATAGGAGGGTGGATAATTATGTAATTATTTTATATATATTTATTTCATTGGTTATTGGCATTGTCATAAGCCTGCGTGGTTTTTAATGCTATATTAAATATGTACAATATTGTTTATTTGATAAATAAATTTAAAAAAAAAGAGAGTGTGGGTACGTTGGTGGGCGGCGCGGCGCCGGGGCTGAGGTCGGGCGGCTCGGGGCGGCGCTCGGGGCGGGCGCGCTCGGCCGCCAGCTCCAGCGCCTTGCCCTCCGCCGCGCACACCGCGCGCTGCAGCTCCAGCAGCGCCTGCCGCTTCACCTGCCACACCATCACATATAACTGAGGTAGGGCACAGCAGGAATTTCCTGCTCAAAATATGGAGCAGCCCGACTGGGGTAGTACCTCGACGTTACAGAAGACCACAACTAAATAATACTGTTTTCAAGCAGTATTGTGTTCCTGTTGATGAATAAGGTGACCAGAGCTCCTGGAGGGATTGGGGATTGGGTCGGCAACGCGCTTGCGATGCTTCTGGTGTTGCAGGCGGTGTTGTCTATAAGCTACGGTAATCTCTTACCATGTGAGCCGCACGCTTGTTTGCCGAGCTAGTGATATAATAAAAAAATGCCCGTTTCGGATACTTTACAGGAGAACTCCCGTAACCATGGTTGCTGTGCTCCAGTAAAGGCGATATAATCAGAAAAAGTTATTTCATTATAATGAATTAAATTCGCTAAAAAAATTAGAAAACATTTACTTTGTCTTGTTGTGTATGGTAGGGCTGCGGGATTTTATTAATTAATAATAAAATTGGTACAAAATTGTGTTTTGATATTTGAAGTGTCCAAATATATTATTAAGCTGCCTTTTTTACTCTATTATATGCATTTTGTCCATCAACAAATAAGATCTAAGCATTTGGGATCTTGGACCATAAATACAACAAACATTTTTTTGCGGACAAACGATGACTTTACTCTAAAAAATTATTGCTCCAAGCTACAAGTACATGGCAAAAATCATGGCAGCCATTGCCAAAAACATTGCGTGAGGTCTGTAGCAGCATCATAGCAGCGTCATAGCTACGAATTCGTAGCGTGTAGTGATCAGCACATCGATCTTGTAAGACAAGTTTGTATTGTCATTTACAGCAAAATAGCGAGACCTAATGTGACAAAAGCACTTCTTTATTAATTCACACCTCACTGCTGGGCAAAGTCCTCTTTTTCCGTGTAAAAGAGGTATTGGAGTTTATAGTTTGTGGTGGATACCACTCACCTCACTGTAAGTTGGTGCATATGTGTAGGAATAATGATTGCCATCAAGTGTCTGTGATATTAACTGGGACAGACAGCTTAACGTACAATGTCAAAATCATCAAAAACAAAATAGCTTTATGCAAATAGGCCTCAAAAGCACCTTCGAATCGTCATTCTACAAATTAAAATTATACTTATTTTTTTAAGAGTGGAGCTACCAGTGATTCGGAATATATCTAGATTCTGCTCAGAAGAACCGAGAGGAGACTTCGCTTTTAACAAAAAATTGAGCGTGTGTTTTAATACAAAATTGGTTATATATTGTATGAAATACAACGTTACTAAGTTCACTCTTGGAGGCATGGTGGGGAGACCCAAAAAAAGATAGACAGGCCGGAAACCGAGCTGGAATCAAGCCGGCAAACGCTGGTGACATTCATTTATAAATAGGTACAAGTTGAGATTATCTATGTTTATAAGTCTGTAATATCATTTTGTAACGTACGGTGACATAATAAAATATATTTTGAAAATAGCTAGTTTTTCTTCATTAAGGCTCTTGTATTACCTGGTTGACGGCATCTTCAGCTCTTCTCCTGACCTCAGCGACTCTCTCTTCAGTCTGCCGCACCGCTGATGCCATTATTTCACTCGCTGCCCTTTTTATATCATTACTCTCTGTTGGTTCTATACCTGATAAATAAATTAATAATATTTAAAGGTTTGTTTCAGCGGTTACTGATAAATGGCTATTTTTTCGTTTTTCTTTCTCCCAAAAAATGTTTTGATAGAATATGAGATATTTTGTGAATAAGATAGAGAGGTCACCTTAACAAATAAATTACTTTTGGGTTCACAGATTAAAAACACAAATACCTGACAGATAAAAGATTTGTTTGTGAAAAAGAAAAATGTATCATATAATTTAATTTTTTAATTTGTTGGGTACCGACATACATCAAACATGCAGTCAAAGATGAACCATATGAAAAAAAACATAAAACCTCATAAAACATGGACAAATGCAGACCAAATTCTCATAGATCTCACAACTCGGTATAAGATTGAGCAAGAAGAAGCATTTGTCCATCTTTTATGAGGTTTTATGAGATTTTTTTCCACAGGGAAACAAACTTAAGTCTTGTTATTATGCATCGATATCAGATCAGAAATATCTAAGCCAGTAAAATAGGAAGTAAACTAACTATGCTCTTGTTTTAAACGTCATAGATATTCAAATAGCAAGCAAACCTCTCTGCTGTAATATAGCTAGCGCTCGCTTGGTCTTCTCCACCATGCTCAAGATGCAGTTGAGCATCGTGTTTATGTTCTTCCACTCATCATCGCTCTTCAGCAGACCAGCTGGACGAGGTTCTGTGAAGGGCGCGTTCATGGATGACACGTCACGTACTGTGATACCACCTGGACAATATATTTCGTTGTTGATGTCCTAAGATATACGAAGTTCCGTGAGCTACTTTTATTTGTGTGCGCTCATAATTTTTATTGATTGACTAATCGTTAGCGCAACGGTCACAGCTATGGATTGTGACCTGTTGCGGTGGTGTTTGGGGGTTCGACCCCCGCACACGACAAATATTTGTATTGGCCATACAGGTGTTTGCCTTGGTCTGGATGTTTGTGCAGTCCTTGTGATTCTCCCTACCGTGCCTCGGAGGGCACGTTAAGCCGTCGGTCCCGGTTGTCATCAAGTACACCTGATAGCGATCGTTACTCATAGTAGAGAATATATCCGCTAACCCGCATTGGAGCAGCGTGGTGGATTAAGCTCTGATCCTTCTCCTACATGGGGAAAGAGGCCTATGCCCAGTACTGGGATATTACAGGCTGAAGCGACTAATATCTATCTATATTTTTGGGCAGTCTTAGAATTGTTACCTATGCGACTACCCGCCATAAGATTTTCAATATGTAATAAACAATAAATCATAGACTTAAGTCATTAAAACCTGTGGTTTTGCATGCCTTACCAATTACATATAATCATCATTACAGCCTATACAGTCCACTGCTGGACATAGGCCTCCACAAGTTTACGCCAAAAATAACGTGAACTCATGTGTTTTGCCCATAGTCACCACGCTGGGCAGGCGGGTTGGTGACCGCAGTACTGGCTTTGTCGCACCGAAGACGCTGCTGCCCGTCTTCGGCCTGTGTATTTCAAAGCCAGCAGTTGGATGGTTATCCCGACCGATGGCGGGATAACCATCCAACTGCTGGCTTTGAATTACATATAATACGAAACTTTATTAAAATTTTGTAGTCGTAATGTTTTAATAATTGTGTTTGCTCGCAAACGAAAAAAAACCGACTTCAATTACATCGACGAGTAATACATTTTTTACGATTTTTTAAAAAATAGTTATCAGATCTCGATAAAATTTATATGTGAGCACATGATAAACATCAGCTTTCGATTAAATTAAAAATTATCAAAATCAGTACACCCAGTAAAAAGATATTGCGGATTTTCGAGAGTTTCCCTCGATTTCTCTGAGATTCCATCATCAGATCCTGGTTTCCTTATCATGGTATCAAACTAGGGATATCTCCATTCCAACAAAAAAAGAAATATTAAAATCGGTACATCCAGTAGAAAGTTATGCGGTATAATACAAAGTAGGTCGACGAAAAAAGCGTCAAGTAAAAACGCATTATTAGATATAACTCGAAAAGTAGTTATTACATCTCAAATAAATTTAAATGGGACCAATTGACACACACCACCCTTCTATTAAAAAAAAAATTGTCGAAATCGGTCTACCCGGTCAAAAGTTCTGATGTAACATACAAAAAAAATACAGTCGAATTGAGAACCTCTTCCTTATTGTTTTCTAATGTTTACGCGAATTTTACTCATTTAATAAAACACTTTTTTCGGATTTTATTGCGGTTTATTGTTAACTTTTGATTCCCGACGTTTCGGATACTTTACAGCAACCATGGTCACGGGAGGACTGAGGTGTCAGACGTCCCAACGTTACAAAGTTATTCGAAACTACCCGACATACATCAATATCTTATATAGTCCTATCTACGCAGAATGTGCTAATCGAGTCTTTAATCTGTGGTGAATTATGCTTGGTTTTTGATTTAATTATATTAATAATGGGGTCCCAAGCAGGTGGTAATTGCCAGCCATCTTCTCTATTGAAATTTGGATGTTTTTTAATTTCAATAGCCTCACGGATCATCCTTGGTTGGAATCGGTGTTCTTTTGCGAGGATCTGTGGTTTATCGAATCTAATATAATGGCTAGCTGTGTCTAGACTGTGTTCACAGATTGCAGACTTAGTATAGCGACGATGTTTTAAGTCAGCTATATGTTCCTTAACGCGAGTTTTGATCGATCGTTTTGTTTGTCCTATATAAGAGAGACCACAGTCACAATCAAGCTTGTATACTCCTGCATCTTGTAAGGGTATATGACACTTGACAGATGGTAAAAATTGACTTATCGTTTTTGGCGGCTTGAAAAAACTTTTTATAGAAGCTCGCTTTAAGATGAAGCCAATCTTGTCAGGATGTACTGTACTGTACTGTCACTGTGTAGGATGATGGTGTGATTCGCCGTTTAAGTACCTATCCGTTAAGATCTAAGCTTTCTTAGATGTATTAGTCATCCGTAATCCCAACAATACCTTAAGCCATACAGTGTATAGAAAGCATACCCATACGGATAGGTACTTAAACGGCGAATCACACCATCATCCTACACAGTTAGCTACCGTGGGTAAATCTTTGTTTCAGAGAGCACGAGGGATCTGCGATGAGCGACACCTGGAGACCGAACTTCAACATGTCAAGCAAGTACTGCGAGACAACAAGCTTCGGGTACCGCGTCCTCATCGCAGTGAACGTGTGAAACCAGCCACCGTCGAACGAGTACCTGCTGTGCTACCTTTTATGAAAGGGGTCACTGACAAGATTGGCTTCATCTTAAAGCGAGCTTCTATAAAAACTTTTTTCAAGCCGCCAAAAACGATAAGTCAATTTTTACCATCTGTCAAGTGTCATATACCCTTACAAGATGCAGGAGTATACAAGCTTGATTGTGACTGTGGTCTCTCTTATATAGGACAAACAAAACGATCGATCAAAACTCGCGTTAAGGAACATATAGCTGACTTAAAACATCGTCGCTATACTAAGTCTGCAATCTGTGAACACAGTCTAGACACAGCTAGCCATTATATTAGATTCGATAAACCACAGATCCTCGCAAAAGAACACCGATTCCAACCAAGGATGATCCGTGAGGCTATTGAAATTAAAAAACATCCAAATTTCAATAGAGAAGATGGCTGGCAATTACCACCTGCTTGGGACCCCATTATTAATATAATTAAATCAAAAACCAAGCATAATTCACCACAGATTAAAGACTCAATTAGCACATTCTGCGTAGATAGGACTATATAAGATATTGATGTATGTCGGGTAGTTTCGAATAACTTTGTAACGTTGGGACGTCTGACACCTCAGTCCTCCCGTGACCATGGTTGCTGTAAAGTATCCGAAACGTCGGGAATCAAAAGTTAACAATAAACCGCGATAAAATCCGAAAAAAGTGTTTTATTAAACCTCTTCCTTTTTTTGGAAGTCGGTTAAAAAATGGGTTGCCGTAAGATACCTAATTGTGAATACAATATTACTATGCTGTATAATACATAAATAATTATTAATATTATCTAGTTCCTAACGGTAACGTGACATTTTTGTGAACTTGAGTAAAGTAAAAAATTATACTTACTTATCTTATGTAGTTTATAATAGTAAATAAGTAATAAAACTGATTTAGTAATAGTAATTAATGGCTTCGAATAATTGACAATGGATCATTCAATTTTAATAATTATGTTTGAAACACAGATATTCAAATACCGCCATTTGAGATGATGAAACTTAAAAGTATCTTACAGCGCCACCTATTATGTGTTAAGGTAAGCTAAAATTTTGCCACTTACCGTCTCGCCTCTCGAAGCCTGTTTCTTGTGCGTTATGATAGCTATGGTAAGAGTGATAGTCGAACAAGCTCGCGTTGCTGGGTAGTGGGTAGAACGGAGACGGGTTGAAAAGGCTTGGTCGCTTTGCGTGTGGAGGGTAGTCGTCGTGAGAGCCGTTTGTTTGGGCTTCGTAAAAACTGAAACAATTAGTATTTATTATAGCCTATGGACCTTTTCTAGCTTGTATTAAAACACTTGCAAAAATCTTCTAAATTCTTATAACGAAAGTACAAAGAAAGTTCGTTTAAATTGTGTTTCAAACGCAATTATTTCTTGGCGGTAATTATTACCTAATTGTAAGCGGTAAATATTATATTATTTTTACTTCAATTGATAACGTTTTATAGAACTATTGTTTTTATTAATACAACGAACGATTTATCAGCAACAATTGCACGATTATCGCTACCACTTGGCAGTCATGATTTAACGTGGAATGACCGATGTATTACTATGATAAAAGTACTAAGATAATAAATAAATAAATACCTTATAATGTACATTTTGTTCTGTATATTTTCTATATTTGTCTATATTAGTATTATTAATTAGAATTCTAAAATTCAATAACAATAGACAATAAAAGACAAAAAATATTTAGGTTCAATGCTTACAATGATTATGCTAAGCATAAAAAGTAGTCAATGACAAAACAATAGAAGTAAAAAGTTTATTAGACTCCTCCGCACGGACCTCGAACCCATTATCTCATTTGTTCTCGAACTTTTCAATAAACAATCGGATTCATAATAGAAGTTTTAAGGAATCTAAACAAAGCCTTTATCAGAAAATTATATACATATTGCTGAACAATTTTAATAAAAATATGAAAATTTCGCTATATGATGATATAAGAGACGACAGAAGATCATTGAATACATTATAACAATAGTCATATCAACTTTATCAACAAATATATTTAACTGAAATAGATGTTTTAATGTTTTATTGTAATACATATATATTGAGATAAGGTACAGCGGGACATATCCTGCTCTAAATCTGGAGCCGGAAGATCACAGCTAAATAATATTGCTCTCAAGCGGTGTTGTGCTCCTGTGGTGGGTTAGGGGGCCAAAGCTCCCGGGAAGGTCGAGGATAGGGCCGACAACGCTCTTGCCATACTTCTGGTGTTGCAGGACAACAGGAAATACCCGTTTTTGCCTAATTAGTCGTATAAAACAAATATAACAAAAACTTTGTCGGATTTAACGTTGCAGAATTTGTACCAAATGTTTTCCCGGTTGTTATCACGGTCAGTCCAAGGTTGTTATCACAAACACCCGATCATTAGTTACGGTTGGGGTTTTCTTGCGACCTGCTGTAAAGCAGTGTTACCTTTTAAGCTCCAATTCTTCTCTACATGGGAAGAAATTGCTCAATAATAGGACACTTGTAGACATTTAAATTCAGAGAACCAGCGCGATTTATAAAAAACGAGTGTGATTTAGACCTCACGACTGAAGTGAAAATTCTTTAGTTTCCCCTACAGTAATATACGAAACGTGCTGTGTGGCTACGGCGCCAAAGAATATAGCCACCCCCTCTCTTCCCGTGGGTGTCGTAAGAGGTGACTAAGGGATAACAAGGTTCCACTACCACCTTGGAACTTAAGAAGCCGACCGATGGCGGGATAACCATCTAACCGCTCGCTTTGAAACACAAAGCCCGAAGAGGGGCAGCAGCGTCTGAGGTGCAACAAAGCCGGCCCTGCGGTCACCAACCCGTCTGCCCAGCGTGGTGACTATGGGCAACACACATGAGTTCACGCATTTTCGGCGCGAACTTGTGGAGGCCTATGTCCAGCAGTGGACTGCAATAGGCTGGAATGATGAATATACGAATTTCTATCTTCATTAATTTATCTCTCTCTCTCTCTCAACTTGCGTTCGCCTCATCCGATTACACTTTTCATTACGTTCTCGTCACGCATCCACCAGCTTACTCCCAAAGTCAAGCGTACTTAAAGAAACTATACTTCGAAAATTTTTAAAATTCCGTTTTTAGAATCGTCTTATAAACACATATAAAATATAATCCACTCAGTTTTCCTTTTAATACAATAATTAAATCAACAAACACCAAAACAAAGTCTTTTATATCAAAGCAAAATAACTAGACTAATATTATATCTTATTCATAACTAAAAGATTAAAGAAGGAAATTATCTCGAACTAAATTACCATCGTCTCTGATAGAACTAAAAGCAGTGCACGTTATAATTAAATCCCGAGTATTAGAATATTAAATATTGGTATCTCACAAACGGCAGCCTCTTGTTCCGATTATTATTTATTACCGATTGCATAAACTAGCGTGTTGTGTACTTGTGCGGTGGAAGAGAAGAGATTACAGCGATTCTGCTTCGTGGCTCGGTTACTACATTCAAAAATTGTATATGTCCTTAAACTAGCAAAACTACATCAAATTTACATCGTCAAGTAGTACTAAATACGCGTTATTATATCACTCATCATCATCACTTCAGCCTATGGCAGTCCACTGCTGGACATAGGCCTCCCCAAGTTCACGCCAGACATCCCGGTTTTCCGCAATCCTCATCCAGCCTACAGCGGCAATCTTACGTAGATCGTCGGTCCAACGGGCAGGAGGACGTCCCACACTGCGTTTGCCAAGACGCGGTCTCCACTCCAGGACCCGTCTACTCCAACGGCTATCGGTCCTGTGACACAGATGACCAGCCCACTGCCACTTAAACTTGCTAATTCTGTGGGCTGTGTCGGTTACTTTCGTTCTCTCGCGGATAGTCTCATTACTAATCCTATCTTTGAGAGAAACCCCAAGCATAGCCCGTTCCATTGCACGTTGAGCGACTTTAAATTTGTGGACCAGTCCCTTCGTCAGTGTCCACGTCTCGGCATTTATTATATAAATTGGACCAAATAAAAGCCGTAGTGGTTTTGAACAAAAAAGGATTTATCATAATCCATAGACCCAGTTTTGATGTAACACATAAATTATACAATAGAGAACCTATAGCTGCCTATAAACGTCTGCAACACTAGTGGTCAGCGAGCCAGGTACAAATTCGGTCAAATATTTCTTCTCCAGCGAAACTTCGTAAAATGAATTTTATATTATGAATATTCGCGACCGTCAGCGACTCCGTGGGGCAGGCACACTTACAGTTTGTTTCAAAAAAAATGTTTAGTGAATAAATTAATCAAGTTCAAGTATAGTAGAAAACTCAATTAAGTTAATATATATTTAACAAAGTTGCCAAAACGTTTATTATGCACAGACACCCGCCCGTAACTTGAACCGCAGCATGGAACTCCGCCAATACGCACGCATTGTAGTCGATTGCATTTGAAAGATCGTAATCTATACGCGGCTTTTTGGACCGCGTTCAATTAATTACCGAAAGTTTAAAACAATGCCGTGGTTTAGCGGATATACGACCCATTGTTGTTTGAAAAAGCGGTTTACCGATATGAACTTTGGGATAATTCTTAGTTTTGTTTGTAAATTAAATGGAACTATTGTGAAAGCTGTCTTGTTAATTAATTGCTTAGCGGCCGTTTTAATAATATCCCACCAAAAACATTGTCATGCAAAATGTTGCCAAGACGAGATCATATGGCTCGCACTGTCAAAAAGTTATCAGATCTCATGTAGAGCCAAGCTTCTAACTCTACACGCCCTAACTCTACAAGCCCTAACTTCACAAACTCTACACCTTAGTGAAAATATGTGGTTTGGCCGTTTCTTTACTACCGGCCGATGTTGTAGATGACAACTGCGGGTGAGGTGGACTACTGCTGCTGGCGATGCTGCCTCCTGCCTCTTCATTTTGGCCCCGTCGCGGGACAGTATGGATACCTACCGTGCCCCCAGATCTGGTTTTGTAAGCGAGAGATTTTTGATACAATTTGTACGGAGTTTACATCAAGACGCCGCGTTGGCGAAACGGTCACAGCACTGGTTTGTGGCTATTGCGCTGGCGGTTGCGGGTTCGATCCCCGCACATGACAAACATTTGTATTGGCCATATAGATGTTTGCCGTGGTCTGGGTGTTTGTGCATTTCTTGTAGGTCTCCCCACCGTGCCTCGGAGAGCACGTTGAATTGTCGGTCCCGGTTGTTATCATCTACACCTGATAGCGATCGTCACTCATAGTAGGGAATATATCCGCGAACCTGCTTTGGACTAGCGTGGTGGATTAAGCTCTTATCCTTCTACATGGGAAAGAGGCCTATGCCCAGTAGTGGGATATTACAGGCTGAAGCGTAGCATAGCGTACATACTTTATCATGTAGGCTTAGTTATGGTAATTGCAATCAAATTCGCGTTAAACTAATAATATAAATACGAACGCCACTACGGTACAGAAACGTGTTCAGTGTACAACTTTCGCAAACTACTCGTAAGTTTCGAGTGATACGTCGCCACATGGCAACATCGCCATTAAATAGCAATTATAACGTAACATCAAGCACTGCCCGCACACTTTAAACTTCGTAATCTCCTGCACGATAATTAAGGGTTTCCATAACACTAACCCATACCCTTTACTTTGCCCATTAGTTTTTTTTTCAACACTAGAAAATATTAATTGGGTTCTTTAAAAAAATGGGTAATTAAGCACAAGTCCGCTCATAGTACTACACAATTTGTAATTATCATAAAAGTATTTTTAGTAATTTATTCGCGACTTGAAATAATGTATAACTAAAGTGAATTGATTATTGTTGAATTGTTGCGTTCAAGTAAATTTAATACCTGACAGGTCCAACATTAGAAAAAGGCAAATATTCTGATAATGTCATGTCTTTCTCATTGATGGGTACGAGTTTTATCCGCCATGTTCCATTGGAAAATTAGTAGATTGTAATCTAGTTGGTTAAAAGATTTTCTTAACAGTTGAGAAAAAGACTTCGTTGTAAATCGCTAAGCATCGTAATTGACTGTTGCATGCATGCATCAGTTCCTTATATAGATAAACTTTATAGACGTTCATATGCAAACATCAGTAAGATGCCAAACCTTAAATCTTACTAAGATTTTTTGAGGTAATGCACAGCAGGAAATATCCAACTCAAAATCTGGTACAGGCCGACTGGAAAAATTGCTGAGCGTAACAGAAGACCACAGCTCAATAACACTGCTCATAATCAGTGCCGTATTTCTTAGGTTTTAGTAGTAAAAGAAAAATAGCTCTCGAAAACTCATTCTTGCTAGACTGTATTTCAATTCATGACTATCTAGTACCTAATTAAATGAGTATAATGGATTTTTATGGCTTTAATGCCCAAATATATAGCAATAGATATTATATCAAAAGAGTCAACGCCGTATACATAAATATCGCTATAATTTCAAATTCCGCGCCAGAAGCGAACCCTTTCATAACTCAGCGCTCATTCTGCGCACATGCTAACGAATGCCCATTAGCGAACCCTGCCAAATTATGCCGTAACTCAGGTCTAAACAAAACCGCGGGCGAGACTTATGGAAGGCAGATAATTAGACTATGAAATAACTACTTATACGTTTTGACTCTATTGTGAATATATAGATATAATTGTGTTTGCTCGCAAACGAAAAAACCGACTTCAATTACATCGACAAGTAATGCATCGTAAGTACACGAAAAAAATTAACAAACGCACTAGTCGTCACTATGATTTTCAAGGGTTTCCCTCGATTTCTCTGGGACTCCATCATCAGATATTGGTTTCCTTATCATGGTACCATCCTTGGGATATCTCCTTTCCAACGAAAAAAGAGTTATCCAAATCGGTTCATAAACGACAAAGTTAAGTGAAGTTTAAGTTGTTCTTGTGGTGAGTAGCTGAAAGTTCTGAGGATACGCAGTGCTGAGAACGGGTGTTAGGGTTGGCAGCGCGCTTGCTCCTGGCGTTGTTATTCGTCCATAGGCTACGCTATTTGCTTATCATCAGATTTTGTTTGCCACTTTGGACTAATGATTCCACAGGTTACGTCTAAATTAATTGTATGGTTAATGGCAAAGGCAGACTTGTCCCTAGAAGAGATCTCTTCCAGTCAACGAATGGTCATGAGAGAGAGTGTCATATAGTAGACAGTGCAAGAAATATCAGCTTGAAAAACCTAAATAGCTGCAATATACTACCTACTTACAAGTATAAATATATATCCTTACATAGACACATATATACCTACATACATTAGTACGTATAATAGGTCTCTGATAAAAAGAAAGATAAATCAGGAAATAAATAATAATACAAAATTGTGGTCGCCCAGTGGTCGACCACAATTCGACCATAATTAATTTAAATTATAAGTTTGAACATATACCTATATGTATATTAGTTATTAGCTATTATGTTTGACATTCAGTAAAGACTATTAATCTAGTCTATAATCTGTTCTTATTTGATTGACACGTGTGTGTCAAATACATGGTAGTGTGTGTAATTTTTTTATTGATTTAATATATTTTTATGCATAATTAAAAAATAATAGTGTTTGCTCGCAAACTAAAAAAAACCGACTTCAATTACATCGACGAGTAATACAACGTAGATCGACGAAAAAATAGTCGCGCGTTATCAAAGATTACTCAAAAAGTAGTCATCAGATCTCAATAAAATTTATATGTGACCACATGACAAACATCAGCTTTCGATTAAATTAAAAATTATTAAAATCTGTACACCCGGTAAAAAGTTATTGCGGATTTTCAAGAGTTTCCCTCGATTTCTCTGGGATCCCATCATCAGATCCTGGTTTCCTTATCATGGTACTAAACTAGGGATATCTTCTTTCCAACAAAAAAAGAATTTTCAAAATCGGTACACCCAGTAAAAAGTTATTGCGGATTTTCAAGAGTTTCCCTCGATTTCTCTGGGAGACCACCATCAGATCCTAGTTTCCTTATCATGGTACTAAACTAGGGATATCTACTTTCCAACAAAAAAAGAATTATCAAAATCGGTACATCCAGTAGAAAGTTATGCGGTATAATACAACGTAAAACGTAACGAAAAAATCGTCAAGTAAAAACGCATTATTAGATATAACTCGAAAAGTAGTTGTTAGATCTCAAATAAATTTAAATGGGACCAATTGGCACACACCACCTTTCGATCAAAAGAAATTTGTCGAAATCGGTCCACACGGTCAAAAGTTCTGATGTAACATACATAAAAAAAAATACAGTCGAATTGAGAACCTCCTCCTTTTTTGGAAGTCGGTTAAAAATTAGCATCTACACTGCTTCTTTGTATAAATTATAACAGTGCGAAATTTCATATTCCTCCGTCCACGCAATTTTCGTAAAAAGGGGTACAAAGTTTTTATAACATTTATTAAGGAAATAATTGTGTTTGCTCGCAAACGAAAAAAAACCGACTTCAATTACATCGACGAGTAATACAACGTAGATCGACGACAAAATGCTCAAGTAACTGCGCGTTATCAAAGATTACTCAAAAAGTAGTTATCAGATCTCAATGAAATTTATATGTGACCACATGACAAACATCAGCTTTCGATTAAATTAAAAATTATTAAAATAGGTACACCCAGTAAAAAGTTATTGCGGATTTTTAAGAGTTTCCCTCGATTTCTCTAAGATCCCACCATCAGATCCTGGTTTCCTTATCATGTCACCAAACTAGGGATATCTCCTTTCCAACAAAAAAAGAATTATCAAAATCGGTACACCCAGTAAAAAGTTATTGCGGATTTTCAAGAGTTTCCTTCGATTTCTCTGGGATCCCATCATCAGATCCTGGTTTCCATATCATGGTACTAAACTAGGTATATCCCCTTTCTAACAAAAAAAGAATAATTCAAATCGGTACATCCAGTAGAAAGTTATGCGGTATAATACAACGTAGGTCGACGAAAAAAGCGTCAAGTAAAAACGCATTATTAGATATAGCTCGAAAAGTAGTTGTTAGATCTCAAATAAATTTAAATGGGACCAATTGGCACACACCACCTTTCGATTAAAAGAAAATTTGTCGAAATCGCTCCACCCTGTCAAAAGTTCTGATGACACATACATAAAAAAAAAAAAAAAAAATACAGTCGAATTGAGAACCTCCTCCTTTTTTGGAAGTCGGTTAAAAAAACCGACTTCAATTACATCGGCGAGTAATACAACGTAGATCGACGAAAAAATAGTCAAGTAACAACGCATTATCAAAGATTACTCAAAAAGTAGTTATCAGATCTCGATGAAATTTAAATGTGACCACATGATAAACATCGGCTTTCGATTAAATTAAAAATCATTAAAATCGGTACACCTAATAAAAAGTTATTGCGGATTTTCAAGAAGTTCCCTCGATTTCTCTGGGATTCCATCATCAGATCCTGGTTTCCTTATCATGGTACTAAACTAGGGATATCTTCTTTCCAACAAAAAAAGAATTATCAAAAGAAGTACACCTAGTAAAAAGTTATTGCGGATTTTCAAGAGTTTCCCTTGATTTCTCTAGGATCCCATCATCAGATCCTGGTTTCCTTATCATAGTACTAAACTTGGAATATCTCCTTTCCAACAAAAAAAGAATTATCAAAATCGGTACATCCAGTAGAAAGTTATGCGGTATAATACAACGTAGGTCGACGAAAAAAGCGTCAAGTAAAAACGCATTATTAGATATAGCTCGAAAAGTAGTTGTTAGATCTCAAATAAATTTAAATGGGACCAATTGGCACATACCACCTTTCGATTAAAAGAAAATTTGTCGAAATCGGTCCATACATAACATACGTAACATACATTAAAAAAAAAAATACAGTCGAATTGAGAACCTCCTCCTTTTTTGGAAGTCGGTTAAAAATACAGGCTTTGCATAGACAGCATCTAACACAGGTACACAAGCTATTTTATATTAGCCCATTAGTATGTTAACAATTTTAAAAGTCAGTTAAATATACAGTACATTTACATATAAATACTTGCTTAAAAATCAATTTATTGGTAATAATATAAATCAGAGCAAGGACGAAAACATTTAACATAAACAACACGACCGAAATCCATAAAGCTTTCTATGCTGAACCGCAAAAATTTGTCAACTACGTCCCGTATCGTGCGAGTGACGGCGTCTTGGTGCGGTGTTCCACTTTTAATGCGAGGATAATGCTAGTTAGAAGCTATAAACTTAGCATTTATTTTGGTAATATGTGTGATTACCTCGGTTGGTTTTAAAAACTATCTTCTGCCAAAGAGTAGCATTCATGATCTCGTCATGAAAATTCGTTTTAAAAATGTACTCATCTGTGAGTGTTAATTTTATAATAAGCCTATATAAAGTAAAAACAACGATTTCTACGTAAATGTAAGTTAAGTAAAACAAAATGAAATATTTATTATGTTAGATTCAGTGTAATAATAGCTATATTTCTGATGGAAAGCTGAAAATTAAACCTTACTAACCATATACAAATGGGACAATTTAAAAAATATCATTACATTTAAGGGTTTTTTTATACAACTAAGTCGGCAAACAAGCGTACGGCTCACCTGATGGTAAGAGATTACCGTAGCTTATAGACAGACACCTGGAACACTAAAAGCATCGCAAGCGCGTTGTCGCCCTACCCCCAATACCCCAGGAGCACCTTACTCACCACGAGAACACAGCACTGCTTGAAAACAGTATTATTTAGCTGGCCAGTTAGACTGCTCCAGATTTTGAGCAGGATATTTCCAGCAGTGCTCTACTTAAGGTGGAAAATGCATCATGTTTGCATGCATAATGTTTTATTTACAAATTATACAGATAATTGCGCTGCTGCACCTACCTTTTCAATGCATATTTTCCTATTTCTAAAGGTTGTTTGGAAGAGATCGCTACTAAGCGATAAGACCGCCTTTGTACATTACTATCACTATGTATGTATGTAAATAACTGCTTTATGTAATTTTTTTTCCGAGTGGTGTGCAATAAAGTTTATTCTATTGTATTCTATTGTATAACTAGCTGACCCGGCGAACTTCGTATCGCCTAACACAAACTTTATCGTATGGTATTAAAGTTCAAATTGACTTTTAAGTATTATCACAAATCTTTTGTATGGGAGTATAGAAAAGTGTTGTTTTTAGACTTTTTCAGGAAATTTATTTTTTTTTTTTTTAGAATTTTTCTCTCCGTAAGAACCATCCTCGTACTTCAAGGAATATTTTAAAAAAAGAATTAGTGAAATCGGTCCAACCGTTCTCGAGTTTTGCGCTTAGCAACACATTCAGCGATTCATTTTTATATTATAGATATACAGAGCGAGTACTAGCTAACAGAGGAAGGCTGCCTCTACAGATTGACGGAAGGTGGTGTGAGGCAAATAACCTGTCCGCTCCACGCGCCGCGTCGGCTATTGGTAGAACATTAATGTCTGACGTTTAGTCAAAGAACGAGTCACACGCTCGTCGACTTGCTATACAAAGTTTATATATTAAGTTTTAGAAAAATTTAGAACTATTTTAAATAGTTTTGCATTGTCGTTTTTATCATTCATTGTAACTAGTATATTTATATAGAAAGAGTATGGTAGGGTGATGGGAATGTTAGTAATTAACTACGTTTGTTTAGGTATTAGGATAGTTTTATTCAAAGGTTTTCCAAAAACATTATAACTTTAAATAATTAAATCATATTTTCGTTACATTTTTTTATGTTGGAACTAGCACTACAACAATTAAAATTACAGTTCGCCGATTGTCCATCAAAAGGAACAATATCGTTTGCTTAGCTATTGCAATTGAATCGCATTTTGACAGCAAAAATTGTAAATATTGGCTATCTTTAAGTAATTACTATTTAGGATAAAATTAAGTGGTCGTGGTGGTTTTTAATTTTTATAAGTACTTGTGTGTTACTTTTTTTATTAAGGTGCCGCAGGAAAAATTTTACTTAAAATTTGGTGCAGCCCGACTGGGAAAGCATCCTTAACCTTTATTTAGCCATGATCTTCTGTAGAAAATCATGGCTAAATAAAGCCCCAAAAAGTGTAATGTTTCTTCTGTAAGTAAGGTATTTAAAGCTCCTGGTGAGGGTCGCGGGTAGGATAATCAACGAGTTCGCGATATTTTTGGTGTTGCACAAGCTTAATGGCTACGGATTCCGCTTACCACCAGGCGAACTGTGCGTTTGTTTACCTTTTGTTATATATTAAAAGTTTCTACTCACGGATCGCTCGCTCGCCGCTTCACTGCCGCTTCGTTCCCAGTTCCCTGCTGTGCCGCAAATATATCGCTGCTGTCCCCACCAGATTCCAGTATTAGGTGTTCGTGTGATCTTATGTACTGGAGAGGTGTCTGAGGACAAAAGTTGTTTATATTATATGATCCTGTAAGGGGTACAGAATCATCTCAATTTGATTGATTGTTTGATTGATTCAGTCTGTATTTTTAATTTAATCTTATTTTTTTTATTCTTTTTTACTCTTTTCTTCACATTTATGTTCAATCTTATAAAGAGGGGCTATATTTGTTGCTTTTTTATTTTTTTATTATTACTCTTTTCTTTATATTTTTTATTTTAATTTTTTATTTGATAAAATTTTAATTTTCATTTTTTAAATTAATTATTTAAATTTTTAGTTACATTTTTACTTCATTTTGTCTTTTATTATTATTTTTTTTTACTGTATTTGTGCTTTCATTGTGTTTGTTGTATGTCTGTAAGCAGTGTATGCGTCTCAAATAAATGTCTTTCTTTTTTTCTGTTTGAGTCTGTTGGGTATAGTTCTCTTTCTACATGTAGGAGAAGGGTCAGGTACATACATTTATTGTTCATTTTCGTTTTTACTAACTTTTATATTTAGTAACTCGCCATGAAACAAAATCTAGGGTCGAAGAAAGGTAATAAATATAAGGAAAGAGAGGAAGTTGATGTCTGAACGATGATAATAATGTTAAGAGTGTATTGTTTCAGCCACTTACGAACTCTCTTATCTTAATGTTATATGACTAATTAAAGGATTACGTGATATTTGCAATGTGTATATTTATTTATTTTTAATTTTTCGTTTAACTAAATTAGGTTCAATTAAGCATAGTAAAAAAATGGTACCTGTTTAGCTCTCCTTGCCCTCGCGTGTAAGTCCCTCTGAGCTAAGGGCAGCAAGGCCCTTAGGAAGCCAGGCACAGACGCGCGCAGGGGGTAGTTTGTACACTCTTGAACACCTACTTGGAAATCTTCGATATTCACAACTCCAGCCTAATGACGAACGGTCTGATTATAATCATATCTAAAATCATAATAATGTCTAAATTTTTTTTAACCATTATATTACATAGATGACCGACTTCCGAAAATGGAGGAGGTCGTAATTCGATTGTATTTTTTTTACGTTACCTTAGAACTTTTAGTGGGTGGACCGATTTCGATGATTTTTTTTAATCGAAAGGTGGTGCGTGTCATGTGGTCCCATTTAACTTTAATTGAGATATAACAAGTACTTTTCGAGTTATGTCTAATATTGCGTGTTTAATTGACTATTTTTTCGTTGGACTACGTTGTGATGTGCCGTATAACTTTCACTGGATTAAAATCTGATTGAGACTGACTTTTTGAGTGATCTTTGATAACGCAACGCATTTACTTGACTATTTTTTCATCGACGTACGATCGTTGTATTACTTGTCGATAATTGAAGTCGGTTTTTTTTCGTATGTGAGCAAACAATTATAGTCATCCTTTTTAACACATTTATTTTTTTGAAGTGGCTTAAAAATATATCATTTACAATAAATATTTACCACAAGGTTGAATATCAATTGTCGAACTCGTTCCCCAGTATCCGCACTGACGTCAGACGCGAACTGCTGAAGCGCTGACAGAAAGCGACGCAAGCGCTGGAGTGCAGGCGCGGAGCGGGAGCCTTCAGGTAGTGGGGGTGACAGAGATTCTGTTGAGGAAAGTGCAGCTGTGGACGATTTTTTTATATTAATTTACTTGTTTACAAAACAGGGCTTAGGACACACGTGCACAAAGATATTTTTGTATTTATGTTCCTTTAGGCTCGTTAGGGAAAAATGATGAAACTAAATTTATACGACGCGCGCACACCGTCACGAAAAAACCGACACCCTGAAGTTAGCTAACCAATGAAGTATAACTTCTTACATGCGTACATAAGTGTACACACACACTAGATAACTATGTTGAACAAATAAAGACGATCGTTTGTTTCTAAGGTAATAATATTAATATGTGATTAATGTGACCGCGTTGGCGCAACGGTCACAGCCATGGATTGTGGCTGTTGCGCTGGCGGTTGCGGGTTCGATCCCCGCACATGACAAACATTTGTATTGGCCATACAGGTGTTTACCGTGGTCTGAGTGTTTGTGCAGTCCTTGTGGGTCTCCCCACTGTGCCTAGGAGAGCACGTTAAGCTGTCGGTCCCGGTTGTTATCATGTACAACTGATAGCGAACGTTACTCATAGTAGGGAATATATCTGCCAACCCGCATTGGATCAGCGTAGTAGACTAAGCTCTGATCCTTCTCCTACACGGGTATAAGTTAGTGAAGATAGAACGAGAGAGAGCTACGTTTCGAAAGTTTTACTTCAGTCGTGTGGCCTAAAGCACACTCGTTTTTTTTGTGGTACAAACTTTAAATTTATTCATTGACAAGTGTCAAGTCCATTAGGGAATTTTATTATATATTTTATTTCAATGAGAATTTTGTTTTGTCTTTCCCATGTTTACACATTGGGTGGGTACCTGACATTCTTTCTTACGTCTAGAACATACTAAAATTCGTACTTAACATCGTTTCGATAACGCGATGTTTAACTTTGTAAAGAGAAAATTACCTGTGGTTCCATTATTTTGTGGACTCGGAGGCCCTGGAGTGGGGGACGTCCTGGTTTCATCCACCTCGGGAGATCGTCTTTCCTTTCCTGAAGTGGTAGCTGCAATAACAATAAAATAAATTGAAATAACGAAATCTTTATTCAAATAGGTTTTAAGCACGTTTTTAAACCGCCATTTTACAAAGACATTCTATTAGCCTTTGAACATATTCCATACAAATATTAATTATATGACGACGCGTTAGCTCAGCGGTCACGGGCCTATAACACTGGCTATTACGCTAGTGGTCGCAGATTTGATCTCCACTCATGGCAAATATTTGTATTTTGCCTACAGATGTTTGCCGTGGTCTGGGCGTTTGTGCTTGTGTGATTGTGTTTCTGGCCACCAACACAGAAGAAACGGCTACCGTTGAGTGTCAAGTGTTTATTTATTTCATTTATTCCGAAATGGTTATATCCATCTTTGTTTTGTGTTACATGCGTTTTATAACTAGTGTTTATTAATTTTATAAAGTATTGTATAAATCGCTCATTTAATGCCCCCAATTTTCAAGACATTTTAGTAACCCCAGCAAGAGTGGCCCCGCTTGTTCAGTGACCACACTATCCAGCACGCCTGTGCAAACATTTCGTGTCGATGCATGTCGGCCGCTGTTTATACCGACAGACACTCCGGACACACGACCATCGATTTTATTTATGTATATACAAAATTGGATAAAATTCTAATGAAGTTTATTTTTCTTGGTTTTTGGTATAGTCATATGGGTCAGCCTATAAATATTGACAACAAACCAGTGACTACGACTATAAATAACAAAAACAAAATTATTGCTTTTCAATTATTCAATGAAAGGCATACAAATACTAGCAACACCGACGGAGCTACAAATGTGCTGCTAGGTAATAATATGAAATGGAGTAAGTGGGAGTTAAATGTAGGAAAGATTAGTGTATCTAATTGAAATTAATCGAATTGATTGGAGTGTGAAAGGAGTAATGGAGAGGATAATGTGAATACCTGCATGTTTTTATGAAATACTAGCGACCCCAAATATCACATGAAGAAAGAATAGCACAAGAATATTACATGAAGTTTAAACTATCTTAACTTTTACATAAGTTTCCCATTTTCAACGCAATCATCCTAGTTTGTTGAAGTTCACGGTAAAGCTTTAGATTAGGTAAAACCGAATTTCGGGACCGTGGGACACGGCGGGCGAGGGCTGCCCTCCCTTCGCGCCTCCGCGGCACAAAAAAAACACTCTAGGGGTAGGACAGACCAAGACCACGTGGACAGTGGGGTGCTCCGATTCGGTTTTGGGTATTTTTCGAATTTATAAACCTATATTCTAGCACGCAATGTTACTAATTTTATTAGAATATTATGTCTGACGCGTTATTTTGTTTAAAAGTGTCGATTTGACACACAATGCAAACACTACGAGCTCAAAGGTATTATAATAGCTTTAAATTCTTCTTCTAACCTCAAAACTTTAACCATAGATATCTCCATAACCATGGGGTTTTGAGGTATGACAGTGTTACCTTGTATAGATTCCCCTACACCCTCCACCCTCCACACCCAAAAACCCCATAATTCGGTTTTTTTTGTACGGAGCATGAGTGAGCGTGCTTTCGCACGCAAGGGCTGCACTTCCCGTAGCGCCGGAGCCAAGCGTTCCTCTAACTTTCGAAATTCTTCTTCTAACCTCAAAACTTTAACCATGGATATCTCCATAACCATGGGGTTCCGAGGTGTGACAGTGGTACCAGGGGTAGCGTTTCCCACCCTCTCCCCCCCATCCCCCCACGGTCCCGAAATTCGGTTTTACCTAATCTAGATCTTAGCCAAGTTCACTCCTAATGAATTTCATATAAAGCCCTCGGTATTTTTTTTATATCACTAGGTCGGGAAACAAGCGTACGGCTCACCTGATGGTAAGAGATTACCGTAGCTTATAGACGCCTGCAACACCAGAAGCATCGCAAGCGCGTTGTCGCCCTACCCCCAATACCCCAGGAGCACCTTACTCACCACAGGAACACAGCACTGCTTGCAAACAGTATTATTTAGATGGCCAGTTAGACTGCTCCAGATTTTAAGCAGGATATTCCCTTCCCAGGAGCTCTGGTCACCTTACTTTCCAACAGGAACACAATACTGCTTGAAAACAGTATTATTAGCGGTTATGCAAAAAAATCATGATCATCATCATCACTACAGCCTATTTCAGTCCGCTACTGGACTGGATAGGTCTCAACAATTTCGCACCAAAAATGACGCAAACTCATGTGTTTTGCCCATAGTCACCACGCTGGGCAGGTGGATTGGTGACCGCAGGGCTGGCTTTGTCGCACCGAAGTCGCTGCTGCCCGTCTTCAGCCTGTGTATTTGAGAGCTAGCAGTTGGATGGTCATCCCGCCATCAGCCGGCTTGTTAAGTTCGAAGTTGGTAGTGAAAGTGTGTTATCCCTTAGTCGCCTCTTACGACACCCATGGGAAGAGAGGCATATACAGCATATAACTGAGTGCTCATGCACAATTACTGAGTGTATTATGATTTAATAAACAAATTTTAAATGTGTACATATCTGTGAAGTTTCTAGCCAATTTGTCCCAGAATCTATATCGCGAAACGATGCTTACTCTATATTTACTGAAATTATTTAATACAACAATACTTACACACTTAAAATACACCAGTTCAGTGAGAAGTAAGAAGTGCCAAAAATGCTTCTAAAACCTATTTAAATAAAGGCCTTTTATATTTAATTTAATTTGAATTTTAATATAAGGTAAATAATTAAATAGAATGTTATATAAAAATCCTGTTCTTTTATAGGATTACTAGCGACCTCTGTCCGTTCATGTTTTTTTACATGATAAGTACTCACCAACATATCATATACTAAAACCTTCTCCGAAACACGCTACATCTTATGGTATAAGTATTATTCCGATCGGTTCAGTGGTTTCGCCGTATAATCGAACAAAAAACCGCCATCTATTTCTTAGTAAAGATAGAAGATAGGTTAGTATAGTGTACCAACATTGACGACGAAAATACACTTAGAATCCGTGCTTTACTTTTATTAATTTATTACAATAAACACAACTTTTAATTTGTAAAGTGACGAATTAAGTGTTTTGAAGCATATTTAATAAATAAAGTATTCATTGGTATCAATTTTGACATGGTACAAATATACAGTGAATATAATGTTTTTTTATTTTATTTTATTAAGCTTTATCGCACACAAAAAAGAAGATACATTTTAGAACGATTAGATACAAAAACAAATCATGTATGGCGGTCTTATCGCTTATAGCGATCTCTTCCAGACAACCTTTAATAGAAGTAGTATAGAAAAAATATGTCGGTAAAAGTTCTAATTGTTTTTATCTAATATATAACATTCTCGTGTCGCGGTGTTTGTAGTTAAACTCCTCCGAAAGGGCTTGACCGATTCTCATCAAATTTTGTGTGCATATTGGGTAGGTCTGAGAATCGAACAACATCTATTTTTCATCCCCCTAAATGTTAAGGGTAGTCCACCCACATTTTTTTTAATTTAGATAAATTATTTATTTTTTATTTTATTATGATTTGGCGTTGAAAAATACATACAACCCTAAATTTTCACCCATCTACCACCAACCCCTTATTTTTAAATAGCGTTTAGCGGCAAAACAACGTCTGCCGAGTCAGCTAGTAATAGAATATAAATCGCTAGTTCAGTGGCCGCGTCCTAAATCGAAAGCGACCCTCAGGCGCGATGATAAGTTACGTGCGAGCGCATAGACAAGCGCCGCTTACGATTTTAAGTTTAAATCTAAATTGAGTAATTTTTACACTCATTATTAATGAATATAAATAATAATATACAATCTAGACTCGCGACTTTGTTCACAATTCCATATATTAATTTTTCATTCTGAAACTGGACCAAAGTTTCTAGTATGAAGTTTATAATGTAGACTCATATTATCAAGAAATTCTTATTGGAATTTATTTATCTATGATAACTTGACGCTTAAAGATATAAACAGTCGTAAAAGCAGACGAAAAATGTGGATTATAGGATGTCCTCAAAAACCCGTGCCTCAGAGAGCATGCTAAGCCGTCGGTCCCGGTTGTTATCATGTACACCTGATAGCGACCGTTACTCATAGTGGGGAAAATATCAGCCAACTCGCATTGGAGCAGCGTGGTAGATTAAGCTCTGATCCTTTTCCTACATGGGGAAAGAGGCCTATGCCCAGTGGTGGGATATTACAGGTTGAAGCGTACAGAATTGAACCAGTTATAGTTTTATCACAAATAAAATGTACAAAAGTGTACATAAGCTATTACGATAATTTCTTAAAAGGACACTTCAAAGGCTCGAGCGATGAATCGTTCAAATTGTTCATTCGTTTTGCTGTTGATTTAAAAAAAAAATGTCGAAAAAAGAAGTAAAAGAATTTTTTTTTGTACTGAAATACTCCGGAATATTGGAAATCATCGACAGATGGTATTTCGAATGAAATTTTTAACAGGAATTCGTGACGAGAGCTTGACAGTTTAATTTTGTTTACAACAAATATTTAAATATCTTAAAACAGAAGTGAGTAAAAATAATCATTAAAATAAGTTGTCTTACAAATGCAAATATCTAGATTAAGACAAACATTTGTATTTTCTATACAAAACATGAAAAATGAACAAGGCGGCTGATAGAATTACATTTTTGGTTTAGAATCAATTATAGAACGAAATTCAAAAAGTTTTGAATCGGAATATATTTAATTAGATATATTTTTATTAATACTGAATACAAAAATAAATACATATAATGTAATTTTCGATCCGATAAATGCTGTAATCATTAATGTATAATAACATCAAAAACAAGTAAATATGTAGAGCAAGGCAATATAACGCTGAAAAAAGCAAGCGTGCAAGTGACAGAATAAATAAAAGTTCGGTGCTAGTGGTGCGCCGAGTGTACCCGCGTGCGAGCGACAGCTTTCCACTGCAGACTAGTGATGTGCGCGGTATCGATATGACGATAGTCGATAACATGGATCAATTAGTAAATTTATATCTTAACATCTCGATGTGCAATTATTTTGTTCGCACGACATGTGTTATTTAGGTTCTAGTTTTTGAAGTAAAAATTCTTTACGCACGTTTGACTTGGGGAGTAAGCTAGTGAATGCGTGACGAGAGCATTACGAAAAGTGTGATCGGGCGAGGCGAACGGAAGCGGAAAGGGAGATATAAGTTAGTGACGATAGAAAGAGAGACAGTTACTTTTCGTAAATTTCACTTCAGTCGTGTACGTGAAGACCTCTGATTAGCTAACTATTTCAGAACTATTTCTAGGGTATTTGTGCTGTTGGTTATCCAACTATTAAATTACTAAATAAGTAACGGTCAAATTATACATTATCAAGTAACGATGGCTTTCGTGAAGGAAATTAGTTTAAATTTATAGTTACAGTGATAATTTTTAAATAAAGTAGCTGTTGAGATTTTTGTTGGTTATTCTAAGTAAAATTTTCGTTCCAAATATAGTACATACATGATTTTCAAAAAGGTAATTATTATTTGACACACTTTAAAAAAATATTATAAACAAAAATAATCTTTAGTTTATAAATTGTACGATTATAATATTTTTCAATATTTGCTATAAAAAAAGGTTGAAATAACCATTTCCTTAAATTACTACCCGCCAACCCGCAGTGAAGGAACGTGGTGGATTAAGCCCCTTTACCCACATGGAGAAAGAGGCCTATTCCCAGCTGTGGGACAGACTACAGACTGTAATCGAGGCTCTAATTATACTTTAAAATTGGTGCGTTGGAAATATATGCTAATGACTCAATTCTTCTGCTTTTGTTCCTTTTCTAAAATTGCCGAAAGAAATCCAACCACTACTTTTGCAGTAGAAATAATACAAGATATGTAAAGATACACTTTTTTATATTTTTATAACTATAGCAAGATATTAAATAAATAAATACTTATTTATATAAAGATAGATATTGACATATACACATAGTCTTGGGGACTGAGTCGCCCTCGTCCGTAGGTGTATACCCCGTTACGAAACCCTACAAGTTGTCCCCGGGTGGTGCTAATCAGGTGACATACTGGTGGTAGGCTCTGGCCGACGGCTCGCGACCAGCCACTGAACAAAGTCGTACCGTCAAGCGGTTTCGTGTTTCGGTACGTTGATCAGTGTAACCGACTGAGTCGAAGTCGCAAAAGTTGTTCCGCCCGGATTGACCAGACTGACTTGCACTGGTGCCGTTGCGCTGTGGTAATTGGATCTGGAGACTCACAATACATATACTATCGATAAAAACTTTATCGATAAGTTATTAACGCAGTGTAACATCACTACTCGTTATCAAGTGGTGCGCGTGGCAGGCGACACCTCGCCCGAGGCCTTTCATCTCCGCAATTACAAGGAAAATCGTGAAACTGTGAAACACTCCTTAGATGTATCGAGAAATACATTTTATCGACCTGGTTTCCGGCTATTTACAGTTTGTTTTAATAGAGATTTTTGGTCGCTGATCTTTATTGATTCAACCTGTATTGTAACCAGCTGGGTATATTAGGCCTCTGTGGCGCAAGTATATACTAGCTGACCACGCAAACGTTGTTTTGCCGTATATGTTATTAACCCTCTTAATCCTCCCCGCCCCTTAGCTTAACTTAGGGGTATAAAAAATGGACGTTGGCCGATTCTCAGATCTACCCCTATGAAAATTGGCCCAGCTGTTTCAGAGGAGTATTGTAACTAACATGGTGTCACGAGAATTTTATATATATGTGTATACAACCTTTTTATTTTATGTTTATATCAAACCTTATTTTGTTTTTATATTTTTATAAAAATAATACATTTTCCACTAAAGTGGTGACCCCGACGTGTTCAAACACAAGGGTTTGTCATATTTCTAATACACCTCTTTCTCCATGTAGGACAAAGCTTCATCCACCACGCTGCTCTACTGCAGGTTGGTGGATATATTCTCCCTATATTACACTGACAGATTTCTATACATTCCGAAGAGATAAAAAAAAAATATTTATATCAACACGAGTGCACTGAGCGGGAGTGGAACCTACAACCCCAGAATCAAAGCGGTTGACTCTGCATTTTGGTCAAAAGGTATTATAATCATACATAAAACTTATTGCACTGTTCTAGTGAGCATAAAATTTTAAAAATCTTTTATAATACTAGCCCCGCGGTTTTACATGCGTTGAGGAATATATAGCCTATAGCCTTCCGCAGTAAATGGGCTATCTAGCACGAAAATAATTTTTAATTGGAACCTGAATTGGTTCTAGAGATTAGCGCGTAAAACCAACAAACTTTTCAGCTTTGTAATGTTAACAAACAAAACACCATTTTAAATACCTGCGTTGCTACGAATAAAACTAAAAAATTAACCAATTTAATAAAAAATAGTAATAATGCCAGTTACCCAGAAAGCCGAGGTGTCCAGTGCAGTGATTGCTGATGTCAGAATGATTAGTAGTCACTTGCTGAGGGCCCTCCTCGTGAAGCACTCTCAGCTGTACAGCGCCATATATCAATACAATCGCTTTAACACTGCTTTGCTTATATGTGGACGGATACGAACTGTGTCTTGAGGTTTTACAAACGAATAGACAATCGATTTGTGGAAATTTCTGGACACATTTATAAGAAAGTCAAAATAAAAAATAAATAAAATTATTCCATTAGGTTTCTTATCGTCAATTTAGCGTTATCTAATAAAAAATATTTATTGTGAAACTACCGTCGATTTGTGATCTAGGGCTTAGCTTAAAATAATCGATGAGAAGCTCAACAGAATGTGAATATTACTTATTTTATACTTTTATCAGTATTTTCTATTGTCCATTATCTTCACTTTTATCAGTATATTTTGCAAATATTCATACTAAATTTTATTCAAAGTACTTATGATAGACTAGTGATATAGTGATCGGATCTCGATCAAATTTACATTACACTACAAGATAACTACAAGATAAGACCAAGTGAATAGTTATAATACAAAAAAAAGTCAAGTAAATAAGCAATATTAGTGATAACTCTAAATGAGACCAATAACACCCACCATTTTTCGATTAAATTTTTTTAATCAAAATTGCTCCACCCAGTAATAAGTTCTGAGGACATACATAAATACATAATAACATACATTACAAAAAAAACAGTCGAATTGAGTACCTACTCCTTTTTTTGAAATCGGTTAAAAATTATAACTTAAAACTACTCTGTAAGTCAAGTGCATTAAATATTCAAGTAAATAACTGACATCGACGCCTGATTGGGGCCGATAATTCTATGTCTGCGCTTGTAGGCGGTTCACATTATGTATTTACGAGCTAAAGTGGAAACTCACTGATTTTTATAAGATTTTCCATAAAATAGGGTTTTAGGTTTGTCTGCAACCTATGTTTGCTATGGAGGAATTAAATATTTGTAGCTTAGGCACAGTATTACTGCAGGCTATAATAGTAAAATCTATTAATTTATATCTTATACTAGCTGACCCCGTAAATGTTGTTTTGCCATATATGTTATGTTAGGGTTATGAAAAATAGATGTTGGCCAATTCTCAGACCTACCTGATATGCACACAAAATTTCATAAAATCGGTCTAGCCTTTTCGGAGGAGTATGGTAACTAACATTGTGACTGTGAGGTTATCTAATGTGTCTCAAATTTTACAATCCAGAAATAATAGAGAACTGGGTTATAGAAAAAAAACTTAGAGTATGTGATTTCCGTTCGGCAGAAGTGACAACTTTATTAGCAATCGAAATAAGTCCCGAGTTCACCGTTCAGCAGCGAAGAGCAACTGTCTGTATCTTTCTCGCTCGGGTACACTCGGCGGTCCCGAGTTCACCCGATCAAGCCTTTCATCTCAGAACGTGACGGATCAGCCTAACTTACTACCTACGAAAAAATGTGTGCGCCAAAGTAGGTTACTTCAAAAAATTATAAATCAAAACAACCAAATACATACTTAATCGCTAGCGTAAAAACTAAATCCCAAAGAAGGCTTCGTTTAAATTAATTCTGAACTATATTACGTCACAGTAAGGTAAATTTTCCAATGATACCAAAGTTCGCCAGTCGTCCGTTCACACGATAAATTATTTATTCTGTTTACTCTCGAAACGCCTCGAATCGATTAGTATGATTGTCTGTTATTATTGTGATGTTGGCACGATTTATGAATGTATATCATTAGCTGTTTTTACATAGAATATGTTATTTGTTTATCATATGATCAGGAAAGTCATCACTGTTTCATTGTCAAAATTTTTGTAAAAACCCAAATAATAACAAAACGCTAAATTATATCTTTATACTGTGCACTATTATTGTTCTGTTTTGGAACAAAGTTCCTTATTGGCGATACAGAGGGGTACCTTAGCTGGCGAAATATGTCTGAAACGTTAAAAAAAGCGTAAGATTTTTATGTATAGTCATGTATGAGTGTCTAATGACGCCGCGTTGGCGCAATGGTTACAGCCATGAATTGTACCTATTGCGCTGGCGGTTGCCGGTTTGATCCCCGCACATGACAAACATTTGTATTGGCCATACAGGTGTTTGTCGTGGTCTGGGTGTTTATGCAGTCCTTGTGGGTCTCCCCACCGTGCCTCGGAGAGCACGTTAAGCCGTCGGTCCCGGTTGTTATCATGTACACCTGATAGCGATCGTTACTCATTAGTTGGGAATATATCCGCCAACCCGCATTGAAGCAGCGTGGTGGATTAAGCTCTGATCCTTCTTCTACATGGGGAAAGAGGCCTATGCCCAGTAGTGGGATATTACAGGCTGAAGCGAGTGTCTAATGTTTAGTCTACGTGGTAACTGTTTTTATTATTGCAGTTTGCTATTATTATATCATTCGATAGTTATTATATATTTATATCAATCATTGTACAAATGAAATGAAGGTGTTAAGATAATTTTGTAAAGTAGTTTTTTTTTTATTATTTTATCGATAAAAAACCATAATAAAAAATGTATACCCATATAATTATTTTCTTTCTACCTCGAATAGGACTTGAAATTAATATTTTATAATCAGGAACTTCATTCCTATCTGGTGTCCCGCGACACCACACGGTTTTTTTTAAATATAGTTATATCAAGAAATTTATAGTCAAAATTTATGACAACGTAACTGGGAGGTATCTCTCAACCTTACAGAAGAATAAAGCCTCAATCAATACTTCTGGTAAGTAGGGTTGCGTTCCTGTGTTGAGTTAGTTAGACCTACAGGGGTGGGAAACGAGTTAGGGTCGGCAACGCGCTGTCAACGCTCCTGGTGTTGCTGGCGTCCATAAGCGATGGTATCCTTTTACCATCAGGCGGAACGTACGTGTGTTTCATTCGACATCAGATGACACAGACGTTCTTTAAAAGGCGTTTTTATTTTATTTTTTATAAATGTCACCAATTTAAAAAGCAACATGAAAAAAAATTCGCGTCAAAAATAAACAAAAGTGGAAATGAAATTTTTATAGCCTCAAGAGCGATCAAATCCCACGTTCCCCTCGCGACGTCCTGGGAAGACGTGCATCTGCCGCAGCCTCTGTTTTCCTAACATTTGAATAGAAATTTCATTCAAAACGCAGGATCTGAATGGAAGCCGCTTAAATGTTATAAAACCCCAATACGAAAAATACATAGCCAATCATTTGGCTTCGCTCGCGTTGCGATTCATTCAGATTATAAGACAAATTAAATTGTTTCTTTTTTACACTGATTTAACATTTTGTAGTTCATAACTTCAACAGCATTGAAAAAGAAAGCACCTTCATAATATTAACACACCATAAAAATCTAATGTAGCGAATTCCGCAAGCAAATTGTAGGAGGAGTTTTGGCTGGATTACCAGCGTTGTGATAGTCTTCATCAAGATATCTCGCGCCAGAACCATTTTACATTTTTAAAAAAAGTAAAAAAAACAAAACAAAAAAAAAACGAAAATAAAAATTAGTTGTATTCAAATAGTCATCACGAAAACTCTTATACTGTCATTTTACAAATTAAAAAGAAAATTATGTGATGTGCACTGTGTTTGACAATTGATGTAAATGCCACGTAGGAAATTAATTAATTATATCATCTAAATATGATTATATTATATATCTTATATAAATATATTATAATTATATCAGCGGGGTTCGAACCCGCGTCTCCGACTGACCGTGTCGGCGCTCTAGCCAACTAAGCTATGGAACGATGTACCCGCTAGATCGAAATTTTTGATATGATGATTTTTATATTCGGTTTAAGCGAAAACAAAAATGTTTAGAATTCCTAATGTGTGGGTAACGCAAAAATAAAATCTTAGATATATCATAAATGTTATTTAACACGTGGATTCCGAAACTATTTTGGGTAAGAGACCCCATTTCCAAAACTGATACCTTCGACCCCCATAGCCAAATTATTTTTAGAATCCTATCTGTAATTTTATTACTATTGATGCCAATACCAATTTAAAATTTTGCCTTGAAGAACGAAAACTTTGGAAATCTATACTTCAGCAGATTTAAAGAGTCTTTCTATTGGCGTCTATGACTAATGTTTAGTGATTATTGAGGACAAGGGTTGGAACATAATCAACCACGCTGTTAGTTATTTTAGAAAATTTCCAAAGGTTTTCAAAGTATTAGAAAACTAGCAACGTATTTAGCGATTCATTTCATTTATGTAGTTACAAAAAATCTGATGCAGTAGGGATAGAAAAGAGATATTAATATATTAACCGAGCCACTGACTTTATTAAAAAGTTTTCCAAGACATTAACACGAATGATGATATCATACTGTCATGCTAAGATAAGAATCGTAATCAGTTCGTAAATAAGTTTCAAGTGTCGAGTCGCGTGCGAAAGTATGTTCAGTTACTCGTTGGATAGATAGCTAAAAGCAAATAACAGCTCTTATAGAATGTTGGCACGCGGATCTAAAGATAACTAAAGAGGTAGTGAGTTGGTTCGTTTTGTCTGGTTCGACCAGGGTGGTATTTTGGGACAAATTCTAAAATACAAGGGAGTGTAATATGGTACTGGTTTTTCTTAGTGAACAATTGTGACTTAGTTTCATTAATTTTAACGACGCGTTGGCGCAGCGGTCACAACCTGACACACATTTGTATTGGCCATATAGATATTTGTCGTGGACATATTGTATACAAGTGTGTACAGTTATGAGTTAGTTGATATTGTTGAGTTTGTTACGAAACGCTCTACGCCAGGATTTGCTGACCGGAGTTTGCTTCGAAACATTCCCACGTCTCGAATCGTTAGTCGGAGCTTGTTACGAAACTTTCCCACCTGGGCATCGCACCTGAGCATCGCACTTGGGCACCGTGTGAAACGACCCAACATGAAGAACCCAAAACAACCCGATGCTCCGACTGAGCGACCTTTAATTTTAAGTCACTCTTGTTTCTCACATCGAACAATTGTCACGTGTAATTAATTATAATTTAGTAATAATAAATTTATTTTTTAGTTAAACTTTGCTTTTTTTGCAACCTTCGGCTATCGCTTTTATAATCAGTTGATATCATTGAGTTCGAGGCGTTTATTTATTTATTATTTACGACATATTGCCAATTTTATATATTTATTTTAAAACATTCGTCCCTTTTATTTATAATAATTCGTATAAACCTTATTTTATAAAGCTTAAAAACGTGTCCCAATTTTGTCGGTGTATATATTTTTGAAGCACACTTTTTGAAGGACTTACTTATGACATGTCCTTAATTGAACCTTTATTTAAATAGCCCAACAAACTGACACATCAAGTAAACAATATCCACGTCGTAGAATCGTTCCGTGCCGCTCGTCGACATCGTTAGATTATGATCGCTTTGCACTTGTGAGTTCCCACAAACAAGCCTACACAATAATACCTGATACGTACCTACAACTCTCATATACTGTGGGAGCTTTGACGGCTGGAAATTTAGATTGTCCTGGAGCGTAATGGAAAGAATTTAGAGAATTTTTTTCTTGTTTGAAGATACTTTCATTTAAACGGGACTTATTGCCATTGTTATTTTGATATTGGATTGCCGACCCTACCCCGACTCTCCCAAGTAGCTCTGGCCACCTCACTCACCACAGGAACACAACACTGCTTGAAACTTGAGAGTATTGTTTAAGTGTGATCTTCAGTCGTCAGTAACCACTTTTTAATTGTCTTTGAAATTTACCAGATTAGACTTTAATCAATTAATTGTTGCGTATGTGCCAGCTAGCACCAATTAATATAGAAATATTCGCTCACACACACAAACACACACACTTCAGCCAACAATCCACTACTGGACATAGGCCTCTACAAGTTCGCGCCAAAAATGGCATGAACTCATCTGTTTTGCCCATAGTCACCACGCTGGTTAGGCGACTTGGTGACCGCAGGTGTGTATTTCAAAGCTAGCAGTTAGATGGTTATCCCGCCATCGGTCGGCTTTTTATGTTCCAAGGTGGTAGTGGAACTGTATTATCGCATAGTCGCCTCTTACGACACCCACGGGAAGAGAAGGGGTGGCTATATTCTTACTGCCGTAACCACACAGCAAATATTAAGTAATGTTAATATAGTGATTTTATGTAATGCTAATGTTGGAGAAAGAGGATTTTGGTGTTTACTTCTTAAGAATCGATTGTCATATAAGACCCCCGGTATGAAAAAAATTGAAAAGTAAAATCTACTGCAGCAATGACCTCGTTACACTTTTGTAACGCCATCTATCGAAACCCTATTTGGTTATGCGATTCGTTTATTTACTATTTGATATATTTGATATTTGATATATATATTAATCCTTTTCGTGGTGTGTGTCGTGTGGTTCCATTTAAATTTGATTGCGATCTAATAAGTAGTTTTTGGGTTATATCTAATAATTCGTATTTACTTGACTGTTTTTTCGTCTACCTACGATGTGTTTTTGGTCGATGTGATTGGAGTCGTTTTTTTTTTTCGTTTGCGAGCAAACATAATTATGTTTCGCCAGTCCGTGGACGCGCAACGTTTGTAGTGTAGGTATTTGTAATTTTTGTTACTTTTGATTGTGAAGTTACTCGAAATGAATTATTTCCGAATTTCGTATTTTCTTTTTATTTTGGTTTTTAATGTAATACGATACAATTCCTAAATAACGCAAAGGTTCTTGTGGCGACGACATCGCAATACAGAATGAGTAAGCTTCACGTGTGTCACTGACGTCGAGCCGAGTAAGTTCGCGATTTTAAAAACCGCGTACTTTAAATTCGCACGTCTATCAGCCCCTTTAGAATAGTAAGCCTTTTTTGCCTATTTAGACAGTCGATCTGAAGGAGTAAACTCCAGTCGTGCGTCGGAGCTGACACACACACTATTTTTTTACTGTTGTTATGTTATTATTGTGTTACGTCAATCTAAGACTCGATTCTCTTGTCGCAGTCATCAACATGCTTAATGAGGCTCCATACATTGGTCCTGTTGTAAGAAATTTGTTAGGAAAATTTGATATGTACTTACATTTCCGTCTCTCAGTGGTCGTGGGCTGGTTGTAATCTTTATCTGTTATTTCTTCTTTCACCTTTGCCTCCATCTGCAAACGAAATAACCAAACAACCATTATGTCATGTCAGATATAAATTCGTATTCTTAAGTAGCTTTCGAAAACCTAGAAGTTTATTTTAATTTTTTCTTCCTAATTCAGTTCATTTATCTTTATCTTTTTTTAAAAAGTTTATTAAGTTTTTTTTTAATATATGAAAGTTATTTTAAGTTTTATCATTCTTGTAGGCGATACCAAACAAAAGTTACCTTTTTGTTTTTTCAGACCGCCTGTCTAAGTAAAGATTTATATCAAGTGTTTATGATAACAACAGGGATCGAATGAAATTTATTTGATCGTAGTGGTAAAACACCTAGATCAGTTACGTTACAGCCTGTCACGTCGCCAACCGTTCACGAAACGTAACCACGGCTCTGGTGTAGTGGAGCATAACCAAAATCCAAAATAACTTTCTTCACATAGTCTTTAAAAGCATCTTCGAAGAGTCATTTTACAAATTGAAGTTTTTAATAATAAGAATAATAATAATAATACTTTATTTCATACTAAATATTATGTCCATATTGGGTTAGTATAACAAAATAACATTTAAAATAAAAAACAAAACAAAATTAAATTAAAAAATCAATAAGTAAAAATAATATTAAATAAAGAATATAATGTATTTAAAAAACTTAGAAACATTTGGGAATTTATACAAAATATTATACATATTTACAATTCAAAACTTAAGAACTAAATATTTACAGATAGTTTTGGTATAAATCATGTCCGCGTGGAATGGTGCCAAGAATGCTGGCAGCATTTCCCCGTTGAATCGCTATGCCGATTCTCTGGGCAAAAAATGCACCAGCCCTCTTGTCACCAGTGGAGGCAATAAGGCGAGGTGTTATCTCATTTAAAAAATTTTTAGCACTGCTACTCCAAGGTCCAAGTGTAAAAATAAAGTAAAAGTAATATCAAAAATCAAAAAATTCAAAAATGGTGGTTTTAAGTGATTAAAGTGAAGCTATCACCGATCGAGAATGTAGATTCTGCAGAGAAGAATCGGTTGAAACTCCGCATTTACTCTTTGCCTCTGCTGTGTCAGCGGCGGTTCGCGGATTCGATCCTCACTCGGGAAGGATATTTGTATTTATAAATATTGCTTTCCAGTTTGGATGTCTATGCTTGTGGTTCCTCCAACGTGCATCTGAGAATCTGAGAGCTCGTTAAGCTGTCGATCGCGGTTGTTATCATAAATACCTGATAGCGATCGTTACTCATAGGAATTTATCCACTAACCCGCAGGGGAGCAGCGTGGTGGATTAAATTCCAATGCTTCCCCTACTAAGAGAAAGAGGCCTATGCCCGGCCGTTAATCTATTCGATAGAGTGTAGATTGTGAATATTACAGTCACACAATATCATCTACACATAACTCATTGACACGATATAACTTGAACGACCTTCATCATTACAGCCTATACAGTCCACTGCTGGACTTAGGCCTCCACAAGTTTACGCCAAAAATAACGTGAACTCATGTGTTTTGCCCATAGTCACCACGCTGGGCAGGCGGGTTGGTGACCGCAGGGCTGGCTTTGTCGCACCGAAGACGACCTTATGAGTTTAATTTACCTTTTGTTTAATTTTCTGATACGATAACTAATTGTTTCGGAATGAAAAATTAAAAAAACCGCACACAAAACTGTAAAATTTGCAGAAATCTTAAACGATTATTTAAAACTCACAATATTATAAAGGAATTTAGTAATTGTTGTGTTGATATAAATGAGAAATTAAGAAAATATTAATAGAACAAGTGCTAACGGTAAATATACTTTTGTATCAGCTCGCACTTGACCGCGGCGGCTGGGTTCCGTCACTGTTGCGCTGGTAATGGAGATACGCACCACATGTCTTGGCGTCACTCCACGGAATAGATGCAGGAACAATAATAATACATACTAGCTACGTTTTGCGACTTTGCTGGTAATTTTAAAGTTTTTAGGCGTGAAAGTAATAATGGAGATTCTTTTTTTTAATTTCTTGAATACAACCTGTGTAAAATTATTTAGCTAGTAAATTTTGTTAAGATATAATTAGCTAAAAAAGCTAACGGCGTTAATACACACAGACAACGTAAACACAAGACACAGATCAGAAAGATCATTATTAGTAACAACGCTGTCTTTGGACTTAGTATATTGTCGTTTTATTAAAGTAATTCTAACTGTTCAATAAAGTTTTGATTACATATAATAAATATATATCAAATGTTAACTGAAACACGGGTGTTATGTGGCCTACGTTTGCAACAGACGATCGTGTTAGGTACACACCACAAAAACATATGACACTCAAAAACGAAGACAAATTGTCCATAATACCAACCAATGGTAATTGGTATCACCAGAAAGCTGGTTTCTATGATCCAGTACTAGCTCATCACTTATATATTGTCATTCTATTTTTAGTGTATTGATTTAAGATTCTTCGGACTAAAATAAGTGAAATCACTATCACAGAATGTCAGTATCAAATGTAATAAAACTCTAACGTGTCTTCTCGTCATTTTTTCTAATTCTAAATCCTATCCCTTCAAACTCTTACCCGACTCAAAGTTCCTCTTGTGCTATAGATGTTCATTGAAGATTATTTTCATTAAGGAATATCTGCTCTCTTGCTGATAAGTTTCAGTTAAAATTTTGCTCAACATAGCTGAGGGGGGGATTGGGAATAGGGTCGGCAACGCGCTTGCGATGCTTCTGGTGTTGCAGGCGTCTATAAGCTACGAAAATCGCTTACCATCAGGTGAGAGTGTTTGTTTGCCGACCGAATTGTATAAAATATAAATTGCTATTAAAATAAATAATAATGTAATGATTATAGTTCTCGTCATCTACGGAACCCATTACCGCCCGCCATGACAACATCCATTACGAGATACGATGAGCAATGTACATCAAGCTTTGCCAAGATTTTCGATGTTCTCTAAAAATATAACACTAGCAACCCCGTGCAGTTTTACCCACGTTAATGTCCATGAATACGCTTCTAATACGAGCCTTGATCATACAAACAAAGTAATGAAACGATAAAAATCTGAATAAAAATAAATACTAAAGCTGGCGGTAAAATCACTTTTGAATCGTCATTTAAAATTCTATTACTTTTTAACCGACTTCCAAAAAAGGAGGAGGTTCTCAATTCGACTGTTTTTTTTTTATTTTTTCTATTTTTTTATGTATGTTACATCAAAACTTTTGAGCGGGTAGACCGATTTCGACAAATTTTGTTTTATTCGAAAGGTGGTGTGTGCCAATTGGTCCCATTTAAATTTATTTCAGATCTAACAACTACTTTTCGAGTTATATCTAATAATGCGTTTTTACTTGACGCTTTTTTCGTCGACCTACGTTGTATTATACCGCATAACTTTCTACTGGATGTACCGATTTTGATAATTCTTTTTTTGTTGGAAAAGGGATATCCTTAGTTTGATACCATGATAAGAAAACCAGGATCTGATGATGGGATCCCAGAGAAATCGAGGGAAACTCTCGTAAATCCGCAATAACTTTTTACTGGGTGTACCGATTTTGATAATTTTTAATTTAATCGAAAGCTGATATTTATCATGTGGTCACATATAAATTTTATCCAGATCTGATAACTACTTTTTGAGTAATCTTTGATAACGCGTAGTTTCTTGACTATTTTTTCGTCGATCTACGTTGTATACTTGTCGATGTAATTGAAGTCGGTTTTTTTTTCGTTTGCGAGCAAACACAATTATTAATTTTATATTCCGATTCGGAATTTATGTATTGCGGAGAAGAGTCCGTAAGAAACTCCGCATTTGTCTTTTTACAAAAATTGTCAACCAATATAAATTTAACATTTATCTTAGTTCCCTGTTGTTCGTCATTTCACCAAAATGTCGGACTGCCTGATAGCATAATTTTCTAGTTTAAGCATAGTGTATAAATAGTTATCTCAGGCAGCACCTGGCTTGTTTTACGTGCGGGCGCCATGTGATAGACAGAACGCACCTGCTAAAACACTTATTCTGCTGAGAGCTGAGATGTACCAGTAGTAAGAAAGTATGGATATCGATTTATTCAAATCAAGTACAAGATTCATATTCAAGAACGCGTTGTAGGAAAAAAAATTGTATTGGGTCTGAAACACACAATACAAACTGTATTATTATTACTATATTATTATATTATATATTATTTTTATTAAAATAATAATTGAATGAATATCTCGTCCCGTGGGTGTCGTAAGAGGCGACTAAGGGATAACACAGTTCCGCTACCACCTTAGAACTTAAAAAGCGGGATAACCATCCATCTGCTGGCTTTGAAATACTCAGGCCGAAGACGGGCAGCAGCGTCTTCGGTGCGACAAAGCCAGCCCTGCGGTCACCAACCTGCCTGCCCAGCGTGGTGACTATGGGCAAAACACATGAGTTCACGTTATTTTTGGCGTCAACTTGTGGAGGCCTATGTCCAGCAGTGGACTGTATAGGCTGTAATGATTGATGATGATGAATAATTGAATAAATAACTAAAACACAGCTTATCGAAGTTAAACTTCTTTACGCACGCTTGACTTGGAGAGTAAGCTGGTGAATGCGTGAGGGTTACGAAAAGTGTGTTCGGGCGAGGCGAACGGAAGTTGAGAGGGAGATATAAGTTAATGAAAAGATTTACTTTAGTCGTGTGGTCTAAAGCTGAGTATTTTTACTATGTCCTACGATATGTATATATTACATAGTTCATGATGGCAGATTTTTAATGTATTTTTAATCAGACTATTTGACTGTTTGCATGAAGTTCAACCGACTTAATTAATTCTTCAGTAAAAACTTTCAGATTACAATTAAAGCTCCATTTATTATATAAAAATATAACTATTCGGACACAAAAACGTATTTGACTTTAGATTCCAATTAAAGCTCCATTTATTATATAAATAGACATTCAGACACAAAAAAATACTTGACCATAACCTGATCGAGTGACCGTCCAGCAAAAAAAGATCCGCAAGGTAGTCGCTGCTACCAGACAGGACGTGGTCAGGAAGGCAGAAGTCTGGATATCCGTACCAAGACAGGCTCGCGAAGATTTTTAAGAACGAACCATACACACGTACACACACGCCCATCATCATCATCATCATCATCATTTCAGTCTATTGCAGTCCACTGCTGCACATAGGCCTCCACAAGTTCGCGCCGAAAATGGCGTGAACTCATGTGTGTTGCCCATAGTCACCACGCTGGGCAGGCGGGTTGGCGACCGCAGGACTGGCCTTGTCGCACTGAAGACGCTGTTGTCAGCTTTATTAGTTCCAAGGTGGTAGCAGAACTGTGTTATCCCTTAGCCAGGAAGAGCGCGGTGGCTGTATTCTTTGATGCCGTAGCCACACAGCACACACACGCCCACAAAGTGTTATTAATTTCGTTTGACAAAACTAGCGATTTCACAAGTATAGAAGAAATATGCTTATAATAAAGGAGTGTATATAATGACAGGTCTTGTAAAAAAGTATCCCAGTCTTGAACAGACGTGTTTCCGTATTTGCTTAACTTTCTCCTGTTTCCACACTGTCTTGGTAATTAAGAACAGCCACGGTTTGTTAGCTTGTTTAAAACTATCACTGGCGCTAAGAGTTTTGCCTCAATCGCAGTTGTTTTTATGATATTTGGTATCTAGTTAGTATTATTGTAACGTTTCTTCTTAATATCCAATTTCAGAACAGTTTCCATGGGAGAAGGAATGAAAATCATAAATATTATTTCTTGTCGTAACGAGAACTGGTTTAAAAGATTGTTCCGCAAATGTTTTTAATTTAATAATAATAATAACTCTTCATTTCAGACTTAAGTTCATTTTGGGTTAGTAAAACAAAATGAAAAAGACAATAAAAGAAAAATAAATTAAAAATTAAAAACCAAAAATCTAAAATGATGTTAGTAGACAAAAAATAAAAGAAGTCTTGTTTATCAGTTGAGAAATTACAGATGTCGTATTCCTCAGCATAAGTCCAAATAATTTGAAACCTGGAATGTAGAAAAATCTTCGAACGTTACGCTCATCTGAAGCTGACGTACTATTTAATGAAAATAATAGAAATATACAAAAAACAAAAAAAAAAAGAAAGAAACCGACTTCAATTACATCGACAAGTAATACAACGTAAATAGACGAAAAAAATTAAAAAACGCACTAGTCGGCACTACGATTTTCGAAGATTCCTCTCGATTACTCTGAAATGCCATCATTAGATCCTGGTTTCCTTATTGGGATATCTCATTTCCAACAAAAAAAGAATCAGCAAAATCGATTCATAAACGACGAAGTTATCCGCGAACACACATAAAAAAATATATACGGTCGAATTGAGACCTCCTCTTTTTTTAAGTTAGTTAAAAAGCAAAGCCTTTCTTGTTTATTTGTGATGGATGAACAAATTGACCGAATTTAAAAATTCTTTCATTACTGTAAAGATACATTATCACTGAGTAACATAGGCTATGTTCTAACACGAGTAAATGGAACAGCCAAAATCGCATAATCCACGCACGCGAAAAAAATGTCGAAAAACTACTAATAAACTCAAATATATGTTTTATATTGAACTGTTCGAATAGCGTTATAATAAATTACAGTTTCCGTAGCAAACAGCAGAGCAGGCTGTTGTGTCTGCGCAGTTTCAATCACAGGAAGCGGAGTGATAATGTAATAGCTTTTAAAACGTGAATTTTATTTGCGCGTATAAATTTTACACTTAATATAATGTTGGTATACGTCTGTGAATGTTTAGTATCTGTCGTTTAGATTATATAAAACTCTAGCGCTATGTAAGAAATTATATTTTAACTAAAAAGATAATATAGGTGTATATCTGGACTCTTTTATCTCTGGTGTAGTGTGTGTGCTAAAGAGATATTACTAATTTTGTATCAAAACACAGTTTATAGTGAAGCAAAAACTTTGTACCCCTTTTTACGAAATTCGCGCGCACGGAGGAGTATGAAATTTCGCACACTTATAGTTTACATAGAGAAGGTGTGCAGAATGCTAAATATTTTATATAATATTATGTTTATATAATATTATATAATATATATAATATTATGCTATACATTAAATCAATTAAAAAAAACCTTACACCTATAAACCTTACACACACATTATATTGACTGTATTTGACAGACACACGCATATTAGGGGAAAGTGGTTACCCTTCGTACACTTTTTGGTTTTTATTTTTTTACTTTATGATTAATTGTCGAATTTATCTAGTTTATGTACCTAAATGTAACAAATATATTGTAGTTTGTTACAAAAAAGTCCTAAACTATTAAGTCAAAAGGTTAAAGAGTTATAGCCATTTTTCTACGATAAGATATTTGTACGAACGTACCCCACGTATGGGGTACGTTCGTACAGTAGGTGGGGTACTTTCGTACGCCATGGGGTAGATTCATACAGGTTAATTAAAAAGCCTTTTAAAGTCGTTAAATATTTATTAATTAAATAATAAAAATATTTATTTATCAAAAAACTAAATAATATTTGACTTGACTCATAATCGATAAATCTTCCTTTAGAAAAGTAACAAAAAATAAAATCGTTCATCCTTAGTTTACTTATTGATAATTCTAAGCTTTACAATCTGTCTAAATGAAATGTTTACAATTATTTTGTATGAGATCGTTGTACAGTCTTTGACAATTAAAACATAAAGTAGGTAATTATACATTTGGTTGTTGCTTTGGAACTTATTGCACATTATAATTATTTAAATTAACTGCAAAAGTGAAACGTTTAGCCATTCTAGCTGTACAGCCCACTCGTGGTTCAGGATCAGGGAGAATCATGACGACATCGCCGATGTTCAGAGAGTTTCTGTAATTTGGGAGCCAAAATTTTAGGAGTTTCTAAAACAGTAGACACGCCGGCCTCGTCAGTTCAATATCCTGTAGGTAGCAAAATTATGTCGCTGTAACGCATCAGCCAAACTATTATAGAACTCTTGGACTGCAGTCTTATTAAACGCGAACGATCGAGTAGAACTGGTGATTTCGCTGGATATTTTAAATTCAACACTTTCGCGTATTCGTAGGCAAGCTTCCGAATTTGTACTATCGTTAGTCCATAGTGCATTTTGCAGCAATTAATAATGTAGTCATTTAAGCGTACTGTGTGGCTACGGTACTAAAGAATATGTATATGGCCACCCCCTGTCTTCTCGTGGGTGTCGTAAGAGGCGACTAAGGGATAACACAGTTCTGCTACCACCTTGGAACTTAAAAAGCCGACCGGTGGCGGGATAATCATCCAACTGCTGGCTTTGGAATACACAGGCCGAAGACGGGCAGCAGCGTCTTCGGTGCGACAAAGCCAGCCCTGCGGTCACCAACCCGCCTGCCCAACGTGGTGACTATGAGGAAAACACATGAGTTCACGTTATTTTTGGCGTAAACTTGTGGAGGACTATGTTCAGCAGTGGACTGTATAGGCTGTAATGATGATGATAATGATGAAGCGTGCCTCTTCTTCCAAGGAGAAGACTTGTAGACTCGTGAATTTTGAATGAAAAGTTCATGAGGGTCCATCGGCGTTGAAGCCACCTTTAAATTTCTTGACTCTGCTTTCCAACGTTGATGTCTTGATGTTGTATTTTGACGCGGCTTTTCTATTCGACAACCGTCCTTGTATTAATTACATCATTAATTGCTAATTTCATGGACTCTTCATCCACTTCTTGAGTTATCGTACGTACCCTTTTTTATATTTTTGCACCATGATTCTGCAATAAAATGTTAATTATAAGGTTAACTTAATAAAAATATTTCATTTTGTTAGAAATAGAATAATTCATAAAAGGAAAAATATGTTATTGTGCTGTCTGCACGATAATTATAAAAGGGAATACTATATTTTATATTTAAAAAAATTACGAACTAAGGTAAAAAAATTTACTCACCGCGCGCGAAAACACGTTGTCTTATCAGGTTATACACCGTAGTGTGACTGGCGGGACACTCCGCTAGCAATATGGTGGCTGGCATGTCTATGCACTCAAGCAAAGGCGTGTTTGTGTGCATTTTAGTTTTTCTGTTATACTAACTGTACGAATGTGCCCCGCGTACGAATGGTGAACACTTTCCCTATATTCTTTTGATTGTCAAAGTCTGTAGTCAAATTTAAAAAAAAGGTTCTTTATTTTCACAATTTTTTGGTTTTATTTACTTAAAATTTTTAATTATTGTCGTATTTTGACCTCTGGGCGGCCACTATTTTTTTTTTATCAAAGACAAACTGCGGAGTTTTTTTACGGTTCTTCCCTGCAGAATCTACATTCCGAATCGGTGGTAGCTTCACTTTTGACAATAATTAAAATTTTAATTTGTCAGATGACAATTCGAAGGTGCTTTGAAGCTGAAATGAATAAAGCTATTTTTAATTGAATCAATAGAATAATGGCTTTCACTAGTTCCAAGATGGGACGGATGATTTCACTTATGTCAAGTAGAGTGAAGAAGACACGAAAGAGATTAATATTTGCGGTCGAGATTACAATCTAAAAAGAATTTTGAAGACTTTAATTTGTATACATTATAATTTATTTATAGATTATCTGTTTGCAAAGATAACACAATAATTATCTGAATGAATATGTAAATGGTTCAAAGTTTCCTATTTTTTTTATTTTTCCCAATACTTTACGGTCCTAAAATTAAAAAAAAAAACAATTATTTTCTTATTTTGATTATATTTTAATTACGTAATAAAAAAGTATAAAAAGCAAGTTACTATCAATAAGTCTTTATATTTAATTCGGTAAAAGTTTTTGAATACATTGTTTTCTATGTAAGCATTGTATTCATTCAACTTCCTAATTCAATCAAAGTATGGGTTTGTGTATGTGTGTGTGTAGCTGACGTCAGCAATACATGCAATGCGGGTTGTGTTTATACTAGTCTGCGCGTGCGCCGACTCAGCCGATTGACCTTACTGATTTATTATTAACTATATGTCTCTCGCAGTTGCGCTCGCTTTCAGCTTCAGCACTTGTACATAGATTCATAACACATACCTACGTTTTAATTTAATATAGGATGTCGCGGAAATGCCTTTCTCAAAATTTGTAGCAGGCTAGTAGCAGCCCGAGTAGGGGGGGAAATCATCTGTCTTCCAAAATATCACAGCCAATAATATTGCTTTCAAGTAGCTCCTGGAGAGAGTCGAGGCTAGGGTCAGCAACGCGCTTGCGAAGGTCATCAGGCTGATCGTACATATGTTTGTCAGTTTAATAAGTATAAAAAATTAGACACTGGCTCTTTTTTTATATCAAAGTTCAGAAGATTTCTAAGAAAAGGTTACATCTAAAATGTGAAATCGGAACCTGTACAACTATAGTCGTCACAAAATAAGAGGTCCGTTTGGACATATGTCATCGGGACGTAAATAGCGAAGTGACCATACGACTCGGTACTCGATACTCACGATGAATCGATTCAAGTTTGTACGAGTATTTGATCGATTTGGTTATGTAATGTAAAGTTCATTTGATTAAAATTTTGATCAAAATTTAACTTAAACTTTAATATTGTCGGTCGCTTCAGCCTGTAATATGCCACTACTGGGCATAGGCCTCTTTCCCCGTGTAGGAGAAGGATCAGAGATAAAATAATAAATAATAAATAAATAAATATTCCCTACTATGAGTAACGATCGCTATCAGGTGTACATGATAACAACCAGGACCGACGGCTTAACCTGCTCTCCGAGGCACGGTGGGGAGACCCACAAGGACTGCACAAACACCCAGACCACGGCAAACACCTGAATGGCCAATACAAATGTTTGTCATGTACGGGGATCGAACCCGCAACCGCCAGCGCAACAGGTACAATCCATGGCTATGACCGTTGCACCAACGCGGCGTCAAAAATATAGAGTATGTATGTATGTGTATGTGTATGTTAATATTGTAGGTAATTTGAAATAATACAATGGTACAAAAGGTTAATTTGCTCTATTTTATATTTTTATATTGTTTTCTAATGTTTATACGAATTTTAATCATTACAATGAAACAATTTTTCCGGATTTTATCGCGGTTTACTAGTGAAATCCAAATTTTATTTACGACTTTGAGCGCCAAGCTCTCTTTAGCCGACTTACAAAAAAGGAGGAGTTTCTCAATTCGATTGTATTTTTTTTATGTATGTTACTTCAGAACTTTTGACTGGGTGGACCGATCTCGAAAAAAAATTTTTTAATCGAAAGATAGTATGTGTCCGTTGGTCCCATTTAAATTTATTTAAGATCTAACAACAAATTTTCGAGTTTAATCTAATAATGCGTTTTTACTTTACAATTTTTTCGTCGACACGATTGTATTATACCGCATAACCGAAATTTTTGAGTAATCTTTGATAACGAGTATTTTACTTGACTATTATTTCGTCTACCTACGTTGTTACTTATCGATGTCAGTTTTTTTCAGTGTTCAGTCGGTTTTTTTTTTTCGTTTGCGATCAAATACAATTATTTTCAGTAAAGATCACGATAAAATATTTAATTAATTATTAAAATTAATAATTAAAATTGAATGAAGCTGGTTAAATTCAGTAATTATTTAGTTACAGCACTAGTATTTAAAAAAAGACTTAGAACATAACTGTTTTTGAGACGTTTCGTAATAATTGGAAATTGCATGCTACTGTAAAGTAAGCGCGAAAAGAATACTCCCAATATATTCTATCATATTATTTAACGCGCCAAAAATGTACGTATGTTTTAAAAACATTTTAATTTATTAATCATCATTACAGCCTATACAGTCCACTACTGGACATTATGTTATTAATAATTATTTTATTGTTTCGTTATCATCATCATTACAGCCTGTACAGTCCACTGCTGGACATAGGCCTCCACATGTTTACGCCAAAAATAACGTGAACTCATCTGTTTTGCCCATAGTGACCACGCTGGGCAGGCGGATTGGTGACCGCAGGGCTGGCTTTGTCGCATCGAAGACGCTGCTGCCCGTCTTCTGCCTGTGTATTTCAAAGCCAGCAGTTGGATGTTTATCCCGCCACCGGTCGATTTTTTAAGTTCCAAGATGGTAGCGGAACTGTGTTATCCCTTAGTCGCCTCTTACGATACCCACGGGAAGAGAGGGGGTGGCTATATTCTTTAGTACCGTAGCCACACAGTTATTGTTTCTTACAGTTTCGTAACAAGTTACGTTCTTGGGTATTTGTCAAATGTCCCAAACGGACCTCTTATTTTGTGACGACTATAGTACTTCACATATACAACGCTAGCTGTGGCCGCTGTCCGCACAGAATGTATCATATTACCCCATACGTTATCCTGTCAAAAGAAAAATGTTACCATACGTTATAATATATTCACAGTTTCCTGTGTTAGAGAAAAGAAAGATGAGTATGTAGAGAAACTGAAAGAAAGTTTTAAAGGCACAGAAGAGATAGGGGTGATTGAGAATTTGTGGGAGACTTTTAAGAAAGGGGTCGTGAATAGTGCTATTGAGGTGTGCGGGGTAGCTAAAAGAAGGAAAGGAAGAAAGAACTATAATGTGTGGATGGATAAAGATGTACAAAAGGCTGTGCAAGAAAAGAAGAAAGCGTGGTTGGATTGGTTAGCAACAAAAGCTAACCAAAAGGTTCAAAAGGCAACGGATGACGAGGTAAAGGAAGCAAGAACGAAGTATAAAAGATTGAAATCAGTAGCGAAAGAAGTTGTGTCTAGAAAGAAAGAAGAACGAAAGGATGATTTTGATAGGAGGCTCACTGAAGATTTCCAGTCAAACATTAAGTTTTTCTGGAGATCCATCAAAACAGCCAGAGGAAAAATTTCTCCCTCGGAGCTGAGCACAATCAGGAGTCAAGATGGGAGCGTTATAAATGGAGAAGAATGTGTGTTAAAGAGATGGAAAGAGTATTTTGAAAGTTTGTTTGAAAGAGAGGAAGTGCAGGTACAACATCCGGCACCTTCCATTGAGAGTAGTATAAATGTCGATGAAAGTGAGATAAGCATGGATGAAATAGTGAAAGCGCTGAAAAGTATGAGATTAGGTAAGGCTGCAGGGTATGACAGGATCACCGTCGAGATGCTGAGGGCTGGACAGGGTATAGTGGCTAGCCAGCTGTACTGCCTTTTCAATTTGTGCTGGCGAAATGGGCAAGTACCGGAAGACTGGTGCAAAGCCGTAATCGTGCCGTTGTATAAGGGAAAAGGGTCACGGCAGGACTGCATAAATTACCGCGGTATAAGCCTTCTCAGCGTCGTCGGTAAATTGTATGCGAAAGTGTTGATTGAAAGGGTTATGAATGAAACAGATGAAAAAGTATGGGATGCACAAGCGGGATTTAGAAAGGGAATGGGATGTACGGATCAGGTCTTTTCATTGCGGTGCATAGCCGAAAAGTTTTTAGCAAAAAACAAAAAGGTCTATTGCGCGTTCGTGGATCTGGAAAAGGCCTATGATAGAGTGGTGAGGAATGAATTGTGGTCAGCATTGTCCGTGTACGGTGTGAGCGGCGCACTCATGCGAGCACTACAATCTCTTTATAGGGATTCTAGTGCTTGTGTGAGGATAAACGGGGCATACACTGAATGGTTTAATATCGAAAAAGGTGTTAGACAGGGATGTGTAGCGTCACCGTGGCTGTTTAACTTGTTCATGGACAATTGCTTGACAGAGTTAAAAGAGAATGAAAGTGGGTTGAGAATGGGTGAGTTACTCGTCAAATGTCTTCTCTATGCTGATGACCAAGTATTACTTGCGCCCTCGGCCGAGGAGTTGCAGGAGATGGTAACTGCTATGAGTGGAGCTTTTGTTAGAAAGGGAATGAAGATGAATGTAAAGAAGACGAAAGTGATGGTGTTTGAAAGAGAGGAGGTAGTGACAGACTGTAATATCGTGATTGGAGATGAACAAATTGAACAGGTGAATGAGTTTGTGTATCTGGGTTCGAAGTTTACAAGAGATGGAAAGTGTGAGAGTGATATTGAAAGAAGAGTGAATGCAGGAAACATGGTAAACGGAGCTTTGAACTCCTTTATGAGCAGTCGGAAGGTGTCTAAAAAGGCTCGTTTGGCTGTGCATGAGGGGGTGTTGCTTCCGACACTCATGTACGGAAGTGAAAGTTGGGTATGGCAGAAGAGACATGAAAGCAGAATAAATGCAGTTGAGATGAGAGCGTTAAGAAGTATGATAGGAGTTAAACTGAGTGATAGGATGAGAAATAGTGAGATAAAGAAACGGTGTGGTCTGAAAGAAGATGTAGTGACAAAAATTGAGAAAGGTATGCTGAGATGGTTTGGTCATGTCGAGAGAATGAATGAAGAACGACTGACGAAAAAAGTGTATAAGGCGAGTGTGAGTGGAAGTGTTGGAAGGGGTAGACCTAGGCGGACATTTCAAGACCAAATCGGGGACGTCTTGAAAAAAGGCCAGGTCAAGAGCACCCTAAACCGACGAGCATGTATGAAGGGAATAATGAAAGTGGATGAAGCGAAACAAGTATGTAAGGATCGTAGCAAGTGGAAAGAAGTGGTCTCTGCCTACCCCTACGGGAAAGAGGCGTGAGTATATGTATGTATGTATGTATGTGTTAATGTTGGTATAAAAACAGCCCATGTGAAACTTTTTCAATACTTAACTAATAATAATGTACGTGGAGCGCTAATCATAACAACCAAAAACATCAACGCAAGTAAAGCCACGTGTCCAGTTATGATTTAAAAGCTAAGTGCATATGTAACGTTATAAATAAGCCACGCCCCCGCGCCACATGGCCGCTTGACGTCACAGGACAGCAGACTAGCTGCGCCGTTGAAACATTTCGCCGGTTATAGCTTGTATACCATCTGGATACGATAGTAAAATCTGTAAGCCTTAAACAATTCGTCTTATCTGAATCTAAGAATTTTTCAGCAATACGATCAATATGAAGTTTGAGTTACAGGTACAGTGGTTACAGTAGCCTGAGCTGCTGGGGAGGGTCAAGTCTAAGGTCAGTACATATTTCAGCCTGTAATATCCCACTACTGGGCATAGGCCTCTTTCCCTGTGTAGGAGAAGTGTCAGAGCTTAATCCACCATGCTGCTCCAATGCGGGTTAGCGGATATATTCGCTAGTAGGAGTAACGATCGCTATCAGGTATTTATGATAACAACCGGGACTGGCGATTTAACGTGCTCTCCGAGGCACGATGTGGTGACCCAAAAGTATAGACATCCAAACCGAAAAGAAATATTTATACAAATTCCATCCCGAGCGGGAGTCGAAACCGCATACCGTCGATGTTTTAGGCGACTACTCACACCAAGAAGTGTTCTGAAGTTGGCTATAATAAACTAGATAGAAAAAAGGTCCGACCAATGAAAAATATTCACAATAACTAATCATTAAAATGACGTACAGACAATTCTATTACATTTTTTATTATATCTATAAATTGTTTCAACTGTTTCGCGTGTTACAACTGACATAAAACATGATTTCTGTTTTATGTATATATTGCATGTTGATTGAAATGTTCCTGTAATTTTTTATTTGATGTAGGAGGGGACGATCTGGTAAACGTGGGAAAATTTCAATAACTGTTCTGGGTTCGATTCTCGCTGTGACCGAACATTTGTTTTGAAGTAATTATTTGGTTCTATTTTGGGTTTTTGTATCTTCATCACCGTAGCTTGGAGGATATCTAAAGCTATTGGTATCGGTTGATACCATAAGTAAATTTTAACCTGTTTTATTTTTGGACGATTTTATCAGTAACTTATATGCTAGTTAAACTGTATCAACCGCCAAACACCGCCGAATTGGATGAAAAAAAGTTCTTTATTTATAGGACAATGTTTGTATAACAAATAATTGTGTTTGCTCGCAAACAAAAAAAAACCGACTTCAATTACATCGACGAGTAATACAACGTAGATCGATGAAAAAATAGTCAAGTAACTACGCGTTATCAAAGATTACTCAAAAAGTAGTTATCAGATCTCAATAAAATTTATATGTGACCACATGACAAACATCAGCTTTCGATTAAATTAAAAATTATTACAATCGGTACACCCAGTAAAAAGTTATTGCGGATTATCGAGAGTTTCCCTCGATTTCACTGGGATCCCATCATCAGATCCTGGTTTTCTTATCATGGTACTAAAGTAGGGATATCTCCTTTTCAACAAAAAAAGAATTATCAAAATCGGTACATCCAGTAGAAAGTAATACGAAAAAGAATTATCAAAATCGGTACATCCAGTAGAAAGTAATACGGTATAATACAACGTAGGTCGACGAAAAAAGCGTCAAGTGAAAACGCATTATTAGATATAACTCGAAAAGTAGTTGTTAGATCTCAAATACATTTAAATGGAACCAAATGACACACACCAACCTTCGATTAAAAGAAAATTTGTCGAAATCGCTCCACCCAGTCAAAAGTTGTGTAAAATACATTAAAAAAAATACAGTCGAATTGAGAACCTCCTCCTTTTTTGGAAGCCGGTTAAAAATGAAATAAATCATACAAATTAACGAAAGAAAAAAAAAAGCATCGTGTACGAAGTTTGCTAGATCAAATAACATTTTATAATTTCGTAATTAGGTTACACTATGAATGTTAGTGGGATAGAAGTCGTAGGCAGTGTAACGCAGCTTCCCATCTGATTGAGATTATAAATAAGACGCGCCCCCGCAACACATGGCCGGCACGCGCCGCGGTACACGTGTGCGGTCAGCTGATGCGGATGCGGAAACATCATTGATGGTGAAACTACCGTTTGTGGCATGACACCGTGCTCCAAAACTCAAAATCAAAAATTACTTTATTCAATTAGGCTTTAAAAGATCTTTTTGTTTCAATTAATGAATCAATTGAAGTTAAAATTGAAGCTATCGCCGATTCAAATTATACAATTACATTAAAAAATGCCAAGTGCGAGTCGGACTCGCGCATCGAAAGTTCCATACAAACAAAATTATTAAAAAAAATTACTATATGATGTAACTAAAAATGTATGTATCGCAATTTTTCTTTTACATGTGCTATAAGACGTTGCTTAGTACCAAATTTCAAGATTCTGAGTTCACGGGAAGTACCTGTAGGTGGTGATCAAAAGATTCCCTTGCGAGTGTCGAAAATTTCCTGCATAAACGGTTGTATCTTTTGATTGCACAGCTCTAAGGAGCAGTAAATTCGAGAATTTGATATGAATTTCAGCTTGATACCCACGTCTTCCTGAGAAAAAGGGGTCTTGACAGATAGACGGACACCAAAGTGATCCTATAAGGGTTCCGTTATTACCTTTTGAGGTACGGAACCCTAAAAAACTGTGTTTTAATATAATGTAGTCATGATTTGTATGAAATACATAATTAAACACATAATTTAGTAATAAGACAATAATGTCCCCGTAACAAAACAATACAGTTGATAGTTAGTTTGTCCGCGTAAACCCTGTTTCAGAAGCTCTACTTAGTTTTACGTGTAGTTTATGAAGTGATGTATAGTAAAGTTTGTGTTTGGACGAACATCTAAGGATCAGCCATTTTAAATGTAGACGAAAAGTTATCGCACTTACAGGTGAAGCCGCGGTGAAAGTCTAGTAATAAAATGTTATCATATTATCACTCGGGCTCGTCGTATACAGAATTGACGCTGCGAAGCGTTTAGTAGGAGATCCGAACTTCACCAATTTGATTAATGAATGAAAATTATTTTATATTTATTTAAGTATACTAGAAATATAGTCGCGGATGGGTTCGCTAAGAATTCCTGGCCAGGCTATATTTAATCCAAAATTGAAAATTTTATTTTTATTATTTTCTAATGTTTACGAACATTTCACTCATTATAATGAAACAACATTTTATTCAACGCGGTTTATTATGTTTTTTAGATGCCCGACGTTTCAGATACTTTCCAGCAACCATGGTACGGGACTATTATTGACGGATGTTCTTTTATTTTTATTTCAAAACTAGCGACCCGCCCCCGCTTCGCATGGTTGCTAAAACTATCAGTGTTCTTCAACTATATTATGCATGTATTATATATATAAATCTTTCTCTGAAATCACTCCATTAACTAAAGAAAACCGCATCAAAAACTGTTGCGTAGTTTTAAAAATCTAAGCATACAGACAGCGGGAAACGACTTTGTTTTATACTATGTAATGATGCACCTACGAATTTATATAATAAATTTAATATCTAGGAACAGTATGAAGTCTGTAGAAAATGCAAATGTTGAGTGTTCTATTATTTTCCTGGCATAACTACTGGGTTGGCAGGTATAAACAGGTTGGTATATTAAAATATAAAATCTTACATCGAAATGATCGCTGTTTCGTTGCGAATACGATGACGCAGGGTTGTTTGCTAAAAGTCTGGTTTGAATGGCGGCTGACGAATATAAGATAGCGTGGCTCGGAATTTTCATTTCAATTACATACTAAAAAAGATAACTATTACTAAATAGTTAATCCATTAAGCAGATTGGTGAAGATTGGATATAGTTCGGATCTTACACTAGTTCTTGACTAATAGCGCCATCAGAATAACTAGTATAACGGTACTATGTAATGGCTTCGCACTCTATCTCTTTCTCTCTTTCTTTTACAAACACATAAACCAAAACATACACACATGCATACACAGTTGTCTAATAAATATATTTTTCAAAAGAATATATTCAGCTTGTTTCGATTCAATTCCGTTTCCGATTTATGAGAAAAAAATAAAATTGTCACAGACCTCCGAAAGGGTCGTTTCGGGTGCGATTGGATTATTATAATTTATTTCTTTTACTTTTTTACACTACGCCGTATTTTATTACGTTTAGTACGTATTTTTTACGCCGCGTTGGCGCACATACATTACAGCCATGGATTGTACTTGTCGCGCTGGCGTTTGCGGGTTGGTCCCCGCACATGACAAACATTTGTATTGGCCATACAGGTGTTTGCCGTGGTCTGGGTGTTCGTGCAGTCCTTGTAGGTCTCCCCACCGTGCCTTGGAGAGCACGTTAAGCCGTTGGTCCCGGTTGTTATCATGTACACTTGATAGCGATCGTTACTCATAGTAGGGAATATATCCGCCAACCCGCATCGGAGCAGCGTGGTGGATTAACCTCTGATCCTTCTCCTACACGGGGAAAGAGGCCTATGCCCAGTAGTGGGGTATCACAGGCTGAAGTGACTTTTTTACAATACTAGATATAATCCGCAGTTTCACTAGACATTTTGATGCAAATAAAATGGTAAACGACGAATGCAACACTAGGAACAAGCGCGTTGCAAACTCCACCTCCGACCGTCCCCAGGAGCTCTGGCCACCTCACTCACACAGGAACACAACGCTGCTTGAAAGCAGTTTTATTTAGCTGTGATCTTCTGTGAGGTTGTTGGGCTGCTCAAAATTTTGAGCAGGATATATCCTGTTTTTTTTTTGGTATCGCAGGGAAACCCATTTACGGGTGATATCCAGGATGCCCAGGTACGGAATCCTAGACCATATGTCGGCTTCAGCACTTGGGGGTGCAATACCGACCAAAACCCCTGATGGAGCCTTCAGCCGCCTTAATTGGAGGGTCCCGGATCTGCAGGCAATAGGATCCCTCCAACGGCAGCCTGGCCTCGGCGAAAAGACCAGACTTCCTCCATGGGGACTGTCCGGCTCACCTCTGAACAATCCCGACGACGCCGTGTCTAGCAGGACCGGGTTCCCATCCCGGCCCGACGCGGGTATCCTGTTATACCTCAGTTTAGTCTGTCTTGATCTATCTTCTTCGTACGCGCATTTTTTTGTTATCATTAACTTTGATAAATCAATATATTTTCAAAAACAAAATGACAACAAAAAATAGCCAAAATGGAACCTCTTCCTTTTTTTAAAGTCTGTTAAAATTGACCGAATTCTTAAATGGCAACCAAAGTTACTGTTGACGAAACTCTAATAAAGTTTCGGTGAACAAAGTCGTGGAATGATCCTATAGCAGACAATATAATCTAGCGGGGGTGACCAACTGTCGCCCGCATTATTATAAGCAGCGCCAGATGTCGCGATCGAGTCTCCACTGAAATCAATATTTGTCTAAAATAAAACTCGCTGCAAACCCGCTCTCTTGGTATTGAGTAACTTTGTTTTTAAACTTCTCATTGTATTTAGGATTTTTTTTTAGATTTATTTTTTTATCAATAATATAATTATCTCATCATAAGACAAAAATTATAAATAACAAAAATAAAATAGTCAGTCTCTCGAAAATGTTTAAATGTATTTTTACAGTATACAAGGATATTTGTATGTATAATCTAATATATAAAATTCTCATGTCGCGGTGTTTGTAGTTAAACTCCTCCGAAACGGCTTGACCGATTCTCATGAAATTTTGTGTGCATATCGGGTAGGTCTGAGAATCGGCCATCATCTATTTTACATTCCCCTAAGTTATAGGGGGGGGGGATTGAGAAGGTTAATAAAATATATGGCAAAACAACGTTTGCGGGGTCAGCTAGTAATACATAAATGTTATTATACAATAACTAAATTTTATCTTTTATAAGCCTCAAGACCACCCCACCTCTCTATAGTTTTCCATGCACCTACTTTTAATAAAAATTTCGTCAGATATCTTTTTAATATTATCTACAACAACATGTATACAACTCTATGTGCTCACTAACTGTTGTATAATAATTGCTGTATACACTTTAAAAAGACAAATCATACTGTATTATACCTGTGTCTAACTTTATATTTCTAACTTGCAATATGTTTTTATAATGTGTCGATGGGTGTCTATTTTGTAAATATATAAATAAGTAAATGAAGCCTAAATATCATTTCTTAAGTTCCTAGGTGGTTGTGGAACCTTGTTATCCCTTAGTCGCCTCTTACGACACCCACGGGAAGAGAGGGGGTGGCTAAATTCTTTAGTGCCGTAGCCACACAGCACCATCCAACTGCTGGCTTTGAAATACACAGGCCGAAGACGGGCAGCAGCGTCTTCGGTGCGACAAAGCCAGTACTGCGGTCACCAACCCGCCTGCCCAGCGTGGTGACTATGGGCAAAACACATGAGTTTACGTTATTTTTGGCGTAAACTTGTGGAGGCCTATGTCCAGCAGTGGACTGTATAGGCTGTAATGATAAATATCATTTTTATACTTCTAATTGTGTAAATATTCCACTTGAAGTTTTAGTTGTTTTCTATTTTTTGTGAATATATATAAGTTGAAGAGTTTGTTTCTTTAAAGCGCGCTAATCTCAGGAACTATTGGTTCGTTTTGAAAAAATATTTTTTTTTTGTGTTGGATAATCCATTTACCAAAGAAGGCTATTGGATATAAAATATTTTTATCTACCCTTTTTCTCAAATTAATGCAGGTAAAACAGCAGACCACAGCTGGTCTTTGAATAAACGAGTGACCTTTTGCTTTAATATATAAAAGGTTTAGAAGTATAATCTACAGAAATTAACACATTTAAAATAAGAGGGGTCAAATGTACACAGATTTATATAAGGCTTATCCGGTACAATGGCTGTCGCAGTGCATATCCGGTAAATAAACAGACGGTTATAATTATCGCGCAGCAGGTGCGTCAGCTCAAACGACTACGTCTGGGTAATTGAGGATTTTCACGAGTTATGACGTTTGTTCTGCCTCTTAGCGTCACGCTTTATACTCTTTTATTACCGTGCAATGTTACTGAGCTCCGTGACCTCTCCGTGCCACGTGACACTGACGAAATCATTTGTGCTATGTCGAAACACTAACTCATGACCATGGGTTGACTGGAAATCTCTTTCAGAGATAAGTCCACCTTTGCAATAAATCTTACTTATATTATATGTTTCTATGTGTTTATGGAGAATATGTTGTCTGATGGTAAGTGGCTATGTAGCTAATGGACGCTTGCCTCCCCAGGTGCATCGCAAAGGCGTTGCGACCTTACCTCCTCTGTTAACACAGCACATCACCAAAAGCTCTGACTATTACACAGGAACACAACACCACTTTGTCATGAAACAGGGTTCCTAATATGACAATAAAGATGCATCTTTTGTTAGTGTCTAGTTATAATCTAATCTAACTGAGGTAGGGCACAGCAGAAAATTTCCTGCTCAATATATGGAGCAGCCCGACTGAGGTAGTACTTCGACCTTACAGAAGATCACAGCTAAATATCCCTGCTTACCAAGCAGTGTTGTGTTCCTGTGGTGAGTAAGGTAACCAGAGCTCCTGGGAGGATTTGGGGGTGGAGTTTGCGATGCTTCTGGTGTTACAGACGTCTATAGGCTACGGTAGTCGCTTATCATCAGGTGAGCCGTACGCATGTTTGCCGACCTAGTTGTATACAAAAAATAATTTTAAAAATTCTATTATACTACAAAGATTAAATACAATTTTAAACCTTTGTGTAAGAAATAAAGTGAAAAAAGTCCCTAAAACTCATACACAGATGTATTATTTAGCCGTGATCTTCGATGAGGTTTGAAATATTTTCTCAATTAGTACTTTCAAAAAACTATTTTTCAACTGTCAATCCATTATAAAACAGCATAAAAAAGCAACAGAAAATATATTTAAAATATAATATTGGATATTTAAACATCGTATGTAATACGTAACGTTTTCAAACATATAAATTAGTTCCGCCGCGAGTCGCAGATGGCGCGCGTGTCCGCACTCTGCAAACACAAACATACGGATAATTGCGGATTTTACGCGTCAATTACGTTTATTTGTTAATCGTTAATTTAAATTGGTAATTATGGGTTATTATTTCGTGTGTATTTATCAATATGTTAACAGCAAGAAAACTCACTTCAAGAAAAACCAGTTTTATAAACCGAAAAATTATTTAAATAAATTAAATTCTTTAAAGTATAATTAAAACTAAAATATATATTTTTAGACAATTAATAATTTTTAACATTACGTGTTTAAGCTTACTAAATATATAATTTTGCTATAAGCTCCAAAATAGACCTGGAATGCACTTGGAAAGATTTGAACATTGAATTTGAAACAATTGAAATAGCGCCCTTCCCGCACTCCCTACGTTAGTCTTCTGCCCAAATGTTGCCTGGAAGAGATCGCTGTTTTAGCGACAAGGCTGCCGCCTGTTTGCAACTAATGTAACTTGAACTTCATTGTGTCATCATTACAATTTTATATATCTATGCGAAATTCTAAAGTGTAATAAGTAATATTGGTTAACTAAACGCTTATGTCAAACTTTTCAATTCTGCCTACTTGGGAAGTTCCCACTTGTGGGCGTTACTTCCTCTCCACTCGAGAAATAATGCCACCATTTTTGAACTATTGCGAGATATATTACAACAATATTAAATAAAATTTAATATTTTTAACACATTAAAAAATACGTTAAGTGAATCAAAAACTGAACACAACAAAGCCTTCGTAGGCGCGTCGTAGCGCGTAGCGCAATGCTACGGCATAACTTTGTAGGTGTTTAAATTATAAAATTGTTAAAAATATGTTAAAATTATGCAAATAAAAGTTAAAAAATATACAAAATTTATAACATATAGTTTATTACATTTTTTAAAACAAACAGTTCTTTTAATTGAGGTAGATCACTTACGCTTCAGCCTGTAATATCCCACTACTGGGCATAGGCCTTTCTCCCCATGTAGAAGAAGGATCAGATCTTAATCCACCACGCTGCTCCAATGCAGGTTGGCGGATATATTCCCTACAATGGTAACGATCGCTATCAGGCGTAGAAGATAACAACCGGGACAGACGGCTTAACGTGCTCTCCGAGACACGGTGGGGTCATCCACAAAGCTTATAGTAAAAGTAAAAGAAGTTAATTAAAATTAAACTGAATTTTTTATTATTGAAAAAATGTTAATTAAAATTATTTCGCATTCTTTTTGTTGACACTTAAACAAGTACCCGATAGGCAAGGAGTTAGATCTAAGACAATATTTGCATACCCTGCCAGTGACCAGATGCGACCGGCTCTTAATGTAGAGATCTTGGATGATATCATAAGATATTGACGGTAGTTAGAAAAATATTTGTTCAGTTTTGATTGTAGAGTACGTTATGAAGACTGCAGTATTTACTTTGTTTTGTGTGTTGGTTGGTTAATGATTTTTTGGATAATTTAAAAACGTGTACAAAATTCTTGCCAAAAAAAAAATTTATATAAAAGACACTATCATTACTGTTTCTACTATTTTTTATTGTATTCGAAATTTTTAAAAAATATATTCAATTTCTAAATGAAAGTTAGCGAAAATAGATTGTAGCGTGTGATTGTATAGCAGTAATATGATCTAAATATTACATAAACAAACTTAATAAACATACATTTCATATACATATATATACGAAAAAACTCACGAACATTCAATTTACGAACTAAACTTGAATTTCCCATCAATATGGCCGCCAGATTTGGGCGCCACCTGATACAACCGAGAGCCGCTACCACGTTCCACAAAAATAACCTACGGAACTCACAACTAACGATATATTTATCATCCATTGCGCACTGACCAAAAACATTCCTAATTCCATCCATTTGAAACGAGTATTGTATAACCGAGGAATATACAACGCAGTTAACGGTGTGGACTAATGAGTAATGAACACAACACGTGGGAACTACCATGTGTTAAATATATCGATCGTTTTATATCGCAATTTCTCAAGTCGTTCGTGTTAAAACGGCAATGTATGTGTAGCGGATCGTAGAGTCGCAGTTGGCACAGTTCGCTCGTAGCCGGGCGTCAGGTGTAGGCGACGGCCGCGGCGGGTTTGGCAAATTTTAATGAATGTTGACATTGATGTATGAGACGCTGGAAGATACAGTTTTAAGTTATTTTCCAGCTGAATGTGGCATCGGTTACATTACTTTAAGAGGATTTCGAGGATACGGTAAGTAAAATATGTGAAAGCCTTGTAATTATGTATATTTGATATACGTTCAGTACATTATTTTTTTGGCGGTGATGATATACAAAGGAGTAAAAAATATTATTTTTGTCTGTTACATACGATTACTAGTAATAAACACGTACTTTTGACATCCATAAAATAGAATAGGTAGTGAATAAAATAATCTTTTTACATACGTACTAGCTGACCTTGCGAACTTCGCACCCCCATGTTTATTTAATTTTGCAACAAAAATATCGCGTCATTAACCAAAATAAAATATAGCCTATGTTATCTGAGTTTTGATTTATATATCACCTACCTATCATATACCTATACCTACGTGCTATATTTTAATACTTTAAACAAGGGCTTCAAAAGTCAATTTCAAATTATAATTAAACAGTTAATACAGTTATAAAGTTATAAGTATTTTAAACTAAAATATTAATATGTTTGCCAATTCGGAATGTAGGTACATTCTACAGAGAAAAATCAATAACAACGAAATATAATTAATATTTAAAATAAATAACAAGAAAAAAAAAACAGGAAATATGTACAAAAGGTATCCTTATTGCTGAAGAGTGATCACTTTTAGACAATCTTAGCGTAGTAGAGGAAATGATATATAATTAAATGATTGAGTGCGATAGACATTGTATACTACATAGTACGCTCAAGCCACTTCCACGTGCCATAGCTCGGTGTAAGCAACCATATGCCGCCGACTGCCGTGTTATATGGATTTTCATTTAGGAAATCGTATAATATAATAGCGTTTAGCTGTCGCTAATGTGAATTTTTATGCTTAATTCTTTTAATAACGGCCTTTTGTATACGTTTGTTACTTGGTTTTAACATTGTTTTGATTGTAAGTAAAAGAATAATTAACTTTTTTTTATAACTACAAAATTGTTGAATTTCGTTGAGTTCTTAGTTTATTAAGTTCGAGATACAACTACATATGTTCATTTGAAATGTAATAATATTAGAACTTAAAATCTTAATGTAAAATTTCTTTACGCATTTTTGACTCGGGGAGTAAGTTGGTGAATACGTGACGAGAGCGTTACGAAAAGTGTGATAGGGTGAGGCGAACGGAAGTTAAGAGGGAGATATAAGTTAGTGACGATAGAAAGAGAGAGAGTTACGTTTCATAAGTTTTACTTCAGTCGTGTGCTCTAAGGCACACTCGTTTTTTTTTTCTAATAAAACTATGCTATACTAAAATATTTGCTATCGTGCGTTTATTAAGCGAAAAAATGTAAATTATGTTACCTGTTTCGTCGGTTTTGGAGCTAACAGATAAAAGTTTTTGAATATTTCTATTAGCAAATTTGAATCTAAATGTAGTTCATTAATTGAGGAGAATCGGGTCTTAATGAAATATCCTACTTCCTGCTAGTAAAGTCTAATCGTAGCTTATGTGCAGGATAATCTTTATTCACAACTTATAAAAATAATATGTAGCTATACCAGTCAGCTGTTACCTATAACACAAGCATTAAGTTGCTTACTTTAGGAACAGACGACCATGTGTGTGTGTGTGTGTTGTATATATTTAAAGTAATAAGAGATACATAGCTTATATTATACCGCAACAGATTATACTAAGAAGAGCACGAAACTCAAGTCAACTTACTTTTTAAGTTTTTTAGTAAAAGCTATTGAAAACACACAGAAGTATAAATAGAACACCTAAAAAACATCTAAAATAATTAGTTAAAGTTTGTAATTGTGTTATGTATGTTTCCAGACCTGACACGGTATTCAAATTTACTTATTTGTTTGTTTTTATGAATTCCAACCAATCAACCAGCCCACTCAATAATAACATATCCACTCAAATAATAACCAACCAACTAATTGAATTTTCAGCTTACAAATTATTTATTTAAAAAAATAGACTATAATTATATCAAAAACTATTTCACGTAACAAAACTCGCAGTTACTCAAACCTTTTCCTAAAAGTACGATAATTGTAATCCTTCAGGACGGGGCAACATCTGGGCTCCCCCGCGGCCCGCCTGTCAACCGCAGCCTTCGCCTTATTTATTTGAAGCACCCAAATTGATTCGTTTGATGTGCTCTGTAATTTAGTTTTTTTCCTAGTTTTCAAGGTTTTCGATTTATGATATATGTATGTATATTTTTTAAGTTTTTGTCGATTTTTTTAGCGATATTTGTTTTATTAGCTAATGTAAAAATTTTAAAATTATTAATCATCGAAATTGAGAAACTTTTTTGTATTCAAATCCATTTTTTTATGACAAAACATTTTTTTAAACTTAACTACCGATAACAGTAACTAACAGTTTGACGCTTTTTTTTAATTTCACTATCAGCCGAAACAGGTTCGGCTCTGCAATCTGAGCGACTGGCCCGTGGATTGCGTCGAAATAAGTAGGACAAAGAAGGATGGAGATGTATGACTTGGTAAATGTCGCTGCGCACGCCATGTAATCCTCACAATAGCCACAATAAATGGCCTTTACGAGCTGCTCGAGGCCAGCGAGGTGGAGTTGAAGGCTCTAAGGGCTCGCGGACAGGAAAAGACCGCCGGGTGTGCAAATCCGGTAGCCAAGGACACCGGGCTCACATCACTGGTAGTCCTAGATCCGATGCTAAGCGAGAATCTGGATGAGCACACGGGTAATGGGGAGAAGCTCAAGGAGCGGCAAGCCCAAGTCACACAAAAGGACGCCAATATAACACAGAAGACGTTATACGACCGCCGCTGCGGCCAGGTCTCCGCGAGAAAACTGGTTGTGCTCCATTACCTGGTGGTATCTTCAGCTGATGAAATGATGACTGGTAAGGAAGTACTCATCCGGCTAAGAAAGACAGTCGACGAGAATGAGGGCTGGACTAAGGTTGTGCGTGCGCGAAAGGCCAGGGATAGAAAAGTTGTAATAGGCTTTAGCATCATGAGGAGAGGAGGAAAGTAAGAGCGAGAGTGGAAACAAAAAATAAGGGTCTCGTGGTCGAGGAAGTATGTAACAGGGACCTGCTCCTGGTTTCGAGGAGGGTCCTCTCGGTTAACACCGATGAGAAAGTGTTGAAAGCCCTGAAAAACCAGAACCTGTTTGACATCCTCGACCACGAGACCAACAGGGAACTTTCTTGTGGAACAAGGTTCCTGCAGAATGAAAAGCGAACACGCCTCCTTTTTTATACAACTAGGTCGGCAGTCGAGCTTACTATATATCCATTGTCTTTTGCGTGTTTTTCATTTACTTTGGATTCCAATTTGTCCAAAAAAAAACTAACTTGCAAACTTACTCTCTACTTAACTAGACCGTTGGCGCAGTTTGTAGTGGTCCTGTTTTCTGTTCTGCGGGTTGTGGGTTCGATTCCCATCTGAGTCTGGATGTAATCTTTTTATTTATATATGTATTATTTAAATGTTTATTATTTATATTAAAAAAAAAATAGTTATATCAGCCGGCTGTTATCTATAACACAAGCATTAAGTTGCTTACCGTAGGAACAGGCAGGTGTGTGATTATTATAAGTTTAGGTCATAGAACATACACAGATCTTTGGAAATGAGTTTTCTAAAAATTACTTAATATCGTTTTAATAAATTGCTCCAGATTCACTGTAACAATCTTTAAATGCCCTGCAGCCAAACAGTCCCTTCTGTAAAGGGTACGGATTGAACTAGAAAATTGAATAAATTTTAATATTTCCTTTTGAGCAAAATATGTTTATTAATCGATGTGTTTAAGTGAAGATTTAAATCTATGTCAAAAAAAAATTACATAATAGTCTAGGCATTAGAAAAATTTCGTTTAACAAAAAAAGAATTTTCGAGATGACCTATGAAAATTATCTGCTCAATTATAGAAATTATAGCAAACAACATTTAAACATCACAACACATTGTCGATGGCAAGTCAAACGATCACAACAATCCTCCGATCATCAAATCCCCCCAACCCCCTCCCCGCCTCTGACATCCGACCTGTAATCCTTTGCTCGCACAAGTGTCGGCCGCGTGCCGCTGACAGCTCCATTACCCCCCTCCCCCCACTAGTGATTTTACACGCGTTCTATCGATTTCGATAATTATAATTTTGTAATTAAAAATTACATTATCATATTTTTTTATTCTACCTTTCATAAACAACAACAACTTTTCAAAACTTTTCAAAACATGGGAAAGAAAGAGAAAGAGACATAGGTATGTCCAACAATGAGAGGTTACAGAATAAATCGATCAAACAATTATTTTCTTATTATTATTTCGATTAACCCATTACCACAGATTGCAGCACCCTACTTTCTACTCCGGGGCCCTTACCGGCTCTTACCTTGCCCTTACCGGGACCCGTGGCCTTATCCGTGGGCCTTAAGGAACATACAAAAAGAAATTAGCCGAATTGGTCGAGCCATTCTTGAGTTATGCGCTTAGCGCTTTACTTTTTATTTATTTATATAGATAAGTACATATAAGAAAATAAAAATGTTTGTCTATCTTAGGCAGCAGTTGCCTAGAATAGACATTAAGTTGCCTAAATTAGGAAGGGCTGTCTGTGTATATAAAACGATATTTATTTTTTATTATTTTAACAAGAGGTAAATTATCTTTAAAAATGTTCACAAATCTGGTATCCTCTATTGTAGGAGAAATTGACAAAATCAAATGTCTTCTTTTGGAACCAAAAAAATTAATAAAGCCTAAAGAATATGAAACTGAAGATTTTAATTATCACGGAAAGACGTCCACTTTTATTGAAGCTTTTGAACCATTGTTATAATGACACTGAATTCTCATATCACATCGATTAACGATCTTTAGCGATAAGATCGCCTTTGTACATCTTATATTGTATCTTTTTTTTAATATATGTCGGTATTTCAAAAAAAATGAATATAACAGTTAAGATATAAATTATCAACATGATAGTGATGCAAAAAAATTTTAACAGACCTTGTTAAACTATTTTACGAAATGTAATAAAAGATATGAAAGTATCTTGTCGATCTGTGTTCTTGCTTCTCTACATTTCGATTCTGTGGTAGTTTCATGTTAACTATACCTAATTTATTGAAAATTCTTAGTTACATTTATAATCTGTAAAACTGCAAAAAGTGCTCTTAAGACAATATTTGATTCTAATTTAATTTTTATATATTTTATAAAATAACGTAAGTGTTGATTCATTGATTTCATTAATCGGTTGGTTCCACTGAGCCTCACGGAGCGCATAAATCCATCAGTCCTAGTTATCAACATAAACAACAATAAAAAACTTATTTTTAGTATTCTAACTATAAATCTATATATACACTTATCCCTCTATATTTTAAGAATTAAAAAAATGACTGCAGTATCCAATACTACACACATGAATACTGTATACAATACTTATCGCAAACAATGAATAAATCACAAGCCAAAACAAAGGAACTAAAGCATCTCAATTAATTTTTTGACGTAATAGCTTTAACACAAAGGAACTTATTAAAACAGTTCTGAAAACAAAAATTAAAAATTAATAGCTTTTAGACAAAGGAACTAAAATCATAGTTCTGACAACAAAATTAAAAAAAAGTATGACAATTGTCTATGAGCTTTCCGAAAACCGCTCAACATTAAACCCACGTCACGATTATAAACGTACGTCGAATAAAATACATCCGCGAGCAATAATCGAGCTGTCACGCACAAGGACCCGCAAAGCAAAAGTTTGATTAAAACCAAACCAATCAGCTAACTTTCGTTCCGATAATGTGAACAGGTGGCTTTCGACCGTTTTCGAACGTTTGCGGAAAATGTGTTTTAAAAATGGCTGCCGTAGTTATGTCAATGTCAACTGTAATATTTTGGGTTGTCTGAAAGCAATGGCATAATAGCCATAAGTCCGCTCGCTGTACTACACACAGTAAATACGTTTTACTACTTTTTTTTTATACTATTTAAGCAAACAAGCTTTCAGCTCACCTGATGGTAAGTGATTACTGTAGCCTATTGACGCCTGCAACACCAGAAGCATTGCAAGCGCGTTGCCGACCTACCCCCAATTCCTCTGGGATCTCTGATCATCTTATTCACCACAGGAACACAACGCTGCTTGATAGAAGTACTCCCCCAGTCGGGCTGCTCCAGATTTTGAGCAGAATATATTCTGATGTGCCCTACCTCAATAGTTAATGTGTAAAAAAAATATATTTAATTAAGCATATTTTATAGGAAACTAGTTGACTTAGAGAAATTCGTACCTCCATTTTTTATTCGTAATTACCTCAAAAATCGATATGTTTTATTTTTGTCCTGGCAATAACGGACACAAAAAAAAGAATTATCCAACTTGGCGTAGTCGTTAGCAAGTTATGCGCGTACATACATTTGGGTGTTTCAGTTATATTTATGCAAAAGTGTAAATTTTTTCCTTAGTTTATTTTTTTTACAAGGGCAATTATTTCTATCAATAAAACTTCACGAAGATGGTAATCTCGATCAAACGATCAGTCTGCATCCTGTCTTCTCTACTTTCCGTGTCATTGCCGAAATCATCTGTATTTATATTGGCATCATTAGAAGCCATTAAATTTAACGAATTTAATAGAAATTAACTTTAAATAATCCCTTAAAATTTTGTACTATAATAAAAAATAAAAAATAAACATTAAATACAAAATAATCTTTGGATATCTTTCTGTAACTATATTTTCTTACTTCAACAAAATTTTATGATTACAGACACTAAACAATACGGATTCAGTGTAAATTATTTACGCCCTATTCGAAACTTAAAATCTAAATTAAACAAACACACCGACAATTTTATCAGCTGTATTAAATTAATACAGATTAATTTTAACTTTGTTTCAACACCCGCAGGCCACAAAGTAACGATACACAAAAATGATTACAAGATGCGGGCTCCCTTATCAACAAGCTGGTTAATTGATACACGAGGACCCGCAGGCCGCAGCGTCTGTCTGATTTGAGAGTAAACGCTTTATGTAACACAACATACAAACTATACACGCGGTTTTGCTTACAATTCTTTTCACTTTAAAAATAAATAAATAAATGCTTCACACTCAATGTCCCCCAGTAGGGTTTTCTCCTGTGTCAGGGGTCCGGAAACACACACAATACACATACATAAACGCCCAGACCACAACAAACATCTATATGGCCAATACAAATGTCTGTCGTGAGCGGGGATCGAACCCGCGACCGCCAGCGCAACAGCCAGTGTTGTGACCGCTGCGCTAACGCGTCGTCAATCATATCGAAAATCATATAAGATAACTAGCTGACCCCGAAAACGTTGTTTTGCTATATATGTTATTAACCCCTTATCCCCCCCTCCCCATTATAACTTAGGGGTATGAAAAATAGATGTCGGCCGATTCTCAGACCTACCCGATATGCACACAAAATTTTATAAAAATCGGTCCAGCCGTTTCGGGGGAGTATTATAACCAATATTGTGATACGAGAATTTTGTATATAAGATATAGCGACCCGTAGCTGTTACCGATGTCTTGACTTACAATTGTCATTCCTTTCAATAAGTCTCTCTATTTGTTAAAGTATGTCACAGCATGAAATATCCTGCTAAATGTCTAGATCAGCCCGTCTGGAGAAGCACCTCAACAATACAGAATATTATCGTACCCCTTCAGCCTGTAATATCCCACTGCTGGGTTGGCCTCTTTCTCCATGTAGGAGAAGGATCAGAGCTAAATCCACCGCTCTGCTCCAATGCGGGTTAGCGGATATATTTCCTACAATGAGTTACGATCGCTATCAGGTGTACATGATAACAACCGGGACCGACGGCTTAACGTGCTCTCCGAGGCACGGTGGGGAGATCCACAAGGACTGCACAAACACCCAGACCACGGCAAACACCTGTATGGCCAATACAAATGTTTGTCATGTGCGGGGATCGAACCCGCAACCGCCAGCGCAACAGGCACAATCCATAGCTGTGACCGTTGCGCCAACGCGGCGTCAACGAAACAATCGTACGGTACCACCATATGGCAGATATATACACCGCTAGAAAGAAATATTATTTATGTGATCAATTATGTTTGTTACTAAATCACGTTAGAAAAGTGTTTACCACCGCCAAATCTAACTAAGGTTGGCAGCTTAGCATTATTCTTAGGTAGCAAATTTATATATATTTTTGTTTGGTAATCGTTCGAGACGGTAATAAAGGGTAGGCCACACGTGCGCGACCTAGCGAAGTGGAAATCGTAGCAAGTTTCTTTGTTATCGTTAAAGCTCGACCGAGTGTGGCTGAAGCTTTATAAAACATTTGACGCAACACGTGCCAAAGCCCACGCTGACGTTAATGGCAACTGCCAGGCTACTGCGAGTCGTACCGTCATGTTTTATAGCCTTCTGGTGCGACTCGCGGTTTTACCTTCGTTATTTCTGATCCCGTGGAGATGTCGGAATAAAAAATAGCCTGTATGTTGTTTTGGATCTCTAGATATCGACGTAGTAAGTTTCTTTAAATCAGTTTAGTAGTTTTTGCGAGGAAAAGTAACAAACATCTATCCATCCATCCACCCTTACAAACTACTACCTTTATAGTGTATGTGTTAAATTCAAATTCGTTTAATAATTATTTTCAGAATTTTTAATCATAGTCAATTTGCGTTGATCCAAAAGCTTTGATCGATTCCCGCCATAAAGCTAGGAGTAATATTTGTATATTTATATATTTATCGCGCGCTTACGCTGCAGCCTGTAATATCCCAGTGCTGGGCATAGGCCTCTTTCTCCAAGTAGGATCATAGCTTAATCCACCACGTTGGTCCAATGCAACTTGGCGGATATATTCTCAATTATGAGTAACGATCGCTATCTATCAGTTATATATGTAAATTCCAAAATAAAATATAGCGTTATCCATTAGCTTTTATTAAGTATTATAGCTTATTTTATGACCAGACGGCCGTGTATTTAAAGATATTTATTCAACAAACCGCTACCCCTATTTTTTCAATTGATATACATATTTATCAAAAGAATATTGCGGTCCTTGATCTAGTATCGGCAACGCAGCCCGGAGGTAGCCGTGGTATGTTGGTGAGATACGTGCGGGCGAGGCAAGCAAGGGTAACATGCGGGTCAAGGGACGGATAGCAGATAAATATTTTTATAGTTCATTTTTATTTCATATCACTTGTTTAGGTTTTATGTAGATGTCTCTTATTTATCTGTTATTATTTCATTTATTTCGTAAACTGTGGCGCCCCGTCCCGTTGGCGCAGTTTGTAGTGATCCTGCTTTCTGCTCCGGGGGTTGCGGGTTTGATTCCCACCCCGAGTCTGGGTGTAATATATATATTTATTTATATATTTATATATGTACTATTTATTTAAGCATGTTTATCGAAAAAAAAATATATGTAGCTATACCAGTCGGCTGTTACCTATAACACAAGCATTAAGTTGCTTACTTTAGGAACAGACGACCGTGTGTGTATTGTGTAGATATTTATTTATTATTTATGTATTTATTCTGATTCAGTTTGTAGCATCCCACTGCTGGGCAAACGCCTCTTTCTCTATGTACGAGAAAGGTCAGAGCTTAATAGTCAAATACTATTTTTTTTTATACATTGGAATGTTTTCAGGGATTTTTATGAAACTAGAGTGTCAGAAAAGTTATGGTCAGCCTAGTACACTTAACAAAGCCTATCTCCAAGAATTAAAGGACATTATTTCACTAACACTTACAAAAGATCACAGCTAAATAATACTGCTCTCGAATAAGGTTGCCTGTTGTGAGTAAGGTTGCTAGAGCCTCAGGTGAGGGTCGGCGCTTACGAATGTTTGCCACTTCAATAATAGAGTATAAAAAAAGGAATAAAATATAAAGTTAATTCAAAACATCATTTTAACGACATTTTGGTTCCGAATTTTCTTGGTCTTTTCAAATAACTTATATTTACTATATTTAACTATTTAATATTATTTTTAGGAAAAATTGTACCAAAGTTTACAATAATATTTTTTTTTTGTAGTCTATCGTTAAATAGGGTATGAAAAATAGATGTTGGCCGATTCTCAGACCTACCCGATATGCACACAAAATTTCATAATATTTTATTAACACTCTTAACCCCCCCCCCCTTATAAATTAGGGGGGATGAAAAATAGATGTTGTTCGATTCTCAGACGATATGCGCACAAAATTTCATGAGAATCGGTCAAGCCGTTTCGGAGGAGTTTAACTACAAACATCGCGACACGAGAATTTTATATATTAGATTAAAAGAAAAGTTTATTCTAAATCTGCTGACACTACACACCCGTATCGAGGGGATATAGGGCACGTCGCTCGCCAATTTATCTCAGTTGATACACATTGACACCTATTATTATCCAACTGACCGGCCAGTTCGAAAGCCGCTTCCTTGAATTGTTCTAATTATATAATAACTCGTTTGTATTAGGATTATTATAGAAACTTGTTTAACATATCTTGAAATGTTGCATATTTAAATTGTATTTTTTTTTTTGCAAATTTTGCGGTAGGTTTTAATGTGGCTTAAGATGTAATTTTCTATCTAGCCAGTTTTAATGCTTTTGTAATTCAATTTTAGATTATATATTTTAGTTATTTACACAAAAGCGATAGTTTTGCATTTAGTTATGAGTTTTGATAGGGTTTTTTATTTATTTATTTTTAACTGACTTCCAAAAAAGGAGGAGATTCTTAATTCGTTTGTATTTTTTTTTTTTTTAATATATCTTACATCAGAACTTTTGACTGGGTGGACTGATTTGAATTAATTTTGTCATGTGGTCCCATTTAAATTTAATTTAGATCGTTAAAAGTCAGAAGAAGTACTTTTAGAGTTATATCTAACAATGCGTATTTACTTGACTATTTTTTCGCCTACATACGCTGTATAACTTATCGATGTAATTGAAGTCGGTTTGTTTTTGTTTGTGAGCAAACAATTTTTTACTTATATATATATCTTACGTATCTTATATTTTTAAAATAACCTAGCGACGACAAAAAAATATATATTTAATACATAAAAAAAAATTAGAATTAAAAAAATCGCTTACAAAGTTACACAAATAAATTAACAACAATTATAAATACTACGCAACACAAATCAATTAGCACGACAAACATTGGAACATTTATGAGTTAAAAAAACAGCTTATTGCCAGTAGCGACCAACATGGATGCGCGCAGCTGTTCGGTGTTTATTGTAACGTTATACGCGCCTTTAATTGTGTGTTTGTAATGGGGGTTCTTAATGCGATCACACTTATATCTCGTCCGTCTGTGACAATAACTGAAAACTGAGGTAGGCAGCAAATATCCTGCTCAATATCTAGAGCTGCCAAACTGGGGAAGTACCTCGACCTTACAGAAGATTACAGCTAAATAATTGTGCTTTCAAGCAGTATTGGATTCCTGTTGGTGAGTAAGGTGACCAGAACTTCTGGGGCGATAGGGATGGGGTCAGTAAAAATACTTGTTTGTTACTAAATGAGGTTTAGAAACATATTTTTTACATGCAACCATTAGAGACCAAGAGCCAGGGAGGGCCAGACTTTCGTCATTTCACAAAAACGACTGTGCTTTAGATCACACGACCGAAGAAAAACTTACGAAACTTCACTCTTTCACTCTTTCTATCTTCACTAACTTATATCTCCCTCTCAACTTCCGTTCGCTTCACCCCATCACACTTTTCGTAACGCTCTCGTCACGCATTCACCAGCTTACTCCCAAAGTTAAGCTTGCGTAAAGAAGTTTTACTTCAAAAAAGCTGAAAGATTCCCAACGCATACTCCCGACACCGATAGAAGCAATGGCCAAATATGAATTTAAATCAATGTGAAGTATCAAATACGTACAAAATGCCAACTAACTTTCGTCATGACATAACGCGTTCAGCCTGTATCATCCCACTGCTGGGCATAGGCCTTTTTCTCCACGTAGAAGGAGGATTGGAGCCTAATCCACCGCTACTTGGCGGATATATTCCTTCTATGAGTAACGATCGCTATTATGATAAGAACCGGGACACGGCTAAACGTGCTCTCCGAGGCACGGTGGGGTGACCCACTAGGACAGTCATTTAAACCGAAAAGAAATATTTATAAAAATACAAATATCCATTCATGTTTCGAATCCGCAAACCGTTTGTGTCTTAGGCGATTACTCGCACCACTACACCAGAGCGACCGTCACTTCATAAAACGTAATAATTACGATTTACGCGTCGAATAATTACGATTAGGAGTTACTTTAAATACTCTTTTAGTTTTAACCGACTTCAAAAAAGGAGGAGGTTAGTCAATTCGACCATATATATATATATATATATATATATATATATATATATATATATATATATATATATATATATATATATATATATATATATATATATATATATGTATATATATTTTAATGTATGTTCGGGGATAACTTTGTCGGTTATGAACCGATTTTGATAATTCTTTTTTTGTTAGAAAGGAGATATTCCAGGGGTGGTTCCATGATAAGGATCTGATGATGGAATCTTAGAGAAATCGAGGGGAACCCTCGAAAATCGTAATGACGACTAGTGCGTTTGTTAATTTTTCGTCTACTTACGTTCAAGTCATTCATTTAAGTCAAGTCATTTTTTTCGTTTGCGAAGAAACACAATTATTATTACATATTTCTATAATAAAAAAAGTTATTCATAAAATAAATTTTATATACTCTCTAATTTGTTTTATTATGTTATAACTAAAGTTCATTTTAACAGAATACTATATTCTTAGTTAAATAAATTAAAAAAAAGTGTTATCATGTTAACAAATAATTAAAAATTACGTAGAGAGCTAAACAAATAGCAAATGTAATTAAAATTATAACACAAATATCGAAAAGACGACCAAAATATTAAAATAGAATCAGCTGTGTACACCGCGGCGCGTGCGAGCAAACACACAGATGTGACGCTTTGTTCCGTCTTACCGTGTAACAATATATTTAAGTATCATTTACGTTTTTTGATGTTACTGCTGGTCGATTTTAAAACAAACTAATTCAAAAAAATACAAAGTTTCCCGACGTATATTAATTCTCTCCGCCAAAAAGCTATAACAAAAATAAAAAAGTCAGTCTTTCACAATTTATTTATTTATTTTACACTATATTGTACACCAAACAAATAAAATAAACAAGCAACATTAACAATAATTTGTAGGAAAAAAAATTGACAAAAGCGGCCTCGTCGCTTAAAAGCAATCTCTTCCAAGCAACTTTAGAGCAAAGGAGATGATATATTGACGGTGTAAGTATACAGTTTAAATAATTAAAAATAATAGGAAACAACTCAATAAATAGACAAACATACCTACATAGATAGATTGTTTACATACATACATACACACACACGCACATTGCATATATAATGTTACAATAGCTAAATGTTATTTATTATAAGCCTTGAGACCACTTCACCTCTCTATAGTTTACCATTTATCTTTTGTTTTTTATCTACTTTTATTAATAATTGTGTTCATTCTCAAGCTAAAAAAAATCGACTACAATTACATCGACAAGTACAACGTGAGTAGATGAAAAAATAGTCAAGCGAATACACGTTAGCAAAGATTACTCAAAAAGTAGTAAATAGATCTCGATCAAATTTAAATGGCACTACAAACATTAGCTTACGATTAAAACAAGGCTTATCAAAATCGGTATACCTAGTGAAAAGTTAAACGGTATAATACAACGTAGGTCGTCGAAAAAATAGTCAAGTAAATACGAATTATTAAATATAACTCGAAAAGTACTTGTTTGATCTCAATTAAATTTAAATGGGACCATATGCAAAGCACAACCTTTCGATTAAAAAAATCATCAAAATCGTTTCACCCCGACGAAAGTTTTAGGGGAACATACATTAAAAAAAATACAATCCACCACCAAATAAATACACCTCCAAAAAGGAGGAGGTTCTCAGTTCGATTGTATGTACCAAGTGGATGTTTCAATTCAAAAGCTATTTATGTTGTATGTTTCCATACAAATTTGAGCGTGATCTGACGAGAAATTTTAAACATTTTCTTAATATCATATCAAAAATCCGTTCTAGCGGGCATCGAACCTGCATCTCCGAATCACCGATACGGTGCTCTAGTCAATTAAGCTATGGAACGATGTTTTACGGTTCTAAGCGACCGTGGCGCCGTCTATAGTGAATCCTTTCGTCATTGGCCTTAGTCCGTCTATTGCAGACGATTTAAACAGTGTCAGACGGACACTGTGTCACCTAGGATACTCTTCAGGAAAACGCAGAGTTGCCTAAGCTCTGCGCCACTCTCTCGACCTCACTGGCTAGGCCCACGGGAACGACGAGTCAATGCGTGTGGAGCCAGTTCGGCTGCAGGAGACTTTCGCATTTTACAGCTATGCTACACATGCTTGACGGAGACCCCATTCTGGGTTTCAAATGAAGTATTCCTTCTCCAGGACTCTGATGATTTTGAGCCAGGTTTTTTTTTATGTCACTAGGTCGGCAAACAAGCGTACGGCTCACCTGATGGTAAGCGATTAGCGTAGCTTATAGACACCTGCAACACCAGAAGCATCGCAAGCGCGTTGCCGACCCAATCCTCAATCCCCCAAGAGCTCCGGTCACCTTACTCACTAACAGGAACACAATTTTGCTTAAAAACAGTATAATTTTGCTGTGATCTTCTGTAAGGTCGAGGTACTACCCCAGTCGGGCTGCTCTATATTTTGAGCAGGAAATTCCTGCTGTGCCCTACCTCAGTTATCCCTCGGTCACCTTTTACGACCCCCATGGGAAGAAACGGGGTAGTGCTATTCTACTCAGCCGACACCACACGGCACAGTGAATCCTTTACAGCACTCGTAACTATTCAAAGTTTCTTATTATAATGAATTCTTTGGCACTATGCTATTTTTAGATTTGATCCCCGTTGGAACGGATTTTAGATATGATATTAAAAAATGTTTAGAATTCCCTAAGCGTTCCCAGTAGTTGAATTCCGTTAAAATACTATAAAAACTATGAAAAATCACTCAAAATTCTAATTAATAAAAATATAATTATTCATATAAATAATATAAACAGATTTGTAATAAAACGCGAAGGAAGTGGCAACGATACGATATTTATATACATAAAATAGCCCACAGTAGCGATCCCACATCCACGCGTCTGTTCACCTGTGTTGCACCACATTGTTTGTACGATGAAATATTTATTACATTGGCGCTAATAATACTTATAATTAAAATCGTATCTGTAATTACTTTACATTTTTAATTTTATCATAAGTTTCGTGATGGTTATTAATATATTCTGATACTTTGACAGCGTAGCTAACAAATTATTTTAAAAGTAATTTATGTAATGGACTTTGTCGAGCCCAAAAATAATCGTAAAGCCACATGAAATGAGATTTATCGGTGTGATCTAGAATTAATAATAATAATAATTAATCTTTATTTCGGGACTAGCCCATATAGTGTTAGTAAAAAATATTTCGTATAAACTAGTCAATTACAAGTTTTAAAATTATATTTATTACTAATAACATTTTTAAAATTATTAAATTTTACATCCCTATTTATATTATCATCATCATCACTTCAGCCTACTGCTGGACATAGGCGTCCATAAGTTCGCGCCAAAAATGACGTGAACTTATATATGTTGCCCATGGTCATAACGCTGGGCAGGCGGGTTGGTGACCGATATATATTATACTAGTGGTCTCCCAATGGTCGAAATTCAACGATAATTAAAAATTTAAATAAAAAAAAAACCAATACTTAACGAAAATAAAGAACCTTTTTTTTAAATTTATTAAATTGACTACAGACTAATTAATAATCAACTAAAGAGTATATATATGCGTGTGTGTCAAACACATGGTAGTGTGCGTAGTGTTTTTTTTTATTGATTTAATTCTATATATATTATATTCTACGGATAATTTAAAAAAAAATATATTAGCATTCTGCACACCTTCTCTATATAAACTGTAAGTGTACGAAGTTTCACACTACTCCGTCCGCGCAATTTTCTTAAAAAGGGGTACAAAATTTTTGCTTCAAGTATTAATATATAGATTATATGATATTAATGTGAAATTATCAATTTATGATTAAGTATAATTAAAGAATCCAGTGGTAATATTTCACTTATCTTACGAAAAGTCGCGGGCACAACTAGTTATTAAATATAAGTAGTCAAAATTTAATCACATTTCATTTAAGTTGTATATATTATATTGCAACTAAAATATAGTTTAATATTAACAACCCCCTAAATTGTTCGTCAGTAACGCAGGTGCGGTGACAAACACTTGTAAGAGTTACCCCTCTAACACAATAAGGACTTGCGCGCTTTGAGCTCCGTTCAGCCCCTATGCATTGTATACAGTTAAAAAATAAATGTAAAAAACTTGTGATTCTTGAATCTCAGAAAGATCTTTAATGAAAAGATTAAAACAAATAATACTTTTTAATCTTTATTCTATTATTTAATCTTTATTATAATTTATATTTTTATTATAGTTAATCATTATTAAATTTGTCTGTTTTCGAAATTAATTTTTATTTAGACTAGGTAAAGGTATACACTTTTTTTTAAACCTCATTTCAACTATACTTTTTTTATATTATACTAGCTGACTCGGCAAACGTTGTCTTGCCGCTAAACGCTATTTAAAAATAGGGGTTGGTGGTAGAAGCGTAAAAATTTAGTATATTTAGCTGGTATGTATTTTTCAACGCTAAATCATAATCAAATAAAAAATAAATAATTTATCTAAAAATTAAAAAAAATAGGGTTGGACTACTCGTAACATTTAGGGGGATGAAAGATAGATGTTGTTCGATTCTCAGACCTACCCAATATGCACACAAAATTTTATAAGAATCGGTCAAGCCGTTTCGGAGGAGTTTAACTACAAACATCGCGACACGAGAATTTTATATATTAGATATACGTCACCTATTTGTCAACATAAAATTTTAATGATTCTAATTTAAGTCTTAATTCTGTGTTTAGTATTTTAGCGGTATTGTTTAAAAAAGCAATTTCATACATATGCTTTCAAAAATGGGTTAGGGTCATCTTCTCTCAATGGTTAATGTGTATAAATGAATGTCAGTATGTGTGATTGTATTTATGTGTGATATGTGTACGTATCTATTATATCTTATTTTTTCTCTCTCTTGCACTATTGTACCCAGCGCCCAGCCATTATTTTTTAACAACCATGTATTCTTCTTTGCGTATAATGTGTAAGCAATTTAAGTGCTTTGTTTTTTTTATTGCTACTTTTCCCTACGTGGAATATCAAACTTTGAATACTGGCAAGTTCACCCACATTCAACACATCTCCAGTCTGGCAACTGCGCCCGCATCGTTATGTACCCGCATTCAAAAACAAATAAGACGATTCTTTAACAATTATATTAAGAAACGTTACTTGACAATACTTTGAAAATAGATTTTAACAAAAAAAGTCCTGTTATCATCAATTTGATAGAGCATAAGCTCTTAAAGCTATTCAGCGCTATATTTTAACTGATAACCTTGTTTAGTAAACGACAAAGAAGATTAGCAAGAAGGAAACTTGACTTAGAAGAAAATCTAAAGCAAATACGACCATCAAAGCAGTAAACGGTAAAGTGGGTCGGCAACGCGCTTGCGATGCTTCTGGTGTTGCAGGCGTCTATAAGCTACGGTATCCGCTTACCATCAGGTGAACCGTACGCTTGTTTGCCGACCTAGTGATATAAAAAAAGTAAAGAAGCTGGTTGAAACAGCGGGTGAAAATTCGATAACTGGTGAAAGTCTTATTTTCACATAAAGAAAATAGATTGGGATTTATTTGCTGGTCCACTGCAGGTCGAAGATTATCTTTATATGTCACGATCATTATCATATCCACCATCGACCAAAAAAACCAGAAGCCAATGTTTGTACAAATATATACTGTGATTGTAAGTCGAACCGCCAACCTCGTCAACGCTAAGAGTATCTTTGTCACACCAACATTAGAACAATCATCTTCCTAAACTTCACATGTTCTTAATATGAGTAAAAATCTCGGGAATAAGACCTTTACTGAGTAAGGTCTTATACTTAGTACGGTGACGATGTTTGAGATAGTAATCTGATACATAGCATCGCTTCAGCCTGTAATATCCTACTGCTGAACATAGGCCTCTTTCCCCATGTAGGAAAAGGATCAGAACTTAATCCAGCACGCTGCTCCGATGCGGTTTGGCAGATATAATACACAGCATAATGATATCCGATTGATAACAGTTTCAGATAAGTATTTGTTCTTTTTAACCTTGAAATTTCACTTAATTTAAAACCAAAAGCTGTAGATTATTCCATACTAAAGTTACTGATATACTATCAGAGTTTCTATGTATAAGTTTAGTAACTAAGCTGTATATCAGAAAGACGACGCGTTAGCGCAACGGCTACAGCGATGGATTGCGGTTGTTGCGCTAGCAGTTCGTAATTAGTATTGGATATACTTGCTTGCAGTTGGTCTGGGCGTTTGTGCTTGTGTATTATGTGTTTCCGAACCCCCGACACAGGAGTGAATCTTAGTAAGGGTCGTTGAGTGTGAGAAGTTTGAGAATCTTTATTAACATCAGCAGAAGGTGAAAAAGTCCCTTACTTCAATTCTTCTTTATTGTTTAGGATATTGGCTAAGCATTTCCACTTCAGTTTATCGCAGCTACTGCTGGACATAGGCCTCCCCAAGATCGCACCAAAAATGGCGTGAACTTATGTATGTTGCCCATAGTCACCATTCTCAGCAGGCGGGTTTTTGACCGCAGGGCTGGCTTTGTCGCGCTGAAGACGCAGCTGTCTGTCTTCGGCCTGTGTATTTCAAAACCAGCAGTTGGGTGGTTATCCCACCATTGGTCGGCTTTTTAAGTTTCAAGGCGGTAGTGGAACCGTGTCATCCTTTAGTCACCTCTTACGACACCCACGGAAAGAGAGGCTTCCATTAGACAGTAAATTTAAATCCAGTTTTAGTCAACCGGCTTATGTTGATTTTAAAGTAGTTTCAGAACTAAAGTTTCGAATTGCGCAACAGTAAGCTAAGCAACTTATATATCTGCAAATGACAATCGTTATTGTATTACGGTGCTAATATGACTGTGGGCGCTATGATTAAAGTAATTAGTTGGCAATAGGAGACGCGGTTTTAATACACGCTCATGACAAATATTTGTGAGGTCATAAAGATATTTGTCTACAAATGTTTGTCATGCTATGCAGATATTTGTCTACGTTGATATTATAATATATGTGTAGATAATATATTTATGGCCCATTTTGCGTTTGAATGATTAAGTTTTCATTACAAGGTACAACTGAGGTAGGGCGCAGCAGGAATTTCCTGCTCAAAATATGGAGCAGCCCGACTGGGGTAGTACCTTGATCTTACAGAAGACCACAGCTAAATAATACTGTTTTCAAGCAGTATTGTGTTCCTGTTGGTGAGTAAGGTGACCAGAGTTCGTGGGGGGGATTGGGGATTGTGGGTCGGCAACGCGCTTGCGATACTTCTGGTGTTGCAGGTGAGCCATACGCTTGTTTGTCAAACTAGAGACATAAAAAAAAAAAACAAGGTGCGAGAATATATAAATGATAAAGATGTATGTATATATATAAGCCTTAGTGATGCTGTATTTCATGCAAGATATTACCAAATTTGTAGAAAACACAGTTTATATATTTTGTACGATTTATTTTCGTGTTACCCGCACATTAGGAAAATCTAAACAATTTTTTAATATAATATCAAGAATCGACCGTTCCAGCGGGGATCGAACCCGCATCTCCGACTTACCGTGTCGGTGCTTTAGCCAATTAAGCTATGGAACGATGTACTCGCTAGATCGAAATTTTTTGATATGATGATTTTATATTCGGTCTAAGCGATAAAATATCAACAAAATTATTAGCTTTTATATCATCATTACAGCCTAAACAGTCCACTGCTGGACATAGGCCTCCACAAGTTAACATCAAAAATAACGTGAACTTATGTGTTTTGCCCATAGTCACCACGCTGGGCAGGCGGGTTGGTGACCGCAGGGCTGACTTTCTCGCACCGAAGACGCTGCTGCCCGTCTTCGGCCTGTGTATTTTAAAGCCAGCAGTTGGATGGCTATCCCGCCATCAGTCGGCTTTTTAAGTTCCAAGGTGGTAGCGAACTGTGTTATCCCTTAGTCGCCCCTTACGACACCCACGGGAAGAGAGGGGGTGGCTATATTCTTTAGTACCGTAGCCAAACAGTACACTTTTATATAATAAATGTTATTTATGTAAAAGTTTTGTATTTCAACGTAAAATAAAGTATGCATTTAAGGTTAGTAGATGAAAAATAATAAAAATCCAAGCGTAGGCACCGGCTGAAGGGTTTAATGTCGCGAGGCGCAGCTGCGTGCAGGTGCCGCCTTTATTAAATCTAATAACCTTTTATTTATTTCGCCGATATCGAACTGTAGCGCCGATAAAATTGAAACGAAACTTTATATGTATTCTCAAACTATCTATTGGCTAATCTATAACTTAAGACTTGTATTAAAATGATTTTAACAGCTGTGGGTTTAGTGGCGTTGTTCGTGCAAGACTTTATGTGAATAACACAGTTTTATTTTAAGATTACTGCGGAGTTTCTTTCCGATTCTTCTCTCGTTCCGATTCTCTTTTTATTTCGAATCGTTGGTAGCTTCTCTTTAATTATAATTAATTAAATAAAACGCTAATAAGTGCTTTTGAAGCTTCCTTGAATAAAATTATTTTATAAAATATAATTAGCCTTTACATACCTATTTCACAGGTCGACAAAGATTTTTTCCGTGTAGCTAAACTGCTGCACTATAGGTTAATGGATAACTTCCTTACCGCGAGTAGCGATCACTATCATGTGTCTACGATAACAACCGGGAATGACGGCTTTGCGTGCTCTTTGAGGCACGATAGTTAGTACATTCCAGGTCAGAATCAAATAATAGTATGAAGCTATGGAGACAACTCGCGGCACTCTGCGTACATTATGTGTTTTATAATAAAATCTAGCTGACCCGGCATACGTTGTTTTGCCGGGGGTAGGTGGTAGAAGGATGCAAATTTAGGGTTTTATGTCTTTTAATGACAAATGATAATTAATAAATTAGGATTCCCAGTAGGATTTTCTTCTGTGTTAGGGATCCGGAAACACACACAGTACACAAACACAACGCCCAGACCACAACTAACATCTATATGGTCGATACAAATGTCTGTCGTGAGCGGGAATCGAACCCGCGACCGCCAACACATCAGCCAGTGCAATTACCGCAAATAAAAATAATTGTCGAAGAAATAAAAAATATATTATTTAGGGGTGGATTATATCATTTAGGGGTATTAAAAATAAATGTTAGCTGATTTTTAGACTTATACGATATGCACACAAAATTTCATAAAAATCAGTCCAGCCGTTTCGGAGGAGATAGGTAACAAATACCGCGACGATGATTAAAAAGATGATTACACATTATGGACGTTCAACTCTCTAACATAATAATAGTGTTTCCTCGCAAACGAAAATAAAACAACTTCAATTAAATCGACAAGTAATACAACGTAAGTAAACGAAAAAAGGTCAAGTAAATCCGCGTTATCAAATACTACTCAAAAAGTATTAATCAGATCTTGATTAAACTATGCTGCGTAGCTTATGAACACTGGGAACACCAGGATCATCGCAAGCGCGTAATCAATCCTATAACTATTTAATATCTTTTGCAAGATATATTATTAAAACAGAAAGACATATTTTATCATAAGGAGTTACTACTGGCTTTGAAATGTACAGGCTAAAGACGGGCAGCAGCGTTTTCGGTGCGACAAAGCCAAGCCCGCGTTGACCAACCCGCCTGCCCAGCGTGGTGACTATGGGCAACATACATGAGTTCACGCCATTTTTGGCGCGAACTTGTGGAGGCCTATGTCCAGCAATAGACTGCGATAGGCTGAAGTGATGAAGGAGTTACACCTGAAACCCTTAACAAGTCCATCTCCCGTAGAACTTGAAAATAAAAAGCCTATGTTATCTGTTGCCTTGTTATACGACATTTGCTATTGAACTGTTTGCTGACTTCATAATAATGTAAATACCAAGTTATATAAAGTTAGATTTAAAATCTAAAAGCCCCGGGAAACAGCGGAGATAAGACCTCTTGATATTCATAAAATACAAGTAATATTATTTTCCTGTATGGTGTTTTGATACAAGAATTTTTTGTATATTGAAGTAAACAAAGGATAAATATTTTTGACATTCGTAAACATAATCATTGCTTTTGCGTAATATTGCAGATATAAATACAATAAAATATATGCCCCGTGTATCGCCCCGAATCCGGCCCAGTAATTAAACCAAGCTGTTCAGTAATTTAAGCGTAAAATACAACAAACATACATCAACCCAATTACACAAATTTTAAAAACGTTCCGCTACACATAAACGTTAGTATGACAATAAATACCTATGTACTAGGCAAAATTTTTTAACCAAACAGAAGCGGGTGGAGTCACTAGTATCGAAACGTAATTGTGTAAATCGTTTCAGAAGACACGGGAGAAGCCAGCTGGGACACAGTTGGCGAAAACATAATATTTTATATTTATTTTTACTGATATTGTTACTATGTAGGTACTTATGCTTACAACGTACACACACACACACATTGTTCACGTTTCACGTTTTAGTCTGTAGCATACCACTGCTGGGCATAGGCCTCTCCATGTAGAAAAAGGATTGGAGCTAATGTTGGTGAATATATTCCTACTATGAGTTATGGTTATCAGTTATTTATTCTAACAACCGGGACCGACGACTGCGTGCTGACTGTGTGGGTTACGTGCTATCCGAGGCACGGCAACCATAAGGACAGATACCAAAACCAGAAAGAATTATCTGTAAGTACAAATGTCCACTCCGAGCGGAAATCGAAACCCCAAACCGCCGGTGTGTAGACGCCGACGTAGCACACGCACCAGTACATCAGAGCGCTAGTTACGTGCACGCATACACACATGTAAATATGTATAATAATCTATCTATACTAATATTATACAGCTAAATAGTTTGTTTGTTTGAACATTATAATCTCAGAAACTAGTGGTTCGAATTGTAGAACATTTTTGTGTTGGATATTCCATTCACAAAGGAAGGCTATAGACATATAGAAGACAAATGAACGCGAGTGAAACCGCTAACTACAGCTAGTACAAATATATAACAAATATAAAAGAGGATATATTTGTAATTTTAATATTTATAATGGATGAACTAAAAAACTACTTAATCGATTTCAAAATTTCTTTCAAAAGAAGAATCCTATGTTATCATTACCTAGACATAGGCTGTATGTTAAGGAAGAAAACGAAACAACCAAAATCTTGTATTCCACGCGATCGAAGCCGTGATACGCTAAGGCTTAAGATGATTGCCTCCCTTTTTAGAAAAAACCTCACAATTACTCCACATAAATTATATATATCATTTAATACATAAATAATTGCTTGCTCTACCGGAATTAATAAATAAAAAGTTATTTATTGTTTTTGTAAACTACTTAATTATTAAAGTTATATACATGACGGCTTTAATTTTGAAATAACGTCAACATGATTGACGGTCGGTAATTTTTGTTTAAGTTCAAATCAACTCACGTATAAATACTTTTTTGTAATTTTGTAAAGTGATAATTATTATCCTTATTTAGTGCGGATTATTCGCACGGGTATAGCTAGTATTTTGTTAATCACACAAAATTGTGTCAGTAAAATCAAAAAATGTCAGTAAGTTACAGTGCTGACATGTATTGTCTATTGTCTCGATAATAAGGTAATATCGCGATGTTTTATAGAATATTTTACTTCGGGGTAAACTAGCTTTGTGCTTCAATAATTGTTTATATTACCTAAATATTATTTTAGGTTTTAATATCAAGCAAACATTTATTTTCTCTCTTTGATTTTAGAGTTATTGTAAGCTACAAATATTGTTTAAAATAATTAATTATATTTTTACTAACTAAACGAGATAATATTGAACAATAATATACCACTGTTCTTATAAATAAAGGTCTTCAGTTTTACTTATAAGGAACAGTTAGTACATAATTTTTAAATATTATCTATGTGATCTTATAATAAACAAAAAATCTATTACCTAATTTTGTAGTGCAAAGAAATAAATTAATTTAATAAAAATAAAAACATGCATACATTATGTACATACATATATGTAAATAACATATAGTTTACTTATTATGAATTTTTAATTTCAAATTATAACAATTAATATCTAAATACACAAATTAAAAAAAAAAATAAGAGCGCGTTTCTAAACATAATAATTTCTCGGATAACAATTTTTTTTGAAATAAAACATAATAATTGTAACCGCTATTAAAAATGTGTAATTTTCATATTTTTTCCTAATCTATTACACAAAAAAAGTATTACATAAAACATATACCCATAATTTATAGCGAACCGATAAATTCCAGTCCTTACCTTAACGTTTTGACAGCTGACAGCTCCTTCCGTTTCTTATCACACACACACAAATAATGAAATTACACACACAAGTACAAATAACAGACACAGAATATAGATTAAATAATTAAATGTTTTCTTTTTTTTTTAAGTTGTAAACGAAATGTTCAAAATGGTCGCCGTGATCGTAGTGGCGTGCATCCGCTCCCGTGTTTGGAAGACGACTGCGGGCGGGAGACCGCTGAGCGTAGGAAACTGATTTTTTCAATGAAAATTGTAGTTAGGCTTTGTTTTTACGTTGAACGCGTTTATGGGGTGAGAATTTTCAACCTCTGGGTCTGACGACTTAACTAACTTAGCAATCTTTTAAATGGCAACGTTTTAAAATGTAATGTTCATTTTTAGAATATGGCCGAAAAACCGTTATTTAGGTTAAATTGCTGCTTCAGCCTGTAACACTGCGGGACGTAGACCTCTTTCTCCATGTTTGAGAAGGATTGAAGCTTTATCCACCACGCTGCTCCACTGCGGGTTGGCGAATAAGTTCTCTACTATGAGTAACGATTGCTATCAGGTATTTATGATAACAACCGGGACCGACGGCTTTACGTGTTCTCTGAGGCAGACCTTGGGGAGATCCACGAGGACAGAAATCCAAACCACAAAGAAATATTTGTACAAATATCCATTCCGAGCGGGAATCGAACCCGTAAACCATCGGTGTTTTAGGCGACTACACGCACCACTACATCAGAGCGATTGTTGCGCTTAAATAGATTATACCTTTAAATTGTTAAAATTACAATTAGCTATGTAAACAGGCTATCGACCATGTAACTGGTACGAATAATCGATGTGTATAATAATTGTGTTTGCTCGCAAACAAAAAAAAACCGATTTCAATTACAAGTAATACAACGTAGGTAGATGAAAAAAATTAACAAACGCACTAGTCGCCTATATTATTTAGATTGTCGAGGTTTTCCCTCGATTTCTTAGGGATTGCATCATCAGATCCTGATTACCTATCATGGTTCGCTCTAGACTTCAAAGTCTCGAACATCGGCGCGAGGTTGCCTGTTTGTCGGTATTTTACAGGTTATATTTCGGAGAGTGTGCTCTAGAACTATACAATTTGGTTTCACCATCATCTTTCTACCACCGAACCGCAAGGCATGAATCTACACCGCTATGCGGTTGAAATCCCACGATCTCGCACTAAACGATTTGCTTCCTCGTTCCTAATACGCACCGCAAAAATTTGGAATGCCCTTCCGGCTTCCGTTTTTCCAACGAAGTATAACTTGGGTATCTTAAAATCAAGAGTGAATAGGCATCTTCTAGGCAAGCGCGTTTCACCTTAGGCTGCATCTTCACTTGCCATCAGGTGAGATCGCAGTCAAGCGCTAGTCTATATATTTAAAAAAAAAAAATGGTACCACACTTAGGATATCTCCTTTCCAACAAATTTTTTGTTTATCACAACCGATTCTTAAACGACGTATTTATCCCCAAACATACATATATATATATATACTACTAACTGTCGAATTGAGTAACCTCCTCCTTTTTTGAAGTCGGCTAAAAAGTGTATTGTGATATTTTTTATTACTTAATAACAAGACGTTTTTTAGTTAATTTTATTTGTGTACTTTTTTTTTTTAATCGATAGCTGAGTTAATAAATTGCACGAATATCTGACATCCAATAAAAGTTTATTGTAGCAATAGATGGCCTTCTAAAATTTTGTATGTTTTTTTTTAATTTCTTCTTAAGTTGTCATCATCAGCCAGTAATGTATTTATTTTTTAAATCTTTCTTTGCGTCACAATATTTATCAATTAGGTACAAATTTCAGTAAAGTTGTTGAGACTTTTTAATTAACATTTAAACTTTCGTATTAGATTTGATCACATCTGACAACAATCTGTATATAGATGGCATACTATGGACCTATGACGTGGTCTTGGTGTTTCTATTTAGTTTTTATTTATTAATTTAAAGTGTATGCCTCATGTATATGGCTCATCGATGAGTTTTATGTGTGATCATTATTAGTTATCCCTTGAGATCCTGTTAAATTTTTCACTTAAGTAGTAGTTAAGTAGTTTAATCGCTTTTTTTATTATTTTTACTATTCATATTTTCGTTTCAAGTTACATAGACGTGAATATTTTTAGTTATTTTTCGAACGTAACATTTACATGCTACGAGCGCTACGCCATTAAAATTTTGACACATTTATGACATACCCAATAGATAACATTAATTTTTTGCACACTAATCGTAAGAAAAAAAAACTAAACAAAAACAAAAAAAAATGTAAAATATCATTCCATACTGTGCTGTATACTTTTTTTTTATACAAGTGGTAAAGCCCGTGGATGTATCCACGGGTTTTTGAACCCATGTCCTTTTTTATTCTAAAAACATGCAATTTTTATTTTTATTTTATTTTTTATTTCAAGGTAGGCGCTACTCAGCAACATCGCTGTTCAAGTTAATGTCTCCAAAAGAAACATGAGTCCACCCACCGGTTTATTTTCTAATGTATAGTACAATTTATCTATGTTTTTTTTATATTTTTTTTTTCTTATAATAATAATATACTTATATCTAGCTTAATCTTACATTATTTACATGCGTAAACGTTTTCTTAAAACTGTGCTGTATACTACTATATATTGCCAATATAAGGATAATTCTAAACTCAACGTTAGCTACAGTTTAGCTTAATATATCTCTACAAGCTGACCTGGCGAAATTCGTACCGTCATTTTTTTTCAGTGAAAATAAACAAATAATTGCGCTTATTATATTATACTGCACAAAATAAAAATACAAATATGTTAAACAAGAAATTCAGGGTTGGTGTTCTTTGTATGTGGACTTTGATGCTGGACCGACGATCTACGTAAGATTGCTCGTGTAGGCTGGATGAGGATTGCGGAAAACCAAGATGTCTAGGGCGAACTTGGGGAGGCTCATGTCCAGCAGTGGACTGCAGTAGGCTGAACTGACTGACTGACTGACTGATTCTTTGTATGTAAAACGGTACATCTACATCATCAATATAACATTTACTCTACCCTAAGGTTGCCTGGAAGAGATCGCTCTTTAGCGATAAGGCCGCATTTTGTACTTATTTCCTATTTTTTTTTCTTGTTATGTTCTTAATTTTGGTGTACAATGAATAGTTAATTATTATTATTATTAATTTGACGATTCAAATGTGCTTTTGACACTTGCTTGAATGAAGTAAATTTTGACTTTGATCACGGTATACTAACGGATAATAGTTTATAAGCTAATTATAAAAGCGACAGCCGAGGGTTGCAAAAAAAAAATTAATTAAAAATTAAAAACAAAACTATAGTTTTATGTTATTAATTAGACGTGACAATTGTTCGATGTGAGAAACAAGAGTGACCTTAAAATTAAAAAAGCATCGGGGTGTGTTGCATTCTTCGTGTTGGGTCGTTTTCACACGGTGCCCAGGTGCGATGCCCGGGTGGGAAAGTTTCGCAACAAGCTCCGGCTAAGGATTCGAGTCGTGGGAATATTTCGGAGCAAACTCCGGTCAGCAAATCCTGACGTAGAGCGTTTCGTAACAAGCTAATACAATAGACAGACACAACCATTAATTTAACATAGTAAAAATTGTATTTGTATTGTATTATTTGCACTAGAATAATCATAATCTCAACTATAATCATGAAGCTGATTAGACTGACATAACATAGCGCTATATCGCGCTAAACCTTCTATAAAGAGGAACCCTAACACATCTCCCTGTTTATTTTGACAAATGTTTTGTGCGTAATGTTGTAACAAGTGAACGCAGTTGGTACAGGTGTCGGTACACAATGATCGGCTTAACACTTGAATAACTATGTGATATCTGAAGGCACGTGCAATAACGCGTATATCATGTCGGAAAGAGTCCTATAGGCCTGTTTTTATAACAAACTATAGTTGACATAAGAAACTTCGTATCGCCATATTTTTACCGTAACCAAAAGGAGGAGATTTTCAATTAGATTTTATTTTTGAAGTTATACTTATTTTGGCGATTTATGGAAAAACTATGAGAGTATATAAATATTTACGATGCGCGCACACCGTCAGGAAAAAAACTGACACCCTGAAACTAGTCAATGAAGTATAACTTCTTACGTGCGTACATAAATATACACACACTTTTTTGTGTGTGTTATTTAATTTTTTTGTGTGTATAGATTTTGATGTTTTCTTTTTTAATCAAAACCTGGTGCTTGTTGAGTGGTACCGTTGGAATTCGAGCGAGATCTGGTAAGTACAGAACCAGAAGTAGCCTGTCTGTGTAAGTCAAACTTTACGGAAGTTTCCAGCCAAATATTACTACTTACTCTCAGTTTATATTAGTGTTTCGAGGTGTGTGAGGTAAACACAACTCCTGGGTAGGGTAATTATTTTTATTTTTATTCTATAATAGCACATATTATTTTTTAAAGATAATGGTTATTCTTAATAAGTAAACTCTAGTCGCTTATCGAGGCTTACTTACGTAGTTATTTTTAACCGAGTTCAGAAAAAGGAGAATGTGCACAATTGGACTGTATTTTTTTATGTATGTTAGTAACCTCCAAACTTTTGACTAATTGGGACCGATTTCGATGTTTTTTTTTTTTTTTTTTGATAGAAAAGTGGTTGCATGCATCGTGCATGTCATATGGTCTCAGTCAAATCTAATTGAGATCTAACAAGTATTTTTCGAGATATATCTAATAATGCGTATTTACTTGACTATTTTTTCTTCACCTATGTTGTATTATAACGCATAACTTTTACTGATTCCCATTTTATTCGAAAGCTGATACTTGTCTTGTCTTCCAAATTAAATTTGATTAAGATATAATCACTAGTTTTTGAGTAATCTTTGATAACGCGTATTTACTTGATCATTTTTTCGTCTACCTACGCTGCATTACTCGTTGATGTAATTGAAGTCGGTTTTATTTTCGTTAGCGAGCGACTGTTTTTATTCGTCAATCTACGTTGTATTATATCTCATATTTTTTACTGAACCGATTTCGATAAAAAAATTTTTTTTGAAAGCTGGTGCTTGTCACATGGTTCCGTTTAAATTTGATTGAGATCAGACGAGTACTTTTTTGAGTTATCTCTAAAACTGTGTATTTACTTGACAATCGGGTCCTGGAGTGGAGACCGCGTCTTGGCAAACGCAGTGTGGGACGTCCTCCGGCCCGTTGGACCGACGATCTACGTAAGATTGCCGGTGTAGGCTGCTTGCGGCAAACCGGGATGTCTGGCGCGAACTTGGGGAGGCCTATGTCCAGCAGTGAACTGCAATAGGCTAACTGACTGACTGACTTGACAATTTTTTCGTCTACCTACGTTGAAGCATTGAAGTCGCTTTTTTGTCGTTTTCGAGTAAACACAATTATTTTAGTTATTATTACTCTTAACCCAAACATTTTTAAAATTAGTAAGCCTAGTTGGAAACGTTTAGTTCAGTAATCAATCACCAATTCCAACCGACACGTAGGTACCTAAGCTCTACAGCTAAGCGAAGTTCACACGTGTCGCATTGTTAACCACACCTGCACGTGTCCGGCTCAGGTGTGTCGCTCCGCTTCGATCGACTTCAACTTTTATTAGTGATATTTTTTATGTGTCGTGAATATTACAGTGTTGAATTTATAATTTATTGTAAATATGGAATATTATGTGTTGTGCTACATATTGCGATTGTTTCTTGATTACAATAAATTGATAATTTGTTTTTTTTTTTTATTTGTTTTCAAGTAAAACTTCTTTACGCACGCTTGACCTGGTGAGTAAGATGGTGAATGCGTGACGAGAGCGTTACGAAAAGTGTGATCGGGCAAGGCGAACGTAAATTAAGAGGGAGATATAAGTTAGATGGAGTTAATGTAGTTTTACTTTAGTACATTCGTTTTTTGTGTCGTAAAATTTAAAATAATTTCAATTGATTTGTAATAAGAAAATGTGTGTACTTATGTATGCACGTAAGAAGTTATACTTCATTGGCTAGCTAACTTCACGTTGCTAATTTCTTCTTCGTTGACTAGCCAACTTTAGGGTAGACATCAGACGTATCAATATAATGTAGTTGATACTTGTTTTACTGGTAATGTCAATAATTCGATTTACGTATATCTTAAAGTATCCAAAAATTCATTACTTATCTGTAAGATCAGTGAACTTCCCATTTGTCATCTCTGAGAGAACGAGAATTCTGTACCGTGGTCCACACGACACAAACACAAATGTCCAAAAAATAAACATTAACCTATGGTTTTGACAAATATTTGTCATAAGCGAGGATGGAACCCACTGGACACTTACGCAACAGCCAATTACTGTGACTACTACGAAAAACACACTTTTTCAAAATTAAAACTAGTCTTCAAAAAAATTGCGTCGAATAGTATTGCTTCGCTAATCTAATTTTAACTATCACTAACAGTTAAATATATATATATAAAAAATGTTTTCATCCAGCATCACGCGACGAATCCAGATGGAAAAATCTGGAAATGAAATAAAACATGGCGGTAATTAAAACGACATCAGAGCGCGCCATCTGCGCGGACGTGACGTCACGATGCGCCGCCATTTGCATTTTTTCAAGCCAAACCGCTCGCGGTCACAATGTGCAGCTTATGAGGGAAATAGTTTTAGCTGTGTAATTGTATGGTACGTGCTACTTTAGTTTTAAGCTTCTCATTTGATTTTTCTGGGAGCTAGTTTAATACTACAAAAAAAAAATTGTATACAATTCTGTTTTTGAACGAAACTCTGAAATTGCTTTTTTATTTATATAATAATTGTAAACGAAATTGAATTTTTAACTTAGGAAAAGCTACTCCTTGTTAAGATTATCTTGTCTCTTATTTTGTAAGAATTATCCTCTTATTTACGGGTCAATTACTGGACCCGTACATATTTAAGCAGTTTCGGGAATTATTCGATATAAAAAACACAAACGTAACTTTTTAAATATTGTTGCGTAATTAATTAATAAAAAATAACGTCAATTTACCCGAAACATCTATGGCAATAAAAACACCCTTTTTTGTTTTTATTGACCCACGGGAAATAGGTATGGATTCCTCCAGCCCGGGGGAGCAGGAGGGTATGTCGGACTCGCACCGACTAAAATCCCTAGGATGTTCCTTCTTCTCACCAAGGGCAGAATCACGTGGACTCTATCCACAATGCGACAAAAAGTCCTAAATATCAGGACATTTAATGAATATGTTTTTAAAAAGTCACTTGTACTTATTTTTCATTGTTTACAATTATATTAAATTTTTAATTAAACGAATATATGAATAAACGCATGAATTGTTTTATGACATTTGAGTATGGAAATATTTACAAAACATAGTTCGTGTTTGAACATATAGAGAAGATTTAAATTGTAAAAAAATCTCCGTAATAACTTTCTACTTCCTGATATATAAAATTTTTAAAGAATACTATAATATTTAATGAGAGAAAAGTGGTAAATACCAAATTTTCTCATTTTCCTATTTTTTCTACACAATATATAAAAGTGTGCTGTATGGCTACGGCACTAAAGAATTTAGCCACCCCCTCTTTTCCCGTGGGTGTCGTAAGAGGCGACTAAGGGATAACAAGGTTCCACAACCACCTTGGAACTTAAGAAGCCGACCGATGGCGGAATAACCATCCAACTGCTGGCTTTGAAATACATAGGCCGAAGACGGGCAGCAGCGTCTTCGGTGCGACAAAGCCAGTACTGCGGTCACCAAACCGTTTGCCCAGCGTGGTGACTATGGGCAAACACATTTTAGCGTAAACTTGTGGAGGCCTATGTCCAGCAGTGGACTGTATAGGCTGTAATGATGAATATATGAAAGTACTTATTATTCTTTTTTAATACTATCATTTAACCATTTTAACGCCTAATTATTAAAAACATGTATAAAATTATAAATTCATGAATCTTTTTATTTTTTTTTATAAATATTATTATAGATGTACTTAATACTCTTCGCAATCATCACACCATCACTTTGTCAATATCAATACTTCGGAGCAGAACTGAGACCCGACGTGACCTTCGGAGACCATAACGACAGATTTGACATCTCCAAATTACTCCGACAGCAAAAAGTTCACTACAAGAACGAAATACTAGACACACAATCCGGAGAGTTCAGACGACGTGCTCGAAATAAAAAGAAAGAAAAAAGCCTAGAACATAAAAGTAAAAGGAATAATGATGACACAGATACGAAATCTTTGATAGAGATACTCAAAACTGGCAAAGGTAGTAAGAAACTGAGAAAAAAAATAGTAAGAAAAGTTGAAGATCATGTCAACGAATCAGCTAATTCAATAATACTGAAAATGAGAAACTTGAGAAGGAATTTTGATGATGATTTCGCTTATCACGATAATATGAACAGTGAAGGAGGGAATGTAGACGATTATAATACAAATCAAAAGAAATTCGAAGCTGGTTTCCAGGATTTGAGAGAAAATGATGTGGAGATATCTTCTAGAAGACTGCAAGATATAGTTGATGAGCTGCACGGTACGAAACTAATTAGACGTGTAATGGCTGATCCGGAAAGGGAAATACTTTTGCACTACGCGTTTCCTTTAGATGTTAAGATAGAAGGGTTTTTACAACCTTTGCCTGATTCCTAAATGATAAAATAAATTTCCTATTTTACACATATTTTTTCCTTTTTTTTTATTATATATAACTAGGTCACCAAACAAGCGTACGGCTCACCTGATGGTAAGCGATTACCGTAGCTTATAGACGCTTGCAACACCAGAAGCATCGCAAGCGCGTTTCCGACCCAATTCCCAATCCAGGGGAGCTCTGGTCACTAACAGGAACACAATACCGCTTGAAAACAATATTATTTAGCTGTGGTCGTCTGTAAGGTCGAGGTACTACCACACAGTACAGTCAGGGTGCTCCATGTTTTTAAACGGTTTTATTTAGCTCACCCCGTTTGTTTTATTTTTTATTTATTATTTATTCTTGGGTCAAATTTAGTAATTCAAATTTCACCCTCTTCCTGTCAACCGATTAATCTGAAATTTTGTATACACTTTGGATTTTGGTGACAATACAATTATGTTTATTCATTATCATTATAAATTCAAGATGGCCGCCGCTACAAAATGGCGGATAATTTATGTTTTATTAATCCCATCAATATGGGTATCAAATGAAAGGGCTCAACAAGCAGAATACAATATACTATAAAAAATTGAAATCCAAGATGGCGGCCGCTACAAAATGGCGGATAACGTAGGTTTTATCAATCCCATCAACATGGGTATCAAATGAAAGGGCTCAACAAGCAGAATACAATATACTGTTACGTGTTAGGGTTCGAAGGATTTGGAGAGAAAGACCTGCTGACTCTTTTCAAGACTTTATTCACTAGCACTAGGTCCAACACAAAGCACTAGGTTCAAACACTAAGCACTAAGTTCAAACACTAAGCACTCACAATGTCCTCAGTCGTAGCCAATGTCGTAGGTTTCGCTGGTACCACTCTTGATCACTAGTTTTCACTCTTGAAGTCGCCTCGAAGATCGCTCAAACTGAACTGCACTCGCTCGCCTCGCTGCGGCTATTTATATCGGCCGAGACGAGGCCCAGACCATTCTGGAAAGTTCGCGCATGTACCCGGTTTTCGAGACTATACTTCTATATAGTTCCACAATAGTACCTCTAACGCCATCTAGTATTGAGTAGAGAATTTCATGTTATCGCTGTCTTTGTGTGGTTTCGATGGTTACCGCTAGATGGCGCTAGTTTCTTTGTGTGTTCGTAACACTACTCCCCTCTTAGAGATGCTCGTCCCGAGCATCGTTGTTACTGCCATGGTAACGCGCCAGACGGTCTATGTGTACCACTTTGAATGTCCCTCTTGGTTGCTTTTGAATCCTGTAAGTCACATCATTCAGTCGGGTAACCACTTTGTATGGACCCTCCCACTTGGTCTGTAACTTTGGAGATTTCCCTTTCCGGCGGGTCGGGTTATGCAGCCACACCAGTGACCCTTCCTTGAAGCCGCTCGTGTTCGATTTCCGGTCGTATCGGGTTTTCATGTTCTCACTTGACTGTAAACCATTTTCCCGAACCAAGGCGTGTATATAGCGCAATTTTTTCCTTAAATCGCTGACATAGTCTTGTACGGTATTTGGTTCCTCCGGTGACCCTCCAGTCAATAGGTCTACTGGTATTCGTAATTCTCTACCGTAATTGACATACGCCGGGGTAGCTTTTATGCTCTCATGCTCGGCGGTTCGGTACGACAGAAGGAAGAGCGGTATATACTTGTCCCAATCTTTTTGTTTGTCGTCTACCAATTTCGCTAAATGCCTCTCAAGGGTCTGGTTAAATCTCTCAACCATTCCATCAGACTGTGGACGGTACGCGGTAGTCCTCGTCTTATGCATACCCAAAATTCTGCACACTTCCTGGAATACTTGCGATTCGAAGTTCCTGCCCTGATCAGAATGGATTTCTAGAGGTACACCAAAGCGACATATCACTTCTTCGACTAACTTAGAAGCGACTGTTGTAGCTTCTTGGTTTGGTATGGCGAACACTTCGGGCCATTTGGTGAAGTAGTCCATGACGACCATAAAATACTTGTTTCCTGATTCCGTTACAGGAAATGGCCCCGCTACGTCAACTGCAATTCGTTCCCACGGTGCACCGACGTTATACAACCGCAGGTTCCCACGGCTCCTGGTCTGAGGTCCTTTTACAGCAGCGCAAGTAGTACATTTGCGGCACCAATCCTGTACATCATCTCGACAATGCAACCAGTAGAATCGTTCTCGCACTTTTGTTAACGTCCTCTTGACACCTAGACCTCCTGATACGCCAACATGTATTTCACGGAGAACATCTGGTACTCTCGTTCTTGGGACAATTATCTGAAGGTGGAACTCTCTGCCGTTAGTCTTCTCCCATTTCCGGTAGAGTATTCCGTTTTGAAGTATCAGACTGTCCCATTGAGCCCAGTACGCCTTAGTGACAGCGCCAGTGGGTGCAACCTCACTCCAGATTGGTTTTACGTCACCCCGTTTCTTCCATGTGATGATGTGCCGAAGGTCGTCATCTCTTTCTTGAGCTTCCCTCATAGCATCACTCTCCCAGATACCCAAAGGACTTGTTCTTGTTAGCTTTAATGTTACTTCATTAGAATCCTGCTTAACACAATGTTTGCTGACTTCCGAACACTGCCTTCGTGAGAGTGCGTCGGCATTCCCACACAACTTTCCGCTGCGGTGTTTCGTCTTGAAGTCATACTCCTGATCCCGGGCAGGAGGCGAAGCCCTTTGCTTCTTCAGCTCCTCTATTTGTTCCTCGATCCTTTTCATCCTTGCTATCTGGGTCTTCTTTTGCGGACAGTTGAGCTGAAGATGGCCCCTCTCGCCGCACTTGTAGCACATGACTCCAGAACTTTTCTTCGTAGGAGCCTTAACTACCTTGACTTCCTCAGAGACCTCGCGGATCTTAGGGGTCTGCCGTATGTCAAGGCGAACAGCCTCGACCTCCAAAGCATGCGCCAATGCTTCCTTTAACGAGGTGTGGTGACGAAGCCTCACTGCAGCTCTGACCTCCAGGTCTTTGATTCCGTCGACAAATGCTTGAACAATATTCGTGTCTACCATCTTGGTGTCTGCTCCTGGGTGTGCCTTCCTGACGAGTTTCTCAATTTCCAATGCCCATTGTTGTAGTCCTTCTCCTGGGCGTTGAACTCTGTCACGCAGTTGGGCACGGAACACGTGCTCCAGATGTCGATCCCCGTATCGGGATTCAAGTGCTTCCATCAAGTCTTGGAACCCGTTTCCTGTATGTGGCAGTGCTTCCAAAACCGACAAAGCTTGCCCTCTGAGCGCAACAGTAAGAGCGGTCAGGCATTGCTCTTCCGTCCATCCGTTGGCAGTAGCAACCGTCTGGAATTGTTGACGATAAGCGTTCCACGGAGTAGTACCGTCGTATGGAGGCACTTTCACTCTTGGTCCTTGCGCCACTCCGGTACTTCCACTAGACACCGCGGCTCCCGTGGTTTCAAGGCGCACTACTTTCTTCTGTAATTCAGTGAGGCCGGTTTTCACATTTTCAAGATCCAATCCTAACCCGGTAACTCGTTCTTCCACTACGTCGACATCTTTACGAAGCTTGGTCACCGCGTCACTAACAACTTTTACAGCCCCAAGCGTTTTTTCTTGGAGCTCTTTTTGTTGCTCTTGTAATTCTTGCAAAGCACCACGAATTTCTGCCTTTTGTTGCTCTTGTGATTCTTGCAAAGCACCACGAATTTCAACCCTTTGCTGCTCTTGTGATTCTTGCAAGGCACGAATTTCAGCCCTTTGCAGCTCCATTAATTTAATTAAACTTCCTAATTGAAGAGCCACTTGAGAGTCTGTAGAAGTTACGGTATCACTGGTGGGCGCGGTAAGGTGGACGGGTCCAGTGGGCGGAGCTTGGTCCGCAGTAGGTGTGGCCTCCGCAGCTGGTTGTGCCCTTGTCCTGACGCCCTTGGAGTCTTCTCTCGGAGTCAATGGCATCTCCAAATCCCACTTCTGACACCAGTTGTTACGTGTTAGGGTTCGAAGGATTTGGAGAGAAAGACCTGCTGACTCTTTTCAAGACTTTATTCACTAGCACTAGGTCCAACACAAAGCACTAGGTTCAAACACTAAGCACTAAGTTCAAACACTAAGCACTCACAATGTCCTCAGTCGTAGCCAATGTCGTAGGTTTCGCTGGTACCACTCTTGATCACTAGTTTTCACTCTTGAAGTCGCCTCGAAGATCGCTCAAACTGAACTGCACTCGCTCGCCTCGCTGCGGCTATTTATATCGGCCGAGACGAGGCCCAGACCATTCTGGAAAGTTCGCGCATGTACCCGGTTTTCGAGACTATACTTCTATATAGTTCCACAATAGTACCTCTAACGCCATCTAGTATTGAGTAGAGAATTTCATGTTATCGCTGTCTTTGTGTGGTTTCGATGGTTACCGCTAGATGGCGCTAGTTTCTTTGTGTGTTCGTAACAATACTATAAAAAATTGAAATACAAGATGGCGGCCGCTACAAAATGGCGGATAACGTAGGTTTTATCGATCCCATCAATATGGGTATCAAATGAAAGTGCTCAACCAGTATAATCAATGTATTATATAAAATTAAAATCCAAGATGGCGGCCTCTACAAAATGGCGGATAACTTAGGTTTTATCAATCCCATCAACATGGGTATCAAATGAAAGGTCTCAACAAGTAGAATACAATTTACTATGCAAAATTGAAATCTAAGCTGGCCGCCGCTACCAAATGTCTGATAACAATTTTTTATCAATCCCACCAATATGGGTATCAAATAAAAGGGCTTGACAAGAAGAATACAGTGCACTATACAACCTCAATATTTAAGATGGGCCTTGCAATAATGAAGCACTAAATGAATTAAACAGAATGCGAAATAAAAACTAAAAACTAGAAAATAAAAATAGGTAAAAAAACTTTTTAAGTTAAACGGTTTTATGTTAAACATACATTGCAATGTTTAAGATAAATGTACTAAAAACCAAAAAATAATAAAATAGATACAGTCGTGGGAATTATAAACATATGCATAGACTAGACTAAAATAAAACCGTGGGGCACGTCAATTGTCTACAAATTATCGACTTAATGTGCGATAGAAGAATCGTTTAATTCGTCGTTAAAATAGGCAGTTGGCCCGCAGACGGTGAGGAAATTACTTACTATTTTCTTGCTCATGGAAATTGCAATAGTTATACACTCCATGTAAATAAAAGAGATGTTTCAACTAGTTTATCGTTGGACATTCACACTGCTGGCTGGCGAGGAATCGTTTCACTGCTCGTAGTTTGTCTTAAATCGACAAAACATATGATAAAAGTACTACTCGCTCACCACTATGAAACCCTAAAACTCGCTTATAATCGAGCTTGCTAGCTTGTTTCCACATTCTAGCCCTACTTATCACACGTCCATCGTTGTCGGTTGAACAACTGCCTAATTATAGTGTAACATTACAAAACAAACATTTTAATCAACGATTGTAGACAATTGACGTGCCCCACGGTTTTATTTTAGTCTAGTCTATGCATATGTTTATAATTCCCACGACTGTATCTATTTTATTATTTTTTGGTTTTTAGTACATTTATCTTAAACATTGCAATGTATGTTTAACATAAAACCGTTTAACTTAAAAAGTTTTTTTACCTATTTTTATTAGTAAGAAATTTCCTGCTGTGCCCTACCTCAGTTAAAAATTCTCTATGAAACCAGAAAATAAACACTACAGTTTAAAATAATGACTATGCAGCATATAATATTTAACATACAAATACAATTGTTATATTAAGAAATATCAATTGAATGAATACTTAATTTTGTTATAGTAAATTAATATCGAAAAAATAACACCGTTTCATCAAAATTCACTCAGTGGTTTAGGCATTAAAGTGTAACTGAGTGTACTTGAAAATATTTTCAATTTTCTCTAAAAGGTTCCGTTTTCGTTAAAGGCATCATAGGATAAATACTGAAGACATAAAATTAATGTTTCATCTACGTCAGAGACATAAAGAATTCTTACGCTTGCTTGCGTTTTTTAAATTCAATATCCATCCAATTACACACTTCATTTAACATTCTTTGATTGTAGTCTATCTAAAGTAATTAATTATGTATTCATATTAACTTTACTAAGACGATATTATCGTATTTTAATAACTGTGTTGTCAAAATCGAAACCATGCCCCGAAATTTATTGGCTGTTGTAATAGTGGGCACTATTTTCGGAATATGTGCTTGCAAAAATACTTACCTTGATCTAGAAAGGTTGCTAAAAGAAATACATTCTCAAGACGCATTGGGTAGAGATTTGGAATATATACAAAAGTTGAATACCCCACGGCATCACAAGCATCAATATAAAAGCCATCACGAACCGAGCAGACCCAATCTTATGAACATACAAACTATGAACTTATTTATGAAACCAAAAAAACACAACTCCGGTGATTTTCTCAGAATGGAGTCTGATAAGTGTGATTCAATTGGCAGATGCGGTTGCACAGGAACTAGATGTGGTGATGATAAGGAGAGAGCTGATGATGCAAGCAATGAAATTGATGAAATCATCAATGAAATAAATAAACAGATAGCAAGAGATAACATGAAATCTAGTGAAAATAGCAACGTAGCAGATAAAGAAGATATACTTGATTTACGTTGCGATGGAGATAGATGCGAATACAACAGATACAGAAATGACTATGATGATAAAAAAGATTTTAGTCGAGATGATAAAATTGATATTGTAGTTTTAGACGCAGAAAACTTAGAAAAACATGACAGAACGAAATTAGAAGATATTACAAAATCTTTACATCTTGATGAGACAAATGAGAAGAAGTATCCTCAAGAGTCTAATATTTTAGACTTAAAAGAAACTCCTGGAAAAGGCTTAAAAGCTCCGACACCTGACGAGTTCGTAAGTCACTACGAAATTGCCAGAAACGATGTAATACAACAAATAATGAACTACCTACAAAACGACGTACCTATACCCTTAAAACATTTACAGCCAACACAAAAACAACTGCTAAAATCCTTAAAAATTAAATATAAGCTAGGTCGAGTCCGAGAAGACGACTTGAAATCTCAAATTGTTGAAATAATTTTTGGAGAAAAGAGTGGTTCGAGAATTTATCCGCATTTAGAGAACAACGATAATATATACGTACCAAGATGGCATTACAACAGCCTATTACAGTATAAAAAAGATCTTAGAAAGAGAAAAAGTGTTCTGCCTTTAACTAATCAACAGAGACAAAGATTGTTGAAGAAAAATTTAAAACCTGCGCCTAAATCATCATCGCGCAGAAGTCAGGACGTTACCGTTCAACAATACGGTGTTCCATTTGAACTTGATGTTCACGGATTAGGTCAATTTAGTTCTTAATTATTTTCATTTGTGTGAAAATTGCTTGATATTAAATAAATAATTATAATTGCTTAATATTAAATAAATAATATTATAATACTAAATAAATAATTATTGCATTATACAATTTCTTATATAAATGAATATCTAGAAATTCGATATAAACACTTTAGAACTTTGCTTTAATTATGTTTAGATACAATTTTTGGTAAATTAATAATATTTGCCAGAACCCAGAGAGCAATTTTGAACGAATTACAAAATGTTAAATTACAGTGACACTTGACCGTACCTACTTTATGAAATATTGACGTTTGTTCGTTTTATTTTTATGAAAGTCTTATTGACATAGTAAAATACAATTTGTTTTCATTAACTTTGTATACACTGAAATCAAAATACCTTTCAATACTTGTATTAAAAATTAAAACAAAATGGCAACTGCAAACGATACACCTGAAAGCGATTTTTCAATCGAATGCTTTCAAAACTACTCTGCTCCAGAGGTGTTCGTGCAAGGTTTAGCTGGAATGGTTGATCAGACGGACGTGGAAATGATAATAAGAGCGCAAAAAACTATGTATGTTCTATATTTTTATACTTTTAAGTAATCAATTTCCCATTTTTGCTTTTAATGCCTACTAGAATTGATCACCATAATGTTGATACAGCATATTTACCTTAAAACCTACACCTCGAATTCTTCCTCTTCCAGACAACCGAAAATATGTATCCACAAGTAATACAAAAATATTCGAAACAATAATAAAAATCAAATTCATTTGCAATTTTATAAGTAGTGCAATCTTTCAACCATCAAAAGTTAATTTGTTTTTAAGCAACTATATTTTACATAAATATAGTAAGTTGTGTCCATAACGTTTCAGGCTACAACGCTTTGAAAAGACAACAGAAATGCTTACGAATTGCAACCAATTATCTGCAAGTCGTCTTCGCGCGGCTTCTGTTGAGTTTAAGAAGCACACTCAATTGCTGCTGGATATGAAGAAAGATTTGGAGTTTATTTTCAAAAAGATCAGAGCTATAAAAACTAAATTAAGGTATAATTTTTAATATTAATTGAATTCACCTTGAATTTTAGGAGATTATAAAAGTTTTAGACTACACATTCAATGAAAAATGTACTTAAAGTTAATTGTGAAATTCAATACAATTTAGCTTAAATCACAAAGCATCAAAATTACTGTTGAATGATTCCAGAGACTCATTACTTCACGACTTGACAAATATCTATTTTCACGAATTTTCTAATAGTTATATCACTGCAAAAAAAAACCTGAATTAGATCAAAAAATTTGTTACTTTTCCTGATAGCACATTAAAATTACAAAAAGGGTATATATAACTCGACTTATATCACTCATCACAGGAAGCACAGGATATTATTAATTTAGTTTAGTAGTTAGTTAGTTTAGGGTCAAAAAGTTCCTTATTTTGAATGAAATAAATAAAATAATAATAACATCTAAACATTAAAAACTAAATTCTTACAATACAATGATATGCTCGCATTTTGAAAACACTATTTAAATGTATTTAATCATAAGAATGAATAATTATTAATATACAATGTTTTCGAAAATTCCAGTACACAATACCCAGACGCATATAAAAGTGCAGTTGACGCAGCGGCAGATAGTAAAAAACCAATCGAAGAAGAGGGAGACTTCAAAACGGAAACTAAAATAGAATCTAAAATGGTTGCAACAGTATCGACAGAAACTTTAAAGCCAGCGAGCGTTGATGACAAAAAATCTAGAAAGAAGGTTAAACCAGCCATAGATATTAATTGCAATGAAGGTGAAACGTCTAGACCTAGAAAGGTGAAGAGTAGCAGTTCTTCGGAGACTGAAAGCGCTAGTTCCGGTGATGAGAGTAGTACAGACACTGGTTGAGATGAAAGAGTTTTTAGTTATGTTTGGTTATAATTATTATGATAATTTCAATTAACATTAGATAAAAGAGAGATTATAGTTCCAGAATATGAAAGTTGTCTAAAATGTCTATTTATTACAATTTAGCTTTTGACAATGACATCATAGATGTGTAATTTACAATATATTATATTTATAGTTTTTTTTAAATATATATAACTAGATTGGCAAACAAGCGTACGGCTCTCCTGGTGGTAAGCGATTACCATAGCCTATAGACGTCTGCAACAGCAGAACCCAAGCAACACCGACCCTATCCCCAATCCCCCCAGGAGTTCTGGTCACCTTACTCCTAAAGGAACACAACACTGCATGAAAGCAGTATTATGTAGCTGTGATTTTCTGTAAGGTCGAGGTACTACCCCAGTCGGCCTGCTCCATATTTTGAGCAGGAAATTTCCTGCTGTGCCCTACTAGTAGTTATAAATATATTGGCTTTGCTTAGCCATCCCTAATGCTTATTCAGAATCTACCAATCTAAGACAGATCATCTATCAGAATGACACTATCCTGCATTTGCCGAGACAGTCTTAATGCATCAAAATCAAATAGGTTTCAATGACATCCATGAGGTTATACTATTTTAAAATATTCGGGAATATAATTGTAAAGCAAAACATCTCTAGGCATCATTTTGGATTATTTTAATAAATTTTTAAAAAGACGGATAAATACTTAAGAAAATTTGTTTTTATTTTATGTTTTAAATTTTCTATTCTAAAAGAAAACTAACTTTATTTTAATTTTTTTTTTCATATCATTTATGTACAGATAATGGTAAAAATAAATAATTTTATTTATTTTATCTTATATTTTTCATGTGATTTTAGTTATACATATTATAAACATGTACATACATTGGTAATGAACCAGTAATAGATCTCTAAACAATTATGAAATTAATTTATTCTTGATTTATGTAACATAAAAGATTATTAATAAATTAATACATATATTAATAAAATGAATCTTTTATTTTTCTTTAACTGAAGTAAGTGGCTTACAAACGAATAAAAACTTCAATTACATGGACAAGTAATATGAATATGATGTAGTCAGTGAATTGGTCAATTAGGGATATCTCGAAAAGTACTCGTCAGATCTCAATTAAATTTGAAACGGACCAAATAACTAGTACCAGTACCATTTCAAAAACCATCAAAATCGATCCACACAGTAATATGAAGTGTGCAATTCACACACAACAGAAGTGAAACTTCTGAAAGTCGCCGTTGCGATTTCCTCTATCGACGATGGTCACCGTCTCGTGAAAAAGGTCGTAAGCGCCATGCAAAACGCGCCGATTGAACGTTAGCAGTAATTTATTCTATTTCATTGTTTCATATACATTTGTGTTTCTTTATCGTTACGCATTTTCGTTTCATCGAGTTTCAAATCACGATTCTAAAGAAGTTTCACTTAAAAAAAGAACAGTAATTGAGAACCTACTTGACAAAAAGTCAGTTGCTAAATTACTCACTACGCTCGTCATAATTAAATTAAAGAAAGAAAAAACATTTCACTTTTCTTAAATAATTTAATACAAAAATACCACATCTCTTCCTTTCTCCCTCTCTTCCTTTTTCTGGTATTTATCCTTAAAATCATGTTATATATCATAAAACAACTTATTTAACAATGAGTATAGCTACATACATAAATACAAAACTCGTATATATCTCCCTTAAATATCTAAATAAAATAGAACTATGAAACAAAATATACTGTGTATGTCTGTCTCTTTATTATTCAAAATTAACTAACAAACTTTGTACATCCACTTTTTTTGTAAAAATACCGTTTTTTTTTTTTTTCTTATATACTATAACTTTGACTTTTCTGACAGTAAAGACGTAAAAAAGTCTCAAAAAATAATATGAATCATAACATTTCATAAAACTTGTGTAATTTTAAACCAAGTTATATTATATGTGCTTCTTTAATTGTAAGCTAACCTTATAGTCTTAAACTTTATTTTGTTGATATTTAAAACTATTATGTTACAAGTTGACCCAAGTGATGTCTTGTCTTGCAAAGCGTTTAAACATGTGAAGTTTACCAAGAAAAAATTAGGTGATTATGGAGTTTATCTCGACAAATAAACCCTAAGCACTAGGCAGTTTGAAATATACGACATATTTTCATACCTACCAAATATGCACAAAAATATTATTATAAATTGATCTAGCCATTTCGAAGATAAAATGTAAAATGAGTTCGGAAAAACAATTGTTTTTGCTAAAAAAGTAAAATTTATCACATTCATTATTCCTATGAGTATCAAGCCAGACTTACAATTTAATATTATATTTATACAAAAATATTAACTTGAACCTTTTTTTATTTTTAAAATTCGACAAAACGAAAACAACCGGATACAACTTTTATAAAAAAAAAAAAAAAAAAAAATTGAAAAAAACCTAAAAAAATAAATAGAAAAAGAAAATGATTTGTAACAAATACTTGCAAATCTTTAAGTAGCTATTGTTGTAATAGATGATGAAAGATAAGATTTTATGTTTTATAGGAAACTACAAAAATTGTTTTATTTACATAAAAGCACAAAGCACCAAATGCAACTGAAAAATAAAATACTACGAGAAAGAAAAAATGTTGGTATAGACACAAAAAGTATTGGACATGTAACTGTGCATAATGCCAATTTTGTTTTTATATCTGTATTTACGCGAAGGAACATCACACATGTTCCATAAAAAATATTCTATAGAAAATTAAAAAGTTTGCCAGTTCTAAGAGAGCATATAGCAAAATTGAATTACAAACTCTTTTAACATTTTGGGTTATTATCAGCATATCATTTCAGATATGTTCATTTTGGACACATTCCACGTTCTGTACTGAAGTTGTGTACTGAAGTTGGCATTTCAATAATGCCACATTCAGAACTCATCGGAGATGAAGTATTTACTTATTATAACCAGTACTAATATTATAAAGATAAAACTATTAGATTTTTTGTGGTTTATAAAATTTAAAACTATTAAACTGATTTTAAAAACTTTTCACCACAATAATACCACATCAGTACTACTCAGTGATAACGTAGGCTTTATTATAACATGCAAAAAGGAATAGCCAAAAATTGGGTCTTCCTCATGTAAGACTGATAGGAAAAGTTATTATTAAATATCTTAAAATTAACATTCTTAGTTCACGTAAAATATTATATTTACAAACTTTTTTGTAACAAGATCAACCAACTGATTACACTGCATACTTTTTTGTATGGTTTCTGGCATTTTCTAGAAAACCCGAACGATCAAATTTGTACTCTAAAGCCAACTCCATCATGAGTGGATCATCGGTGTTCGGGTTTGCAAGGAGGCTTTGAATAGATATGATGAGTGTTTCAATTGTAATTGTCGGCAGCCAGGATCCTTTTGGTGGCATTTTTAACATATTCATGCATATTCTACCACCTGAAATGAGTTTTAATAAAACATTTATTAATAAGCAATTGAAAATAGATTATTAACTTTTTGAGTAATTTATTTACTCTGGATAGTCAATTGAAGAATAATAAATGTAGTTCAAAAAAAATTCAATTTGAAGATGATCACTTTTGAATATTAACTCCTAAACTATGATACTCATTACAACATTTTCTCACAAGTTGCAATTTTATCTAGATTGTTTAAGACTATTTATAAAATATAAACTAAAGATACAAGATACCAAAAAATAGCGAATGATGTATGAGTAGTGTAGTATTTTTTAATCACCTTTATCAAATTAATGATAAATTTAACAGTAGAACGCATCAAAGTTTACCTTTGTCAATATTAGGGTGGTACACAGGAGTAACGAACTTAACTTGTGGTGGTTCGAAGGGATATCTCTCAGGAACATTTATAATGAGGTCAAAACTTCCTCTTTCGTAAGGAGAGCCTTTTGGTCCTAACATTTTAATGTGGAGGACATTAAAAGATTCTTCCTCATCCTGACTGCATTTAACACCCCAAGGTGGTTTTGTTTCAAGATTCTTGATTTCACGCATCAGACGAGCATTACGCAGAGTTGCCATGGCAATGGTATTTCAATTTTCAATATTTGATAAACAGTTTTGGTATATATTTACTTTCTTTACTGCTACAAAAACAAAATTGTACGCGCCCTATAAAATGTCAATTACGCCAAACGAACCATACGTCATTTTGACACTTTTTGATAACATATAGGCTACGTTCCACTGAAAGAGTAAAATAACTTGTCTATCAACGTCCGCGGCGCCCATTCTGTCGTTCCACCATAACGCCCGTGATCGTCCGTTGTCGCAAGCGATCGCTTGATGTCATAGATGGCGCCACTGCTCACGACCACGTCGCTTACAAAATATAGGTGGGTCAAAGTTGGATTTCATTCAAACGTGCCAGCAATTTAAAAAAAAAACAACTGTCAATGTCTAGTTGTAAATGTTATCTCTCATTCGATACTGCAAAACGCAACGATAAATTTCCGGGAATTTATTTATAACTCAACACCAATAAATAGTACAACTACAAACACAAAATTAATAAAGTAAACATCTATCTAGATAACTGGCTACTTTTTACTTTTTTTGGTGTCCTTAATCCTTACTAAGAATATAGTCAACATCGAAATAAGTCAAATTAAAAATTGTCCATTTAGCATATAGTAATGAATATTCGAGATTAAATTCAGAAATTATTGTCAGAAACTAAATTATAAAAAGTAAATTAAAAAAAAACTGACGTCAAAAACATTTAAGAAAAGTAGACATTAACGGAATTTAGAAGATCGTCCAATTTCCATCCATGTTAAATTAAGTTTTACTCCAATCCATGCGAAATATTCACTCGCAACCTCCACAGCTGCATGTCTTCACCATGCCGCCACTCGTCATATTGCAAGCACACAGCTGACACCTGACAACGCCCAAATATGCGTTCCTTTTATAAAATTCGCCTACAAGTACAACGCCCGCGGAATTTTTTACTTTAGTGGAACCGCAATTTCAGGCTTCAGCGTTCGTGATCGACAGCATTACACATCATCATTGCAGCATCATCATGACATCATTGCAGCACAGGGTTTAGGTGGCACGCGCCCATAAATTCTGTTCGAATTTTCACTGTAAATTATAATAATAGCACTCTTTATTGTTCACCATTAAAAGAAACAACAAAAAAAACCCTAAAATGAAATTATGTACAAAAGGCGGTCTTATCGCTGAAAGAGCAATCTCTTCCAGATAACCTTTGGGTATTCAAATTTTTAAAAGGTGTAATTTGAAACGACGCGATTTTTTGCGCCTTTTTAACGTGACGTAGTAAAAAAAATTAGAAATAAAAGTTTATTAAGACGATTCCAGCTATATTATACAATTATACATATGTTCAACAATTATACTATGTAATAACAAAGATTAAAGGTCAATTATTGTTGATAGATGGGTTATTGAAAATATAATAAATCATGTATTACTTCCAATTTGATACCAAAGTAAGATAATATTGCAGAAAAACTTATGAATTAACAATATATTTATTATTTTGTCAAACATGACGGTAATTATTTAAAAAGAATAATATATTTATTTAAAGTTAGGGTTTAAATATAATTACATCTTACATTAATAAAATATACTATAGTCCTAACTAATGTGTAAATTCGGTTCAAAAATATATCAAATAATATTTTTAAACATCATCAGCATCATCACCATCACCATTTCAGCCTATCGCAGTACACTGCTGGATATAGGCCTCCTCTATAAGTTCATGCCAAAAACGGCGTGAACTCATATTTTTAAACGAAAATGTTAAATGTCAAATTGCGACACTAGCGCCATTTTCATTTCGCTCATCGGAAATCGAATGAACTAAATAGGTTCGAATATTTACAAGTTGCAGGCGGTAGTGTGTCGCGTGAACTGCTTAAAAAGAAAAATTAAATCGAACAGTGCAGAAAGGTCAACTCACTAATTACTTGTTCTCGTACATTCTCTACTTAATTCTAGATAATCTTTTGATCTTATTTAATAAATAAGTGCACGAATAATCACTAGTACAGATTGAATAGAAGTAACACAGTGAAAATTTTCATGTTACAGCATCAACGTTGATGAAGAGGTAAGTAATTTTGCTAGTTTTATTACTGAAAATATTAACTAAGTAGGTTTTTAATTAATGAAACCTTATAATTGCATGACATGTCTAAGTTATGAAAACTGCTTAAAATCAATATACACGTTGCTGGATTGATACATCGAGTTTCTTATATTTAATAAATTAATTATGTGTATAAATGATTACAATAATGCTTTGAATTCAATCTCGATTAATTGTATCTCATTTATGTGTATATTTTTTAATGATTAGTTATAGTTTCCATCTTACTGGAAACCCGGTTGACGTCGCTTCTAAGAACTATCGTATTTACCAAACATGGAACATCGACTGTTTAACACTATAAATATCTTAAAACTCTAATATGTTAGAATTGTCTACAAATATTTGAATAATAACCACGTAAATTATACTACACTAGATATTTTTCGCGGTTTCTTTCGAGTTCTTATTTTTTGCTTAATATTACGTTACTTGATGTGGGGGCGTGATGTAATATAGCCTTTATTATCTTACAATAATGTAGTTTTTTAACTGTAAAAGAATTGTTCCAATTGTTTCAGTAGTTTCTGGTTAAAATGAAATACAAAATACATATAATTTTAGAATATTTGTCTAAATTTTAATATGAAATAACACAAAATTATATATATCACACCTTATTATCACAATTATCTAAACACTATAAAAATATGTTAAACTCTGTCTATCATGCAAGTGCTAATAAATAACTTAAATATTTGATTCTAAGATAACTCTGTGTTTTGATGGTAATTTTTTAAGATCATGAATACCATAGGAGTAAAGAATAATTTTGAAACAGATATATTATGTATAATTGAAACTGAAATCATTTTTTTTTTTAATTTGAAATAATAGACAACTGATAAAATAACACATGATTGTAGGTCTAAACTAAACAAATACACAAATATATGAAAAAAAAAACATTCCTCAAATAATAAACATAGATATAATATAAAAGTTGGTCAAGCCAGAGTTGACAGGTACAGAGAACAATACCATGAACATACATAAATAAATTTAAAAAAAAAAAACACCCATAAATCAGTACCCATACGCCCGAAGCCCGAGTAATCTGAGTATGTTTTTTAAATGATTAAAATAGTTAACACACTTACAGACTTATATAATAATATATAAATAGTATGTTATCTACTAAGATACACACAAGATGCATAAAATAAAGAACGCATGATATACCATATAGGAAGACTTATAATTGTTTGTGGTTTTACTGTGATAATATTATAACAATGTTGTGATTTTATATTTAAAAAAAAAATAGGTTCTGTCTGTAATATTAGATGTTAGTAAGAATTATGTAACAAAAATGTATCTATGTAGTCAGATATAGCTAAGAAATACAGAAAGAGTTACAAAAATTAGTCAAAGCCATAAAAATTATCACACACGCAATCATGTATAAGCCATAATAATTATCCTACCACAGCACATTCATTCAATAAACTTTCTCTTTGTAATATCAACATCCTTGGTACAATATTTTATAAATGTCAAGATTGTTTTATTATAATAAATGTAATGTAATATTATAAATAAAATCTTGGAGATAATGAATATAGTAAACTTATTAATTACATGCATATTCAAGATTTTTTTTACAAAACATACAAATATTTTTTTATGAATGTTACTGATAGTGTAAATCTTTAGTAATATTAGACAAAACTGAGAAGTTTTATAATATGAGATTTTTTTTAATAAATTAATTTCAATATTCAATATGATTAAATATAAAAATGGATATGTTAAAAAAGTCTGGTTAATAAAGATTAAAAGCCGTGAAACTTTTTCAAGATTGCGAAGATTAATGAATTTTTTTAAGTGCACTATTGAAGTGAAACTTCTTTGATGAGACGAGACAGAGATGAGAGCGTTACGAAAAGTCCGATCGGGCGAGGCGAACCGAAGTTGAAAGGGAGATATAAGTTAGTGAAAATAGAAAGAGAGAGAGTTACGTTTCGTATATTACTGTAGGAGCTAAAGAATTTTTACTTCAATCGTGTGGTCTAAAGTACACACGTTTTATTTTCAAAATTAGATGTTCAAATGTGAATCCAATGTTACAAAAGCCTGTTTATCGAAGTCTAACGGCTATAAAACATCACACTACATCTTAATTAGCAGTTATTATAACACTAAATATCATATTGATTGGTATCATTAATGATAAAATGTATACTCGTACATCAAATGTCTGTCATGGTCTTTGCCTTTTTTATGCGCTTCCCGTACCCTTGGCACAGAATTTTCATTCTTTTAAAGCAAATTAAAATAAGGATTAATATATTCACAAGAAACAACTAATAAAAAAAAAAACTAAATATTAGTTATTAAATAATAGTCGAGTTCGAAAAGAATGTAAAAAAAAATCTCTTATAATCCAAAAACTCGCCGCGGTATATCTTCGACAGAAAGGGCGTTTAAAATTAAGGCCCGATCATAAATTATAGTGCTGATCTCAGGTCGTTCTCGGTCCGATCCCGATCCGATAAACAAGGAACAATAGACGAATCTTTGCATAAGTATGATTTGATCGGAACTTGACTGTTATTGATAGTATGAAAACAATATTTCTCGTTTAAAAATGTTTTACCGGATCGAGATCGGACCGAGAGCGAACTGAGATCAAAACTAAAATGTTGATTGGGCCTAACGGACAGATAATCGACGGCTAGTAAGGAATTCCTTACCTAGAAGAAGTAGTAGAGTTGATCAATTGCAAAAAAAAAAAAAAAAAACGATAAACCGATAAGTACGATCGACGACCGTATGCGTATCTTAAAGATATTTTATTATTTATAATACAGTTAGTAAGTCAATTCGGTGAACTTCGTACCGCTGTATATTTAGTTGTACTAGTGGTCGCCTAGAGATCGAAATTCGACCATAATTAAAAATTTAAATTAAAGAAAACCAAAAAATAATAAAAATAAAGAACCTTTTTTAAATTTTTCAATTTGACAGACTTTGACAATCAATAAAAGAGTATAATAATATACATGTATTTGTGTGTCAAATACATTGTAGTGTGTGTAGTTTTTTATTTTATTGATTTAATATATTTTTATGCTTAATTTAAAAAAAAAAGCATGCTGCGCTCCTACTCTATATAAACTAGTGTACAAAATTTCAAACTCCTCCGTCCGTGCAATTTTCGTAAAAAAGTGTACAAAGTTTTTGCTTCACGTATTTATATATAGATTATACAAACCTTGTCGAAAAAAAATAACCATCCAATTTGGTTCAAATCGTTTGAAAGTTTTGCTCGTACATACATATCGGCGATTGATTTTTATATATCTAGATAAATCATCTATACTAATGTTATAAAGCTGAAGAGTTTGTTTGTTTGCTTGAGTGCGCCAAACTCAGGAACTACTGGTCCGGTTTGAAATTGTTTTTAGTGTTAAATATCCAATTTATCGAGGACTATACGCTTTATATTATCACGTTAAGACCAATAGGAGCGGGGCAATAATGAAGAATGTTTCAGAATCGGTTTTTTTTTTCCTTTTGACAGCTTCCGCTACGTGCGCTGCGTAAACAGTTTCGCAAAAGTCATGTATAACAGAATTGAACTTAAAAAGTTCTAAAAAAAAGTCCGCAACAGCATATGTCTATCTTTTAATGTCTCACTATAACCTTTTTTAACCAAATTTGTTCTAAAATAATGCGTTATTTGCGAAGGTGATTTTATATACATGATATTAATTTGTTTACCACACCACGCGGACGAAGTCGTCGGCAGAAGCTAGTAAAATAATATATATCAAAGAAGGAAAATTTACTTGTTATTACCTACATCTCACGTTACTTCATGTTATGTAGAATTATTATGTACTTATATTTGTATTTTCCATACAATAAAGCCTAGAAAATTCTTTTAATATATATAATTACTGTGTATTATGTACCAACTACTATGTACTCGTAATGTGTTTGGTGATTAATATCTGTTATATTACAAGTAATTATATTTTTTTGCCTTGTTGTGACCTTCGTCGAATTTAATTTGACTGCAATGATTTTTATATAAATTACAGGGTTGGCTATGATCGAAATATAACTCTAGATATGATTTATTTATAAGACTAACTTTTTTAACTGAGGTAGGGCACAGCAGGAATTTCCTGCTCAAAATATGGAGCAGCCCGACTGGGGTAGTACCTCGACCTTACAAAACATCACAGCAAAATAATACTGTTTTCAAGCAGTATTGTGTTCCTGTTGGTGAGTAAGGTGACCAGAGCTCCTGGGGGGATTGGGGATTGAGTCGGCAACGCGCTTGCGATGCTTCTGGTGTTGCAGGCGTCTATAAGCTACGGTAATCTCTTACCATCAGGTGAGCCGTACGCTTGTTTACCGACCTAGTGACATTAAAAAAAGACTAGGGTGGTAAAACTTTATACAACCATACCACCTGATGGTAAGCGATTATCGTAGCTTATAGATGCTTGCAACACCAAAAGCAGCTCAAGCGCGTTGCCGACTCTTAAAAGGTAGAGACTTTTTAAGTTAGGACGTAGCACAAAAAATCTAGAACAGTCGGGACTGTGATTTGAATTCCTAATGTTTTTAAGGTAGCCCGAGCTTCTGGGGAGGACTTAGTATCAGGAAGGCCGTATGTGGCTTGCGACCTTAGAAATATTAAATAATAAAAAACCCCTCCACCCCTCAACAGATCTGGTCACCGTACTCACCACAAGACCACAACACTACTTGATGTAGTATGCATTGTAAATTGCAGTATTATTCGGCTGTGATCTAATATCTTGTGGTGTAATTGTAGCGTCAGGTTTTTAGATATATATTGCGTCTGGATAACGTAGCTTTCTGATCGTAAAAGGACTGCTATAATTGGTTCAATAGTTTTGTGTTTTTTGATTACAAATATAGTAATAAATATATTCTCTTGATAATATTAATTTAACTTAGGTAGAGCACAGCAGAACATTTCCTGCTCAAAATATGGAGCAGCCCGACTGGGGAAGTACCTCACCTTAGGTATATAGTTTATTGCACTTAAAAACAGAATATACAGAAAATTACATGTATAGTTGATGGCAAAGGTGGACTTGAAGTCGCTTACCATCAGGTGAGCCGTATGCTTGTACGCCGTGCGTAAAAAAAAATAGTGTTGGTGACACTAAAAATAAAAGGATTTTAATAAATTCTGTACTATTAATGTTAATACTAGAAAAATAACCGTAAAAGTGATGCTTTAAAAACAATTTGTTAGTCTGTATATTTTGTCAAGATGCACAACCCTACTCAGTTTTAAAAATATATTCTTGTAAAGTGAACGTTCTTGTATGGCATTGAAGTTTGTATCTATTAATAATCATTTGAGTTCAGCTTTCGTTATCATTTTAGTAAGTTATTACAAAGGTAGGAACAATAATGTTTTATAACTTTACTAGGACAGTCAAATTATTTTTATACATATTTATTACTAGCGACCCGCCTCAGCTTCGCACGGTTGCAAAAACTATCAATATTCATCTACTATTTACTATGCATGTATTATACATATAAACCTTCCTCTGGAATCACTCTATTTACTAAAGAAAACCGCATCAAAATCCGTTGCGAAGTTTTAAAGATCTAAGTATATGGACAGCGGGAAGCGACTTTGTTTTATACTATGTAATGATTATTAATTATAAATCAAAATAGGATCGAATAAAAAGAATCAAGAATCAAGACGTGATATTTTTCCTTCACAAATAAAATGAAATAAATAAAGTGAGTCGTAAATATGTAAAAGGTTCTTGTTTCGCGTATAGGTCTTTCGTATCTCCCATGACAATTGTTTGTTTAGTCCATATGTGTGTTTGTCGTGATCTGGACGTTTGTTTGTGTTACGTGTGCCAGATTTTATTTCACTCTCTTATATGTCGACACAGGAGAAATCATTTAAAGACAGATTCAAAGACTCGTACTGGCCACCTCTGGTGTGTTCGTTCGTCACGCCTGGGCCGAATCACAGGTGCACTATATAAGTTAGGACATAGCGTGAAATATCCTTCTCAAAATCAGCAGCAGCCCGCTCGGGGAAGTACCTCGACCTTACAGAAGATCACAGCTAAAAAACTGTCCTTAAGTAGTGTTCACAGTAGTTCTTGTAGTGTAGAGTGGTCAGAGCTCATGTGGGGAATTCGGGGTGGGATCGGCAACGTGCTTGCGATGCTTCTGGTGTTGCAGGCATCTATAGGCTACCCGACCCTCGCCAGGAGGTCTGGCTACATTACTCACCACAGAAACATCATTTGAGCCTAATACAGTCCACCGCTGGACATAGGCCTCCACAAGTTCGCGAAAAAAATGGAGTGAACTCATGTATTTTGCCCATAGTCACTCACGTCTTCGACCTGTGTATTTCAAAGCCAGCAGTTGGATGATTATCCCGCCATCGGTCGGCTTTTTAAGTTCCAAGGTGGAAGTGCGTTATCTCTCAGTCGCCTCTTACGACACCCACGGGAAGAAAGGGGGTGGCTATATTCTTTGATGCCGTAGTAACTAAACTATCGGTGTTCATCTACTATTTATTATGCATGTATTACACATATAAACCTTCCTCTGGAATCACTCTATTTACTAAAGAAAACCGCACGCGCCTTAGTTTTAAAGATCTAAGCATACGGACAGTGGGAAGCGACTTTGTTTTATACTATGTAATGATTATTAATTATAAATCAAAATAGGATCGAATAGGGGATAGGAATAGGGGAGAATAACGGAAAAATATTACTTAAAAGCAGTGTTATTTGGGTATGTTCGTCTGTAAGGTTGAGGTTCTTCCCCAGTCAGGCTGCTCTGGAGTGTCAAGCAAGATACATCTGCCCTGCCCTACCTCAATAAATATTGCTATTGAATAAATATTTTAAAATACGCACCAAAGTTGATATTTGTTGCAAGTCGTAAATACATAAAGAGATTAGATACAGACCAGATGACGTGATTGCGCAATGATTTGCAATTTTTTTTTCCTTTGCTTGTAGAATGTTCCAGAACACTTACAGTAAACGATAAACACTAGGATTAGTTTAATAGATCTTACTTTAGAATGTCTGCTCAATAAAACTGTAATAGTAACAGTCAGTTACTGACATTAACTAAATTTACTAACAGCACAAAATTTAAAACGGAGTTGATATAAAAAATAGATAAAGCTATTTTCTCATATAACGTATTGATTGCTTTAACCTACTACATCCCACTGCTGGGCTAATATCTTTTTCTTATGTAGGAGACGTTTTGGCGCTTAATAACTTATTAGTTTATATATAAAAAGAGCTTTAACTAAAAAAAACTCAAAAAGATTAAGTAATGACACCGTTCAAATCAAAATCAAAAATAACTAATCAAATAGTGTTCAAAAGCACTTTCGAATCGATATTTTATACATATATTAGATTCTGCAGAGAAGAATCAGCAAGAAACTCTGCAGTTACTCTTTTGAAAATAATTCATAAACTGTGTTTTCGTACAAAATTAGTAATATCTTGCATGGAATATAGCCTCACTAACTAATTTTGACACCCCGTTGGCGCAGTTTGTAGTGGCCCTTTGTTCTGGTCTAGTCTGGGTGTAATATTTGTATTTATTTATTTATGTATTATTTCTATGTAAATGTAGATTAAGTCGGCACATCTTTATCATCTATGTAATCCTTCACCGAATAATAATATTTATTTATTAATTTCTTTTTAATAAATGTTTTAAATTTGGACAGTGGTTAAGACAACTGGTCGCTAAGTCAATCTTCGTTTAGCTAAGTCAGTCAGTTGGGTTAATTAATTAACCTAAAATTTTGGGCTACTGTTGTAGTAACACTGTAACAGGTCATATTATGTATATTTAAAATATTTTTTTTTAGACCGACGATCTACGTAAGATCGCCGGTGTAGGCTGGGTGAGGATTGCGGAAAACCGGAATGTCTGGCGCGAACTTGGGGAGGCCTATGTCCAGCAGTGGACTGCAATAGGCTGAGCTGATGATGATGATGATGAAAATATTTTTAATCGAATGTATACAAGAATCGTCGAAATGTGTGTACGCTCACCCTGCGTCTGCACCAAGTTTTTGAAACTTACTCCATAAGAATCGATTTTCATATAAGGCCACTTGTATGAAAAAAATATGAGGAGTACAATCTACCGAACGAATGAGCTCGTTACGTTTCTCGTAACGCCATCTATCGGAACCCAATAGGCGTCCGATAGTTAGCGTTATTTGATTTGTTTATTTACCATATGGTAATAATCTTTTTCTTAGACAAGTAAGCCTTTTTTGTTCATATTTAGACAGTCGATTTGAAGAAGTAATCTCCAGTCGTGCGTCGGAGCTGTTTTGTTTAAAAAGTTTACTACAAAAAAAATATGTTCACGAAAAAAAATAATGTGGTGGCAAGTAGGTTCCCCGACCTGAGTTTTTTGTTTGTTGGAGGGTACTCGAATAATGATGCTGTAGTTTTTAATTTTTGTCAAGGGGACAGTAGACTCTTCCAGTATTTCGGCCGCTCGTGCCAAAACGTATAACTGAAACTTGGCATGATTTGAGTGGACTAAGAATTAGGACATTGAATACTTTTTATACAATATATATTATAGACACCTGCAACACCAGAAGCATCGCAAGCGCGTTGCTGACCCAATCCCCAATCCCTCCAGGAGCTATGGTCACCTTACTCACCAACAGGAACACAATACTGCTTGAAAACAGTATTATTTAGCTGTGATCTTCTGTAAGGTCGAGGTACTACCCCAGTCGGGCTGCTCCATATTTTGAGCAGGAAATTCCTGCTGTGCCCTACCTCAGTTAAAAATGATCCCCAAGTTATTAAGTTTCTGATAAACTATCAATTACTTATGCTACTGATATTTCATTAGTACCTAACTGTATAGTTTCTACCTTTTACACGAAGAAAGAGGCTTATGCCCAGCAGTGAGATGTTACAGGCTGAATCATTTTCGTATAGTTTCTTACCAATTCTTCTAAGCAAAGTCTTAATTCCGAATCGGCAGTATTTTCAAACAAACTAAGGGTATGATCAATTTAAAATAATGATTCAGAAACGCCTTTAAAGCCAATTTAACTTGTGAAGTTTTCAAGTTATTTTTTTTTTATTTTTTTTTTCTACACAATACACACACGGTCGTTATTCCTAAAGTAAGCAACTTAATGATTTTGTAAATAGGTGACAGCCGACTTTTTATTTTTTTCGATAAATATACTTATAAATAATACATATATGAATACATAAATAAATATTTATATTACACCCAGACTCGGGGTGGAAATCGAACCCACAACCCTCGGAGCAGAAAGCAGGGTCACTACAAACTGCGCCAACGGGCTAGTCAGATCAGTAATAAAAATAGGTTTTACTTAAAATTAAATTTAATTTTATCCATAAAGTAACAGCAGTAAATAACATGTAATAATTAAATTACTAAGTAAGACCAGTAATAAATTTCTATAACCCATTTACATTGTAATTTTAATCGAAAACACGGAAAGCGTTTACGTTTCTTAACACGGTGTAAATGTATACATTAAATTATATTCATGGCATTTTCACCTTTAAAACTAACTCTATAAAGGTTAATTTACCATTGTGCGGTACGAGTGTGGCAAGTGTCCAATTTAATAACAAACGATGTTATGATTTCCAACGTCTACAAGGACTCATTTTTTGATAAAAAGAAAATGTTCAGAAAGTGTATGTTATGTAAGAGTTATATGTGTAGGAATTTCTCAATAAATATCCATCTTCTATATAAATATAATCCTTGTGGGTCTCCCCACCCTGTCTCGGAAAGCACGTTAAGCGGTCGGTCCTTGTTATCATAAATACCTGATAGCGATTGTTACTCATAGTAGGGAACATATCCGTTAACCTGCAGTGGAGCTGCGTGGTGGAATAAGCTCCCTAGCCCTATGCCCAGCTGTGGAATATTACACGCTGAATGCATCCACGCAAAATGTGTAATGTATTTACAAAACAAAAAAAAAATCATTCAAGGTTTGTGTCCGAGTGTCCAACATATACCATAAACGAAGTCTCATACTCAATTGAATATCATACACTATGCCCTATTGTCAGCTAAGTATCTAAGCATACGAATGTAGCCTAAGTTGACCTATGAGTCATTCGAATGCTACAGCCCTAAAATTTGGCAAAGCTAGAGGAAAACGACCCATTTCACTGTCTACATCTCTGCGTTAAATCTCCGCGGAGTCTCGTTCCAAAGTAACTCCCAACACCGTAACATTTTGCCAGCTAAGTCCAGTAAAAATGTATCATATATTATTAATATGCTATATATAATATTATACGCTAAGGAGGAAAAATCCTCATAATTACTCTACATTAATTATATATAATTTTATAGATAATTGCTTGCTCTACCGGAATCTACAATTTTTTTTTTTTTTATTGTTTCCGTAAATTAATTAATTATTAAAATTATTTCTATAGCGGCTTTAATTTTGAAACAACGTCAACATGATTGACAGTCTGTAAATTTACTGCTTATTTAGTGCGAATTATTCGCACGGGTACTGCTAGTATTTATCATCTTAGTTCGCATATGAATCATAATAATGACGAGGCCTTAAAATCTTGCAAAGGTTGATATATTTGTGACCTAGTTAAATACTTAGATCTGCAGGTCTGTTCTGTTATTGATCGAGAGTAGTATGTTAACCTGAAACTTGGTTCTGCGCCAATTCACGGCTTGATCTTCAACTCCACGTCGTAGACAGTTATGCTGTTTCCTAAAAGTCGTAAATGATTCATCGGTGTTTTCCTGATCTTAGTAATATTATGTTATGAAAAGAACCGTGAAGTGATTAAAGAAATAGACCAACCATTTCGTCAAAAATTGATTAAAAACTTTGATAAAACAATCGACATAATTATGTTGTAAGGATGGGTGTAGAGAGAGAAATTAAAGGATGTTACTATCCACGGTCGCTTAGACCGAATATAAAATCATCCTATCAAAAATTTCGATTCAGCGGTTACATCGTTCCATAGCTTAATTGGCTATAGCACCGACACGGTACTAGTGCACCGGTCAGATTTATTATACTCTAAATACATGGGATATTACAACTTGATACTAAGACAAACATAATAGTTACTATAAATGTATCACTACACTACAATGTAACGAAGTTCTTGTTGAAAAACCCTATATAACACCATTGTTCAGATTCTAACAAGAACTGTGAATAGGCCCTGCAAATTCTACATCTCAGTTTTTTATATCATAATAATGTTATGATATATATATATATATATATATATATATATATATATATATAACAAATCGTAGAACTGCAGATAAACCTTTAATAACTCTTTTACGAAATTCAAAATAGATCTTTAAAAGCTTAAAACAGTGAGTATTGACTTATTCTACTGCTACTTTTAAACAGTAAAATTCGTTTCCTTGGAATCTGATATCACCAATAAAAATTTCTGTTCAGTTTACCAATCATGTACCTACGTCATAAATCCATAAAACATATTACAATTTTACTTAGAATAATAAAAAAAAACGTAATAAATTATACCGAATGAATATTTAATAGTGTTGGTCTTATACATCGATAACATCGATTATCTAACCTTGGAAAAACGCCTAGTCATCCAACAACGATAACTATGGTAACATGACACAACATACGAGTACATTGACGTTAATGATACAGCACTAACGGAAGAGGAAAAATTAGTTACACGTGTTGTTCTTTCATAAAATACTGAAGTTATTTTGGACGGTAAATAGAATGGGCGTACCCAGAATTTCGTTTCACGACAAACCCAAAAAGCTCAACTCGATTAGTTGAAGAAAAACGAGTGTGCTTTAGACCACACGACTGAAGTAAAACTTGGTACACAATAGACCTGAATTGTGTCTTAGATATACGAAACATAATATAAACATTAGTGTTACTAATATTTTTTTGTGTATTTTCATATTCCTGTGAATTCTAAGTTAAGAACGACTTGATATTTTAAAATGTTTGTCTAAAAACCTATTCAAATATTATAATTCAGATTTTGTAAAACCCATTTTATGTATGTGGGAAGTAGATGTATTTTTGTTTCTTGATTACTTTTTTAACCGACTTCCAAAAAAGGAGGAGGTTCTCAATTTGACTGCATTTTTTTTATGTATGTTTCATCAGAACTTTTGACCGGGTGGACCGATTTCGACAAAAATTTTTTTAATCGAAAGGTGGTGTGTGTCAATTGGTCCCATTTAAATTTGTTTCAGATCTAACAACTACTTTTCGAGTTATATCTAATAATGCGTTTTTACTTGACGCTTTTTTCGTCGACCTACGTTGTATTATACCGCATAACTTTTTACTGGGTGTACCGATTTTGATAATTCTCTTTTGTTGAAAAGGAGATATCCCTAGTTTTGTACCATGATAAGAACACCAGGATTTGTTGATGAGATCCCAGAGAAATCGAGGGAAACTCTCGAAAATCCGCATAACTTTTTACTGGGTGTACTAATTTTGCTAATTTTTAATTTAATCAAAAGCTGATGTTTATCATGTGGTCACCATGTCACATATAAATTTTATCGAGATCTGATAACTACTTTTTGAGTAATCTTTGATAACGCGTAGTTACTTGACTATTTTTTCGTCGATCTACGTTGTATTACTTGTCGATGTAATTGAAGTCGGTTTTTTTTCGTTTGCCTGCAAACACAATTATTTTTGTCTAGAATAAGCTCCACTTATTCTCGTATACCCAGCATTGAGACTAACTCGAAATAAAAAAAAAAAATTCAAATAGGCTTCAAAAGCAACTTCGAATCGTTAATTTACAAATTGTTTTTTTTTTTAATTATCGTTAAAGGCTAACACAGATTCCGAATGAACGTTCCGCAGAGAAGAATCTCTTTTAATATTTCCTTTATCGTATCCATTCAAAAAGAAGTTTCAGAACGAAAAAATACACACTTAAAAAAACATAACTCTAATCACAAAACTTTTAAATAAAAAAATATAATTGTACGTAAGTAATGTAACGTTATCTTATAATAAATATTAAAAACAATTCATAAAAAAATAACATATCACGTGGAATCGTAAGAACATTTATCAATTGTATTCAGAACTAGCTGTTCCCGCAACATCGTCCACGTGGATTTTAACAAAAAAAAATATTGATCAATTCGTAGTTATAAAATAAATAAATTTCTAAAATAAAAGTAATCTGAGTTACTCTTTATTACATCAGCTATCTGCCAGTGAAAGTCCCGTCAAAATCGTCCCAGCCGTTTCAGAGATAAAAAAAGCTAGTATAAAAAGACAGAGAGATATTGAAAAAAAAAATATTTTGGTAAATGTACCGTGTATTCTTCATCCATATGCATTTAGTAAGAAAAATTATTTTAATATTACAAACAGACACTCCAATTTTATTTATATGTATAGATTTACAATTAGTACGTTTATGAATAAAATTAATATTAATAGAGTTACGTTGGAATTTTTTACGCAAGCTTTTACGCTAAATTCACACTGGGTGGAGGACGCGCGCTCGATAAAGCTAGTATGATGCGATACAATTCAGCTTGTAACTTCTATATATAACTCGGTGCCGGTTGCTAGTAGAGAATACGAGTATATCTTGAGTATGTCCACCAACCCGCAGCTGAGCAGCGTGGTGGATTAAGCTCTGATCCTTTTCCCGCATGGGAGAAAAGGCCCACGCCCAGCTGTGGGATGTTACAGGTTGAAACATCGTGTATCTGTATAAAAGTGCGTATTTTATATTATACCGGTGGTTTAAGCGAAAGCTAAGCTTGAGTTCGCGCCATAATGTCTGGTGCGAACTAGTGGAGGCCCATGTCCAGCAGTGGACTGCAATAGGGATGATGATGATGAAGGAAAAGCTATTCCCGTACTTTTCATTTTGTGAGAATAAAGCACAGCCTCTTTGGGGGCGTGCTATAAAAAAATAGATATTCACAAAAAAAAATGATGGTAAGAAATTTGCCGAAGTATTCTAATATATATATACATATATATATATATATATATATACAAGTATACAGCTCATAGTGTTAAAAGATAACTGCGGTAAAACCCACCGTTAACATGTGGTGAAGACGAGCGAGATGTAATTATAAACACGTTTGAACTCCGGTGCCGAGAGAAAAAAAAACTAAAGTAGTGATTTATGGTATAAGGATGACATGTAAAAAATTTTAGTTGTACATAATTTACCGTCCGATGCATTGGATGTTTGTGCAACCGCTCATTATGCAGATACATATTTTTTTTATCTCCTAACTTATATATCATACTAGTTGTTCCCGCGGTTTTACAAAAAAAATCGTAATAGCCACTGGTTCGAATTTTACCATTTACGACTATTATAGACTATATAATGATCATCATCATCATCAATTAACTGGGGTAAATCTGGAGCATCCCGACTATGGTAGTACAGTACATCGACCTTACAGATCACAAAGATCACGGAAGATCACAGCTAAATAATGCTGATTTCAAGCAGTGTTGTGTTCCTATTGGTGAGTAAGTTGAACAGAGCTTCTGGGGGGATAGAGTCGGCAACGCGCTTGCGATGCTTCTGGTGTTGCAGACGTTTATAAGCTACGGTAATCGCTTACCATGCCGGGGCGAGGTGGCGAATGCTAGCGCGACCCCATCTCGTCTCACCCAGGCGGACGACTGCTCACACGTGGTGGTTTTTTAGTCAGACGTGTCTGACATAACATGATGGATTTTACCCCCGTAAAAAAAATCGCTTACCATCAGGTGAGCCGTACGCTTGTTTGCCGACCTAACTGTATAAAAAAAGTTAATACGTTATTTCCTCAAATGAATGTGAGTGAAAACGCGGGGCAGATAGTGTAAAAATAAATGTATGTTTTATGTTACAAGCTATTGTTATATTCTTCTGATTTATTAGTTAAATGAACTGAAGAGAAAACTTATCACAGAATTGTGAACGGCCTTGTCGTTTCATTGTAATATTTCATTTAATGACAGTATTGATTGATGTTTATTATCAATATATATCATAAAAATGTAACGGGTCGTTGTCTGTACATAGAAGATATATGAGAAAAAATATTATTAGGACCTTTATTAACGCAAGTAGCACCCAAAACAATGATTGTTAGAATTTTTGTCTCTTTGTCTGTGCGTTTGTGCACGCTAATCTCAGAAACGGCTTATCTGATTTAGATGTGGTTTTCACTAATATATTGTGGCAAGCTTAGCTTAATATTTAGTGCTTGTTGCATATCAATCGGCTCATAAATAAAAAATTTATGCCAATTTAAAGAATCACGTTGAACATGTAAAGTCACTAACTATCTCATGCGGACGAAGTCGCGAGCACAGCTTGTAAACAATAAATTACAAAATAAGTTTATGTTGGTATTTATTTGTAAATTATAAAATTTATTATGCATTGTTTTATTATTAATTATTATATGTAATTTCTATATACTACCAAACCGCCTGCCCAGCGTGGTGACTATAAGCAAAACACATGAATTCACGTTATTTTTGGCGTAAACTTGTGAAGGCCTATGTCCAGCAGTGGACTGTATAGGCTGTAATGATGAATTTCTATATACTATGTATTACGCAAAACATAAACGCTTCATACTCATCAGCCTCCAGAGTGTCTAGTGCGAGTTTTGTTTAATCCGTCTCGCAATGGCTCAGTTCGCGTAATATCTTTCAAGCTATCCTGACCTGGACCGGACCGGGTCCTGATCCAGTATGCCTTACCATACTTGATTATATTTTACATCAGGCTGTCCTTATCTCGACTGGGCCGGGTCCTGATCCAGTATGCCTTACCCTACTTGATTATATTTTACATCAGGCTATCCTTGTCTGGACCAGACCTGGTCCTGATAGAGCTTGCCGGATCTGGCACGCCTCATTCTATCCTGATTCGGTCCAGATACATGATCTGGTTGAGCCTGACCTTTTTTCTAGTCGGGACCGTGAGTGTCATGTCAGACGCCATGGTCGCGGGCGACTTATTGTTTGATTGAGATCGCACATAGATGAGACGTTCCGATATTTTTGATAGATATTTTGGCATCTTTAGATGTTTAGACCGTTACAAAGTATTAAATGCTCATATTAATATTTAGTTCAAGTTGTACCAAATGATGCTAAGGTAGCACTGTGAAAAATTGATTTACGCCTTTTATAATTTTTATACTAATTATTTTATGGAAACGTTGTTTTGCCAATAAACTACCTACTATAAGTGTTCGGGGATTTACTTAATAGAAAATAGGGGTTGATCGTAGAGCGGTAGAAAATTAAGAGTAATATAATTTTTTTCATGTCATGACAAAATAAGAATAAATATCTTGCCAAAAAAATTAAAGTTTATAATTAACCAATAAAATATAGGGGTTGATCGTAGAGGGTTGAAAATTTAGGGTTGTGTGTATTTTTTAATGTTGTATCATAAAAAAATAAAAAATAAGTAATTTATCAAAAAAAATAGAGGTGGACTACCCTTAACATTTAGGGGGGTGAAAAATAGATGTTCGATTCTCAGACCTACTCAATATGTATATTATATTGTAAGTAGTATATTATTTAACGTTGGTCGTTTTGGACGATATCCCTAAAACTTCTAAACGGGTTTTGGAAATTACTTTACCAGCGGTAATTTATTTTTGTAACTATGAGTTTTTCAAAAAAAAGGCGCAATTAATTCCACTTACTATGACATTATGTTAAATGATGTGTTTATATTATACTACGGCATTTGATCTATAAAAGAGGAAGTACATAATAAATTAATAAATTAATCTTGTGTTCAAGATCGATAGTTATCATTTAACCTCGAAAACTAATTAATTGCGTTGAATCAAAATAAAAAACAAGCATAATAAAAATATGTAAAAATTTATAATTTCACTAGTGTTCTACAATTTTTTTCGTTAACTTTATAAGCTGAATGAAACATGTAAGAAGTGCTACTGTCTAAATATTTTAGTGTTCTCTATAGAAGGATTTACAAACAGAATTTAAAAAATGGACAGTCCTGGGGGACTTGGGGATAGAGTCGACAACGCGCTTGTGATGCTTCTGGTGTTGCAGTCGTCTATAAGCTACGGTAATCGCTTACCATCAGGTGAACCGTACGCTTCGTTCGTTGCCGACTTAGTTGTATAAAAAAAGTTCTTGCCAGCAAAGCTACCAAATTATTTAGGTCAATGTAACTATTTTTCTTTTTTTTTGTTTTAATTTCTTCAATGTTGTGGCAATGAGCTAAGTCTCCGGTTCTCAAATTTAAAAAGAAAATTTTAAATTTTTAAACGTTCCTTACGTCTAAGTAATAGTTTTGGTTATAGAGTTCAACAGTACCAGGCTCACAGACTCATAGAATATCTATGAATGACAAATGGTCCTCGAATACTTTGCATCTAAATCTTTTTTGTTGAGTCCAATTATACCAGGGTCACAGACACATAAAGCGTGTAGAGCTAAACGAAAACTGTTCGCAGTACCTCTTTGTGTTTATATCATTTTGGTGAAGTACCAGGCTCACAGAACACATAGAATATGTATAGCTGAATGTCAAATGTTCCTCGAATAACTTTACATATTTCGTCGAGTTCAATAGTACCAGGCTCACAGATATATAAAGGATGTAGAGCTAAACGAAAACTGTTCGCAGTACTGCTTTGTGTTTATATCATTTTGGTGAAGTACCAGGCTCACAGAACACATAGAATATGTATAGCTGAATGTCAAATGTTCCTCGAATAACTTTACCTATTTCGTCGAGTTCAATAGTACCAGGCTCGGAGACATATAAAGGATGTAGAGCTAAACGAAAACTGTTCCAAGTACTACTTTGTGTTTATATAATTTAGGTGAAGTATCAAGCTCCATAGAATATGTATGTATAGCTTGAATGACAAATGTTGCTAGAATAACTTTGTATCGAAATATCTTTCGTGGAGTTCAATTGTACCAGGCTCACAGACACTTAGAGGATGTAGAGCAAAATGACAACGGCTCCCAGTACACCTTTGAGTCTAAATCTCTTTGATGGGCTCAAACTGTACCAGGTTCACAGTAATATAGAGGATGTGTGTTGGCTAAATATAAACATTTTACGGTACGGAGGATCCATAGTTAAATGACAACTGTTCCCAGTTCGATTAGATCCAGGGCCAGTTTTACAGTTAGCTGATATAAAGCTATCTGAAAACAGCATCCAACAGATAAACGTCTATATATTTTTCTTTTTGTCCATCAAACTACTTTATTCCTAAGGTATTCAAAACCCGGGAACCAAAACTTATAATTTTAATTATAAAGCAGGTCACTTGGCCTGTTTACCTCTTGCTGATAAACTCAAACAGTAGGTTATATAAAATGTACTAGAAAAAAAGATCGTTTTTATACAGCTATTGCAGCTGCAATTACGATGAGTCAAGGTTTGAGACTTGTTAAAAATAATTTAGATAAGGTAACACGTTAGCACACGCCCATATCATTTGAATATTTATCAGTACATAATCGTAACGTAGACATCTACATCTTGATAGTGACGCTTGAAAAAAACATTGCGAAATTCTTTAGGATTACAAAAAAAAAATGAAATAACGAATATTTATAATCATTTTTATTTGATCGAACGTTATTATCAAGTTTTTAATAATAATATGCAGGAAGTGAATGTTTATTTGAGATATTTATTATATCTTCTCTACAATGACTCGTCATTTTTTACGCTGCTAAGAAAAAGCCTGCTTTATAGTAGAGTCAATAAACAAGCAACTTGAAATTTTACACTGAAGTACTAACTGACACTTTTTACAAGAACACGCTATGACTCATAAGTTCTAATATCCATTATTCATAGACATCAAACAAGTAAAAAAGTATTAAAACTTAAAGCCATCGAAATCGTACGGTTCTTGTATTAACGTAAAAATTTTCTAGCACTAAAATTAAAAATTAATTGATACTTTCTAAGAAAAGCTGTACGAGTTTTATCTTATAACTTACAATCTTACAAAACAAATGTGAATAGCGACATCCCAATATCCCATTACAGTAAAATTAGAGGAAAACTGTCACAACTAACACACACATACACACACACACAAACACTACCTCAAATCAAAGCCCACATCATCATTACGTGCATAAAAAACTTCATTTAAAAAAAAAAAAAGAATCTATTAAACTTTATCCTTGACGGTAGTTAACAATAATCTCGTAGCCATGGCTACGTGGATTGACGTCACGAATTATTGCACAATGTATTAATTTTATATTTAAATGTTTTCTATATTAAAATTATGTTCCTTTTTTAAATAAATAATCAAAAAGTAAAGATGATTCTTAAAAAGTTGAATGTACTATTTATATATAGAACGAAACTAAGCTACCTAGGAGATATTCAAATATAAATTACAATTTTAAATTCGTCTGTCAAGTGTCGTACTTGTGATTAGTTGCTACCACGGGATAAGAAAATGTAGAAATGGCATCAGTTTATTAGCCTTAATAAGAATATACAACCATTGATAGACATATTCTTACATATTTCAAAATTAATCTTTATATTTGAAAAGTGTGTATTTTCTCGTACTATTAAATTCTATTACCGAATTCATAATTTCAAAAGAATGTAATTTTATTTTCAATTTCACACTGTGGCGATTAGATTAATAGCATATGTATAATGATATACAATAAAAATTTAAATGTAAATAAACGTTTTTTTTTAGTTCGGTCGCCCAGCCAAATGTCAAGCCTGCCGTAAGGAACTTCGTTCTAACGACCGTACTATACTTATTAGTATAATTAACTCATAATCCGTTGAAAAAAACGTATTGGTTCTAACCATCATCTCTTTAATATTAAACAAGACGACGGTCATAACGTGATATATTATAGCCTATAAAATTATCAATAAACAATATCTAACGTAAAAGAACTGATACGTTGAAATTAAATCGGTAGATCCCGAGAATCCTTCCTTTTTCTTTATTTTCATTCTTCTCGGCATAGGCCTCTTTTCCCATGTAGGAGAAGGATCAGAGTTTAATCCACCACGCTGCTCTAATGCAGGTTGGCGGCTTCTTCCTTATATCCTACCCATATATGGAGAAAGATGTTACAGGTTGAATCGTGATATCCCGAGATTAAATCTTCAGTTTAAGTAAATAATAAACAGTCATTAGTATAATATAACAGTCATCATCTTCATTAGTATATTTAGCGTTGATTGATGTCATTTGTAAAACAATCTGTTCCGTGGGCGACGGACACGATGAAAATATTCAGTATTCAGTAATATTGAGTTCAGTTGTCGTGCGAGCGTGTCGCAGCGCGGATGTGTGGTTTGTTGTATTGTCTGTTTTACGTTATTTAAGTGTTTTATTACTTGAGCACTGATTTAAAGGTAAATATATTTTTTTCTTCTTTTATTGTAAGATATTTTAAGGTATTTTTTTTTATGAATGTATTTTTTTTTTCCTATAAATTTCATGTTAGTTAGTTTCGAGTTACAAGGAAAGAAAGAATTTTATTTTAAAAAATAATTTATTTATTAAATTTATATTAATATTTTGTTAAAAAAATAAATTAATTTTCAAAGAAAAAAACGATTTTTAGCGAATTATAAAAGCGACGGCTTTTTGACATATAAGAATAATCAAATTTAGGTTATCTAAAATTTAAAAAGTAATTACAGTTACAAACAATAATAAATATATCATAATTATTAAGTAGAAAAAAAGTGTGTGTCTTTATGTACGCACGTAAGAAGTTACACTTGGTTGGCTAGCTAAATTCACGTTGCTAGCTTTTTCGTTGACTAGCTAACTTCATGGTGTCGGTTTTTTTGTGACGGTATGCGCACATATCGTAAACATTTACTCATAGTTTTCCCTAACGCGCCCAAAAAAAGGTCTTCAAATAAAATTAAACTATAAAAATATAAATTTATAAGCATTCAAATCGTTTCATTGTACAATTTTTAACTTGCTTAACGTTAAGTTAACTTTATGTCTATAAATAATGTAAAACTATTTTATTTTCTTATATGTTAATTCTTATGTATATTTAATTAAACTAGAAAGTAGTAAATAATTCGTAATTCTTTTTTTAATGATGATGGCTTCTATTCAAATGAGTAGATTTTTTTTTGTAATTATTTTGACGTTTATATTTTATATACATAGTATGAATATTTCTTTTGTACGTTATCATCGTCATCATCATCACTTCAGCCTATCGTAGTCCACTGCTGGACATAGGCCTCCCTAAGTTCGCGCCAAACAACATGGCGCGAACTCATGTGTTTTGCCCATAGTCACCACGCTGGGCAGGCGGGTTGGTGACCGCAGGGCTGGTTTTGTCGCACTAAATACGCTGGTGTCCATCTTCGGCCACTGTATTTAAAATTCAGCAGTTAGATGGTTATCCCGCCATCGGTCACCTTTATAAGTTTCAAGGTAGTGGTGGAACTGTGTTATCCCTTAGTCTTTTGTACGTATGTATATCAAATCCTAATTGTTAAAATCTAAAGGTCGACATTAATCAAAAGTCTGTATATGTCTGTACTCTTAGTGCTTTAGATATAAAATTAGCCATTAATTATTATTATTGTAAATAAATACAATTTTATCGGACAATAACGTCTACTGAGTTCGATAATAATAAATCATTAAAATAAATTAATTTTATTTTATTTAGGCGGTTGTGAAGTATAAATATTAAAATATATTCTTGTTAAGTGTAATTTATTTTTGTATGCTATGTTTTATATATATAGAAATTAAAATAAATTACTGAGGTAGGCAGCAATATTTCCTCCTTAATATATAGAGCTGCCCGACTGGGGAAGTACCTCGATTTTACAGAAGATCACAGCTAAATAAAACTGCTTTCAAGCTGTGTTGTGTTCCAGTGATGAGTAAGAAGAACTCCTGAGGGGAATTGGAAATAGGGTTGGCAAAGCGCTTGCGATGCTCCTGGTGTTGCAGAAGTCTATAAGCTACGGTAATCGCTTACCATCAGGTGAGCCGTACGCTTGTGTGCCGACCTACATATATATATATACTTTACCAACCACTACTGGGCATAGGCCTCTTTCTCTACGTAGGATTGGAGCTTAATCCACCACGCTGTTCCACTGCGAGTTGGCGGATATGTTCCTTACTATGAGTAACGATCGCTATCATGTGTACATGATAATAACCGGAACCGACGGCTTAGCGTGCTCTCCGAGCCACGATGGGGAGACCCACGAGGACTGCACAAACACCCAGACCATGCCAAAAATCTGTGTGTCCAATACAAATCTTTGTCATATGCGGGGATCGAACCCGCAACCGCCAGCGCAACAGCCACAAACCATGCTGTGACCATGCGTCAAAAAGTCCAAAAGTCAAAAAGTATATTTATCAGGTCTCAAACCAATTTTTCGTCGTCCGTCGTTGTATTTACACCTCATAACTTTTGATTGGGTCAACCGATTTCGATGATTAGTTTGTTTAATCGATATTTGGTGCTTGTCGCATATTCCCATTTAAATTTCGTCGAGATCATATTAGCGCTTTTTTAATAATCTTTGATAATGCTTATTTACTTGACAATTTTTTCATTTACCTACGTTGTACTTGTCGAGGTAATTGAAGTCGGTTTTTTTGTCGTTTGTGAGCAAACAAGTATTTTGAAGTCAGATAAAAAAAACCGTCATATATCCGACACGAACTTAGCCAATTTCCTAAGTACAAAATAATGTAAATATGAATATTATGGAAGCGCATAATTTAATTAAAGGTTAAAGAAAATCCTTTACGAAAATTTGCAAGATAATCATAACAAATATTGTGAAATTAGCAATTTAATAAATATCTATATTCCGTTTTTTTGGAAGAGTCCTAAATGGTAAACAAACCCCTGTCAATCGTATTTCACGTTTTTTTCTGCATTTATCACTCACTTTCACAACATATTAGCTAACGGACACATGTAAAACTCCATTTACTATTTATTTCACTAAAAACCAATATCAATTTATGATTTTAAACACATAAAAATTATTAAAATACGGATTTCGAGCGTACAGATAATTAATATTTTCGAAAATGACATTTTAATATCTTTTTTTGTGACGCAAATAGGGATGTGGTCATAATATTTTTAGAGGTGAATGAGAGAATGAACGGCATGAGCGATAAAATGGGCCGTGTTTTTTACTTATATTTTAAATTTTCACGAATCATAATTTGATAGTAAGTTATAAAACAATGTTACCGTAAAGCGATTTGTTATTATGTTTTAGATATTGTTTTTTTTTTTTTTTTTTAATTATGTTGAGCGTAAAAAATGCTGACAAAATTTTATAAATGTCAATCTTTTATAGTAAAGTGTTTATTGTAAAGGTTTTATTTTATATTATGAATGTTTCTGAATATCAATTTCACTCTGAAAAGGAGATGGGGACTTTTGGGCCAAAATGTAATGAGTAGAGATATTGTTTAAAAAATTGGTCACATTTTTTTATTTTAAAATATAAAATATCAGCTCAATTCTGAATCTAGAAGCGGAGAAAATTGAAAAAGATAGTTTTCATCAAATTATTTGGGTATCGATTCAACTATAATCGATTACAGAATTCAAAAAGAAAATGTCTGCACTAGTTAATTAACTCAAGATATTTAGATGCACAATTAAAGCTATAAACAATAAAGAACATTTAAATAAAGTTACATTAATATCGAAAATATCAATTAATATCTGATAAACCAAAATGATTATCGATTTCGTATCGATTTAAAATAAATCATATTTTTACAGTAATACTGTGTCCGTCACTCGTTTCATGTTTACTGTTTTCCGATGCATTCTGAGTCCATTCCTGATATTTATTAATGGTTTCAAGTGTATATCAATATTTGTAAAGAGTTTTCAAACAGTCTTCACTAAATTTAACAAACATTAATGCTACAAGAACTTAGTGATCGGGATTTTGTATAGACATTGTAACATAACCTCACTTTTACAAAAAGTCTAATAACTCCACTCTCAGATAGCCAAAATATAGATAATTTTCAGCAAGGAATCAATAAGCCTAAATGCATTAATTGATACCATTTTCATTTCATTACATTTTGGCCCAAGAATGTATGGAATCGTATCCATCTCTTTTTTTAACGCTATCTCATATAATATAAAAGCACATAGCATTGGCATAAAAGTTTATTGTAGTTCACAGGAAAATTTTGTGGGACTTTAGTATGAGACTTAGGGTTACCCAATGAGAGCTACGTGAGCAACAGTGTTATTAATCCTTTTGTTTACATGTTATAGAGTGTGCCGCCGGCGCAAGGCTCTATATTTATAGTGAATACAAATAATGTGACAATAATACTAATAGGGTCAACTTTTTTTTCTAGACACAGGCGGCCCTATTTTGTTGTAAATTTTATTTTTGACGTCTTTTTTACCGACCATTTTACATAAACGAAATATAAATTTGTGGCCTTTTATGCTCGATGCTCGATTAATATATATATATATTTTTTTTTTCGTAATTCTGTACCTTTACTAATTCTTAGAAAAAATATTCAATATATTATTAGGTTTTGAAACAATTTTAGCAATATGTTAGCGTTAAATATTTGAACATAAAATGAATTTTACTTTCGTCTATGGCTTATTAATATTGTTCATTCATTTGCTCTTTGTGTCACTTTACTATACTTACAATATTTTTTTTTTTTTTTTTTTTTTTTTTTTTTTTTTTTTTTTTTTTTTTTTTTTTTTTTTTTTTTTTTTTTTTGATATCGCAGGGTAACCCATTTACGGGTGATATCCAGGATGCCCGGGTAGGCATTCATAGACCGTATGTCGGCTTAGCACTTGGGGGTGCACTACCGACCAAAACCCCTGCGGGAGCCTTCAGCCGCTTTAATTGGAGGGTCCCGGAACTGCAGGCAACAGGATCCCTCCAGCGACAGGCTGGCCTCGGCGAAAAGACCAGACTTCTCCTCCATGGGACTGTCCGGCTCACCTCTGAACAATCCCGACGACGCCATGTCTAGCTGGACCGGGTTCCCATCCCGGCCCGACATGGGCACAGGGGCGTTACTGGAGACGCATTAAGTAGCGCCTCCTACGCACCCCCGTTCGTCGCCTGCGGACGGAGGCCTCGTCGGCGGCCCCCTCTCTCATCCGCTCGTCGTTCTCCTTCTGCGACATTACTGTCTCGCAGAAGGAGACCATCGCCTTCCAGGACTCGTCGTCACCGAGCATCGCGGTGATAACGCTCGGCAGTGACAAGTCCCCTCCGAGGACTGTCGTCAGATCGCGACGTAGCGCCGCCCATCTCGGGCACACCTCGAGGGTGTGCTGGGCAGAGTCCACCTCCGCGCCACAATCGTGACATTCAGTCGTCGGCTCCCTTTGGGCCGTCCGACACAAGTATTCACCAAAGCAGCCGTGCCCGGTGAGAACCTGCGTCAGACGGAAGGTGAGGGGTTTGCGCTTACGGCGCATCCACCGCTCAAGGACAGGGCGCAAGGCAGCCGTTACGCGTGTGCCATACGGCTGCTCCACCAGGTCCTCCCCCCACCTCCGCATTAATGCTTCTTGCCCCATCCGGCGCACCCGTAGGATCCCGTCCAACGTGAGGTTCTCACCGAGAGCCCTCCTACCCGAGACGTATGAGTAGGTCTCGGCAAGGACCTCCGCCACGAGCTCCCACGGGGGGTCGCCAGCTAGAGCAGTAGCTGCAGCCCACGATACCGTACGATACCCCCGAATCACCCTCACCGCGATGATCTTCTGCGCCGACCGCAGTGCGGCCTTATTCTTCGCAGTGAGGCGATCCGCCCAAACCGGGGCACCGTACGTCGCCATACTCCGGCAGACTCCGGAATATAGCTGCCTGCAGGCGGCGCTGGGTCCTCCGAGGTTCGGGAGGAGTCTGCCCAGTGCACTCGCCACCTTCACGACCTTCGGTCCCACCATAGCGAAGTGTGGACCGAAGGTCCACCCTCCGTCAAGGATGAGCCCTAAATATTTCATTTGGGAGCTCATCCTGACCCTCCCCTCTCCGATCTGCAGGGTAGCCCCCGGTGGAGGTCCCTTGCGTCCGGTCCCACGAAAGAGGAGGGCTTCGGTCTTTTCAATTCTGACACGAAGCCCCAAACTCTTTATGCGGCTGATCACGAGGTCGAGTCCGACCTCAGCCAGCCGCGCCGCCTCCTTATAGTCTCGTCCCCGGGAGTAAACGAGAGTGTCATCCGCGTAGCAAATGACACCCATCCCGGGGAGGAGACGGCCTCGCAGGACCCAGTCGTATCCGATGTCCCACAGGATCGGGCCCAGCACCGATCCCTGTGGGACACCGCAGCCGACCCGCCGCCACTCCACGGACCCCGACCGATTTTCGAGGCCTACTTTGCGATCGGAGAGGTACGCCTCCAGCAGCCGCCCTAGATACGGGGGTACTCCGAAGAATTTGAGTGCCTCCCGAATCACTGCATGCGGGAGGCTGTTGAAGGCGTTCGCGATGTCCAACGACACCGCGAGCACCACCTCCCTCTTGTGTTCCGCTTCACCCGTCACCGCCCGTAAGCGTTTGAGGGCGTCGATGGTCGACCGGCGCGCTCGAAACCCGAATTGGGATTCCGAGAGTCCGGGTCCCGAGCCCTCCTCCAGGTGCTGAACGAGCCGGGAATACTTACAATATTACTCTATTATCTGTGGTCGGAAGTACGCCATATTTGTTTACTATTTAGGACTCTTCCAAAAAAATAGAATATACTTAGGTAGTTAGGTATCACTTGAACGGCTTGATACGTTATGACACGATACGTTATGATAATATAATAAGTGTTATGACGTGGTTGTTATATGAAATTGCATGACTCGGCAGATATCTAATCTAAGATTATATTTGTCGATCTGCTATAAATAACTTTATAAGCATTCACGCTTACTATTGAATAATTTTTAACTGATTTCAAAGAAAAGGAGTAGGTTCTCAAGATGACGACGACAAGTTTCTTTTTTCTTTTTAGTTACTATGACCTCATAACTTTTGCTGGGAGTACCGATTTTGATGATTCTCGTTTTAGGTGAAAGCTGATGTTGGTCTTGTAGTCTCATTCATTTTGGCATTCAAAATTTAAATGCCATTTGTATAATTTCTACCTTCTAGTAAATTCTCTTTACTAAGGTCATAACCATTTAAGTACGACAAAAAAGACTATAAGCTTAAATATATCATATGATTTAAAGCAGGGGCTCCCAAACTTATTTTGTCTACTGCCCACTTTGAGAATAAATTATTGTATGGTGCCCCCATTTTTTCACCAACTTAAAACCACTATAACCTCAAATTAAATTAATTATTGCGAACTATATTAGCGGAGATTAAACATTAATTATAAACGAGATTTTTACTATAACCCTCAAGATTTAACTTGAGACCTGAGCGCAGTAGGTAGTGTAGTACACAGCGACGCTCTGAGTGCCTAGTGCGAGTTTTGTTTAATCCGTCTCGCAAAAACGGGCGTAAACTTTAACTTCGTTTTGTATGGGAAATTCGGCATTTCAACCTAGTTCTCGCGTTTGCCGCTAGATGACTCTGTATCGATTGTACCGTATACTATTCTTTATCGTCTAGGCTGCAGTGCTTAAATTCCCATGCAAAATAATATTCATGTATAAACGCGTTTCTCTCATGTTTTTGTGAATAAAACTGGCACTAGGCACTCGGGTCTCAAGTTAACTCTTACGGGCTACGCCTGCCAATGAGAATGCTTATTGAAACTCCACTTTATAGTATTTAGACAGAGTATCTTTTATTCAAAATAAAACAAACATAATCGATTTTAATATAAAAAATAATATGAAGGATGATTTAAACACCCCCCCCCCCTCCCAAGCCTCTACTCAACGCTACCATTTTTTTCTGGGTCTCTTACCTTTACCCCCTGCAGCGCCCACAAGGGGGCGTTATCGCCCACTTTGGAAAAGGCTGGTTTAAAGGAATGTATTTCTTTTATCGAAACCCGTTTCGAAGTACTGGTTGTATTTAATAATGTTCTTAAAGAGTGACTCTCATTTTTTACTTCGAAATTCCACTTAAATTTGGACAGTTTTATAATGAAAGCATTTTAAACTCGTTGATAGTAATTATAGTTTTAAACTGTTGAAGTTAAATTTTGAAATAATCATTGATGGCTGTAGCGTGATCTTCTGAGGTTAGGGCACAGCAGGTTTCCTATTCAAAACATGGAGCAGCCCGCCTGGGGTAGTACCTACACCTTACAGAAGATCACAGCTAAATAATATTGTTTTCAAGTAGTGTTGTGTTTCTGTTGGTGGGTAAGGTGACCAGAGCTCCTGAGGGGAATTAGGGTATAGAATAAACTTGTCGATGTAATTGAAGTTGGTTTGTTTTCATTTGCAAGCAAAAACAATTATTTAAATAAAATGTAACTCTTCTATGTATGTATTATCTGTGCATTTCTCAACTGTTTTGTAAGTCTGTCATATCAAGTTGTAACATACGGAGACATAATAAAGTACACAACTACACACATCTTTTCCAGTCTAGATACTTTGTGTGTTTTATCCCAGTACGATTTACCGTATAAAGATATATATAAACAAAAAAGACAGAGTGATTTATGTGTGTGTTGCACAGACGGAATGTGGATCCGAGACTTGTTAATTGATGAACTTGCACGGCTGAACGTACAGTGTAATGTTTTACCACGTATTTATTATATTTTATTAAACCGTGAAGAAAAAATTTTGTACCCCTTTTTACGAAAATTGCACGAACGGAGGAGTATGAAATTTCGTACACTTATAGTTGATATAGAGAAGGAGTGCAGAATGCTAATATTTTTTTGATTGTGCATAAAAATAGATTAAATCAATTACAAAAAAAAAAAAACATCACACACACCATGTATTCGATTCACATACGCACTCTTTTATTTATTATTGTAGAAGTATAGTCTTTGACAAGAGAAACCTTTATAATGTTCAAAGTTATAATTTGATTTAATTATGGTCAAATTTCGACCACTGGGCGACCAGAAGTTGAAGAGATTTATATTTAATCATTATCAGAATACTATATATAGACTAGGATGTAAAAGGGTCGCAGTAATGTTTTTGATTCAATGCGTTTCCTATTTACTAGAACAGGCTTGTAACGATAACGGACTTCCTTAAGAGTGTATGCTACCTCAAATTGCTTATTTTCCACTCGGCAGGATGTCCATATCTTCCAAACTACTGAATATTTAAGTTTGAAATTTATGTATGGTAAAGTTCAGGACATAAACTATCTTTCATATGTTTCGAAAACACGATTCCATAAATTTTTCTCGATACAAAAAAATCGTAAAATTGTCTCTATTTTTGTATTGAAACCTTAATATCTCAGTAAATATAGAAGTTATGGACTTGAGATTAAAGCATGGTAATTAAAATAAGTATGAAGAACATTTTATATGTTGCGTTTTTTAAAAAATAACTATTGATAATGTTTGTGGGGAGAAAATACATATAATTCGCGCGATGAACAACCAAGCGCTCTCAATTCTCATGTGTTTTTAGTATGGGTGAAATCTGAATTCGAGCTGAGGTAGTGTAGCCCCTTAAGTTAGACATTATATACAAGCTGACCCAGAGACTGACGAAGGGACTGGTCCACAAGTTTAAAATCGCTCAACGTACAATGGAACGGGCTATGCTTGGGGTTTCTCTCAAAGATAGGATTAGAAATGAGACTATCCGCGAGAGAACGAAAATAACCGACACAGCCCACAGAATTAGCAAGTTGAAGTGGCAGTGGGCTAGTCATCTGTGTCACAGGACCGATGGCCGTTGGAGTAGACGGGTCCTGGAGTGGAGACCGCGTCTTGGCAAACGCAGTGTGGGACTTCCTCCGGCCCGTTGGACTGACGATCTACGTAAGGTTGCCGGTGTAGGCTGGATGAGGATTGCGGAAAACCGGGTTGTCTGGCGCGAATTTGGGGAGACATATGTCCAGCAGTGGACTGCCATAGGCTAAAGTGATGATGATGAGTACGCCCAGAGAATTTCATCATATGTTTCTAGTAAAACTTCTTTACGCACGCTCGACTTGGAAAGTAAGCTGGTGAATGAGTGACGAGAGCATAACGAGAAAAATTGATGGGGCGAAGCGAACGAAAATTGAGAGGAAGATATAAGTTGGATGGAGTTGAAGAAGTTTTACTTCTGTCGTGTGGTCTAAGCATACACATTATTATTATTATTTTTTATTTTTTTATACTTTATTGTACACCACAAATATATTACAAACAAAGCATAAAGATCGGTCACCAACCCGCCTGCCCAGCGTGGTGACTATGGGCAAAGCACATGAGTTCACGCTATTTTTGGCGTAAACTTATGGAGGCCTATGTCCAGCAGTGGACTGTGATAGGCTGTAATGATGAAAGCATAAAGATAGTTACAGACAGTGAAGTACAATGGGCGGACTTATGGCTAATTAGCCATTTCTTCCAGACAACCCATACATAATAAGGAAACTTATTATCTAAATTGGGTTGGTGGTTTTTTTTTTTTTTTTTTGTTATTATAGCGTGCTTTTTTTCCAGTCCTGTTTGTGTCCGATTAGGTGCAGTCGTGTGGGAGCCATACTGGTTCATACATTTCGGCGATTAACTTTTATTTACATAAATACATTCTTGTATGTATATAAAAACTTAAAAAAGGACAAATAAATGTGACGCTTAACAGAAACTCGAGGATTCCCAACTTAAAAACAAGATGTTTCCTGCTGTGCACTCAATAAAATCATTCTTAGTATCAAATATCTATTAAAATCAGTTGAGTGGTTTTAGAGCTTGACAATTTCAAATATTCAATTCCTAATAAAATAAACATAAGTACCAATTTTCTTCGTTAACTGAGTTAGGGTACAGCAGTAATTTCCTGCTCAAAATATGGAGCAGCCCGACTTGGGTAGTACCTCGACTTTACAGAAGATCACAGCTAGATAATAAGTACTGTTTTCAAGCAGTGTTGTGTTCCTTTTCGTGAGTAAGGTGATCGGAGCACCTAGGGGGGAATTGGGGGTAGTGTAGCTAATGCGATTGTAATAATTCTGGTCTTGCAGGCGTCTATAAGCTACTGTAATAGCTTACCATCAAGTGAGCCGTACGTTTGTTTGACGACCTATTAATACATATAAAACAAGTTATAAATATAAATATTTATATAATTTACAATCAATTTATATACTCTATCTCTGATTTAATTTACTTAAGGTAATATCATAAAACGTACATTTCATACAAATTGTATCAGAAATCTATTACAAGCCAGCAAACATAGATAAACTCCGATAACGTAATTATCTAATCGCTGTAACTATTAATTATATATAAAAAAAGTTATATCCATAAATTTGTATCCATTTTGAAGGTTATTTGAATAAATAATTTATGAGATAATGTCTATGACACGCGAAAAATACGCGCGAAAAAAAATCGTTTCCTCGTGTCGTAGGCGCGTTGGGTTATTTATATTTTACCAAAAGCCCTTTGCTTGCGTCATCGCATCGTCTCAAGACTGCGGAAATAGCGTAATGACATAATTCAGTTGTTAGTACTAATTGTGTTTGGCCAAATTGAAATGGGCCAGTGTATTGTAGTCATTGTAGATTAATTTAATGAGCCTTCTGATTTATTTTACTATGTTAGCCGTTAAACTTGTTATTTTAGAAATAAGTATTTTTTTTAATTATAATCTCAATAATTGTGTTTGCGGGCAAACGAAAAAAAAACCGACTTCAATTATATCGAAAAGGAATACCACGTAGGTAGACGAAATTAGTCAAGTAAATACGCATTTTAAAAAGATTACTCCAAAAGTTATAATCAGATCTCGATGAAATTTAAATATTACCACACGATAAACATCAGCTTTCGATTAAATTAAAAATCATCAAAATCGGTACACCCAGTAAAAAGTTATGCGGTATAATACAACGTAGGTCGACGAAAAAATTGTCAAGTAATAACGCATTATTAGATATAACTCGAAAAATTGTTGTTAGATCTCAAATAAATTTAAATGGGGTTTAATTGACACACACCACCTTTCGATTAAAAAAAAAATTGTCGAAATCGGTCCACCCAGTCAAAAGTTTTGAAGTAACATACATAAAAAAATACAGTCGAATTGAGAACCTCCTCCTTTTTTGGAAGTCGGTTAAGAACATATATTTATCAAAGTATTTATAATATTGTTTTCTAATGTTTACGCAATATTCACTCATTATAATGAAACAACTTTTTCGGATATTATCGTTGTTTATTAAATTTTTTAGATGCCCGACGTTTCGCTTACTTTACAGCAACCATGGTCACAGGCGTCCTCCCGCGATAAAATCCGAAAAAGTTGTTTAATTATAGTATTTATAATGTTCATCTCGCGAGTTACCGTATCGAAAACGGTTTTCTTATTATTATTTTTTAACCGACTTCCAAAAAAGGAGGAGGTTCTCAATTCGCTGTATTTTTTTTTAATGTATGTTACATCAGAACTTTTGCCCGTGTGGACCGATTTCGACAATTTTTTTTTTAATCGAATGGTGGTGTGTGTCAATTGGTCCCATTTAAATTTATTTGAGATCTAACAACAATTTTTCGAGTTATATCTAATAATGCGTTTTTACTTGACTATTTTTTCGTTGACCTACGTTGTATTATACCGCATAACTTTCTACTGGATGTACCGATTTTGATATTTCTTTTATTGTTAGAAAGAAGATATCCCTAGTTTAGTACCATGATAAGGAAACCAGGATCTGATGATAGGATACCAGAGAAATCGAGGGAAACTCTTGAAAATCCGCAATAACTTTTTACTGGGTGTACTTATTTTGATAATTCTTTTTTTTGTTGGAAAGAAGATATCCCTAGTTTAGTAACATGATAAGGAAACCAGGATCTGATGATGGGATCCCAGAGAAATCGAGGGAAACTCTTGAAAATCCGCAATAACGTTTTACTGGGTGTACCGATTTTAATAATTTTTAATTTAATGAAAGTTGATGTTTGTCATGTAGTCACATATAAATTTTATCAAGATCTGATAACTACTTTTTGAGTAATCTTTAATAACGCGTATTTACTTGGCTATTTTTTCGTCGATCTACGTTGTATTACTCGTCGATGTAATTGAAGTCGGTTTTTTTTCGTTTGCGAGCAAACACAATTATTATTTTGCAAAATATGTTCTCAAGTCTACAATGTATATAAAAACTCTTATTCTTGTGATTTTTTTGTGATACTTCGTATCTATCGAGGTCAATTTCGCGAGATATCGTATTGTGTCAAGATAAAACCTAAGAAAAATTTAGGTGAAATCTCGCGAAATAGAGATTTTAGTCTCAGCCAGGCAAGTTACTATACATTTCAACGCTGCTAATCTAATATCATATGTAGCATATATTTTTAATAGCGCCTGGTTTCGTTCCTGCTGATGTATAATAGCACAGTTATGCATTAGCGTTGCTATTTACTTTTTCTAGGCGACTGATTTAATTTTGGAATACCCTCGTATTGTATTACGTCGCGGTTCACCTTAGGGGGTAGTTGTGTCGCGACGCGCGGGGTATGCTAGGGTATATAAGCCTCAGGGCGAGTGTTTGCGGCCTCTTTTTCCCTTTTTGCTCTTTTCTTTTTTTTTTTGGGTTGGTTTCTCTCGCCGTCATGGGATCTGAGTGCAATTAATTGTGGGTGAGTCATTGTAGTTCTTATAGGTTTCAGTTTTGCTTTAGTGTAAGGTGATTTTGTGTGTTTTGAAAAAAAAAATTAAGATTTCTGTAGGATTTTTTTTACTCTCTCTCTTGTTGTCTCGTGTTAGGAATTGTGGGTGACTCTCTAACCCAACGAACAATTTTTTAACACGTAGCACTGGCGCCCAGCGTAAATTCTCTAATATTTAAAATTATTTGTTTGTCGGTGAATTATTTTAATTATTTTGTTGTGTAGGGTATTGCATTGGCACTCAATTTTCTTTTTCTTATTCCTAGCAAGTGTTTTCTCTGGGTATGGAAAGGGTCTTGTTCTTGTGTCTTTGTGTGTTTTGTGTTTTGTGAATTGTGTTAAATTATTACTTTTCATTTTTATTAATTAAATTTGATTACTGTTTCGTTTAGGTTGTGTATTTATATTAGTATGTTTAAAATTTAAAGTTAATATTTAAAAGTTTTTATTTGAATTTAAAAGATTTGTACGAACGTAGTCACGGTTTTTGCATTGTTAATCGTTCCTTGATAAAAAATTTCAGTTACCTACTTTTTGTATTAATTATTTCTTGCTCAATAATTTTTGCCGTAACTAAATTTTTTTTGACTACCCTCTATTAACGAATATTTTTGCTTACTTTGTATTTCTTTGTTACATTTTAACATTAATTTAAATCGAACTTTTTTTGTACTTTTTGTTTCGTTTAAATTTTATTATTGTGCTACGATGACTCACTTAATAAAATTCGTATCCCTGCCTAAGGCTGAGTTAGAATATGAGGTGGTTGTTCGGAATGAGAAGCCAGCTGCCACGGTTTTAGCTTTACGTAAACAAATATTACAATTATCGGAATTGTTACCGTCAGAGGAGATTTTGGTCAGTCCGTTGGATATTATAACCGATTTGGGCGGTATTAGTGACACCTTGATAAAAGTGAAATCAATTATTAATTCTAATTCGAATTTTAATAGTTTATTGAGGGCAGAGAATTTGTTGGCTCATTTGTATCATAGGATTGGCAGATTGGATGAGGATGAGGTTAAGAAGAATAGGGACACTTACGATTTGTGTGTTGATCAATTTAATAATTATTGTGGGGTAGTTAATAAATTAAAATCGTCTAATACATCTCCATTTCTTACAGTTTCTTCGTTATCATCTAGTAATCCCTTGAATGTAACGGTTCATTGTGATCATAACAGTTTAGGAGATTTAAGTAAAATTAAATTCGACGGTAAATCTTGCGTACGCTCTTTTATACGCCGGGTTACGGAACATTGTACTATTCATCGCATTGCGGATGACAAAGTTCTATCTTTTGCGTTACAGCTGTTTGTTGGCGATGCTTTAAAATGGTATAGGAGTGTGTGTGCTGGGGTTTCAGATTGGAAAATAGTTTTAGAATATTTGCGTAGGGACTTCGATAAACCAGATTTTGATTACAAATTATTAAGGGAAATTCAAAATAGAACTCAGGGGGTGAATGAGTCTATTGTAATTTATTTGGCTGTTATGGATGAAATGTTTAACAGATTGACTACTCCTCCTGAGGAAAAATTTAAATTAGAAATTTTATTACACAACGTTAGACCTTGTTACGCAGGGATGTTAGCGTCATCAGATATAACGTCAATTGATCAGCTTAGGAATGTGTGTCGTAATTATGAGAATGTTCAAAGTAGACTTTTAGATTTTCACGAACCACAGAATGTCTCGGATGATTTAGTTGCACCTGATTTAGCTTATAATACTGGCGTTAAAAACGTTTTTAAAAGTTCATTTAAAAAATTTAATTATTCGAATAATTTTAATAATCAGGGGTATAAAAATAATCGTTTTAATTCTGATCGTTTTGTTCCTTCAGCGCATAAATTCTCTCGTCAATTTTCGTCTCCTACTAACTCGTCTTACAATAATTCTCATACATCATTGCCGACTCAGCGTAAACATTCTGTGCCTAGTAATAATAGCAATAGTAAAATTCAGCCGAGCATTAATTCCATCGGTGATCGCGCGGCGAACCGTACTGTTTATTGTCAACGTTGTAAATCGTTTTCTCACTCTTATGCCGATTGTTTTAAGGATCGGAATGTTGTGTTTTGTTTTGGTTGCGGAGAGCCTAATGTTAAGCGTCCCGATTGTGTTAAATGTAAATCGAAATATAATAATGGGGTTAAAGATTCAAAAAACGAGTAAGTTGGAACCGAGTTAAAACTAGTAATAATGTTAATTTTTCAAAATCTGATTGGGATTCTTGGCTTAAAACAATTTCAATTTATTTTTTATCGTATAAATTAAACTCGGTTCTGTGTAATGATAATGGTATTGAAAATAGGCCTTATGCCGTTATACATATAGATGACATTAAGTTGTCGGGTCTCTTAGACACTGGTGCGTCTATATCAATTTTGGGGGGTAATTTTTATAAGGATTTCTTACAACGAGGTTATACTCTTTTTAAAGATAACATTATTTCTGCGGTTGTGGCTAACGGGAACAAGTTGTTTTCTCTTGGTTACTTGTGTTTACCGGTTGCGTTCGAAGATCAACTTCATTTTATAATTTTTTTTGTTTTTCCGGAAATTAATTCAGATATCATTTTAGGCATTGACTTTTGGAAAATATTCAAAATTTGTCCGAAATATATTAATTCAGTTAGTTTTAAACAAGAATCTATTTTGTGTAATAATTCGGATGACGTCATTACGAGTTATGAACATTTAAATAGCGATCAGCGTTCAATTGTTGATAGCATTATTAATCAGTTTCGTTCTGTTTCTTTTGAGCGTAAAGGTTTAGGGTTGACTACCGTGGTTACTCATAGAATTGATACTGGGGATGCTGTTCCCATTAAGCAAAGATATTATCGGATGTCTCCTGAGAAACAACGAATTCTTTCGGAGGAGGTTGATAAGATGCTTGAGTTGGATGTCATCGAACCCTGTCAGAGTGAGTGGAGTTCTCCGGTACTTTTGGTTCCTAAGGGAAAGGATACGGGTAGCTATCGGTTATGTTTGGATAGTCGGAAACTGAATGCGGTAACCAAAAAGGATGCATATAGTTTGCCTTATATATCAGAAATTTTAGATAATCTTAGGGATGCTCATTATTTGTCAACAATCGATTTTTGTAGTGCCTTCTTTCAAACTCAGATTCAGGAATCGGATAGGGATAAAACGGCTTTTTATATTCCGTCACGTGGTACATTCAGGTTTAAACGTATGGCGTTTGGTTTAACTAACGCACCTGCCACTCAACAGAGATTAGTAGATAAGTTGTTTGGAAACCGTTTCGGGGTTAAAGTTTGTTGTTATGTTGATGATTTAATAATTGCAACCGCGGATTTCAATGAACATGTTTCTATTTTATTACAAATATTGGAAATTTTAAAAGAATGTAATCTTACTATTAATTTTGATAAATGTCGTTTTTTTAGGAGTCAGTTGAAATATTTGGGGTATGTAATCGATAAACACGGGTTGCGTACGGACCCGGATAAGGTTTCTGCAATAGTTAATTTTCCCACTCCAACCAATGTTAAGGGTTTAAAACGTTTTTTAGGGACAGCGTCGTGGTATCGTCGTTTCATTAAGAATTTCAGTACTTTGGCGGCACCGTTAAATAAATTAACTTCTACTCGTAAGGGTGCACCTCCATTTAAATGGACGGAGGAGGCGGATTGTTCTTTTAGAAAGCTTAAGGAGTGTTTGGTCTCTGCTCCTGTTCTCAGGTGTCCTAATTATAACGAACCTTTTGAAGTTCACACGGATGCGAGTAGTTATGGGATTGGTGCGATGCTCTCTCAGACCTTTGAAGGGAAAGAACATCCTGTCGCATATATGAGTAGGTCATTTACCAAGCCGGAACAAAATTATGGTATTACGGAACGGGAAACATTGGCGGTTTTGGCAGCGGTCGAACATTGGCGTTGTTATCTCGATAATGGTAAAAAATTTACAGTTTACACGGATCATAGTGCCCTCAAGTGGTTTTTATCATTGTCAAACCCGTCGGGTCGTCGTACTAGGTTATCAGAGTTTAACTTTGAGATTAAACATCGTAAAGGTTGTGATAATGTTATTCCTGACGCGTTGAGTCGTTCGGTTCCCGTGCGTAGTATATTTTCAATTTCAAATTATAAAGGTAATGATAAATGGTTTCGTAATATTTTTAATGGCTGCGCTAATAAGCCAGCATCGTTTGAAAATTATTGTATTAAAAATGATAAATTATTTAGATTGTCTAAAAATAAAAATTATTTAACATCGGAGTTTGATTGGAAGGAGGTGATTCCTATGGAACATCGTTCGGAAATAATATCAATTAATCATGATGTACCCACTGCAGGTCATTTGGGTATGTTTAAAACTCTTAAAAGATTAAATTTAAAATACTTTTGGCCGAAAATGTACAAAGATGTTTTAAATTATGTCAATAATTGTTCTAAGTGTCTAGAATATAAAGCTCAAAATCATTTGACATTAGGTGTCATGGGTCGTCCTAAGAATTGTGTCCGTCCTTGGCAGGTTATTTCAATTGACATTATGGGTCCATTGCCTATAAGTAGAAAACAAAATAATTATATATTGGTTGTAACTTGTTGTTTTTCAAAATTTTGTTTAATTTTCCCTATGAAGCGCGCAACTTCCAAAGTAATAATTAAGTTAATTGAGGATAATGTTTTCTTAGTTCATGGTATTCCACAGTCGGTAATATTGGATAATGGTACGCAATTCATTAGTAATGAGTGTATCAATTTTTTTAAAAGTTATAATGTTCCTAATGTTCATTTTACTCCACGTTATACTCCACAGGTTAATCCGGTTGAGAGATATAATCGTACTATTTTAACTTGTATTGCATCCTTTGTCGATGAGGATCATAGATCGTGGGATAGGTACTTACCTCAAATTCAATTTGCAATTAACAGCGCGGTAAATGAAACTACGGGTTTCACTCCGTCCTTTTTAGTTTTCGGTAGGGAGTTAGTGTCGTGTGGTTCGCATTATTTGGACTCTGATAGTATAGAAAATATGATTTTTACTCCTCGTGACTGTTATGCGGAGAACTTAGGTCAGTTGGCGAGTATTTTCGATAAAGTTCAATTTCGGTTGTATGCCGCTCATTTAAAAAATACTTCAAGTTATAATTTGCGTCGTAGGACTGCGGAATTTAATGTTGGTGATCTTGTTTATAAGAAAACTTACTTCTTGAGTGATAAAGATAAATACTTTTCTAAGAAATTAGCGCCTAAATTTATCAAATGTCGAATTGTTGGTAAAAGATCTCCTCTTGTATACGTATTACAGGATATGAATGGTAAAGATCTTGGGGTTTGGCATATTAAAGATTTGAAGTTAACAGGAAGTTCTGGTAGTAAGGGTAATTGATATTGTGTTTTCTTTTTGTTTTAAATCTATATTACGTATTCCATTTTTGAGACGGGTGATGATCTCATTTTTTTATTTTGTGCTTATACAAGTACATGACTTATGATAGTTGTGTGTTGGGTACATCTCTAATGTACTTTTGGTGTTTATTTTTGTTGAGTTATTCCACTGAGCAATAACTTAATTTGTGTGTGTTGGGTGCATCTTTAACGTATCTGCTCACTCATATTATTTTGTTTAAAGCCTACGCCATAAGTTGTTGTCGTTGTTGTGTTACAACTTAACTCTGGAACGGGTGGCGATTCCACATATTATTTTATTCTATCGAATATATATTCGATTCTAATTGTGTTATGCACATTCTAAAGCCTACATCGGGAATACGGTATTAAATATGGATTAAAAAAAAAAAAAATTGTTAAATTAAAAATTTTAAGTAGCTGCTGAGTGGTGCTCATTTATAGACCGTCACTCTGAGTGTCAGGGCGTTAATTGTCTAGGTCGGTTAACGCACATTGATAGTTGAATTTCAGGATGTTGTATGTTAGTGACGTATGATTGGGTCGTAAGACAGTGTTGCAGTGAATTCAAAATTATATGTGGTGTTTTTGTAATTCGATTATCTCTCATGATTAATCTATCAAAAAAATTTTTTTTTCTCTTAGTATGGAGTTAAATTTTATAATCCCTTCCTGAGCTTACCAGATTCTCTCCTTACATTAGTTTTTTTTTTAGAATTTTGCCAGAGATGCAAAATTCTTCTCTGTCGGGGGGGGTATTGTAGCATATATTTTTAATAGCGCCTGGTTTCGTTCCTGCTGATGTATAATAGCACAGTTATGCATTAGCGTTGCTATTTACTTTTTCTAGGCGACTGATTTAATTTTGGAATACCCTCGTATTGTATTACGTCGCGGTTCACCTTAGGGGGTAGTTGTGTCGCGACGCGCGGGGTATGCTAGGGTATATAAGCCTCAGGGCGAGTGTTTGCGGCCTCTTTTTCCCTTTTTGCTCTTTTCTTTTTTTTTTTGGGTTGGTTTCTCTCGCCGTCATGGGATCTGAGTGCAATTAATTGTGGGTGAGTCATTGTAGTTCTTATAGGTTTCAGTTTTGCTTTAGTGTAAGGTGATTTTGTGTGTTTTGAAAAAAAAAATTAAGATTTCTGTAGGATTTTTTTTACTCTCTCTCTTGTTGTCTCGTGTTAGGAATTGTGGGTGACTCTCTAACCCAACGAACAATTTTTTAACACGTAGCACATATAAGGGAACAATTTATTCAATTAATAAAAAAAAGTTTGAGGTTTTTGTCGGTACTTCTCAGTAGGTTTCATTTTTAATCTGCTGATAGCTTTGCTATATTATGTATGTTATGCAATTGTACATAGCATACATACTAGCTGACCCCGCAAACGTTATTTTGCTATATATGTTATTAACTTCCTCATACCCCCCCCCCCCCCAGTTATAACTTAGGGGGATGAAAAATAAATGTTGTTCGATTCTCAGACCTACCCAATATGCACACAAAATTTCATGAGAATCGGTCAAGCCGTTTCGGAGGAGTTTAACTATAAACACCGCGACACGAGAATTTTATATATTAGACTAGCTGTGCCCACGGCTTCGCCCGCGTTGAAATCAGTGTTTCGCAAAGTTTTCCCGGCAAACTTCCAGTGAAACTCTCATAAAAATAGGCTTAGCCGTTCCATAAACCTTCCTCTTGAAGCCCTCTCTCCATTGGTGAAACCGCATGAAAATCCGTTCAGTAGATTTTGAGGGAATCGATCACATACGCTTTTGGAGATTTTGTTTTATAATACACTAACTGTTGCCCGCGAGACTACGCCCGCGTGGTTATAAAGATATGCATTACTATTAAAATGCTTAACGCAAATTATTTTTTTATTTCAGTCACTTGAAATGCTTATCACTCTGAGTAACTTTTTCAAAGGCACAATTTAGTATAATTTAATAGTTATTTTCAGGCTGTATATGTTTCATACAAACTATCAACCCCAATTAAACCCCGTTAGCGGTGGAATATCGTAAAATCCTTTCTTAGCGGACGTCTGCTAACTATAATCTACCTCCCAGCCAAATTTTATGTTTGTCCAACCTGGATGGATAGACCATCCAGCGGTTTTTGAGTTCTTTTGTATGTATAGGTTACGATGCATTATTTGGACACCTTTTCACCATCTATAGAGCATATATTTTAAATTTCAAGTCTCTTACTTCAAAAACATAAGACTTTCATACAAACTTCCGACCCCCGTTTTATCCACTTAGGGGACGATATTCGTAAAATCAGTTCTTAGCGGATGTCTACGCCCTATAAGGAACCTACCCGCCAAATTTAAAGTTTATAGCTGTTATAGTTTCGGAGGTTTCGTGATGAGTGAGTCAACCTACCATCCCCCGTTTTAACTCCAAAAGAGAGTTGATTTCTAAAGATAGGTTATTTGGTTACCTTTCTACCATTTATAGAGCATACATTTTAAATTTCAAGTCTCTTACTTCAAAAACATAGGACCTTCATACAAACTTGCAACCCCCGTTTTACTCCCTTAGGGGTTGAATTTCGTAAAAGCCGTTCTTAGCGGATGTCTACGTCCTATAAGGATCCTACCTGCCAAATTTCAAGTTTGTGTAGGTGTTATAGTTTCAGAGATTTCGTGATGAGTGAGTGACCTTTCGCTTTTATATATATTATATTATATATAAAAATATTATATAAATTGTATAAAAAGTTCTATCCTTTAATAAAATTAAGAACACATGAACATTTATGAAACTAATAAAGTTTGAAATACAGTAATTATAATGCTTGACATATATAGTAATGTAATATAATAACAAATGATAAGAAGGTAATTTAAAGAGTCAATAATTGTTTGCTCGCTAACGTAAAACAAAACGACTTCAATTACATCGACAAGTAATACAACGTAAGTTGACGAAAAAAATTAACAAACACACTAGTCGTCACTACGATTTTCTAGGGTTCCCCTCGATTTCTCTGGAATCCCATCATCAGATCCTGGTTTCTTTATCATGGTACCACCCCTGGAATATATCCTTTCCAATAAAAAAAGAATTATCAAAATCGGTTCATAACTCCTTTTTTGAAGTCGGTTAAAAAAGTATTTAATTGTTGTTCTAGTTGTAAGCGAGTCCTTGACTCGAGTTCGTAGTGTCACTCATATGTCACTGGAATTTGGGTTATATTAGATTGATGACTTGTTTCTGCTTATATACGGGGACATCCATTATCATATCCGAGGGGGGATAATCGAAAATCTCACATCAACTTCAAAAAATATAAAATAATACAGACAGAAAGAAAATTTTTTTAAGTGTCCAAATTGCCCGCTAAAATAAATCTCATAATCATTAAGTTTTTGCTTTGAACTTTATTTAATTTAAATAAATTAATTATAGTATACTTGAACAATTTATTATTTCCCGTCGATCTCACGTAAGGGGAGGGGGGGGTCCAGGCAAATCTCACTAAATCTCACCTAAGAGGGGTCTAAACTGATCGGAAATAGGCTCACGTAATTAATGGATGCCCCCCTAATACAACTATCAAGTAGTGTCGTGCTCCTGTGGGTGAGTGGGGAGGGTCGGTGCAGTAATACGCTAGGGATGGTTCTGTTATCGCGTCTATACGCTAAGGTTACGTTTACCGTACGCATCATACACTTGTTTGATACCCCAGTGATATACAAAAAGGTGCTGTGTGGCTACGGCACCAAAGAATATAGCCACCCCCTCTCTTCCCGTACGTGTCCTAAGAGGCGACTAGGGCATAACAAAGTTCCACTACCACCTTGGAACTTAAGAAGCCGACCGATGGCGGGATAACCATCTAACCGCTGGCTTTGAAACACACGGGTCGACGACGGACAGCAGCGTCTTATGTGTGACAAAGCCAGCCCTGCGGTCACCAACCCGCCTGCCCAGCGTGGTGACTATGGGCAAAACACATGAGTTCACGCATTTTTGGCGCGAACTTGTGGAGGCCTATGTCCAGCAGTGGACTGCGATAGGCTGAAATGATGATGATGATGATGATGATGATAATACAAAAAGGTGTAGGATACTATGATTAAAATTTCATGGATAAAAATCTATATATGAATGTCTGTCTGTATATCCTTTATAGAACCGTAAACTATGCATTTGAGCATGTCATGATTTTTAACAAAGTGTTGTGCATGAGCCTACACAGATTTCTGAGTTTGTACGACCAAAAAAATAAATAAAAAAAAGTTTAGCAACGCGCGCACGGTATGCTCGTTAATTAATAAATTATAATATATATTTACCGTCAAATATATAGATATGATACATGATATAATAACGAGTCGTTCAAATAATCAGCAATAAACTGTTGTGCCAGCGATCGATTCCCGTTTATGACGGATCTTTGTGTGGAGTTGTAGACCATACAGATATTTGCAGAGGTTATGGCATTTATGTTTGTATTGTGTGTGTGTCTGGATTCCCGACACAGGGCTTTAAACCCTCGAACATTGGGCTCTTCTATATTTATTTTTTAACCGACTTCCAAGGAAAAAAGGAGGAGGTTCTCAATTCGACTGTATTTTTTTTTTTTTATGTATGTTACATCAGAACTTTTGACTGGCTGAAGCGATTTCGACAAATTTTCTTTTAATCGAAAGGTGATGTGTGCCAATTGGTCCCATTTAAATTTATTTGAGATCTAACAACTACTTTTCGAGCTATATCTAATAATGCGTTTTTACTTGACGCTTTTTTCGTCGACCTACGTTGTATTTATACCGCATAACTTTCTACTGGGTGTACCGATTTTGATAATTCTTTTTCTGTTCGAAAGGAGATATCCCTAGTTTGGTATCATGATAAGGAAACCAGGATCTGATAATGGGATCCCAGAGAAATTGATGGAAATTCTTGAAAATCCGCAATAACTTTTTACTGGGTGTACCGATTTTAATAATTTTTAATTTAATCGAAAGCTGATGTTTGTCATGTAGTCACATACAAATTTTATTGAGATCTGATAACTACTTTTTGAGTAATCTTTGATAACACGCAGTTACTTGACTATTTTTTCGTCGATCTACGTTGTATTACTGTGCTTCTTGCCTAGCTAAGCCGTTGACCTTAATTTTTAATCTTTCTTTAAACGTTTTTGGCACTTTTCCTAGTATCTGGAAAGAAGCGTTAGTTATACCCATTCATAAAAGTGGTTCCCGTGGTCGGATTGAGAATTATCGGCCAATCTCAAAATTAAACTTATTTTGTAAAGTCTTCGAAAAATTAGTATACCAATCTATAAGTCCGTTAATTCTCTCTTCGATCCCGGATGAGCAACATGGATTTATGAAGAGGCATTCTACTGTAAGCAATTTAATGGTATTCACAGATTACATCTTTCGCTCAATGGATAGTGGTATTCAAGTTGACGCTATATACACAGATTTTGAAAAGGCGTTCGACAGGGTTGATCACGTAATTCTGTTACACAAGTTGCATGCCCTGGGTATAAGAGGTGACCTTTTTAGATGGATAAGCTCGTACGTAACAAATAGCAGTCAAGCCATAACCTTGGGAAGAGTGCAAAGTTCTTACGTTTCAGTTATTTCTGGAGTTCCTCAGGGGTCTATACTGGGTCCATTACTCTTCAATGCGTATCTCTACGATATTGGTTCATGTTTAACTTACTCTAAATTTATAATATTTGCTGACGACAAGAAGATTTATTTAAAAATTAATAACATCACTGATTGCCACAAAATACAATGTGACCTAAATAATCTATACATATATTATTTAACTAATCGTATCACTGTAAACACAGCTAAATGTCATCAAATTACTTTCACTCGTAAAAAGAATCCTATATTATATACTTATGCTATTAACAATGTCCCCATCGTAAAAGTCGATTCTGTTCGAGACCTAGGGGTGATACTAGATTCCAAAATGACTTTTGTAAATAATATCGATACAATAATTTCTAAAGCATATAGTCAACTAGGTTTCATATCACGAGTTTGCAACACATTTAAAAATACAGGTTGTATCAAAATTTTATACTTCTGCTTCGTTCGAACTATACTGGAATACGCTTGTAGTATATGGGCCCCTGTATACAATGTACACATCGACAGGATTGAATCACTCCAGAAAAATTTTTATAAAACTTTTAAATTTCAAAAGTTACAGAATCTGTCCCACCTATGTTGATTCATGTAAACACTACCAAATAGAATCCCTATCCCAACGTCGTAAGCAGTACGATATTATCCTATTGCATGATATCGTGAGTGGGAAAATAGATTGCAGTGAGCTTTTATCCCAGATTGAATTCCGAATACCATCAAGACGCTCTAGACATATTAAACCATTGTTCCATACACCTCTAGTAAGAACTAATTACGCACGTAACTCGGTCCTCTGCCGTATTGTCAATACGTATAACACGCACTATCCAAACTTAGACCTGTTTTACCTAAGAACGAAGACGGCACTTAAAAAAGAAATCAAAATGATGCATTTTTCGTAGTATTATCAAAAATATTCAAAACCAGCACCTACAGATTTATACACAAACCCACACTAATACACCTTCGTCTTACATGCACACACCTACACGAACACGCATTCACCTTTTCATGTCTTACACTCACCTCTAACTGCAGTGGAGGAGACGGAACATAGCCGTTTACTTTTCATTACTTTCTGTTATTTTTTAAATATAGTGTCTAGTTATGTAATTTATAAAGAATAATATTTTTATATATCAGTGTGATCCTATTTTGGCCATATTTGTAAATTATATTGTAACATACTATTGTAACATAACGCTGTCGGATTGCCTATAAAATAAATAAATAAATAAATTACTCTTCGATGTGATTGAAGTCGGTTTTTTTTTTGTTTGCGAGCAAACACAATTATAGTCAAACAAATTGAAAAACCCGTCTCGAGTTGAATAATATGGGTATAGTTAATAATATTATGTTTAAAAGGCTATTTATTGGCTAAATAGGCTGTAAAACATCACGCTGGAATAATAATATAAAAAGGACAATTAATAAAAGTCTGAACATAATCACAAATATCGTCTAGTATTTATATACGTGTATAGTAATGAAAGGGCGTGTATCGATACATCTATAGATCACGTGCTGAAGTATTAACGCCTGTCGTGTTGACACGTGCGCGTGGGCGGGTGGGGTTAATCCCCCCCACCCCCCTCTTTATTCGTACAAGGTTAATTTCTTATAGTTACTAGATATATGTACCTTACGTGAAATGAAAGTAGTTCAATAGAAATATTAAATTACGTTGTTAATTTTAGTTGTTTTTATATCAATAGCCTCGTTGCATTTTAAATGTTTATGGTTAGTACACGATAAGAATGATTATTATATTGCTTAAATAAAGTATTATCTATAGTAATGTAAGTAAGAAAATTTGTAGTTTTTTATTTGGTCCATAAACTCAAATTAATTTTCACTGTTAATTTTCTATTATTTATTTGTTATTACATATTGTAGGCTATTTAACATCACGGTCGTTTGTAGTGAAACAGCAGCCTTAAATGTTTTAGTATTTGATTTAATTTTCAAATTATTATTTAATATTTTTTTAGGAATTTTAATACATTTAATTTATATCGATGTTGAACACAGATGTTAAGTTATTATCATTTTTATTGCATAGTTTTACATTAATTACTATTAATTTATTTTGTTCTATATTGGCGTAGATGTTTGTGGCTCTCCGGTAGTAGGTTGACACCGTGAGTCCGAGCGTAACGTTTATTTTTATACCTATGTATATATGTATAATATATACTTATATAATATTTAAAAATATATGTATGTATCAGTCGGCTGTTTCCTATTACATGGCCGTTTTAATGCCTATCTTACGACCGTGTGACATGTCAAAGATATTCATTTATTGAAATAAGACCTATAATAATCAGTATTAGTATTCTAGACGAATTTAATCATTTATATTTACTACTGCTCAGTCTTTATATCCTTAGCTAGATGTTATATAGCCAGTTATATCACAATAAACAGACTTGCCATAAATCCTAATGTAACATTAATATACCTCTGAAATTTCAATACTTACACAGATTTATCGCATACAATAAAATTAATATTACATCATACAATGACAAACACATACACTTATCGGCTTATGTAAATAACACACGCTAGGTATCTCATAATTATCTAATCTATTAATATCACTTGAAGCATCGCTTTCGTTATATCAAACTAAATTTCCGGGAAAGCAAATATTTGTTGGGGACCAATGGGGGTGCAATGTGTGATATGGTACGTTCTTAAACATCACACATTTTTAAAAATGATTATAAGAACACACATATACAAAATGAACATATTAAATCAAGTGCCTATGACAGTTATGATCTGCTTGTTATTGACAGCAGGACGAGACGTCAAGTGAACATGAAGAAAACACGTGCAATAACGAACGACGCGACATATGAATTGATTGAGTACTCTCTCATGCCATGATTCAATCATATTTTATTATACGGTAACTACCATAAAATGAGAGCATACACAAACTAGTACTCACGCACACTCGGACCCACGCTTGCACGCACGCACTTACACACATACGAACGCACAACACGCGCGCGTGTCCTCGCACACACTTGCACACGCACGGAAAATGAGCGTCCGTACAAACGAACTTGCACTAAATCTCAGTCTGTGATCAAGGACGTCGTAGTCGGTAATTATATATAGGTAGGTATCCATCACATTTTATCTTCGTATACTAACGTATACTAACTACCGCATGCAGTTCTGACACTATTTCGTCTAAAATCCTTTGACACATAAGCTACATTACAATTTTACGAGTAACTTCAAAGATTTATCTTAATATTTCAGTGACTGTACTTGTGTACGGAAGTTCCCTTACTGCCGATTGTCGGTATATTTGTAATTGTATAAATATTTGTATCTGGTTTTGGCGTTTTTATTGGATGTTTATCTGAGCATACAATATCATTAATCCGCCGGTTGTTATCATAAGCACCCGATAACGATCAGTATAACATCATTGAGTGCTCGGTGGCAGAGTGGGGATCGCTTTGCGCGTTACAGTTTTGTCAACAAAATTTAAAATAAATAAAATGTAAGCATTAACTACTAATTACATATACCACTTCAAGTGATACCTATTGCAGTCCATTGCTGGACATAGGCTTCCCTAAGTTCGCGCCAAACATCCCGGTTTTCCGCAGTCCTGTCGGGAACTGAGGGCCGAAATTTCTCTCGGCGAATCTATGGTACAATCTTCAAATCTATATGAACATAATTGTGTTTGCTCGCAAACGAAAAAAAAACCGACTTCAATTACATCGACGAGTAATACAACGTAGATCGACGAAAAAATAGTCAAGTAACTACGTGTTATCAAAGATTACTCAAAAAGTAGTTATCAGATCTCGATAAAATTTAAATGTGACCACATGATAAACACCCGCTTTCGATAAAATTAAAAATTATCAAAATCGGTACACCCAGTAATAAGTTATTGCGGATTTTCGAGAGTTTCCCTCGATTTCTCTGGGATCCCATCATCAGATCCTGGTTTCCTTATCATGGTACCAAACTAGGAATATCTCCTTCCTAACAAAAAAAAGAAATATCAAAATCGGTACATCCAGTAGAAAGTTATGCGGTATAATACAACGTAGTCGACGAAAAAAGCGTCAAGTAAAAACGCATTATTAGATATAACTCGAAAACTAGTTGTTAGATCTCAAATAAATTTAAATGGGACCATTTAATAAAACACTTTTTCGGATTTTATCGCGGTTTATTGTTAACTTTTGATTCCCGACGTTTCGGATACTTTACAGCAACCATGGTCACGGGAGGACTGAGGTGTCAGACGTCCCAACGTTACAAAGTTATTCGAAACTACCCGACATACATCAATATCTTATATAGTCCTATCTACGCAGAATGTGCTAATTGAGTCTTTAATCTGTGGTGAATTATGCTTGGTTTTTGATTTAATTATATTAATAATGGGGTCCCAAGCAGGTGGTAATTGCCAGCCATCTTCTCTATTGAAATTTGGATGTTTTTTAATTTCAATAGCCTCACGGATCATCCTTGGTTGGAATCGGTGTTCTTTTGCGAGGATCTGTGGTTTATCGAATCTAATATATTAGCACATTCTGCGTAGATAGGACTATATAAGATATTGATGTATGTCGGGTAGTTTCGAATAACTTTGTAACGTTGGGACGTCTGACACCTCAGTCCTCCCGTGACCATGGTTGCTGTAAAGTATCCGAAACGTCGGGAATCAAAAGTTAACAATAAACCGCGATAAAATCCGAAAAAAGTGTTTTATTAAATGAGTAAAATTCGCGTAAACATTAGAAAACATTAAATGGGACCAATTGACACACACCACCTTTCGATTAAAAAAAAAATTGTCGAAATCCACCCGGTCAAAAGTGTAACATACATAAAAATAAAAAAAAATACAGTCGAATGAGAACCTCCTCCTTTTTTGGAAGTCGGTTAAAAACGAGTGTGCTTTAGACCACACGACTGAAGTAAAACATGAAAAAAAAATCGATACTATTAACGAAAAAAGAATATATATATGGCGATATGAACGTCGCGGGCTCAGTTAGTTTAAAATTTTATTTCATTTTATTGAAGAAGGTAAAACTTCTTTACGCACGCTTCACTTGGGGAGTAAGCTGGTGAATGCGTGACGAAAAGTGTGGTCAGGCGAGGCGAACGTAAGTTAAGAGGGAGATAGATATAAGTTACTGAAGATAGAAAGAGAGAGAGAGTTACGTTTCGTAAGTTTTACTTCAGTCGTGTGGTCCACATCACATCATCACCATCATCATTCCAGCCTATTGCAGTCCACTGCTGGACATAGGCCTCCACAAGTTCGCGCCAAAAATGCGTGAACTTATGTGTGTGGCCCATAGTCACCACGCTGGGCAGGCGGGTTGGTGACCGCAGGGCTAGCTTTGTCGCACCTAAGACGCTGCTGCCCGTCCTTGGCCCGTGTGTTTCAAAGCCAGCGTTGAGATGGTTGGATGGCCATCGGTCGGCTTCTTAAGTTCCAAGGTTGTAGTGGAACTGTGTTATCCCTTAGTCGCCTCGTCGCCACCCACGGGAAGAGAGAGGGTGGCTATATTCTTTGGTGCCGTAGCCACACAGCACTAAAGCAAACGTTTTTTTCATCGGTACACTTACAATACAGAAAAAAAACAAAATCTCACTCACTGATATGCATATCATCAACAAAACGTACACAATTTTTGTAATACCTTACCTCAGTAAATAAATAAAAGATATGTAATCAATTTTTTATCTACACGTAAATCTACATAATTCATACAAATGTATGCACAAAGAACATACTAGCAAATACATTGAATGTAAACATTGTGGCGACGTAATTTAACATTATTTATATCATACAATTTATTTAATAGTCTATCACTGTCTTGTAGTTAGGTTTCCGTTTCACCGCGCGGTGATAGCGTTGCTATAATATCACTTAACAAATATAAAGAGGTAGATAGCAATAAAATTATGTGCGGGTGCTAAGTAATTCAAAATAGGATCTCTTGTACGGTTTCTTAAAACAAAAACTGTATTTATGTATATATTTTTGTTTTAGAATATCAGTCATCAAAGGAATTGTTTTAAAATAAGGTAGTCTTAATATATACGGACTTTTTTTAAATCGATAAAACGAAACGGGTCTCAATAATTAAGTTATCAATAAAAAGTCCCATTATCTAGGATTTACTTAGGCTATAAAGCTACATTATATACCATACCATACCGAAACAGAACACTAGCTATGAATGTTGAAGCGAATGACACAGCGAAGGAAGTCATTTAGCATAGAATATTTTTTATAACATTAATGAGACGTTTTTATTATTATTTGACAATCATCAATCTACAAAATTAAAAAAAATCGACCTGGTTATTTAGTTAGTCTTTTTGAACTAATCTATAATAACAACACAATAGGTACAATTACTTTGCATAATTAATGGGTCGTAATGTCAAACACGTGTTAATGTCACTCGACCTCTACATACGTCGCTTTAATTATAAATTTATCTGCCCCATGACATTTACAAAATGATTGATAACAATTTTGTCACGTTTTTTCTATGTTCAACATCAAATAAAATAAATTATTCATAAATAATTCATTTATAAATGTATCTAGTAAATATTTTAGTTCAATTGTGTCAAATTATTATTTCTTTTTGGCTGATGTCTTTTTTATATAGGTTAGAAATAGTTTATGGTATAATAATGTGTTTTAAATTATTGTAATACTATTATCTCACCTTGTATAAATAGGAACAGTAGTTGAAGTTCTGTGTTAAGTATATATTGTGCTTTAATTATTCAAATAAAACTTTTATTATGTTTGTATGTTGCCTCGAAATCGTATATAGTATATATATAGTTACTAAGCAACTATATGGTGACTAGGGGATAACACAGTTCCACTATCCCTTAGTCGCCTCTTACGACACACACGGGAAGAGAGGGGGTGGCTATATTCTTTAGTACCGTAGCCACACAGTACCTATTAGAATACAGACAAAGTATTTCTTTAGGATATAGCTTCCGCGTGATAGCGTCTCGCCAATGTAATGAAAACCCCTCAAAACTTTCTTCAAAAAACGAAAAGTGGACTCATGTTAAGCAGTATTGCTAAATATCCTTACTATATTTATATATCATTGCAAGTACCATGGTCAGGGATACAATCTTATTAAAACTATATATTCAGTATATTTTTTATCTTTTAGCTATAGCCGATCGAAGAAAACAAACCTATTTTATCTATTTATTGTATCAATGATTGTTATCTACGTGTGGTTGCAATGTGGTCGACTGACCCCTACATATAAACACTATAAATAATATTATTTACAATGTAGACGATTGCAATATACTGTAGTCTTACTGGGATTTTCCACGTATTATAGTAAAACAAAAATTACTGTAATACATTTGTTATTTTTCATTAAACTTCTCTCAAGAAGCATCGCTTTGACTTGAGTTTTTCTACTTTCATTGTATTTATTTATGGTTAGTGTTCCACTATATTATTCCTTGATTAAATACTTTTCTCAATGTGATAAAATAACTCATTCTGTTTGTTAGTTTCAAATATCATACGTGCAAACACAATTCTTATAATTACATTAAAAAAGGTTTAATAAAAAAAAAAAATAATTGTAATTGTATTATCGCTTGAAATATTTCGTTGCTATAAAATTCCATTTATAATACTAATAAATAATCGATAAAGTAGTTATATTGCAATTTTATGCATGTATACGTAATTAACTGAGGTATGGCACAGCACGAAATATCCTGCTCAAAATATGGAGCAGGGGTAGTACCTCGACATTACAGAAGATCACAGCTAAATAATACTGCTTTCAAGTAGTATTGTGTTCCTGTTGGTAAGTAAGGTGACCAGAGCTCCTAGGGAGGGTCAAGGAAAGGGTCGACAATGCGCTTGCGATGCTTCTGGTGTTACAGGCGTCTATAGGCGACAGTATTTGCTTACTATCAGATGAGCTGTAGTACGCTTGTTTGACGACCTGGTTATATAAAAAATATGCGCTCATTTAGTACGGATTCAATTAATGCGTTCCTTAAATAAACAAATAATGAAATATTTAATAAAGCTTAAAGAGTTAAACTTAGTGTTTCAAGGTCTATCTAATGTCGAAATATCATTTTATGTCATTGATAATCATGGCTATCATTATTAACTTTTAATTTTCCTTTCTTATAAATTGAGCTCAGACAAATTAGTTTGTGTTATAATTTTTAATCACTTGGTAATATATCGCTATGTTACTTGTGTTATAAATGCCTTCCTAGTGTACATAATAGCCATTATCATGTACACCAGGCAGACTAATATTTAATTCATATGAACATTTGTCACACTATGTACCTAATGGAGTTTTACATTTGTTTCAGATACACGCACTGCAAACCCACGCATCACATCAAGACTACATCGAGCTAGCATCTAACTTATTAGTACTATTTAATAAAACCTAGACTAGTCCGTAAGACTTTAAACTGCGTGTGATATAATTTAACTTAACGCATTTAAAATTAGAATTCTAAATTCAAATATTTAAATACTCGACGGTGATTGGTATTGTGTTTACTAACGCCATCTATGATATAAACTGTGAAGATGAGGGACGGTATTAAATCTTGCCAGCACACGGTTTCAGACGACGTTATCTACAAAGATGTGGTTATTATTGGTAAGATTTTTTTTATACAAGCACCTTTTGATATCATTTAAAAATCAATCAAATTTTATCGATTTATAAATAAAGTCATTTTGGATTTTAAAAATTATGGTCTTAATTAACTTCAATGTTTGTACAAATACCTCTGAGTAGCAACCCTTTGAAATATTAAACAAATGTCCAATACTATTAAGTTTGTAAACATGCATTGCTCGTTTTATTGCTTATTACGTGGAAACTCGTTAGTGTGTCGTCTGAGCGACTATAATAAGCTATGCATTGTTATGCATTCTAGGACATACCTAACACTATAGCTCTACATATAGCTGGATTGAGATGAAAATAACAAAAGTTAGAGCTCTTTGATTATTGAATGAGTTATTAAAAGTTTTTCTTAGTTCCAAAAATAATTGTTGCTTATAAAACTTCAGATAGTTATATCATCAGATAGTTATCTATTCTATCAATAAGATTTGGTATTTTTGTGTTTTCGTTATTTAGGGCATTATTGCATTCATATATCGTTACTAAGGCGCTTGCAACGGTGCTGAAAAATAAAACCTCATAAATAAATATAGGCATTTGGATGTTTGTTATAAAATTAAAAAAAAAAAAACGACTTTACATACGCATTGTTAGATATATCTCAAACCTACTCGTCTGATCTCGCTCAATTTTGATTCGGACTATAAGATAAACACCACCTTTTAAATAAAATAAAAAATCATCAAAATCGGTACAACCAAAAATTTGAGGTAAAACAACAAAAAATTTCAATCGAATTGAGAAAGGACTCCTTTTTTTTAATGTAGTTAAATATACAATTAAACTAATAAATATTTAAACATCATTAAAAAATAGCGTTTGAATTGTAGCTAAATAAATCTTACAGCTTAGTCAGCGCAATGAAACACCAACCTTATTACGTAACAATTTATTGTTGACCTCTCAATGATCAAATTGACCGTAGAACAATAATTTATCTGCGTATCATATTCGTTCATTTATACTAACTCTATACGTGGTTTCGCTTGCATTATTTCTTTTACTTATCTTTAGCTAGTATAAAATCGTTTCCGAATGTTGCATAAAGGAAAAAGTTTGGTACCTAGTGGAAATGCTCAGAATATAACCCTCCAAACAAATACGGTTATTCCAAGAATAGCTGCTTAGTAAGAAGTATAAATAATTACAGGAAAAAGTGAACATTAAAAACAAGAAAAAATAAAGTATTTTTTTTTATAAACAATATATGTTTAGCGTAATCAGAAACTTCTACTTTTTTTTCTAAAGTCATGTTTAGTTTTAGTAGTTATGACAATTTTTTAATATCATATCAAAAATCAACCGTTCCAGCGGGGATCGAACCTGCATCTCCGACTGACCGTGTCGGTGCTCTAGCCAATTAAACTATGAAACGATGTACCCGTTAGATCGAAATTTTTGATATGATGATTTTTATTTTCGGTTTAAGCGAACCGTGGCGCCGTCTATATAGTGAGTTCTTTACAGAGACCCGTAACTATTCAAAGTTTCATATTACAATGAAAATCTTTGACAGGAGACGACACCATGCTATTTTTAATATGTACGATATTATTTATTAGTTATGACAAGTTAATTAATGGTATGTGTAATTCACACACCTGATCGTTAGTCACAGTAGAGAGTGTAGCGGCGTGGTGGATTAAACTCCGATCCTTCTCCTATATGGAGAAGAGGCCTACGCCCAACAGTGGGATGTTATAGGCTGAATCGTGACCATGTATTGTATGGATGAGTGAAATCTTCTGGCAGAAGTATTGTTATACCTAGTTTTAAAGAATATTTCTAACTACTTTTGTAATTTCGGTTAATTTCGATGTTGAAATAAAGTGTTTTAGTTTAAATTAGTTACAAACTTTACTCTTCAATTTCACGGGCGATTAGATTTTTTGGCCTTCATCCCTTTCTTTCAAGGGTAGCTCGTCTCAAGTGTAGACTTAGGTCTAGTCAATCCATTTAGTAATTTCATTGTGATGTTAAATCAAAATACAGAAAAAAGGACAGAGGAAAATGAAATAAAATTCAATTTTGATATCAATATGGACTGAATTATAATTTTCTAAGTAATAATAATAATAGCTTTATTTAAAATATTAATTATATTTTAATATTAATAACATTTTAAACAAATGGTAACAATTACAAAAATTCACTTATGCATAATGTTAAATACACAAAATTTTTTGAGTTCAGACTAATCATCCTATATGGATTATAGATATAATCTGTATTAAGAATGATCAGCCAACCTCCCCTATGCTACAATTTTGGCACAAGTTCTATAAGAAAGTAAGACATATTTACCACAGATTGTGTTTTCTAAAGTGTATTTTCTAAGTTATCTCCCAATGTACAAAGATGGACCTGTTTTTATAACAAACTAGCTGAACCCGCATTTGCCATATATGTTTTCAACCCCCTTAATCCCCCCCCCCCACTTATAACTTAAGGGTATGAAAAATAGATGTTGGTCGATTCTCAGACCTACTTTATATGCACACAAAATTTCATAAAAATCTATCCAGCTGTTTCGAAGGAGTATTGTAACTAATATTGTAACACGAAAATTTTATATATAACATATGGACAGCTGTATAACACCCGGTGTTGACAGGTCAAAACGAGGGATGCAACAAGGGTTGTAAATAAATAAAAAACCTTGTGCATCAACGGTATATTTTAAGGGTATACAAATTTTACATTCCACCAAATTTAATAAGACTTGTTACATTTGGCATAATGTAAGCGCGATGTAAAAGACAGACATCGCCATCTATTAATAAATCTTAGAACTAGCATTAGCTTTTAAAATACCAATAACGCCATCTATTAAAACCTCAGAACTTAAGTTTGAATTTGTACAACAGCTATGTGCAATAAGACTAAGTTATGAGTTAATAATGTGTCTCTGCGTAACGCCACGGGTGTTTATGGATATACTAATATTATAGGACAATATTTATACTAAAAAATAAATATATTTATAGGTAATGGTCCCAGCGGTATGGTGACGTCCTTCATGTTGGCGGGAAATGTTCCTTACCTAAAGCAAATACCAGATGACCTGCCCATAGACGAAATGCTCAAAGCCAGGTAAGATTTTTTATACTATAAATACTAACTTCACCCACCCATTTCCTTGATGGATGGAAATTATTTTAATTTATTTTTGTACAGCCAAATAATATCCAACAGACTATATATTTTTCAAGTTCCCAATATCAACTGATTAACTTGTACATTTCAGATTACAGAACCTGCCACCAGGTCAGAACTTACTGGAAACTGATCTCATGCAACTTGCCGAAGGTCTGGAGGGCAGGAGTCAGAACCCCATACCGATATTAGTAAGTATAAGAGTACCATAAGCTATGTACCATACAACACCATATATACACCACCATAATAGGGGTAGAGCATAGCAGGAAATATCCTGCCCAAAATTTGCAGCAGCCCGATTGGATTTCAACCCAATTGGGGAGACCTATTGGAACCCCAACCTAGACTAGATCGACTTTTTATGCCAATATACCCGTATATTGGAAATCTTATTGAAATTTTGAGAAATATTATTGAAAATATATTTTTTTTAATCTACATAATTTATAATATTATGTCATGTAACTTCCAAACAAGTGCTTCGATTAAGATAGGTCAAAAAAAAAAAAAACGATAAACTAAAGTCACCTAGTAGTCAATTAAAAGTTAAGCAGGTACAGTTAAAAGCCTATCTTGTTGCTAAATGACCTGAAGATAACCTTCACACATCACTATTATGAATATAAATCAAAATGATATAAAACTGAACAATCTTGGCCATATTTTTTCCGCTCGGCGACAGCGTTCGTTGACGTCAGATAAGTAAAAATAAAAAATAAATTGTTTAATTTTAAAGGAGCTATTTGCTATAAGTCTGTCGCACGGTAGACTGAAATCTTTTGCGACACTTCCGGTAGCAAGTCAAGTAAAATAAATATCTATTACTTGATTACGATCTCACCCACCTTTAAAGCCACTATACCCAATAAATTATCGAATATGACATTGTATATTCAGTTAGACACGCCTTTTATTACATTTGTCATAACAACAGAATTTTTAAGGTTGAGGTTTGATCAACCAAATATTTACTACTTCTATGGTCTTCAAAATTCTATTGAGACTATAATCTTGACATCCCTAATCAATCTTTTTTTTTGTGTTCTCTCAATTTTACGTGATATTGGCGAAATCATCTGTGCTTAGTACTTTTTAGCACTAGTGAAAATTTAAATAACTATAATACATACATAAACAAAACAATATGTAACGTTCTTTTCTATTTTACTTATGCAGGCCTGTTTTGCAGAAGTTTTACTTCAGTCGTGTGGTCTTAACACACTCATTTTTAGGTAGTTTTCATCGATAGAGAATTTAGTAAAAAGGATTAAAATTCTTAAGCAACGATAAAATACGCGATTACTGCGCGATTATCGCGCATTATATTATTAGGGATTGAGACCATCGTTACGAATTTTCTAATCAACAAGACAAGATCTACCGAGTGGCGCAAAACTACCGTTAGGGTTTGAATGTTTAATAACTTTTTAAATTAATTTATATTTTTTATTTTAATTTTAGAATTTTGTAAAGAAAACTTGGGGAATTTTAAATGGAACAAATGCACAACAGACCACGATCAATACTTGTTGAATTTTATTTTTAAAATTAACGGTCAATTGTGACGCGGTGTGTGTATCGTGGGTTTTTTAACGTGCGTACTGGACCTTCAGCACCAACAATAAACCGCCTGGTTAAAAATTTTCGATAACATTGTACAGTAAGACACCTGCCATGTACCGGAAGACCATGTACGGTCCACACGGAAGAAAATATCCAACGTGTTGTCGGTAGTGTGCAAGACAGTCCAGAAACATCAACAAGACGACATCCGGCACAACTGGGGCTATCGCGGAGGTTGGTTCAGAGGATTTTGGACACATTGCACATGTTCCCGTATAAGGTTCAGCTTGTGCAAGAATTGAAACCGTTACACTACCAACAACGGCTTGATTATGCCAATTCATTCCGACAAAAAGCAGAAGAAAATCGCGATTTCATTAACAATTTGATAATGAGCGATGAAGCCCATTTCTTTTTGAATGGTTTCGTAAACAAGCAAAATTCTAGGATATAGCCTACAGAGAATCCAAGAACAGTTTATCAGCAACAATTACACCCACTTAAGGTTTGGTGCGGTGTATCATCTAAAAGGATCATTGGTCCATATTTCTTTGAAAATGCACATGGCGCCTCATTTACGATTAATGGTGCCGAACATCGAACGATACTGGACAATTTATTGAGGCCAGCTGTAGAAAACCATCCTCAGTTGTGGTTCCAACAAGATGGAGCCATAGTTGCAAGGAAAAACAAGGAATGCAATGGCTCTGTTACGGCACCTCTTTGACGAACGCATAATTTCGCGCAGAATCGATTTCAATTGGCCTCCACGTTCACCGGATTAACAGCGCCAGACTATTTTCTTAAGGGTTATTTGGAAGAAAGGGTATATGTAAATAGGCCAGCGACCATACCACAGCTAAAACAAAACATTCAAAATGAAATTTAAGCCTGGAATTTTTACGTAAAGTTATGCAAAATGTACTGGAAAGAGCACGAATGTGCGAAGCCGAAAATTACCACTTGCGGGATATAATTTTTCATACTTAAGCCAAAAATAATCCCCATTAATATACTTTATATTAAAATAATAATTAACCATTAAATAAAAAAGTTATTAAACATTCAAACCCTAAAGTTAGTTTTGCGCCACCTGTATTTGCGGAGTTCTAATTATATATCCAGATGACATTGGTACCTGACCTGCTGTGTGGTTACGGCAGTAAAGAATGTAGCCACCCTTTCTCTTCCCGTGGGCTTAGTAAGAGGCGACTAAGGGATAAGACAGTTCCACTACCACCTTGGAACTTATAAAGCCGACTGATGGCGGGATAATATTATCCAACCACTGGCCTTGAAATACACAGGCTGTCATTTTCCCTTTCAATGTAACCGTTATAATGTAGGGTGGTTGTAGTCGGCTCGAAACCGGTTGTGGGTTCGATTATCGCTTTGGTCACGTATTTATATTTCTATATTTATTTCTGGTCAAGTGTATGTCCCTGTAGGTCCCCACTATGCCTCTGAGAACACGTATGGCTATCAGTCCCAGTTGCTATCATACCTGATAACAATCGTTACTCATAGTAGGAATATATCCAACAACCCGCAGTGGAGTAGTGGAATGGAAGTCACAGGCTGAATGAATCAAAATAACAAATCTTGAACTAAAATGTACAATATTCATAATTTTTTGTTTCTCTTATCTCGTTGAGCAAGTGTAATAAAATTAAAAACATCTCAAAATAAATTATTATTGTTTCTAAAGACAGAAAAAAATTAAATCATTAATTATGATTGCGGAATATCTTAAAATAAACGGAATGTATAAACGTACTCACGGCTTATCACAGCCATGTATCGTCTGCGTGTCGCGGACTAATTATTTAATAACTACATAATTATGTATATATTAAATTTAGATGTCTGTCTGTGCGTGCATACAGTTTTGATTACTATGTACTAGCTTTCATTCTCAGCTTTACCTGCACGAAACCAGGAGAAAACTTTGTATGTATGTTATGCTATATCGGCCTTGCTTATTTTATATTTATTCATCGCTATAAACATTACAGGTAAATTACCCAATGTAGCCTAATGTTATTTAGCCTATAGCCCAAATATACACAGAAAAATAAACGAATCGGCCAAGTCGTTTCATAGGAGTACGACCACGAACTCTGTGACACAATTTTGTTTTAAATAAATTGCATATTTGTTTAGTATCTGTGTGTACGTCCTTGTAGGACTTACTTCGAAGAACAAGTAAAGCCGTCGACTAGGTTGCTGTAAATTAATATTAATGAAGGCGCTAAGAATACATAATAAATTTAATTTTTTTTTGCTCGATTGTATCGCTATTTTAGGGTTCTTTAATCGTTAGGTAAAAACTCTTAATAAAATCATTCTGTACGATAGTTCTTTTTTTACGACTTGTTTAATCAATGTTAAGTTTTCGGACTGAAAACTGGATACAACACGCAATATAGCCTGTGATACTCGATCTAATATCAATATAATTCCAACCCGCCTGCCCAGCGTCACACATATGAGTTCGCGCCATAATGCTTGGCACGAACTTGTGAAGGCCTATGTCCAGCTGAAATGACTCGGAAATAATTTAGCTTTCTATAAGTTAAAGTACTTCCAAAATTAGTTTATTAGTTCCAGAGATCAGCCCCTACAACCTACAATCTTACAATCAATATCATTACAGCCTATACAGTCCACTGCTGGACATAGGCCTCCACAAGTTTACGCCAAAAATAACGTGAACTCATGTGTTTTGCCCATAGTCACCACGCTGGGCAGGCGGGTTGGTGACCGCAGTACTGGCTTTGTCGCACCGAAGACGCTGCTGCCCGTCTTCGGCCTGTGTATTTCAAAGCCAGCAGTTGGATGGTTATCCCGCCATCGGTCGGCTTCTTAAGTTCCAAGGTGGTAGTGGAACTGTGTTATCCCTTAGTCGCCTCTTACGACACCCACGGGAAGAGAGGGGGTGGCTAAATTCTTTAGTGCCGTAGCCACACAGCACAAAGCACAAGCACAATCTTACAAGCCACCTCTTTATCATAATTTTGTTAGATTTTTTCTTATTTATACTACAAATGTGACGAACAAGCTTAGGGTCCGCCTGATAATATACCATGTATATAAACAGCTACCCGAAGCCTATGAATGCCTGCAACACCAGGAGCGTAAAAAGCAAATTACCAACCCTACCCAGGAGCTCTGACTATCTTAGCCACACAAGAAACACAAAACTATTTGAATGCAGTAATTTTTTGCTGTGTTCTTCTGTAAGGTCGAGGCACTTTAATCGGACAACGCCAAATTTTAAGCAAGATATCTCCTGCTATATATCTATAAAAAGGATGTACGGGTCCTTCCTTAGCCGACTTACACTTAAATCATTATTTTTTTATTTAAATAAGTCGTAATAACAATCAACGCTCTCAAGTTCATCGGCAAGGAGGTCAAGATACGTCAATGAACTAGTTAGCGATCGCGATCGTGCGGAACGGGTGCGATCTTGTTGTTCCAATTGTTAAATAAATTAGAATACATCACAATTGATTATAAAATCATACATACATATATACATACATACATATGCTTACACACTTACGTACATTCACATATACATTGAACATTTATAGGGCGGGGAATCAGACAGGGAAGGGTGACATATATAGGACGGAGGAGTTTGACACAGGATATTGACGAGTTAAAGCATGAATAATAATTTTGACCGATAAAGTTGAAATTGATGGTAGATGAGAAGAAATATGTCAAAAATTTTTATTTATTTATTTATTTATGCATAAAAATAAACTTAGAACTAACATTACAGTAACCCAATGCGTTAGTTAAGTTGATCACAACAAATAACATTAAATTTAACAAACGATTCAATAAAAACAAAATAATCAATAAATATAAAATAATCAATAAATAATCACACTTAAAAAATTCATAACATTCATAAAAACAAACATTCAGTAATAATAATACAAATTAGTACATTTATATTAATAAAATTAAAATAAATGTCAATATGTAACATTAAATTTATCAATTAATTAAAACAATTCAATAAAATCAATTAAAAAGATAATAATAATTTTACGTCTAATTAATCATATAATCAAATCTAAAAAAAATTATTTGTTGCAGACCGTTATAAGTCAGAGCTTTATCAGAAATGAAAAAGAGTCTTACCATTTTAAATCGTTTGATTTAACAATTCGTGAAAACGACAAGAATTCGTGTGTAGTTTGTATGCTATAAATAAATCAATACAAACGTCATACATTATTTAAATTTTGTCGCGATAGTAAAGTTTACGATTTTAAAAACACAGCGGTTACGTTCATCGAGCATTGTTTATTAGGTGATATTAATTAAATATTTATTAGGGAACTGGGTGGGTGACAGGCGTTGCGTTCTTCTGTCTTTCGAACTTTCAAACGCGAGAAGTTTAAATAATCCAGAGGGGGATTGAGGGTAGGGCTGGCAACGCGCTTGCGATGCTTCTGGTGTTACAACTATCTATAAGCTACGGTAATCGCTTACCATCACGTGAACCGTACGCTTGCTTGCCGACTTCGTTGTATAAAAAAAGGAAAAGTAAAAAAACTGACTTTAATCACATCGACCAGTACAACGTAGGTCGACAAAAAAATAGTCAAGCAAATACGCGTTTTTACGGATAACTATATAAGTATTCGTCAGACCCAACTTTCGAAATCGATCCACCCAGCAGAAAGTTATGTGGTAACATAAAGAAAAAAGTCAAATTGAGAACCTCATTTTTTGATCAATGAAAATTGACGTTATTTATCCAGGCGTTCTCGAATTTCGCTAACGATAATCCATTGGCCGTAGCCCATCTATTGCAGACGATTTAGACAGTGTCATCACATTTAACGATCGATTTTTATTTATACATATAGTATTATGTATAACTTTTTTAAATTTATGAAATTATTTCAAATTAAAGTAGAAAAAATAAACAAAGTAAACATTTTTGAATATCATATGATCATATCAAAAATTGACCGCTCCACAAACAAGGACAAAGTAAATATACCGTGCTAATGTCGATTATCTGTCTGATATGGATAAAACAAAATCTCCGAAATGCATAACTTCCCGACTGCGTCAAACTGATTTTTTTTTTGTTTTTTTTATATTGTTTATTGACAGGGCAAGGTTATTACACAAATAATTATGTTTGCAGACAAACGAAAAAAAACCGACTTCAATTACATCGACAAGTAATACAACGTAGATCGACGAAAAAATAGTCAAGTAACTACGCGTTATCAAAGATTATTCAAAAAGTAGTTATCAGATCTCGATAAAATTTAAATGTGACCACATGATAAACATCAGCTTTTGATTAAATTAAAAATTATCAAAATCGGTACACCCAGTAAAAAGTTATGCGGATTTTTGAGTTTCCCTCGATTTCTCTGGGATCCCATCATCAAATCCTGGTTTTCTTATCACGGTACACAACTAGGGATATCTCCTTTCTAACAAAAAAGAATTATCAAAATCGTTACATCCAGTAAAAAGTTATGTGGTATAATACAACGTAGGCCGACGAAAAAAGCGTCAAGTAAAAACGCATTAGATATAACTCGAAAAGTAGTTGTTAGATCTCAAATAAATTTAAATGGGACCAATTGACACACACCACCTTTCGATTAAAAGAAAATTTGTCGAAATCGGTCCACACGGTCAAAAGTTCTGATGTAACATACATAAAAAAAAATACAGTCGAATTGAGAACCTCCTCCTTTTCGATTAACGAAAAAAATTTAGAGGTACGAAGTTTGCCTGCCAGCTAGTTTGTAACTTATTTTAGCTTGTCTTGTACGGAACCGGGAAACAGAGAGGGCGTTGTTCAAATGCTTGTACTCAGAATCCAAGAGATGGCGCTTGAGAGCGGAATGTAAAAATAATTTAGTACGTACATTTTGGCAATAACTGATATTTAATTAATTTGTTTCATCAGGTGCTTGTAAACTTCTGATTATATAGTTATTCAACGTATAACTTTATCGAAAAGATAAAAATTCCAGACATATTTATTCTTTTTCATCCTTGAATTTCTTTTTACCTGTTAGATATTTTTATTCACAAGATATAAGCCTAATGTACCTCCTGCTGATAAAGTCCTAAGATAGGCTTAACTTGGTAGATAAAATTAAATGCAGATAATCGAAATTGACCGTTAGCTATTATAACTAATAATCAACATTCAATAAAAGACTTTGTTCTTTACCTTTATTATTGTTATTTTTTTTCCAGATTGATAATTTGTTAAGACCTTGCGCGGATCTTGGACTTCAGGAAGATTCGCTGATAGAATGGAGATACGACGTTGAGAAACAGGTGATTATAGTTTTGTCTTATTATTGTGTGGCTACGGAATCAAAGAATATAGTCACCCCCTCTCTTCCCGTGGGTGTCGTAAGAGGCGACTAAGGGATAACACAGTTCCACTACCACCTTGGAACTTATCAAGCCGACCGATGGCGGGATAATAATCCAACTGCTATCTTTGAAATACACAGGCCAAAGATGGGCAGCAGCGTCTTCGGTGCGACAAAGCCAGCCCAGCGGTCACCAGCCCGCCTGCCCAGCGTGGTGACTATGGGCAACACACATGGCTAAAATGATATGCATTTTATCATGCATTATATCATGCATTATAATTATGCTTATCCTTTAAGCGATTTATCACTTAAGACTCATTGTCAGTAGTCAACACACCTACAATTACTAATTACACGATTTACTGAAAAAAGTATTCGGTTACAGATTCACATAGATTTTTCAAAATGTATCTAGTATAATAATCGTCATATTACAATAAATTATTTATATTTTAAGGAAATACCAATGACTCGGAACATAGATTATCCTAATAGAAGACGGAAGGAAACTCAATAATAAATGGTTAAAATATCTATACAAATAAATAAAATTCGAGTGTCTGTTTGTAATATTAAAATAACCGCTTTTTACTGAATTCATATGTATTTATACACGGTACATATACCGAAATAACGTTTTTTATTATTTTTGTCTGTCTCTGTTTATTTCGGCCATTGATTTTTATGAAATTTTGTGTCCATATCGGGTATTTTGTGAGAATCGGCCAACATCTATTTTTCATACCGCTAAGTTACAAGAAGGGGGGGTTAAGGGGGTAAATAATATATATGGCAAAACAACGTTTGCTGGGTCAGCTAGTAGCTACGCTTTTGATTAGACCGTTAGGGTAGTTTATTTGGGTGGTTGTGGTTGGGGGTGGATGTAATATATGTGTTAAATTATATATATGTTAGTAAGATGACGTTCTGGTGCTGTAGTGCGCGTACCGCGTAGGTGCAAAATCACCGGCGTTTGCCGCTCGGGATGGAAATCGAACCCTCAAAACATCGGTGTTTAGCCGTCTTCACCCACCACTACACTGGAGCGATCGCTAAAGTTCCCTTAAAAGTATAAACAAGATAAATTTTGTGCAGATACATATACTTATAGATTGATAGCATAACTTCTTTGGAATTCTTTATTTACATTTTTTTTACTTTTTTTTTTGATGTTCTAGTTTTTTGTAGTCTATATTATTGGTCTTGTAAATTTCTTTTTTCTATATGTAGTTATTTATTAACTATTATTATGTCTATTTAAGTGTGACTTTTTTGTGTAAAAACTGTCTGCGTTTTTGAGTGATGCTCCGAATAAATGTGTTTCTTTCTTTCTTTCAGATCGAGCACATAGTGCTGGGCAAGGGCCCGCCGGGCGGCACGTGGAGCGCCCTGCCGGGGGCGGTGCGCACGCTGTCGCCGGCCGCGTGGCTGGCGCTGCCGCCGCACGCCGCCGCCGGCCCGCGCCCCGCCGCGCGCCTGTCCGCGCGCGCGCTGGCCGCCTACTGCCGCCGGTACGTGCCCGCGTGCCGCCTGCAGGTGAGACATTCGCACTCGCTCCCCGCCCCACTGCCGCCGGTACGTGCCCGCGTGCCGCCTGCAGGTGAGACACACGACACTCGCGCTCGCTCCCCGCCCCACTGCCGCCGGTACGTGCCCGCGTGCCGCCTGCAGGTGAGACACACGACACTCGCGCTCGCTCCCCGCCCCACTGCCGCCGGTACGTGCCCGCGTGCCGCCTGCAGGTGAGACACACGACACTCGCGCTCGCTCCCCGCCCCACTGCCGCCGGTACGTGCCCGCGTGCCGCCTGCAGGTGAGACACACGACACTCGCGCTCGCTCCCCGCCCCACTGCCGCCGGTACGTGCCCGCGTGCCGCCGGCAGGTGAGACACTCGCGCTCGCTCCCCGCCCCACTGCCGCCGGTACGTGCCCGCGTGCCGCCTGCAGGTGAGACACACGACACTCGCGCTCGCTCCCCGCCCCACTGCCGCCGGTACGTGCCCGCGTGCCGCCTGCAGGTGAGACACACGACACTCGCGCTCGCTCCCCGCCCCACTGCCGCCGGTACGTGCCCGCGTGCCGCCTGCAGGTGAGACACTCGCACTCGCTCCCCGCCCCACTGCCGCCGGTACGTGCCCGCGTGCCGCCTGCAGGTGAGACACACGACACTCGCACTCGCTCCCCGCCCCACTGCCGCCGGTACGTGCCCGCGTGCCGCCTGCAGGTGAGACACTCGCACTCGCTCCCCGCCCCACTGCCGCCGGTACGTGCCCGCGTGCCGCCTGCAGGTGAGACACTCGCACTCGCTCCCCGCCCCACTGCCGCCGGTACGTGCCCGCGTGCCGCCTGCAGGTGAGACACTCGCACTCGCTCCCCGCCCCACTGCCGCCGGTACGTGCCCGCGTGCCGCCTGCAGGTGAGACACACGACACTCGCACTCGCTCCCCGCCCCACTGCCGCCGGTACGTGCCCGCGTGCCGCCTGCAGGTGAGACACTCGCACTCGCTCCCCGCCTCACTGCCGCCGGTACGTGCCCGCGTGCCGCCTGCAGGTGAGACACACGACACTCGCACTCGCTCCCCGCCCCACTGCCGCCGGTACGTGCCCGCGTGCCGCCTGCAGGTGAGACACTCGCACTCGCTCCCCGCCCCACTGCCGCCGGTACGTGCCCGCGTGCCGCCTGCAGGTGAGACACTCGCACTCGCTCCCCGCCCCACTGCCGCCGGTACGTGCCCGCGTGCCGCCTGCAGGTGAGACACACGACACTCGCGCTCGCTCCCCGCCCCACTGCCGCCGGTACGTGCCCGCGTGCCGCCTGCAGGTGAGACACACGACACTCGCTCCCCGCCCACTGCCGCCGGTACGTGCCCGCGTGCCGCCTGCAGGTGAGACACACGACACTCGCTCCCCGCCCACTGCCGCCGGTACGTGCCCGCGTGCCGCCTGCAGGTGAGACACACGACACTCGCTCCCCGCCCACTGCCGCCGGTACGTGCCCGCGTGCCGCCTGCAGGTGAGACACACGACACTCGCTCCCCGCCCACTGCCGCCGGTACGTGCCCGCGTGCCGCCTGCAGGTGAGACACACGACACTCGCTCCCCGCCCACTGCCGCCGGTACGTGCCCGCGTGCCGCCTGCAGGTGAGACACACGACACTCGCTCCCCGCCCACTGCCGCCGGTACGTGCCCGCGTGCCGCCTGCAGGTGAGACACACGACACTCGCTCCCCGCCCACTGCCGCCGGTACGTGCCCGCGTGCCGCCTGCAGGTGAGACACACGACACTCGCTCCCCGCCCACTGCCGCCGGTACGTGCCCGCGTGCCGCCTGCAGGTGAGACACACGACACTCGCTCCCCGCCCACTGCCGCCGGTACGTGCCCGCGTGCCGCCTGCAGGTGAGACACACGACACTCGCTCCCCGCCCACTGCCGCCGGTACGTGCCCGCGTGCCGCCTGCAGGTGAGACACACGACACTCGCTCCCCGCCCCACTGCCGCCGGTACGTGCCCGCGTGCCGCCTGCAGGTGAGACACACGACACTCGCTCCCCGCCCACTGCCGCCGGTACGTGCCCGCGTGCCGCCTGCAGGTGAGACACATGACACTCGCTCCCCGCCCACTGCCGCCGGTACGTGCCCGCGTGCCGCCTGCAGGTGAGACACACGACACTCGCTCCCCGCCCCACTGCCGCCGGTACGTGCCCGCGTGCCGCCTGCAGGTGAGACACACGACATTCGCACTCGCTCCCCGCCCCACTGCCGCCGGTACGTGCCCGCGTGCCGCCTGCAGGTGAGACACACGACACTCGCACTCGCTCCCCGCCCCACTGCCGCCGGTACGTGCCCGCGTGCCGCCTGCAGGTGAGACACACGACACCCGCACTCGCTCCCCGCCCCACTGCCGCCGGTACGTGCCCGCGTGCCGCCTGCAGGTGAGACACACGACACTCGCACTCGCTCCCCGCCCCACTGCCGCCGGTACGTGCCCGCGTGCCGCCTGCAGGTGAGACACACGACACTCGCACTCGCTCCCCGCCCCACTGCCGCCGGTACGTGCCCGCGTGCCGCCTGCAGGTGAGACACACGACACTCGCACTCGCTCCCCGCCCCACTGCCGCCGGTACGTGCCCGCGTGCCGCCTGCAGGTGAGACACTCGCACTCGCTCCCCGCCCCACTGCCGCCGGTACGTGCCCGCGTGCCGCCTGCAGGTGAGACACACGACACTCGCGCTCGCTCCCCGCCCCACTGCCGCCGGTACGTGCCCGCGTGCCGCCTGCAGGTGAGACACACGACACTCGCGCTCGCTCCCCGCCCCACTGCCGCCGGTACGTGCCCGCGTGCCGCCTGCAGGTGAGACACTCGCACTCGCTCCCCGCCCCACTGCCGCCGGTACGTGCCCGCGTGCCGCCTGCAGGTGAGACACACGACACTCGCACTCGCTCCCCGCCCCACTGCCGCCGGTACGTGCCCGCGTGCCGCCTGCAGGTGAGACACTCGCACTCGCTCCCCGCCCCACTGCCGCCGGTACGTGCCCGCGTGCCGCCTGCAGGTGAGACACTCGCACTCGCTCCCCGCCCCACTGCCGCCGGTACGTGCCCGCGTGCCGCCTGCAGGTGAGACACTCGCACTCGCTCCCCGCCCCACTGCCGCCGGTACGTGCCCGCGTGCCGCCTGCAGGTGAGACACTCGCACTCGCTCCCCGCCCCACTGCCGCCGGTACGTGCCCGCGTGCCGCCTGCAGGTGAGACACTCGCACTCGCTCCCCGCCCCACTGCCGCCGGTACGTGCCCGCGTGCCGCCTGCAGGTGAGACACACGACACTCGCGCTCGCTCCCCGCCCCACTGCCGCCGGTACGTGCCCGCGTGCCGCCTGCAGGTGAGACACCCGCACTCGCTCCCCGCCCCACTGCCGCCGGTACGTGCCCGCGTGCCGCCTGCAGGTGAGACACACGACACTCGCACTCGCTCCCCGCCCCACTGCCGCCGGTACGTGCCCGCGTGCCGCCTGCAGGTGAGACACTCGCACTCGCTCCCCGCCCCACTGCCGCCGGTACGTGCCCGCGTGCCGCCTGCAGGTGAGACACTCGCACTCGCTCCCCGCCCACTGCCGCCGGTACGTGCCCGCGTGCCGCCTGCAGGTGAGACACACGACACTCGCTCCCCGCCCACTGCCGCCGGTACGTGCCCGCGTGCCGCCTGCAGGTGAGACACACGACACTCGCTCCCCGCCCACTGCCGCCGGTACGTGCCCGCGTGCCGCCTGCAGGTGAGACACACGACACTCGCTCCCCGCCCACTGCCGCCGGTACGTGCCCGCGTGCCGCCTGCAGGTGAGACACACGACACTCGCTCCCCGCCCACTGCCGCCGGTACGTGCCCGCGTGCCGCCTGCAGGTGAGACACACGACACTCGCTCCCCGCCCACTGCCGCCGGTACGTGCCCGCGTGCCGCCTGCAGGTGAGACACACGACACTCGCTCCCCGCCCACTGCCGCCGGTACGTGCCCGCGTGCCGCCTGCAGGTGAGACACACGACACTCGCTCCCCGCCCACTGCCGCCGGTACGTGCCCGCGTGCCGCCTGCAGGTGAGACACACGACACTCGCTCCCCGCCCACTGCCGCCGGTACGTGCCCGCGTGCCGCCTGCAGGTGAGACACACGACACTCGCTCCCCGCCCACTGCCGCCGGTACGTGCCCGCGTGCCGCCTGCAGGTGAGACACACGACACTCGCTCCCCGCCCACTGCCGCCGGTACGTGCCCGCGTGCCGCCTGCAGGTGAGACACATGACACTCGCTCCCCGCCCACTGCCGCCGGTACGTGCCCGCGTGCCGCCTGCAGGTGAGACACACGACACTCGCTCCCCGCCCCACTGCCGCCGGTACGTGCCCGCGTGCCGCCTGCAGGTGAGACACACGACATTCGCACTCGCTCCCCGCCCCACTGCCGCCGGTACGTGCCCGCGTGCCGCCTGCAGGTGAGACACTCGCACTCGCTCCCCGCCCCACTGCCGCCGGTACGTGCCCGCGTGCCGCCTGCAGGTGAGACACACGACACTCGCGCTCGCTCCCCGCCCCACTGCCGCCGGTACGTGCCCGCGTGCCGCCTGCAGGTGAGACACTCGCACTCGCTCCCCGCCCCACTGCCGCCGGTACGTGCCCGCGTGCCGCCTGCAGGTGAGACACACGACACTCGCACTCGCTCCCCGCCCCACTGCCGCCGGTACGTGCCCGCGTGCCGCCTGCAGGTGAGACACTCGCACTCGCTCCCCGCCCCACTGCCGCCGGTACGTGCCCGCGTGCCGCCTGCAGGTGAGACACTCGCACTCGCTCCCCGCCCACTGCCGCCGGTACGTGCCCGCGTGCCGCCTGCAGGTGAGACACACGACACTCGCTCCCCGCCCACTGCCGCCGGTACGTGCCCGCGTGCCGCCTGCAGGTGAGACACACGACACTCGCTCCCCGCCCACTGCCGCCGGTACGTGCCCGCGTGCCGCCTGCAGGTGAGACACACGACACTCGCTCCCCGCCCACTGCCGCCGGTACGTGCCCGCGTGCCGCCTGCAGGTGAGACACACGACACTCGCTCCCCGCCCACTGCCGCCGGTACGTGCCCGCGTGCCGCCTGCAGGTGAGACACACGACACTCGCTCCCCGCCCACTGCCGCCGGTACGTGCCCGCGTGCCGCCTGCAGGTGAGACACACGACACTCGCGCTCGCTCCCCGCCCCACTGCCGCCGGTACGTGCCCGCGTGCCGCCTGCAGGTGAGACACTCGCACTCGCTCCCCGCCCCACTGCCGCCGGTACGTGCCCGCGTGCCGCCTGCAGGTGAGACACACGACACTCGCACTCGCTCCCCGCCCCACTGCCGCCGGTACGTGCCCGCGTGCCGCCTGCAGGTAAGACACTCGCACTCGCTCCCCGCCCCACTGCCGCCGGTACGTGCCCGCGTGCCGCCTGCAGGTGAGACACTCGCACTCGCTCCCCGCCCCACTGCCGCCGGTACGTGCCCGCGTGCCGCCTGCAGGTGAGACACACGACACTCGCGCTCGCTCCCCGCCCCACTGCCGCCGGTACGTGCCCGCGTGCCGCCTGCAGGTGAGACACACGACACTCGCGCTCGCTCCCCGCCCCACTGCCGCCGGTACGTGCCCGCGTGCCGCCTGCAGGTGAGACACTCGCACTCGCTCCCCGCCCCACTGCCGCCGGTACGTGCCCGCGTGCCGCCTGCAGGTGAGACACACGACACTCGCACTCGCTCCCCGCCCCACTGCCGCCGGTACGTGCCCGCGTGCCGCCTGCAGGTGAGACACTCGCACTCGCTCCCCGCCCCACTGCCGCCGGTACGTGCCCGCGTGCCGCCTGCAGGTGAGACACTCGCACTCGCTCCCCGCCCCACTGCCGCCGGTACGTGCCCGCGTGCCGCCTGCAGGTGAGACACTCGCACTCGCTCCCCGCCCCACTGCCGCCGGTACGTGCCCGCGTGCCGCCTGCAGGTGAGACACTCGCGCTCGCTCCCCGCCCCACTGCCGCCGGTACGTGCCCGCGTGCCGCCTGCAGGTGAGACACTCGCACTCGCTCCCCGCCCCACTGCCGCCGGTACGTGCCCGCGTGCCGCCTGCAGGTGAGACACACGACACTCGCGCTCACACTCGACACATACACGAATATGCATACATAAATTTTTATCCTGGAAATATGGTTGTGACAAATTTTTTATCATTAATTAACAATGTATCGCTTCAGCCTGTAATATCCCACTACTGGGCATAGGCCTTTTTTCACATGTAGGAGAAGGATCAGAGTTTAATCCAACAACGATTAATAATGTACTAATTTGTTAATTTCAGCGCTACTTCAGAAATGGTACGATCGTGACGCACGTGGGACTGGCGCCTCGTACAGCGCCACCCTGTCGCGTCTCGTGCCCACGGAACGCAAACTTCTGCGTGTCCGGGTAAGACATCTGTTTTCGTGTCTAAGATACATGAGAGGTACAAGCGAGGAGAATAAATTAAACTACACATTTGTCACTCAAAAGGGGGGAGGGGGGGTAGTTAAAGTTCAGGTATAATTAATCTATTTATCTTATTTACTGTCGTAAATGGTGTTATAAATCTATACTGTATACAGTATCCTATCTTCGTACAAAAAAAAGTATTATAATCTTTGTCTGCAGCTACGACCAGCTCGAGGGCCGCGGGTTCCGCTACCTGTGCGCGCGCGTGGTGCTGGCGTGCGGCGCGGGCGACCGGCCCAACACGCTGGCGCCGCCCGCCCAAGTAGCGCGCGCGACCGTCCCGCCCGCCCTGACGCCCGCCCGCGCCGCGTACTCGCTGCCTGCCGTCGCGCGCGCCCTCCGGCGACTTGAGGACAAAGGTACTGCCACATTTTTTTTTTCATTTATCTTCTCTCTCTCTCTCTATATATATATATATATATATATATATATATATATGAATATTTGTCTGTAAGTCCTTTATAGAATCGTAAATTATGCATTTGATCATATTATCATGATCTTCAGCAAAGCATTGTACATGAGCCCACAAAGGTTTCTGAGTTGGTATGACCAAAAAAAAAGAAAGCGTAGTTATGGGCACACACACACACTTCAGCCTATCGCAGTCCACTGCTGGACACAGGCCTCCCCAAGTTCGCGCCACACATCCCGGTCTTCCGCAATCCTCATCCAGCCTACACCGGCAATCTTACGTAGATCGTCGGTCCAACGGGCCGGAGGACGTCCCACACTGCGTTTGCCAAGACGCGGTCTCCACTCTAGGACCCGTCTACTCCAACGGCCATCGGTCCTGCGACACAGATGACCAGCCCACTGCCACTTCAACTTGCTAATTCTGTGGGCTATGTCGGTTACTTTCGTTCTCTCGCGGATAGTCTCATTTCTAATCCTGTCTTTGAGAGAGACCCCAAGCATAGCCCGTTCCATTGCACGTTGAGCGACTTTAAACTTGTGGACCAGTCCCTTGGTCAGTGTCCACGTCTCGGCTCCGTATGTTAACACAGGCAGGACGCATTGCTCGAAAACTTTTGTCTTCAAGCATTGCGGAATCTTCGAAGTGAAGACTCGACGGAGTCTGCCAAACGCCGCCCAGCCCAACCGAATCCTCCTATCGGCCTCCTTCTCGAAGTTGTTGCGGCCTAGTTGGATAGTATGGCCTAGGTAAATATAATCCTGAACAATTTCGAGAAGGGTACCATCGACCGATACCGGTATCGGTATGACTTGGTTGTTAAACATAACTTTCGTCTTATCCAAGTTCATACAGAGACCGACACGTCGGGAGGACTCGTTTAGGCCGGCCAGCATTTGGCCTAACTCATCCAGCGTCTCCGCAAAGATGACAATATCGTCGGCGAAACGAAGGTGAGAGATGAATTCACCGTTGACGTTGATGCCCCGTTCCCCCCAATCCAAGGTCTTAAAAACATCCTCTAGCGCAGTGGTAAACAGTTTCGGTGATATTACATCCCCCTGTCTTACCCCGCGCCGGAGGGAAATAGGTCTTGTTCTTTGGTCATTGACATGAACGGTCATCGTCGCCGCGTCGTACATAGATTTTAGTACCTCGATATATCGCCAGTCGATATGACATCTCTGCAGAGAGTCCAGGACAGCCCAGGTCTCGACGGAGTCGAAGGCTTTCTCGTAGTCCACAAATGCCATACACAGCGGTTGATTATATTCTTCCGTCTTTTGGATAATCTGCCGAACAGTATGGATGTGGTCCACGGTGCTGTAGCCATTTCGAAACCCAGCCTGCTCTGGTGGTTGGAATTCGTCGAGTCTTCTGGCGAGACGATTCGTAACAACCCTCGAAAACAGCTTATAGACGTGGCTCAGAAGTGAGATCGGTCTGTAATTCTTTAACAGAGACTTATCGCCTCTCTTAAAGAACAGCACCACCACACTCCTGGACCACGCCTTCGGCATGGTACCTCGGTGGATGACGGCGTTAAATAGTCTTGCCAAGGCTTTCAGGACAGGTCGCCCTGCGGCTTTAAGGAGTTCAGTGGTAACTCCGTCATCCCCCGGGGCCTTCCCGTTTTTAAGCTGCCCGAGCGCTGCACCAATCTCATCCTCTTCGAAGTCCGGGATACACTCCGAATAATGGCGCAACAATGGTGCCCGTGGATCTTCGGTGTCCCAAGTCGCAGGCTTGCGTGCGCTCGACGAGTACAGCTGTCCATAAAAATTCTCAACCTCTTCTCGGACCTGAGGGCGAGAGCAGACGGTTCTGCCATCTGCTGTTTTAAGCTTCGCAAGAAGGCTTCTCCCCAATGGTCTTTGGAAAACTTTGCACCCCCTATTCTGCTCAATCAGAGTAGCAACCTCTCTCGTATTTGAGCAGCGGAGGTCTCGGCGAATAATTTTCCGTACCCTCTTGGAAAGAGCCCTCTGTTCTGGCGAAGCAGCCGGCAACTCGCGCCTCTGCCGCATCAGATCCAAGGCTTCGGGAGAAAGTTTGGAGTGCTTCGTTGGCTTTGTTGGTGGAAAGTGCCTGCGACCCAGTGTACACACCGTCTTTACCACGTTGTCGGTTATCTCGTCCACGTCGCTAGTAGTTTCCAGCGAATCGAATCGGTTTTGGAGTTCCAACTGAAACTGCTCGGAGCCACATAGTATTTGGGGCAGCGTAGGTCGGAGAGTAGATTTCATCAAGCGGGTCCGCTCCTTTCGGAGACATATATTCAGAGTGCCCCGTACTAGCCGGTGGTCGCTGCCGGTGTTAAACCTGTTAACCACTGAGACATCTCTGAATATATGCCTTTTATCCGCTATGATGAAATCTATCTCGTTCCTCGTCACAGTATCGGGGCTTTGCCATGTCCACCTCCTTTGGGGCTTCTTCTCAAAAAATGAGTTCATCAAGAAGAGCCCCTCCGATTCGAGGAAGTTGACAAGCGTCTGCCCCCTGTGATTCCTGTGCCCCAATCCGTGTGGTCCGATGCTCGATCCGTCGCGGCCTTGTACTCCCACTTTAGCGTTGAAGTCTCCCATAACAACGCTGTAGAAGGTCGAAGTAGTGCCATGTATGGCCCTTGTAATATCTTCATACAAGGCTTCGACTTCATCGTCAGAGTGTGCCGAGGTCGGCGCATATACCTGTATCACTTTCAGGGAGTACCTGTCGGTGAGCTTAAGTACAAGGTACGCTACCCGGGTCGACACACTACTGACTTCCACAACGTTGTTAGTGAGAGTCTTGTGAACCAGAAAACCGACGCCACCTTGGGAAAGCCCATCACCTTCACGGAAGTAGAACAAGTGCCCGGAGTCCAGGATCATCGTGTCCTCTCCCTCTCTTCGGACTTCAGACAACCCCAGTATGCTCCACTTAATGTGACTAAGTTCTACCTCAAGTTCGGTGAGGTGATGGTCCAACCGTAGCGTGCGTCCATTATACGTAGCCAGGAATATTTTTCTATGGCAGCCTCCCGTACCCCGGTGATTCTTGGCACCCTCTACCCCACCGTTACCACGGCCGCTGCCGTAGCCGGGAATAGTGGGGCTGCCGGGAACTGAGGGCCTTATTTTTAAGTTCGAGCTCATGGGGGTTTTTGCCCATAGTCACCACGCTGGGCAGGCGGGTTGGTGACCGCAGGGCTGACTTTGTCGCACCGAAGACGCTGCTGCCCGTCCTCGGTCTGTGCATTTAAAAAGCCAGCAGTTGGATGGCTATCCCGCCATCGGTCGGCCTTTTAAGTTCCAAGGTGGTTGTGGAACTGTGCTATCCCTTAGTCGCCTCTTACGACACCCACGGGAAGAGATGGGGTGGCTAAATTCTTTAGTGCCGTAACCACACAGCACTAGTAGTAGTTATGGGCGCAGGGTACAAACTAGTACTTTATAAATTAAACTTCTTAACAAGACGTTCGTAGATAATGTTTAACTATCGAGCTCCGCAGAATATAAATGAAAACTATGTTAAATATGCTACATTGCACGACTGAACCGTAGCGCGTGGTGGTTCCAGAGGGCGCTCGGGACGGCGCGGTGCTGGTGGTGGGGTCGGGGCTGAGCGCGGCGGACGCCGTGCGGCTGGCGCGCGCCGCCCGCCGCCGCGTGGCGCACGCGCACCGCGAGCCGCCCGCCGCGCTGGCGCGCCTGGCGCCCGCCGCCTACCCGGACTACGCGCACGTGCGTGCCCCGCACTCTCTCTATGTCACTAGCTCGGACGTGGCGCACGCGCACCGCGAGCCGCCCGCCGCCTACCCGGACTACGCGCACGTGCGTGCCCCGCACTCTCTCTATGTCACTAGCTCGGACGTGGCGCACGCGCACCGCGAGCCGCCCGCCGCCTACCCGGACTACGCGCACGTGCGTGCCCCGCACTCTCTCTATGTCACTAGCTCGGACGTGGCGCACGCGCACTGCGAGCCGCCCGCCGCGCTGGCGCGCCTGGCGCCCGCCGCCTACCCGGACTACGCGCACGTGCGTGCCCCGCACTCTCTCTATGTCACTAGCTCGGACGTGGCGCACGCGCACCGCGAGCCGCCCGCCGCCTACCCGGACTACGCGCACGTGCGTGCCCCGCACTCTCTCTATGTCACTAGCTCGGACGTGGCGCACGCGCACCGCGAGCCGCCCGCCGCGCTGGCGCGCCTGGCGCCCGCCGCCTACCCGGACTACGCGCACGTGCGTGCCCCGCACTCTCTCTATGTCACTAGCTCGGACGTGGCGCACGCGCACCGCGAGCCGCCCGCCGCCTACCCGGACTACGCGCACGTGCGTGCCCCGCACTCTCTCTATGTCACTAGCTCGGACGTGGCGCACGCGCACCGCGAGCCGCCCGCCGCCTACCCGGACTACGCGCACGTGCGTGCCCCGCACTCTCTCTATGTCACTAGCTCGGACGTGGCGCACGCGCACCGCGAGCCGCCCGCCGCCTACCCGGACTACGCGCACGTGCGTGCCCCGCACTCTCTCTATGTCACTAGCTCGGACGTGGCGCACGCGCACCGCGAGCCGCCCGCCGCGCTGGCGCGCCTGGCGCCCGCCGCCTACCCGGACTACGCGCACGTGCGTGCCCCGCACTCTCTCTATGTCACTAGCTCGGACGTGGCGCACGCGCACCGCGAGCCGCCCGCCGCCTACCCGGACTACGCGCACGTGCGTGCCCCGCACTCTCTCTATGTCACTAGCTCGGACGTGGCGCACGCGCACCGCGAGCCGCCCGCCGCCTACCCGGACTACGCGCACGTGCGTGCCCCGCACTCTCTCTATGTCACTAGCTCGGACGTGGCGCACGCGCACCGCGAGCCGCCCGCCGCCCACCCGGCCTACGCGCACGTGCGGGCCCCGCGCTCTCTCTATGTCACTAGCTCGGACGTGGCGCACGCGCACTGCGAGCCGCCCGCCGCGCTGGCGCGCCTGGCGCCCGCCGCCTACCCGGACTACGCGCACGTGCGTGCCCCGCACTCTCTCTATGTCACTAGCTCGGACGTGGCGCACGCGCACCGCGAGCCGCCCGCCGCCTACCCGGACTACGCGCACGTGCGTGCCCCGCACTCTCTCTATGTCACTAGCTCGGACGTGGCGCACGCGCACCGCGAGCCGCCCGCCGCCTACCCGGACTACGCGCACGTGCGTGCCCCGCACTCTCTCTATGTCACTAGCTCGGACGTGGCGCACGCGCACCGCGAGCCGCCCGCCGCCTACCCGGACTACGCGCACGTGCGTGCCCCGCACTCTCTCTATGTCACTAGCTCGGACGTGGCGCACGCGCACCGCGAGCCGCCCGCCGCCTACCCGGACTACGCGCACGTGCGTGCCCCGCACTCTCTCTATGTCACTAGCTCGGACGTGGCGCACGCGCACTGCGAGCCGCCCGCCGCGCTGGCGCGCCTGGCGCCCGCCGCCTACCCGGACTACGCGCACGTGCGTGCCCCGCACTCTCTCTATGTCACTAGCTCGGACGTGGCGCACGCGCACCGCGAGCCGCCCGCCGCCTACCCGGACTACGCGCACGTGCGTGCCCCGCACTCTCTCTATGTCACTAGCTCGGACGTGGCGCACGCGCACCGCGAGCCGCCCGCCGCGCTGGCGCGCCTGGCGCCCGCCGCCTACCCGGACTACGCGCACGTGCGTGCCCCGCACTCTCTCTATGTCACTAGCTCGGACGTGGCGCACGCGCACCGCGAGCCGCCCGCCGCCTACCCGGACTACGCGCACGTGCGTGCCCCGCACTCTCTCTATGTCACTAGCTCGGACGTGGCGCACGCGCACCGCGAGCCGCCCGCCGCCTACCCGGACTACGCGCACGTGCGTGCCCCGCACTCTCTCTATGTCACTAGCTCGGACGTGGCGCACGCGCACCGCGAGCCGCCCGCCGCCTACCCGGACTACGCGCACGTGCGTGCCCCGCACTCTCTCTATGTCACTAGCTCGGACGTGGCGCACGCGCACCGCGAGCCGCCCGCCGCCTACCCGGACTACGCGCACGTGCGTGCCCCGCACTCTCTCTATGTCACTAGCTCGGACGTGGCGCACGCGCACCGCGAGCCGCCCGCCGCCTACCCGGACTACGCGCACGTGCGTGCCCCGCACTCTCTCTATGTCACTAGCTCGGACGTGGCGCACGCGCACCGCGAGCCGCCCGCCGCCTACCCGGACTACGCGCACGTGCGTGCCCCGCACTCTCTCTATGTCACTAGCTCGGACGTGGCGCACGCGCACCGCGAGCCGCCCGCCGCCTACCCGGACTACGCGCACGTGCGTGCCCCGCACTCTCTCTATGTCACTAGCTCGGACGTGGCGCACGCGCACCGCGAGCCGCCCGCCGCCTACCCGGACTACGCGCACGTGCGTGCCCCGCACTCTCTCTATGTCACTAGCTCGGACGTGGCGCACGCGCACCGCGAGCCGCCCGCCGCCTACCCGGACTACGCGCACGTGCGTGCCCCGCACTCTCTCTATGTCACTAGCTCGGACGTGGCGCACGCGCACCGCGAGCCGCCCGCCGCCTACCCGGACTACGCGCACGTGCGTGCCCCGCACTCTCTCTATGTCACTAGCTCGGACGTGGCGCACGCGCACCGCGAGCCGCCCGCCGCGCTGGCGCGCCTGGCGCCCGCCGCCTACCCGGACTACGCGCACGTGCGTGCCCCGCACTCTCTCTATGTCACTAGCTCGGACGTGGCGCACGCGCACCGCGAGCCGCCCGCCGCCTACCCGGACTACGCGCACGTGCGTGCCCCGCACTCTCTCTATGTCACTAGCTCGGACGTGGCGCACGCGCACCGCGAGCCGCCCGCCGCGCTGGCGCGCCTGGCGCCCGCCGCCTACCCGGACTACGCGCACGTGCGTGCCCCGCACTCTCTCTATGTCACTAGCTCGGACGTGGCGCACGCGCACCGCGAGCCGCCCGCCGCCTACCCGGACTACGCGCACGTGCGTGCCCCGCACTCTCTCTATGTCACTAGCTCGGACGTGGCGCACGCGCACCGCGAGCCGCCCGCCGCCTACCCGGACTACGCGCACGTGCGTGCCCCGCACTCTCTCTATGTCACTAGCTCGGACGTGGCGCACGCGCACCGCGAGCCGCCCGCCGCCTACCCGGACTACGCGCACGTGCGTGCCCCGCACTCTCTCTATGTCACTAGCTCGGACGTGGCGCACGCGCACCGCGAGCCGCCCGCCGCGCTGGCGCGCCTGGCGCCCGCCGCCTACCCGGACTACGCGCACGTGCGTGCCCCGCACTCTCTCTATGTCACTAGCTCGGACGTGGCGCACGCGCACCGCGAGCCGCCCGCCGCCTACCCGGACTACGCGCACGTGCGTGCCCCGCACTCTCTCTATGTCACTAGCTCGGACGTGGCGCACGCGCACCGCGAGCCGCCCGCCGCGCTGGCGCGCCTGGCGCCCGCCGCCTACCCGGACTACGCGCACGTGCGTGCCCCGCACTCTCTCTATGTCACTAGCTCGGACGTGGCGCACGCGCACCGCGAGCCGCCCGCCGCCTACCCGGACTACGCGCACGTGCGTGCCCCGCACTCTCTCTATGTCACTAGCTCGGACGTGGCGCACGCGCACCGCGAGCCGCCCGCCGCCTACCCGGACTACGCGCACGTGCGTGCCCCGCACTCTCTCTATGTCACTAGCTCGGACGTGGCGCACGCGCACCGCGAGCCGCCCGCCGCCTACCCGGACTACGCGCACGTGCGTGCCCCGCACTCTCTCTATGTCACTAGCTCGGACGTGGCGCACGCGCACCGCGAGCCGCCCGCCGCGCTGGCGCGCCTGGCGCCCGCCGCCTACCCGGACTACGCGCACGTGCGTGCCCCGCACTCTCTCTATGTCACTAGCTCGGACGTGGCGCACGCGCACCGCGAGCCGCCCGCCGCCTACCCGGACTACGCGCACGTGCGTGCCCCGCACTCTCTCTATGTCACTAGCTCGGACGTGGCGCACGCGCACCGCGAGCTGCCCGCCGCCTACCCGGACTACGCGCACGTGCGTGCCCCGCACTCTCTCTATGTCACTAGCTCGGACGTGGCGCACGCGCACCGCGAGCCGCCCGCCGCCTACCCGGACTACGCGCACGTGCGTGCCCCGCACTCTCTCTATGTCACTAGCTCGGACGTGGCGCACGCGCACCGCGAGCCGCCCGCCGCCTACCCGGACTACGCGCACGTGCGTGCCCCGCACTCTCTCTATGTCACTAGCTCGGACGTGGCGCACGCGCACCGCGAGCCGCCCGCCGCCTACCCGGACTACGCGCACGTGCGTGCCCCGCACTCTCTCTATGTCACTAGCTCGGACGTGGCGCACGCGCACCGCGAGCCGCCCGCCGCCTACCCGGACTACGCGCACGTGCGTGCCCCGCACTCTCTCTATGTCACTAGCTCGGACGTGGCGCACGCGCACCGCGAGCCGCCCGCCGCGCTGGCGCGCCTGGCGCCCGCCGCCTACCCGGACTACGCGCACGTGCGTGCCCCGCACTCTCTCTATGTCACTAGCTCGGACGTGGCGCACGCGCACCGCGAGCCGCCCGCCGCCTACCCGGACTACGCGCACGTGCGTGCCCCGCACTCTCTCTATGTCACTAGCTCGGACGTGGCGCACGCGCACCGCGAGCCGCCCGCCGCCTACCCGGACTACGCGCACGTGCGTGCCCCGCACTCTCTCTATGTCACTAGCTCGGACGTGGCGCACGCGCACCGCGAGCTGCCCGCCGCCTACCCGGACTACGCGCACGTGCGTGCCCCGCACTCTCTCTATGTCACTAGCTCGGACGTGGCGCACGCGCACCGCGAGCCGCCCGCCGCCTACCCGGACTACGCGCACGTGCGTGCCCCGCACTCTCTCTATGTCACTAGCTCGGACGTGGCGCACGCGCACCGCGAGCCGCCCGCCGCCTACCCGGACTACGCGCACGTGCGTGCCCCGCACTCTCTCTATGTCACTAGCTCGGACGTGGCGCACGCGCACCGCGAGCCGCCCGCCGCCTACCCGGACTACGCGCACGTGCGTGCCCCGCACTCTCTCTATGTCACTAGCTCGGACGTGGCGCACGCGCACCGCGAGCCGCCCGCCGCGCTGGCGCGCCTGGCGCCCGCCGCCTACCCGGACTACGCGCACGTGCGTGCCCCGCACTCTCTCTATGTCACTAGCTCGGACGTGGCGCACGCGCACCGCGAGCCGCCCGCCGCCTACCCGGACTACGCGCACGTGCGTGCCCCGCACTCTCTCTATGTCACTAGCTCGGACGTGGCGCACGCGCACCGCGAGCCGCCCGCCGCCTACCCGGACTACGCGCACGTGCGTGCCCCGCACTCTCTCTATGTCACTAGCTCGGACGTGGCGCACGCGCACCGCGAGCTGCCCGCCGCCTACCCGGACTACGCGCACGTGCGTGCCCCGCACTCTCTCTATGTCACTAGCTCGGACGTGGCGCACGCGCACCGCGAGCCGCCCGCCGCCTACCCGGACTACGCGCACGTGCGTGCCCCGCACTCTCTCTATGTCACTAGCTCGGACGTGGCGCACGCGCACCGCGAGCCGCCCGCCGCCTACCCGGACTACGCGCACGTGCGTGCCCCGCACTCTCTCTATGTCACTAGCTCGGACGTGGCGCACGCGCACCGCGAGCCGCCCGCCGCCTACCCGGACTACGCGCACGTGCGTGCCCCGCACTCTCTCTATGTCACTAGCTCGGACGTGGCGCACGCGCACCGCGAGCCGCCCGCCGCCTACCCGGACTACGCGCACGTGCGTGCCCCGCACTCTCTCTATGTCACTAGCTCGGACGTGGCGCACGCGCACCGCGAGCCGCCCGCCGCGCTGGCGCGCCTGGCGCCCGCCGCCTACCCGGACTACGCGCACGTGCGTGCCCCGCACTCTCTCTATGTCACTAGCTCGGACGTGGCGCACGCGCACCGCGAGCCGCCCGCCGCCTACCCGGACTACGCGCACGTGCGTGCCCCGCACTCTCTCTATGTCACTAGCTCGGACGTGGCGCACGCGCACCGCGAGCCGCCCGCCGCCTACCCGGACTACGCGCACGTGCGTGCCCCGCACTCTCTCTATGTCACTAGCTCGGACGTGGCGCACGCGCACCGCGAGCCGCCCGCCGCCTACCCGGACTACGCGCACGTGCGTGCCCCGCACTCTCTCTATGTCACTAGCTCGGACGTGGCGCACGCGCACCGCGAGCCGCCCGCCGCCTACCCGGACTACGCGCACGTGCGTGCCCCGCACTCTCTCTATGTCACTAGCTCGGACGTGGCGCACGCGCACCGCGAGCCGCCCGCCGCCTACCCGGACTACGCGCACGTGCGTGCCCCGCACTCTCTCTATGTCACTAGCTCGGACGTGGCGCACGCGCACCGCGAGCCGCCCGCCGCCTACCCGGACTACGCGCACGTGCGTGCCCCGCACTCTCTCTATGTCACTAGCTCGGACGTGGCGCACGCGCACCGCGAGCCGCCCGCCGCCTACCCGGACTACGCGCACGTGCGTGCCCCGCACTCTCTCTATGTCACTAGCTCGGACGTGGCGCACGCGCACCGCGAGCCGCCCGCCGCCTACCCGGACTACGCGCACGTGCGTGCCCCGCACTCTCTCTATGTCACTAGCTCGGACGTGGCGCACGCGCACCGCGAGCCGCCCGCCGCCTACCCGGACTACGCGCACGTGCGTGCCCCGCACTCTCTCTATGTCACTAGCTCGGACGTGGCGCACGCGCACCGCGAGCCGCCCGCCGCCTACCCGGACTACGCGCACGTGCGTGCCCCGCACTCTCTCTATGTCACTAGCTCGGACGTGGCGCACGCGCACCGCGAGCCGCCCGCCGCCTACCCGGACTACGCGCACGTGCGTGCCCCGCACTCTCTCTATGTCACTAGCTCGGACGTGGCGCACGCGCACCGCGAGCCGCCCGCCGCCTACCCGGACTACGCGCACGTGCGTGCCCCGCACTCTCTCTATGTCACTAGCTCGGACGTGGCGCACGCGCACCGCGAGCCGCCCGCCGCCTACCCGGACTACGCGCACGTGCGTGCCCCGCACTCTCTCTATGTCACTAGCACCGCGAGCTTAACATTGTGCAATATCAAATCTAAAACAACACATACAACTATGTCACCGTTGAAGACAAATGCTAGTACAAGAAAGGAGTGTTTTTTGATCTAATATTTATATAAAATATGAATTGTCCCTCCTGTTAAATCCATTTTTCTTAACATTACATATTTCTATCAACAGGTCTACAAAATGATGCTCGACGGTCCGGCCGGCAACCACCCCTACTACACCCCCTACCCCGACCACACGATCATTGACATAACCCCCGTAGACCAAAAGGAACTCTCTCTGAAGCTAAAAGAGGAAACAGATGACGAAATGATCGCATTAAAAAGAGTTAAACTGCTCAATATAGTGACACATGAGACAGTGGAGTTGACAGTTTCTCTGATAGCTGTGCTCATTGGTTCAAAACCGGACCTGTTTTTCCTTCAAACTAACTTCAATATCAACGACATGAACGTACAAGAATGTAATAAATGTATTGAGAAGAAAGAGAAAGAAGATAACCAAAGACAATGTTCCCTAAGGAATCATTGGCACTACATCAAATCCATGCTAGGTCAGTGCAAATCGAGATATCTCAACTATTCAGAGATAAACGGTAACACAGACACAAAGTGCGCGGACTGTAATATACGTATTGAATCCAAGTGCAATAAATTAGATTTAGAAAAGGCTGTGAAATGTCAGTGCGAGATCATTCCTTATAGTGATAGTGTGAGAAAGAGAAACCGATGTCAGTGTCACTTGACTAACCCATACAGCGATGGCATCGGTTTTGGTATAGATCCCAATAAGCCAGTGGACGGGAGATCTAATCCCATAGCGATTGACAAAAGCACTCATGAGGTTCTGAACGCTCCGAAGGGGATGTATGCACTGGGACCGTTGACAGCTGATAATTTTATTCGCTTCATTCCCGGAGGTGCTGTGGCTTTAGTGGCTCATTTACACAAAGAAATCAAGCAGACAGAGTGACTCGCTTACCCAACGTGATTTTCAATAGTTAATTTTTTTTACAATAAATTATTTTTTATACTCTTGTATGACTTTCATTGTGTGTATACCTAATTTATTATACGAATATACCTAATTTATTATATTATAAGAATACTTCCTAACCGTGTTAGATTGAGTTTTAAAAACCTAGAAAGCTGACACGTTTCTGATATGTATATATACTAGCTGTCTGAGACTTCGTCCATGTGGAATTTAAAAAAAGTTATTGTTCAATTCGCAGAGCTATATAAAATAAATAGATTTCCAAAAAAAGATAGCCAATTCCTTACTATATCAGCTATCTCTGCCAGTGAAAGCCCTGTCAAAATTGATCCAGCCGATTCAGAGATTAGCTGGAACAATCAGACAGTCAGCCAAAAATTGTAAAAAAAATGTTATTTTGGTATATGTATCGTGTATACATCCATATGCATTTAGTAAAAATCGGTAATTTTAATATTACAAACAGGCACTCTTAATTTTATTTATTTGTATAGATACATACATCAAAAGCGCGCGTATATATATGTAGGAATGAGGGTAGGTGAGTATCGAATCGAAATCGAGTGCAGATGAACAATGCCTCGTCAAGGAAATAGACTTGGCTACGTGTCTTCTAGAGAACTTATAACACTTCTCAACATGAAGTTTCATTTTATTCGAATGGCACCAGTTCAAGAGACATTCCAATCGTTCTGAATAAAGTGAAAATCGATGTACCTATTGACTGAAAAACGTGGCGGTAGAAAATTCGTAAGGTGAATTAGTTTATAATATTTTTTCTTAGAACTTTTGATAACTTATGCTTAGCCGGAAAACAGAGGGCGCTGTAGAGACGCTTGTATACAGAATCGAAGAGATTGCGTTGAAGAGACTCACTACCCTCTTTTTTTTCTAAGATTGAGATTTCTCACTACATATAATAAATCAAATTACCTCATACATATTATACACTAACCGCGCGAACCAATAATGATATGTATCACGGAGCAAATAAAACGCACTCAACTGAATATTATAAAAGTAATTTTATTTGATACGTAATTATTTAGACATTTACATTTATACATAGTAACATAAGTAATATGGCACAGTGTGAAAAAAATATACTTGATTATATTTCATTATTAAAGTAAAAAATACAAGAAAAATTGTAATTCGTATAAAATACAGTAAGTAACCTAAAGTGCGTTAGTTTTATTTATTTATTTATGCATAAAAGACTTAAAACTAACATTACAGCGAACCCAATGCGTTAGTGATCACAAATGCTACCTCTATCTACAGATTTTTGTATACAAATAACATTAAATTTAACAAATAATTTAAACAATTCAATTAAAAAATATATTAATTTTTACATATCCTAGATATGATTAAAAAATTTAAATTACATTTTTCTGGAGGTACTACAAATTAAAATACATAATATGACTACACTTATTAGGAACTAATAGATTAATATTTTAAAAATACTCTTAAAATTATAATAAATCTGTACGAAGACAATTATAATTATTTTAATAAATCTTTATTTATTTCCTCTCTCACATAGAACAGATACAAATTGGTAATTCTATAAGATTAAAATAAGAAATGTCTATACAAGAGACTGGCGTCTATAACCGGAAAACTGTTTTACAGAAATTATAAATCAGTATTATTAAAATTATTTAATTCGTTGATTGAAAGGTTCCTAATGTCTTTTAATTTTCATTAATTAATTTGTAGTAGAAGCTTTAAATAATGTCAAAATAAACTGAAGTGGTCGGGCGCTAAAATGTGGTATTATGAGACACTCAAAAAACGTTGTTATGAAGTTGTCATTCAAGTTTTAATTTTATGTGAAAGTATTCAAATTGTGTTACATTTTATAATTATATAGTATCAAATATTTTATTACAATTTATTCAAAAGTATTATAAAATCAGTTACAATAAAAAATAAAAAAACACAGTTTCCTGCTATTTCGAAAACAATTTTACCTATAAACTACAGGTACTTATATCCCCAAATCATTCGCCTTTAACAAATGCAATAATGACTTCGTTTCAATAATATATTATCGCCGATATAATGAGCCTTATAGTAAATGTTAATAACAGCTTTGAACGTTTATATTTAGACATCTAATTTATCAAATCGGCTGACCTGGGCATAGACCTTTTTTCTTTCATGTATTAGATAATTTGAGCTAAATTCATTTGCTATAAGACAAATAAAAAAAACAGTATATAATAATGTAGTGTGTCTAAACATATGAGAATGTCATTTATATGAATATTAAACAGTTGGGGACCGAGATGAGATCCTTGGAGAATGGTAGAGATGACTGGTACAAATAAAGTGCAAAAATTTTATGGATACAATGACTTAAATATAATTTTTTATAGTTTCTAGTAAGTAAAAAAAATTTAAGCATTTTACATTTGTTTATTTAGCATATTAGCTCTATATAAAATTATTTATTTAGAAACATAATATAAAAAAATTATATAAAATTTATTATCATGTATTTATGTCAAATATTTCGAAATAAAAATAAGATCTATACATTTATTGTAATAATAATTTTAAAATATCTCAAATTTCAGTACATATTTACTTTACATTACATACAGTACATTTTTCTAAGTACACCTTACCTACTTTATATATATTTCACATGTCATTTGTGCATAGCTACTCTCGGATTGGACTAATCGATAATTTATTCTTCTTTTACTGGTGCTTACTCATTAAGAAACAATATAAGGCCATGGTATGAAATATATATGGAAAGTAAAATCACATGATAGAGTAACGCTGAGTGAACTCTTTATAATGAAACCACTTTTTCGGATTTTATCGAGGTTTATTAAATCTTTTAGATTCCCGACATTTCGGATACTTTACAGCAACGATGGTCACGGGAGGACTTAGTAGTGACTCTACTGGAGTGATGATGATTACTGATGATTACCAAGGTCTATCAAGAGAATGAGATAAATTTATATTTGAATATCACAGGAAATGTTGTTGAGTAAGCTCCAGTCGCTTGTCCGAGTTGACACATACTTTCTTTTAAAGGTTAACATTAATCCATACTAATATTATAAAGCTGAAGAGTTTGTTTGTTTGTTTGAACGCGCTAATCTCAGAAACTACTGGTCCGATTTGAAAAATTATTTCAGTGTTAGACAGCCCACTTATCGAGGAAGGCCGCTCCTATTGATCTTAGCGTGATGATATAGGCTATATGTTATCACGCTAAGATCAATAGAAGCGGAGGACTAATGAAGAATGTTTCAAAATAGGTGTTTGTTTTATTTTTTCAAGTAACTATTGAACGCGGACGAAGTTGCGGGCAGTAGCTTGTTATCAAATATATACAAAACAACATACAGTAAATAAGTAAATATATTATACTAGCTTTTGTGCGCGACTTGAGGCGCGCGCAATACTTGATCATTATTTTGCTGCGATGTTATTTTAAAACTGCGATATCTCCTGAGATACTCATTGAAATCGAATTGTGTAAAAGGCTATTATGTTTTAAATTAAATACTTGTGATGAATAACGTATCTATTTAGATAAGGATTAATATCATGTTTATAAAAACATCTTCGCAAATAATGCATTATTTTCGAACAAACTTGGTTAACATAAAAAAGGTTTTAGTGAGCCAACCTTAAAAGATAGATATATGCTGTCGCGGACTTTTTTAAGAACTTTTAAAGAGGATCAATTCTGTCATACATGATTTTTGCGAAACTTTAACTGTTTTTACAGCGCACGCAGCGGAAGCTCTCAAAAGGAAAAAAAGAACCCCCGATTTTGAAACATTCTTCACTGGTGCTCCACACCTTTTGGTCTTATCGTGATAAAATATAGCCTATAACCTTCCTCGATAATTGGACTATGTAACAGTAAAAGATTAACTCTTCAGCTTTATAATATTAGTATAGATTAGAGCATTTTAACTGTCAAGTAAAAATTAGATTCTTTGGGCCTGTACACCTGTTGTGGAAGTTTATCCTGCATATAAGTTACGAATAGACTTTGGCAGCAGGGGGTAAAGTAGGTCATAAGCGCCTGTTTCACCTCAATCAATAAACTACCTACAACTTTTAGATTTGCAAATAGGAATATGCGGAAAAAGTGAAATTCGATAGTGAACTAGAATATAATACTTTGTATCCATACTGGATACCAAAATGTGCCAGATAAGAGTTAACGGTAAATGGTGAAACAGGCCCTCAGTGCTGTATTTACAGAATCTTTGGCAATGTATCAAGTGTTCCAGATGAATCATTTACTTAAACTTACACTACAATGAACATCTTTGTTCTTTTGTCTGCTTAACAACAAAATCATGCCATCCTTCGTCAAGTCATAATTTGAAAACATTTTTACTTTTACTGATTTCATTTCTTTTTTTAAGTTATAAATTTAAAAAAATCAGAAACTTCGTACTATTTATTTTTGTGTTACAGGGAATTCTGAACAATTTTTAATATCATATCAAAAATCGACCGTTCCAGCGGGGGTTGAACCTACATCCGACTGACCGTGTCGGTGCTTTAGCCATTAAGCTGTGGAACAATGTACCTGCTAGATCGAAACTTTTGATATGATGATTATATATTCGGTTTTAAACGACCGCGGCGCCGTCTATAGTGAGTTCTTTATAGAACTCGTAGCTTAGAACCGAATATAAAATGTTACAATTATATAAAGTGCATATATATGCACAGTTCGTCAAAAAAGACAAATGTCCATCGTCAGCTAGTAAAACTATATTTAAAGAGAATTTGCGTTAAACATTTGAATCCGTGTAGTACTAGTATTCTATACAGGCTGTTTAAGATTTATAATTATGCATTCGTGTTTTTTACAAGTATTTAAAATAACTTTTATAAATAATTTAATGAGTTTTTATGCATTCTATTAATGTACAATTTTTTAAACCAAATAAATCCATCAATTAAATTAATGGATTCTCAATTTTCCAGAGAATACAAAAACAAAATAATAATAACAAAATATTTGTAACAAAATTTAAATGGTATTATTCAAAATTATTTTTGTTATATTTTTCATAATAATAATATATACAAATATATAATGAGTCATTAGTGTCGTCTTCTTAGTAATAAATACAAAAATATCTTTATGTAAATGACTAGCAATGATAATTAGTTACTGGTCTTAACAACTCGATCATAGCATGTATTACAAGCTGATTCTTTTTCTAAAGAGATTACATGCACTCGATCAAAGCATAGTTGACATAATGAATGATTCAAATATTGATTTATAAATAAATATAAATATAAATAAATATTTACACAATACACACACGGTCGTCTGTTCCTAAAGTAAGCAACTTAATGCTTGTGTTATAGGTAACAGCCGACTGGTATATAGCTACATTTTTTTTTTTCGATAAACATACTTATAAATAATACATATATAAATATATAAATAAATATTTATATTACACCCAGACTCGGGGTGGGAATCGAACCCACAACCCTCGGAGCAGAAAGCAGGGTCACTACAAACTGCGCCAACGGGCTAGTCAACTATAAGTATTACTTTTGAAAAATTTGAATTTTGATAAGTTACAGACCATTTAGATAATTTGTTATTTTGTACGGTTTTAAAAAGTTATTACTATGTCATAACTGGGTCAACTGATAACTGTTCGGTACGTTTCAAACAGAGATAAAGGTCATTAATAAATATAATAATATATTCTTGTCTATCTTAATGTGACAAATCTTTATCACAGTTAAAAAGCAGGGGCGCTTATAATAAATGCAAAGAATTATGGTTATTTAAAAAGTTTTACAAAAACCTTTGTCACCAGATAGTGGAAATAGCACCATGTAAGGTACAAGAATATGATCATTACGACTATTGTGAAGATTATTTGACGTCAGTCCCGCTGTGGAGGGGTCTTCGGCCTGTGAAACAGGGTGATTAGGTTCTGTAGCTCCTCAGCAAGTACTCTCGGTAAGCCGAGAGCATTTACTGCATTAGGATCGTCAATTTTAACAGCGAGTGTCAGCAATACTGTGTGACGGAGACTTCTTACCGCTATTGTTATGTTCCAGTTAGTTCTGTACATCATCCCTCCAATATTCGTGGGTGGTCTGTAGATAGTTTTATTATTGATCACATAGCTTTCCTTAGTAGCTACGTCTGTGAATTCCCAGGGGTGTGTTATAAACGAATTAATATCAAAGTAAGTGCCCGAGTCCAATCGTACATAGTGTCGCCTGGCTCCATGGAAGTCTCGCCACCAGACATCGACTGGTCGCGACGTTTTGTTCGTGAAACGAAGATACGCACGGGAAGTCGACTCTAGGGATTTGACAACGACCCTTTGCCCTTTTTCATCTAATTCGTATATAACATCGTGTTCTTCTGTCTCTCTCTCCGCCATCATCATCAAACGTAAAACTAGTTGACTAAGAATTTTGAATGTTTTAATCTGCCACGTTCTCAATAAAACCTTACAGTTACACAGATACGCGACTGCGAATAAGTCGTTAAAATCACAAATTTATTTATAAATATTTTGTAAAACGATTAATGATTTTTTTAAACTCTCCCGCCTCGCACTCACATATAATGTCAGTTGACGTTTAAATCACTTCCGTTCGTTTTTCTGTACACAATGGCTGTTTGCGTTGCTGTTATCGGAAAAGATGTAAGTTAATTTCACTATCCTTTGTTGATTCTCAAATGAACACTACTGTATGTTTACATATTCATTAGGAAGCAAACAATAAAGAACAGAATGATATTTTAAACCGAGATTTTCTTTGTATACCGATGTAAAAATTGTATAAATTCAACACGTCAGTCACTGTTGTCATAATAACCATAGACAATTTTTTTTTTCATTTTATTAATATATCTACGCAAAGGCTTACATTGTGACAAAATCATATTTATAAATCATTAAAATAAAAGATAGTTAGTGATTATCGTATCATCAATAGGTGTATTCTATAATTTCAGAATTCTCCCCTCTACATTGGTGGAATTGGAAATGACAGCAGCACAGAAAACGAACTCTCGCGGCAGTGGTTAGTTCACACTGCTCTGGATGCTTTAGAAGAAAGACTGACTACAACCAGTGGCAATAATACAAATACCAGTACTAACGCAACGCGAACAGATTTACGAGACCTTTACCTTGGGCTGTTATATTCTACAGATACACATAAAATGTAATATCTCTTTTTAGATGCAGTTATACTTTTTTTTTTACCTAATTCATAAAAGGAGGATCTTTTCAATTCGAATGTAACTTTTGATGTGTTACCTCATAACTTTTTACTGTGTGTATCGATTTTGATGATTTTTTAAATCTTAAGCTTGCCATGTGGTCCCATTTAAATTAAATTTACGTATGACACTCTGTGAGTTATTTTTAATACTTCGTATTTTAATGTCTAATGTAATGTAATTTTTTATTAACGATTTACGTTGTATTGCTTGTCGATGTAATCGAAGTCATTTTTTTTTACGTAATAATATTATTTTTACTAAAATTTAATTTCCAGATACGGCTATGTCACGAACACTAAGATAAAATTGGTTCTTGTGACTAGTTCTACTTCTCCGAGCGGAAGTAACATCAGGGATGCTGAAGTCAGAACAGCTTTACGTAGACTTCATGCTCTATATGCCGATGCTATTTGTAACCCATTCCATTTGCCTGGCGATCAAATAGTGTCACAGTAAGTATAACTTCAATTTTATTAATAATACTAGTTACGCCCCGTGGTTTTACCCGCGTTAATTTGAGGAAAAGATGTATTAATATTATAGTCTTCCTCGAAAAATGGATTAACTAACACAAAAATAATTTTTCAATTCGACTCTAGAAGTTCCTGAGATAAGCGCGTTCAACAAATAAACAAACTCTCTTTAGCTTTATAATATTAGAATAGAGAAAGATAAACGAACAGCTTTGATATTTATTTCATTGCTGTATGAGTTATTTACGCATTTTTTTATATAGAGTCTATTTTATAATGTTATTCTAGCTTTATTAATATCAAATAGAATTTGTGTTGTATGTGTTAACAAACAAACCCTTTAGTTTTTAGCTACACTACACTAATGCAAATAATTATATCTTTACAGGAAATTCGACAAGCAAGTAAAAAGTCTAATGATGAATAATGTTTAAAGATTTCAGATGTATTTAACTGAAATGTAGTAGTTTGTCCACTTGGGCTACGACATTATTTTAATTTCTCAATTATTATGAATTAAGTTTGTATCGCTAGCATGTAATGCAAAAGAACGAGTATGTTATTTTTCTTCAATGTAAACTATTGTATATTGTTTGTGATATTATCCCAATAAATTATTATTAAATCTAGTTTTTGTCTTTTATATAACTGTTTTACCGGCTTTATTGTCATTTCATTGTCTTTAGTAATGAATTTATGTAACATGCAATAGATGGATTCTAAAAACGTAAAAGAATTGCTATAAAAAAAAGGTAAAACCTGAAAATTCTTGATTTGTGCCTAGTGACTGAAGGTCTGGTTAATTTTACATTCAAAGAATCAGAACCAATGAAATAGTGCCAGTGTTGTCAATTTTACACACAATTTTTTTGTTCAGTAACATGTGGCTTTGGAATATATAAGTACTTACTAGGAATCGGAGAATAATCTATTATTCATAATCTATAAACATTATATTAACTTCATATGAAATGTACCTAATTCAATTAATTAATAATAACAAATTTGAAAATATCAAATTTAATTAATTGGATTATTTTGGAAATATGAAGAAAAATAAACTTGCTTTTGGTACAGTGTTGCAACTATACTAAATAAAGGTGATTTCAACCACAGCCTTGTACAGAGGTCGTGCAACTACAGTAGTGGGGGTACGACGGCTTAATGTTTGCTTATGGCCGCCAGAGGCATGACGATCGATGGGTGTGTGTTCGTCAACGAAGACAGAATAGCATTCTGTCACTTTTTCTATCACACGTAACGCATTTACGTCTTGAAATATAACCAATTACAATGAAACATCACTCAATATAACCAATCACCGGCGTGCGCAGTGCGTACCGCACCACGTGACCACTAACGCGATAGCATTATCGTAATAATCTCTCACCATTGAAATCGAACTTAGTTTCATGATCATGACCATACATACCGATATAATGGCTCAAAAAAACATTATTTAAACTTAAAGTCTATTCCATAAATAGCATTATGTCTTTCGAGACAAATTAACAGATCCGAATTTTTAACGGTATTCCAAGACCTGTTACGATTCTTAATGAAGTAATTTAAAGCACGCGATTCAGATTGTTAATTTATTCTACTATTATTTATATATTCTACTATTTACATAACTGGGTTCATAGCTGAAAGCATGAAATACAAATTTCTTATTCCGTAACTAACAGTGTAGTAGTACAGTTGTAGTTAGTCGAAAAGTCGAATGCTAAAAACTGCTTCTCGATCAATTTCGAAAAGTTCAAAAGGCATATTAAGTCAACTCTAAATTATCGATTATTGAAAGAGACAATAAGTAAAATCGGAATCGACTTTGTCATCCCTACAGTATAAACATTGAATCGCGCCATTTTAACATTCCGTTCTTTCCGTTTTTGACATTTGTTCTAAGCTGTTCTCCCTCCGGTTCAGCGCTGAGCAATTTTCAATTGAAATTGTTTATCTCGACCGGGAAATCGCATCAAAATGGTAAGTAATAAAGTAACGTGTATTATAATATCTTCTGATTTATTATTTTAGCGATTAAAATAATTTAAAAGTTATTATAACGTGGATTCACATACGTAGGTTAAGCACGTGTCAGTTGTGTCTAACACAGTTTGTTTTAAGTTTTAACTTTTTATAATATATGATAAAGTGAATAGTATGGTATTTGTGCTTCATAATTAGTACATATATCACTGAGAGTATGGAACTTAAGTAACATCGAACTACTGTAATGTTAGTTTAAACTTCACCCTTTTTTACCGTTTATGGTAAGGCTTTAGATTAAGAACCGTCGAATTATCTAAGCTCAAAATTTGACTGTTTAACGGCATAATTTTGCTACAAAAAAAAAAATAACCTTTACATATCTAACTTCAAAATGCGGTTCTTAATCTAAAGCCTAGATTTAAGAAATAATCTATAAGTTGTTTATTAATATTTGCAGGCAGCCGCTGTTGTATCTGGCAAAGATATTGAGAAGCCCCAGGCCGAGGTTTCCCCCATCCATCGCATCCGTATCACGCTGACGTCTCGCAACGTGCGCTCCCTCGAAAAAGTGTGCTCGGACCTCATCAATGGTGCCAAGAAACAAAAGCTGCGTGTTAAGGTAACTTTAATACTATTAATAATTTTCATAAATTATATTAAGGTGCGTTCGGCTAAGATCTAACATTTTGTTAGATTGTACCACTTGTATAAAATGAGAATTGAGTGCTGATGACATAGAATGCAAGAATGTTTCTCTGCACCCACTCGTTGAATTGGGTTTGAAACTCTGACTGATAATGCGACATGCAATTAAGTTTTCACTTTGATCCAAGTGATAATGGAAGGTAGCATATACGTAACACTATTCTCGAGTAGGGATCGAAACTTTCTAATCTGTCGGTGCTATGTGATGAGTATTTGGACTAAACCAACCCCCATACCTAGAAATGATGTGTATTTTTTTTAAATACACATCATTTCTTCATCACACTTCATTATAATAAATAAGTGGGCTAAGATCTAGATTAGGTAAAACCGAATTATGGGGTTTTTGGGTGTGGAGGTGGTGGAGGGTGTAGGGGAATCTATACAAGGTAACACTGTCATACCTCAAAACCCCATGGTTATGGAGATATCCATGGTAAAAGTTTTGAGGTTAGAAGAAGAATTTAAAGCTATTATAATACCTTTGAGCTCGTACTGTTTGCATTGTGTGACAAATCGACACTTTTAAACAAAATAACGCGTCAGACATAATATTCTAATAAAATTAGTAACATTGCGTGCTAGAATATAGGTTTAGAAATTCGAAAAATACCCAAAACCGAATCGGAGCACCCCACTGTCCACGTGGTCTTGGTCTGTCCTACCCCTAGAGTGTTTTTTTTGTGCCGTTGAGGCGCGGAGGGAGGGCAGCCCTCGCCCGCCGTGCGAAAGCGCGCGAACGAATGCGTAGAGGAGCGGCTGAACGGAGCATCAGTGAGCGTGCTTTCGCACGCAAGGGCGGAAGGGCTGCACTTCCCGCAGCGCTGGAGTCAAGCGTTCCTCTAACTTTCGAAATTCTTCTTCTAACCTCAAAACTTTAACCATGGATATCTTCATAACCATGGGGTTCCGAGGTGTGACAGTGGTACCAGGGGTAGAGTTCCCCACCCTCTCCCCCCCCCCATCCCCCCACGGTCCCGAAATTCGGTTTTACCTAATCTAAAGCTTTACCAATAAGTGCAATCGGGCGAGGCGAATAAAAGTTGATAGTGAGATATAAGTTAGTGAAAATAGAAAAAGAGACAATTACGTTTCGTAAGTTTTACTTCAGTCGTGGCTAAAGCAAACCCGCCTTTTTTTGCAAAGTGTATTAAAATTTCCAAAATGTAATCCTTAAATACACAGTTTGAAGGAAGGTTCAGGGGCAGGATAAGCATCACATGTAATACTCTTGGTGTTGCAGGCGTCCACAGGCTTCTATATCTGCTTACCATCAGACAGACCGTACATTTATCATATTTGTAGTAACAAAGAAAATATTTTATATATTTTACTGTTTGTAATGCATAAACTGAAGAAATATTTGGACAGATTTAGTAACTTCCATCGTCAAGAGAATACTAAGTTATCGCTAAGTTACATAGCCAATCTAATCCCACACATGACAATTAAATGATGAAATATGTATATAGCCAATGTAAAAGTTTGTTTTAGTCTAAACATTTATTGAATGTGGCTCCAGACAATATGAAATTAGCGCTTTGATGAAGACATACTACTTTTTATAGTAGCGTGTTCACCAAAAAAGCGCTAGAACAGAGCTTTTCAAAGTGCAGAGTTTAGTTCCTAATACTGTACTGTGCTCATAGGGAAGCTACAAAACACTACAAAACTATATTTATATTGTTGTAAGACTTATATTTGGTATTGTTTATGCCTAACTGGACAAAAATCCAGTTTGTTAATGTAGACTTAGAGCCTGTTTAATCAGTTGTGGATATATGACAGATTACGGTATCCGACAGTAAAACGGTTAATTCATTATGCTTTTTTACCTCGAATTCTACTATATTTATGATACTTTTATTCAAATATATTAAACTTAAAATTGTAGTTTATTAATTCAGGTGAAACAAGTCGTATGGTCCTATTCTCAAATATCTTTATTCACAACTGATCAAACTGGCCCTCGAATTAGAAAAGGTCATATAGGGGGTCATAAATTCTTCATTCTTTTTTTCCTTGCTATTTTTTTTTTAATAATTTATGTATTAAAGAAGTAAATTTCGACTAGCCCGTTGGCGTTGTTTGTAGTGACGACCGTGTGTGTATTGTGTACATATTTATTTAAATGTTTTTAAGATGCATAACTGGTTGTTAGTTTCTTAAGTCGAAGAAAACAGGAGGCATTTATGCCTATTTACACTTTTCAATTGTCTGTACTAGTCCATATAATGTGTATGATACAACAAAAACAATAAAAAATATATAAATTATTTTTTTTTTAATTTTTCAGGGACCAGTCCGCATGCCAACCAAGATTCTTCGCATTACCACCAGAAAAACCCCCTGCGGTGAAGGTTCCAAGACATGGGATAGGTTCCAGATGAGGATCCACAAGCGTGTGATCGACCTCCACTCACCCTCCGAGATTGTAAAGCAGATTACGTCGATCAACATCGAGCCTGGTGTAGAAGTAGAAGTTACCATCGCCGATGCATAGGCATAACTGCCAATAAAATCTATTAAATATATAAATATTATGTTTTATTTCAAAGAGTTTGTCTTAAAAATTTCATTAATATTTAATTATACAAGGGGGGGGAATGAAGTGGGAAGTCGATGTTTTACTTTCCACAAATAGCCTCGAAATTTTTCAAGATGGCTAAGTAAGAATATTGATAAAATCGCCATAAATTTTTTAAAAGTACATACTTATGAAGAAACAAACTTAAGACTAAACTGCAATGAATAGCCCGCTACTAAGCAGTAATAAAGCATGGCACGTTGTCATTCTGGATTCAAATTTCACGTTATTTTAAAGAACCGTCTATTTGGGCCATGGTGCGCCCATGAACGAATCTCATACTAACGGAGAAATAGTTACATTGTAATTTAAGTGGGCGTATGATTATAGGGAACTCAACAAACATAGGTTACTTGACTGACTGTTTATATCTGTGAAGATTCTTCATCGATACTGTCAAATCTTATAAATAAATATGTCTCGCATTTCTGTTGATGGAAGTTTTATTGGCTGTGTCAGATGTCTTGCATGAATTCAAATAATAGTTGCTATGTGAGCACAACAGCCTCCCGTTCGAGCCCTATTTTTGCAGGTACAAGGTATGCCCACTAAATACGCTAATATAATAATATGGCTATGCACTATCTATGATATATAAGATACTATATACTATAATATATAAGATACTTCGGTACTCGTCATGGCCCAGAACCAGTATATAAGTGTATAATCTATGGCCTAGAACCCGTACTATCCGGGACATGGTTCTTTGTTTTTATGCTAAAGCCATGTTAGAAAATATAGAAAAATTATTATTTATCTATGGATCAATTTCTAGAATTTACCAGAAAGATCATATTTCATAATCTATTTACTTATGATTAATTTAATAAGTATTCCTACTTTATGTAAATTAAAATACGTGATTATTTTAATACTTTTTCGTGTTATTTTTATTATGAAGTAGTGTAGTGTGTAGCTAATACTCCGGTTTGTAGTTAATTGTGGTAAAAGAATGTACCAAAATAATTGTTAACCTTAAAGCCAACGTAACTATACTTTTTCTCCAGGATATTGATGCTTTTTTCTCCTCGCCTTTAAAATAAACTATTTTGAATTTGGTCGTATTAAAAATTATATAATAAAGCTTCACACTCAACGGCTCCCAGTAGGATTTTTTCCTGTGTCACAGAGGTTCCGGAAACACACAATGCACAAGCACAAACGTCCAGACCACGACAAACATCTATATGGCCAATACTGTCACAATACAATGTCTGTCGTTAACGGTAATTGAACCCGCGACCGCCAGCGCAACAGCCAGTGCTGTGAACGCTGCGCTAACGAGTCGTCGAAAAAAGCTGATGTTTGACTTGTAGATTCCATTTAAAATTAATCGAGATCTGATGACTACTTTTTGAGCAGTATTTTACAACTTTACTATTTTTGTATTAAAATTAATGTCGGTTTTTTTTGTTTGCGAGTAGGTAAATATTGGACACTACCTACATTTTTTTTTTCAAATCATTGAGGCAATCATGTAGGGTATAGCAAAATATTTAATTAAAAAAGAATAATTCATTTTTTTATTAAAAATGTAAAATTATGGTCGTTTTTGTGTTTAGTACCAAAAAATTCAAATCAATTATTTTACGTTTGTTTTAGTTTTGCAATAAAAAAGTTATAAATATGGTGGTCTCTGCCTTATAAATTTTATTATTTTGAAGTCATCATGTCATTAACCCCTGAAGAATGTACCAAGATCCCGACAATGCTTGAAGATGGGCAGTCAACGAAATACAGCGAGAATTGTTGGTGTGACTCTACAGGTCAGCAAGTACTCCAACGTTTCTATGAAACTGGATCCAAGGAGAACTTTTCTAACCGACCATTTTTTTTGCGGTCCAGTATAGATGTATATAGTTTATAAAAAAAGTTCAAATTATTATTTTTAAAGCTACTTGAATAAAGAAATGTTTGTCTTAATATGATACAAATTAATAAGAAAAAAAGACAGCGTGGGAGACTGGCGGATGATGAATGCGATTCATCGTTCCATCATTTTATTTCCGATAATCATAAATTGCCGCTAGACATGCGTGAGGCTGAACGGATTTAATGACGGTAAATTAGTTTGCGAATAAAAATTTTGTCTATCTATTCCGTGTCTTAGAGACATTAAGGTTTATTTAGAATTGATTAATGGTTATTTACGAAATTTGACATTTCTATATAATAGGTCTTTACCTATAAAATTGCCGTTTTTGACGAAATAAGTTAACGCACTTTTTTTTCTATATTTTTTTTATTTTTATTATTCAAAGTAATTACCCATGGTATCAATGCATTTTTGCCAACGTAGTGGTAGCTTACGATGCCTTTCTTGAATAATTTTGCTGGATGGGAGGCAACAAACTCTTCAAAGGCATTTTGTACTGCCTCTCGGGTATTGAATCTTTTTCCCGCCAAAAAGTTATCCAAATTCTGGAAAAAGTGGAAGTCTGTAGGGGCAAGATCTGGTGAGTACGGTGGATGACGGAGAACTTCCAACCCCAGCTCTTGTAACTTGGAGACCTTCTGCTGTGCAGTATGAGGTCGCGCGTTGTCGTGCAGGAGCAGCGGAGCCGAGCGACTGACCAAAGCTGGTTGGAGACGTGCGAACTTCCCCATTATTGTGTTTAGTTCTTCACAGTTCACAACTGCAGTAATGCTCATGCTGTTTGGTAAGAAACTGTGATGAATTACACCAGCGCTAGACCACCAAACAGTTACCATCACTTTCTTAGGGGTCATTTTTCGCAAAATCTGACAAAAACAAGCCTTTTCTTAATCTTGTTTTATTTATTAGTACCATAAGAAATATACAGTAATGATTCTATTTTGGTTCTTTATTTCACTATGTTTAATAAAACACTGATTCTGCTTCTTCACTAAAATTTTGTTATCATCCTTCAAATTTTTTGTATGTTTTTAGTATTTTATAATCTTAATTAATAAATTTATTAGTGTTATTTTATTTATGAATTTACTATAGAAGCTGTTTGTTTCACACAAATAAATTAAGTAACAAAATAAAATATTTTAAAATAATTTAATAATAAAAAACAATACAAAAAATTCATCTCCATTTTATTTGGGACAGTGATATAATGCTGTAATTATTAATAATATAACTCGTCCCCGCGGCGCCACGCGTCATTGGCTGTAGACAATGCAGATCAATGTTTGAAAAATGTGCAATAAAAATAAGGACACTGGAGCAATGATAATTTATTTTAACGTTATAGATTTAGATATATATTACCATATTTCCATGTTATAAAATCAGCCGCGACTGTCTGTCTGTGAGTTTGCAATAAAGCCATGAAATAAAATTATGAAACATTTATTTCGCTATAATGTATACACACACTTAAGAAGAGTAAAAAAACTACAATTTAAAAAAATCAGTGTGCCATGCAGGCATTTTAACATTACATAAAATAAAAACGTAGATAATGTACCCAATGTTATGCAATAATCTGAATATGTATTAATTTACTGAACGGATTTCATGTAGGTATCTACTTCCTTCAGCTTTGTTTCCGGTTTACTCATCAATTTCTCACACCAATGGTTTTTAAGTGCATTTCTTTGTATTCCACGCCATGCAACCTGAGCTGTCGTCTACCGTGACTCCTTTGGCTCTCTTTTGTTTTACTACTTATAATTAGGTGTTTAGTTTAGGTATCCTAGCGTCAACCATTTTTAGTACAGACGTAATTTAGGGGTACCTGTACTTTTATGATTTTTCTTAATAATACAAAATATACTATGAGTCGAATGTTATTAAACGTTCTTGGATATAGATAAAAAAGGATTTGTTTGAAAAATGAATAACAATAGTTTATTAAACATTATACATATTTACAATTCACAACTTAAGAACTAAATATTTACAGATAGTTTTGGTATAAATCATGTCAGCGTGGAATTGTGCCAAGAATGCTGGCAACATTTCCCCGTTGAAACGGATTTGTTTTGTGTTTGAGATTGTTTTTGTTGATTTGAACATCGTCTTAATCCCCGTTAACTAAAACCGATAAACTGTGTTTACAAGACATTCTTTTTCGTAAACGACGTTCGAAATAGAATAGTTGTGCTTAATTTTCTTTTCAAGTTAATGGCTAGGCCTATACACTGTAGTGTCTGTTTTCTATTAAAAATTCAATTTAAAAAATTTTGAGAGCACATTGCAAACATATATATAAATTTATACTTGTAATAAAAATGACCGATATTCTCGAGCCACTGCCGCAGTGCTCAAGAATATTTTGTTGCCTAACGCGGCAAAAACCTCAAGCTGTATTATAAAGCTAAATATAGCTATAATATAAACTATGCCAAAATATCGATAATAAAAAAAAAATGTCTGTCAAAAATCCCACCCATTTGTAGATATTGTTTTTAATATTACAAAGTTATTATTATTTTAATTTTTGGTTGAATTCAAAAACGAGGAGGTTATTAATTCGACTGTATTTTTAATTAGGTATAATAAAATAAACAAGGACATTTACTATTTATTTATTAATAAATTTAATTATTATCCACAAAATTTCTTTCAGTGTATCTTTTTTTTATGTGTAATCAGACAAATTCAATGGTAAGGCCGCGACAATTTTCTATTTTCTTTTTGTTTAAAAAAGATTTTTTTTTCATTTGACTCCTAGACATAAAAAATAAAGCCATTTTATGTAAATATCTTTTTATTAACCGACTTCAAAAAAATTACTTTTATTAATAATTATATATTTTTTTTTTTTATGTATGTTCGGAGATAACTTCTTCGTTTATGAACCGATTTTGATAATTCTTTTTTTGTTGGAAAGGAGATATTCATAGTTTGGTACCATGATAAGGAAACCAGGATCTGATGATGGGATCCCAGAGAAATCGAGGGAAACTTTCAAAAATCGTAACGGTGACTAGTAAATTTAATCATGTTTTCATTAATTACTATAAAGTACTACTATTTAATAAAGGTCTGGAGTCGATCTGATGATGGAGAAGAAAGATAGTCGAGGGAACTCTTCAACAATTTATAGCAATTACCTGCTTTTTGAACTTAATTCGTTTCTATTGATGAGAACTTTGCACCTGTATGAGTTATAAGTGCCATTACAGTCTGATGATGGAGGCAAAAGTTAGTCGAGGGAACTCTTTAACGATTTATATCAATTACCTGCTGTTTGAACTTAATTCGTTTCTATTGATGAGAACTTTACATATGTATGAGTTATAAGTGCCATTTCAGTCTGATGATGGAGACGACAGATAGTCGAGGGTACTCTTCAACGACTTATAGCAATTACCTGCTGTTTGAACATAATTCGTTTCTATTGCTGAGAACTTTGCATATATATGAGATTTAAGTGCCATTTCAGTCTGATGATGGAGAAGAAAGATAGTCGAGGGAACTCTTCAGCGACTTATACCAATTCCCTGCTGTTTGAACATTATTGAATATTTTATAATTTTGAAGTTGGTGCCAAGTAAATACTAAAACAACCTGGCTACAATAACAAATACAAACAACACATACACAAGTACAAAAAATATTATTAGATAATTATGTCAAAACAATAACAGAGTAATAACAGTATTCAACCTAACAGTCAATGAAACAAATTATGAAAGAAAACTAAGTACAACTTACGAGTAGATACTAGAGTAGTTATTATTTAACTTGGCACCGACTTCAAAATTATAAAATATTTATTTAATCATTTCTGATTAACTAAATCAAAATACGAATTACTTTGTACTAAGTAAATTTATTTTTCACTTTTTAGTTTCCTGTTTGAAGTCGGTTTTTTTTTTTTGTTAAAAATTATTTTTATTTACCTATTACATCAAAATAAAGCAATTATTATGACTAAAGCCTTATAAAAATAGTACCCCGCTTGTTAGCAGCGTTCAATATGCTACTGTCAACATTTCGCTCAATTCGAAAATCTCATTCGGAAACTTTGCTGTGCTGTTTAATTTTTTTTTTTTTTTTTTTGGTGTATGTCTGAGATTATTCTTATGACTTATTTATATATGTGAAACCAGGAAAGTTCTCTATATATTAAAAATATTGTTATATATTATCCTTAATATTATACGTAACTGTATGTTCCTTTTTATGGATGTATCAGAATACAATACGATGCTTTTTATAATTACCGTTGCTCGAATACGCCATATTGAAAGAATGGGGCAAGACCAGTGTCCACTACCAAATATTGAAAAAAATTCTTTGAACATCTGTTACTCAGATGTTTTTTTTTTAATCAGATTTTATTTATTTTCAAACTTTTCTTGTCTCTTTAATATAAAAATACATTTAGTATTATAATTAATTAATTAATATTATATTTGTGTTTGTTCTTATAGAAAAGTTATTTAAAAGAATGGACCTCTTACTGTTTTACACAAAAACTGTATTGATCTCTGTACTTTTTATCCTGACTTTCAAGTGCAGACGCAGTTAGTTACGTAATGAAATTATTGAATTTAATAATAGGTACATACTCAAACTACGTAATTCTCATAAAATTAACAATAATATTTAATATACAATATGAAAACTATGGGAAAAGACCTCATGCAATAATGAACAAAACCCTACCTACTTTTTAAATTATTATCTGAAATTAAAAAAACGTAGTGGCTGAAAAAAATAATCGAACGTCCGTACTGACTGAGAATAAAAAAAACATAAAACGATTAATGTAAAACAGCTTTTCATATAATTTAAAATCCCTTTGACTAAACTACTTAATAATGCACGTCTGACGTATTCCGCGATGGCTTTTAATTTGTAAAACCCGCATGAGTCTAGCAACACAGCCATAGTAGCTATAGTTTGCTAAAGTTAGGTTCTGAGCTAGGTCGTCGCTCCAGATCAATACAGTCTGGAAACAGGATAGGCCGGTTCACTTTATTTTAACTGTAGTTTAGAGTTTATTTAATCTTGGTTTAGAAAAAAATCATTTAAGGATTGTGAAGAGTTAAACAATGATGAAGGTTTAATATTCGATTATTCTTACAACATTTATGAAAATGTGAATAAAAAATGTTAGGCGAAGAAATAGTTACAAAATCACTTTCGAATATGTACTTAATAATTGTGTTTGCTCGCAAACGAAAAAAACCGACTTCAATTACATCGACAAGTAATACAACGTACACTACTAACTACATGATAAACATCAGCTTTCGATTAAATTAAAAATTATCAAAATCGATACACCCAGTAAAAAGTTATTGCGGATTTTCGAGAGTTTCCCCTCGATTTCTCTAGGATCCCATCATCAGATCCTGGTTTCCTTATCATGGTACCAAACTAGGGATATCCCCTTTCCAACATAAAAAGAATTATCAAAATCGGTACATCCAGTAGAAAGTTATGCGGTATAATACAACGTAGGTCGACGAAAAAAGCGTCAAGTAAAAACGCATTATTAGATATAACTAGAAAAGTAGTTGTTAGATCTCAAATAAATTTAAATGGGACCAATTGGCACACACCACCTTTCGATTAAAACAAAATTTGTCGAAATCGGTCCACCCGGTCAAAAGTTCTGATGTAACATACATTAAAAAAAAAAAAATACAGTCGAATTGAGAACCTCCTCCTTTTTTTGGAAGTCGGTTAAAAAGTACTGTGAAATGTAGTAATTTTATTTTAAATATGTACTAACAATTTTTTTCCTCTTTTAAAAACGTTTAACTTTAAAGACAAACAAGACCTATTAAAAATTAGTTTTTATAATCTGTAGACAATTGACGAAGAAAAACTAATCACTACTGGATAACACAGACGAGCAGTATCAACGGTTTTAAATATTTCCAAGTGGCAAGACAAAATGTCTTAAGATGTAGGTTAGTGAACTCAAACTTGTGTAATTTATTACTTATTAATATTTTATTATGGAGTTAAGTTGTGATTGTTTCTTCGTTAGATCTAGTAATATTTTTGTAACGCGTGTTACATCGGTTTGTCTTGGCAATATTTTTATTATATTAGAAAATATTTATGTTCTGATAATTTTTTCATGAAAGGGTACCTAGTTAAAATCCATGTTCACAAACGTTTGGTTTTAAAACATGATACACGAAATGTTACTGTGATAAACTTGGTAAGTAATATTTTGTTGTACTTAGTAATTGTATAAGGGAAGAGCCTCCTACTATGAGTATAGGTATTAACATATTCAAATAGTGGGAACCAACAATACTTATGTATAAAAATGAACTACTTATAAAGGAAAAAATACTTTTTTTATGTAACTATTTTGACGCCGCATTGGCGCAACGGTTACAGCCATGGATTGTACCTGTTGCGCTGGCGGTTGCGGGTTCGATCCCCGCACATAATAAACATTTGTATTGGCCATACAGGTGTTTTCCGTGGTCTGGGTGTTTGTGCAGTCCTCGTGGGTCTCCCCACCGTGCCTCGGAGAGCACATTAAACCGCCGGTCCCGTTTGTTATCATGAACACCTGATAGCGATCGTTACTCATAGTAGGTAATATATCTGCCAACCCGCGTTGGAGCAGCGTGGTGGTTTAAGCTCTGATCCTTCTCCTACATGGAGAAAGAGGCCTATGCCCAGTAGTGGGACATTACAGGCTGAAGCGTATAACTATTTAAGTCCTAATTACTAAATAAAAATATTAAATGTATTTAAACAGTTTTATATTTAACTTAAATCACCACTATTGACTATTAGTTAACTATTTTCAACTACAAACAGTTTTACTCGCCTTCCAACCCACCTAGCTTCGTCAGGGGCGTGCCGTCAAAAATTTCCTACGTGTTAGAGAGAGACCACCGTTTATACCCTACTCTGTCTGGATGCTGTGTTTCCATGACAACGGGATGTAGGCTAGATATTGAAGATCGTTAGTACATTTAGGTTACATAATAGGTAGTACCTGGGTGACCGAGCTCCGCTCGGTATTTTTAGTAAATCGTGAAGGATTAGTAGTAGAAGAGAGAGTTAAAATGATTCGCTGCCGGTTTGGATGAACTCTTTTTTAACCGACTTCAAAAAAGGAGGAGGTTACTCAATTCGGCTGAAGGAAACTCAGTATATATATATCGCACCTTCGGTGGAACAAAGTCACAATTCAGGACACTTTTTAACCGACTTCCAAAAAAGGAGGAGGTTCTCAATTCGACTGTATTTTTTTTTTTTTTTTTTTTTTTTTTTTTTTATGTATGTTACATCAGAACTTTTGACCAGGTAGACCGATTTCGACAAATTTTGTTTTAATCGAAAGGTGGTGTGTGCCGATTGGTCCCATTTAAATTTATTTGAGATCTAACAACTACTTTTCGAATTATATCTAATAATGCGTTTTTACTTGACGCTTTTTTCGTCGACCTACGTTGTATTATACCACATAACTTTCTACTGGGTGTACCGATTTTGATAATTCTTTTTTTGTTGGAAAGGGGATATCCCTAGTTTGGTACCATGATAAGGAAACCAGGATCTGATGATGGGATCCCAGAGAAATCGAGAGAAACTCTTGAAAATCCGCAATAACTTTTTACTGGGTGTATCGATTTTGATAATTTTTACTTTAATCGAAAGCTGATGTTTATCATGTGGTCACATATAAATTTTATCGAGATCTGATAACTACTTTTTGATTAATCTTTGATAACGCGTATTTACTTGACATTATTTTCGTCACCCTACGTTGTATTATACGTTATATCTTTTTACTGGGTGCACTGATTTTGATCTTTTTTGTATAAATCAAAAGCTAATACTTGTCATGTCGTCCGTTTTAAATATGATTGAGATATAATGAGCAATTTTTGAGTAATCTTTGATGACACGTATTTACATGACGATGTTAAGACGACTGTGGTCATGTTCAATACTTTGCCACAACGCCATCTATCAAAATGTAATGAAATTACTTCGTTCACTATCGATCAAATTACAATATTCCACTAGAGTAGAGAGTAGCAGTTTATTCGTTATAAATATATTTGAGCTTTTAATTTTTGAGTTATCGCTAATACTGGGTATTTACTTGGCTATTTTACGTCGACCAACGTTATATTAACCTCATTACTATTTTACTGGGTGGACCGATATCGATGATTCTTTTTTTAATCGATAGGTGGTGCTTGTCATGTGGTCCCATTTAAATATAATTGAGATTTGACTCGAACTTTTTGAGCTATATCTGATATGGCGTATTTACTTGACTGTTTTTGGAGTTTTCTCCTTAAGAATCGATTTTCATTTAAGGCCCCGGAATGAAAAAATTGAACAGTAAAATCTACTGAACGAATGACCTTGTTAGAGATGGCGTTCAGACGTTTTCTAATAACGCAATTAGGTTCCGATAGATGGCGTTATTGTATTCATTTATTTACAATTTGATATAGTAATAATATATTTCTTAGACTAGTAAGCCTTTTTGTGCCTATTTAGACAGTTGATCTGAAGGGGTAAACTCCAGTCGTGCATCGGAGCTGTGTGAAAACATGAACATTACATATTTTTAATAAAAAAGACATAAACCGTAATTCAATATAAATCCGCTTCAACTAAAAAACCCGCCGTAATAAGCGATATCAGCGCTTCGCGCGAATCGACGACGGGCTTTTTATGAATTTTCTGCCTACAATCGCTAACAAAATGTTAGAAATAACAGTAGAACATTATATAATTCTACAATTTTATAATGTCGCGTTATATGGAATACGAACAAAGTATTACTATTTTTTCGTCGATCTACGTTGTATTACTCTTCGATGTAATTGAAGTCGGTTTTTTTTTCGTTTGCGAGCAAACACAATTATTTTGTTATGTCTTTTATTAGGACTTTTTGATAATTTAATATAAGATTTTTAAACTATAGCAAAGAAAGTAAACTATTAATTTTATAAAGATTTCAAACCTACCATAATCCAAATAATAATCCAGAAATGAGGAAGTAAAAACGAAAAAAAAAAAAAAAAAGTCCTCTCCTGTAAAATTAAGAAATAAGCTGTTGTGACTTTGTTGCACCGAAGTTGCGATATATATATCACTACATAGTATAAAACAAAGTCGCTTTCTCTGTCCCTATGTACCTATGTATGCTTAAATCTTTAAAACTTCGCAACGGATGCTCATGCGGTTTTTTTAATAGATAGAGTGATTGAAGAGGAAGGTTTATATCTATAATAACATCCATTAAATAGTGGAGATATACTGTTATTTTTGAGGTTTCTATTGTGATGTCGTAAATAATTACAATTTTTCCGCTTACATTGCAAACGCAGCCTGAACCCTACGAGATTTATCAAAATAATGTACTAAGTATTATACACATTGAAAAGTTCTACAGAAAACTCCGCTATGGTATATATGTCTATCTCTTATGAATATCCCACAATAACATTTTTTTGTCATTTACTTTTTACGACAAATAATGGCTAATTTTCAAAACGATTTTAATCAATACAGCATTAATCCTTATCTAATTAAATACCTTAAATACATTGTTGATTTAATATAGATCTATATGGCCCTGTGCAGTATATGATTTAAATAAATATTTTTGAAGATATTATAGATTTAAAAATTGCGGTACGTAGCGTTTGCGGCAGTTCCTGCCGGCTTTTACTCTAAAGTTAACGCGTGCGGGCCACGGGCAGTAATGAATAAATCAAAACTACTGGATCGATTTTAATCATTTTTTTTTCAGTGAATGACATAGGCTATAATTATATTTTATACCCGTGCGAAGCCGGAGCGGGTCGCTAGTATATATATTAATGTATGTTCAGGGATAACTTTTTGATAATTCTTTTTTTGGTGGAAAGAAGATATCCTGGTGATGGGATCCTAGAGAAATCGAGGGAAACTCTCGAAAATCCACATAACTTAACATTAACTACATAATACTTAACATACTACTGGGTGTACTGAATTTGATGATTTTTAACTTAATCGAAAGCCGATATTTATCATGTGGTCATATTTCATCGAGATCTGATTACAACTTTTGGAGTAATCTTTGATAATGCGTATTTATCGACTATTTTTCCGTGTACCTACATTGTATTACCTGTCGATGTAATTGAAGTCGATTTTTTTTTCGTTTGCCTGCAAACACAATTATTAATAATGAATTAACACAAAATAAAAATAAAAAATAACGATAAATTAAAAATTGATATAAAATACACAATTACAAGAATGAGAGTAATTGCTTCTCAAAACTGATAGGCGCTTCAACAAATCGTGTTTTTTTTTGAAAATCATATTTACGAATTACATATTTATAAAATATGAATAATATTTTTTTTACCGACAATAATAAAAAATATAAATAAAAATAAAAAATAAAAAATAATTTAAAAATAATAATGATAAAATATGAATAATATTTTTCGATTTCACTGTCATAATAATAAAAAATAAGAACTGCCTATTTAAATAAAAAATAACGAGTGCAATTAGAAAAAAAAAATAGAAAAAATAATTGATCAGGGACATGGGGATTTGAACCATGATCTTCTCGGTTGATCCCGACCGGCCGATTTCCCACCGAGCTATTGCAACTATCTTGACAGATACGAAATTTACCTTCGTATTCTAACGATATTTTTTTCACTCCCTGAAAACAGGGATAAAACGACATTTTCTGAAAATGAATCCTAGCTAGACAGATTTATCTCCCCCGAAACCTCCTATATACTAAATTTTATGAAAATCGTTGGAGCCGTTTCCGAGATCCAGATTATATATATATATATATATATATACAAGAATTGCTCGTTTAATAGTATAAGATTACGAAGTTATGTAACATTCGTCTCTATTAGGGTAGTTACTAAAAGGGAGGGGTTCGTATGATTTGTCTTGTATGTAATTTGTCAAAATTTTATTGGTGTATTTTTGGTAGAATATTTGTGCTCTTTAACTCATTTTATAGACTTTTAGTCATTTAAAAAACGAAACTAAACTTGTACATAATTTTTTATTATTATATAATAATAATAATAATAAATACTCTTTATTGTACACCACAAAGAAACATTACAACAAAAGTGATACATGAAAAGAAAGATGTACAAAGGCGGTCTTATCGCTAAGAGCGATTTCTTCCAGACAACCTTTGGGCATAGGACATAGCGAAGAAAAAGAGAAGCGGTAGGGAAGTGTACAAACAGTTGATAAAGAATTGGCATATAGTTAACAAGCAGTACGATATTAATAGAAGTAAATATACATATACACATACATATACACACAATATACATACACATACATATATACAAATAAATATATACATATATACTACATAAACAAATACTACATAATATATATATTTATGGAGCTGATAATGATAATTATGAAGTATTTAGTGACAAAAAATGCGCCTTTAGATATTTTTTAAAACAGGCAAGAGATTGAGCTTTTCTTATAGAGAGAGGAAGAGAGTTACAAAGTTGTACAGCTTTAACAGAAAAGGAGTTTGAATAAAAGGAAGTAGTATGAGAAGGAGTTTTGAGTGTTAAGGTTGAAGATGACCTGAGGGAACGTTCATGAGTGTCACAGAGAAACTCAAAGCGATTTTTTAGATAACGCGGTGTATCTGGATGGAAAAGTACACAATGTAGTAAAGAAAGGATGTGAGTATTCCTGCGAAAGCGGATAGGGAGCCACTTGAGTTGATTACGAAAATCGGAGACATGGTCATATTTGCGAAGACCAAATATGAACCGTATGCAGAGATTCTGGAGGCGCTCAAGATTATTTAACTGCTCCTCTTTAAGGTCTAGGTAACAAATATCAGCATAGTCAAGAATCGGTAGTAGGAGTGACTGTGCTAACGCAATTTTGGTAGGCATAGGAAGAACATATTGAAGCCGGCGGAGGGATCTGATAGCTGCGAATAATTTGCGACTTAACTCACTCAGTTGATGCGTCCACGAGAGGTGACTGTCAAAAATTATGCCGAGGTTTTTTACTTTATCGCTGTAATTAATAACGGTGCTATTAAAAATGACGGGTGGTATAAGTGACCAGTCAATTCGAGACACTAGTTTTGAACTACCGATGATAATGACTTGACACTTAGAAGGATTGACGTTTAAACCGTATGATTTACTTCAACTATGAATGTTGTCCAAGTCATTATTCAACTCAATTATAGAGGTCGGTAAGTCCACTAATTTTGCATGAGAGTAAATTTGGAGATCGTCTGCATACAGGTGATAGGGAGAAGTTATATGAGGACCGAGAGAGTTTATGAAGATCGAAAAAAGAAGAGGAGACAACACGCCACCTTGTGGAACGCCGTCAATTACGTTTAACCATTTTTGAATATCATATCAAAAATTGACCGCTCCAGCGGGGTTCGAACCCGCGTCTCCGACGTACCGTGTCGGCGCTCTAGCCAATTAAGCTATGGAACGATACACCCGCTCGAGCGAAATTTTCGATATGATAATTTCAAATTACGGTTTAAGCGAACCGTGGCGCCGTCTATAGTGAGCTCTTTACAGAAACCCGTAACTATTCAAAGTTTCATATTACAATGAAAATCTTTGACAGGAGACGACACCGTGCTATTTTTAATATCTAAGATTTTATTTTTGTGTTACCCACAGTCTGAAAATGAATTTTCGACACGCAGACGCTGCCGCCGTCCGCACAAGTAACTATGAAACCAGCCAATTGCCGATGGAGATATGCCAAGAGAACACAAGATAGCCAGTAGAATATCAAAATCGACAGTATTAAACGCATTGCTAAAGTCTAGCAGGGTCAATACCGTGAGATTCTGTCCGTCCATAGCTAATCGAATGTCGTCAGTGATTTTGACCAGAGCCGTAGCCGTACTATGACCTTTACGGTAACCGGACTGATAAGGATTTAGGAGATTGTTTGAGTGCAGGAACAGTGAAAGCTGCTGATGGACAAGACGCTCTAAGACTTTGGACAAAAAGGGAAGGATTGATATTGGACGAAGATCAGAAAAGGCGATGGAATTAGGTTTCTTGGGTAAAGGAATAATTTGAGCGTCTTTCCAGCAGGTAGGAAAGGTATTGGTACACAAGGATTCGTTTAAGATATGAGTTATAACAGGTAAAAGGGAATCTAAGATAGGGATGATCATATTACGGCTAATAGAATCAGATCCTACGGCATCTGAATTAACGGCTAATATGCTCTTCTTGACATCACATACAGACAATTGAGAGAAAGTAAAAGATGATGACAGTAACGGAGTTCTAATAGCAGAAAGTTGGTTGAGGGTGTTAGTCCTAGAGTCTATATTGACAGAGGATGTGAAATATTTATTAAGTTGGTTAAGGTTAAATGAGTTTGAAGCTATATTTTGTTTGATTTTGCCAACTCCTAGTGATTTGAGGAATTTCCAAATTTTCGCAGAGTCTGCTTCCTCTGAAACAGAAGTATGGATATGGCGTCGTTGTGCATCCCTACATGCCTTGTTGCAGCGATTCCGAGATATTCTATACTTCTCCTTGTTCGACGGGCTTGGGTCAGCCTTATATCTGACTTTTGCTTTGTTCTTTAGAAGCTGTAATGACTTAATTTCCGTTGTAAGCCAGGGAGCAGGCAGATGTCTAATACGCACGGGTCGAACAGGAGCATGCACATCGTATAGTTGGATTAGGCGGGAGTTAAAGATATCAATCTTTTCATCCACTGCAGAAGAGCTAAATAACGCTGACCAGTCAATCATAGCAGCATCCTCACGTAGGCGGTTCAACTCCATACCCCCAAAACTGCGCTGCAGAAGAATTCTCGACTTTGCCTTTGGTGGTCTGATCTTATATGAGAGGAAAATGAGATCGTGGTAAGAGAATACATCGGCCGGGCACTGTCCATGCTTAACAACAAAGTCTGGAGAGGAGACAAATATCAAATCAAGGAGTGATGGAGAGCATGTGGGAAGGGTATGGGTGGCGTTCAAGGGAAGGATGTGCATGCTTACAGAGCCTACAAGAGAGCGTAGGCGTGAAGCTCTGTAGTCTTGCTTGAGGAGGCAGGTGTTAAAATCACCCATCACTACCGTGTGACTATACTGTGGTGTAAGTACTTCTAAGAGATTTTCAAGGGACTCAAAATAGTCAACAGCGGGTGGTGGGCTATAATAAACACCCAGAAGGAGCTTTGTACTAGACAGGTGGATTTCTAAGAATAGGTGGTCTGGACCATACACATCGTGAGAAATAGATTGGCTAACGATTTTGTAGGAAATATGAGAGCGAAGGTAGATGGCAACGCCACCTCCGGGTCGCCCAACACGGTCGTTGCGGATTAAATCGTAACCTGGGAGGGAATAGGAAACTGATGATAAGCAGGGCTTAAGCCAAGATTCACTTACCAAGATCGCATGAATATTATTATTTTGGAAAGAGGACAACATATCAGGATAGTGAGCAGGAATACTCTGTGCATTAATGTGGATGATATTTAAATTTTTTGGAACATCAAGAAATTGAGAGTCAAGAGTTTCGCTAAGAGAAGGAATACTAAGGAAGCTTAAGTCATCGCTGCACAATTCAGAGGAGGAAAAAGAATGAAATGTTTCGTCATTGTCACTAATCATAAACTTGCGTATGTATAAAAAAATAGTAATATAATAGAAATTATTATAAAATATGAATATATAAATAATGATATATTAATATGTAATTAATTATGTAATAATACAATAATAATATGTATATTTATATTAGCCCTAAAAAATGGCATCCATACACCCGCCAGCTGCAGAGGAATATACAAAAATCATTAAACTAGAAGAACAAAAAAAAAAAAACACTAGAAGCAAAACAACATATACACGTGAGAGACAAACATACTACCAGAATATAGAAATTATAATAATGATATTAAAATTTAAGTTAACAATATTTTTAAAAATAGATAATCCAACTAATAATTTTTTTACATATATATCAATTCAAAGATGATTCAAAGATTATATGTATAAGCTTTTACGTTCTCTCAAAACTATAAACCATCTCGAACAATATTTTATCGACGCCTCATACCTTATACGACGATTGTATATACTTAATACCTAATATGCTAGAGATCATTAACTTCAGCTTCATATCTTTATACTTGTGTTTTACAGGAAACGTAGCCAGCACACCTCAGTAAACATTAACTCTGTAAATATATTCGTTAACGACAAACAAAAGAATATAGAATAAGTATAGCATTCCTATCTGAAGGCACTTGTGACTGAAAAACACACGTATAGACCCATTTATATTTATGGTTGCTGATCCGACCAATTGTTATAGTCATGTCTTGCGACACTGCTGGCTTTGAAGTACACAGTCCGAGGAGGGCAGCGTTTTCGGTGCGACAATACCAGCCCTGCGGTCACCAACCCGCCTGCCCAGCGTGGTGACTACCCGAGTAGAATTTTTTTCGTCTTCCTTACAAGGACCGGACCAGGCATGCCTTATCAGTACTAGATAAGGCATGTAACGCAGATGATTGGTCTAGACCTGATCAGGATGAGATGAGATTTCCTGATCGGGTCTAGATCAGGAAATCTCATCTCATCCTGATCAGCAGTCCGGTCCTTTTAAAAAACATGAATGTATATTCTTGAAAAAATTGTTGAAAAAATTTTTTCGCTTTTTTTTGTCAAACAATTTTTTCGTGAACCCGATCAGGAAATCTCATCTCATCCTGATCAGGTCCAGACAAATCTTCTGTGTTACATACCTTATCTGGTCCAGATCAGACATGCCCGGTCCGGTCCTTCTAAGGAACACGAAAAAATTTCTACTCGGGTTTCTTATTGTTACTAAACGCATTATTAGATTTTTTTTTTTTTTTTTTTTTTTTTTTTTTTTTTTTTTTTTTTTTTTTTTTTTTTTTTTTTTTTTTTTTTCTCTAAACCCCCGATATTGTGGTCGGAGCCTGTGTCTACTATGTTCTCTTTCATACCAGTTCTATCAATCATGCCTCTCGTACTTTCATTCTTCATACTAATTTCTTCTATCATTCATCATCTTTCGCCGATCAGGGTGAGTTCCCTTACTAATTTGCCTAATGCTACTCTATATTTTCTATTTATTATTATATCTATTAACTCAGGGCAAAGGAAACAACTGTTTGCTGTCTTATTTCTCTACATAATTTTTTTTTTTTTTTTTTTTTTTTTTTTTTTTTTTTTTTTTTTTTTTTTCTTATTTTAAATACTTAACTATTACAATTTTCCTTATTTTATATGCTTAATTTTAGTGTTTAGCTTAACTACTTAAAATACCTAACAACTCTTATTCTATATACTTATTTACCTATGCTACTACCTTATATACAACTATATAATTGTAGCATATTTGCTCGCCATTTTAATTTGAAACATTTATAAATTTTTCCATTTTAATAAGTCAAGAGCCATTTATTCTCCTCTGCCAGAGTCCTTCCATACATCCTTTCATAAGTTCTCGCAACCTTATTCGGAGGACGCGCGTTATGTCCCTCTTGTTCTACAGGAACTTTGTTCTGCAACAAGCTATTAAGTTTCTTCCAGATACAGAGTCCCTGCAAACTGTCTCGCGCACTCTGTGCCAGGGATGTGGAGACTTCTTTTGATTGCGCCACCGCGTCCGCCAGCACGCCCTTAGCAGTACGCAACGGACGATCTCGCCAGCTCATCCCACCTCCTTCTAACTGGGCAGGAATCGCTGAAGGCATTGTGCCCAACCTCGTCGAGCTTTGCCCTCCGACAATTCCTGCAAGAAGGCGGAATTTGCGCCGCGAAGTCCGTGCATTGTGCCTTGAGGTGCGGGCCACCACAGTGGCTACACGCGTCTGCCGATTCCGTACAAAATTTCCGGCTATGGCCGTAAGCGAGGCACCGCGAACACTGGACCAGCGGGGACTGGTCCTCGGCCTTTACCCTCTGGAGGTCAATATGCACGTACCCCGCGCTTGTGATCCGTGTCCAGAGGGCTGGCGATGTCTCCAACACCACATGAGCCGTGTGCGGGTTCCTCGCCTTACGGCGATACCGGACTTTCACCCTGCAGGTCTTCTGGTCGAGGCCGTCGAAGAGATGTCGGTTCTGGTTCTTCAGGGCCTTAAGTATGTCTTCATCGGTGTTATCCGATATAACGCCCCGAAGAACCAGAAGCGGGTCCCTGTTCTGGACTTCCTCGACCAGAAGACCCTTCCCTTTCGCTTCCAGACATTCTCTCACTTTCGTTCTCTCGGCGGTGGTGGCAAACGCCATCACCACCTTCCTATCTTTCGCCTTCCGTACCCTTTCCACTTTCGTCCATCCCTCTTTTGCCTTGACCGTCTCCCTCAGCCTGGTGAGGACCTCTTCCCCGGTCATCTCCACGTCTTCCGACGACACCACCAGGGAGTGGAGGACGGCCGGCCGCTTTGGTGGTGGTCCAGCTAGGATTGCCTCTGCGTATGTTTTGGGAGCTTCTCCCATTTCCTGCTGTTTCTCCATTTTGGTATAGATAGTATTAACCATTTTCTGTGTCTCAAGCAGGAGATGAGATTGCTCTTCCATTTTTTCAATTACCACTTTATTTTGGCATTTCTCGATCTCTTCAAGCTGGGTCTCCAGTGTGAATAGCATTGTACCCACCAACACAGAGTATTCTGTTAGTACAGTTTCCAGTGTTTCCCTGTACTCTTTTTTTAAGTTTCTCGCAGATCCCAGGGCCTCCCTGGCCATTTCTGCCGTTTCCTTCTCGCTTGACCTCCACATCGCAAAGACCTTCCTTTTTTCTCTTTCTTTGGAGAAGCGCCCCGCCCGCCGCAAGAAACGGTCGATTTTACACGTGTTCCACGCAATTTAATTCCTTAAAAATCATAAAAAGTGGGTTTTTGTAAGGCTATAGCCAAGTGCCGCACATCAAAAGTTGCGCCTAAGTGCGCCCTATTCGGTGGTGTTCCTTTTTCCTGTAAAACGTCAAACTTAAACAATATAAGTGAAAAAGTGCGAAAAAAAAGTGTTAAAACTGCTAAAACCGCAAAAAAATAACTTTGTACAATATATAAAAAATTTAGATTTTCATTCAAAATTACAGTGCTTTATGTCAAAGGACTTGTCTTAAAGTGTTCTACAAAATAATGAAAAGAACAATAGTGAAAAGTAAAAAATTCTAGCTTTTACCAGTGAAAAACCCCGTTTTTCTTGCAGCCGTAAGGTTGTCGAGTGAACGCTCGGTTAATAAGATCGACAAGGTATTAATTTTAATACGTCATTGGACGGGTCTCGGTGAGACCTATCATTTGACACCCATTTTGGATTTTTTCCGCCCAAGCGCGCGGAAAAAACAGGAAAAAACCAGGAATCACGTGTTCACGTGCTCCCACTTCCCGGCCTGTGAGCGTGACGTGCGGCACGTCAAACGACGCGGCGAGGCAAACCAAATACGGCGACACATCGAACAAGAAAATCCGATAAGTACTTCCAGAGATATCCGGTTTTGAAAATTTACCCCTTTTTCAAAATTTTCTATTTCCAAAAATAAAGCGACGACCCCCCCATTATTTTATTAATTTCGATAGATAATTACTAAATCTACATATATTCCAAATTTTATAAATTTCTGTTCAGTAGTTTTGTTCTTATTAATTTTTTAATTTTAAGGGTTAGCACGGGGGGTGCTCCCCGTAGCCCAGTATCTCTGGAAGTATTTCCAAAAAATCGAATAAGTTAAGATTAGTCTATAAGAATTTTTGTAGATTTTTCAAACTAATTTAAAAATTTTGTATTGTAATTTTTCTAAATTTTTTGGTGTTTTTCCACCCTCATAAATCGGGGGTTGGTTTAAAAAATCCCAGTTTATCATATTTAAATAGTTCTTTGCAAGCCCTTTCCAACGAACCCAAGAACGGGTATTTTAGAGCGATCGAGGCCGATTCTAGAATTTTCAGACCTCGTGGCGGCCATTTTGACCGCCATTTGTAAAAACTTTGAGAAGCCATAGCTCGGCCATTTTTCAAGCTGGAGAGCTGGGGCTTCTTTTAGACACTTTGTTGTGGAGAGGACTGTGTCCTTAAGGGCAAAACGACTCTACGTAGAGCTGACCCCCCGATCCCATTTTTTGGACCGGGAGAGGATAGAGGAGACTGGGCCCATTACGGGGAACCCACGCACGGGATCCTGCGATCAGCGGTTCCCGAAATATCGACTTTCTTTATTTTAAAGAAGTAACTCGGGTCTTTCAGGCTGATTAAGCCTGAAGTTAGAAGATAGGATATCTCGGGAACCGCTGGTCGTAGAGAGACGCGGTTTTGACTATAGACTGTCCCTCCTCTAGGGCTATCTCTTTGACGAGGACTGGAGACTCTACGTAGAGTCGCACCCAAAAAGTAGAGTTTTCTCTACTTTTTGCTAATTTTAAGTTAGGATTAAGTTAGTTTTAGGACGTGAGCATATTTGCTCGCTATTTTACTTTGAGACAACTAATTATACCTGCTATTGCAGGAATTATTTGACTTTTGTAAAAAAATTTATTTAGCGTTACATTTTATTTATAGACGCGACCCCCTCCAATATGTCGAGTGCTAGTGGTACGTCCCGATCCCCCGCGACCCAGGGCCGAACACCTAGGCCCCCTCCATCTCCACGGAGCAGCGTTGAATCGCATCTGTCTCCGTTAATTAAGAAAAAAGATTTAGTAGCAAAGACCAGCTACTACGAAGCATTATTAGATACAACTCAAAAAGTACTTGTTAGATCTCAATTAAATTTAAATGGGACCACATGACACACCGCTTTTGATTGAAATAAAAATGAAAATCGGTGCACCCAGTCAAAAGTTCTGAGGTAAGATACATTTAAAAAATACAATCGAATTGAGAAAATACTATATTTATATTTCGTGTGATAAATATTTGAACACTAATTATACGTAGTAGATAATATCTGTGAAGCGTTTACCATTTGCGGAAATCCTTTCAATTCTTTGGGTTCATAGAACAATGCCATTTTGTGTTTTTACAATTTACCTTTTTGTGCATCTTATCTTTTTTTTTGAGGTTACAAAATAGTTTATTAAACATTATACATATTTACAATTCACAATGCATCTTAATGGTGTTGCACAATGATTTTATGAAAGCTTTTGTGAATCCAAAACCATAATTCTTAAATTTCTCTTATAAGATATACCTTCAGTTGATCAGAGCATGCACTTCTATTCGGTCATCTCTCCAGTTTGAGAAAGCCCACACGCGCTCCCGAATCTTGTCTGCCGCAGCCAGTAGGATACAAAACTGTCTGGCGCAGTCGTTAGGCTCGAGACTTGATTATACATATATAGGTCTCAAGATAACCGAACACTTGAAACTATGACACATTGTTATGAGAACCAATCGCTCCATATACGGTTCTGTTGTTTTGCAAGTGGGTGGATTTATGAATTACTTATAATTATATTGTTTACCAAATATTATGGAGTTGAAATGAGAACTTAGGCGAAGTTTAATTGAAATCTTTCTTATAAATGGTCATGGAGTGAAAGTAATTAATATCAATAGCTATAATCCTCCTGGTTAGTGAGATGAAAAGCTATCTCTATATTGACTGACTAGCCCGTTGGCGCAGTTTAAAGTGACCCTATTGTCTGTTCCGTTCTCTTATAGGTTCGATTCTCGCCTCGAGTCTAGGTGCAATATGCGCATTTATTTAATTATTTAAGTATTACTTGTATATATTTATCGAAACCAATATATATGTACCAGTCGGGTGTTACCAATAACATAAGCATTAAGCTGCTTACTTTAGGAACAGACGACCGTGTGTGATGTTATAGATATTTATTGATTAAATTAATTCAATTAAATTGAAGATTAGCGGAATAGTTACATTTCTAAACATCCAAACTATTTTGTTTTAGAATTTTCCTAAAACAGTCAATAATAACTATAAGTCAAATAATAACTATATTATTTTATTTGAAATTTAATTACGTTTTTTTTTGGATCATATATGCCAGCTTGATAAATTGTTTCCTTTGCTAATATGTTACTATTATTTATTTTCATAATTTTATTTCTTGTTAATAAGACTTTAAGAGAATAAGAAGTTACCTAAAACAAGCAATAAGTTGCCTTAGGGACAGACCATGTGTATTTCAAACTTAAAAAAAAAAGATTTCCCCATAGACAATTAAAAACCATACAATCTATGGTAACATCCCCGTGTCATTGTTTGTTTAGTAAATGAAGACAAACGCTCATGGGATCTCGCTTTATAGACCTAAATTCTATTCCTAAGATAGTGTAGTCAATTTTCGCCCGTCACTAAATGTGATAAAAGCTATTTTTCTATGTTTTTAACACTTGTAAATAGGATAGGAATACTTTGTGGCGCCCACGCTTTAAGTACACAGAGTATTTTCAAATCAGAAGCTTTTTTCGATAAGTTGACTTTTCTCACAAGCCATTTTTATAATTGGATGAAATAAATATATATAGTTGTTATCATGTACACCTGACAGCGATCATAACTCATAGTAGAGTAGAGAATATATCCGTCAACTCGTAGTGGACCAGCGTGGTGGATTAACATTATAGAACATATGTATAAAGCATGTAGTGTGCTATGAATAGTGAAGCATAGAGCATGTAGAATGAAAAAAAAAACCATAATCGTAAATACTTATCTGTATCTATAAGGTATATATATCTCTCACGGTCAGCTTTGGACTCACCATCGAATTAGAGACAATAAGCCTTAGTTCGTAATTTGAAGCATGCAGTGTTGAAAATAACACGCCTCAACGTTTTAACAATAAAAATTGAAATAAAAAAGGCATGGGCACTTTAGAGCCCATGGATGTTAAAAAAAAAAAGATTTTTCGGAGGTAGAGCTCAGCAGGAAATATCCTGCTCAAAATATGGAGTAGCTCAACTGGTGTAGTACCTCGGCTTTACAGAAGATCACAGCTAAATAATACTGCTTTTAAGTAGTGTTGTTGTTGGTGAGTATACTAACCAGAGTTCCTGGAAAGGATTGGGGATAGGGTCGGTAATGCGCTTGCGATGCTTCTGGTGTTGCAGATGTCTATAAGCTATGGTAATCGCTTACCATCAGGTGAGCCGTACGCTTGTTTACTAACCTAGTTATACTATATATAACAATTATCGAATTATATAATAACTAGCGAACCGCTCCGGCTTCGCACGGGTATAAAATATAATTATAGCCTATGTCATTCGATCCAGTAGTTTTGATTTATTCATTACTGCCCGTGGCCCGCACGCGTTAACTTAGAGTAAAAGCCGGCCGGAACCGCCGCAAACGCTACGTACCGCGATTTTTAAATCTGTAATATCTTCGAATATATTCATTTAAATCATATGCTGTAAAGGGCCATATAGATCTATATTTAAAAAAATATATATTTAAGGTATTTAATTGGATAAGGATTAATGCCGTATTGGTTAAAATCGCTTCGAAAATTAGCCATTATTTGTCGTAAAAAGTAAATGACAAAAAAATGTTATTGTGGGATATCCATAAGAGATAGGTATATATCATTGCTGAGTTTTCTGTAGACCTTTTCAATGTGTACAATACTTAGTACATTATTTTGATAAATCTCGTAGGGTTCAGCCTGCGTTTGCAATTTAAGCGAAAAAAAGAATAATTATTTACGACATAACATTAGAAAACTCAAAAATAACAGTATTTTTCCACTATTTAATGGATGTTATTATACATATAAACCTTCCTCTTAAATCAATCTATCTATTAAAAAGAACCGCATCAAAATCCGTTACGTAGTTTTAAAGATTTAAGCATACATACATGTGCAGGGACAGAGAAAGCGACTTTATTTTATACTATGTAGTGATACTAGCAACCTGTAGTAATAATAACAGTCATCACGCAGACTACACATTAGATAATGTATAGCCATCATACAAAGAGTATCTTACGCTTTTTTTAACGTTACGGACGTTTTGATCTAGCTACCCCTCCGCAACGCCCCATAAGGAACTTCGTTCCAAAAAATTTAAATAGCCGAAAGCTATCAAATTACTTTTAATCTCTAATACTTCACTACTCTGTGAAGTCCACCCACATAGCAATATAGTTGATAGAACGACGCTTGTCTAAATCTAATCGATACCAAAACGACCTTGTGTTAGATATTTCGTTAATTACAATTTATTTTATTACTTTCGAATAAATGATTGACATTTAACCAAAGACATTTTTTTTCTATTTTGATTTAGCGACTTCGCGGCTAGGCTGAAAACGTCAATCCCATAATGCCATACCACATCACCATTGACAATTCAATTATAAATTGTATTCTTAACTTCTGTTAAAAACTATAAATTATTTCGGCTGCTTCCGACATTGTAGTCACCTATATACTTTGAAAAATTCATCATCATTATCACCACTTCAGCCTATTGCAGTCCACTGCTGGACATAAGCGCCAAAAATGGCGTGAACTCATGTGTGTTGCCCATAGTCACCACGCTGGGCAGGCGGGTTGATGACCGCAGAGCTGGCTTTGTTGCACCGAAGACGCTGCTGCCCGTCTTTGGCCTGTGTAAATCAATTTACTTACTTACTATTATTCTAGAAAATCCACTTAGCTCACTTTAGCTTAAGTCAAGTCAAAAATTTTTTTATTTAAAACTTCAAATACTTTTGATTCGTGATTTTACAAATTTTAATTACATTATATATCTTATATTGGTATTTGATTTGCCAAGATAAATCGATAAGAAAGTGAAGGGTCTTACATAAAAATCAAAATCATTATTAAATCATCATTTTACCAAATAATTATTTAATTATTTATACTTAACGGGAAACTATCGATTCGTTATGCACATTCTGATGAGAAGAATCGAGATTTACTCCACAATTATACTCAACATTAACTCTTTCAAAATTGTTGTTATAAAATTTCGGAAACACAAGAAATACACAAGCATACTGCCTAAATCTCTAAACTACGGCAAACACCTGCATGGTTTACACGAATGTTAGCCATTAGCGGAGATCGAACCTGCTACAGTCAGCACAATAGCCAGTGCTATGACTGCTGCCCCAACGATTCATCAAATTCGTAATCACCTTTAACTTCATGCGTTAACTTCATTCATCTTGAGATAAGCGTAACAAACAAATCTTCTCATCAGCTGTATATAGCTATCAAGATATAATCAGTAATATAACAAGGCATATTAATTCAAAACCTTGAGCCTTTCCAACTGATGACTTCACTCGGCATCGAACCCGCACCTACGAGCTTGAATCACCGCCACCGGTCCGCCTACAAGTATAAATGTAACTATTTTACTTCGAATACCATCTAAGTCTCTAGAAAAAATAATATGTTAACAATAAGAGGTCAAGGAAAGACTTTTTTAACTGAATTTAAACAAAAGAGGAGGTTGTCAATTAAACTGTATTTTTTCTATGTATGTTACTTCATAACTTCTTGCTTGCTTTTAATCAAAAGCTGGTACTATTCGTGTGGTCCCAGAAAAATTTGATTGAAATCTGACGAGTACTTTTCAAGCTATCCCTAATAATGTATTTTGTTCTATACCTACTTGTCGGTGTAAACATAAGTCGTTGTATGCGGCTAAACAACGCTGAAAGTCTGATTAAATTATAAAAACAAATTGAATAGTACAATTATAATCGCGTACATAAATAATTTAAAAACAAAGTCACGTATAATAAAAACTTGAGACCTCATTTAAAACTGCAAATAACATAACATTAGCGAATTGTTACCGTTTTTATTCCTTTCGTGTGTATTATCAAATTTACCAACCACCAGGGGGTGGCGCGTGATGTCACGATGGGGTGACCATGAGTTATGTACTATGTTTTATTTTATTGAGGTTATTGGGGTAAGACCCTGTGTGGCTACGGCAGCAAAGAATACAGCCACCCCCTCTCTTCCCGTGGGTGTCGTAAGAAGCGACTAAGGGATAACACAGTTCCACTACTACTTTGGACCTTATAAAGTCGACCGATGGCGGAATAACAATCCTACTGTTGGCTTTGAAATACACAGACCGAAGACGGGCAGCAGCGTCTTCGATGCGACAAAGCCAGCCCTGCGGTCACCAACCCCCCTGCCCAGCGTGGTGACTATGGCCAATACACATGAGTTCGCGCTATTTTTAGCGTGAACTTGTTGAGGCCTGTGTCCTGTGTGTGTGTGTGTGTGTGAATTAATAATCCTATTACAAAAGAATCAACCAACAATTCACAATAAATGTGTGTGTCCCATATAAGTCGATCGCGTGGATAACTTGTATGAGTCACCGGGCGACTAAACGTATTTCGGAGATCAATAACAGCGGTGAGCAATATGGCTTCCTACAATTTTAATTCTGTTTTTATATTTTTGTAAGTTTCAGAAATTTTAACTGTGACTTGAAATTTACTTTATACCATGGTACGTATGGGTTTAGTGACGCTGTATTTATGTAAAAATTGACAAAATTTATAAATATTTGGTATATTTTAGTATATGTATAACTAGGTCGGCAAAGAAGTGTACAGCTCACCTGATGGTAAGCGATTACCGATAGACGTCTGCAACACCAGAAGCTTCGCAAGCGCGTTGTCGACCCTATTCCCAATTTCCTCCAGGAGCTCTGGTCACCTTACTCACCAACAGGCACACAACATTGCTTGAACTACCTCAGTCGGGGTGCTCCATATTTTGAGCAGGAAATTTCCTGCTGTGCCCTACCTCAGTTAAAGTCAGTTTGTCAATGGTTTTCAACTATTTTTATGTGTAATTTAATTTGTTATTATGATAGCTTAAAATATGATGGGTTTGACATACCAGATGGTTGAAAGACCCTTAAAAATAGATATAAAATAAAATAAAAATAATGCATTGTCTAGAAAAAAAGACAGTCTAAATGTATTTGTCAAAATAAAATGATATTTTTAATTTTTACCCGAAGTAAAATTTTATATTTAATAGTTATACAAGTAAAAAAATATGACATGAAAATAACCAATGTCAACGCTGTTCATTTAACATACATTAAAATTATTCTCTTTTTGTAAGGTATAACGATTTGTACTGCACTTTGAAATAGATGGTCGTAATATAAATATTCTCACCTATCGAAACATCCGTTAGAGGTATTTCCGACGTATTTTTACAACTTTTCCCAGTTTCCGTATTTTCTACTCTCATGCATCTTTTAACTGCAATGCGACAGCTACTTAGATTGAAAGGGAATTAGAAATGGTTCCAGCGTATCGTATATTGTTTATATTATAATAATTTATTATGTAATAGGGGGTTCTTTAGGTGTTACAGATAACCTTCCGCGTGTTCCTGGCCCATTTTAAAATTTGACTCGTCCTCCATGTTACCTTTCGTGAACCTTTAAACACGCCTTTAAAAGATTATTATTACTAACTGAAGAATACAACTATAGAACTGCGTATTGGAAGGAATTCTTTTCCTCGTGGAATGTTATTTATTGTAAATTATACCCGAGCTTACGCGCTAATTGTACGGTTATGTTACGCTTTTGTTCCTTATTATCAGGACGAGCTTCGTGTGAAAATAAATTTGATAACAAAATCATACATACACAAAAAAAGTGTACTTTACTGAAGTAAATTTTTATAACAATCATTCATCATTGGCCTTAGTCCGTCTATTGCAGACGATTAGACAGTGTCAGACAGACACTGTGTCGCCTAGGACACTCTTCAGGAAAACACAGAGTTGCCTAAGCTCTGCGTCACCCTCTCGACCTCACTGGCTAGGCCCACAGGAACGACGAGTCGATATGTGTGTAGCCAGTTCGCCTGCAGGAGTCTTTCGCATTTTAGAGCTATGCCACGAATGCTTGACGGAGATCTTACTCCGGGTTTCAAATGAAGTTTCCCTTCTCCAGGACCCTGATGATTTTAAGCCAGGTTTAACCGTCGGTCGCCTTTTACGACCCCCACAGGAAGAAAGGAGGTGGTGCTATTCTACTCGGCCGACACCACACGGCATTAGCAATATAGCAATAGGCCTGCACAATAGGCCTGCGCTGTGTCTTAGATATACGAAACGTAGATGGCTATGAAAGAAAGAAAATGTGTGCTCGCAACTCACTCTCTTGTTCCGTTAGCTTCACCTAATCATACTTTTTGTAACGCTCTCGTCACTCATTCACCAGCTTACTCCCCAAGTCAAGCGTCCGTAAAGGAGTTTTACTTCGAAAACATGGCGGAACGTATTCCGCTTAGTAATAAATAAACACCTAATACTCAAATGCACTCAGTCGATTGAAGGTGTGTCTAGAGCCCGGAAGCTTTTGTTTAATACACACGTAAAGGTATAACACGCTAGTTATTGCTTTTTCTTTTTTACTTCTGGTTAGAATTGTTATTAAAAAGGATAGTTTTTATTTCGTCATCTTCTCTGCTTATGATTAATCTGTATTTCCTAAATAAGTAAAATACGCCGCGTATCTACAATAATCTAGTACCTAATCATCATCATCATTTTTGTAAGTGCGTTCGATTTTTTTTTTTACTACTAGGTAGGTAAACAAGCGTACGGCTCACCTGATGGTAAGCGATTATCGTAGCTTATAGACACCTGCAACACCGGAAGCGTCGCAAACGCGTTTGCGAACCCTACTCCTATTACTTCCCTGCTTGAAAATAGTGTTAGGTATTTAGCTGTGATCTTCTGTAAGGTCGATGTACCTGACCACTCAGGCTGACCTAGATTTTGAGCAGGATACTTTCTGCTGTGTCCTACACCATTTGAATTTCGATACTCAAGTTTCATTTTTAAGCTTAAAAGATGTCCATTGAAATCTAACTTTTGTAAAAATAATTGTGTTTTTTTGGACCAATACGCATTATGAGATATTACTCAAAATTACTAATCAGATGGAACAACACCAGCACCCGAATCATCAAAATCAGTACACCCAGTAAAAAGTCATATTACCAAATCGATTCCATGCTATTTCCATTCTTTTCATATCTATGAGCGCTGCGACATTTCAATTTATCGTCAGCCAAGTTCATCTCTCGCCAAAAATTTCACCAGCAAATAGGAACGTGATGGATTTTCCAGAACTTTCGAAAGGCTTGTTAACTGTTCAATTTGAATTTAATTTTTAAATTGAAAAGTCAAGACAAAGTCAGCCCTGCGGTCACCAACCCGCGTGGTGACTATAGGCAAAACACATGAGCTCACTCCATTTTTGGCGCGAACTTGTGGACGCCATGTCCAGCACTGTAATAGGCGGAAATGGTGATGATAATAATGATGATGGTACAAGAAGTTACCTCACTTGTGCCTACATTATACATACTATTCAATGAGAAAACCAACCACCAAGTTATATAAACTACATACCATTTGTAAGCTATATATATAAAATAAAATCAGCCAAAAAAAGCTGGTCGGTTCAGTTGCGAAATTTATTTTGGTTTCGACTAAAACTGTAACTTAGGTTAGGTTTAATGATAGGTACTTATAGAATATTAGCTGTTCTCCACGGTTTCACGCGCGTTAATTTTCGTAAAAAAGAAATAGCCTATAGCCTGACCAAATGGGCTATCCACTATTAAAAGACTTTTTCAATTCGATCCAGTAATTTCTGAAATTAGCACGTTTAAAAAAACAAACAAGCAAAAAACTTTTCAGTTTTATAATATTACTACAGAAAATGTACAGAAATGGTTTTATTGGAGGAATCTCGCTTATAAAGATCATAATAATGTTATAAAAAGTGAAAGTTTGTAATAATGGATGAATGTATATTTGTGATTAATTTATGTAAAAACTAATAACATTATTACTGACTACTGACACAATTGTCAACTCGGTACGTAGATAGCTGGATATCCAGAAAAACACTTACGCTAATTGGTGTCTAGAAATTCCCATGGGAATGATTCCCGCGAAGCACAGCGAGTTCTGCAGAGCAAAAATAAAATCATTCTCAAAATTTGGAGCAGCCCGACTGGGGAAGGAAGAAGACCTCGACCTTACAGAAGATAACAGCTAAATAATACTCTTTTCAGTGTTGTGTTCCTCTGGCGAGTAAGGTAATTAGAACTCCTGGGGAGTTGGGGGTAAGGTCGGCAACGCGCTAGTGATGTTTCTGGTGTCTTTAAACTACGGCATTCACTTACCACCAGGTGAGCCGTACGTTTGCCAACCTAACCGTTTAAAAAAATGCAAAAGAGGATGTAACCGCACGAGTCAACTAGTATGTTGTGAGCCATAAGACCTTTTACGTCTCTCTAAGTTAAGCTTTCTTCTTTTTATCGCTCACATTAAATTAATGACTGCTTTTTATTACACGAAGTTTATGTTTATATAAGTTGTTTCTTGAGTTTGATGGAGCTTAAATGTTAACAGATGAAACGTTTAAGGAATATAATTAAGTAGAAAACTTAGTAAAGGAAGAAGTATACTCAATGGTGACATTAAGACAAAGTGGTCTCATATAAATTTAAACCAGAATCTAAAAACAGGATGAGATGTTTGAATTTGACTGTATTTTTTAGGTGTGTGTATAACTGACTTTTTACTGGGTGTATCGATTTTGATGTACCTTCTTAAATAAAAAACTTGCGCTTGTCCTGTATTTCTATTTAGATTTGCTAAAATATCGAGTTATGACGAGTACTTTTTGAGTCATCACTGATAATGCTTGTTTAATTGTTTTTTTTTTTTTACTACTTAAGTTATTTTTATAAAAATGAGTCGTCAATGAGCGTACGGCCCACCTGATGGCAAGCGGTTACCGTGGCCTGTATATATCTCCAATACCAGATGCATCGCAAGCGCGTTGCTGCAACCCCCGATCCCCCAGAAACTCTACCTAACTTTCTGACAACAGGAACGCAACACTATACTTGAGAGGAGTATTAGAAGAAGAAGATGAAGAAGAAGAAATATACTTTGTTGTGCATATTATATTATTATTTTCTCTTTATTTAAAGGAGTTTTAGTCAAAAGGACTAAGCCATTCCATAAGAACATCACACATGTTACATAAAAGAAAATTAATGAAGTCGTCGTCGCATACCAATGTTTATCATCTTGTACAGTAACAGCCGGTTCTGAGAGAAGATACGCTAAGAATTACAATCTCCAAGCTCTTTAAATTTTTGGGTTATTTGCTGCATTCCATTTCACTCAATACGTTAACTACAACATTTAGACTCCGTTCCGGTCACATTCCACTTAATAAGTTTGCTTACTAGATGAAAAAAGGTACCATTTCCGTTGTGTACCGAATGCGGCATCATTGAAGATGCAGTTCACATTATGGTTGAATGTGTCCGAAATAAAGATATCAGAAATGGTGAAAGTGCAAAGAGTACATATGTATCGCTTCAGTATGTAATATCCCACTACTGGGCATAGGCCTCTTTCCCCATGTAAGAGAAGGATCAGAGCTTAATCCACCAAGCTGCTCCAATGCGGGTGGGCGAATATATTCCCTACTATGAGTTACGATCGCTATCAGGTGTACATGATAACAACCGGGACCGACGGCTTAACGTGCTCTCCGAGGCACGGTGGGGCGACCCACAAGGACTGCACAAACACCCAGACCATGGCAAACACCTGTATGGCCAATACAAATGTTTGTCATGTGCGGGGATCGAACCGTTGTAACGTTGCGCAAACGAGACGCAACACATATGTATGTACAGTATATATTAGTAGTACCTAACACATATATCAGTATATTTCTGTATTCATAACTAAATATAGTATAGCAACAAGATCTGCCCATATTCGTCTCGCCCCCAATACTCGACGATTTCTTCACCTTAAACGGAATCACGAATACCGACTGAATCTTATGTAATTGTAATTATATTCAGTACTTTTTTATGTATTTTAATATATTTACCGAGCAACGTTTTCCTTAAATTTGTTTATCATAATAGTAGCAAGAAAAATTTAGTCCCCTATATAAACATAGTACATGTTTATGTGTGTGATAGTGTTATAACTGTGTATATGTTTATGGTGGTGGTTGTATAATTTCTGACTTTTTACGTTGTTTGTTTTTTTTTTCATTCTTTATTTAGATTTAATAGGTTTTTTTTTGGTACGCAACTGACATCAGTGACGTACTCGTCCTATGGTTTGGTTAAAAACCGATGTCAGGTACCATTTTTTCTATGGTGATCTAACTAATGCCGAACCGAACCAAATTGGCGCATTCCTGAGGCACACGATAGTTTGATATGTGTAAGAGTATTATGTGTACTCGTATGTTACTTTCTATGGTCGATTTAAACTATTGTTGTTGTCTCTTATGTGTGATCAAATAAATGTTTTTTCTTTCTTTCAAAGGAAAGTGAATAATTTTGTTGGTCAATTATGCTTCAATAGTACGTAATGTAGATTCTTTTAAACCATAATTACTCTTTTGATGTTGATTCAATCATTGTAAAACAGTCATACCCACGTCCTAGATAGACAGCGCCACTAAATATTTGTAATTTTTTAAATATCTATTAGTCTCTTATAGATAGAGTCAGAGATCACTCTATTCTTTTTTATTGGGGAAGTATATAACTATAAAAATGGGCGACATAATCGCTCTTGCGATAAAACCCTTAAATTTGATTTAAAAAATCTATAAAAATAAATAAACAAAACCTTCTTGCACATAAACAACTAATGTAGAGATGACTTGATGTGTTAGACCACACGACTGGAGTAAAACCTCTTTCGCTCCATCTAATTTATATCTCCCTCCTTCACTTCCATTCGGCTCGCCCGATCACATTTCAATAATAAATAAGTTTCAATATATTCAGAAATATTTTTATAAAAAAAAAAAAAATTGATTTTAACGACAAAAATAACAGGAATTTAATATAAGATCATATTTTAAAACGTAATAAAAATTTAATTCGCATATTGAAATGCAGTTTTATTTCAAAATGGACGGTAGTATACATATTTTTGTTTTTAACTACTTTCATTCACGCCCACACCTTCATTGTGTCCATATGCACTATTATTGTCAAATATTTTGTTAGTTTTTTTTAAAGTAATACTACTACTACATACGTTTGACTTGGGGAGTAAGCTGCTGAATGCATGACGAGAGTTCTATTATATATTGGATATTGCTATTTGAAAGCGTAAATATAAAACTAGTAGTGTATTGATTGAGGAAAAAAAGGCTCTTAGTTGCGTATTCTATCTCCTGCTGTCAACGTTTATACTTAATTTTTTTTGCATGATAAACTGTATCCATAGCCGTTGAAACTGGCCCTTAGATTAGTTAGCGCGAAACTCTGAAATGACAATACAAATATACAAATTAAACCATCAAATCTTCGATGCATGAGGACTCTATAAAAAAATATTTTAAAGTAATTATGCTGATTCTTTTCCTAAAAGTAATTAATCCAATCGATTTTATTCTGCATCCAATTCTTTACACTCAATTTTTTAAACGTTTTTGCATCGATCCTTAAATTTTCTCCATTTATAGAAACTTGAACGGTTTTATTTAAGGTACGTTCAGCAATTAAATGATTACGAAATTATCGACATCGTTACGTGACGCGACTGCACTTACAAATGATGTGACGACTTGAGTTTCTCTTAATTAAATGCTTCAAGTGATTGAGTCTTCATATAAACCAATCTGGCTTTGTATGTGAGTTTGGTAATCTAGATTCAGAAATTGGAATGTAGTGCTTATATCGACACCGTCATACTGTTTTAATTCACCATCTTTGCTGCAAAGGGTAATATACTTAGAACAATCTTTCTCAATTCTTTCATGTCGTTTCATAATATTCGGAGTTGGCTCACCCAGCGCAGCTTCAGCTTTGAGACTCACTATCGAGTTCCCCTTTCTCAATTTACTTGCTTCTTTCAGCCCAGGTTGCCCGGAGAGAATTGGGCAAAACTTTATCATAGCTGTGTCTCATTTAGCTGCTTATCATTACAGCATATACAGTCCACTGCTGGACATAGGCCTCCACAAGTTTACGCCAAAAATAACGAACTCATGTGTTTTGCCCATAGTTGTCGCACCGAAGATGCTGCTGCCCGTCTTCGGCCTGTGTATTTCAAAGCCAGCAGTTGGATGGTTATCCCGCCACCGGTCGGCTTTTTAAGTTATCCCTTAGTCGCCTCTTACGACACCCACGGGAAGAGAGGGGGTGGCTATATTCTTTAGTACCGTAGCCACACAGTACACACACACAGTTTAGCTGCTTAACGTTGTCCCTAATCCTAAAGTGACCAGATACGATGACCCTAAACCATCTGGCGCCAAATAGTCGGTGATTAACATTTGCAATTTAAATGAATAGAATGAATACAAATGCAGTTTAAGAACACAATAACTTTTTAGTTGATAGCAAAATGAGTTCTATAAGTATTGACGTAAGGATGGTTTTGGGTTATATTTTGATGCTCATCATCTCAATAATTGAGTCATCTCTGTTAATGGCTATATTCTAAAATAATAAGTATAACGGTTTATTATTAGCTGTCTCCTGCGGTTTTGTCTTTGAGCAATACTCGTATAATCGTGGTCGTAATAGAGATTAAAAGGGTCATATGTCGGGAATTTTTTATTTAAAATGGATGTTAATATTTTTTATAATGATAATGTTCTTGTTATTTTTTAACCGACTTCAAAAAGGAGGAGGTTAGCTAACTCGACCGTTTTTTTTTTAATTTATGTTCGCGATAGCTTCGTCGTTTATGAACCGATTTTGATAATTGTTTTTTTGTTAGAAAGGAGATATCCTCCGTGTGGTACCATGATAAGGAAACTAGGATCTGATGATGGGATCCCAGGGAAATCGAGGGAAACCCTCGAAAATCCTGATGATTTTTAATTTAATCGAAAGCCGATGTTTATCATGTGGTCACATTTAAATTTCATCGAGATCTGATACAACTTTTAGAGTAATATTTGATAATGCGTATTTACTTTTTAATATCGAAGGCTTCGAAAAGGCAAACTTAACTTAAGTAGAAGTTCCGTTTTTCCCAATAAAATGACTTTAATTTTAAACATGAAATCAAATTAAGTTTCGACTAACTTTTTTCTTTTTTGCCCAGAACGCACAACTAAAACCGCTGACCTAACCCATTCCCCAGTCATTGTAACAATGAAAATTGGAACATATTGCACAACTTTCGGTATCTAGTAGGCGTAACTCGTAAAAATAAATGGTCATCAACAACGTCAAGGTCCCGAGATTGTTGATTGTTGGACTTCCTCAATACGTTAGGTCACGATACACTAGTTCTTTATTGCAATTAGTCTAGAAAAGATTGATAGCTAGGTTAAATTGATCTTGAAAGCACTGGGATTGCAATTATTTAATGAATGCGCTTGGTTTTGGTACCTATCGAATATATTACCTCTGTAAATCTTTTTAAATAAAAATGATGAATCGAATGAATGAATCGATAATGTCTTAATAATTGAAAAAAATTAAAAAGAACTTAACTAAACTATATAGAGATTACGGAATCCTTACTTTGGGTCGGCAACGCGCTTTCGATGCTTCTGGTGTTGCAGGCGTCTATAAGCCACGGTAATCTCTTACCATCAGGTGAGCCGTACGCTTGTTTGCCGACGTAGTGATATAAAAAAAAAAAAAAAAACTTAGTGATTTATATTTATTACATAACCAGAGATATAAAAAGAAAATCTCCAATGACCAATAATAAAACTTAAATTAAATTATTTTTATATTGATACAAAGAAATAAAAAATATATCGTTACAATAATGAAAGTAGGATATAAAATAAAAATAATTATTATCAATAACTGTAAGCATTGAAAGGCGAATAAGAGGAAGTTACCGCACACATCCCACGCGTGCGCTCTGAGCGTGGGCGTTCAAGTATCAAAACTTTTAACGCCGTCATTACTTGCATATGTTTCCTTGATACACTGACCTAGATGACCATGGCTTAGTATTCAATTTTATTATCCTTTGCAAGTTCTTGGTATAATTTTTTTACTAATTAGTTACTGACAGCTGTTTTGTACAATACTTGTAACGAAAAATGTGTATAAAAACAATGAATTCATTCGATTTTTGACGTTAAGCAATTTGCAATAATTGCGCTATCATCGTATCTTATTGTTCTATAAACCTAATTACTATGTAAGATATACATTGATAGAATGAAGATCGCCAACCAATTGTCATCGATTTTTTTTTAAATCAAATCTAGAACTAAAACTATTTATCAGTAGCTGATTATGTTGCTGCTGTAGTGGACTGATAAAAATATTTAGTTCATTGATCGCTAAATGATAGCACCAGAATGGAACGGATTGCAAATCTATATATATAAAAATTTCGTGTCACGATGTATGTTAGCGATATACTCCGAAACTACTGAACTGATTTTTATCAAATTTTGTAAGCATCTGTAATTTGGTCCAACTTGGGAGATAGGGTACTTTTTATCTCAATTATTGATCTCAACATTTGTTATGGCGACTTAAATGTTTATTATTCGACTTTAGTGTGTATTTATCGGTTAGTTCTATAAAATGCTAATAGATGGCGGTTTGGTATCTAAGTTGCACAGATATTTCTATTTCTAGATTATAGATAGCGCGTTTAAATATAGAATTTACATAATTATATTTTAATAAATTATAATTACTGAGCCACAGCAACACGTGGCTGGATCAGCTAGTTGACTGTAAATAGGGTCATTGCGCCTGTTCGCGTCCACTTAGTGCAGTTGGCAAGTTTGAAGAAGAAAATAAAAATGTTCTCGCACTAATTTCTATGAAAAATTTATTTACTGTGTTCATTATATAGTCTATTTAAAGATTAATTTTCAGTTTTGTTCGAAACGTCTTGTTATTATTTTATTTAAATACAAACTTCAGAATTAGGCGATTTACCCAGTTTGCGTCCATAAAATCCAATTTGCGTCCACCCGCTGGACCACTTCGCGTCCACCAGCTTAGAAAAGGAATAAAGAGGTGATATTTTTATGATAATGTAAAGAGAGGTTGGATTTTAATAATTTATTTATTGAAGAATTATAGTTATTTAAAAATCAACATATTAACATTAATAAATTTTCTAAAAATTGATAGAACTTAAAATTAAAAAACAAATTAGGTACCCATGTATTTAGTAAGTAAATAGTAATTCCACCTATAAAATTCAACAATTATCTGTTCTGTGCATTTTAAAGGAATGTAAGCAATCTAAAGGATCAGCCTGCAATTACAATCACAGCAGCCTTTCGCAGTCGACTACTGGACATAGGCCTCGACGAGTTCATTCCTGTGTTTTGCCCATAGCCACAACGCTGGGCAGACGGGTTGGTGATCGCAGGGCTGGCATTGTCGTACTGAAGATGCTGCTGCCCGTCTTCGGCCTGTGTATTTCAAAGCCAGAAGTTGGATGGTTATCCCGCCATCGGTCGGCTTTATGAGTTCCAAGGTGGTAGTGGAACTATGTTATCCATTAGTCGCCTCTTACGACACCCACGGGAAGAGAGGGGGTGGCTATAATTCTTTGATGCCGTAAGCAGACAGCACCACAAAGATCAGCCTTGATTAATAATTATGGAAACAAAATACGAGGTGGACACATATCTCCATTCGCATTAAATATTAATAATACCGTTATGGGGTACTGCAAATAAGCTCGGTCGCCGCTTTCGTTGTAGATACCTATCGGGTACGCTCAAATCTATCCACTGCAGTAACCCTGGATTATTGACAACACCGCGAAATAATTTTAAAATATAAGTTGCCAGAGCCAGCTCTCTCCTAGTCTCCAACTTGTTGTATCCAACCATGCCCAATACAAACAATGTTGGATACATCAAGGGATACAAGGGATACACGCCATTAAGCCTAAGGTAAAGAAACCTGGTAAATTTATTTTGAATACGTTCCAGCATGAGACTGTATCCGACTTCATGTGGAGACCATACTACCGCATTATACTCAAGCTGACTTCTTATTAGGGCATCATACAGTAAAGAGATTGCTTATTTTGGTATATGTACCGTGTATAAATCAATATGCATTTAGTAAAAAGCTGTTACTTTAATATTACAAACAGACACTCCAATTTTATTTGTTTGTGTAGATAAGTTTTGTACCCTCTTGGTCTGCACCCACTGATTTTGTCCAATATCGGAATAGCATATTTTTTGCATAGGTGCTTGTCTTACCGATTTCCTCTTCTCTTGAATGTCATGCAAAACTTCCCTTAAATCTTCCTCTGTGTATGTTCTTTTTTTCTTCTTCTTATCTGCAAAGAACTCATCTTAAACAGAAAAAAAAATATAAGAAAGAAATTACTTATTTCATTCAAAGTAGAATAGGTATTAAACTTGTAGTTATTAGTTTTATGTATTAAACTTATAGAATTAATTTAAGAAATGGACGCGATTTAGTTTTATTATTAATCCCTTTAGGTATAGTTTGCGTCCATTGCGGACGCAAAGTGGAAGTTTTATAAATTCGGTGTAGTAGTTCGCGTCCACCTTATTTTAACTGTTAACTATAAAAAAAATAAGCAAAATCATAATTATTATAATTCCTTTTATCATAACCAACGCCTAGAAACAGCTATGTATTCAAAATAGACATAAAATAATAAAAGACTTACCTTCAAACGAACCGCTGCCCACTATTTTCTTCTCATTATTCCGTGCCTTCGCGCTGTCTTGTTGAACAGCCCTCACTAACTATTTTTTTTACCCAGGATTGCTTGGACGCACAGAACTTTTGTCTATGCGTGCGTGCCTCTTATACATTGAGGTATTGCCGGTAATTACTTTTCGACTTATTGGTGTCTTAGTATACTTAATTTCGAGACTTTTGAAAGTGAGATCCGTAAAATGGACGCGAATTGGGCGGTGGACGCGAACAGGCGCAATGACCCTATAAGTACCTACTATATTTAATATAATTTTAATAATATAAGTACAAAAGCTGTCAGTCAGTTACTAGATAAATATGCGTATGAATTTTTTTAGTAATTTAATTTTTTTTAAGTAATATAGTAATTTTTTTAAGTTAAAAGACATTGAGCCGTATACATTCAAATCATTCAAGTCAATTAGTCACTCATTGTTTATTCCTATGCAGTATTGCAAATTCTTCACACATAATATAACTAATTTTGTACTAAAACAAAGTTTATATATTTTTTTCAAAAGAGTAACTGCGGAGTTTCTTACCGATTCTTCTCAATTCGGCACTTTTCCCACACTCACACTCACAATAATCTTTTGATAAAAAAAAACTAAAACTCTGATATTGGCTGTCTTAGGAATAGATCACTGTGTATACATTGAATATATTATAAAGAAATAGCCCGACCCTGGCTAGAATATTAAAGACAAGCTGTGCCCCGCGACTTTATCCGCGTGGAATTTAATAAAAATTATTTATCAATTCGCAGAGTCACAAAATAAATAAATTTCTAAAATAAAAGTAGCTTAAGTAACCCCTTATTACATCAACTATCTGTCATTAAAAGTCCCGTCAAAATCGGTCCAGCCGTTTTAGAAATTAGCCGGAACAAAAAGTCAGACAGATAGACAAAAATTGTGAAATGTTATTTTGGTATGTGTACCGTGTATACATCCATTATATTCATTTAGTAAAAAGCGGTTATTTTAATAATACAAACGGACACTCTAATTTTATTTATTTGTATAGATTTTCCTTATACTTATAAATCAGAAGTGGGTAACCTGTCTAAAATTTACAAATAGTCATTTTAAAAAAACTTTGCAATGATGACGTCAGCCCAGCTAGAGGTCAGGCCGTAACCAATGTTATGCAAAAAACTTGCCAGCATTGCAATTCAAGTTCTTATTCATAAAATATTCCATTTATGGCGAACGTAAAGTTTTATTCTCTTTTACATTCGTTCATTCATTACATTGGGAAATATTTTTTTTAATAAAACAGATAAACAAAAAAGGTTTATGCAATAAAGAGGTTCAATAGATGTCTGCACGTGCGTTTAAAAAATAAATGTAGGGTTACTCTTTATTTCATAGTAACGGTGTCCCGCAATATCAGCCGCGTTATTTTGAGGAAAGAAAACCTATAGCCTTCCTTGGTAAATAGGCTATCCAACACAAAAATAATTTTTAAATTCCAACCAGTAATTCTTGAGATTATCGCGTTTAAACAAACAAACAAACTCTTCAGCCTTATAATATTAGTATAGATGTACAGATTTGTTCGCTAAAATTGTCGTTTCCAAATGAAAACGTTTAGTTATTTCATATCTATCTGGGTGGTAGGTTGGGGGTATATCCCGATTTTACGGGAATCCCAGGATCAAAACTAACCCATATTTTGCTCTGCATAACCTTCTTTATCTTTTAGCGAAAGTTCCATTAGGATCGGTTCAGCCGTTACAAGGATTATCTCGGACAAACAGAAAGACAAACAGATAGAAAATAATTATAAAATCATTTGTTTGTGTTTTCAATCACTTACAGAAAGACACTTTAATTTTAATTATATGTATATAACTATATACAGATTATAAAAGTAGTTTGATGAGTTATAAAGATCTACCAATACGATTGAGGAAATCATTGAACTTATGTCATTAAAGTTAGATCAAATTTTAATCGTCTTTTACGTTTATGACGTGAATCTCAAAAATATCTCAAGTTTGTATTTTCTGTGGTGAGTAATATAAGCTAACCAGAGCTCCTATACTAAGAGCGGTAGTAGGGTTGGTAGCACTGTAATCGCTTACCATAAGGCTAACTCTACGTTTCTTTTTTAAATTAGTGGCGTATAAAAAACTTCATCTGGAGATACACAATCAGCTCTTTTGTACGAATAATAAAACAATAGTAAATAATAAGTGAATTAAATATATTTACAGCGAAATATGTAACATATAATTCATGTTATAATGAATTATATGTTACATATTTCGTTCACCCGTTCAGCAGTTCGTATTACCACATATTGCATTCAGCCTGTAACATGACACTGCTGGGCATAAGGCAGTTTCTCCGGGTAGGAAAAGGGTTGACGGATATTTTCCCTACTATGAGTAACGATCGCTATCAGGTTTTTATGATAACAACCGGCACGGTAGGGAGACCCACAAGGACATACGTCCAAACCGGAAAGAAATATTTGTACAAATACAATCACCTATTCCAAGCGGGAATCGAAACCGCATACCGTCGATGTTTTAGGCTGCTACACGCACCAATACACCAGAACGATTGTTACATATTTTATTCATTTGTTATTCAGCAAATATTCTCTGAATCAAACGCATCTGCGTAAACAACTTCAGACTCTTCGATACACAATGTCCTTGACACAGAAATAATTTTCCTCAACCGTGTTTATTCAAATACATTTAAGTTGAAGTTGAAAATGTTTGTAAAAGTCTAAATTATATTCTCGTGTGTCATACGATATCTTAGTAACTACTACTTTTTATTCGCAAAAAAACCGACTACAATTACATCGTAGTACAACGTGTCGTTCAAATTACCTCACTGTGTATACCGATTTTGATGATTCTTGTTTTGATCGAAAGCTGGTGCTTGTATTGTAGTCCCATTTAATTACTTTTTTAATCGAAAGGTGGTGCTTGTCAGTTACTCTCATTTAAATTTGGTTTAGATTCGACGAGTACTTCTCGAGTTATCTTTAATAACTGAAATGAAATATAGATGAAAATAGTTGTATTACTGGTCGATGTAATAATAAGCGGTTTTTTTTACGAGCAAACACAATTGTCTAGTCCGGTACTTATTTGGATATTGAACAAGTATACCTAGCAACGAGTCAATCGGTTACGTGACCGCAGTCATAAAAACAAGATTATTGACATAACACGGTATTGTGACAGCCACGCCCACGTCTTTGATGTACGCATTCGGTGTTGCTTCCTGACTCAGTTTGGTTTAAAAAAAATTATTCACTAATCCAGTGACACTTGACGTAATAAATTTGATTTTGTATCTGTCTCTTCTGTCTAATTCTGTATATTATATTATTATATATTGTCAATATTTTTTTTCTTTATTTCATATGTATTATTTCTGTTTTTGGTGTACAATAAATTGTATTATTATTATATTGAAGTTAATAGTTTCAGTTCAGTTTCGTTCAGTATGTTGCTATGTTTCCTTGCTATACAACTAGGTTGGCAAACTGGAACTTTTTAATTCTCGTTGGTGGTAGTATAAAAAGTACTTTAGCTACATTTTTTTCATATACAACTAGGTCGTCAAACAAGCGTACGGATCCCCTGCTGGTAAACAATTACCGTAGCTCATAGACGCCTGCAACGCCAGAAGCATTGTAAGCATGTTGTCGACTCTACCTCTTAATTCTGCACAGGAGCTTTGGTTACTTTAATTACCACGTCAACACAACACTGTTTGAAAGCAGTGTTATTTAGTTGTGATCTTCTGTAAAGGTCAATTAAAAGTTCAGCGTTATTGTAGAAAAAATTTTAACAATCGTAAGCATCTTACTGACCATGTGTACCAGTTGCATCTTATTGAAGAGTAGTAGAAGTAGCTGAACCAGCAAACTTGCGTTACCTACCATTATTATTGAAGTAAAACCTCTTTACGTACGCTTGACTTGAGGACTAAACTGGTGGAATGCTTGACAGGAGCTTTACGAAAAGTGTGATCGAGCCATGTAAATGAAAGTTGAGAGGGAGATATGAGTTAGTGAAGAAGATAGTTCATTTTTATTTATAAGAAGATATGATAAAATTCAATTTGTTAGTCACACCTGAGACTTTCCTTCGATAGAATATTTATTAGTATTTTATAAGCCCCGGGTCCTTTAATATATAAGCCTTAAAATAAATCGAAACTACTTTACGATTTCAAATTGATATATTTTGGTCTAAATCCATATTATATATCTAGCCATATTCATATTAATACTTTTTGTTAAAAACAAATAAATGTCAAGCAATTTATAATATGAATTATAAAATTATTAAGTAAAAACATTAAAATTGACATAAATTTTAATAAAAATCAATCACTAAATTTATTATAAACTTTAAAATGAGGCGCAGTAGGACTTAGCAGTAATTCAAATATATCTTTCCTGCGTTTTGAAAGCAAATGGCGCAGGGAATCATGTCTATATTATAGACAGTAGTTGGTAAAGATTTGTGCGTACACAGATTATCAAAACGATTGATATCAGATGACGATTCTACACGCGATCGACTTTGTAGGTCGTCGGGTAATGAGACTTGTGCACGACAACATAATCTATGTTAAGCATCGAACCAAAATTTGTTTGTATGTCATTCTATTGTTAACGATCTCAACTTTTTTATATGACTAGGGTGACAAGCAAGCTTGCGGTTACCAAAGCCTACAGACGCCTGCAACATCGGAACCATCGCAAGCGCGTTGCCAACCCTAACACAACACTAATTGAGGGCAGTGTTATTTGGCTGTAATCTTTTGTAAGGTGAAGGTCAGGTCTCCCAGTCAGGCTGCTACAGATTTTGAGCAGTAGGCCTTACCTCAATAAATGATAACAAATATACAGACAGACAAGAATAATTACAAAAAATCATTTTGTCACCTGCAGCTCCGCTAGTTAATTATCCTGAGTATTTTTCTTGTACAATTTACTTAAAAGTTAATGTAGCTACCTATTTTGTTACTAGAGTTACTAAGTCTACATAGTAATGTAGTTACCGAATGAAAAATGATAAAAAATACTATAAATCATCTTCGATCATTATATTTTTAGTTTCTTGAATTACGAAATAGAAATGCTAATTCCATTTTTATGACTGTTTATCTTTTATGGTAACTTGGTTTTAAAATATATAATGAAACCAACATTGTTACCAAGCAAGCGTCTACATAATGTCATTAATCCAAAGAGGTACAATTTAGGATGCCTACATTAAAAAAAAAACCAAGACGGTTTTTACTTTGCCATGTTTATACAATTGTCATTCTTTTTTTAAATTCGAAATAGGTATAATAACGCTGAAAAAGAAACAAAATCCTTCTTTAAACTTCGATTCTTTTCGGTTTATTTGACATTTTTGTTCTGTTTTTCACTAACATTATAATTATACATATTTTAACACTAACTAATTAGTCTAGCTATTCAAAGAGGAAACGCTGCCAGTATCTTCGGAACCTTGCCTAAAGGGACTCCTTTTAATAATATTTTTTAGTTATTATATTATGTATATATATACTAACTAATTCATAATATATAAATATATATTAAAAAAAAAAAAAAAACTAACAGGGGTATAAGGCGATGTTCTATACCCTTCTGTCCCCAACACTCCTAATAACCATAGTATCTAACTGAAGAATTTTTTTACCCGTATTAAATTTCGACCATCATCAAAACATACAATTAAACGATCTACCTATTGTTTGCTACTCAAAATGTGTAATGATTTTGTTCATCATTACACATTTTGAGTTATACTTATACTCTTTTCTAATGGTAACATACTGAATTTCATAACCAAATCATCCAGTGCGACATCGGGTAGTATAAATAAAAATTGTACTCAGTTTTGCTTTAATTTTTTTTCAGATATTGCCGGTTCACACCCAAAAACCGATAAACAAAAATTTAAAAAAAATTAGCTTGTGGCTGAATGTCTTTAATGTTGAAAAGCACCTGTTACAGTTTTGTTATAAATATAGATAAATAAATAAAATAAAATAAATATATGATATGTAAATAAATAAAATAAAATAAATAAAGGCTTTTAGAATATTAAAAAAAAATTGTCAACAAATAATTATGTTACACGACAATTACAATTAACTTACTAGGTTAGTCATAATAATAATTCATCAAAATAATTCATGATCTCAGTGAACAGTTAAATGTAAAACAGAACCAAAAAGCAATTAATAAACGCATTTAATTCCGACCCTTCAAATAAAAGGACTTACGATAAAAATAATAATGCAGTAATATCGTTCCATTTATAGCGTAGCTGAATCTTGCCATATCTCGTACAGCGGACGAAATAACTGCAAACACAGCTGTAGTGCTTAATTATGTATAAATAAAGGTATATTTTGAATAAACGGTTTTGTTTTCGCGTGTGGAGCGGTGTACGATAAGGTCTTGAAGCGCTGCGAAGTGAGTTGCGATAGAAAATGTCTGGCCAATGAGAACGCGCGAATCGGACGCTGCGTGGAGGCGCAGCTTTCCTCAAAATACCCCACCGAGCCGGCTTCGGATCAAATCTTCGAGTTGTGCTGTGCGAGAGTCACGTATAGTGTTTAAGTAATTTATTAAAACATTTTTATATTATAATACAAAATGAGGGAAATCGTACACATCCAGGCCGGCCAGTGCGGTAACCAGATCGGAGCAAAAGTAAGTTATGACATTTAAAAAATATGTACAAAAGTATAAACCATTAACATATAACAGTTTTACGTTACGTGAAAATAGTAAAGGTAATCTGGAAAATTCTAACCATATTTTTTTTTAATAATATTTTTGATAGAAAGTAGGTGAATGTTACATCTTGCATACAACCGTCCATTCATTAGAAAATGGGGGCAGTAAATTTGAATACTTCACGCGATATCAAACGTTACTAGCTGTCGCCCTGTTCACGTGAGAAACAGGGGTGTGTTTTGTATTAAAAAGATTTTTGTTACAACCCTTTGTTAATTATTTTAGTACAAACGGTAACTAGGTTACCCTAAAAGTATGTAGTGTCAGGTACACTCCATTCTATTAAATCCTGACCATATGATTAAAAGGTACAAAATATTAGGCAATAATAGGCAAGTTACAAAATATTTTTATGTAATAACTTTTTAATAAATTTGAAACAAAAAATATTTTATGTAATCTTTTTAAAAAGCGAATATGTAACATTTTATTTAAATAAGATTGTATTTTATTACACCTCATTTTCTTTCAAAATAGTAAAATGAAATATAATTATATTTTAATACTATTTATTACTATTATAATGCCACAAAGTTTGTTGTTTGATCACAAGATCTGCTGTGCTTAACGATTTTTTTCTATCGGGAACATTCTTTACGAAAGATAATAATAAGCTATTAAACATTACTCTAAGGCTCCTGTGAGTGAAATAAAAATCATAAATATACATTTCGGTAGAACGTGGATCTTCTAGAGATCAATTAAAAAAACATACCAATAGTACCGATAAGCAGCAAGTAAAAATAAATTGATAAACTCCACATTTCTTATCGAAAGTGTAAAGGTGCTATTGATATCAACATTGCACTTAGACCAACAAAAATATAAGTATCTCAACTCTGACAAAGTTCTTGTTTTTTATGTACCTAAATTTTAATGCTATCTCTATAGTATGTAAATAAAATTATAATTAATTCAATAACTTTATTGCTTGCGAGCATTCGTTATCGGTTTTTCTTAATTATATAATTAATTTAGTTAATGATAAGTTACCATTGACTCTATAAGTACACTCTATGAAATAGAGTCCACAAACTTAATTGAAACTATTAAAAAACGGGATATTTACCATGTTTTTTGTTTTCATTTTGCGGAGCTCGATATTTAAATAATAAATAAATAAATATCTTATAACATACACACACGGTCGTCTGTTCCTATGATAAGCAACTTAATGCTTGTGTTACAGGTAACAGCTGACTGTTAGAACTATTTTTTTTAATATATATACAAATAATACATATATAAATATATAAATACAAATATTACACCCAGACTTAGTCGGGAATCGTCGCAACCCGCGGAACAGAAAGCAGGGCCAAGACAAACTGCGCCAACGGGCTAGTCGAATTTCTACGTTAGCTACGAATGTCTTGTTCAAATAAAAAAAAAGATAAATATCACGTTTTTGAATTGTTTTAGTAACCATGTCAATCTAAAATCTTAATTGAAACTCTTTAAAAAAGTTTCATATTTTCTTTTTTAAAGTAATAATTATTAAATAAAACTACTAGGTATAATTAAGGAGATCCTATATTAATAAACATCACATTACAAATTATAATTTTAATTATCGTTAAAAGTGAAGCTACCACCGATTCGGAATGCAGAGTCTGCAAATAAGAGTCGTAAAAAAATACGTAGTTCACGTTTAAAATAAATAAACTGCGTTTTAATACAAAATTGGTAATAAATCACAAATCACAGCACCCTTCCCAGTCCACTACTGGACATAGGACTCCACAAGTTCACGTCAAAAATGGCGCGAACTCGTGTGTTTTGCCCATAGTCACCACGCTGGGCAGGTTGGTAATAAATATGATGCATGAAATGCAGCGTCACTGAATAATCCACACATCTTTATCACTTATGTAATCATGTAGACTAGGATATCGGGTAAAGTCGTCGTGAGAGACAACAGAAATTCTTTCAAAAATTTCCAATGCAATTTGATACATTTTAAGTGGATATTGAGATCAGTGGCGTAGTGAGCTTAACTCACGCCCGGGGCACAATACTATTTCAACCCCCCCCCCATTCGAAAACCGTATAATATGTCCAGCACTTTTTTGTTTAACGGACCATTTGGCGCCTTACCCCTTCCCCGCTACGCCTCTGATTGAGATGTCCAATATTGTTAATCCATGATATATCCATATATATCCATTTATATCCATATTAAATTAGCGACTATTAGCAAAAAGTCTAAGTTTTTTTATAGAAGATAAAAACAAAGTATTGCAAGTGTTATAATTAGCTATAATCCACTTTCCATAACAATTACAAGATTTCCCTCAGCGTTAGAACTCCTCATTTGCATGTTTAGTATCCGCTGTCTATAGATACTTATCTGGCACGATTGCGCTTTCTATCTATTATCTTGTCAACCACTTCTAAAGCAAAAACGCTCAGGAAGGAAGGATGGATCAGTTTTGTATCTAAGAACTTCACTTAATTTCTTCCGAATAGATCCGTATATGAAGAATATTAAGAATGGATACGCTTTGTATATAATAACACATCAACGACAACGTAACTGTGGTTGTTTGAAAACCAAAGAATGACGACTTCGATTTACATTACCAAGTAATACAATGTAGTCGAAAAAAATAGTCAATTAAATACGCATTAGTGATAGTAGTAACTCAAAGAGTCGTTTGATCTAGATCAAATTAAAACGGGACCACACGACAAGCACCACCTTTCGATTAATAAAAACAATCGTCAAAATCGATACACCCAGAAAAAAGTGATGACGTAACACCCATAACAAATATAGTCGAATTGAAAATCTCCTCCTTTTTTAAAAGTTGGTTAAAAAGTTTGTAAATTTGTAAAGAACATAACTGACAAATTTCAGTTATTAGCTTGATTGAAATAATTATCTCTTGTGTTAGACAGCTTGTCTGTTGATTATAGGCTGTATTATACCAGAATATATATCATGATAGAAGCATCAGGTGTCAAACAATTGTATTACTATTAAACAGACGAATCGAAGGGGAATTTCTAGTTTCTATTTCATACATAAAATCAAAAGAAATGTCTTTAATATTTCTAAAAACTATTCAACTTTACGATTTTCAAAAAGGTTTTTAACAAATTTATTGTGGACGAATATTTTGAAGCATTGCAAATGCAAGTAATTTATGCATCAGAGTTGCATCGTATGATATGTTATAAATATAATAAAACACTTAAATTGACGCACAAGTTCCGTATATGATGCATAACAGGACTTTAGATAAAAATTCATGCATCAAGTGCACAGATTAGATATGCAAAAAAACGTTTACGTAAAAAGATAACGTTTCTTTTATTCGATCAAGTGCGTACATTGCTTAATGAAATACTTTTTCTAAAGGTGTGTTAAGATAGTTTTATGGCTAGGTTTTTTTTTTTTGGCAATTTCTTCGATTTTCGAGAAGCAGAGAACGCAGTTAGGAGACACAATAAGTGTCACAATGTTAGTTTACATACTCCTACGAAACGGCTGGACCGATTTTTATGAAATTTTATGTGCATATCGGGTAGGTCTGACAATCGGCCAACATTTATTTTTTATATCCCTAAGTGATAAGGGGAGTGGGTTTTAGGGGGTTTATAACATATACGGCAAAACAACGTTTGCGGGGTCAGCTAGTTTTCTATATATACCTAAAAATCTCGTGTCACAATGTTTGTCCGGGCTTTTCTCCGAAACTACTGGACCGATTTTAATAAAATTTTGCACAGATATGTAACTTTGCTCAACTTAATATATGGACTATATTTTATTTCGATGTGTAAATAATTATTATATAAACAAAAAAAATAAGGCAGTATGAAGTTGAATGTCAACTACTTGTTACATGATAATATTAAATAAAAGATTAATTGTAATCAAATTAAAAGCAACTGAAACTAAACCGAAAAAAACTTCTAGTAAATCAAGTAAAAAGGCTCAACTCAAATTAAAAAAAATTAAAGGATCAGAATTTGCTTTCTTGAGATAAAGGAGACTGAAATAAATCGTGTTAAATTTAGTAAGACTTACAATACATGACATATTTTTTAATGTGAGTCACTGAAACTGTGTAACAGAGATACATGATCGGAAACGAGTTAGTTAAAAAGAGATGGAAGAAACAGCTGAGTCAACTGTGAGTGACGTGGGGAGGTACTAAGCTATTATACTTATTTATGTTACATGACGTAGTGTTGACACATAATTGACATTGAATTAGAACAAAAAACTTTGTGAACAGAAGACACGAATGAGTTTAAGAAAATTATAAAACTAATAACTTCACGCTTTTATTAAAATATCAGTAATATTTTCGGTTATTTCTGTCTGAGAAACGTTTATTCCTAGGTTGGCTATAAAACATCACTTCACGACCCAATGAAGTTTTTCAAGCGTAACTTATTAGAGTGAAACTGTGACATAGATATCTGGATTTCGTCTAATTATAGGAATAGTTTTGCAATATCTCTTAATTGTAAATCGGGTAAATCGTATATTAATATGTAAATAGAATTACATACAAACAAACAAAGGATTATGTATTATAAATGAAATAATACTGATTGTCAGAAAAGTCTCATTCAAATAGTTTTTATATTTAAAGTAAAAAATAAATAAATACGTAAACATATTTCTAAACGCCTAAAAAGCAATTTTTCGTAGTAGGATAACAGTCTGTAATATGTTTACATAATGACAGATAATTCGCTGACACAGTTTCGTGTTTTTACGTGTCTTTATAGTAAATAGCTGTTTTTAGAGACACTTGAAGAGATTTTGCTGATGGATAGAAATGACACTTTATTTCATAGACTATACAAACAGAACTGCCACTTTTAAAAAGTATTTAACTGCAATTTTTAATTCAGTATAACAGATATGACTAAAAAATTATATAAGTTACATTTTAGAAAAAAAAAAATTACTTCTCAGATTTGAAAGGAATTTAACATAATATAATTAAGTTAATGTTTTATAGATTATAACATTCAACTGTATAATGTCTTTTAGAAAAAAAAACTACAACTTTTTTTTTAATTTACACTACAAATATTTTACTTTTTTTTGTTTCTTGCAAGAGTTAATTTGAATATTATTGTAAAGACTGGATAGATATTTAGCAAAGCCCACCGTCACAGACAATTTAAAAACATAATAGCCCCAAACAATGAACAGAATATAGAACAAATTTTTATACTCCGATGGCTTCAAATTATTACAAAACTATCGTATCGTACATATCGTATATTTGCAACAAAAAAAAGGATATGTAAAAAATGACTTAGTAACTAGATTTACATTTAGCAGTTGCTTGCAAATAATAAGTTTTAAATATTAAGATATATAAAGTTTTTATTGAAGTAATTTCTTAATTAGTTATAAAAATAAGGTTTTTATATTCATATAATTTTATACCTAATTTTGAATATAAAGAATAACCAGACATAAAAAACTTTTTACTATAATTTTATCAAAAAATTTAGCTTCAAATAAATCTTATCATGATTATGTGGGGTTCAACGACCGGTCGTTGGCGCTGCTAAACGCTAAAATAGCCATAGTGCACTGCACTCGACTCCTCTGTATAACCGTTAAATGGAATATCCGAGCGATGTTTAACTTAACTCGTAAAGATATTAATGAATTTCACAATTTATTCTCGTCCGTTTCTGCGTACAAGAAATAAATGTAATGCATAAGTATACTTAATATTAATTATAGATACATATAATATATATTTAATATCTAATTAAAACATCAACGGTCACCAACCCGCCTGCCCAGCGTGGTGACTATGGGCAAAACACATGAGTTCACGTTATTTTTGGCGTAAACTTGTGGAGGCCTATGTCCAGCAGTGGACTGTATAGGCTGTAATGATGATCTAATTAAAAAAAAATGGCGATTTTCTGACAAGCACTAAAAATATGGCAGCAATTTTTAATAAAAAATCATTAAATATATATATTTTTTTATAAATAAAATTGACACCTCGTTGGCACAGCGGTCACAGCCATGGATTGTACCTGTTGTGCTGGCGGTTGCGGGCTCGATCCCCGCACATGACAAACGTTTGTAAATATATTGGCCATACAGGTGTCTGCCGTGGTCTGGGTGTTTGTGCAGTCCTAGTGGGTCTCCCCACCGTGCCTTGGAGAGCACGTCAAGCCGTCGGTCCCGATTTTTATCATGTACACCTGATAGCGATCGTTACTCATAGTAGGGAATATATACATGGGGAAAGAGGCCTATGCCCAGTGGTGGGATATTACAGGTTGAAGCGATTATAAATTAAATACGTTTAAAAACCAAAAAATATTATGCATATTTATGTAAATTTAGCGTTTTCCATAGCAATATAATAAATATTTAACACAAATAAGACAGACTTGTATAGAATAGTCAGTGACCTAAAAAGAATATGGCCGCTAGAATTGTGTAGTAAAATCTGTGCCCATTGTACAATGCTCGTGTATTTCTCTCGCACTGAGCCATTCACACACTTTCATCTCTTATCTAGTTACAAGAAAGCTTTCGAAGTATCGATCGACTTTCACTCTTTGTTGTTATTAAAAATATATTTTTGAAAGTATAATTTTGATGTGCCGTTGACTTTTACAACGAAATGTTGGAATGATCATAATAAACGGTATGTGTAACCGTAATTTTAAACTTATTACGTCGAATGTATATAAAAAATCCGATAGACTGTATAATATAACATACTTAACTGTGACTGACAGACTTGCTTTAAGTCTGTGAAATGGGAGATGAGATTGCATAAAATTTTGTATTAAAATTCCTTAAATAAACGGTAAAAACATGTAAAGATTTTTTTAATTCTCATCTTCGGAAGACGTTAACATTTACATTTTATATTTTATAAGAATATTTTTATTTTTAACTGTTTAAGTTGCAAATGGCCTTCGGAATACCAAGTATTCATTATCACAGAAATGTCGTCACTTCGAATTACATAAACAATAATTATATTACACGAAAATTAATGTTCATTAAAATATCTTGTTTTCCTTTTAAAAATCTCGAGAGCTCATTGAAATTTATTTATAGTACACTCGTTCGATTAGCAATTCTCTGAATCTTAAGTCCCTGAGATATACCATGTTAGTCATTTGTACATGTAAGGCGTTGTTAGGCGTACCCACACACGCGCCTACACAGCCTAGCATGACATCATTCTTATCGCCACACTTATAATACTGAATTTTAATGTTTTCCGATCGGTAAACAACTTGCCTCTTTACACGTTCGAGGGTTAACGTTTTATTTTATCTTACTGTTATATTTACTTGTATAGTTTTTTAATTATCTTATTTACTTTTATCATGTTATAAGTTTTAATTTTATTTAAAATTTCGGTGTTGTGTTACGGATATAATATTTATTTCTTAATTTGTTATAAAACTACATAATTTCTTTGAAATTACTCAGTTATAAATAAATAAATAAATATCTACACAATACACATACGGTCGTCTGTCCCTAAAGTAAGCAAATTAATGCTTGTGTTATAGGTAACAGCCGACTGGTATAGCTACATTTTTTTTTGTTGATAAACATACTTATAAATAATACATATATAAATATATAAATAAATATATACATTACACCCAGACTCAGGGTGGGAATCGAACCCACAACCCCCGGAGCAGAAAGCAGGGTCACTACAAACTGCGCCAACGGGCTAGTCATAATATTAAACAATTAAATAGTTATTTTGAATTTTTTTGACACCTCGTTTCAAGTTATGCAGAATTACAGCTTAAAAGTTACGTTAGGACATGATGTAGTTAGTTTTGTGACCATATGGCGCTTAATCGGCCACGGCTTTAAGAGGTTTCGAAAATAAATTCGAATGCTAATAACTCGATAAAGACTTGTACAAAGCATTCACTACATATAAGGAAAGATCACCGATTACGGAGCGCGTGGGCGTCGCCCGTCGCCAAGGCAACTTGATTGTACACCTCCATAACTCATGCGAAATGCTTGCGTAATTCCAATATAATCAGAGTATACTTATCAAAGATATATTATGCATCCTGTCGGCCATTTACGCGATGGTTCATTGAGCTTGTTGACGAGCCCTACCGTTTAAGATAATGGGTACAAATCTCATTCTGTATCCGCCATTCCTTATGTGTGTTTTGTACTTATATGGGTTTAGAAAATGTTTGAAAGTATCGTGCCTTACTTATGAGTCTATTATATATTATGAAAGCTCATCCTTTTTCAAGTATACTAATGGATTAATTTCTGTTCACAGTTCTGGGAGATCATCTCTGATGAGCACGGCATCGACCCCACCGGAGCCTACCATGGCGACTCTGACCTCCAGTTGGAGCGCATCAACGTTTACTACAATGAGGCCTCCGGTGGCAAGTACGTGCCCCGCGCCATCCTCGTCGACTTGGAACCCGGTACCATGGACTCTGTCCGCTCGGGACCCTTCGGACAGATCTTCCGCCCCGACAACTTCGTGTTCGGCCAGTCCGGCGCCGGCAACAACTGGGCCAAGGGACACTACACTGAAGGCGCTGAACTCGTCGACTCAGTTCTTGACGTAGTTCGCAAAGAATCCGAATCCTGCGATTGTCTACAGGGCTTCCAACTCACACACTCCCTCGGTGGCGGTACCGGCTCCGGTATGGGAACTCTTCTCATTTCCAAAATTCGTGAAGAGTACCCCGACAGAATCATGAACACATACTCAGTCGTCCCCTCGCCCAAAGTATCAGATACCGTCGTCGAACCCTACAACGCGACTCTCTCAGTGCACCAGCTCGTAGAAAACACAGACGAAACCTACTGTATCGACAACGAGGCTCTATACGACATCTGCTTCCGCACACTCAAACTGTCCACACCCACCTACGGAGATCTCAACCACTTAGTATCCCTCACAATGTCCGGTGTCACGACTTGCCTCAGGTTCCCCGGTCAGCTCAATGCGGATCTTCGTAAACTGGCTGTCAACATGGTTCCCTTCCCACGTCTCCACTTCTTTATGCCCGGATTCGCTCCTCTCACCTCCCGTGGCAGCAGACAATACCGCGCGCTCACAGTGCCCGAGCTCACGCAACAAATGTTCGACGCTAAGAACATGATGGCGGCGTGCGACCCGCGCCACGGCCGCTACCTCACCGTGGCTGCCATCTTCCGAGGTCGCATGTCCATGAAGGAGGTCGACGAGCAGATGCTCAACATCCAGAACAAGAACTCGTCGTACTTCGTTGAATGGATCCCCAACAACGTAAAGACCGCCGTGTGCGATATCCCGCCCCGTGGACTCAAGATGGCCGCCACCTTCATCGGCAACTCCACCGCCATCCAGGAGCTGTTCAAGCGCATATCCGAGCAGTTCACGGCTATGTTCAGGCGCAAGGCTTTCTTGCACTGGTACACCGGGGAAGGAATGGACGAGATGGAATTCACCGAGGCCGAGAGCAACATGAACGATCTGGTCTCCGAATACCAGCAGTACCAGGAGGCGACCGCCGACGAGGACGCGGAATTCGACGAGGAGCAGGAGCAGGAGGTTGAGGACCACTAGACGTCGTCACGTCGTCGTGTCGTCGTGTCGTCGTCGTGTCGTGACACAGTAATTGCCATTATCGTTACTCGATGTAACATTAATGATTCCTATATTGCGTAATGAAGACATGCTTGCTAACTCTTAACAGAACGCACGACTTAACAATTCCCGGTTACGACTAGTTAATGTGAGAGCATTTACAATACATTCCTTGACGCGAACGAGCCTCGTCGAGAGCATATCTGTAACTTCTCAAAGGCTGATAGATACATAATGTCCTATGTATGAAGTGTTTGGACTTCGCCATACCAAATTTTGATTATGTCGGCTTCAATAACAGAAGTTTTTTTTACGATTAAAATTGTTTTCAACAATAATTTAATGTATATAATAAAGATTTTTATTTATTAAATCTTATTATTTATTCGTTACCTTTAAAAATTAAAATAACGATATAAATCAATGTCCAAGGGAGATCATAAATCATTTTATATACAATTTTTCACAATAAGACTCGTGACAACTAAAGTAATATATTATGTAATTTAAGCATCAGAGGTCAATAGTGAATCATACGACAAACTAGCACGTACAAGGTGACCTGGTGATAAAAAATCATACAAGTAGGTACCAGACATTTACAGTAACTTGATAAATATAAAGGTGGACTATTTATAAACAGGTTATTAATCAAAGGTTAAAGCCTCACTAGATAAAGACAAATTCTGTGTGTCCGTCTATACAGACCTTTTCATTGACTAACTAAGATAACAAAATGAACAAGGGTTTTCTATTAAATAGTAATTAGGCAGTACACTTTTCCAGTCATCATCTTTAAGTGACATAACTTTAAAGCTTAAGAAATATACTGTCACTCATTAACTTTTAATTTATAATCAGTAAAATGACGATTCAAAATACAAAATTATTTTGAACCCTACTTGGATAGAAAAAATTTTGAATTTTGATTTCATTCTAGACCCAAGTCCTGTAAATTTAGATGTTGAATATGAAATCATATGATAATAGCTGTAACTGCAATTGAAGGTCAATTTGTTTAACACTTGTAAAGAAATGATGCAAAGATTTCTACGTCATCATAGACCTGCATTCATTCTACGTAATTTGATGGCCGATTTTGATGATTATATTATTAAATTTTATTCTAAACTTTAAGGTAGCTTGTAGGCTATATTACATTACGGCTAGATTAAGTTACTATAAATAAGTGTGGGTTACATGGGCTATACTAGATCACCTCACACCTATGGTAAAACCGGACGTAACGCTAGTTGAGAGCAATGATTACATAAAGATTGGCTAATTATGTATTGAAGTTGATATGTGTAAAAATTATATAAGGTCCACTTTTAACGTGACAGTACTTTGACAATTGAATACCTAGTGTATTATTGAAGTTAAACTTCTTAACGCACGCTTAACTTGGGGAGTAAGCTGGTGAATGCGCGAGGAGAGCGTTACGAAAAGTGTGATCGGGGGAGGCGAACGGAAGTTGAGAGGGAGATATTAGTTAATGAAGATAGAAAGAGAGAGAGTTAGGTATATTACTGTAGCGAAAGAAGTTTTACTTCAGTCGCGTGGTCTAAAGCACACTCGTTTTTTTATTTACGAAAGTACGAAAAATTTATTACTATCCAGCTACCGCAATTAGTTAATTCTCTTCCTAAAATTAAATCTATATAAATAAAATCAGAGAGATCTGTCTTTGTATAGCATCGCGAAAAACTACTTTTAAATTTTATTTATTAAGACACTTGGTCCTTATCCACAAATAATACTTTATAATACTATCTTCATTCATATAAAGTTACGTTTCAAAAACCACAATTATAATTGTCACAGTGTGTGATGTTATTTTTCTCTGCACATAAACTGCGCTATGTACAAGCAACGCAGACATAGTCACGAGTTTCAGCCAGCACCTAATATTTTATTTATCTGTATTGATCTAATAATTTTACGTAACTAAAGCTCTAATTCGTTATGTCAAGGAATCATAACATGACACGTTCAACTACAAGACGTCTAGACATTGCCAATCTCGTAAGACTAGATTTAGCGCGTTTTTTTTTTATCAAATTAAATATCTAAATTAAGGTAAAGACACCAGTCATGGACATTATAAGCGATTTTTTTTTATTTTTGCTTTGTAATTTTTTTATTTTTCAATATACGTTATTTGGGATTTGGAGGTAATCGAAAAGCTCTTTTCTCAATCAGTATTCAATATTTAATTTTGGTTTAGTATTCAGTACAATAAAATATTATAGATAAAAAACACTCTTACTTAGACACCATCAATGGACAGTAGTAATCCAGTGTAGGACCCCCAATTATGGACATTATCTAATTATGGACAACCATCAATGGACAATAATAATCCAGTGTAGGACCCCCAATTATGAACGGTGAATTTTGGAAATATGAATAATCAAGTAAAGGACAAAGTATTCGTTATTAACTATGCTATATTATTTGAATAATAACAATCGAAAATTATTAATTATATCAGTTTAATATATAGATAATACTCGAAAACCGCTACGAAAAATCATCATTTCGTCTTAAGCCAACTTTAAGCAAAATAAATCATCCTTGTTTATTATTCAAAAACAATTAAGTTATATAGTAAAACTCAAACTTACATTAAATGTCTTACACTACTATTATTGAAAAATCAGTCTCCAAAATCACGTTATTTTTGATTGTTAACAATCTAACAATGTTCTACTTACACAAATAGGTTTAAAGAGGTTAAATAGAAGTTCCAAAATCAAAACATTCTTATTCAACAGAGATCTTTGTCTTCCCTGAGTTTCAACAGAGACACAACTATTAATAAATATCAGTCTAAAAAATATGTAACAAATAATAAATAGTTATATTAGAAACTCTCAAAAAGTAACAATCTCTATAGTATATATCTGTAATTATAAACAAAGTATTGCAATCGAAAACTTAACATATAAATGGTAAATATTTTTCCATTTCAGGTACTTTAAAAAAGCCCCTATTGTTGACAGTTTTAGGCTCTTGAATTTTTTCAATTATAGCTCCCCTATTATACCAAATTTGATCTGGAGTGTCAGGCCACCGAAATGTATTTCCTTTTGATAGAACCATTGTACTTATTTCGTAAGTATTGTTATCAATATTTTTAATCACCCCGGGAAAGTATTCTCCTTCGTATTTTATTATAACATATGTGTTTTTCTTTAGTAATTGCAAGGATATGTCTTTTAGAGGAATATTTTCATCTGATTCTAGTGCTTCAGTTCTGTATTTTGCGTTGTTTATCTGGTCATCTTCAGACAACTCTAAATCTTGGTCACTTTCTTGATATGGTATATCATTTTCTTCTGCTGATGAACTAGTTGATTCAATTCTCTTTCTTTTGTTATTTACAGTTTTTGCTATTTTCTTTTTATTTGTAACTTTCTTTGTTTCTTTAGCTATTTTCTTTTTTATTTGTTGTTTTTCTCTTCTTCCTTCTGTTTCTTTTGATTTTCTTTCTTGATCATATATGCTCTCCATGTCTCACCAGTAATTGCTGAAGGAAGACGTTCCTTACTGCGCCTTTTTTTAATTTCTGCTTCTGACCAAAATAAAACACGTTTGAATGGTGATGGAATATTTTCCTTCATTACATTTTGTGGCTTTGAAGGCATGGGCTTGGACATAGTGGTATTTGATTCAAAATTCTGAACTTTATTAGGAGTAGTATACATTGCCAAGCAGGCAATATCTTTTGACATCGTTCTCATTGATTCTGTAACGAATTCAATATTTTTCTCTATTGTGTTTTGGGTGTGGCGACATCTATTACGCGAAAAATACGAACGACTACAAACTACGTAATTAGAGAAAACTGACGTATGCTACATCGCGCTATCAGAGTTTTCAAAGTGAATAAGTATATATACAAGATCCCGACAACAACCGTTGGGGCGTTAGCCCGCCAGACAACAACACCCGTCTGGTTGGAGGATCCTCCCTTTGCGATGGCGGACGAGGAACTGAACACCATGTTCCTCATACACCCCCAAACTGGTGACCCCGACGTGATTCTTCATACACCTCTGCCAAACTGGTGACCCCGAGCATGAACATCAACGCAACCTTCATCGACATCATCACTTCCTCAAGCTTTCGAGCAGCGAGTAGCATCCAGCATCTACGACTTTAGCCAGCCAGCATCTACGGCTACTACGGGTATCCTGACCACCAGCATGCAGCGGACGCGCATTCCTGGTCATCGCCCACAGCCTTCTCAGCGACTTTGGCACAGCACACTGCACTTCGGCCGGTCAGCAAGCAGAGACGTACTTCTCTCCTGGTCGACGCAGCAGCCAGCCACTACGCAGCACTGCACCACTCCGACTCACTGGAGCATATGCAGCATCACCGCAGACAGTTCCGACTCACCGTGAACTATGCGGCATCTGGTTCCGACTCACTGGAACTTTCCACTGGCCCGGCAAGCATCACAAGATGAATGGACGACTTAACCTGCTACCGACCTCCGGTCTCGGAGGGGAGTGATGTGGCGACATCTATCGCGTGAAATACGAACGTCGACAGACTACGTAATTAGAGAAAAACTGACGTATGCTACATCGCGCTATCAGAGTTTTCAAAGTGAATAAGTATATATACAAGAACCCGACAACAAACGTTGGGGCCAGTGCCCGCCAGACACAACTTCCGTCTGGTCGGAGGATCCTCCCATGTTCTTCACACTACTAAATGGGTATTAGAAGGCAAGGATTTCGATATAGTATTATTTGTTTCAGAAGCCTGAACTTTCTTCGGGGTAGTATGCATTGCCTGCTCGGCAATATCTTTGGAAACCGTTTTCGATAATTCTAAATCGGCTTCAGCTCTTCCGATGTCCTCTTCTTGTAAATCTGGATCGCCACTATCAGTAGCATTCGTGTTTATACAAATTTGTGACGTACTTGGTCCAAAGTACCTTCCCTGCATATTTTTTGTGGCCAACAATTCTGGTGTTTTTTCAGAGATGTGATCAGAGACGTCCAATATGTTTTCAGGTAAACTAGAAATTGAATTGTCGGCCACGGATGCCTCAGGTGTTTGTAGTGGCAATAATTCGGATTCTCTTACATGTTCAGGTTCCGAAGAATGCGAGACTTGTATTGATCGCTCCGTGATAGTTGCGGAAATAGTCTGAGGTAAATTTTCATCCAAATAGTGTTAAGTTTTAGCCCAAATTGTATATAACGACAGATCTTCATTCGGAAGCAGGTCCTCGACGTTAGCTCTGGGTATATAGTATAGCCTGGTGAATAACTTCAATTTTTCATTTGTAAACAAGCTTTGTATTTCTGATTCCAAGGTGTTTATAAACTGTTTTGTCCTTTGAATTTTGTTTTCTAATGCTGATGTGGAAGCAGTAGTACGATTTTGTGAACTTATTTTGTTCATGTCGACGTATTTTGGACCAAAGGGAAAAAGCCCACTTTTTCTAAATCCATTTCTTATTGTATCTGTGGCAATGTTTCGCAAAGCTGCCTCAAAGTTTGGAGCAAAATGCTCTCTTTTCATTGTTTGTTTTGGATTTTCCCTTTTCCAATTCATCACTTGATTCTTCCACGATACCTTCAAAGGCCTAAAAACCGCAACATCCATTGGCTGAAGTAGATGTGTCGTGTTAGGATAGAGAGAGATAACTTCAATCCCATTTTCTTTACAAAAATCTGATAAATGCAGGGTCATGTGTGACCTATGACCGTCTAAGAATAATATGATTGGTTTAGGTATATTATTTTTTTCTATCCATGGATTGAACACATTAGTAATGTATTCATAAAAAGTTCTGGCACACATCCAGCCTGAATCGGACCTACCTATGCACCAATCTTTTGGTACGCTATTAGCAATTACGGCAGGTAAACGCTCATAAGGGTATACTATCATTGGTGGAGCTAAAACTCCAGCAGCATTACCAGTAACCAACACTGTTAAATTTTCTTTCTCATCTCCTGATGCTGTATATACATTTTTTTCACCTTTGCGTACTATGACTCGTCCAGCTTTTGGTTGTAAGTAGAATGCGCTTTCATCAGCATTAAAAATTCTTCAAGGGTCATTCATTATTACTTCAAGCAAGCCTTTATTTTCAAGGTAACCTTTAATTACTACAAACCAACGGAGTATGTCATCTTCTGTGACTTCATCTCTGGATTTACTTAAATTTTGCGCAGTACGTTCGGAAATATCTGGATGCCTTTTTAAAAACGAAGAGTACCACTTTTTTCCTGGCCGATTGTTTGTGAACGGACAGGAATCTAATTTTTTATCAGATATTATTTTTTGGACACTATCAAGCAATTGCTCTTTGGTTACAGGGAAGTGTTTTTCAGCCATAAAGGCCATCCATCTCACGATGATCCTTTCTTCCTCATATGAAAGTACTGTAGCTGGACCTAGATTACAATCAATAGGACTTTTCCCGGTGATTTTATTGTGCAAAGTTATTCTTGGGACTCTGTACCTTTTAGCAGCGACAGATATTTTTTCTCCTTTCCTTACATCTTCTATAGCCCTGGCCATTTGTTCTGTGGTATAATCTTTTCTTGGTGCCATTTCTAGGATGAAAATAAATTTGTATATATTAGAAATAAGTTGAACCTATTATGGACACCTAGTCATGGACAGAATGTCCATAATTGGATAGACTTATTATTTATTGCAAATTTCTAGAGAAACATGAAGATATACTGGAACAGACGTATGATATATGAAAAAAAATAAAAATAAGCAAGGTCACTTTATGGACACTATGTCCATGACTGGGTTTACGTGCTTGAATAATATCCAATTATGGACATGGTAAATTTTAGGATTAGAAAGCCATTGACATTTTGGGTTATAATATTAAAGTAATGTATTCTTATTAGCAAATCATTGAATACTATGACTTTCGACAACGACGATACAACTGACACAAAATAATATGTTAAGTTTACTTACTTGCATCGCGATTCTTATAAGAAATTGCGATTTCCGACGCTAGATGACACAGCGTAAGTAACAACCGTTGTGGCCGCAATCAAAATGTTCGTCGGCTGTCAAAAACAGTTGGTATGACAGCTAAAATATTGGCACAACTGATCGGTGTTGACGTTTGAAAAAAAAGAATTCGCGTTTGCTTAATTTTGGAGGTCAATTCAAAAAATGTCCATGTCTGGTCCGCGTCCAACATAGGCGCCATTACCTTAGGTACATTTTGAGATTTTATAGATACAAAATCCATTACTTTCTATTTATATTCATGAAATAAAGATAAAACTAAAACAGAGAGCGAAATAAATTTGATTTAATCGAAAATAAATTAGTCCACAGTCCAATGGTTTAATTTGGTATTTTTTTAATCATCTCTGATTTCAACACAGACGAACTTATCTCAAATTACCTATCAAGTGCTGCTTTTTTATTTAAAAATATTACAATTGCTATAAAAAAGTCATTTTTACATTAATGTCAAGGCGAAAATTATGTATAATATTGTGAATTTATAATGATATCACGTTTGTTGTTTAACTGTACAGATTAGATAAATTTATTTTTATTCTGTTACCTAAGTTATGATGAATCGAAAGGAGTTCTTATATCGAAACAATGATTTGGATACTCAAACAAAACTTTTTAAATTAAAAAATAACAATAAAGCAAAAAAAAAAACTATAATTCAAAAATTACTCATAAAAATATATCAAACAAAATCACCTGGTACTACAGTCATGACTATATTTAGAAATGTTCACGCCATTTTGAAAGGCCTCTTCGTTTCCCGTTATTAACATCTAGAGGTCGTAAATAAAACGCCAGCGGAGGGGCGAGGCGGGTCAAGTTAGAGCGGTGATAATAAAATGATGTCAGCCGTCAAAAGAGGCTTATGTCATTGTAAACAGGTTGAAATATTTAGATCGCGAACAAGTCACTTATTATTTACATGTAAATGAATTAATTATTAATATTTTTCCTATTATTAAGACGTTACACGGAATATTGGCTAAGGACCTGTTTTACCTCAATTAATAAACTACATAGAGAAATATCTCATAAATAAATTGGAGCTCGATGATGAAAACCGAAAACACTTCATAAACTTTTATCTATCGGATACTGTCATCCGTCAATAGCGTTATCCACCATCGGTGAAATAGGTCCGAAGTTTATTATTAATTTTTCTGAGTTATGTGGCGCTTGTAATATGTAATTTATGGATTGACTGATTGAGATCTCTTTTTTGGAGATACATTCGCTTGTCAAATTTATTATAATTGCAAACTTTAAACTATGTTTTAAAGTGCTTTAGAGAATATGTATAAAATATAATAATTAATAAATAAATATCTACACAATACACACACGGTCGTCTGTTCCTAAAGTAAGCAACTTAATGCTTGTGTTATAGGGTAACAGCCGACTGGTATAGCTACATTTTTTTTTTTCGATAAACATACTTATAAATAATACATATATGAATATATAAATAAATATTTATATTACACCCAAACTCGGGGTGGGAATCGAACCCACAACCTTCGGAGCAGAAAGCAGGGTCACTACAAACTGCGCCTACGGGCTAGTACTTTACGTCCTTATTAAAAACAACCGATCTGGTGTATTGGTGCGAGTAATCGCCTAAAACACTGACTGTTTCGATTCCCGCAAATATTTCTTTCCGGTTTTCATGTCTGTCCTTGTGGGTCTCCCACCATGACTCGGACACGCACGTTAAGCCTATGCCCAGTATTGGGATGTTACGTCTTAATAAGGGTTTGAAATTATTTCGTTCCTTTAAAGTACCGTGATAACAAAAATTGTGATAATAAAACTAGAGTTTGCCTTTTTAATCCAGATTTAACCCAAATTGTAAATAGTCTTAACGTTAAAAAGCCAAAGTTTGTTTGAACTCTTCAATCTGTATTCATCTGTCGGTACTCGGTCTTATTTTTAGTGTTCCGTACTTACGGAAGCGAAGACCGTTCATCCGCATATACAGAACTATATCTTTAGAACAGTGTAAGGTACTAAAGACTTATACAATATGTAACGTGTTACCATTACAGCTAAGAATACAAATAAAATAAATATGTATTCAGATATCTTAAGATTGATTATGAAAATAGTGACACTAATTTGGAAAGTTTTGTATAACTAGAGGTCACCCGGTGGTCGAAATTCGTCAATAATTAACTTAAATTATAAATTTTAACATTATTAAGGTTTGTTGTCAAAGACTTCTATAATAATGAACAAAAGAGTATATTTTTATGCGTGTGTGTGTCAAATACATGGTGTGTAATTTTTTGTTTATTGTTTTCATGTATATATTATATTATGCATAATAAAAAATATAAATTATTATTCTGCACTCCTTCTCTATATAAATTATAAGTGTGTGAAATTTCATACTCCTCCGTCAGCGCAATTTTCGTAAAAAAAGGGGTACAAAGTTTTTGCTTCACGTATTAAATATATTGATGATTTCTCTAATGTCAAGTGGGTAATGGAGATGATATGAAGGAGAATCACTCAATAGAATTATCCAGACCGGAAATTTTTGATTTTGACTAACCCATTGGGAACGTTTTTAATCTAAGATTAGTCTGGTCGATGGAGGTTGCATTTCCTTTCTTCTTTCCTCTGTTACAGTAATTTAACAGTCAAATACCTATAATTTCCAATATAACGCCTATCTAAAAAAGAAATTGTCCTTGAACACGTATTCTTCAACAATAATATTATGAAAATGTGATAAAAGAATTACGTATAACCTTATCAAATGAAATATTATCGTCGACAATACTTTCATGAAACTTATCTATGACTACATGTTTGGTAAAACTAATAAGTACATTACATGTTACGGTTAAATTCAAAGTTCACTATTCATACAGATTAAAAATATATATATTTTTTTACTTAATTAATTACAGTTAAACTCGATTCGAAATTTAGATTCCACACTGAAGAATCGATAAAAAACTTCGCAATTACTCTTAATTAGATAGTATCCAATAATTTTTGATTAATTATTGTTTTTTTTACCAACGAATTCTACTATATTTATGAGATATTTCTATTCGCGTGTATTAATCTTAAAGTTGCAATTTATTAATTGAGGAGAACTTACTTGCCAGTTCTAATTCCCGCTGTCAGTGTATTTGTATATTCATCAGTCAATTAGCGTTATCTACAAGTGGTGAAACAGGCCCTAAGTGTTCTAATTTCGAAAAATTAGAATATAATTTTATGAAGACGTTCTTATAACTTGTGCCTTTAACGGAAGCAGAAACAAAGAGGGCGCTGTACAGACACTTGTCCAGAGACTCCAAAAGATGGCGTTTAAAAGAGAATATTGAGAAAACTAATTGACAATAATGGACATTGGACATACAGAATACTAAATACACGGGAATTATCATAACTTAAAAAAAAAACTTCTAAGGTTAAATCCTTTTTAAATAATAAATAAATAATCACCTCAGACGCAACGGCCCCAGTAGGATTTTCTCTTGTGTCGGGGGTCCGGAAACGCACACAATACACAAGCATAAACGCCCAGACCACGACAAACATATCTATGACCAATACTAATATCTATCGTGAGCGGAGATTGAACCCGCGGCCGGCAGCGCAACAGCCAGTGCTTGTGACCTCTGTGCCAACGCGTCGTTATGGTGATCATCCTATTTCAATTTAGTTAATTTGTATATCAACAAGCTACGACTGTCACGTCAAACATTAGGTACAATAAGTGACAGGATTTCACGCAGATAAAACTGCGTAACTTCTAATTAAATAATGAGAAAAAAAGCAAAATGACTTCACGAAATCGTATCCAAATAGTAGTAATCAGCAGAACATAAAAGCGTGTTCACAATTGAATCCGGTCTTTTCAGTTGTACATGGCGTTCTTCGATCCGAGAAAGTGTGCCTTAGTCACCATGTTTACAAAACTATGTAACATATAATCACTATGCAAGACGAGAGCTAAAATTTGTAACGATTACAATTGTACTGTATGTCTTACATTGCTTGTTACATTTTAAAGACATTTTGATTAGTTTGCTAAGTTAAACAGCATCTACCACAAAATCAACTAAATTCTGTGAAACTCCTTTGGGGGCGTCCATAAATTACGTGAGGTGTTTTTTTTTTTTAATTTTCTGTGAGAATTCCCCCCTTGGTGAGATGTCGTAAGATTTTATTCAACCCCTTCAAGCCCCCAACCACCAATCTCACGTGGGATTTTTCAAAATGTGTGTTTCTTACGTAAACGCGTTGGATTGTTATTGTAAAAAGAAAAAAAAAAATGCTTCGTGCTTTTATTTACGACTAGTTAAGACTAGTAATCAGACACAGTCAACAAATAAGATAGTCAGTAGATGTATAACGTCGAAGTATGAATGAAATTATTTTCTTTCTAACGAATTAGCGAATGATCTTAATCGTATTACGATTACACTTAAGATTAAATCTTAAGATTAAATGTTAAGCATGTACAATCTGGATTAAATGGCCAAAATAGTACTTTTTTTTGTTTCAATCAGAAAAAAAAATTGCGTGATATTTGCCGAGGCCCCCCAACGTAAGAATTAGATGAGATTTGACTCGACCCCCTCCCCCCTTAAACATCTCACGTATTTTATGAACGCCCCCTTTCTGTTTACTCCATTCTTCTATTTCTATATTCCTGTTTTAATACTTATACAAAAAGTCCATAATCGCATAGTTTTGTGCAGTTTTTTTTGCTCTTTACGCATTCATTTTCTTACATATCTACTTACAAAATTTACTTGAATTTAGGTAACAATAATGAGAAAAGAACACACAATGAGTAATAATAAAAAAAATCGTCAAAGTCGGTCAAAGTCAAGTCGTCGGAAAAAATTTCGTCATGCATGACTTCTTTTTTTTATATTACTAGCTGACCTGGCGAACTTCGCATCACCTTATTTTTTTCTGAAATATAATAATAACATAATATATCAAAATAAAATATAGCCTATCTTTTAAGTTGGATCAAACTGCACACGCTGTGCAAATTTGACTAAAATCGGTTAAGTAGTTTAGGAGTCCATTGAGGACGAACATTGTGACACGAGATTTATATATATTAAGAATTAAAAATATCGAAACAGCAATGTATATTAAGCGTTTCAAATTGTCGGCAGACATTTCGCAAATATGGCGATGAGCTGACGCCGCGAATTTCTCTCATCGACCAGATGGCTGGTCTCACTCCGACAATTGCAACATACACGATTCTTTGGTAACGAATTTAGTTGTGAATTGTAAGGCTTTAAGCCGAATTACTGGCGTCAATAGGATTAGTATTTAGGTTTTAGATTAAAAATTGTGTGTGCAAAGGACAAAAAAAAACTACTTCAATTACATCGACAAGTAATACGACATAAACAGTCAATTTAATTCGCATTATTAAGCCGGTTAGGTTATAACTTGGTCGGCGAAAAAGCGTACAGCTCACCTGATGATAAGTGATTACCGTAGCTTATAGACGTCTGAAAACCAGAAGCATCGCAAACGCGTTACTGATCCTATCCTCAATTCCACCCAGGAGCTCTGGTCACCTTACTCACCAACAGAAACACAGCACTGCTAGAAAACACTATTATTTAGCTGTGATCTTCTGTAAGGTCGAGGTACTTACTACCCCAGTCGGACTGCTCCATATTTTGAGCAGGAAATTTCCTGCTGTGCCCTACCTCAGTTAAAATGACAGATATTTTACTATATGAATTCGAAGTAAATTTAGCTGTATTTATTAATCATTTCTTTTTGTCCACTTGAATGATGTAGACTTGTAGAGTCTCGCAGTCAATATCTTCATTAAAATCTGAACAAGGCCAACTAGAGAATTAACAATGCTAACACAGAAAATCATACACAATTAATACTGTCTCAAGTATTATTGTGTTTCAACGGAGGTAAGCCAGTGGTGGTGTTACAAGCGTCCATAGGCTACAGTAATTATTTTCCATCATATGAAAAATACGCTTGTTTTAATATTATATATGAACCCCCAAGGATATTGTCATGAAGAAAATGAACTTAAAAAAAAAACAACTAAGTTTTTAGGCAAGTGCATAAATTAAACTTTATTATTTATCGATAAAATACTTAGTTTTGCCCGCGGCGTTGTCTTCGAAACATTTCACGTCATCAGAACTAGATATTTTATAACAGATAATTTCTTTGATAGACTAGATACAAGACCATTACAAATAAAATTTATGAATCTTAAATGTAGGAACACATTTTATGATTATCCATTTCTATACAAGCATACAAATTTTAATACGTGTGCTTAAAACTTTTATTTAGGTATATATTTTTTTTCGTATCACTTGCTCAAAAAAGTGACATTCTATGCCACAAAAAGCGAACATAACAATAGTCATTAGTAACCTGTTAAAAACAGGGAAAGAAAATTGTACTGAATTTCATTCATCCTCTAGGGGGGGAATGTGATTTAAATTTGGAATACTTACCGAAATTTATACTGAACTACATCTGTGTTTACACCATTGAGTTTGTATATAAAGTATTAAACATCTTTTTGAAAAAGGAATACGCATTTATTAAGCAGTTATGATTATTAACTTAAATGTAACACTCTCTATCAATAATTGGACCAATGTTTCTAATGTTAACTTTTACTTTTAAATGTCATTATTTTTAATAAATGCTTATCTCATATCATTATTGTGTTAATTTTTTCGCAAATGGTACGAAAAGTAGAGTATTTTCCTCGGTGATAAAGCTGTCTTAGTCTTGGTTGAACTAAAATCCCTCGCTACGCTCGGGAGTAAAGTCGAGTCCTTCGTTACGCTCGCGATTTAAATCGTCACCCGCGACAGAAGACACTGCTTTATCCCCTTGGTTAATAATCTACTATTTTTGGTGTTTCCGATTTTTCGGCAACGTTAGGGACGTCATGGTTACGGGACTATTTGATCTCAAAAAAAAAAAACGTTTAAATAAAGCTATTAATTATAATTCCTTGCACCTTTTTCCACGTAATTCTTAAACATACAAACAAATGTAATTTATATCTTTGTTATATAATAACTGAACCGGCAAACTTCGTACCGTCCTGTTATTTTTTTAAATTTTCTTTTATACAAACCTAATCTTCACATTAACGAACACAAAATAGAATTATCTTATTTGATTATTATATACAGGATAATTAATATAACTCTCAGAATGTCCTAATACTTAGGACACTAATATACTGGTCGGCATCTTGAGACAATTCCAATCTCAGGATATTGACCCTACTCTGATAACGGCTAATAGACATGATATTAGATAAATTTAAAACAACTAAAAAGTTTTTAAAGCGAAATAGGTTATTTATTGCTTTTTTTTTGTTGCATTTAATATTGTATTTTTTTGTCTTCTTTTTTAAAAAAAAATACAACTTTAACCTTTTTAAATGATTCTTAAATAGACGTTTATTCTATTATTTTATATTCTCCGCTATATATGATCTTCTTTATTTCTTTAGCGCGCGTCTTCAAAACTCCGCATCATGCCAGGACACGCCTAAACTGCGGAATTTTATACCGCATAGGAGTATTTACTAGCGACTGAGTGCTTACTTATTATGTTTTTCCACTTAGTATTTCAACTGAACTAAATCAGCCAGTAAACATCCAACTGCAGGGTACAAGTCGCTTTTCCATATAGATATTTTTTTACAAACAAGCAATAAAGAAATAAAAGGATTGGATCCATCAGAGCCACTGACCTGTTTTGATTGATTGATTAATTTAGCATGTAACGTATCATCTGGGCTAAACTCTTTTCCATGTAGGGAAAATGTTTGAAATTTCGTCAACACTATGGTTTTTAATTTCCCTGTCATGAGTAATCATCAATCAATATTTTAATTTCTATTAACTAATGATTCATATCAACTAATATCAAAAATAAAAAAGTAAACAGGAACTAAGTACGTAACATTTACAATTATTCAATGATGCTTATCATGTGTTTATCTAAATAAGGACAAACATCAATAAAAACATATTGAGCAAATATTTAATATAGGTAATTTACACATGAATTTCAAGATTTTTGAATCCTCGATCTTGTTACAGATGGTCACATTTATAATACCCCCCTCCCCCCACATAGTGTGACATCACATATTTTGCAGTTTTACACCTATAAATTAATTTAAACATCAGTTACGACATTATTTTTATTTCTTTTTAAATTATTTAAAAAAAATCGTCGACATCCATCCAAAAAAATTTAATACTAACAATTATATATTTTATACTAACTGACCCTTCAAACGTTTTGCCATATATGTTATTGATCCCCCTTATCCCCCCATCACCCCTCATAAATTAGGGGGATGAAAAATAGATGTTGTTCGATTCTCAGACTCTCTACCCAATATGCACACAAAATTTCATGAGAATCGGTCAAGCCATTTCGGAGGAGTTTAACTACAAACACAGCGACACGAGAATTTTATATATTAGATTTTGAAATCTGACGTCACAAAATTTTGTGCCCTTGTCACACAATGATACACTTCTTGGACGCTCTACCCCTTACACACCTTTGGGTATGACGTAATTTATTAATGGCTCCATATGGGAGAAAAAAGAATCAACAGCCACTACTCACTGGTGAAATTGGCCACAAACCTGTCTTAATATAATAACAATGTGGATATGACGAAAATATTAATTCCTTCATAACTTTGCGAGCCTAAAAATGGGGAAAAATGGATTCTCTTTATATACCTAACTATAAAACCCTAGAGTAGAGTATGTAAAATTAAACCATATAGGTCTTCGACTATGTATGTAATATGTATTGTATATAGTACCTAGTATGTTACTTCTGGATGAATAAACTGTTGAATGTGAACTTAATATCATTTATTTCATTACTCTTTATTTGTAAATAATAAAAATTGCATCCATGAAGCTTTTTTTTAGAAGGTGCATTAGTGGTGTTTTTTTTTTCTTAGCAACGTATTTATACTTACGTGTATGTGACTAGTCGCGTGTACCATTCAGCCTAATATAGTTATAATTTTTTTTTAATTATTGTTATGAAATAGGTGGTGAAAATTCAAAAAAAAAATTAATTAAAAGATTAGGCTGATTATTTATATTTGATTACTTATTTATTGATTTATTATTGCTATCAGTACACAAAAAAATATAGTTTAAAAAAATCAATGTCAATATAACATTTTCATAGGAATTTTTATGTTTCATCAACTTATAAATTATTTTTAATATTATAAATACTCTGTGTTTACAATTTGTAATCAATATGGAGTGTACTTCTACACTCCATAGTAATGAACCTTTTTACTTGTGAAAAAAAACCCACGTCATTTGTCAAAGCATAATATTTTATTTAAGGATTCTTTGTGTTCTGTTTCAAGCTATAAAGATGGAGCTAACTGATTAGAAATAAAGTATGTATTATATTTAAACCTCTTTTATTGACATAGATGAAAAGTAAAAAAAACGCCATCATATATTACATATATACCTACATTTAACTTACGCATTTTGTTATGCTAATAATATGTAGATATATTAATTTACTATAAATAATCTCAAATAAATAAACATATATTCAATAGTCTTATAAAAATATTGAAAAATAACGGTGTTTTAAATTTTTAATTGACAATATTATTATTTACCAAGCGTGTATGTATATGACATCACACAATATGGCGCCAAGGTTAATCGGAAATTCTTATAAAAATAATTGCATTCATAAATTTAACGCACTAAAATAATTATATATTTATTGATTAAAATACTTGTTTCGGGCGATAAAACCATGAACAAAATCGTGAATTTCAATCAATCTAGAAACTGATCACTAAGTTGTTATCAAAAGACCATTATTGCTCTGAGTAAATAATTATTATTATTATTGATAGTCTTTTAACCTTTCTCTCTTAGTAATAATGAAAGAAATACATATTACATACATACATTATCAAATAATATCAAAATTTATCCCACATCTGCCCGTAACTCCGAACCCCACCCCAAGGCAAAATAATGTAGGTTGCCGGCCGGCAATTGTTACCAACTTAACAGGTAGAAACATCTGCGCATGCATATCATTATTTTAATAAAACTACACAGCAATACTCATAATTTCATATATAAAGTAAATACTTAAGTTATTCTAACTCATATAAATAATAATTATTGTGTCGATAAATATTAAATATAAAAGGAAATAAATAAAGATGCGAAACGATAGCCATGAAACTTCTATTGGCAACATTGACGGTATCGCTGACGCCAGCCAATCAGAAAGTAGCTCTTGAAATAATGATGTAGCCGTATCGATATCGAAAAAAATTAAACTATAAATAAATTATTATTTTTGTTATAAATTTATTGAAATTTATCTTTATAAAAAATCTATTTTTGAACGAATTTAGGTTTATCTCTTAATGAAGTTAGGTTTAACTCGAAGTTGTATTTATGAGTACGAAAATTTATTCAAACCATGTTAATGAATATATTTTGCACAGATGACATAAAAAGAAGTAAATTGATATGAATTCTTTCACTCCTACTGTTTATTTTGATTGTTTCTCTTTTGAAAGAGCTATAATGTTTTAATTTTTACAGTTTCGCTCAAATACTGAGAGAAATAATAGTTGTGATAAAATATTTTATCATCATCATCACTTCAGCCTATTGCAGTCCACGGTTGAATATAGGCCTCCCCAATTTCGCGGCAAAAATGGCGTGACTCGTGTGTTTTGCCCATAGTCGCCACGCTGGGTAGGAGGGGTATGGGCAATTATAAAAAAATATTTTGAAAAATCCATGTTCACCTATTTAAGATTTTTTAAAATGTTATTATTATTGGTGAAAAAACCCCGAATCTATATCTTTAAAGGTCATTAAAAAGAAATTAATTGACGAATATTCGTACAATCTTCATATAACGATAAACAATATTCTAAGTAATAATAAATAACAACAAACATAACGATAACTTATTGAATTTTCAACCTTTGACTCACCAAAGTTAAAAAGAGGAAAATAATTAATGTCTTTGTTTTACAAACTTATGACGCACTGAAAAAAATCTATGAACGTGTATCTGCATATTATTTTAAAAATATCTACACTACCGAAGCTATCTAACGAGCTACAATAACCATAAACAAACTCAAAACTAAAGTCTTAAAATCAAATAAATTGCAAGCAAAGAAGAATAAATAAAAAAGCCATATTATAATTTTTTAACTATCTTTATTTATATGACCGTGTTCAGTGGAAGATCATATGTGGTCACGATCGAGATCGAGATCGACGATGAAGAAGAAGACCTGATGACATGATGTTATTTCAATTCATTTTCAATGTGGGACCCTTTATTACGAAAACAAAGGTGCATTCTTTTCCTTAAAAAGCTTTTTACGACACTTGTTCGTAAAGTTTGCCTGATTTGTTCAGCAGCATTAATAATGCGAGTTTTCAATATTTTAATGTTCGGAAAAGGTGACACATCATACACTGTACTCTTCGTGTGACCCCAAACAAACTCATTGGCCCATATTTTCTGCCTAACAATTTGAACGGGGAAAACTGTGAAATTCTTTTAAGAGATCATTTATCTGTTAATTCTCATACTTTCAAATGTTCCACAAACTTCCGTATACAATCTTTCATTCTTCTAATTCTTTTTCTTAAGAAGTTTCTTAAGCTTTTAAAATTTGCCGTGGTCTGGGTGTTTGTGTTGTCCTTGTGGGTCTCGCCACCGTGCCTCGGAAAGCACGTTAAGCTGTCGGTCCCGGTTGTTATTATCTACACCTGACAGCGATTGTTACTCATAGGGAATATATCCACCAACCCGTATCGGAGCAGCGTGATGGATTAAGCTCCGATCCTTCTCCTACATGGGGAAAGAGGCCTATGCCAGTAGTATTACAGGCTAAAACGAATTAATTTGAGACCTTTCGCTTTTAACAAAATATATCTATTAAGGTACCATATATACCTTAGCTGTAAAAATTCGAAATTTTGTTCGTTCTAAACAATTTATGTAAGCGATTAAATAAAAGGCTTAAAATAGGTTATGTATTACTGCTTAATTTAAGCACATAATTAGTACCATGATTTCTAGTTTATAACAAAGAATCGTAACATACAATATACAAAAATATTACTTTGACATGTCATGTCATTTACTATAAATTTATCATTTGTTATTATTAAAGTAAACTTTATCGAAAGTATATAACAGAATTTTAAAAATGATAAAATATATGTATGTTTAAAATTGTGATGTCGCAATGCGGCAAAACTTATCGACAACAGACGGGACTCGGAGCAACACTAGCCGAATGCCGTCGTGGATAACTCGGGACGGAACGAAAGTCGACTATTCTTCAAGCAACCACGAAAGTACGTGGTGCGTGCGGAGCAGAAATTTTATTAGTGTTAAGTAATTTATTAAGTACACATTTAATAACAAAATGAGGGAAATCGTGCACATCCAGGCCGGTCAATGCGGAAACCAGATTGGAGCCAAGGTAATAAACGTTATTTTTTTTGGTTTCTTCTTATACGAACATCGTCGCTTACGCGCGGCCGGCATTTTGTGACGCCCCGGTCGCCTCTCAGTCACGGAGAAAAAGTTGCTTGACTGCATAGTATTTAAATGTTTTTAGGACACGAGATGATTACTATTACTTTCTTTAAGTAACAGTTTTACTGTAACTCTGTAAAATAATGGGTGCGGTCGATTTTCTATCAATTATTGCGCATGCCCCAGTCCTTTTGTTCTAATAAATTTGTAATTCAATGAGTAATTTATTCAAAAATAAGTACGTCCATCTGAATCACATCCGTTGCGCAATATCATGATAAAAGTCCTAATGACTACTAATACATTAATAACTTTAATCCACGTGTTTCATCGTCATTCGCCGACCATTTCTCTTACGTATATCTTTTTTTCGTTGACGATTCGTGAAAAAAAAAACGTCAAAATTTATAAATAGATGACTAAGTTTATCAAAAAAGAATGCTATACGTTTGATGAGTAACAATAATATTATTATAATAAAGATTAGATAAGTAACTAGATCTTTTTACTAGCATCTTTTGAAGATAAAAAAAAAACCGTTAAGGAACGCATAGTTCGATTCCCGCTCAAGGTTACGCGTCCTGATAAAGGGCGACCAATAGGAATGGAGTTTTATGTAACGTTCAAAATTTAAAACTAGTCGAACACCATATGGCGTCGTAACTGACAAAAGATAACGATAGACTAAAGTAATTGAATACAGAATAGTTTTGCCTTTTAACATTTAATATAAATGTATTTAATTATTTTTAAGTAGAAAAATGTTACTAATAAAATTGATTAACATAATAGTCGGATAGGAAGAGCGCGCATGTCTAGTATAGTTCGTTGACCGCGTTCGGTCTTCCGCGTTGCTAAAATAACCATCGTTTAGGAAGTTATGAAAGCTTTGAAATCTCTTTTTTATATATAGACTACTCTTAGCCATTCTTTTCCCAACACATTTCTTTTTTTTTCGTATTAGCAAGTAATCTAGATTTTATACAATATAATAAAGAATGAAATTAATTTTTCACATCTAATTAAAACAATTATAAGAATTAATTACAATACGCAGTCGACATTTTAAATTTCTTTAAGTGAAATCTTATTTAGATCAACGTCTTTTCTATTTTTAAATTTAATAAACTATTTGAATTTAAATAAATTCACGTGTTATAACAATTTGTATGAATACTCGCTGCTGACGTGACGAAATCTGTATTACTATATATTTTTTCTTTTATACTTTACTTTTTTAAACCTTGTCCTGACAACGAATAAAAAAAACTTGGTGCAGTCGTCCTTTGCGCGTACATTTCGTCGAATCATTATTTGTTTATATCGACCACTTAAAAGGAAACATTTCTGTTCTAATCTTTGTCTTTTAAAAATATGTTAATCACTTAGCAGTTTTATAGTCAGGGCTTGTTTCATCGGTTGTGGATAACGGTTATCCTACAAATAAAACTAACTCCGTGTAGAATAGACCATTAGGACCTCCTTCACCTCAACTAAAAAGTACAAGTTTTAGATAAATATTTCCGAAATTCGATGGTAAAAAAGAATAATGCATCAAAAACTTCTATCTGTTGGATATGATCATCCGTCAATTAGCGTTATCCACAACCGATGAAGGCCCTTAGTCATACAGATTACTTATTCGTGGTACTGGTACGTGGTGTTTCGGAAAAGGCATGATGACCCATATGTAAGGAATGCTACCCACTGTACATGTCTATGTACAGATGAATATGTGATGCCTACAGTTTATTACGTTAATCGCATTATTGGATTAACAGACTTCGAATACAAATGGTTCAGTTCAGTTTTTTGTTTTTATATATTTACATAATGGAATGGAATAGATTTTTATATCTTTACGTAATTTGTTGTCGAAAAATCATACTTGTACGCTATATATTTATTATATTCTTTAGGGTGTTATTGAAAGTTTTAAATTGGGAACTGGCCAAAACTTATAAAACGTGCTTGATTTGCTTTTCTAAATAACTTTAGACATAAATGAAGGATTCTTATTTTTAAATATTTTTGTTAACAATAATATCGTAATCAAAAGTACCTATTCGAAAGTATTAAATAAATTGAAAGTTACACGTATAAGGGTTTTGTCTATCAGATTAATAATTGCCTATGGTACCATAAAATATAGTTAAAATATTAGTCCGTGATAAAATAATAAAATCCTGAATTATTACTACTATGAAGTTTATAGTGTAATAAAAAAAAAAAAATTTAGTTTCTTTTTTATTAGTAATTATTTTTATTGTTTATTGTGTACGTAATTTTATTAATAATGCAAAAAATACTGCAGGTGTTTCTGTATTTAGCCTTAAAACCAGATAAGGAAAAACCAGTCAGAATTTGTTAGGTTAGTTTAGACAGTTTTTTATTGGCTGCTAATTATTAACGATAAACGGCACCTAAATAAGATTAGAAAAAATATATTAATTAATATAATTTTATGGACGGCCCTAACTTCCTATAATAACGTTTAAATATTTAAAAATTTAACAATAGAACATGTGTCGACAGTTATTTTAACAACTGTGCAAAACAATAAAAAAAAAAAACTGAAAAAAAAGAAGAAGAAAAAGATGTTGATTTTAAATTGGGGATTCGGTCGGCAACGCGCTTGCGATGCTTCTGGTGTTGGAGGAGTTTATAAGCTACCGTATTTTATTAGGTTTTTTACGGAAGGTTTATCCCGTGACCATGGGCATGTAAAAAACCTACTAAACCGCGATAAAATCCGAAAAAGTTTTTTCATTTTAATGAGTGAATTCGCGTAAACGTTAAAAAACAATAGAGCAGGATTATTAAAATTTAACATAGGTGAAAACGCTGAGAGCTTCTACCTAAAAGGACTTACATTTTTTAAAATCATTTAGCTCTACTGTTCATATCATAATCATGCAGTGATAATGATATCGTAATATTTATAAATTACGCGTCACGTTGTTTACCCGCGATACTCTTTAACTACTTAATTGATTTTATCAAATTTGCACACCGTGTGCAATTTGATCCAGGCTATATTTTATTTCGATATATATAGTTATTATATTGAAGAAAACAAAGGCGGTACGAAGTTCGCCAGGTCGGCTAGTTTAATATAACTGCTAAAAAGCGTGTTATAAAAAAGTAACACTATTCATCTTTAGTGACAAAACGCCATTTTGACCCTCTATTCGCCTCTTGTCCATGAGATCGCTCTCCAGTTTGGCTCTCTTCCAAATATCAGCTCTGAAACAGCTTATGATATCAGAATTCGTATAAAGTTCTCTCTTCAAGTGATAACTTCTCTGAGTAATAAACGTTCCAATATACATAATTACAAATAATAAAAATTATATGCGACAGAGAAAATTCTTGAGAGCTACATTTATGTGTTACTTTCATTTTAATGTATTATAATTATTATTATATGCAATTAAAGAAATTTTGCATTTAAAATATCGTAAATGAAAATTGCATACAATTTACGCATAAAGAGAGAATTGTCTAATGTTTTTTAAATATTTTAAATAAAAATTATCAAGTTTTTTAAAAAGATTTTTATATAAGTAGGCAACAGTTAACTTTCTCAATACTTCTTATTCGTTAAGTGTCAATAATCAACCGATAATGATTGATTTAATTTCCATGCTTAATTGATGAATAATATTAATAAGTAGAACGGCAATCCATTAAAATACACAAAAGTTCGAATATATCGTAATTTTTTAGAATTGTGGAGACTTACCGCGTTCCTTTTGAAGACGTGCTACATTTTGTGGCTTCGTCTACCAACAGGGCGCAAGATCAGCACAGGAGATGAAAACACGTTATCCTTATGGTAACATGTTCACCAAGTCTATGTTACAATTAACGTGAGACAAAACATATTGCATGCTGTGCGTGCACATTTTGTGGCTTCGTCTACCAACAGGGCGCAAGATCAGCACAGGAGATGAAAACACGTTATCCTTATGGTAACATGTTCACCAAGTCTATGTTACAATTAACATGAGACAAAACATACTGCATGCTGTGCGTGCTTTTGTATTTGTTTAAAATCCGATCAATATTTATGACAATCCGAATATGGCAGTATCTGAATATCAATCAAATTTTTAAAGAGATCTTACTGTTAGTCTAGTTTTCAAGTCGTTAACTTTTTGCTAGTTTTGATTTATCGTACCGCTTATAATTACTCGAAATCGAGATTATGTATTTTATCAAAGTCAATCAGACTAGACGTGGGATGCTCGTTAGACGCCATATCATTTTATCGCTATAAAATATTACAGTTAACTGTTAGACGCAAGTTTTAATTGATGTATCGGCCAATATAATTTTTTATAAAGTTAGAGCGATGACTTTACAATTTATTCTTATCTCGTCTTAAAGCAAATTTAATTCGAAACTCATTCTCTATTGTCAATTCAATAACCAAGTTTCCTTTCTAAAATTTCAATTAGATGTTACCACGCTGATTATGTTAATCTTTTCACATCGCTATATATTTACTGATGCTATCACACGCATTTCTCCGCATTGAATACGCTCAAATGACGCGATAATGTATGGCTAAGAACAAGATACGATCTTTAAAATGTGCATTCAAAAACGCCTACAGATAACCTCGAGGATCATGTTGTGAGAAAGCCTGAAAGAAGTACGTTGTTCGCTATATTATAAGGCTCTAATGCGTCTCGGAGACAATTACGTTTAATTTAATTTACAATAAGTATTACTTTGTTTAAGTTATAACAAATTATCAAGTCTGTGTTCAGGATCAATTTGACACACACTTGCACTTTGAAATGAATTTCAGTTAACCAAATAACGTTGCACAATTATATTTATATATCTACAATATGTTAGAACAGTTATCCCCGTTTTATTGAGTTCTCTCGATCGATAATGTTCAGAAGGAGAATGGCCTCGTGAATATCGTAAATCAGTCATGCAAGGAAAGTTTGTTTTACGAAGTCTGTTACCTAGGCGACGCAAACGCTGACTCATTTTGTAACAATCGCATTTTTTTTTATCGTTAACTTATAGAATAAATTTAACGTTTCGATTAAATTATCAAATGATAATTCGATAGCTAATGTAGTGTTATTTTTGTCTTCTAGTTCTGGGAGATCATCTCTGACGAGCACGGCATCGACCCCACCGGAGCCTACCATGGCGACTCTGACCTCCAGTTGGAGCGCATCAACGTTTACTACAATGAGGCCTCCGGTGGCAAGTACGTGCCCCGCGCCATCCTCGTTGACTTGGAACCTGGTACCATGGACTCTGTCCGCTCGGGACCCTTCGGACAGATCTTCCGCCCCGACAACTTCGTGTTCGGCCAGTCCGGCGCCGGCAACAACTGGGCCAAGGGACACTACACTGAAGGCGCTGAACTCGTGGACTCAGTCTTAGACGTCGTACGTAAGGAAGCAGAATCTTGCGATTGTCTTCAAGGTTTCCAACTCACACACTCACTCGGCGGCGGTACCGGATCCGGTATGGGCACACTCCTTATCTCCAAAATCAGAGAAGAATACCCTGACAGAATCATGAACACATATTCGGTTGTACCCTCGCCCAAAGTATCAGATACAGTAGTCGAACCATATAACGCCACTCTCTCGGTCCACCAGCTCGTAGAAAACACAGACGAAACCTACTGTATCGACAATGAGGCTCTATACGACATCTGCTTCCGCACGCTGAAACTGTCCACACCCACGTACGGCGACCTCAACCACCTGGTGTCGCTCACCATGTCCGGCGTCACCACCTGCCTGCGATTCCCCGGTCAGCTGAACGCCGACCTCCGCAAGCTGGCCGTGAACATGGTGCCGTTCCCGCGTCTCCACTTCTTCATGCCCGGCTTCGCGCCACTCACCTCCCGCGGCAGCCAGCAGTACCGCGCCCTCACCGTGCCCGAGCTCACGCAACAAATGTTCGACGCTAAGAACATGATGGCGGCGTGCGACCCGCGCCACGGCCGCTACCTCACCGTTGCCGCCATCTTCCGTGGACGCATGTCCATGAAGGAGGTCGACGAGCAGATGCTCAACATCCAGAACAAGAACTCGTCGTACTTCGTTGAATGGATCCCCAACAACGTAAAGACCGCCGTGTGCGATATCCCGCCCCGCGGACTCAAGATGGCCGCCACCTTCATCGGCAACTCCACCGCCATCCAGGAGCTGTTCAAGCGCATCTCGGAGCAGTTCACGGCTATGTTCAGGCGCAAGGCTTTCTTGCACTGGTACACCGGGGAAGGAATGGACGAGATGGAATTCACCGAGGCTGAGAGCAACATGAACGATCTGGTCTCCGAGTACCAGCAGTACCAGGAGGCGACCGCCGACGAGGACGCGGAGTTTGACGAGGAGCAGGAGCAGGAGATCGAGGAGAACTAAGCGCTCTCTCACTCTCTCGCGTCGTCTCTAACACTTACCACCCTCTCATTGTCCTCGTCTGGTCTTTCGCATTTTTGCTTCTGTAGTTTTATACAAGTTTCTAACATTTCTGGATGTAGTTCCCCGGTCCTCAAATAGGACATTCTGATGTTGCGTTATAGTATTTACATTCCCAGTGTTTTCCCTGGCGGAAGGGCGCTCTTTGGAATGTTTACAGTGATAAACAATTTAACCCTTACGAAGTGACCCCTTCACTACCACCTCGCGGTGCTGTGAATACACTGATGACACAAAAGAAGATCTTTTGTTTGATAAGGCTGAACTTGATTTTTTTAATACCTAAGTTAATTTTTAATCTTTGTAACCAGTGTGATTGAGTTAATGTTGGCTTTTTGGCAATAAAAAAGCTAATAAATAATGTCGTACAATTTTTCGAAGTCGATCAAAGTTTTTAATTATTATTATATTCCAGCTGGTGAATAAATAAACTACAATTATTTTATTATGTTGTTTTATTCCTTAATAAATAACAATAAATTGTATGAACTAAATAAATCTAGAACAACAGTATGAAATGTTATAATTTGATATAATATAACGATTTATAAAATAACGAAAAGTAGGTATTCAAAAACCAATAAAAGTTACAATTTAAAAAATATTACATTTGCCATGTAATTTGAAACTTGACGTAGTTATATTATTGAAGCATTTAAATATTCTTTATATTATTATAACACGCAAAGCATAAGCTTTGTACCCCTTTACGAAAAATCTGCGGACGGAGAGTATAAACTTTCGTACACTTACAGTTTTATATAGTGTAGAATGCTATTTTTTTAAAAGTGCATAAAAATGTATTAAATCAATAAAAAACATTACACACACTAACATGTATGTATTTGACTCACACACGCTTAATACTCTTTTTGTTGTCAGTCTGCAGTCAAATTGAAAAATTAAAGAAGGCATTATTTTTATTATTTTTTCGTTTTTTTTTTAAAATTTAAATTTTTAATTATGGTCGAATTTCGACCTCTAGGCGACCACTAGTTTAAATAAACGAACTGGTTTTGTTGACCGTTCCCGTTATTGGAATGCAACGGGATATGCCGCCGGCATTTCCTGCGAAACTACGATCAAGCTTGGTTCTAAATTATTCCCTAGACTGAATCAATATAACTAATTGATAAACTGCGTCACATTTGAAATAAGTTATCTTAAAAGCATTCCTGGTAAATTGTTATCGGCAATTTATAATCTACCTTTTACACTCGCTAATAATGTGTATATAAAATGATAAAACAAAGGTTAGGTAACAAGTGAATTATAGTTACTACTATTTAAAGCAAATTCATTTCATTACTTGCCCAAAAATGGTAAAGGAATTATACCTAATTTAATAAGTACATAAGCATAATTATACAATGCATTTTATAAATAATTTGATTAATTTGTAATTATACTACCTATTAGGCGACTGGCACCATTTATTGTAAAGAAATTTGCTCGAAATTATCCTTCATGCCAAATTGGTATTGTTTTATGTGTTCAATTACAGTTTCGACCGTTTCATCATTGATTCTGCCGGCATCTCTCAATATTTTCACTAATTCGGACATCGTAAAAATGGATTTCATATGGACGCCATTTGCTTTCAACACACTAGCGCCACCTTGTTCTCTGTCAAGAACTACTACGGCATTCGTCACGGATAATCCTTCGTTGCGCAGAGTTTGAATAGTTTCTTGCAATGTGCCGCCAGATGTCACCACATCTTCAACAAGGAGGCACTTTTGATTCTTCTCAAAAACTCCTTCAATAATTTTTTTAGTTGCGTAAAGTTTTGTTTCTTTCCTTTTCATGATCATCGGCGTGTTCGTATTGATAGACATCACGGTGGCGAAGGGAAGTGCGGCGTAGGGCACGCCACACAGGATGTCGTGATCTATTTCTGAAGCTAAGATTTGTAACTGCTCTGCGATCGCCATCTGAAAATAAGAAAAAGAATATTGTTTACGAAATAAGTTAATTGAGTTTATAAATTATTATAATGGTATAAATTATTTACTACGTACCATAATCTTGGGATGTGACACGACGATTCTTAGGTCGAAGTATATGGGTGTCCGGCGACCGACCATCGCTTCGATGTCTCCGAAGCGCACCGCTCCCACGTCGAACAACCTTACAGCCAGCTCTTTCACCGTGCAGACCATCTGGAAACATACAATACATTACTTACAGAGTAAGATCCCAGGCGCCCTAGACCTTACTTATTTTATATAAGGACAAAATGCTATGGTCAATTTTCATATTAGCTGCTACCGTTAAAATGGTATACTAACTAGATATTTTCTGATAGTTGATTCTTACGTATGTTGTAGGGAATATTCTAAATAATATGAAACCGATACTGCCAGATACGTTTTGTCAGCAGTATATATTGCCAGACAATAATTTGATCATATTTTAAAATTCTTACAAAATATTTTAGCAATTTCTCGTTTAAGTATTTTTTTTTTTTACATTATTGTGCTACGAGTGCGAAAATTAATGAACTGATTTAAAACCTAATACAAGATTACGATTTACGAACAAAGCCAATCTTAAAATATTCCTCTAAATAAAATAAAATAAGTCTCAGACTTGTTTTTTAATGTTTACGCGACTTTCACTCATTATAATGAAACAACTTTTGATTAAACTAATTGAATTTAATATCCGTCATAATAAAGAAATAATTATACTCGTATAAAAAGTATTGCTGAAATATTTTGTAAGCATAACAATTTTTAGGTACTGTTTTGGCAGCTTGATATCTACGAATGGGCCAACGGTCTAAGCTAGCTGGTGTATACGCTCACTGTACATACTGGATAGTACTCTATTAGACATTATTATATTGTACATTATTTATTATTGTATTGGGGCCCAAGATACTTATTACTTTCAGCTAGTATATTTATAGTCTTAGTCAGCTAGTATATTTATAGTATTTGTCGTTATCAGTTGGTACTTGGTAAGTGTATGGACTTTCAAAATGAAAAATAATTGTGCGAATGTTTATAATTAGAATAGTTTTTATCTTCGCTTTTAGTATCTAAATATTTTATAAATTATATGCATTTTGTTGTACCAAATAAAAGCTAAAATTCGTCACCCCCTACACTAACTGAGGTAGACTACAGCGGGAAATATTCTGGTCAAAATCTAGAGCAGCATAATTGGGGTAGTACCTCGACCTTACAGAAGATTCCAGCTAAATAATACTGTTTTATACGCACATTTTTATGTTTTTATAAGCACATGAGTTCACGTTATTTTTGGCGTAAACTTGTGGAGGCCTATGTCCAGCAGTGGACTGTATAGGCTGTAATGATGATGATGTTGATGAATACTGTTTTCAAGCAGTGTTGTGTTCCTGTTGTGAATAAGGTCAACAAAGCTCATAGGAGGGATAGGGGTAGGATTGGCAACGTGCTTGCGATACTTCTAGTTTTACAGGCATCATAATAAGCTACGGTAATCGTTAACCATCAGGTAACCGTACGGTTGTTCGCCGACCTAGTTGTATCAAAAAAATAACAGTATTACTGAAGATGTTGGACAATTTTTGTTACAGTATAATCATAATTTTGATTAACAAAACTAATTAAAACATTATATTTAAGTATTGTGTTGTAATAGTGAGGTAAATTTTCAATAGACAATAATATAAAATAACCAACTTTGTGGAGATTGTCTTACAATGTTGGCCAACCGCAAGATTCGATTTACGGCTGCGGTGAAAAAAAAATTCAGTGTTCCCATAAACTTGGCATATTAAGGTGGAAGCTGATAGAACGCTCTAGAAAAATTTCCATTCAAATATATCAGTATTATTTTTTTAATAAACACTGTTCGTTGCTCCGAGCATCAATTGAGATCGACTGAAGTGATTTGGCTTAATTTATAAAGTAGATATATATTTATATTGCTGTATAGTTACGGCAGTAAAGATAATAGCCACCCCCCTCTCTTCCCGTGGGTGTCGTAAGAGGCGACTAAGGGATAACAAAGTTCCACTACCATCTCAGAACTTAAAAAACCGACCGAAGACGGGCAGCAGCGTCTTCGGTGCGAAAAGTCAGCTCTGCGGTCACCAACCCGTCTACCCGGCGTGATGACTATGGACTAACTCAATGTTTTTTTTTTTAAATCGTAATCGTCGTTGTAAATAAAATATAATTTCTCAAACATTTGATAATAGGTACCATTCTATATATATTATAATCAAAACGTTATTTTATTACAAGTTCATCCGTCAAAGGGGACAGAGATCTTGTGCATTTCTACTTATACCTAGTCAATCACAGTAAAACAAACTCCCGAAATTATTTATTTATATTTTATTGTAGGTACACCACAAGTATATACCACGTGGCATAGTTTTTTTTTAAATTAAACATAGTATGTTACTTAAGGTGAAACAGGACATAATGACATATTTTACGAGACCATTCGTAGCTTATGTGCAAGATAAACCTCACAAACGATGAAAAAGATAAGCTGGTGAATGCGTGACGAGAGCGTTACGAAAAGTTTGATCGGGCGAGGCGAACGGAGCAAGAGAGAGGTGTGAGCACACATTTATTCTCTCTTACTCTCATAACTAGTTACGTTTCGTATATTTCAGACACAATGCAGGCCTATTGCTAACGAAGTTTTACTTTAATCGTGTGGTCTAAAGCACGCTCGTTATTTTATAAATTACAGCTTATCATATCATGCAATATACTTGTTTAAAAGAATCATTCATTAATTCATTTAATTTAAAGTGGGCTATTTTTATTTACGTTTAATTAATCATTAAAACAGGGATGGCTTGTTCTCGATGACGTTAGTCGTTCATTTCTGCTGTGAATAAGTCAAAAGTAATGTGTAAGCAAAAGAGAACACTGCGATTTTTTTCAAACGTTCATAAAATCAAATTGAGGATGAAAAACTTTACCGTTACACTGGGATAAACATAGAAAAATAGAAATAGGACACCCATAGGAAGGCGGAAATCTTTGTTAAGATGTATTTTTGAACGTTTTAAAATATAACACGTTATTTGTGACCGTTTAGAACTACGGTTTAATGGTTACGAATTTAGGAGCTTTAGCTAGAGCAAGACAAATTAGGTTGCTGTAACTTCCTGTACTGATACTATACTTTGTAAGCAGATATAATTCAAAAGGTAAAAAGAATGCAAAGCAATATGAAAGCAAATATAATTTTTATCAATGAGCGTATCGTCAATGTGTGTACTTAATTACATAATCTATACATATAATAAAATGGTAGGAAAGTCAAAACTGTACATTGAATATTTTTTTTAAAGAATACTTGGGGTGTGATCTACAATCGATACCGAAGCCAAAAATATAGTTTTTAGAATTTTTGTCTGTTTGTCTGTTTGTCTGTATGTATGTCCGGGATAAACTCAAAAAGTACCGCATAGATTTACTTCAAATTTGGCACGAATTAAGAAGTCGGGTCAACATATAGGCTACATATTATCACGCTATCACCTGCTGGGAACGAGCAGTGAACCTTTATTTCCTCAACGCATTCTGTAACAACGTGTAATCTAACGACGCATATTTGAATGTTGTTGTTATTATGTTGATAACCATGCTATAAGCTAGCTTCACACTATAAATAAAGAAATTCTGTAGTATATTTAGTATCAGCATTGTACCCGTGCGAAGCCGGGACGGGTCGCTAGTTAAAAATAAATTAATAGCTAAAGCTTATAATTCGGTGCAGGATTATAATATCAGTTCAGGATATAAAGATATGTGTGATTTAGTGACGCTGTATACGATGTAAGTATTACCAATTTTATATTGAAATATAGTTTTCTTTAAGATAAACTGCGGAGTTGTTGACGATTGTTCTGTGCTAAGTCTACGTTCCGAATAGTTGGTATCATCATCATCATCATCATTACAGCCTATACAGTCCACTGCTGGGACATAGGCCTCCACAAGTTTACGCCAAAAATAACGTGAACTCATGTGTTTTGCCCATAGTCACTACGCTGGGCAGGCGGGTTGGTGACCGCAGGGCTGGCTTTGTCTCACCAAAGACGCTGCTGCCCGTCTTCGACCTGTGTTTTCAAAGCCAGCAGTTGGATGGTTATCACGTTTCGAAAGTTCGTTTAAAGCTTGAATAAAGTGTTTTTGATTTTAATTTTAGTCGACCCACTTCGCTAGCCATCAAAATAAGTTTTCGAGATTTCTCCCCCACTAAAACACAATTCGTTACGTCTCTACAGTATTTTTATAAATTAAATTTATGCAATAATATCATGTTACATATAAGTTAGATGCTTTATACCTATGGACCAGTTTCATCGGCTGTGGATTAAGGTTATCCTGCAAATAAGTTACAAATGAACAGCAGGAAGCAGAAAAGGCCATTAGGATCTGTGTCGCTACAATTAAGAAACAACAACTCATAGATCCATAATTACGAATTGAAATATGCCACAAATATAGAGGAATTCGATGATAACATATAATAATAAATACTGTGTGTACTGTGTGGCTACGGTACTAAAGAATATAGCCACCCCCTCTCTTCCCTGGGTGTCGTAAGAGGCGACTAAGGGATAACACAGTTCCGCTACCACCTTGGAACTTAAAAAGCCGACCGATGGCGGGATAACCATCCAACTGCTCCAGTCACCAACCCGCCTGCCCAGCGTGGTGACTATGGGCAAAACACATAAGTTCACGTTATTTTTGACGTAAACTTGTGGAGGCCTATGTCCAGCAGTGGACTGTATAGGCTGTAATAATGATGATATAATAATAAATATCATCATTACAGCCTATGCCGTCAGCACAATAATAAATATATTATACCTAAACTTTTATCCGTCGGATACCATCATCTGTCAAATAGTGTTATCCACAACTGGCTAAACAGGCCATTCATTCAGATTAATGACGGTTGAACAGGTCCTAAATGTTAATTAAGTCGAATTACAAAAATAAACAACAAGAAACGCCTACAGATAACTCAAACTTTTTCTCACACAATTTTATAGCCATACTTGATGTTAATATTACGAGTATAATCGCATTCAGCTTGTAACGTTATTTATTTTTTATTTATTAATATATTATTTATATTATAATTTACATAATTTGTTGCTAACTACATATTATTATTTATAGATATATTTAGTTTGGATTTTAATACATACACGTAAAAGTCTTGAGTAATCACAGAATTGAATTTATTATACATATTTTTTTTAAAACGCCTTGGTAATGTAGTTCGATCGGAAGTGGGTGAGGCGGCGGTTCGGGCCGCTGACCTTCCGTTTGGTGCAGGTATATTCCGGTCACGGGTGCTTCGGTAAATACCTGCACCAAATCGCGAGACGGTAGGCGACTCCAGCTTGCCACGAGTGTGAGGATACGGCGCTCCACGCGTTGGAGATGTGTGCCGTGGGACTCGCAGCGGCGCGCGCTTTCGGCGGTCCTCGGACGGAATCTCTCACGTAAAAGCCATGCTTGACATTTCGAGATCGTGGCAGGCGGCGGTCTCCTTCTGCGAAGAGGTAATGACGCAGAAGGAGGCCGCGGAGCGGGCCAGGGAGAATGACGTCTCCGCTGACCCACTCCGTCGCAGACGTACGGGGGCAAGGAGGAGACAGTTTGCCCACCTCTTCTCCCCCTCGTAAAAGTGGGGTCGCCGGCCGATAGTCGGGGTTCGGGGTGCCCCGAGGTTTGATCCGGGCTTACCGCCGGGGCAAGGTGGCGTATGCTAGCGCGACCCCATCTCGCCCCACCCAGGCGCACGACTGCTCACACGTGGTGGTTTTTTAGTCAGTAGGAGTCTGACATAACCCTCTGACGCCCCCGCCCTTACTAATATGAGTAACGATCGCTATCAGGTGTATATGATAACAACTGGGACCGACAACTTTACCGTGCTCTCCGAGGCAAGGTGGAAAGACCCACAAGGACTACATAAACATCCAGACCACGGCAATATCTGTATGGCCAATAACCGCCCGAATCTGCATCCGCCAGCGCAACAGTCACAAACCAGTGCTGTGACCGTTGCGCCGACGCGTCGTCAATTCACAATACAACTATGTACATACTAATTTTCATACTCCTGATTATATACTATTTTACTGAATCCAGTCTGTTCCAAGTAATAAGCAGCTTAAGTACTTTTAATACTACGAGATACGAGAATTAACAAAGTTCCATACAGAATTTAAGTCTCCCATTCTATTCAACTAGGGAAGCTTCTGAGATTCCTTTCTTAGCTGGCGTGACTCATAATAATCATGCAAAATATCAACCTCAAATAAATCTATAGCTATACCTTTTATTGCAGCTAGAAATATACAGAAAGATTTGCTCTGCGGTTTACTAGATGTGTTCTGCGGTTTTTGTCGCCTTAATTTGAAGAAACAACGTACTAAAATATATCATAGCCATAGCTATTCAACACAAAAATAATTTTTTCTTTGCTTCTAATAGGGGGGTGGGTTAATATGTGATTACTAGCTGACCCCGCAAACGTTGTTTTGCCATATATTTTATTCCGATGATCAGACCTACCCGATATGCACACAAATTTAATAATATTTTATTACCCCCCCCCCCCCCCCCATAACATACAAAATCATCAGGTTCCTGGAGAAAAAAAAACTTCGTTTGAAACCCGGAATGGGGTCTCCGTCAAGCATTCGTGGCATAGCTTTAAAATGCGAAAGACTCCTGCAGCCGAACCGGCTCCACACGTATCGACTCGTCGTTCCTGTGGGCCTAGCCAGTGAGGTCGAGAGGGCGAGGCAGAGCTTAGGCAACTCTGCGTTTTCCTGAAGAGTGTCCTAGGCGACACAGTGTCAGAAAGAAATAAATCGTCTGCAATAGACGGATTAAGGCCAATGATGATTCATTAATTAACAAGTGGTCGTATTTTATATTGTAATTATCTTTTATGACTAAGATATATATTTATTGTTATTTAATAAGGCTATTATGAATATAGTATCAGCAAGTAAACAGTTAGTTTTAATTTATTATTATTTTGTAAAAGGTTATACTTTTATCAGCAGGTGAAGTTGGCCCTAAATCAATCAACATTACTGGTAGTTTTAGTAGCCGTTGGCGCAGTTCGTAGTGCTTTCTGTTCCGCGGGTTGCGGGTTCAATTGCCGTCTGGGTGTAATATGTGTATTTATATATGTATTATTTCTATGTATATTTATTTAAAAAAATGTGTAGCTATAACAGTCGGCTGTTACCTGTAACACAAGCTTTAACATGGGAACTGACGGCCGTGTGAGTCTGTTATAAGATATTTATTTTTTATCTGTTTATCTGTTTCGTAAGCCTAGAATTAATTTTTTGATGTAAAATAAATATTAATCTACATAAATGTAAATTGATTTCTAAACGTGTTGGCTGTTGCTAAACGTAAAACTCGATATATTTTTTTGTTTCTAGTACTTTGTAGAAGATTCTTACGGTAAGAAAAGTTTAGAAAATCGTAAATTTTCAGAAAACTTGATGTTTATTACAACTGGACAGTTCTTATGACAATAAGAAAATCTATAGGGTCAGCCAGTAATAAATAACAACAAACTGAGGATTGAGAAAATGAAACTCAAAACATAGTAGTTATAATTAAAATAATAATAACTCAGACATCGTCAGTGACAGAGATGGAAATACGCCTCACTAAAAGAACTACGAGTATAACATCTTATTAATCATTATTAAGATGTAATATAACCTTGACAAGTTATATTTGTGGCACAGCAATCATAGTACATGTGACAAATATTTGTGATCATGTGGTATTTGTGTAAGTAGGATTTCTGGACCCCAGCACAGAGTGGTATTCTACAAGGGGCCATCATTGGAGATTTTTTTTTTATTTAAATTCAAAATTAACAATATTATTATCCGTTTATATTTGTTATATTTTATTGACCCGAATTATTTGGATACTTTAAAATCATAAATTTTGAGCAGAAGCTTTTACGATCAAATACAAATTCCAAACGACCGCCATATTGAATAAGGTTTGAATAAATTAATGTAAAGAATCAAACTAACTTGTTTCGTATATCGTACACGAAAGCAAAAAAAAAATGTCGGTTAAAGTCACTTAAAGGTCACTTAAAGGTTTATACTATAATATTGTATATTTGTAAAAAAAATTAGACAGCTAGTTAGACCCGCAACCTAAAAGCCTAGGCCCTACTAACTAATAGATATAAAAAAAATCCATGACACTGGGCAAATTCATACTTCATAAATTTCCCACATAACCCAAGAAGGCCTCAGTAACAATTGGGATAATTGATCACCTTGAATTCTTATACAATGGGATCAAGTCGCCCAATCGTACAATATTTATCAGAGAGATTTTTGGTGTAAATACATTCCTAAATACACTATTAATTTAACTGTATTTAAATTTCACATTTGTCATTAATACCACCCACTGATTGTATATCTATTTCTTTAATTATCAGCTTAATTATTAACAGCGTTTCTAAATCTTTTCTTACGTTTAACGTTTATCGGAACGACCAAATTACTCTATTTATAATACTAACCTGCTTTTCCATGTTACAATTGAAAGATAATAATAATAATAATGGTTTTATTTTCCGTCACAGTCATGTTGATGCAATGAACCTTATCTAGATCGATAGATAGATGAACATTATCTAGAAAGATGGTTATAGTCCGCAGTGATCAGAGTGTAATTCAGATATATATTTTAGTTGAGTAGGACCTAGGACCGAGTCCACTCTGTAAAAATGTTATACATGTGGACGTGGAGTTAGTTATTCGAGTAGGCTCCGGGGAGAGGTTAATAACATAACAGTATTTGACAAATTAAGTAAGCTTACTTATTTTCGTATTATCAAAGTTGTGATTAACAAATATAGAGCAAAAAGCTACATTATTCTCGCACGTTCTAAGCTCCAAGGTTTTGCGTTGTCTTTTTTACTGCAAGATTAATTACATACAATTTTAGCATTCATATTTTTAATACAAATGTGTCCACCTATACATTAGATTAGCTTAGTTCATTAAATATTTTTGACAACACTGAGTACATTACCTAAGTTATATTAAAGATTTTTAAATTGATTATTGTTTTTGCTACCGTGAATTAATATTAGTTATTTTAAAATGTACATTTTTTTTCTTTATTTCGTTAAGTTGGTATAAAAACAACCTTTTGCGAACTAAATACTTTCATCTCCTTCAAATCAATTATTTAACTTAAAAGTAACAATTTGATAAAAAAATAAATATTCTTATGATAAGTCTTACCTTGTATTGTGCAAAACACAAATTAATTGCACTAAATAAATCCAAAAATAATATTCACATCACATTTGGGTGGTAACTTTCCAAAGTTCACTTTTTAAAAGTTACACAGTTGCGTGGACCTTGAGTGAACGTCCAGACCCGTTGAGATCTTTTAATATAATGTAAACATGTCTGATATGTATTTTAAGTATCTGCTAATAAGGTAGAATACCATGTATATTGACAATCTCGGATATTCGTAGCATTTTATTAAAATTTTCCGTAGAACAATAAGTGTCGATAGTGACAGTGGAAGTTAGAAAACTTGTTACAAATCGAATTTTATTATCTTATTCAAAATCTGGAGCAGCTCACGTTAGAATTACCTCCAACTTGTAGAAGATTACAGCTAAATAATATTGTTACTGTGGTTATATGTATATAATTCTCAGCTCCTATTATAAATCAAAATTATGTGATGTCATGGGACACCAGGTAGGAACGAATTTCCTTCGGATAGTATAGAAGCAACACAATTTGAAAAAAAAAAATTGTTTTTTTTTAAATTTTGTTAATTGCTTTTAAAAGTATTTAAAATAAATCAAACAAAATAATAATAATAATTCAAACTATTAAGTGAGATAAAAAAACATGTCTTTATTTATTTATGTCGACAGTATAAAATTACATAAATAATTTTAAAAAAAGTTTACTAGTAATATTTTAGTTTTACAAACGTCATATTATACAGTCGTGTGACTGATATTACTTCACTTCCGTTATATATTTTTCTTACGGTTTTAGTCTCACATTTTTCTCAGTTCGGTCGCTCAGCCAAATGTCAAGCCTGCCGTAAGGAACTTCGTTCCATAGTTTAGATTCCATGTTTTATATGCAAAAATGCATGTTGAATATTTTGAATACAACTTCTCTGCAAGAAAGCGGTCGCGGTTACGATGTGTCGGTGTACGGAATCACACACAACACAAGTGCAAACGTCCAAACTACGACAAACAATTTTATGGCCAACACAAATGTTTGTCATGTGCGGGGACCGCACCCGCGACCGCTAGAACAACAACCAGTGCTGTGACCAGTGCCCAGTTTGTAGAAGACGTATCGATCGATTTGAACGACTCGTGATTTCATCGCAAATAAAACTTGACACTCGCTTTGCTTGCCGGATTGCTTGGATTCGTTTCAATTGCATTTCAATAAATGCATATCTACGGTCATATCCACACTTACAAAACAAACGTGGATCCCTTAGTCTGGGTAATGATATCGTTTGGAAAATGGAAATATACTTTTATAAATATATTAATTTATTAATAACGGAGTCTCATACTTGTTACACAATATTTTACAACAAATAATGATTTATTCTTTTGATATTTAAACTAATATTTTTTTTTGTTGAACATAATCGAAGATAAAAATAAAAGATTGCATCATTAGACATTAAATTAATATTTTTATAAAAATGGTCCTTTTTAAGTCGTCTACGAGATTATTGCATCACTTTTTTCTTTTATTTTTTTAATTAAATAACAGGAGAATGCTATCAAAGATAAAAGACATTAAGTACCACAACAAACGGTATGTGATTCACGTGACAGAATATAAAGCCATCGTGCTCTTCAATCTTGGAATATAACCGTTTTATTTAGGATATTGCTATGACGTCACATTTCATTTCTTGGATTGCTTCCTCTAATTCTGTTAAGCATTCGTATGACGATAGGTTATTTATAATGTACATATTTATTTGTCAAATATTTCTGTTTACATTATTGTTATGCGGGATTATAACAATAAATAATGAAGAGAGATGAACAAACTAACGACCTTCAATGTGTAAACGCATAGATAAATAAATAAATAAATAAATAAATAAATAAATAAATATCGTCGTCTGTTTCTAAAGTAAGCAACTTAATGCTTGTGTTAGAGGTAACAGCCGACTGGTATATAGCTACATTTTTTTTTTCGATAAACATACTTATAAATAATACATATATGTATAAATATCTATATTACACACAGACAGGTGGGAATCGAACCCACAACCCTCGGAGCAGAAAGCAGGGTCACTACAAACTGCGCCAACGGGCTAGTCATAGCGAAGCGAAGTTATATTACAATTTTGATTTTTCAATCACTCGTGATTACTATTATTTATGTTTATGAGATAACTAGGAGATAATTACAGACAAAACGGTCGTCAGTAAGATGAAATCCTGTGTCTGGTTTCCAGAAACACACAATACAAACGCAAACGCCCAGAACAATACAAACTTCTGTGTGACCTCTATGAGTACAAACATGAGGTAAATATGGGTTGTCTGGAAGAAATGGCTAATTAGCCATAAGTCCGCCCATTGTACTTCACTGTCTGTAACTATCTCTATGCTTTGTTTGTAATATATTTGTGGTGTACAATAAAGTATAAAATAAATAAAAATAAATAAATAACAAAAGATTGTAATATAATATTATAATAACAATAAACAAATAATAGGTAGGGCACAGCAGGAAATTCCCTGCTCAAAATATGGAGCAGCTCGACTGGGGTAGTACCTCGACCTTACAGAAGTTCACAGCTAAATAATACTGTTTTTAAACAGTGTTGTGTTCCTATTGATGAGTAACGTGACCAGAGCTCCTGGGTATTGGGGATTGGGTCAACAACGCGTTTGCGATACTTCTGGTGTTGCAGACGTGTATAAGCTACGGTAATCGCTTATCATCAGATGAGCCCTATGCTTGTTGCCGACCTAGTTATATAAAATGTTATAAAAAATGTCTTGAGCAAGGATAACAAGCATAGTATGCTTCCTTCGTAAGATGGTACCGTAGACTATAGATGTCTGTAGCCCTAAGAGCATTGCAATCGAGTAGCCGACTGTACCCTGACCCTCTAGCGTAGCTCTGGCTACCTTACCTACCACAGGATCACAACGCCACTTGAGAGCATTGATATTTAGATATTAACTTCAATACAATTAGCCAGTCAAAGATCACGTCAGAAGCCGATTCCAGATCCAACCCACCTGAATGTCCTAGAAACCCTAATGAACCTCTGAACGAGACAAAATTGTTTTATAACGAGACTTAACAGAATAATCATGTCTTATATGATTTTAAATCTTTTCAAACGACTTCCTAGAATTGAGTTTTATTAAAGCCGTGGCCATTTGTCATTTGTATGTTTTATAAGTTATTATTAAAATAGCCTACTTTCAAAATATATTCAAATTATAAAATTGCAACCTGACCAAATTGGAAATACTCTTTTTAAGTTCGTTTTTGTCATAATAAGATATGTATTGAGATTCGCCAGGGTCTATTCTTCTTCCAGAACACACTTTCTTTAATTGCAAAGACAAAAACAGATTTTCAGACAGGGGGATAAAAACAAACTCTTATTTAAGCTATAAAATCGTTTAGATAGATAGATACTCTTTATTGTACACAACAACGATCAACACAATAACATATTACAAAAAAAAAAATCAGTGTATAAAGGCGGTCTTATCGCTAGACAACCTTTGGGCATATAGGACACAGCGTAGTGAAAAGCGGTAGGGAAGTGTACACAGTTAATCGTTTTAACGATGGAACCAAATGAAATATATTTTATTGACGGCTTATTTAAAATAATATTTTTAAAACGTAAACTGCCTTATGACAGACTGGTAGGATCGATTTCGTTACACTAAAACAATTTTTAACTCGGTCTACCCATTTCGTTAATTCTTTTTAATTTAAAAGGTGCTACATATCATGTGGACTCATTCAAATGTGTTCGAGATTTAATAAGAACTACTACTTGATATTTTTTTCGTCTACCTACATTGTTCATATATCGATGTAATTGAAATCAGTATTTTTGAAGTTATATTTCTTTTGGCGCGTAAGGGAAAAATTATGACAGTAAATTTTTACAAAAAACCGACACCATAAAGTTCGCCAGTCAACGAAGAAGAAGTCAGCAACGTGAAGTTAGCTTGCCAATGAAGTATAACTTCTTACGTTCGTACATAAGTACACACACTTTTTAACCGACTTCCAAAAAGGAGAAGGTTCTCAATTCGACTGTATTTTTTTTTATGTATGTTACTTCAGAACTTTTGACCGGGTGGACGATTTCGACAATTTTTTTTAAATCGAAAGGTGGTGTGTGTCAATTGGTCCCATTTAAATTTATTTGAGATCTAACAACTACTTTTCGAGTTATATCTAACTAGCTGTGCCCGCGGCTTCGCCCGCGTTGAAATTAGTGTGTCACAAAGTTTTCCCGGCAAACTTCCAGTGAAACTCTCACCATAATCGGCTTTGCCGTTCCGTAAACCTTCCTCTTGCCAATGGTGGAGCCCTCTCTCCAATGGTGAAACCGCATGAAAATCCGTTCAGTAAATTTTGAGGGAATCGATCACATACACTTTTGGGGACTTTGTTTATAATACACTTACTGTTGCCCGCGACTACGTCCTCGTGGTTATGAAGATATGCATTACTATTAAGATGTTTAACGCAAATTATTTTTTTATTTCAGTCACTTGAAATGCTTATCAAACTGAGTAACTTTTTAAAAGGCACAATTTAGTATAATTTAATAGTTATTTTTATAAAACCTCTCTATACACCACATTTTTGGTTTTATTTTCAGGCTGTATATGTTTCATACAAACTATCAACCCCAATTAAACCCCCTTAGCGATGGAATATCGTAAAACCCGTTCTTAGCGGACGTCTGCTAACTATAATCTACCTCCCTGCCAAACTTTATCTTTGTCCAACCTGGATGGATAGACCATCCAGCGGATTTTGAGTTCTCGTGATGAGTGAGTCAGTGACCTTTCTCTTTTATATTACGATGCATTATTTGGACACTTCCTCACCATGTATAGAGCATACATTTTAAATTTCAAGTCTCTTACCTTAATAACATAGGACGTTCATACAAACTTCCAACCCTGTTTTCCCCTTAAGGGTCTCGACCCTTTTGTAAAATTCGTTCTCAGCGGATGTTTACGCCTTATAAGAAACTTATCTGCAAAATTTCAAGTTTGTAGCTGTTATAGTTTCGGAGATTTCGTGATTAGGGAGTCAACCTATCATCCCCCGTTTTAACCCCAAAAGGAGGTTTCGATTTCTAAAGATACATTATTTGGACACCTTCTCATCATCTATAAGGCATACATTTTAAATTTCAAGTCTCTTACTTCAAAAACATGGGACTTTCACACAAACTTCCAACCCCCGTTTTAACCCCTTAGGGGTTGAATTTCATAAAATTCGTTCTTAACGGATGTCTACGCCCTATAAAAAACCTACCTGCCAAATTTCAAGTTTGTAGGTGTTATAGTTTCGGAGATATCGTGATGAGTGAGTCAACCTACCATCCCCCGTTTTAACCTCAAAAGGGAGTTGATTTCTAAAGATACATTATTTGAACGCCTTTTCGCCATCTATAGAGCATATATTTTAAAATTTAAGTCTCTTACTTCAAAAACATAGGACTTTCATACAAACTTCCAACCCCCGTTTTATCCCCTTAGGGGTCGAGTTTTATAAAATTCGTTCTAAGCAAATGTATACGCCCTATAAGGAGCCTACCTGCCAAATTTCAAGCTTGTAGATGTTATAGTTTCGGAAATTTCGTGATGAGTGAGTCAACCTACTATCCCCCGTTTTAACCCCAAAAGGGAGTTAATTTCTAAAGATACATAATTTGGACACCTTTTCACCATCTATATAGCTTACATTTTAAATTTCAAGTCTCTTAGTTCAAAAACATAGGACTTTCATACAAACTTCCAACCCCCGTTTTACCCCCTTAGGGGTCGAGTTTCGTAAAATCCGTTCTTAACGGATGCCTACGTCTTATAAGGAGCCCACCTGCCAAATTTCAAGTTTGTAGGTGTTATAGTTTCGGAGATTTCGTGATGAGTGAGTGACCTTTCGCTTTTATATATATTAATTAATTATTATAGATTATAGATTATAGATAATGCATTTTTACTTGAAGCTTTTTTCGTCGACCTACGTTGTATTATACCGCATAACTTTCTACTGGATGTACTGATTTTGATAATTCTTTTTTTGTTGGAAAGGGGATATCCTTAGTTTGGTACCATGATAAAAAAACCAGGATCTGATGATGGAATCTCAGAGAAATCGAGGGAAACTCTCGAAAATCCGATTTTGATATTTTTTAATCTATACTTATTATAAAAATAAGTCCCCCGGCCGCGTCTTTCTGTCCTCCTGTCTGTCCTCCTGTCTGTCTGAACGCGATAAACTCGAAAACTACTGAACGGATTTTTATACGGTTTTCAACAATAGAAAGAGTAATTCTTGAGGAAGGTTTAGGTATATAATTTATTATGCTTTTATGTAAATTAGCTGAAATACGGCGACAAATGTTGAAGAGGTCGCAAAAAATCTCGCCAAATGGGAACTTTCCACGCGAACGCCGCGTAAACTAGCAAAGAGTACTAGAGAATTCAAAATCTATAAAAATGCTACAAAAAAGTCCGCGATAGCATATCTCTATCTCTTACGGTTGACTTACAATAACCACTTTTATGTTAACATTTTTAATTAAAAACATTACGTTATTTTCAAAGCTATTTTCTTTAGTTCGGTATTAATCCTTATCCAAATGAATATGTTAGTTAGCTTAGTCATTTAATGCAGATTAAAATTGCTCTTTACACTAAATCAATCAGATGAATAGTTTTTGAGATATCGTTGTTAGAAGTAATTAGTAGCGAAACATTTTTAATGCTTGGCGAGCATTGAGATGCCTACGGCGAGTCCATCCCCTCTGCCCCGCATCGCTCGACCGCCTGCTCAAGCTATATAAACCGGGCGATGTAACGCGCGATCCGCCATAGTAAACAGACTTTGGTAGCAACTGAACGCATTGCGTATATCGACTGTCATTGGCTTACTACGGGTATTGCTGTTCGGCATTAAATCTTGCTATTGGTTCCTATTATTATGCTATTGTTAGTTTTAATTAATTATTTTCATACTTAGTAGGTGGTGTGAGAAACCTTTCAGTTTACTTTCTTCTTTTCGTTTGGTTATTTCGTTACTTTTTAAATAACCAAGTACCTTACTTTTCCGTACTTGGTTGCTATAAATAGATTTTTGTAAATAATTTTCGTGAGTCTATTTAAGTTCATGTATATTCCTTAATTAATTATTTTCATACTTAGTAGGTGGTGTAAGAAACCTTTCAGTTTACTTTCTTCTTTTCGTTTGGTTCTTTCGTTACTATTTAAATAACCAAGTACTTTACTTTTCCGTACTTAGTTGTTATAAATAGATTTTTGTAAATAATTTTCGTGAGTCTATTTAAGTTCATGTATATTACTTTTTTGTAACTTGGGTGTTGTAGGGAAGTTGTTGTAAATAAATATTATTTAGATTCATTAAACTGTTTCTATTAAGTACCTCTTTATTCAATTTCTTATTAAACTTAGGTAGATAATCATGCCGAGAAGAAGGCCAAATATAGGACGCAGTACGTCTGCTGCTAAAAGACTTCGTTTGAATCGGAATAGTGAAAATAATGAAGAGAGAGAACTGCGTTTATCATTGGACCGTGAAAGACATATTTCGCAAAGACTGCGAGAGTCTTCTGCGGAACGTAACGCACGTTTGTCGTTGGATCGTGAAAGACATGTTTCACAAAGACTGCGCGAATCCTCTGCTGAACGTAACGTACGTTTGTCGTTGGACCGTGAAAGGTATGTTTCGCAAAGACTGCGTGAATCCTCGGCAGAACGTGATTTACGTTTGTCGTTGGATCGTGAAAGACATGTTTCACAAAAACTGCGTGAATCCTCTGCTGAACGTAACGTACGTTTGTCGTTGGACCGTGAAAGACATGTTTTACAAAGACTGCGCGAATCCTCTGCTGAACGTAACGTACGTTTGTCGTTGGATCGTGAAAGGTATGTTTCGCAAAGACTGCGCGAATCCTCGGCGGAACGTGATGTACGTTTGTCGTTAGATCGTGAAAGACATGTTTCACAAAGACTGCGTGAATCCTCTGCTGAACGTAACGTACGTTTATCGTTGGACCGTGAAAGACATGTTTCACAAAGACTGCGCGAATCCTCTGCTGAACGTAACGTACGTTTGTCGTTGGACCGTGAAAGGTATGTTTCGCAAAGACTGCGCGAATCCTCGGCGGAACGTGATTTACGTTTGTCGTTGGATCGCGAAAGACATGTTTCTCAGAGGCTACGCGAATCCTCTGCTGAACGTAACCTACGTTTATCTTTAGATCGTGATAGACACAATGCTTTAATGGAAACTGAAACATCTGAGAGAAGACAACTCCGACTACAAAACGATCGTATTCGGCACATAAATTTTAGGAATAATATGCCAACTAATGGAACACAAAATAATAATAGATGGTCCAATAAAGAGTACTCGGCAATGAATTACAGTACAACAATTGATTATCAAAATTATCGTATCGTTTGTATAGGTTCTCCTTCCATTGTTTGTCAATACTGTTCGGCACTGAGATGGAAAGATGAGTCAAAAGGTTTATGTTGTTCAAATGGTAAGGTAAAATTAGATGAAATAGGTGCTCCACCTGAACCTTTAAATTCTCTACTTGATGAAAGTCATCCAAAGCATACAGAATTTATGCGTCATATTCGGCGGTAATAATGCGTTCCAGATGACTTCATTCAAAAGTCAACGAGTAGTTGAAAACGGCTTCATGCCAACATTTAAAGTCCAGGGCCAGGTTTACCACCTTGCAGGTAGTCTTCTTCCACAAGTTCCTGACGACCATAAGTTTTTGCAGATATATTTTATTTCCGATCCTGAAGTTCAAGCAACGACTCGATGTAATATTAGTAATAGTAATTCAAGAACACCACTTGATAACTCTATAGTCAGGTCATTGCAAAACATGTTGCATTTGCATAATAGATACGTACAATCTTTTAAAACTGCAATGGAAAGTATCTCTCTCGATGTCCCAGATTACAATGTAGTAATTCATGCCAGCAGGGTACCTGACGGTGAACACCGTGGACGGTATAATGCTCCTTCTACCAGTGAAGTAGCAGTTGTCATTGCTGGACAACAATTTGACAAAAGGGATATCGTTCTTCGAAGCCGCGACGAAAATCTCCACAAAATTTCCGAACTACATCGTTCATATGACAGTCTTCAATATCCATTGATGTTTTGTCGAGGTGAAGACGGATACACAATTGATATTCTCCAAGTTAATCCTTCTACAGGAGACAGAGTACAGAAGAAAGTTTCATGTATGAATTATTATTGCTATCGTTTAATGGAACGCCATAATCATTATAATGTTTTACTAAGGTACGGAATGTTACTGAATCAATATGTTGTAGATCAGTATGCTAAACTAGAATCAGAACGTTTAGCTTTTATACGAAATAACCAAACACAATTACGCGCAGAAAATTATATACACTTACAGGATGCTTTACATTCTAATGAACACACGACAAACAATATTGGGCAGCTGGTAATATTACCGTCATCTTTTACTGGCGGACCAAGATACTTACACGAAAAAACTAAAGATGCCATTACCTATGTCAGGAATTACGGGAAACCTGACCTCTTCATTACTATGACCTGTAATCCTAATTGGAAAGAAATAAAAGATAATCTGCATTCCACCGCAACACCTCAAGACCGATATGACATTTTAAATCGTGTGTTTCATTTAAAAGTACAAAAACTATTACACTTAATAAATAAGGTAAACGTATTTGGTCCGACACGCTGTCACATGTATACGGTGGAGTGGCAAAAACGTGGGCTGCCACATATACATTTGCTTTTGTGGCTGACAAATAAAATCAGGCCCGACCAAATTGACACAGTTATAACGGCAGAATTACCAGACCAAGACGAAGACCCAACATTGTATGACATCGTGGTAAGGAACATGATTCACGGACCCTGTGGAGCTTTAAACCCTAACTCGCCATGCATGCATGAGGGAAAATGTTCAAAAAAATTCCCAAAACCATATCAGAGTCAAACTTCAACTGGTGATGATGGCTATCCAAAGTATAGAAGATTATCACCAGAGGAAGGAGGACGCAAGGCTGCTATTCGTAATTACGAAATTGATAACAGATGGGTAGTGCCTGACAATAAACTATTATTAAAAATTTTCGAGGCGCATGTTAATGTAGAACTTTGCAGTTCCGTGAAATCAATAAAATATGTCACTAAATACATCAATAAAGGAAGTGACCAGGCTACGTTTAGTTTACATTCTACAAATGAAGTAGAACAATTTCAATCTGGCCGCTACATTTGTAGTTCTGAAGCACTATGGCGGATTATGTCCTTCAATATTCATGAAAGAGCACCAACTGTCACACACCTCGCTGTTCATTTAGAAAACGGACAGCGGGTGTATTTCACTGAAAATAATGTAAATGACATTGTGAATAATCCAAGAGATACTACTTTAACAGCGTTTTTCAAACTATGTGCAGAGGACGACTTCGCAAAAACTCTGACCTACGACAAGGTGCCTGCCTATTATACCTGGAATCAAAATACGAAAAAATTCCAACGACGAAAGCAGGGGGCGGTAGTTCTCGGGTACCCTGGCGTGAGAAAAACAGATACACTTGGAAGGGTGTACGTGGTACACCCTAATAATGCAGAATGTTTTCATTTGCGGTTGTTACTCCACGTTATAAAAGGCCCTACTTCGTTTAGAAGTCTCCGCACTTTTGAAGGTGTAACTTACGACACATTCCAAGGGGCTTGCAAAGCTATGGGCCTCCTCGAAGATGACAGTCACTGGGAGAGTACGCTCTCTGAAGCAGCCATATGCTGTTCACCAAAATCACGTAGGTGTCTTTTTGCCATTATGATATCGTTCTGCCAAATCACGGACCCGCATCTTCTTTGGCAAAACTATCAGGAAAGTATGTCCGAAGATATACTGCAACGCAGACGACAAGAACTGTCATCAGATGATTTAGAGTACGACCAAAATATTTTTGATGAAGCTTTAAATGAATTAAATAAAGAGGTCGAATCTCTATCAGGTAAAAGTATAAAAGATTTTGGTTTTAACTTGCCGTTAAATTCAAATCTTTATGCAATGAACAACATCGAGGATTTACGAGAGACTGACTATGATTACACCCAACTCTTACAGACAATTCAAGATGAACATCGCTTAAATCCAGAACAAAAAATTGTTTACGACCAAATATTGTCATCAGTTAATAGTAATGAAGGGAAAATGTTCTTTCTAGATGCACCCGGGGGCACGGGTAAAACATTTATAATTAATTTATTATTAGCAAAAGTAAGGTCTGACAGAAAAATTGCTCTTGCCGTGGCGTCGTCCGGTATTGCAGCCACACTTTTGAAAGGCGGGCGAACTGCACATTCCACTTTCAAACTACCTTTAAAAATTTGCAGTGACGACGTCTCTAGCGTTTGTAACATCTCAAAACAGAGTAAAACAGGTAAATTAATGCAGGATTGTAGCTTGATTATTTGGGACGAAGCTTCCATGTCCCATAAAGCATCAGTTGAGGCATTAGACAGGACAATGCGCGATTTACGCAACAGAAATTGCCCGATGGGTGGCTGCACCGTTTTGTTTTCTGGAGACTTTCGTCAAATTTTGCCAGTCATAGCAAGGGGGACTAGAGCTGACGAAGTCAATGCATCACTCAAAAGATCTTATCTTTGGCCACATATTACAAAATGTGAACTTAATACAAATATGAGAATTTTGTCCTCCAGTGAAGACAATAAACAATTTTCAAATAACTTACTTCAAATAGGTAATGGTGCATTTCAATCCGGAAATGTTAAAATCAATCTTAGTAACCTATGTGCTTTGGTTCAAAATGTGGAAGAATTGGTTGAGACCGTATATCCCGATATTACTAATATAACTACAAAGACTTTATGTTGGTTTAAGGAAAGGGCTATATTGGCACCTACTAATGAACAGGTTGATAAAATTAATCATTTAATTATTTCCAAGTTTGAAGCACCATCACAGATATACTATTCAGTTGATACAGTTTTGGATACCGCAGAGGCAGTATATTATCCAACTGAATTTTTGAATTCTTCTGAATTAGTTCCTCCCGGAATTCCTCCACACAAGTTAATATTAAAAGTGGGTTCACCAGTGATATTACTTAGAAATTTAAATCCCCCAAAATTGTGTAATGGCACGAGACTCAAAATAGTTAAATTAAAAAACTTTCTAATCGAATGCACTATTTTAACTGGCTGTGGTACTGGTGATACTGTTTTAATTCCCAGAATACCGATGATTCCCTCCGAATTACCCTTCCAATTCAAAAGACTGCAATTTCCAATCAAATTAGCCTTTGGTATTACTATTAATAAGGCACAAGGCCAAACTTTAAAAGTTGCAGGAATAGATTTAACTGATCAATGTTTTTCTCACGGCCAGTTATATGTTGCCCTTTCAAGGGTGACATGTAAAAATAATCTGTTTGTGTTTACTAACAATCCGTCAGAAGTAATGAACGTTGTGTATAAGGAAATATTTCAATAGAAATATTCCTTATACACAACGTTTCAAGTAAAAAGTATTCACTTTTAAATATCCGGTGCCTACCTTACAGCTTCATCATCAACAATGTGTAGATATCTTTGTCATCACATATACTTCTTTATCTATACCTAAAACACTGGATGTGTCTATAATATGCGAGGAGTTATTTCAATTACTCTAGGCTCCCATCACCACATCCTGACCTGGTTACTATAGGACCAGCTGCAATGTTTACTCTTTCAAACATAATAAGAATTATCCAAGTCGATACACTGGCCTCGAAGTAATAGGGAAACATAGTCATTATTGGGGAGTTTCGACGATGATATGATATACCTAATCATCGTATTTTTAAAAACAGACAAACAAGTTACACATAAAAATACCAAAATTGTCATAGGTTTGCCTATAATATTTAAGAAGTTCCTGCGATTTCACCAGGATCCCATCATCAGATCCTAACTGGACAATGGGACCACCTGCATACGCACCATATATTAAAAAACATCCCTACGAATTGAGAACCTCCTCCATTTTTGAAGTCCGAAATCCACACGGGCGAAGCTGCGGGCGGAAGCTATCTATATAAATAAAAATGAAGATAATAAGAATGGCTCGGCTAATTTATTTTTTTGTATGTTCCTTAAGGCCCACGGAAGGTGTTAATACAAAAAAAAATTTAATATGTACGATTTTTATTTTTGTGTTACCCACAATTAGGAATTCTAAACATTTTTGAATATCATATCAAAAATTGACCGCTCCAGCGGGATTCGAACCCGCGTCTTCGACATACCGTGTCGACGCTCTAGCCAATTAAGCTATGGAACGATATACTCGCCAGAGCGAAACTTTTGATATGATGATTTTTACTTTCGGTTTAAGCGAACCGTGGCGCCGTCTATAGTGAGTTCTTTACAGAGACTCGTAACTATTCAAAGTTTCATATTACAATGAAAATCTTTGACAGGAGACGACACCATGCTATTTTTAATATGTACGATTTTTATTTTTGTGTTACCCACAATTAGGAATTCTAAACATTTTTGAATATCATATCAAAAATTGACCGCTCCAGCGGGATTCGAACCCGCGTCTTCGACATACCGTGTCGACGCTCTAGCCAATTAAGCTATGGAACGATATACTCGCCAGAGCGAAACTTTTGATATGATGATTTTTACTTTCGGTTTAAGCGAACCGTGGCGCCGTCTATAGTGAGTTCTTTACAGAGACTCGTAACTATTCAAAGTTTCATATTACAATGAAAATCTTTGACAGGAGACGACACCATGCTATTTTTAATATGTACGATTTTTATTTTTGTGTTACCCACAATTAGGAATTCTAAACATTTTTGAATATCATATCAAAAATTGACCGCTCCAGCGGGATTCGAACCCGCGTCTTCGACATACCGTGTCGACGCTCTAGCCAATTAAGCTATGGAACGATATACTCGCCAGAGCGAAACTTTTGATATGATGATTTTTACTTTCGGTTTAAGCGAACCGTGGCGCCGTCTATAGTGAGTTCTTTACAGAGACTCGTAACTATTCAAAGTTTCATATTACAATGAAAATCTTTGACAGGAGACGACACCATGCTATTTTTAATATGTACGATTTTTATTTTTGTGTTACCCACAATTAGGAATTCTAAACATTTTTGAATATCATATCAAAAATTGACCGCTCCAGCGGGATTCGAACCCGCGTCTTCGACATACCGTGTCGACGCTCTAGCCAATTAAGCTATGGAACGATATACTCGCCAGAGCGAAACTTTTGATATGATGATTTTTACTTTCGGTTTAAGCGAACCGTGGCGCCACGTGGACGTGGCGTGGCGTATATCGTTCCATAGCTTAATTGGCTAGAGCGTCGACACGGTATGTCGAAGACGCGGGTTCGAATCCCGCTGGAGCGGTCAATTTTTGATATGATATTCAAAAATGTTTAGAATTCCTAATTGTGGGTAACACAAAAATAAAAATCGTACATATTAAAAATAGCATGGTGTCGTCTCCTGTCAAAGATTTTCATTGTAATATGAAACTTTGAATAGTTACGAGTCTCTGTAAAGAACTCACTATAGACGGCGCCACGGTTCGCTTAAACCGAAAGTAAAAATCATCATATCAAAAGTTTCGCTCTGGCGAGTATATCGTTCCATAGCTTAATTGGCTAGAGCGTCGACACGGTATGTCGAAGACGCGGGTTCGAATCCCGCTGGAGCGGTCAATTTTTGATATGATATTCAAAAATGTTTAAAAAAAAATTTACTATTGACAGAACGAAGTCTGTCCGGGCAGCTAGTTTAATCGAAAGCTGATGTTTATCATGTGGTTACATATAAATTTTATCGACATCTGATCACTACTTTTTGAGTTATATTTGATAACGCGTAGTTACTTGACTATTTTTTCGTCGATCTACGTTGTATTACTCGTCGATGTAATTGAAGTCGGTTATTTTTTCGTTTGCAAGCAAACACAATTATCACAATCATTATTATTTATATTATTGTGTACCGAACAAAACGCTATAAAAGAGGCTATTAAAGATTATTTAATTTTAAAATTCAATTTTCGTAATTTTAAAATCGTTGTTGTCGTGTTTGTTTTATTTTAATATAGGCCTTGTACAAATAAAAACAATAAAAAAAATAGCTCCGCGAAGTTGGAAACTTGGATTTATTGTTGTGTCTATATTTGTTATCTATGGTTTTTTTCCTTGAAATTTCTTTGTCAAGGTCTAAATTTTCATTTGTTGCTGTATAGCGAAATTAGAAAGATTTCTTATCGACGGAGCCCACAAAATTTCTAACAATATAAAAGCAGCAACTAGTAACTAGTTATATTACAGCTAGTAACTAGTTATTAAGTAGGATAATTTTTACCCGACTTCCAAAAACGGAGGAGGTTCTCAATTCGACTGTATATATTTTTTTTTTTTATGTATGTTACATCAGAACTTTTGACCGGGTAGACCGATTTCGACAAATTTTGTTTTAATCGAAAGGTGGTGTGTGCCAATTGGTCCCATTTAAATTTATTTGAGATCTAACAACTACTTTTTGAGTTATATCCAATAATGCGTTTTTACTTGACGCTTTTTTCGTCGACCTACGTTGTATTATACCGCATAACTTTCTACTGGATGTACCGATTTTGATAATTCTTTTTTTGTTGGAAAGGGGATATCCCTAGTTTGGTACCGTGATAAAGAAACCAGGATCTGATGATGAGATCCCAGAGAAATCGAGGGAAAGTCTTGAAAATCCGCAATAACTTTTTACTGGGTGTACCGATTTTGATAATTCTTTTTTTGTTAAAAAAGGGGATATCCCTAGTTTGGTACCATGATAAGGAAATCAGGATCTGATGATGGGATCCCAGAGAAATCGCGGGAAACTCTCGAAAATCTGCAATAACTTTTTACTGGGTGTACCGATTTTAATGATTTTATCGAAAGCGGATGTTTATCATGTGGTCACATTTAAATTTTATCGAGATCTGATAACTACTTTTTGAGTAATCTTTGATAACGCGTACTTGTTTGACTATTTTTTTCGTCGATCTACGTTGTATTACTTGTCGATGTAATTGAAGTCGGTTTTTTTTTCGTTTGCGAGCAAACACAATTATATGTATTGTTATAGTAACAGTGTGTAACAGTTAACAAAATTATTAAAACATTTTATTTAGTTCAGAAATCAAAACTATACCTACACAGGTAGGTATTATTTCTGGTTCTGAACGGAGGTCAACTTATTTTCGTAATATGTGATTACGTAAATTATATTAAATGTACAATAATTTCGTGATTTTAAAATTATTTCAATTAAAAACAAGGCTAATTTTGGTGTATTTGCGGGTATTTCAGTGAAATGTAGCTTAAATTATCTTCCAACCATTTTCAGAGAAGAGTTAGGACTTGAGTTAGAATATTATAATACATTATAATTATAGTATGATCATTGTTAATAAATTGTTAAATTGAGTAATATTATTAATAATTATTATAGTATGATCATCATCATTACAGCCTATACAGTCCACTGCTGGACATAGGCCTCCACAAGTTTACGTCAAAAATAACGTGAACTCATGTGTTTTGCCCATAGTCACCACGCTGGGCAGGCGGGTTGGTGACCGCAGTACTGGCTTTGTCGCACCAAAGACGCTGCTGCCCGTCTTCGGCCTGTGTATTTCAAAGCCAGCAGTTGGATGGTTATTCCGCCATCGGTCGGCTTCTTAAGTTCCAAGATGGTTGTGGAACCTTGTTATCCCTTAGTCGCCTCTTACGACACCCACGGAAAGAGAGGAGGTGGCTAAATTCTTTAGTGCCGTAGCCACACAGCACATGCATGATCATCATCATTGTTAAAAAATTGTAATCTTCTATAGCCATCGATTACAGACATTCTTATATGTTAGATGATTTTACATAATAAAATATATGTATAGTATAAGTATAATATAGTGAAAATCGTCTTCAATAATTTCCAACATTTTGACATTTATTGGTAGCAAATATTAATAAATTTAATATATATAGTTTACTCTTTAAGAATCTATTTTCATATAAGGGTCCAGGTATGAAAAAAATATGAGTAAAATCTACTAAACAAATGACCTCGTTACGTTTCTCGTATACCCAATAGGCATCCGATAGATGGCGTTATTCGTTCATTTATCATTTGATATGGTATTAATCTTTTTGTTATGTTAGTAAGCCTTTTTTGTGCCTGTTTAGACAGTCGATCTTAATTAGTGAATCATAGATAATACACATAAATATGGGTAGGGTCATTGCGCCTGTTCGCGTCCACCGCCCAATTCGCGTCCATTTTACGGATCTGACTTTGAAAAGTCTCGAAATTAAGTATACTAAGACACCAATAAGTCGAAAAATAATTACCGGCTAATACCTCAATGTATAAGAGGCACGTACGCATAGACAAAAGTTCCGTGCGTCCAAACAATCCTGGGTAAAAAAAATAGTTAGTGAGGGCTGTTCAACAAGAGAGCGCGAAGGCACGGAATAATGAGAAGAAAATAGTGGGCAGCGGTTTGTTTGAAGGTAAGTCTTTTATTGTTTTATGTCTATTTTGGATACATAGCTGTTTCTAGGCGTTGGTTATGATAAAAGGAATTATAATAATTATGAATTTGCTTATTTTTTTTATAGTTAACAGTTAAAATAAGGTGGACGCGAACTACTACACCGAATTTATAAAAGTTCCACTTTGCGTCCGCAATGGACGCAAACTATACCTAAAGGGATTAATAATAAAACTAAATCGCGTCCATTTTTTAAATTAATTCTATAAGGTTAATACATAAAACTAAAAGTTTAATACCTATTCTACTTTGAATGAAATAAGTAATTTCTTTCTTATTTTTTTTTTTCTGTTTAAGATGAGTTCTTTGCAGATAAGAAACAAGAAGGAAAAAAGAACATACACAGAGGAAGATTTAAGGGAAGATTTGCATGACATCCAAGAGAAGAAGAAATCGTTAAGACAAGTACCTATGCAAAAAATATGCTATTCCAATATTGGACAATCACCCCCTCTCTTCCCGTGGGTGTCGTAAGAGGCGACTAAGGGATAACACAGTTCCGCTACCACCTTGGAACTTAAAAAGCCGACCGGTGGCGGGATAACCATCCAACTGATGGCTTTGAAATACACAGGCCGAAGACGGGCAGCAGCGTCTTCGGTGCGACAAAGCCAGTACTGCGGTCACCAACCCGCCTGCCCAGCGTGGTGACTATGGGCAAAACACATGAGTTCACGTTATTTTTGGCGTAAACTTGTGGAGGCCTATGTCCAGCAGTGGACTGTATAGGCTGTAATGATGAATATTGGACAAAATCAGTGGGTGCAGACCAAGAGGGTACAAAACTTATCTACACAAATAAATAAAATTGGAGTGTCTGTTTGTAATATTAAAGTAACAGCTTTTTACTAAATGTATATTGATTTATACACGGTACATATACCAAAATAAGCAATCTCTTTACTGTATGATGCCCTAATAAGAAGTCAGCTTGAGTATAATGCGGTAGTATGGTTTCCACATGAAGTCAAATACAGTCTCATACTGGAACGTATTCAAAATAAATTCACCAGGTTTCTTTACCATAGGCTTTATGGCGTGTATCCCTTGTATCCCTTGATGTATCCAACATTGTAACAACAAGTTGGAGACTAGGAGAGAGCTGGCTCTGGCAACTTATATTTTAAAATTATTCCGCGTTGTTGTCAAAATCCAGGGGTACTGCAGTGGATAGGTTTGAGCGTACCCGATAGGTATCATCTACAACGAAGACAGCAACCGAGCTTGTTTGCAGTACCCCACGGCAGAACCGAGCTAGTGCGCAACGGCCCCCTTGCTCGTTCAGTCAGAACGCTGAACTTGGTGGCTGACACACTAGACCTTTTTTTTTGTTCATGGAGTGAATTCGCAAAAGTTACTTTGTATATAATATGTTATGAGAAATGAATTTAATATTTCTATATTTATTATTGTTTTGTTTTTAGTATTATGTTAAAGTCAGCTAATTCTTTTTTAATTATAGTTTAACATTTTTTTCCTTTTGCTTTTTGTCTCTTTTACTATGTCTAATGAATTGGGTTATGCCTGTAATATTAGATGTAAGAAAATAAAATAAATAAATAAATAAAAACATTTTTTAGAATTTTTGTCTGTCTATCTGTCTGTTTGCTCCGGCTAATCACTGAAACGACTGGACTGATTTTGACGTTACCATCTAGATAGCTAATGAAATAAGGAGTAAATTAGGCTACTTTTATTTTAGAAATTTATTTATTTTGTAATTCTACGAACAGAACAATATTTTTTTATTATAGTTATAATTATAATTCCACGCGGATGAAGTCGCGAGCACAGCTAGTATCAAATAAAACCAAGTAACGAAGAAGAAAACAGCGGTATTATTAATATTTAATGCGAATGGAGATATGTGTGCACCTCGTATTTTGTTTCCATAATTATTATTAATCAAGGCTGATCTTTGCTGCGTGCTGTGTGGCGGTACTAAAGAATTTAGCCACCCCCTCTCTTCCCGTGGGTGTCGTAAGAGGCGACTAAGGGATAACAAGGTTCCACAACCATCTTGGAACTTAAGAAGCCGACCGATGGCGGGATACCCATCCAACTGCTGGCTTTGAAATACACAGGACGAAGACGGGCAGCAGCGTCTTCGGTACGACAATGCCAGGCCTGCGGTCACCAACCCGTCTGCCCAACGTGGTGACTATGGGCAAAACACAGGAGTGAACTTGTCGAGGCCTATATCCAGTAGTCGACTGCGAAAGGCTGCTGTGATTGTAATTGCAGGCTGATCTTTAGCTTGCTTAAATTCCTTTAAAATTCACAGAACAGATAATTGTTGAATTTTAAAGGTGGAATTACTATTTACTGACTACATAGGTACCTAATTTGTTTTTTAATTTTAAGTTCTATCAATGTTTAGAAGAATAAATAGGTGTATTATTTTCTTTATAGTGATTTATTAATGTTAATATGTTGATTTTTAAATAACTATAATTCTTCAATAAATAAATTATTAAAATCCAATGTCTCTTTACATTATCATAAAAATATCACCTCTTTATTCCTTTTCTAAGCTGGTGGACGCGAAGTGGTCCAGCGGGTGGACGCAAATTGGATTTTATGGACGCAAACTGGGTAAATCACCTAATTCTGACGTTTGTATTTAAATAAAATAATAACAAGATGTTTCGAACAAAACTGAAAATTAATCTTTAAATAGACTATATAATGAATACAGTAAATAAATTTTTCATAGAAATTAGTGCGGGGACATTTTTATTTTCTTCTTCAAACTTGCCAACTGCACTAAGTGGACGCGAACAGGCGCAATGACCCTATATGGTAGTGAATCCAGTCGTGCGTCGGAGCTGATACACACAAACTTTTTTTTTAAACAACAGCAGTATCAATTGCGTATACATATATATGTTTTTATTCACTTTAGGGTCTAGTTCATTGATTGCCATGAAAGCCATTCGACGTATAACGATATCCAACAGATATATACGTATAGTAGCTGACCCCACAAACGTTGGTTTGCCATATATTTTAATAACCTTCTCAATCCCCCACCCCCCTTATAACTTAGGGGAATGAAAAATAGATGTTGTTCGATTCTCAGACCTACCCGATATGCACACAATATTTCATGAGAATCGGTCAAGCCGTTTCGGAGGAGTTTAACTACAAACACCGCGACACGAGAATTTTATATATTAGACAGTTTAAGATGTATTTTTCTTCTAATTTATTGAAGACTAGCTGCCCGGACAGACTTCGTTCTGTCAAAAGTTAATATTAAATATATATATATATGTAAATATATATATATTTTTTTTTTGTAGTAAAACCTTTCGTGGGTCTTAAGGAACATACAAAAAAATAAATAAAGGTCGAGCCATTCTCGAGTTATACACTTAGAAACATTCATTTTTATTTATATCGATTATGAGATATTTCTATTCGCAATTGTGAATCCTTGTATGGTTAATAAATAGAGTAAGGCTAAAAAGGTGTTAGTGGCTTTTTCTACCTTCTACTTTTAATGTTTAATCGTAGCTTATTTACAGGATAAACATTTATATCAACCACCGTTGAAACGGGCACTTAAACTATAAAAATAGTTAATAATAACCTTAAATATAACACGAGAACGTTCTCGAAACCCGATAAGTATATATCTTTCCGTAAGTGTAAAAATAAACTCAGTTATTAACGATTTAGGCTAAACAGCAATGGCGCCTGTAAATACATTCGCTTGACTACTTGGCGCCATAAATTGTTCTTTAAAACGCGCCTGTTTCGATGTAGGTATAGACAATAGACTAATGTAGCAAAACTTTCCGTTTGAGTTAGGAATTAGTATGCAAATGTTTTTTTTTTTTTTCGATTTCATTCCTTGATTACATTTCGATACTATCAAGGGATTATTTACACATACAAGTGTTAACTCAATTTATCATAGGTGTACAGAGGATTTACTAAAGAAAATCTATATCTATCTATACATAATTATAATAAAATGGTAGGAAAGTCAAAACTGTACATTGAATATTTTTTTAAAAGAATACTTGGGGTGTGATCTACAATTGATACCGAAGCCAAAAATATAGTTTTTAGAATTTTCGTCCGTTTGTCTGTTTATCTGTTTGTCTTTATGTATGTCCGGGATAAACTCAAAAAGTACAGTATGGATTTCCTTCAAATTTGGCACGAATATTATTAAGAAGTCGGGTCAACATATAGGCTACATATTATCATGCTATCACCTACCGGGAACGAGCAGTGAATCTTTATTTCCTCAACGCATTCTGTAACAACGTGTAATCTAACGACGCATATTTGAATGTTGTTGTTATTATGTTATTAACAATGCTATATAAGCTAGCTTGACACTATAAAAATCACGCAATATAAGTAACTAAGCCGATAAACATAATTAAATGAATATAAGTAGACAAGACAATTTTAAAGCAGCGCCATCTATGAGATTTTTATAGCGTTCACGCAGACGACGTCTCGGGCAGCAGCTAGTGTCGATATAACTAAAGTAATTTTAATTAAACTCACATGACTATGACGGTAATAACAGTAGAACAAACACACACACACACATCAGTCTATTGCAGTCCACTGTTGGACATAGGCCTCCACAAGCTCGCACCAAAAATGGTGCGAACTCATGTGTTTTACCCATAGTCACCACGCTGGGCAGGCGGGTTGTTGACCGCAGGGCTGGCTTTGTCGCACCGAAGTCGCTACTGCCCATCTTCGGACTGTGTATTTCAAAGCCAGCAATTGGATGGTTATCCCGCCATCGGTCAGCTTTTAAGTTCCAAGGTGGTAGTGGAACTGTGCTATCCCTAAGTCGCCTCTTACGACGCCCACGGGAAGAGAGGGGGTGGCTTTATTCTTTAATGCCGTAGCCACACAGCATGTAGAACAAACAATATTGTTAAATTATTGAGACATTTATAAGCGGATTCGTAAATACAGAAAACAACTAAAATTGAGTTGGCATAATATTCGTTGTTGTTGTTGTTGGTATAATTTTTATGTATTCAAATAATATTAACTAGCGGATTAAGAAATACTATATAAAACTACAATTAAGCACTAATACTATTTATTATCATTGCAGCTACCTCACTTTTGCGTTCTTGTTCTATACTCGGCCGTGAGACAACATACTGTATTGATAGAGATGCATTATATACATATAAACATTATGTACTTTTGGTAGCAGGAGCTGTATTCTCTTACCATTACGCAGACCCTACGTTTGTTTGTCAACTTTGTTAAAAGATAAAACTACTTTTTTATTACTAAGTCGGCAAACAAGTGTACGGCTTACATCATACCGTAACTTATAGATGTCTGCAACACCAGAAGCATCGCAAGCGCCTACCCGATCCTACACCCAATTTCCTTTAGAAGCTCACCTTACTCACCAACAGGGACACAACACTGCTTGAAACAGTATTATTTAGCTGTGATCTTCTGTAAGCTCGAGGTACCACCCCAGTCGGGCTGCTCCGTATTTTGAGCAGGAAATTTCCTGCTGTGCCCTACCTCAGTTAAAAGTCTTACTAGTATTAACACAAGGTTAGAGACCAACATGTCTATTGACCTTTCAATCAATCATGATTCATTAACTAAAACAGAACTCTTAAATTCTTAAAATATCAATAAAGCATCGTTTCCGCTTACGTCAAACCGAAGAAAAAAAAACGTAAACCGAATTACTAGGAGCGTAGTTATTGCGGGGCGTTCAACCTTTTTGTTTGTTTATACGGAAAATCTATCAAATAACGATCGTCTGCAAGTCGATGACCGTACACATTTCCCTAAATTACTATTATTAATTCACTAGAGTTTTTTCCTTCAAATAGATATATAATATGGTCAATTCGGCCAGATTGGAACACATTCTCAATCGACTACGAAAAAGGTGGTTCTCAATTCAAGTCATAACTTTTTATTAGGATACCGATATTTTCCCGAAATCTGATGCGTGTGTAGTTCCATTTAAATACACCTAAGCGAGATCTTCAGCGTCTTCGGTGCGACAAAGCCAGTACTGCGGTCACCAACCCGCCTGCCCAGCGTGGTGACTATGGGCAAAACACATGAGTTCACGTTATTTTTGGCGTAAACTTGTGGAGGCCTATGTCCAGCAGTGGACTGTTTAGGCTGTAACGAACGAAGCGAGATCTGACAACTTAATTTTTTAATTTATCTCTAATAGTGTGTAGTGAAGATGTGATTTCATTACTTGTCGATCTAAAGTTGAATTATTGTCGATAATTGTATTGTGTAACTATCGATTAAATTGGTTGTTGAAAAAAATCGTTGTTTCTTTTTAATAATGCTTCAATTCTATAAGTAAATAATCTTACTTTTTGATATTTCTCATGTTTAATTTTGTCCCTTCTGGTGCAGTGATGCAAGAAGACACCCAAACGCCGTGAGATGTTTGTTTTTGGACATATATTTGTTTTAGGTGTGCGCCCTTACTACAAGGATCTTTCACCACGCTATTCCAATGAGGGTTGGCGGATATATTCCTTACTATGAGTAACGATAGCTATCAAGTGTACATGATAAAAACCGGGGCCGATGTTAACGTGCTCCCCGAGGCACGGTAGGGAGATCTACAAGGACTGCACAAACACCCAGATCACGGCAAACACCTGTATGGCCAATACAAATGTTTGTCATGTGCGGGTATCGAAGTCGCAATTGCTAGCGCAACAGCCACAAACTAGTGCTGTGACCGTTGCGCCAACGCGTCGTTTTTTTTTTTTTTTTTACTAAATACATAATGACAAAAATATCAAGGACATGAAATTTATCTGTCTTTAATTTTTTTTTTTTGTTAGTTCTGATTATTCATCGCCGAGATCATCGTTTTCATCGTCGCTATTTATTCAATATGTCTAGCTCAATAGTATAACGTAACAAACATTCAATATCTTACTTTAAATCTGAAAATAAAGTGGAGAGACAGTCCTTAGTTGTCTGGAGGGTTATTTTAAATATATTTTCAATATTGTGAATCACACGGCGACAGGACGCGAGCTTAACATTCCCAATGGGGATGTGCCGCCATCTTGGAGTCAACGACATTTTGGCGCCGAGCCAAATGTTCTAGCTCTTGATAGACCATATTGTAGGTGTTTTATTTATTCTTATTGGGTGAAGATCAAACAGTTTTGAGAAAAAAAGAATAATCTAAGCACTTTTAACTTTGAAGATCTAATTAAAAGTATTTGAATTGTAACGTTTACTATTTAATTACCTACTAAGACCTGTAAAGTCGACAAGTAGGTGCTTTTACAATAAATAAATATTCTTTTTTTTTAAATGACAATGTATGATAATTTTATATTTTGACTTATAGTAGGTACGGGATCTTAAGTAAATGGCTAAGTAAGGTCGACCTTGACTCAGAAACATACATTACAACATCACAAACAAACATTTTTTTAAAATAACATACGTTTCTGAATTTAAGTTTTCCTTAAAAATATATAATCATCGTTATGTTCGTATATGAACCTGCGAGCGTCTTATACATATAACGTGTTTCATCCACTGAGCCATCTCAATGCCTACTAAATTACTAATAAAAAAGGCAACTCAAAACATTATTTAATGTGAGAAGGAAGATGAGGGCGATTTCATTTTGAGCTTGAGAACGAAAATAAAATCACATCTTTTGGTAACTATTTCGATATTTGTTATTCAGAAATAAAGTTTTAATTTATAACGTGTTATTTTTAATTATTCAAATCAATTTAAAACCTTGTTTACAGTTTTAACGCCGGATATAATAAAGGCAGTCGATCTTGACTCAATCGATTTCGACGATAACTTAAAAAAAATCAAGTAGTTACAAATAATGCATGAAGCTTAAAAATGATGTAAGAAACTTAGCCTTGCATACTGCCCACGGTTTTCAAGTAAGGGCAATCAACTGTATTACGCTTCAGCCTGTAATATCCCACTACTCTCTTTCCTCATCTTTCCCCATGTAGGAGATGAATCAGAGCTTAATCCACCACGCTGCTCCAATGCGGGTTGGCGGATATATTCCCTACTATGAGTAACGATCGCTATCATGTGTACATGAAACCAACCGGGACCGACGGCTTAAAGTGCTCTCCGAGGCATGGTGGGAAGTCCCACAGGAACTGCACAAACACCCAGACCACGGCAAAAACCAATATGGCCAATACAAATGCTTGTCATGTGCGGGGATCGAATCCGCAACCGCCAGCGCAACAGGTACAATCCATGGCTGTAACCGTTGCGCCAACGCGGCGTCAACAATCAACTGTATTGCAAATACTAAAATGGTATAAAATTTATTTTGTATATAGGTACTTTGACTGGAGAAAATGCTTTTCTGCTACCTGTAACACAAGGGATTAAGTTGGTTATTAAAGGAACAGATGACATACACATACGGTCACATTAACATTCCCGCAGTAGGATTTTCTCCTGTACACAAACGCCCAAACCACGACAAATACCTGTAGTACAAATGTTTGTCATCCGCGACAGCTACTGTAATAGTCAGTGCTGTGACAAATAAGAATTATAAAAAGGCAAATCGAGAGAATAGCTAGTGAATGCTATGATAACTCATTAGGCGTCTTAAAACATTAGCTGAGCAGTGTGACAAACTAATCATAATTTGCTGATGAATGAATTATTACTACAGATTATAAAATGTACATAGCTCTAGGTATAGATTATAACTTCTAGTCAACCTAATTTAGATTTATAGATATTGTATCAAATTGTAAGTCTTCTTGATTAGTATTAAAATTTATTGTTTCAAAGTGATGATTTGTAGTTGTACGTTAGGTTGGCAAAGAAACACCCACACTGATGGTAAGCAATTACCGTGGCCTATGGATGCATGCAAACTCAAAAGAGATCCTACTAGAGATAATAATAAAGAAAATCGAATTGAGAACTTCCTTCTCTTTTTAAGTCGGTCAAATGTGAGGCTCAATTACGTTGAAATAATCGAATATCATCAAGAAAGTAAAACTTCATGTTTGTTTTATGACAGCAGACGGCAGAAGGTAATAAAAGTTTGCGTTATATAATCGTGCAATAAAAACATCTATTTATTAACCGATTTCTTATTTTTGCACATTTATAAATTATATAAGGAAAATAAAAATATTATGACTTTAAATTTGTCACAACCTCACAACTTTTTATTGGGTTAACGATTTTGATGATATTTTTAATTGAACGCTGTTGCTTGTCATGTGTTATTTCAATGAGATCGAGATCTAAGAAGTACTTTTTGAATTATATCCATTATTGTGCATTACTCTACTTTTTTTTCATCTACCCACGTTGTATTACTGGTTCATGTTATTGAAGGCCTTTTTTTTTCGTTTGCAAGGAAACACAATTATTAATTCATTTTTAAGTTCCACTAACTTTCTGAATGTTATTGCCGAAAGCTGTAGCGATAGGTGGAACTACTTTTAAAATAACTTACGAAATAAATAGAATACTAGCAAAAAATAAACGCTTCACACTCAACCCTTTCCATTCGAAGAAATCAACGATATGGGTGAAAGTTTACTTGCAAATTGTGTAATGTGTCAAATTTCGAACTTTCGTAGTCACTAATAGGTTTATTGGTCATTTTCAGTTTTCTATGTTTCGGCACTGTTGCAAGTTCATTGTGCCATCCACGGGTCACGGTCAGGTCACGGGTGGTCTCAGCATAAACGCAGTAGTCAAAATCACAAACGAGAATTTTTTCTTAATACTTTAAAGGTCGCAAAAAATCATACGGCGCATCTCTAACACCAGGAACATCGCAAGCACATTGCTTAGCCTATCTCCGACCCGACACTAATTATAGCTATTAAGAGCAGAGTTATTTGACTGTAAACTTCTGTAAGCTGGAGGTACTTCCCCAGTTAGGCTGCTCTAAATTTCGAACAGAATATTTCCAGCTTCAATGTACCCTACCTCAATGAAATGAAATAAAATGGTAATATCCCGTTGCAAATCATAACTTCTTTTCATTATAATACTATTCATATCGACCGTATCGTAATTAGTAGTCTGATCGTCTGTCTAGCGACCGCCATTTTAAAGTGGAGAATTACTTTTTAATGCGCGCTTTTTTGACGCTATAATAGGGTTGTGAATTAAAAGTAAGTATATTTTACTTATGTATAATCTGTTTACTACCAACCTACTAAAAATGTTTTGCATACCAATACTTATCATTTAAGGCCTGGCAGTAAATGTTTAACAAATATTAATAATAAAACGGACATTTTATGGTCTAATTAGCGTAGCAATCATTAAAAATGTGGCGTTATTATTGTCACGCAGAATTAGAAAATCTAGTTGTTTTGTAAGGATAGGAGTATTATTTTCGACAACGATTTATCAATATATTACACATCGGTACTAGTAGGTATAGGATTATCAATAGGCGAAAAATATTCGCTTGTATTCATAGATTTATCCAGGATTTTTGTAAAGGGTGGGAAACAAGCAAATGAATGTATACATTCAATGAGTACGTAGTGATTCAGCCTGTAACATCCCACTGCTGGGCCTCTTTTTCTATGTTGGAGAAATATGCATGAAATGGGCAACACACATTACTTCACGCCATTTTTGGCGCGAGCTTGTGGAGACCTATCTCAAGCAGTGGAAGGCGATAGGCTGAAGTGAATGATGATGATGACGCTGATATTTTCATTGACTAAATTTCACATCACTAGCCGACTGCATTCCAGTACGTAAGGTATCAGGGTACGTACGTTAAAACTTTCAGAAACAACTTCTGCCGATTATAAGAAAAACAATCCTTTATTTTGTGTAGATAACTAATGCGTAGTGTTAGTGCCTATTGACGATACAAATACACTTTGACAGTGCGAGGTAGAATAAGCCCGTGGGGCCTGTTCTTCTCAATTAATAAATTGCTACTTTAACATATACATGCGAATAGAAATATCTCATAAATATAGTAGAGTTCGATGGTAAAAAAGAATAATGTATCAAAAAATTTTACTGTTATATATTGTCATCCGTCAAATATCATTATCCATAACTGCTGAAATAGGCCCTTAGACCATGATGAAGAAAATTAAAGAAAACATAAAAATTGGCGGGGGCTGTTGAGTGTTAAATGTTTATTTATTTATCTTTGGTAGAGTCGTAAGTTCTTTTTATTACATTGATGTACCTAATACTTTCCTAGAGCATTGATTACAGATGAAATAGGCGGTCATTTGGTCGTTTATCGGATGTCCGGCACAACTTTCCTTCCGTGGGAAGCGTCTAGTTTGAAAATGATGATAAATATTTAATGATAATTTTATTAGCATTGCACGAATATCGGATAAAATATTTATTTTTTATTTGATTATTGAGATGTCAGTGTGTCAACCCTATGACACCTCAGTCAAATTGCGAGTGAAATGGCGATTACGAGAGTCGAACCATTGTTTGAGGGATCGACCATCATTATGGTATCCAGTACAGTTAGTCATTCAGGACGGAATAGAATACTCGTCGACTGTAATTAGCTGTAATGTGTGTCGTAGGTAATTACGAGTTTAACACACCTTTACTAATATTATAAAGCTGAAATGTTTGTAAGATATGTCGTGGTCTAGGTTTTGTGGCGTTTTGCGTTTTAAGAACACCGTCAATAGATCTGTTGAATGTGAGACGTTATGTAGTAGAAGTGTGGTAAAATCATACACCTTTATCTTTACTAATATTATAAAGTAGAAAGATTTGATTGTTTGTTTGCATTGAATAGGCTCCGAAACTGTTTAACCGATTTGAAATTTTTTTTCACCTTCTCACTACACTATCCACGGGTGACATAGGCTGTTTTATATTTATTTTGAAAAAATAAGAAAAAAATATTTTGAATTTTTTGTTAAATACCCGTGCGAAGCCAGAGCGGGATGCTATTATATTATGTAGCAGTAGTACATTTAGATGCTTCTGTTGTATAAATATAATTTACTGTAATATTTTATTTTTAATTTCTACCTTATTAAACAGCACTCATAATTACGTATTATAGAAAAAAAAATCTTAGTCCATAAATTACTATACAAGGTTTAAACACCTACTGTATGGGATTTTTATTCCTAAATTATTGAACAAAACAATTACGCATGTCCCGATCTTACGGTGCCTTCTTATCCGATTTAGAATGATTCAGAGCGACCAACATGCTATACTTATTATTTGTGCACACACTGTTCATTAAAATTTCTTTTATAAACAGGTTCCTTCACAATTTTTCCTCTCATTGTTAGCAAGGCACTGTATGCTCAGTGCTCAAAAAAGGAAATCAGCTTGAACATACAATGAATGACGCTTTCGAGAATCGAAAACGTTGCCTGGCGCTTAAAATTAAAACAAAGCCACGTTTTTTATCTTGACATTCCTCTTTGTAGCTATATAAGAGTATTTTTTGACATTTGAAAAGTATTCCTGTAAATGCTAATTTTGTTTCATCAAATTGTGGTACTCAAACGTAAGCACGTACTTAAGGTTTCCAGCAAAATTTGTAACATAAAGAAATTTTTATTTCAACAGTAAATTATTGTTCGTATATTGTGACATATTTCAAAGTTCTAAACTGGTGTAATTCTATACATGAATTCTTATTTCATTTGATCAAATGATCAGGGTATGTGCGAGTGGATTATTTCGTAAATTAATGTATGGACATTTTTTTAGAGTGAATGTTGAAATTTTTGCTAGTCCTTTTTAGCAGAATCTATATTTTATTATTTTCAAGAGAGTAACCGCGGAATTTCTTCCCAATTCTTCTCTGCAGAATCTACATTCAGAATCGGTGGTAGCTTCACTTTTAAAAATAATAATCATTTTAAAATTTTAATCTGCAAAATGACTCGAATGCTTTCGAAGCCTATCTGAATAAAGTTATTTTTGGTTTTGATTTCAGCGCAGCATTTTTATCAGCGGTAACTTCAAATAAACATACCTAATACATTGTTAGATGCACAACTAGATTCAACTTAGATAATGTCCACAATTAAAGCTTTAATGTTGCGTTCTGTACCTACATGTCCCAAGAGTTGTTTGGAAGAGATCGTTCTTTGAGCGATAAGACAGTCTTTGTGCATCTTTCTTTCCCTGGGTACAATGTTTATATGTTTTGTTTCTTTCAGCATTTTACAATAAGGAGTACTCATTGAAGTTATACTTCTTTTGGCGTGTTAGGGAAAATTAGTAAATTTTTACGATGGGACAACAAACCGACACAAAAAACCGACACCCTGAAGTTAGCTAGTCAACAAAGAATAGCAACGTGAAGCTAGCTTGCCAATGTAGTAACTTCTTACGTGCGTACATAACACACAAACTTTTTTATTGTCAAATAGAATATGTATTGCTATTTCTCCTCTTTCAGTCTCTTCAGTCGGATTATAGTCTACCATCTACTAAGTTATATAATAAATTGTGATAATCAACAATTTGTCTTTTGGTCTCACTCAAAATCAGTTAGCAAATAACAATGGCGTTTTTAATGACTAGTACATTAAAAGTATGTCGTCATTTCGTTATTGTATTCTAATTATAGATCGTCATTCTTCCCATATGGCGATTTAGTCCCATAAACAATCGCTTACGTCAAGTACGAAAGTGAATAAATTAGCTGTATCTAGATGGTATTCTTGGTTAAGATTAGACCCAATTGGCCATATCGTCTAATGCCAACATACCAGGGAGCAAATTTAGGGTATGGGGATAGGGCACAGTGACAAATATCTTGCTCAAAAAGTGGAACAGCCTAAAAGCTGATAGTCTTAATTTATCGTAAATTAGTAACGTAAGGTAAGGTAGATATTATTATTATATATATAAATTTCACGTCATGATGTATGTTAACAATAAACTCCGAAACTACTGAACCAATTTTGATAAAATTTTGTAAGCATCTGTGATTTGGTCCAACTTGTGAGACAGGGTAGTTTTTTATCTCAATTGGACCCGTTAGGTGGCACTGCTATCGGTATGTAACTCCGAAACTACTGAACTAATTTTTATCAAATTTTGTAGGCATCTGTAATTTGGTCCAACTTGGTAGATAGGGTAGTGTTTATTTCAATTGGACCTGGTAGGTGGCACTGCTGTGGGTATATAAGCAACCAAATTTGGTAGCTGTTTTCTGGGCAGGACAACGTCTGACGCATCCGCTAGTTTATGTATACCTATAATGTTGTAAAAAAGATCTGGCGCATTGCAGGTTGTCGATCGCTGATTAAAACTATGCCAAAAATAGCTTTGGTAAACATTTCTAACTGCTCTGAATGTGCGTATTAGGTCTCTTGTGCTAAATAATAGGTTAAAAACGACCCACAAAACAAAATTATTAAAAATATTTTTATTGTATGATGTAACTAAAAATTTATACTTTTCTCTTTTTTTAATATTTCCTTTATCTGTGCTATAAGACGTTGCTGTGTACCAAATTTCAAGATTCTGAGTTCACGGGAAGTACCCTGTAAGTTTTGATTCCCTTAAGTGTCTTGACGAAGAGCGTTGACTTTGACAAAACACCATCTTGTATACAGGCAATTATAACTGTCTAATTATTAGTTCGCTTCAACCTGTAATATCCCACAACTGGGCATAGGCCTCTTTCCCCATGCAGGAGAAGGATCAGAGCTTGATCCACCACGCTGCACCAATGCGGGTTGGTGGATATATTCCCTACTATTAGTAACGATCGCTATCAGGTGTGTATGACAATAACCGGGATCGACGGCTTAACGTGCTCTCCAAGGCACGTTGGGGAGACCCACAAGGACTGCACAAACACCCAGACCACGGCAAACATCTGTATGACCAATACAAATCCATGGCTGAGACCGTTGCGTCAACGCGGCGTATATTATTACAAATTACCCGATCAATTTGTCTTCTGTATCTTTTGGGGCTGCTTTAAATTTTGACATACATAATTAACGAACTTAATACAATGAACTTAATACAATGTTCAAGAAATTTTGTTTATATATTATAAGTATTTACGACTTAGTGTGAATGGAAATAAGTTGGTTTTAAATTGTAACTAGCTTAATTACTTCCCAATTAGAACTTCTAATCCTCAATTGAACTTTGAGACTTTATAAGCATAGTTAAGAGTGTATGCTACCTAAAATTGCTTAATTTCCACTCGGCAGGATGTCCATATCTTCCAAACTACTGAAGATTTAAGTTTGAAATTTATGTATGGTAAAGTTTATGACATAAACTATCTTTCATGTTTCGAAAACACGATTTCATAAAATTTTCTCGATAAAAAAAATCGCAAAATTACCTCTATTTTTGTATTAAAACCTTAATATCTTAGTAAATATAGAAGTTATGGACTTGAGATTAAGCATGGTAATTAAAATAAGTATGAAGAACATTTTATATGTTGCGTTTTTTAAAAAATAACTATTAGTAATGTTTGTAGGGAGAAAATACATATAATTCGCGCGATGAACAACCAAGCGCTCTCAATTCTCATGTGTTTTTTAGTATGGGTGAAATCTGAATTCGAGCTGAGGTAGTGTAGCCCCTTAATTTTATTTGATCGCAAATAAAAAAAAAACCATCTTCAATTTAAAGTAATTGAAATCATCGATGTAGGTTGTCGACTTTGTTCATTACTAGGGATAACTCAAAAAGTACTCCTTAGATCGCCAGCTTTTGATTTTTTTATACAATCAGGTCGCCAAACAAGTTACTGGCTCACTGATGGTAAGCGATGACCGTAACCTATAGACCCCTGCAATACCGGAAGTATTGCAAGCGCGTTGCCGACCCAATCCCCCCAGGAGCTCTGGTCACCTTGCTAACCACAGGAACACAACACTTCTTGAAAGCAGTATTATTTAGCTGTGATTTTTTATAAGGTCTATATATTTCCCCAGGGGGCTGCTCCAAATGTTGAGCAGGATAACCCTGCTGTGCCCTACCTCAGTGATTAAAAAAACCATCAAAATCGGTAGACCCACACACCACAGCTTATTTTATGGCAGTAAATGAATTTTTCATTTCATTTCAAAACAATACATACCTATATATATTATTTTAAAAAAATCTTTTAAGCTACAGACAGAGCTATTAGTAATAGACTAATTAAGTATTATTATTATTATATTGTAATACATACTTTTCTTAATGTTACAAATAAATAAATAAAAAGTAATAGCCATTTAATCTATACTAATATTATAAACCTGGAAAGTTTGTTTGTTTAAACGCAATATTTTCAGGAACTACGGATTCGAATTAAAAAATTATTATTTTTGTTTTGGATAGCCCCTTGACCGCGGAACGCAAAAGGCTATTTTTTTCTCAAATTAACGCCATTGAAACCGCGGGGCACAGCTAGTGAAATATAAAGTTCATTTAAGTATACATCACTCATGAGTAATGAGACCTGTCGTCTGGGTTCACTGTACTAACACGGATGCGGGTAGTTGTACATTCTGTGGCATTCGCGTACTACCGTCTTATACAACTATACTTTTAATTAATCTCCAAAAAATCCAATTAATTTTTTTTTTTAAAGGTTATTGGCGTTTACTCGTGAAGAATCGATTTTCATATAAGGCTCCCGATGTGAAAAAAATATGAAGAGTAAAATATATTGAACGAATGACCTTGTTACGTTTCTCGTAACGCCATCTATCGGATAAAATATCTAATAGGGTTAGATAGATAGCGTCTATCGGAACCCAATATGATGGCGTTATTTGATTCGTTTGTTTACCATTTGATATGGTATTAATCTTTTTCTAAGACTAGTAAGCCTTTTTTGTGCACATTGAGACAGTGGATCTGAAGAGGTAAACTCTAATCCTGCGTCGCAGCTGACAGACACACTTTTTTTTTTAATTTAGAATGTTATAATGACAGATGTTTACGGATAAATATATACAAAAAAAAAAAAAAAATTTTAGTTTTTTTAAGTGCGTATTTTTTGGAATCAAGCAATATCTGCTACTCGAAATTGTATTTGACAATTGTGATCCGTGGAATGCAATTTAAAATCTAGTGTAGTTTTTATCTTGATAATACTTCGGTACCATCAAGAAGTAGGTTTATTACTATTTATGGGAAGGAAGGTTCATGAATGGTGACCACGTCCCGGTAAAAGCAGCACAGGCCGCCGTCTTACCAGGTGGATTGACGACCTAAAGAAGATGGCGGGAAACCGCTAAATTCAATGGGAAGAGGACCGGACAGGGTGACGAACATTAGCGGAGCTCAATTTCCAGCAGTGGACTGTTAAGGGCTGACGGATGGATGAATGGAAACAATGCTAATAAAAATACGTTTTTCACAACGTGCAAAGTCAACAAAACCAAATCAAAACTGCCTTTATTCAAATAGATCTCTTAAGCACTTTAAAATCGTCATTTCAGAAATTATACTTATTAATCTTTAATAAAATGAAAACGGTTCGTGTGAAAGTATCACACATACAAAATACGGTACGACGAACTGCACAAAGACAGTTTTGATGTCTTATTAGTTGTATTTTTCATTCTTAATCTTGCACTAAAGTAATAACTTATAAGAGAAGCAATTATAAATGAAATTTCTAAGTCATTCGATACACTGGACAAAGCACTGACTTATCTCACTGCAATTAGATGGTCCTTGAATTAATATATGGCCATGTCGGCGACTGAACTCTACGCGGTGAATCATGGTCACGGTGTTGTCAGCTTTAGGGAAAAAGTTTTATAGATAGTTAAAATAAAAAAATAAAAAAATTTTAAAAATTTAAAATAATATTCTAATGTGGAGAATAGAGAGACTGTGTAAGTGAAGAAATAAATTTTGTACATTTTAATTAAAAATTACATACTTATAGCAACATTTCGATAAAAAGGATGTATAGTTTTTGTTGTATTGTATAAAAAGCTTATTTTATTATTTAATATTTAATATTTTCTGCACTTAAAAGAGATTGCTTACATTTAATTTTACTGCCAACTGTTAGCAGCGCAAAAAACAGCTTTAAAATTTTTATGTAATAAAAAGTATAAATAATATTTTTGTCATACAAGCGGCAAAATTTAAACTATAGCCACATTCTCACCCCGAGCGACATAGTTCGTTCCCGTTCACTCAATTCCTACACAGCGCTTCATTCGAGCCTAAGCCGGTTAGTCAGCGGGCTGTGGCTGTCGTGTAACGTTCAAACTAATTTATTTTATAATATAATAAATAAAATACACAAATATGAGGGAAATAGTGCATGTGCAAGCCGGACAGTGCGGTAACCAGATTGGCGCTAAAGTAAGTAGATTTTAATTTTTTTCATTTTTAAATTTAAAACGTTTTTAACGTACTTTTCAGCCGGTAACTTTAAATTTTGAAACTGAAACTTTTTATGCTAGTCTGTTTCGACTCCAAATTTAATTTTTTTTTTTGTATACCGTCGTATTTTTGTGATTGTTTTTGTGTTTGAATTATTCTAATATGAATTTTACTTTAAAATGAAGTTATCTTACTGTAAACATGTTCCATTGTTATTGTTATTACTGCTGATTATAACAAAAATTCTCATTGTGTCGACATATTATATTCAGCATTTAATTTCATACGTCTTAAATTTTAATGACGTTTCTTTTTAAGTGTAATATAATAATCGAAAACTTTGTTGACAGTACTTGTATTTTTTCAATTAAAATTATTATTCAAATAATAAATTAAATTATCATTTTCATTTTTAACGTCCAAAGACATGTTTGCAAAAGTTTGTTACAGTGTAAATTTAACAAAAGAATGTACCCGTATAATAATGACACAGGGTCGAATGTTTGATGATGAAATGTTATTCTTACCTATGTAGCTTTAGTATGACAGTTACAAAAAAGGTTTTATATTTAAAACTTTTTGGTTAAAATCGGTTTCATGTAGCTAAGTGTGACGGTCGTGGTTGTGGTTTTATTTTTATTGGAGCAGAGCGAATTGTGTGCTTTCTCTAGTCTAGCCGGGTTTCTTATAACGGATGAAAAAAAATGTATTAAAATTGTATAACCGGTGAAAGTATGGCTTTACGGTAAATCGAAGCAATGAATTTTTAATAGAAAAAAAAATTGAGTTCACTTTATTTTTCTGCCTTTTTATTACTAAAATGTCATGAATTGATCCTCTAGACGACATTTTTTTTAACTCGTAAACTTTTTTTTATAAAGCAAATGTCATTTTGTTTTTAAAAATAACTGTTTTCTTTTGGCATATATGAAAAAAAAAATAAAAAAAAAAATAGTAAAATCATAATTAGAATTTAAATTATGTATAAATGCTAAAATATGTATTTATTATTTATTTATTTACAGAAAAAAAAGAAATACAATTTATGTGATAATCAGTGCAGCAAAAACAATTTACAGTTTAACAGTGCTCTGTTTTTCTAAAGTAATAAAACTAAAGTACACACGATATTATATACTAATATAAAATATTATGTATTATATTAGTTCCGTTGCAGTCTGAATTTTAATCACAGATAAATTATAATGACTGTCTAACAAATACGCTAATGTGTGCACCTAAGCACTTCTGTTTGCATGTTTGTATAATTGTATTTGCTTGCAAACGAAAAAAAAACGCCTCCAATTACATGGACCAATAATATAACGTAGGTTAACGAAAAAATAGTCAAGTAGAGACGCTTCATTAGTGAAAATTCTTTCGATAATTTTTTTTATCGAAATCGGCCCGCCGATCCGGACATACATAAAAAATACAGTCGAATTGAGAACCTCCTCCTTCTTTGAAGTTGATTATAAAGGAAAATATAACGAGTGACAAATTAATTAAATTAATTTACATATACAACATACCATTTCTAAGCTAAGGTGTATACAAAAGATCTGTCAAATACAAGAGTAGCTTAAGAGCCAGTTATACCGGTAACGGTTAAAGTTTATCCTTTACATAAGTTACGAATAAGCATTAACAGCAACTACAGCTTTTAAATTCACGTTTGCGAATAGAAATATCTCATAAATATAGTGGAATTTGATTGGACTTTAATCTTTTGAATACCGTCATCCGTCAAATAGCAGTTATTGACAACCGGGGCAACAGGCCACACTAACCACAAGATTTCTTTACAACCGAATTTAAACTACTGCTTTTTATTTACATATAATGTCTAGAAATAATAAAATTATTTTAACAAGTCAATAAACAACCATAATCGTATTTGAATTAAACTTTATTAAACTTAAATTCCTAATTTTATTATAATACATCCTTTATTAATATTGATGATATAATAAATAAAATATTATGAAAGTTTTTTTGTTCATCAAAAGCACATTAACATCAATTTACATTATTTCCGGTTTAATGAAATTAGGATTTTATTATCTGCTAAAAAAATCTTTAATAAAATTTTAATGGAACGAAGATTTATATTACTAAGCCTTATAAATATATATCGATATAATATTATCTACTATAGTTGTTAGCCCGTGAATACTTTAAAAAAAATCAAATACGCTTCAAAAGTTCTTTTGTAATCGTAATTAAAATTATACTTATTAATTATAACAATTACAGCCTGAAAAAAAATCCTTTGAATTACATTATTTCTTATAGTTCACAAAATACATATCCTACAAAAATCACGTTGTTTTTTTTTTCTTAGGGACATAAAATTGCTTATACTTACGTACTATTCCTACCCCTAAACTATCATTATGAAAAAAGTGCCTCGCTCTGAAAGAAAAGAAAGTTCTATATCCTACAGAAATCGTACATTTTCGTCATAATAATCCGTTCAGTTGTTCCGTCGTGATTGAGCTACAAACATACATACCAATTTTCGCATTTATTACTAGTGAGAAAAATACGTAATTTTATATTCGTTTACAGCAATTAATATGGAAATTTTCAAGGATACTAATTAGTGGAATTTATTTTCATTAATTTAATACTAAAAAAGTTGAATAAATTGTAAATTTTACATAATATATCAATTATATTAATTAAAACGGTAACTATATTTTATATAAAAAAATAATGTCTTTATTCATCTTAAATATGTTTATTAAAAAAAGTTGGAAAGAATAGTTGTTTGTTCTTGAGACGCTTTTGTCGACTACGGCGAGATACAATGTAACCGTGTAGATTTAAACTGCTGGCGCTTTGTGCCTATAGAAAAGGTTTCCATTCTAAATTTATTAAAACATTATGGATATAAGATGTAAATCCGTTCATCATTTATACGATTTTTATTCTTAGAAACACGTATTAAGGTATATGGCGATTCATTACCTAGACAAGACCTTACAAGAACAGTTACATAGATAATAGGTTGTACTAATAAGCATAAAAATTATTCATACAAATTACTATAGATAAGAAAACAAGTCAAAAGATTACCTTCCTCTTTTTCCCCTTTATACACAAAACACATTTATTTGATAAATCAAATCAAACTTGATGTAATTTGTGCTTTAACAAATCCAATAGCGGACATTGCCTTTCATCCCGATATTTAAATTAATGAACGATGGTATCGCTTCCCGTACTAAATTGTAACAACACTCATTATCAAATAGACAGTCGTATTGCAGGGTAACTAACACAAACAAAAGTTTACATACACATACACGCTAAAAAGTTACTTAAGTGGGTATAGGTTTCTAATTTTGACACATTAATTTAAAATGACGTATTCGAAAATAGTGTCATTTAAATCAAATTTATATACAAAATTTAGTTGAGACTTCTGTCAGTCAATATACAGTTGTAATAATTAACTAATCATCAAAGGATATATCTACAAATTCACATTAAAGCTTATAAACTATAAAAATCTTAAATTATCAAATTGTCCAAGACACCATTTTTATAATATCTATACGCATAAATATCACGCCAAATAATATGACACCAAGCATATTTCGATAGTAAACAATTTTATGTGAATACTAAGAAGCATGAAAGAAGCGTCGATGAATCAATATTTTTCAAATACCGGTGAACAACACCGTTGACTGTGTACGAGACATCACATTCATAATCTAAAACTGTCTTGTGGTAAAAGAGAAGATACATGTAATTATAATAAAATAATAACTTTAACAGATAGGTATACGAATAAGGTATACTGTACAAAAATTATAAGTGCAATAAAGGATATATGTATAATAAGAAAAGTATCATAAAATCAGATGCAAGTTTCTAATCACAAAAAGTAACTAACAAGCACTCATCATTACAGCCTATACAGTCCACTGCTGGACATAGGCCTCCACAAGTTTACGCCAAAAACAACGTGAACTCATGTGTTCTGCCCACAGTCACCACGCTGGGCAGGCGGGTTGGTGACCGCAGTACTGGCTTTGTCGCACCGAAGACGCTGCTGCCCGTCTTTGGCCTGTGTATTTCAAAGCCAGCAGTTGGATGGTTATCCCGCCATCGGTCGGCTTCTTAAGTTCCAAGGTGGTTGTGGAACCTTGTTATCCCTTAGTCGCCTCTTACGACACCCACGGGAAGAGAGGGGGTGGCTAAATTCTTTAGTGCCGTAGCCACACAGCTAAATTTCTAATCACAAAAAGTAATAAACAAGCACTATCAAAGAAAAATCTAAAGTATACCGTACAAAAATTCAAAAATACACAGTGTGTTCGTAAAACTTATCAAAACGTTAATTAACAGTTATATAATTATCTTACATAACTTTTCTTCGTTTTTATAATTTAGTTTAATTTTTTTATGCCGTTACAATAAAGAATATAGTCCCACTCATCGATTTCGATGACGGCGACCTAGGGGGTCATGACTCGAGTTTCTGATGGGCCCTAATATGGCTCGCGCATTTAGTTTTAAAGGTCCTAGAGCAAGTGTGGCAGTAAAGCTGACCCGCAAAGTTGTACGTGCAAGTATAGGAGGGTTTAGGTCTCTGTTTATTAACATGGCATTTCGCACAAAGCGCTAGAAGTCGATTTTCTTCAAATGAAGCTATTCTACAAATTTAATCGTTTAATACTGGTATTCATTACATTCTGTTAAAACGTAAAATTAGTGTTTGCACATATTTTTTTATAAATGCTTACATATTCAACATTTTTTTTATTGTTGAATAAATAAAGTTACTTCAACAAATGCAACGCAAATGCCGGAAGAACATCTCCTAACTTCAAGTAGGCCAAAATACGAAAATATTCACAAAAAAAATCGCAGACAAAACAAGTATAGCGAAATAATTGCCCTTACGGGTTCGAGTGCGATAAAAGATATTATTAAATAGAAGCGGCGACCGTTAGCGACCGTTATTTTATTTTATCCATCGCTCATTCGAATATGGAACTAGCTATTACATTTCAAATGTACATTAAGGTACATTATTTTGAATTAAGAACGCGGAAAATTTTCGACCAGTTATCATTTTAGAAGAGAATGAATTTGATCAATTGTTTTTTAATATACTATCTGTGCACCAAACGAAAAAAAACAGCTTCAAATTAACATCGACAAGTAATACGAGGTAGGTAGTCGAAAAAATACTCAATCAAACACACATTATTAGTGATAACTTAAATAACACTCGTCAGATGTCGATCAAAATCTGTACACCCCATAAAAAAGAAACTTATAAGTAATAAATATAAAAAAATACGCTCAAATTAAGAATCTCCTTTTTTTAAGTCTGTTTAAATGCTACTATTTGCTGAATTTTTGTGTTGGTAAGAAATTTATCTCTTTTTTTCCTAATTTATTTTGGTAAAACATAACTAATCTTTTGTTTATATTAAGATAATTCATATCATTTCTCTTATCGCGTATGTGTCACTCTGCGAACTAATTTGTCACATTATTTGGACAAAGAAAGCAAATACGATATTTTGGAATTTCGGTAAAAACATCAATACTATAATCTATATCAAAACGTTAAGCCGTCGGTCCCGGTTGTTATCATGTACACCTGATAGCGATCGTTACTCGTAGTAGGGAATATATCCGCCAACCCGCATTGGAGCAGCGTGGTGGATTAAGCTCTGATCTTTCTCCTACATAGCGAAAGAGGCCTATGCCCAGTAGTGGGATATTACAGGCTGAAGCGATATCAAAATTACTGGAATTTTAATATTTACGCTATTTTACTATATATAGGTACAATACACAGGATTTTTCGAAAGTGACTTACTACCCCTATATAGTAAATTGTGATCTGGTATTTTATTCTCAATTTATTTTATGTGATATGAATAACGTAACATATCTAAGACTATAAAAATATATTTATGCTGTTTTATTATATTATAGGATTTTTGGAATTTATTTGTATTGCTACCCACTTATTCACCTCTCTAGGGTTACAAGTAAACTAGTAAGAAATATTCTAATAGGTTAATAATAACAAAAAATTCATTTTCATAAAGTTACAGGCATCCATTAGTAGGACCATAAAAAAATATCGATACTTGCTTTTGATGCAGTTTAATATTAGAATTGTATTAAATTTGTAGAAACATACGTAATTTAATAATAATTATAAATTTTTCTAATACATAATTTATGTTAGTAATATTATTATTAAATATCTTATACGCCACTTCGTAAGCAGAGAATATTTCCAGCAGAGGGAAATTCAATGGCTGTTGCGCTTAACTTCACTCTATTTTCTCTATGAATAAAAATTGTCAATGAATAAATAAAAAAACTTAAATCTTCTTCATGTATAAAATAATGAATAAAGTTTATGATAATAACCTGCGGAACAAAAAACCTACTTACTCTTACAAAACCTCGGCCATTTCAAAATATTCAAAAAAACGAAACATTTAATTTGAAAAAGTTTAATCATACAGGAAGGAGTTTTTAAAACTACATAAAACCTTTTTTGAACATAAAAAAGTTAACACTGGATCCACGAAAGAGTATTTATGCTTCTCTTTGATGGCAGACAGATGCTTTTATGTTAATAAAAAACACAGTTAGTCACGTCTTTATGACTTACTCATAGGTTTTAATTGTTATTGTTAACCATTTTGTTTTAGTTACCACAGAAATTATTAGTTTGGTTTTATTGAATTTATTCTTATAACCGGAAAATATTTTAAAATACTGTCTTCTAAAAAATGCCTATTTTTTTGTACATAAGGTTTTTTTTTTGGTATATACTAGACGTCCTGCATTTTTTACCTTTCGTAAATTTTTTAAAGTCTAAACATATTTATTGTCTATACGTATGTATATGTATACATGTTTCGTAGCTTAAAATTTTTAAGAATAAATTGGGCTTATTAATAAAAAAAATCATTATCAAGATTAACATTACAATACGATAAAATAGTAACGTGTGGCGTAGTGGTTATTGCAACTAGCGGATGCCACTAGCGGTTGTGAGTTTGATGTTCACTTAACAAATACCAGCCATATCCTTCTCATACCTAGCAGTTGACTGAATCTATTGTGTTTCTTACCCTACTACAAAAAATCTTAACTCGCGATTTCATTCTTCTGGGACAGTTGAGTGTAAAGCTTATCAATTGCAATTTGAAACGTTATAATAAAAATATATTTTTTAAAGAGTAACAGAAGTTTCTTGCCGATTGTTCTCTGCAGAATTTACATTCCGAGTCGGTGAAAGCTTCACTTTTAATTACAAGTTGTTAATAAAATTTTAATTTGTAAAAAGTGGATTTGAGGTCTGCTTGAATAAAGCAAATTTTTTATTTTCATTTTGCAATGCATAAATATATATTTATCACCGTTGCGTCTGAACACATCCATAAAAAATTAAAAAAACAAAGCGTTTGATTTTCAAATTCAATACCGTGATTCACGCGTGGAAGTCGCCAGCGTGCCTTGAATGACATTAGCGCGGTAATGGCGTCCGACCGCCATTTTAAAACTCTTATGACGAATATCCTGCCTAATGACACTTATTTGGATTTTGGACGTCTTAATTCGAACAATTAAAGACTGAATAAGGATGGAATGTGCTCTAGATTACCTGATAACCTTTTTAATACACTAAATAGACGCTAATATGGTTTTATAAGGTCAAAAGTTAGAGTTATTTTGAGCTGTGAAAAATATGTCCATATGAGCATTTCTCATTTTTTTTGCCACATTTTTATAAAATCGTTAAAAATAAAAATATCTATATAAATCGCTTATTGTCATGAAATTGATAGTTTACTTTACTAACATTTGAATTTTTTACGAGAATATTTATTTTATTAGGAACTTTTGTGAAAAAAGTATTAAAAACTAAATGAAGGTAGAAGAATGTTCTTATTTTGTTACTCCTTATTTATTAAAAAAAGACGTTAAAGTCACAATTGTGATGTCCCGAATAATAAACTTCTTGATACTTCATGATGAATTTAATAATATTATCCCAAAAAAAAGATCAAAAAAGTAAAAACTCGTTTTCCAATTAAGTGCTAATTTTTTTTTTGTTACCTTGCAATTAAATTAAATTTTATGTTTTGATTATATAAACATTACACAAAATTGACGGATGATTCATACTTTTTATTAAAATGTTAAGTATCCTTGAGTCTCTCTCCAAGCTGTATTGTTTTATATCAAACATTAAATACATAAAACATAAAATAAGTTCGGGATTTTTTGGGACAGTAACAAAACAAGAGTATTTGGTAACAAAATAAAAAAAGTAAGGCAGCGTCTACAATGCCTATTATTAGTTTAAAGAAAAGTAGTACAAACTATTATATATATCTATTATATAACTATTATAGTTTATTATAACTATTTTAGTTTATATTAATATAGATACGAAAGTTTGAGTATATGTTTGTTGTCTTTACGCCGGAATGGCTGAACAGATTTGAAATTTAGGTAACTTTTTACACTGGGAGAGAATATATACTATTTTTCATCGTCATTACCAATATTTACTTTTTATTACCACGCAATGGAAACTGATAACGAGTACTGAGTAGTAAGTAACTATAGTAAATGAAAAAAAAAACGTCGGATTAGTGCTTAGCAACATTTAATAACTTTAATAATAATTTTATTCAAATCTTTGTCATACTTAATTTTTAAATAGGAACATTTTTAGGACATCATTTGAGGGCATTTATATAAAATTGACCTTCTTTTATAAAATATTTCAATAACGAAACAGTATTAGAAGCTTATTTGTAGTTAGAAATATTTAATATTATTTAAGCATTCATCACAGTTGACACCCGTTTTCACAGATTTAGCTGTCGGTCTACGTAAACTACAAGAAACAAACATTAAATATTAATAATATAATAACGCTTATTAGTAATCAACAATAACATTTTAGGAACATTTGGTTCAGGATAATAAAATCAAAATTTTCTTATTACAGCGGATTTTTCACTTCGATATATTTTTTAAATTGCAAGGATCAGTAGCCTACATATGTAAAATATAAACCATAATTATAATTATACCTAAATTATGGTACCTAAAAATATTGAGGAACATGACAATCACTAAACTGTAATACCTACCAATATGGACTGTATTACAGTTTTGTATAGGACAACTTGAGTACCTAAGTATAATTTAGTCTTATATTTATCACATAGGAACTTAAAATATTAGCCATACGTTCATTTGTAATTCGGAACATTGAGAAAGATGAATGATTCTAAAATTTGACATAGCTTTACTGGCTTTAATTAAAAATCACATTTGTATAACCTACAAACATATTTAAAATATATATTAGAAATTTAAAAACAAATTTTTAAAAACAAAAAATATTTTATAAAAAAGCAGCGCACACACTGCTAATAATAACTGTGATATTAAAAAAGGTGCATCTATTTATTGCAACTATCGCATTCATCATCAGGATAATGATCATACACGCTGACATATTCGCATGTTTTGCACCAAAACCAATTGCTTTTTATTAAATATTTCACATCATCTCTATTCATGATCAGTATAAAATGAGATGGCGATGCATTGAACGTGCTTTGTGTAGAACCACCACAATCGAAACATGTCTCTGACAATATGAAATGTGTTGTCGACCAGGGCCAGGAAAAATTTTCCTTAAGAAATATATAAAAATCATTCTTAACAATAACTTTGTCGATATCAAAATATACGACCATTTTTGAAAGTACTTCGCCACCCACTATCCTGTAAAAAAAAAATATTTTACACTCAAACATGAAATTTTAAACTTACATATAATACTTAACCCTCTTAAACACGAGCTTAATCATCTCCAAAACAAAAATTACAAATATAGTCAAAATAAAATTGACCTTCGGTGCATGTTACACAAAAGAATTTTTTACAACTCATACATTTTACTAAACTGTGCATCGATGTAGAGTTTTTACATTTGCTGCAAGCTATTTTACGCGTCACAACAGAAATCAACGATTTTTTCTTCGGTTCCTTTGTGTACTCTTTAGAGGTTGAACCTAAATCCAAACGATTTTTCGAAATTGTTGGGTATAGTTCAATTTGATAACATGTCAGGTTATCATTATTTCTCATGTTCTCTTTATCATTTTCAATGTTTAGACGCTCGTTATTAAATTCTATAAAGCCGTAATTTTCTTTTTCGTCTTTTTGTCCTGATTGTTGTGGTAGGTCATCATCTCCTATACATATAATTGGCAAGTCGGAAGCAATGTTAAAATGGTTTGCGAAAACGGTGTCACCAATTGTAGGTTCTAGGTTTGGTAGCATAGATGATTGTATTTCGTTGTTTAGGACTTGGTTATCTGTTTCTTCAACTCCATTTTCATCACGTTCATCTACTACAGCACTACAGTAGTCTTCGTGTACAGATAGTGGCACAATTTTTGAAACATTTTCAAACGTGTGTTCAGTTGGGTCATAGCAAGTGCAAGATATTTTAGTTTTAGCACAAAAACAACTCAAAATACGATGCTGAATTTGATCATTACCACGTAAACAAGTAACTTGATGAATGTTCATGGTTCCTTTTATAGTTTTAAGATTATTAGGAACAAATACTTTAATAGCGTTAATTTCCATTTCAGTTATATAAACAATTTTAACAGCTTTAACTGAAGACTGTAATGTCGAATACACATCTGCAGCACTTACAATATCATGCCCGTATGAAACTTGCCTGTCAAGACACCTCTTTACTACACCTCCAATAGCGTCAGCCACCCCTTTCCCGTGGCCGCTTTCGAAAAATGACCAAGTGATATCAACATTATGTAATGAAGAAAAATAATTGATTAAAAAAAAGTTATTCTTCTGTCGATATTGAGAGCTGGGTCCGTCCGAGAATATGTGAATTTTTTGAAGATCTGTAACCAAAGTTTTACCTAAGTCTATAATTGGGTTTAAATGAGCCCATATTGCATGTGGCTGATGCACATTGGAGGGTGAAACGGTACAAAATGATTTCTGTCCACCTTTAAAAAATATAACGCCAGTATGCAAAGTAACTTGCGTTTTCGACGCACCAAAGTGCATTGACTGCACCTCTTCCGACATTTTACATTCATAATTTTGTGAAAAATCACAATGGATAACTATTTCATCATCCAACAAGTTGTCAATACAGTATTTGTAACATTTTGCTTGATGCGAAGAATTAAAACTGTGTTTTTTAAATGCTGCTATGTCAGCTTCAAACAACTTTATTAATTCTTTTACTGTGTTGTTCTTGTGTGACTTAACAGTCTTTTTGATTTTTATTTCTTTTTCTCCGTCATTGTTATTTTTTTTATACGAGTGGATCTCACTTTCCCACATCTGCCATGTAATATTTTGATAGCCTGAAATATTTTCTAAATCATAATGAAGTGAAATTCTGTTACAATTTTTACATTTGCCATACATGCAATCAATATTTTCTACATTACAAGCTACTTTTGCCAAGAGAGTATGCGAACTACGGAAATCGATTATTTTATGACGATTCAGTGCTTCTATTTTGAAATTCATGTTTGAGTGCTTAATGCAGAGGCATGTATTTCGATTGTGTATGGTTGGACTTAAAATGTAAAAAGGTTTGAATCGACAAAATGTAGAAAATGCTGCAATACCACCTTCTTTCTTGTACTGCTCATGTAAACCTCGCAAAGACATATTAAGATATCTTATTTGCTGTTTATTTTTTTTTAAAGTTTTGCATTCGCGTTTGCCTGCAGTTGCCCTACTTACATCATCTCGAATATAAAATTCTATTATAGATTTTTTTAATCTCGAAATACTTTTGATCGATTTTTTGTTTCTCACTCGTACACCAATTCGTCTTGAAATTAATGTCTGTGATTTACTATCCTTCACTAGATCATTTTTTGCAATTTTCTTTATCAGGGCCCTCTCTTTATTACTTTCACAATTTTTGTAAGTCAATTTCAAAGAAGCTTCTAAGACCTCATTTCTGGCTTTTATTTTTAATAATTCGGTCTCAAACTTCTTTCTTTCTTCTCTTATACATTTTTGTAGTCTGTATATTTTTTTTCTTGCAGTTTCGTGAGATCGTTCTAGATAAGTAATACGACTTTGAGCTTTATCATATTCTAGTTTTAATTTATTTTTAGACTTTCGTAAACTTGCTGTAGCTTTGGACAACCTTAAAATAGTCGATGGTGTTCCAGGCGTCGCCTCGTCCGGTGGTATTTTATCCGTGGCCGAAGTTTTGATTTTAGTTACCGAGTCTGCTAAAACAGCTGTTCTTGATAAAGAGCTACTACTTGCTTCTTTTTTAGATTCTCTTTTGTCCTTTTGTTTTTGTTTTTCTTCTTTCCACTTTTTTCGTTGCATTTTTTTTTCCGTTTCGGTCATTTCCGATATTTTTTTATATTTATATTTTGATTTTATTCTTTCTAGATTTTTCTTCCTTATTTGTTCCATCTTATCCGGATTTTCTTTTAACTTTTCTCTGTAACGTTTCATTTTTTCAGACGGAGTTAGTGGCATTTTCTTGCGCTGTTGAATGCAAACGTAGCTTTATAATTCCGTTTTTGTTACTTAAATTTCCGCTTATACGTTACTACGCCAAAGTAACAAAATAAAATGGTAACAAACACCTGTTTAATTTTTTCAAAATATTATTGTGGTGGTTAGAATTAAAATTACGTCTATTGTAACTCATTCAATTTTAGTGTAATTTGTTAACTATTATGACACGATAAAGTAAGGTGGTAAATGTTGTTAATTTACCTTGAAACAGCAGTAACAAATGCCGGAATGCGATTCACTTTTTAAACTGGACGCGTCCTTCTCAAATAATGTCGGAACAAGACTGAGGCCTAAATCAATATGGCGGCATTTAACGGAACCTGTAGTGTTGCCAAATCGCAATTATTTAACTAAATGGAAGTTTTTTAACTTATAATGTATTGAAAATGGGTAACAAAATCTGAAATCCATTTTTGGAACGTTCTCTGGGACAAGTTTAAAATTAATTTATACCTATTAAAGTTATGCAAACGACCAAAAAAAAGCAATTTAAGTAGATCCCCTCACCCCGCAACACGGTTTAATATCAAAATGTCACTATAGTTTTATTGAACTTTATCAAAATAATCGTGTTTGAAATAACGGATGGCAGATTGGGACATACGAATTTTCATACATTGCCATTTTTGATAGTTTGTATTTCATTGTTTTTTTTAACTAAATACTATGTTTTTACAATTTATTTGAATGTTTTCTGTGACTTTCTATAATTATGTTTTATACTAAATAAAGCAGAATCCGCAAAATACATATTATACAAAATTATTCATCTACAATCTTGTGGGACATTCAATAAATGTAAAATGGTAAAAAAAAAGAGAAATGCTCATATGAAGTTGTTAGTGTTTTTTTTTTGTGACATTAAGTGTCATTTAGGGTATTGTTTTGTTGCTCCAGCTCTTTGCTAAATTTTATAAGGCTTTAGTTACATAGCGTTACAGATAAGCTTTTAGACAGTTGTCAAACGTTTAACTGTATCCAACTTCCAACTTAATTTAGGTACTTCTTTATTTTTTTCATCAGATATTTCTAGTCACAATCTGTGAAACAGTGAAAAAAGCCTTGTAAGTTAAGATGAAATAGATCACAAGGTACTGTGTGGCTACGGTACTAAAGAATTTAGCCACCCCCTCTCTTCCCGTGGGTGTCGTAAGAGGCGACTAAGGGATAACACAGTTCCGCTACCACCTTGGAACTTAAAAAGCCGACCGGTGGCGGGATAACCATCCAACTACTGGCTTTGAAATACACAGGCCGAAGACGGGCAGCAGCGTCTTCGGTGCGACAAAGCCAGTACTGCGGTCACCAACCCGCCTGCCCAGCGTGGTGACTATGGGCAAAACACATGAGTTCACGTTATTTTTGGCGTAAACTTGTGGAGGCCTATGTCCAGCAGTGGACTATATAGGCTGTAATGATGAGATCACAAGGATCTATTTCTTTTGACAGGGTGGGTCCAAGATAGTCTATGGTAACTTATGCTAAAGATAAACACTATCAAGAATCGATAACTTACCAACAACGGGCTCATAGAATAACTTGTAGAATTCCATTGCGTGCTTAGAATTTAAAATGTACCATATATTTATAGACAATCTGCTTAAGATATAAATAATGTTTTAGTGTTTAAAAAATAGAAATGTGTTGATTTTATTATTTACGTGATATTGAATTATATTGAAATATTTTTTTTTCCGGATTTATCGTAATATTTTTGTAATTTTTCCCCTTTTTTATTTGCAAGTTTGTTCTACTTAATTTAATTTTTAACGGTGGGTGTTCGTAATTCGCTTTACTATTTAAAATACACTTTGTTTCTTCAATAACTTTTACGGTGCTGTTCCCTAAATAAAATAAATTAAGCTCCTAATAAATTAATAAATATACTCAAAAATTCTATTACCACAATACGAGTGCAGTTAGTTTTTAAATGTTAATAGATTAAGGTTTTCAATAGAAAATTAACAAATTAAATTTAACAATAAAGTTCACTTATACCATTTAAAGAGAACTAAGCCAATTACCATTGAAAGAGGATTAAGACAATTTATATTATCTGTATGTCATAATATTAAAATATTTCAAAAAAAAAAAAAAAAAAAAAACAAGAACAGTTACAACCTCCAAAACAAATAATGTTTTAAAAACATCATTCATTTAACCACTTTGTCTTCCGATATAACAAAGAGGGGAAGAATAGATGGAGATGTGAGGAAGCACACGCACATATGACACATATTTAAAAAGAACATGCCAAACATTCAAATATGTCGTGACATTTCGTGTTCCCAATTTAAACAGATTTCAAGATGGATGTTAACGTTCCGTTAAACAGTTAAACTTATGATCCTCTCATCAAAAGTAAACTACAATTTCCTTGTAGATCCGTTTTAAGAGGTTTAGATGCTGTTTATAGTGCTACTATAGAGTTCTAGTATGAGGTTCTATGGTCATAAATTAGTTGGTCATCTACACCGAAATAATGTTTTTTTTTTTTGTAAAAAAAATTGACGAAATCGTAGTTAGTCGTTAGACTATCGTTTCAATTTAATTTTGATTAATCTATTCGAATACAAAAACTGAATGCGTTTAACACTGACTAAAAATACACATTTGGCTATTTTTTTTAAACCTATTGGCCATAATATGCTAAGGTTAACAAATTGTGCATCCATACTTTCCATCCAGGAAACCAATACTTTAAATTTTACAGAAATAGGATTGAAGGTAAATCTAGTCTAGTCTGCATTGCTATCGAAACTAAATCACCTTTGTTTAAATGTTAGTCATGAGTTTCAGGAAAGGAAGTCTGCAACCAGATTAGTTGAGTCATAGAAAAATAATAAAAGTTGTTACCATACAATGAATAACATTTTGGTAGATAATTATTTCTAAGAATAGTAATGTGATACCAATTTTATAATAAACAAAGCGTGTCCTGCGGTTTTACCGTGTTGGTGCGGCTACGGGTTTTGATTTTGTTACAGATTATAATAATGACAGATTTATAACATTAGATAAAGTATTAAAATAATTTAGTTTTTTTACTTCTTATTTATTTGTTTAATGTAATGATACGGACAAAAAAAACAGTAAGTAGGTACAATAAATATTTCAAAACTTTTTTACCGCAAAAAAGTAAGTATAGCTCCGATTTATTACTAAAAATAAAATATTTACGTACGTAAATGTAAAATATTCACCACTACACACAAAAATCCCTCCTTTTCTTATAAGACGATAAAAACTCCTCGAATGTTCCAGAGCTCGCGATATCTCAGGGGTCAGTAGACGACCTTGATTCAGTCTAGGTATCGTTCTACATCGCCTAGTCTACAGCAAAAAACTCAGTCTTTATTTAGTATTTATTCTAACATCTGATCTGCAGTTGGAGGTTGCTTCATTTTACTTTATTTTTAAAAGTAAATTAAAAAAACTATATAAACCTCCCCTTTCCAAACCTTTTTAATCTAAATGTAAGCATAGAGAAACTAAACCTTTCTTTCGATTTTTTTTTTTATTAAATTGTGCTGTAAAAGGCTTAAAATATGACAAAGTTTTGTGAGTATACTAGGTGTCATTGCCCGCTACTTTGATCGCATCAACGTTTATTCTAATAATGCCATGCATTTTTAACCGACTTCAAAAATAGAGGAGGTTATCAATTCAACAGTATTTTTTGTTTTACCTCATAACTTTTCACTGGGTGGACCGATTTTGATGATTCTTTGTAATCGAACGCTCCTACTTATCATGTTGTCCCTTTTAGATCGAGATCTTACAAGTACATTTTGAGTTAAATATAATAACTTGTAATTTACTTGACAATATTATCGTCATACTATCTCACAACTAATTTCATCCAGATCCGTTCAGCTTCAAGACGCTGAAATGGTTTAAATTAGACAATTAGAAAATATCGTGTACAAGTCCTACGGAATGCAATCTCGTGAGATTTTAAAATTTCGCGAGATCTCTAGACCGATACGTGAAAATATATTGGGTAATGAAATATAATAAATTGCAATGAAAATAGTGGAATCATTTTTTTTTTTAATGATTATTAAAGTTTTATAAAGAAATTAAATTTACCTACTAACGACTAATTAATAATTGACAATTTAAATCCAAGACTGACTTAAGTACAGTTTTTGCTACAATAGAATGTCTAATGACTGGGAAATAAGTATTATTAAATAAATATCTATAAATATATATTATATGGCATTATACACGGTCGTCTGTTCCTGAGGTAAGGAACTTAATCTTGTGTTTTTTTTAATAATTTATATAGAAATATTACATATACAAAAATTAAATACAAATATGCCCAGACTTAGCGGGAATTGACTCCACAATCCGCGGAGAAGAAAGTAGGGCCACTACAGACTGCTCCAACGGGCTAGTTGAAGTATTATATTATCAGGACAAAGTTAAATTCGATAAATGTGCTAACTAAAAAAAATAATTAACTATATTGCTTATACATACTGGTATGTGCTCGTAATGAGAGTGAGTAAAACAAGACTCATTGTAAACAAGACGTTTTGTTTCAATCGAATGTTGCAAAGTATTATTGAATAAATAATTAAATATTCACAGGTGTCTCATACACATTGTTAATGATCTTTTTCACCTGTCTTAGTATATGAATAAAGTAAAAATAAAATAATTAAATTTGAATTTTATTTCTGTCATTGCACTTACGGTAAGTTTTGACCTAAACGAGTGCCGTGTCATGGCGATTTTTACCTTTTACCTATTTCTACATTTCTAGAATTGATTTAAATCTTCTGTTTATTTGTTTTTGTTTATGACTAATATATATATTTTTTATTCTATATCGTACCACAGTATTTTCGAAACAATTATTACTTTGTAGGTACCTACTTTGCTACTCAAAATATTTTGTTTTTTTTTTTTTTTTATATGAGGTTACAAGTTACAACAACAATGAGATCGATTTAAATTAAACTTAACTTAATTTTATCTTACATACCTGGTCATAATTTAGGCTATAAAACATCAGGTAATGACTCATATACGCGGAGCACAATCATTATCAAATCAAATTTAGATCTACGTATTCAGATGTAATTACCATCGACTCGGCGGAAATTAATGAACATTTTTAATTTATAATACGTGCAAGCGCCGGGTCATCGTCCGACGTGCAAGTACTTAGTAGTATAGTTTAGTTTTTTATCTGTCCGTAAACGATTGTTTTCCTGTTGCGGTCGCCATTACATGTAGTCTGGAGTTTTATAAATTATCTGTAATCTCTAATGACAGCTGCAATTTTGGTTTTCTGTCTAAAAATTTTATTTCATTGACACTGCGACAGAAAAGTAGTAGGTATATTTAAGTAGGCTTAATATAATTATTTACTACTGCTTTTAATTCAAATATAATTTATAACATTTTAAAAGAAGGAGGTAAACTTTTAGATGATATTTTTTAACTATTAGTTCATTAATTTCCACAAGGATTTTTTCTTGTGTAAATAAGTATAAGAACGTAACAGACATTCTCATATCTACTTTACATCTACATAACAGAACACAAACTATCACTTAACTTTACTATAACTAGTTAAGTGTCTATAAAACAGGCTCCATAACACAGCATTTATCAATTAAGTTGTTTTATTTTTTATAAAGAACCATAACATCTCGCTTCCGCCATTATTTTCTAATCAAGTGCCTGGAATGTTTATACTCAATCGTATCAACACTGCGTGTTTTATTAACCGACTTCAATAAAAGGATGTTCTCAATTTGGCAGTACTTTTTATATGTGTATTATAACTTTTTACTGGGTGTTATTCATTTTTTTTTTTAATAACAACACACAAACACAATTTAGTTCTTAAGTAAGATTGTGTGTATCCAGCTTTATACACGTGTTCAACACTTGGCGGTTGGCTGCAATTCGATATTTGAAACATAATGATTTTTTATGTTTGTATGTAAGTTGAATTCTTTTTAACCGACTTCCAAAAAAGGAGGAGGTTCTCAATTCGACTGTATTTTTCTTTTGAGCGGGTGGACCGATTTCGACAAAAATTTCTTTAATCGAAAAGTGGTATGTGTCAATTGGTCTCATTTAAATTTATTTGAGATCTAACAACTACTTTTCGAGTTATATCTAATAATGCGTTTTTACTTGACGCTTTTTTCGTCGAATTACGTTGTATTATACCGCATAACTTTTTACTGGATGTACCGATATTGATAATTCTTCTTCTTTGTTGGAAAGAAGATATCCCTAGTTTAGTACCATGATAAGGAAACCAGGGTCTGATGATGGGATCCCAGAGAAATCGAGGGAAACTCTTGAAAATCCGCAATAACTTTTTACTGGGTGTACCGGTTTTGATAAATTTTAATTTAATCAAAAGCTGATGTTTATCATGTGGTGACATTTAAATTTTATCGAGATCTGAATAACTACTTTTTGAGTAATCTTTGATAACGCGTAGTTACTTGATTATTTTTTCGTCTACCTACGTTGTATTACTTGTCGATGTAATTGAAGTCGGTTTTTTTTCGTTTGCCTGCAAACTTATTGATTCATTTTTAAGATTTAATTTTTTTTTAATTATAGATCAATGTCTATTTTTTGTTTTATATGTAGTGTATTTTTAAAATGTTTCATTTTTTTATGATTAATACTTTTAATAATGTTTTAAATAAATTGCTCTATTTTAAAACGTAGTTATCGTTGTCCACAATAGTGACATTAAAAATATTCAATTCCATGTCACTTTTTTATTTTCGTTCGGGAGCGATCAATCAAATCAATCAATCAATCATTCCAGCCTATTGCAGTCCACTGCTGGACATAGGCCTTTACAAGTTCGCGCCAAAAATGCGCGAACTCAAGTGTTTTGCCCATAGTCACCACGCTGGGCAGGCGGGTTGGTGACCGCAGGGCTGGCTTTCTCGCACCGAAGACGCTGCTGCCCGTCTTCGGCCTGTGTGTTTGAAAGCCAGCAGTTGGATGGTTATTCCGCTATCGGTCGGCTTCTTAAGTTCCAAGTGGCAGTGGAACCTTGTTATCCCTTAGTCGCCTCTTAAGACACACACGGGAAGAGAGGGGGTGGCTTTATTCTTTGGTGCCGTAGCCACACAGCACACGGGAGCGATCACAACTATCAAAAAATAATCGTTCTGCTAATGTTTTAAAAATTATGTTTCTGATGAAGTAAATACTAATAATTATAAAAAAAATTCTATAAATAATTAAAGACAGTCAACATCACAAATCAAGAAAACTTGGCAACACTACTAAAACGGAAATTCCACTCTAAAAAAAAGAACCTAAGCATCGACAACCGGAAGCTCGAACACTCTAAGCGCCTCCAACGCTGTTCAGCAGATAATTACGACAAATCTCTATCTGTCTGCCGGGATGCTGTAACTTGAAACTCTCGTGCGTTCTCAGACACCTCTCGACAGCGGAAAAAAGAAAAAAATATAGGTATACTTTTTATAGTAGATATACGTTAGGGTAAGAAACTAAGAAGTAGTCAGATACATAATATAAAGTGATATTGAATAGCGCAGTGGCTATTGGCTAGAATTAGTGGTCATCTTTGATACCCGCTCGTGATAATTAACACTAAGCTGACCATTGACATATATCTTTTATCAATGATTATCTACATTTAAATTTATAATAAAGCAGTCTTTTTAGTCTGTGAATAAACGTCTGGCACAGCGCCCTCTATGTAATATATGTATGTGTCTTTTAACGCTATTTATTATACCTTCACACTTCAACTGTATTTATAAACACAAATTTTTAGGCAAAAAAAGAAAATAAAAATAAATAAACAGAAGGTGCAATATCTAATTATACGACAGATACATATTGGTCTTTTTGGGCTCGAAAAAATATTACGCTCTGCTTATCCTACAATTACGTTTACTTATGTTTATGTGACTTATGTTTTATTGCATAATATCGTTTGTACATATTTTTATAAATCTTCATAGTAGAACTATCATATATAAGATAAACAATACTAAAATCGACAATTGATTATAATTGTTTAAACAAACAATTTTCGAGCGATATTCGTGCAATAATCGCTAATTAACGTTTCCCGTTGTTTGCATACTGTGTTAATTACATTATGTAAAACTGTTACGGTACTTTGTATATCGGGTTCGCATCTGTGCAGGTAATAATGAGATTCTCAAACAGGTACTTATAATAGTTACCATAATGACGGAAAAAAAAGAAGATTTTTATGGATCTACTATAAGTGGCAAGCACACTCCCCTGATCTGATTGCTATTAAAAATTGTTTGGATAAGCTAGCACGAGCTGTGTACTCAAATGTAAACAATTTTAGTGTTGAACGCCTAAAAATGATATCAAAGATGAGTGGAAAAAGTTTGAATATAAGGGTCATAGAAATACTACCGAAGAATCTGACATCTATCTAAGTGTGCTATAGTTTTATCACGCTTCGAGCGGCCGATTTTACTGAACCTATAAGGTGCCTTGAATAACAGTCTTTGAGGGTAAAGTTCAAAATCTAATTAGAGTTTTAATGAAAATCGTATAGTATGCTAAAGATTTGTCGCGACATGTTTCAATATTGTTACCAAATAAGAATTTTATTTGCTCATAAACGATAAACCAACCCGCCTGCCCAGCGTGGTGACTATGGGCAAACCACATGAGTTCACGTTATTTTTAGCGTAAACTTGTGGAGGCCTATGTCCAGCAGTGGACTGTATAGGCTGTAATGATGATAAACGATAAAAAAAAGACTAATTCACATCGTCAAGTAATACAACGTTGTCTACGTTACTACGTTTACTCAAAAAAATACGCATTGATAGAGACAACTCAAAAACGAATAATACTAAATAATAAATAGATAAATTTCTACACAATAATACACACGGTCGTCTGTTCCTAAAGTAAGCAACTTAATGCTTGTGTTATAGGTAACAGCCGACTGGTATACCTACATATATTTTTTTTCGATTAACATACTTATAAATAATACATATATAAATATATAAATAAATATTTATACTACACCCAGACTCGGGGTGGGAATCTAGATCATATTTAAGTGATCACGAAACATCAGAACTGGTAATATCCAGTTATTACCCGTTCAGTAAAAAGTTACGATATAACTTTGAATATAAAATACATAAAATAATTAAATCAAATTTAGAACCTTCCTTAGAGATATTTTTTATGGTCTATTTGCATCCGTCAAATAGCGTTATTCACAACTGATGAAGCAGGCTCTAAGTCTGTCATCTACATCTGGTGTTTGTACTTCGATCCTTTAACACCTGTGAAGGCGAGGCATTGACCTCGTTAATTATTTCTCTTAAAACAGAACACATTTTACGAGTATGTAAGTGTTGTTTTATGATTTGTGTATGGGTTATTTTTTCTTGTATAATCAAAATGTATACTTATACTAGCTGTGCTCGCGACTTCGTCCGCGTAAAATAGTGACTGGATAGCATTTTTCGGACATATCTTTTGGTTTATTTTGGATATCAGAATAGATCTAATATTTTGTCTCTTGTCGCAAACTTATAAAACATTCACATAAACCTTCCATATTTCCAAACAAACTCATCCTCTGGTCCCTATTGTTGTTTTACACCCTTGAGGGTAAAACTTTTAAAAGTTTCAATCTCATTTATCAATATATCATCAAATCAATCATATATCATCATATCAAATCAACCCCCTCAAAAATTAGTTTCAAGCTTCTAGCTCTAAAAATAACGGTACACCCATAAAACTTTTCATCCCCATCTTTCAATCCTTTATACCCCTTTTTTCGCATTAAAAAGTAGCCTATGTCCTTTCTCAGACTCTAGAGTATCTGTATACTAAATTTAATTTAAATCGGTTCGGTAGTTTTGGCGTGAAAGCGCAACAGACAGACAGAGTTACTTTCACATTTTTAATATTAGTAAGGATATTTACTTTTTTGTTATGAAATATTTTCGGTAAGTATTTCCAACTCCTGCGGTTTTTTTCACTTTTTAACCGACTTCCAAAAAAGGAGGAGGTTCTCAATTCGACTGTATTTTTTTTTTCACTTTTAAGAATCTGAAAGACCTTTTCATTTTAATTTCATTGTTGGTGTATCATATTATATAATACACTATAGTTTTTGAAATAATGTTTAAAACTTTTTTTATTGTATATAACTCATTCCTAATAACAATCTCATGATTTCAAAATATAGTATGCTTGTATTATGTAATAATATCTTGGTAAAGTTTTATTTTTTATTACATAACAAGTTTCATATTTAACCGCGTTTGTATACATTCAATAGGAAAATTATAAATATAACAATGTTTAATTAAATGTAACAACATCATTTTTCGGAAAATACAAAAGGAAAATAAGTGATTTGACACAAATAGATACATTTTAAATAATATATGTAAATGTATTAAGGTATTTATATCAAAATTTTACAATTGTTACACATTTTTAATTCAAAATTTTTTACAAGTACTACAATTACGTACTAATTACGTATCGTACTAGTACCTAATGTTGAAAATTTCATCTTTATCCATGGTAATGAAGAAATATTTATAAAAATGTATGTAAATATTATGAACGCAAAATTTTGTAAGGATTTTGGATGAAAAATGCTCAAATTAATTCCGAATATATCACTGAATCACCACCTGAGCGGGTTAAACCACAGGGCACAGTTAGTTAACATTACAAATAAAATACAATTATTCCATAATCAAAAATAAAATTATAAAGACTCCTTAGGCGGCCAATGCGATGCACTCGTATATATAATAATGTATCCAGATATGGCAACACTCCGGGAGACTGGCCGAAAATAATGCAGCATGTCAACGGCCATCCTGCGATGCAATAAGAAAAAGTTTATATTCTATTTTCAAATTGCAGCCGTCTCGGTCCGAAAATGGCGTCGCTTTGTGTATCTACCCACTCACGGACTTAAAATTTATTGGATAAATTATTTTACAATAATAGTTTTTGGATAAAGTTTATACTTTTTTAAATTTACGGATAGATTTAACAGCAGCCACAATAGGCCATTAGGTATTTAACTATAACTTTTAGATTTATATTTGCGTATAGAAATATTTCATGAATATACTCGTAGTGTTCGATGAAAAAGGAATAATAGAACAGAAACTAACACAGGTGATAATAGTTATTTAGATTATTAATTTATATACTAGCCTTTAGCTCGCGGCTTCGTCCTCGTTGTCCGCCTATTTGGCTATTTGTTGAAATATAGCCTATGTCTATGTAGTCTTCAAAGTCTTATTAATAATCTTTATTTAATTAAAAGTTATTTAAATTTCAAGAAACAACACTTTCTGCGAGCATTACAGCATGTACTGTGATATGTATTAAAATACATTACTAATATAAGTAACGCAGACGAAACCACATTTATCAGTTCGTCTAATACAGCGTAAAATAGTCGATAGACAATTTTTACATAATGAAAGGAAATCTGTCTGTCTCGGCGCCTGGAGGTCGCGCAAAACATCGCGCTATCGACAAAATCGATACAAATACATGCAATGAAACCTCCTTAAACCAGTTTGCGCTGGATATACCTATTTGTATTTTTGTAATGTTTATTTGTATAATATTTGTATAATACATATTGGAGATTGGATGCAATAAACAGGAAATATAATTGATATTATATATTTATATTAAATTTAACCTATTTATTGTATTAATTTTATAACAATATAATTTGTTTAAGTCATATGAACTTGAATGTCTAAATAACACATATAATTATACATAATATTTCATAGATATAGAAATAAAAACGCGGTATTATACTGTATTATTTTGATTACTAAGCTTTGGTTTTAATTAATTAAAATTTGAAAAATATATAAGTTATTACCTTCTTCTACATGAAGAAATAAGACAATGCCCAGCAGTGGGATATTACAGGCTGAATCGTGATAAGTTATTCACTTACATTAAATTCGGCGTTTTATTTTTATTTATTATTTTAAATCGCGTATTTCTAACAATCCTGTTCTATAAATAACTATTACACGGGAAAACCGTCACACATATGTTACCGCTAATTCCTGTCTAGAAATCGGTCTAGGTTTTCCGTCGCCGACACGTCATCAACACACCTTCACAGAAGTCTAAACTTTAGAGTTAAGAAATAAAGGCTAATATCAAATAAATCCTAATTAGGGAAACCCTTATAAAACTGACCACATACAAAAATAATTGACCCTTCTTAATTATACCTTTATTTTGAACAAAAATGGACTTTATTTTAAATGAGTGAATGTAGTTTTGTGTGTAACGTGTGTGGAGTTTCTAGGAAATTGTTTTAATTAGGGCTCGAAAAGGGATGTTAGGGTGTTAGTGCTTAAGCCATTGTCTGGCTTCTCGTTTCCGTTTTAATTCTTTTTTTATAGGGACTTTGTTTAATGGGTAGGTTGGTAGCGTTTTTAAAAACTATTTATACCTACTTTATACTTACTCGTACTTTGTTGTATGCTACAAATACATTATTAAACAAAGTTTTATGATAGGTGCAGATTGTGTAGCACAATGAATGAATATAGCTATAGTTAATTCGTCCAGACAAATAGATTTAGTAATTTTCACATCACTTCAGCCTGTCGCGTCCGCTGCTGGCCATAGGCCTCCACAAGATCACGCCAAAAATAGCGTGAACCCATGTGTGTTGCCCATAGTCACCACGTCGTCGGTCAGGCGGGTCGGTGACAGCAGGGCTGGCTTTGTCGCACCGAAGACGCTACTGCCCGTCTTCGGCCTGTGTATTTCGAAGCCAGCAGTTGGATGGTTATTCCGTTATCGATCGGCTTTTTAAGTTTCAAGGTGGTAGTGAAACTGTGTTATCCCTTAGTCGCCTCTTACGACAACCAAAGGAAGAGAGAGGGTGGCTATATTCTTTAATGCCGTAGCCACACAGCATTTTCTCATGTTGCTGATAATTTTTATCTCGCAACATAAGTTACTAATACGCCATATCAACAGATTCACAAGCTGTGATATCATCACCCAGACAAAGTTCAGTGCCCTATAGAAATTCTAATGACGAGCAAAACTGCAACAACTACTTAGTTCATATTAAATACGTCTCGTCTGAAGTCGTCTAAGTAGAATTAACTACGAAACCCAAACATCTTAAACGAATTACATTGTCGGGATTCGAACCGACGACCCTCAATAATACCCACAATAGGTTTAAATTGACCTCGATTGCTCGATCAATGGCACTTAATCTTCGAATTGTAAATCTCAATAAGAATACAATTTCGAATCATTACATTTTAATAAAGATTTCATTGGAATTGATTTAGTAAGTACACTTTTAATGATGTAAATGGGAACAAACAGTTGTACATATAGGGAAGATGGGCAAAAATTTTGAAAAATTTAAAGTTCAAATTTTTTTTATAGTCCTCCCGTGACCATGGTTGCTGTAAAGTATTCGAAATTTTGCGACAAAACACAATAAACCGCGATAAAATTCGAAAAAGTGGTTTCATTATAATGAGTGAAATTCCCGTAAACATTAGAAAATAATAATTAAATTTAAAAATTTATGTTATTCGCGTACTTTTCAGAACCATTTCAATTTACATTTGTCTGTAGTATGTAAGTCTTTATTCATTTCCGTTAATATAAAGCTACCGCCGAAATTTTAACAGCCACAGAAAAAAATGCTAATAAACAACTTTTTTTTTTCGTGAGTAAAGAGTTTTCTTTTACGATTCCATATTTTAATTTACATATACTCTCCCAAGGTAACCACAATTTTATTATTAATCCAAGATTATTAACCCAAGTGCAATTAGAGAATAGGATTGAATTAAGGTTAATAAACATTCCGCGTACATAAAAACCGTTATTTAATAAACAGGAAGTGGCCATAAATCAAAAATGGCGGTAAAATAATGCGACTGATACTTATCGAAAATTCCGTTACCTTCGCCCGATAATAATAACGTTTATTATAATAATCATGATATACCTTTTTAAAATCCTTGTATTGTGCCCTTCAATTTGATACACATATTTGTAGTATTCGAGAAAAAAAATTTTTTTCATTAACTACAATGGCTTCGCGCAGCCACCATGTTTGATTTTTTTTAATGTCACCTATCTAAGAACACTTGGACAACTAAGAAGAACATAACGACATCTCAATTATGTAAATCCGTTCAGTGGTTCTGGAAATATGAGGTAGTAAAGAATATTACATACAAACATACATACATACAAGATACGCGCGAAAAACATAACCCTTCCTTGGCAGTCGGGTAAAAAATACACGACATTTTTTAAAACAACCACTTTATTTGTAAAAAAAAAGCAAAAACAAGTGTGCTTTAGACCACACGACTGAAGGAAAACATCTTTAGCTCCATCTAAATTGTATCTCCCTCTCAACTTCCATTCGCCTCGCGCGATCACACTTTTCGTAACGCTCTCGTCACGCATTCACCAACTTACTCTCTTATCTTACTTCTCTCAGTTTATTCAAATTGAAAAGCACTTATGAATCGTCATTTTACATATTAAAATATATACCTATTTTGTATTAATTAAAGTTATAAGTGAAACTAGCACCTATTCGTAATTTAGATTCTGAGTGCCTAGTGCGAGTTTTATTCACGGAAACATGACAGAAACGCGTTTATACGTGAAGATTATTTTGCATGGGAATTTAAACAGTGCAGGCTAGACGATAAAGAACAGTATACGATACAATCGATACAGAGTCATCTAGCGGCAAACGCGAGAACTAGGTTGAAATCCTGAATTTCCCATACAAAATGAAGGTAAAGTTTACGCCTGTTATTGCGAGACGGATTAAACAAAACTCGCACTAGGCACTCTGCTGAGAAGAATCGACAAGGAACTCCGCAGTTACTCTTTTAAAAGTGGAGAAAGTATTTTTAGTATTATTTAATTTTTTTAACCGACTTCCAAAAAAGGAGGAGGTTCTCAATTCGACTGAATTTTTTTTTTATGTATGTTACTTCAGAACTTTTGACCGGGTGGACCGATTTCGACAAATTTTTTTTTAATCAAAAGGTGGTATGTGTCAATTGGTCCCATTTAAATTTATTTGAGATCTAACAACTACTTTTCGCGTTATATCTAATAATGCGTTTTTACTTGACGCTTTTTTCGTCGACCTACGTTGTATTATACCGCATAACTTTCAACTGGATGTACCAATTTTGATAGTTCTTTTTTTGTTGGAAAGGAGATATCCCTAGTTTAGTACCATGATAAGAAAACCAGGATCTGATGTTGGGATCCCAGAGAAATCGAGGGAAACTCTCTAAAATCCGCAATAACATTTTACTGGGTGTACCGATTTTGATGATTTTTAATTTAATCAAAAGCTGATGTTTATCATGTGGTCACATATAAATTTTATCGAGATCAAATAACTACTTTTTGAGTAATCTTTGATAACGCGTAGTTACTTGACAATTTTTCGTCGATCTACGTTGTATTACTCTTCGATGTAATTGAAGTCGGTTTTTTTTTTCGTTTGCGAGCAAACACAATTATTTTTATTGTATGTTATGTGTAATTTGACACCAAGTAATGATGATTTGTGTTAATACTACGAGTTAGAATTGCTATTCATCTCAAAAATCAGTACATTTTCGTTTGAATAGCGGTTATAAATCTAAATTAAAAAACAAAATTTTCAATATTCATCACAAATTAACAAAAAAAAATAACAAACAATATTTATGTTAAAATTGAAAAGTGATAAATTTTGAAATTTATTTTTTAGGATATAAAAGTAAAAAAAAAAAGACTAAAACTTATCTAATGAGTACTTTAACCCCATCATTATGGCGGCAAACACGCGATGGTCAATTTGACATCGCATGTTTGACACACAGTAATTTAACGACAGATTGTATCGCATTTGTAAATTAAAATAAAGAACATTATCTGTGTCAAATAAACTAATCGATAAATTCGATGACCTTTTACATACTTTCCATGAATACTTTTTAGTGACTAAAAAAATAAACATTATGCTGTATAGGCCTTTGGTACACTTTTGTATTAAAAAATATTCTATGAAAAGATTATTAAGAGTTTTGGATTCTTTAACTAGCCTTAAGACCAATTCGAATTGTTTACTACACATTATTGCTTAATAAAATGAACGCGGTAGTAGTCTTAAATAACTTTGATATACTACATCTAACTATTATTTAAAAAAAAAACCACTAAATTAACAATAAATAATAAAACGTAATACTCGTAGAATGTGTTTCATGTTTGCAATCGAAGATGTTTTATGTATTATTTTTATTTTTTAATTTTGTAAGAAAACTATACAAACAACTTAAATTGAAAGGACGAGAACATTAACAGTTTTTTCTATAATCAAATTACTCCTTAACAACTTCCTTATTAGTTTTTTACTCTAAATTCAAGAAAATACTGGTTCTTCAAGTTTCAATAACTTAAAAAAAAGTTAAACTGATTGAAATATTTTGTATCTATGTACACAGATAAAAATATAGTAAGAGCTGCTTTATTAAATTAAATCTTCAATGTACATAGTTGAATCTGTTACAGTTTTATTATGAGTATTGATTTTTTATTGAGCTTCATATAAAAATTACTTATAAAACTATTTGCTTAAAAGAAACTTACCAATTGATGCGCAATAAGGCGATCTTATCGCTAAGTATCGATCTGTCAAACAACCTTACAGGCTTGGATACAAAATGAACATTTATTAAACTCATAAAATGTGTACATTCTGCTTCAATAACTAATAATAATAATTTGTTGTTTTTATTTGAACAGGCGACACTTAAAGCTATCTACAACATGCACTTATTTTTTGCATTCAACTTTAAATTATGTTTTATAAATACGTAAATAAAAGTGCAAAGTTCTTTATAAACTTTAAAACTTGTTTGATATCAAATAAAAAGCTTTTCATGTCGTGCTGCTTATTCAACATAGAATCATAAAAATATATTTAAGAAAAAAAACACTAGACCTAATAATCTCGTCACTAATAATTCGGTACATTTATGTACACATTTTTACATAGATATATCACGTTACTATTGAATTAATAATTTAAAAATATATTTCATATATCGGAAAGTTTTAATCTATATCTATTCTATAATATAATAATAATATATATAAAAGCGAAAGGTCACTCACTCATCACGAAATCTCCGAAACTATAACACCTACAAACTTGAAATTTGGCAGGTAGGCTCCTTATAGGACGTAGACATCCGCTAAGAACGGATTTTACGAAACTCGACCCCTAAGGGGGTAAAACGGGGGTTGCAAGTTTGTATGAAAGTCCTATGTTTTTGAAGTAGGAGACTTGAAATTTAAAATATATGCTCTATAGATAATGAAAAGGTGTTCAAATAATGTATCTTTAGAAATCAACTCCCTTTTGGGGTTAAAACGGGGGATGGTAGGTTGACTCACTCATCGCAAAATCTCCGAAACTATAACACCTACAAAATTAAAGTTTGGCAGGAAGGCTCCTTATAAAGCGTAGACATTCGTTAAGAACGGATTTTACGAAATTCGACCGCTAAAGGGGTAAAACGGGGGTTTAAAGTTTGTATGAAAGTCCTATGTGTTTGAAGTAAGAGACTTGAAATTTAAAATATTCGCTCTTTAGATGGTGAGAAGGTGTCCAAATAATGTATCTTTAGAAAGCAACTCCCTTTTGGGGTTAAAACGGGGGATGGTAGATTGATTCACTCATCACGAAATATCCGGAACTATAACACCTACAAACTTGAAATTAAGCAGGTTGGTTCCTTATAAGACGTAGACATGCGCTAAGAACTGATTCTACGAAACTCGACCCCTAAGGGGATAAAACGGGGGTTGGAAGTTTGTATGAAAGTCCTATGTTTTTGAAGTAAGAGACTTGAAATTTAAAATGTACGCTCTTTAGATGATGAGAAGGTGTCCAAATAATGTATCTTTAGAAATCAACTCCTTTTTAGGGTGAAAACGGGGGATGGTAGATTGACTCCCTCATCACGATATCTCCGAAACTATAACACCTACAAACTTGAAGTTTGGCAGGTAGGCTCCTTATAAGGACGTAGACATCCGCTAAGAACGGATTTTACGAAACTCGACCCCTAAGGGTGTAAAACGGGGGTTGCAAGTTTGTATGAAAGTCCTATATTTTTGAAGTAAGAGACTTGAAATTTAAAATGTATGCTCTATAGATGATGACAAGGTGTCCAAATAATGTATCTTGAGAAATCAACTCCTTTTTAGAGTGAAAACGGGGCATGGTAGGTTGACACCCTCATCACGAAATCTCCGAAACTATAACACCTACAATCTTGAAATTTGGCAGGAAGGCTCCTTATAGGACGTCAACATTCGCTAAGAACGGATTTTACGAAATTCAATCCCTAAGGGAGTAAAACGGGGGTTGGAAGTTTGTGTGAAAGTCCCATGTTTTTGAAGTAAGAGACTTGAAATTTAAAATGTAAGCTCTATAGATGGTAAAAAGGTGTCCAAATAATGTATCTTTAGTAATCAACTCCTTTTGGAGTTAAAACGGGGGATGGTAGGTTGACTCCCTCATCACGAAATTTCCGAAACTATAACACCTACAAACTTGAAATTTGGCAGAAAGGCTCCTTATAGGGCGTAAACATTCGCTAAGAGCTGATTTTACGAAACTCGACCCCTAAGGGGATACAACGGGGGTTGCAAATTTGTGTGAAAGTCCCATGTTTTTGAAGTAAGACACTTCAAATTTAAAATGTATGCTCTATAGATGGTAGAAAGGTGACCAAATAATGTGTCTTTAGAAATCAACTCTCTTTTGGAGTTAAAACGGGGAATGGTAGGTTGACTCACTCATCACAAAACATCCGAAACTATAACACCTACAAACTTGAAATTTGGCAGGTAGGTTCCTTATAGGGCATAGACATCCGGGCATAGATTTAACGAAAATCGACCCCTAAGGGGATAAAACAGGGGTCGGAAGTTTGTATAAAAGTCTTATGTTTTTGAAGTAAGAGACTTATATAAAATATATGCTTAAAATATATGCTCTATAGATAGTGAAGAGGTGTTCAAATATTGAATCGTAATCTATATATATAAAAGCGAAAGGTCACTAACTCACTCATCGCATGAACTCAAAAACCGCTGGATGGTCTATCCATCCAGGTTGGACAAAGATAAAATTTGGCATGGAGGTAGATTATAGTTAGCAGACGTCCGCTAAGAACGGATTTTACGATATTCCACCGCTAAGGGGGTTTAATTGGGGTTGATAGTTTGTATGAAACATATACAGCCTGAAAATAAAACTAAAAAGTGGTGTATAGAGATGTTTTATAAAAATAACTATTAAATTATACTAAATTGTGCCTTTTAAAAAGTTACTCAGTTTGATAAACATTTCAAGTGACTGAAATAAAAAAATTATTTACGTTAAACATCTTAATAGTAATGCATATCTTCATAACCATGCGGACGTAGTCGCGGGCAACAGTTAGTGTATTATAAAACAAAGTCCCCAAAAGTGTATGTGATCGATTCGCTCAAAATCTACTGAACGGATTTTCATGCGGTTTTACCATTGGAGAGAGGGCTCCACCATTGGCAAGAGGAAAGTTTACGGAACGGCTAAACCGATTTTGATGAGAGTTTCACTGGAAGTTTGCCGGGAAAACTTTGTGACAAACTAATTTCAACGCGGGCGAAGCCGCGGGCACAGCTAGTATTCTATATATCTCCGAATTTACTTACTAGAGATAGAATTTTGATGTATAATCCATAACAATTGATTCAAAAACTTAACTAACACATTGTGTTCACTGTAATGTTAGATTTAAGTTTTTTTATGCATTAAATATAAAAAAAAAACACTAGGAAGAAAAGCCAAAGATAGCTGTAGATTATTGAAACCTTGAGACTCTTGCTCCAAAATCCTTAAAAGAAATACAGTAACTACAGGCAAAGTCTCGTGCTTCACAAGTTTTAAATAATAAATACGCGGATCGATTCATGTCTGAACATGACCTGAGTTGTACGCAGCTTGAACATGATTGTGAGCTATGAATGGGACTCACAATAGCACGGTAGGGTCTCCGGGCCCCTCGTTGTGCACAAATTGTGAGCGACCTTAAAAACGTAAAAAAAAATAGAATTGACGACAAGACGTGACATGATTCGTTCACACTAACTAATACCTGCGACTTTGCTTGCCTCGCTTATTATATTAAGACCTACCTTTTGGCTCGAAACTTGGTGGATTCCGATTAGTGTGGATTCCGTGATTTTGGTTTCTTTTTTCAGTTTTTTCCTGTTAAAATATACAGTACTCTGTGATAATGTAGTATTTTTAAAATCAGTTAAATAGGTAACGACAATGAGGTAATGTATTATAAATGTTGAAGAATATAAACCTTGTTGTTTATAATATTATCGAAGTTATACTACTTTTGGCGCGCTAGGGAAAATCATGAGAGTAAATTTTTACGATGCGCGCGCACACCGTCACAAAAACCGACATTCTGAAGTTAGCAACGTGAAGTATAACTTCTTACGTGCGTAAATTACACACATCACTATTTTTTTAATAATTAGTTTTAGTATAGATATATTTTATGCGCAGAGAATTAGACATCAAAAAGCTGAACGAAAATATACTTCGCTTACAAACCTTGTAAACAGCATTATTTTAACATCACTGAACACGTATTGCTTACAAAGTGACACGACAACAAAGTGATCCTATAAGGGTTCCGTTTTTTCCTTTCGAGGTACGGAACCCTAAAAACTATTTTGTTTTAAATATTATAAAGAAAATAACTCTAATCTTAAATAAGATACTTAAAAAAAGCATTTTTTATTTTAAGTTTATTTTTTAACTGTAAAGATACACATTACATAGAAGGAACAGCGATTCCCACACTAGGTAATGCCTGTGTCGTGGGATTCAACAATACGAATAAATAATTACCAGGAGTAGTGCGGCTTAAAAGATAATAAGTATATGTATAACTAACTAATGATAAACTGAATTACATACAATATATTTAATTTGCACGTAAATTGGTAAAACATAGCAACAGTGAGCCAGAACTAGAACTATATTGATAGCAATGAGATTCATCATTACAGCCTATACAGTCCACTGCTGGACATAGGCCTCCACAAGTTTACGCCAAAAATAACGTGAACTCATGTGTTTTGCCCATAGTCACCACGCTGGGCAGGCGGGTTGGTGACCGCAGGGCTGGCTTTGTCGCACCGAAGATGCTGCTGCCCGTCTTCGCCTGTGTGTTTTAAAGCCAGCAGTTGGATGGTTATCCCGCCACCGGTCGGCCTTTTCAGTTCCAAGGTGGTAGCGGAACTGTGTTATCCCTTAGTCGCCTCTTACGACACCCACGGGAAGAGAGGGGGTGGCTATATTCTTTAGTACCGTAGCCACACAGTACAGTACCGTAGCCACACAGTACAGCAATGAGATTGACGGAAGTAAAACCTATTTTTACATATATTTAAAAGCACAGACAGAAAAAGAGATTTAGAGCTTAAATTAATTAATGACCTAACAAGTCACTAACATTGCATATCTTTAATTTACTCTACAGCAAAATGTAAATAAGGGAATAAGTCAATTACCTGAACCTAGTAGCAATGCTTACCATAAGTGGGTTAATTTCTGTTAAATACGCTTCTGCCCTCAAAGAAAAATCGAAACGTTAGTACAACGACCCTTGACACGAAAACCTGATATTGTCAAGGACATGAGAATCATTCAAATTGAACGAAAGAATGATATATTAATAACAGACTTATTAAATTACTTTGAAATACCTCAATATTGACTCGTTGGCGCAGTTGATAGTATACGCTTCAGCCTGTAATATCCCACTGCTGGGCATAGGCCTCTTTCCCCATGTAGGAAAAGGATCAGAGCTTAATCCACCACGCTGCTCCAATGCGGGTTGGCGGATATATTAATTATTAACTACTATGAGTAACGATCGCTATTACGTGTGCATGATAACAACTGGGACCGACGGCTTAACGTCTCCGCGCGTAACGCTCTCCGAGGCACGGTTTTAGTGATGCAGGTTTTTGATACAGGTCTTGGGCTCGATTACCAACCCGAGACTAGGTTTAATCTATGCTACAAACGTAAAAAAGAATTATTATTTTTTACGTCAAATAAGTTATTTTGTTTATAAATAAGGAAAAATAATTAATGAGGCCATACAAAAGATACAAATATAACATACAAATATATGTAAGCTATTTATTGTCACTTCCTTTTAGATATCCGACCGACGATCTTTATAAATCCTGGGATGTCCTATCGGTGAGGAAATTGTTTATAACTCATATTCTGTTAAAAAAGCATTCTCAGCTCCCATTCGACCCTAAAATTAATCAAGACAAAAGACGTAAAAACAAAGTATGCCCCTCTATCAAGGTTTCAACGGCTCTAGCTCGGAGACAGTACTATTACTTGGAAAACTTTCTTTATAACAGGGTTAACTCCCGTATACCCATTTATCACCTTCCAAGACTGAAATGTAAATTCACTATTACCAACTGGCTCAAATCTTTCACATACGATGATACCGAAAACCTACTTGTTCACTAGCAGCTGACTCTGGGTATATAATTGTTTGTATTTTATTATTACTATTATTATTATTATTATTATTTTTCTTTCTAATTACCTAAATTTTCTTGTTGACCTTTTGGGTCTTTGTTGGCAATTATTATAAATTGGTAAAACAAGTTTACATATACCTTCATCTGCGAGGCTTGTCTCCATTTGGACAAGTTGAGCACATGATCCTGTATTCTTAACTTTGGGGGGGGGGACCTGGTGACTTATAGTACAGGTATTTTATACCTTTTTTGAGCACCAGTCCTTCGCTAATCGTGTTGTCAAACTTTGTGTAAAAAACTTTGTGTAAAAATTACTTATAACTTATTTTCCTCATAATGTAATCTTCATCTAAATAAATATTATTATTATTGCATTCTATAGTAATTGAATATTACTTTTAAACAATTGAAAATTTCAGAATGTTATAAATAACATTGTAATTGTTTATTTAAATATTTGTTATTTTGAATGTTCACATTAATATCCTATAATGTTTAATCGCTACACATTTGCTGCGTTTCCCCAACTGCGCCACTAGACGTACAATTCGGTTTTTCTTCCGTTTAATTTATAACCATGTCGTACTACGCACGCTACGTACGCAGTTTAGCCTTATAATTCTTAGGTGACGTATATCTTTTGAAATTAAATATTATCTAAAAAAAAATCAATTGCCGAAATGTTACGCACATAACTAGGTTGTCTGGAAGAAATCGCTTTTAGCGATAAGACCGCCTTTGTACATCTTTCTTTGTATGTAACACTTTTTTTGTAACTTTTATTTGTGGTGCACAATAAAGAGTATTTAATAATATTATTATAACTTTCGACCGAATACCAAATTGGATTTTAATGTGTTCGTTTTTTTTTTTTAGGTAAAGTGTGTATAAAAGAAAGTTTAAATAATCAATTTACATAAAACGAGTTTGCTTTTTAACCGACTTCCAAAAAGGGAAGAGGTTCTCAATTCGACTGTATTTTTTTTTATGTATGTTACATCAGAACTTTTGACCGGGTGGACCGATTTCGACAATTTTTTTTTAATTGAAAGGTGGTGTGTGTCAATTGGTCCCATTTAAATTTATTTGAGATCTAACAACTACTTTTCGACTTATATCTAATAATGCGTTTTTACTTGACGCTTTTTTCGTCGACCTACGTTGTATTATACCGCATAACTTTCTACTGGATGTACCGATTTTGATAATTCTTTTTTTGTTGGAAAGAGGATATCCCTAGTTTAGTACCATGATAAGGAAACCAGGATTTGATGATGGGATCCCATAGAAATCGAGGGAAACTCTCGAAAATCCCCAATAACTTTTTACTGGGTTTACCGATTTTGATAATTTTTGATGTAATCGAAAGCTGATGTTTATCATGTGATCACATATAAATTTTATTGAGATCTGATAACTACTTTTTGAGTAATTTTTGATAACTCGTAGTTACTTGACTATTTTTTCGTCGATCTACGTTGTTATTACTCGTCGATGTAATTGAAGTCGGTTTTTTTTCGTTTGCGAGCAAACACAATTATTGACTGCACGACTGAAGTAAAACTTCCTTAGTTGCCTATACAGTAATATACGAAACGTAACTCTCTTTCTAATCTTTACTAACTTATATCTCCCTCTCAACTTCCATTCGCCTCGACCGATCACACTTTTCGTAACCCTCTCGTCACACATGCACCAACCAGCTTACTCCCTGTCAAGCGTGCGTAAAGAAGTTTTATTTCAAAAATACAGTCGAATTGAGAACCTCCCCAATTTTGGAAGTCGGTTAAAAACAAATATGGTGGCACGTATTTCGCGGATTCAGCTAGTGTTTAATAAAACGCACTTGTAACATTTGATATCACACATAGATTAAAAGTATCGAATCAAAGTCGAGATATCATTTGACAGATCAAAAAAAAAAAAAAATTGGAATCAAAATACTTTCTCAAGGTCATGTAGACTAAATATTAATTTTAACGTATTCCGTTTCAACATTTAATTACGTATAAATATAAAATGGCGGCGATATCTTAAAGGAAAAACTAAAATAGTGTGTTTATTGTTTGCATGAATCAGTCAGTAAACTCAGTACTCAGTAGTCAGTATTGAGCAGAGCGCTTTGCGAGACTAACGCGTACTGGTACGCGTAACTGTGCTATTAGGAACACATACTTTTAAATATACGAATCGTGGTGAGTAAATGCATATATATTTACACTAAGGACCTGTTTGAGCGGTTATGGATAAGGTTATCCTGCACATAAGTTTACATATAGACTTTAAGAGTACGAAGTAGAATATGCCATTATGTTTGGACTAAATTCAGAATCTGCAACGGTGCAACAGGCCCTGAAAATACTAAATTTTAATTATATTTTACGTGAAACTACAAAAATACTTCATTATAACAATGATTAAAAAAAATTGTAATACTTTCCTAAATAAAATCGTTTATAATGTAAATTTTATTGATTTGCCTTTATTTTTTAATAATTTAGGCGTTAATATGTCTACACATTGTTAGTGAATGATCTAATGTCTTATTTAATACAATTATGTGATGAAAACACGGATAAGACAAATATGGAAACCATATTACAATGTGTAATATTTAATCTTCTTTCATCATTACATAATATAAAACAAAGTCGCTTCCCGCTGTCTGTATGCTTAAAACTACGCAACGGATTTTAATGCGGTTTTCTTTAGTCAATAGAGTGATTCCAGAGCAAGGTTTATATGTATAATACATGCATAATATAGTAGAGGAACACTGATAGTTTTAGAGGTTTCTAATGTGATGTCGTAAATATACACATTTTTTTGCGTTTACTTAGAAAATACTAACAAAAGCATTGCACCCGTGCGGAGCGGGTCGCTCGTAATAATATTATAAAAACGAAAGATTTTTATTTTTGAATATTTAAAACAAACACAAAAACTACTGGAACCGATTGTGAAATTTCTGTCACCAAGAGAATGCTATGAGATCACTCAAGTGACATAGGCTATATTTTAATAGGAGAAAACGTGACAGCCAAAATCGTCTAATCCACGCGAGCGAAGACGTAAGTAAGGATAGTCTTCAATGTAAATATAAATCGAAGTCCTAAATGTATTTACGCCCATAATTTCAAAATAACTGCGTCGAATTCGATGATACTTTTTGAATCAAAACTTCTTTACGCACTTGAGGAATAAGCTGGAGATGCGTGACGAGAGCGTTACGAAAAGAGTGATCGGGCGAGGCGAACGGAAGTTGAGAGGGCGATATAAGTTTGATGGAGCTAAAGGAGTTTTGCTTCAGTCGTGTGATAGAGCACACTCGTTTTTTTTTTGATTATTTAGTAGTTAAGAAATAGATATATTTTTTATTAGATATATGGCGGTACAAAGTTCGCCGAGTCGCCTAATAATACTTTACAAATTATAGGGCCTGTTTCACCAATTATGATAATGCTATTTGACGGATGACGATATACAACAGAAAAAAGTCTGATGTATTATGCTTTTTTACCATCGAATTCCACTGTATTTATATGAGGTATATCTATTCGTAAATACTTTTTTAATTTAAAACTTGTAGTTTATTAATTAAGGTGAAACAAGTCCTAATGGCCTATTCTACCTCCTACTGTCAAAGTTTAATCGTAACTTATTTGTAGGATAACCTTATCCACAACTGTTTAAACAGGCCCATAGGGGCCGGGGTTATAACTAATAGATCTACACTTCCGAGTTTGCTAATAAATTTATCGTCAGCGATAATTAACTGGATTCCCCCATAGCTTTACATATTTCGAAAATTTATTTCTGAAATTTCGATATATAAATAAAAAATAATTTAAAAATATTAACGCTATATATTTTTAGCCTGTTGTTACATCTGGATAATGTCACTTTTAATTATTGTTACAGTTGTTACCATACTTTATATTAGAATTTATCATTTACTAACAAATCTATCCTGTTTACAGTACACATAAAAAGACAAGATATATTTTCTTGAACATCTTCAAGTAGCTTAAAATATTGACAAATATAGCTCACAATTGATGACGCCTTAAAACGAATTTAAAATGTTTATACTAAATTTCTTTAATATTACATACACACAGTCGTCTGTTCTTCATGAAGGCATTCTGGCATTCCTGTATTGTAGGTATTTTTATTTTGTTGATGTGTAATAATTTTACGTATAACTCAGGGCAAGAATCGAACCCAAAATTCTGGCCCAGAAATTAATATCACAGCCAACAGCGCCAACGTGTCTGTTGTGTAAATTCATTTAACGTTGTCAAATAACTAAATCAGTTTATTTTTACTGTAATGACCTTTACCCACTTCAGTGTTTTGTTGTACCTAAGTCAGTTTCAATTTTATATATTTTGAAGGTAGTTTAAAAACATCTTTCTTTTCTTAAATTAGTAATAATTATAAAACATAGACCATAACATTCGTCTAGACGCGCGGGAACGTGACCAGACAAGTTCAAAAAGGAACTGGCAACACATGAAATATTACACCAACCCTTAAAAGCTTTTGACCCCTTCACAACTCAACTATTCAATCTATATTTTTTTTAATTCTTTATTAAAGCCATACCAGCCATGTGTACAATTATTTACATAGTTTGGTCGTCTGAGTCTGATTGTCTGAGAAACATGGAGTGATATATGAAACTGACGATTCTATCACTGAAAGCTGTTGTAAATTTGAAGTTAAAAACGTTATGGAAAAAGAAAAAGAGGTTTGCCTTGCCACAAATTTAATGAACATTTAAATTACATGATTTTTAGGATACGTTATGGGGCATATAAGCAAATTAGTGTTTAATTTACGATCCCGATTCAGCCTGTGTTATCCCACTGCTAGGCATAGACCTCTTTCTCCATGTAGGAGAAGGATCGGAGCTTAATCCAGCACGCTACTAAACTGCGGGGTGGCGAGTCGATTATATATATTTTGTTGATACATGTCGTATTAGCAGTAATACTGATGCGATGTAGGTGAAGCCACATGTTCGAACTAGTAAAGTAGGACGTTTGGAATACTGCCAATTTCATTACATTTGTATTCAAATTTTAACGTTTAACAAATAAAATTGGTCATAAAATTCCATGACACACGTGTGACGTTGTTAGATAGGTTTTTACGATTACGACTTGCATTTATATGTGACGATGTAAATGGAAACTATAATAATTAAATACAATGCATTTAAGACATACCTAAACTAATGAAATAGTTTTTTGCTCGCATACAAGGAAAAAAATAACAGACAAATAACACAACGTAATTGAAAAAAAAATACCTTACGACAAGCACTAGTTTTGAATGAAAAAAAAAATGAGCTAACTCCTTCTTTTTTGAAGTAGTAACCGACTGAGAAAATAAACACTTGCCTCCATTAGGATGTGAATCTTATAATGGGGATGCGGAAACATACACACAAATGTCCATACGACAACAAACCCTCATATGACTTATACAAAAACTTATCAATTCAAGTTATAGAAGTTTTGTGAAAGGATCGATTTGCGTCATCAAAATACGTCATTTAGATTTGAAGACATTCGCAACTTTAACTGTATTTTTTCTATCTGTCTCTGTTTTAATTATTGTTGATGATATAAGAGAAATGTTTGAATAATTTAAATTCATCATAAATCTATGTAAAAAAAATTAGTCGCTAAATGTTGCACAACGCAAAACTCAAAAACGGTTGGATCAATTCGACTTATTTTTTAAGTTTTTTAATACCTTGTTAAAGAATTGCTCACAAAATCAGGAAATTTCAGAAATCGTAACGAATATTATTAATACTCACGCGATTTACAATTCGCAAGACGAGGCGTAAAATCGTTTATTGTAAGGTGATATTTTATAGCATCATATCTTTATAAACAGGCCCAGTGCATTGATATAACGATTCGCAGAAATTTCACACATTTAAACAATCAAAATCTTCCATTCTATAATACGTATAAATATAGATTACATTGCCGTTAAAGGAAAACAAAGAAGTGCGAAGCCCTGAACCAAGGTCACAAGCATTACCGATGCAAGTCCATCCTTCAGGAAAATCATTGACAGTATACAGAAATATAAATCAGATAAGGATCTTCATACAATGGTATCTTTGTACAATTCATAATAAAAGTTATGAAAAAAAGTATGTGTATACTTATGTACGCACGTAAGAAGTTTTCTTCCCGTGGGTGTCGTAAGAGGCGACTAAGGGATAACAAGGTTCCACAACCACCTTGGAACTTAAGAAGCCGACCGATGGCGGGATAACCATCCAACTGCTGGCTTTGAAATACACAGGCCGAAGACGGGCAGCAGCGCCTTCGGTGCGACAAAGCCCGTACTGCGGTCACCAACCCGCCTGCCCAGCGTGGTGACTATGGGCAAAACACATGAGTTCACGTTATTTTTGGCGTGAACTTGTGGAGGCCTATGTCCAGCAGTGGACTGTATAGGCTGTAATGATGATGAAGAAGTTGCTTACTTCACGTTGCTATTTTCTTCTCCGTTGACTAGCTAACTTTAGGGTGTTTTTTTTTGCCGGTTTGCGCGCACATCGTAAAATTTACTCTCATTTTTCCCCCTTACGTGCCAAAAGAAATATAACGTCAAAAACAATGTCATTTCAGTGCTTTTAATATTTCTAAAAAAAAAACTCGATACTTTATGAACGTCTCCTAAGTATATTCAGAATTAATGAAAATCAAAAATTAAATAATTCAACATAGCTTCAAAATATGTATATAGAAAAATCAAGCGACTTCCGAATTTCTCACAATCAAATCAATCATTTTAATGGACTTTCGAATATTTTCTTTGATTTCTTAGTTAACTTCATGCAAGATATCGATAATTTTGTACTAAAACACAGTTTATATCATTTTCAAAAGAGTAACTGCGGAGTTTCTTGCCGATTCTTTTCCGCAGAATCTAAATTCCTAATCGATGGTAGCTTTACTTTTATAAAAATAATAATCACTTTAAATTTTTAATTTGTTGAATGACGATTAGTGCTCTTGGGGCCTATTTGACTAAAGTTGTTTTTGATTTGGATTTTTAATTATAGTAAACAATTCAGAATGTGGACTCAGGTGAGAAGAATCCGCAAAAACAGTTATTCTTTTTAAACAGCGTCAATACATTACGCAACTAAAATAAAGCATGTCCTGCATGGTATCCAGCGCTAAACACACGTTCTGTTAATAAAACCACCAAACTGTTAACATTAGTTAACTATTCGCAAACGTACCCAAGCATGATTAGCAGAATTAATATTGATAACAATTTGGTTAGAATGTAAAGCCTCGACTTTACAGAAGATCACAGCTAAGTAATACTGATTTCAAATAGTGTGGTGTCCCTGTTGGTAAGCTACGGTAATCGCTTACAATCAGGTGAGCCAGCCGTTGTTTACCGATCTAGTTATGTAATATAGGTATATAAAAAAAACCGTTAAAACTTTAAGAATTGGCAAAGTTTTTGCGTCAACTTTGACAAACTATAATATAATCTAGCAATAGTTTCAGAAAGTTCATACATAATAATTATTTCTATATTAGTCATTGGACCGTTTTTATCGATTCCATTAACGTAACACGTAATCTGTTCGACGAAGGGGGCGTGTTTTCAGCATTAATAAAATATGGTTTTACTATCAAAAAATCAATATATTAAAACATACGTATTAAAACCAAAGTCGCCGTATTTATTGATTGCCTGGAACAGTCTATAAGGCATATTAAGAAATGATTAGAGTCTAATCAGCCACAGTAATCCTCATACACACAACACACACACACACGCGTGCAAATACGCATAGATGTCATGTCATGTCAGATTCCCCAAAATGGTTTCCTTACTCAGTACACCCAAAGAAGACCCGAAACTAATTTTTTTTGTTGGCATTATTTTTACAATTCATGTTTTGATTCATAACGTTGTTACGCTAACGAAAAGCAGTATATTTTCACATGTCAGATCGGTAATTCTCTAGCACGCTTAAATAAACAAAGCTATTATGATTTCATTGTTTAATATTAGACTAGAACAATAAATAGTTATAGAATAGAATATTACACAAGTTTCCTAAGTTTGAGAAGACGTAGAATGATATTAAAGATTAGTGAATTTAATTAATAGTAGGTACCTACCTTATTAAAACTTTATTTTAAAAACCTATAGTATTTTTTGTTTGCAGTTATTGTCAGCAAATTCTGCATTAAAAATAATATTTGGTGTATGCTTTTAAAGTTTATCTAATATTCTTTAAGAATTGTAAATGTGTAAAAGAGGAATACCGTAATCAGCGTCTGACTACGTCTTAGGGCACTACACTTTTTACTCTTTGGGGCACTACTAGGCAGTCACAGAACTGCCAATCTGACTGTCATACGCCATAAATCGCCTATAGGATTAAACGTAATGCGTAATGCATTATATTTATTACTTATTTCTAAAACTGCAGAGCACAGCAAACTAGACTAATTTCGATCTCATTGTCCACAGTTCTGGGAGATAATATCGGAGGAGCACGGCATCGACCCCACCGGCGTGTACCGCGGCACAAGCGACCTGCAGCTTGAGCGTATCTCAGTCTACTACAATGAGGCCTCTGGTAAGTTTCTTATTAAACAACTAGCGGCAAACAAGCGAACGGCCCACCTGATGGTAAGCGGTTACCGCTTATAATCGCCAACATCTGAAGCACAAACGCATTGTCTGCACTACCCCGATCTTCACCAGGTCTTGCTACCTTACTCACCCCAGGAACACAACACTACCTGAGTCTTCATCTATTTTTTTTTATGATAATACCTAGAAAACGAGCTGGACAAGTGTTGCAACTTTTTAACTGTCCCAGAGTAGTCAATAATGCGTTACTGGCTGAAGGGGCGTTACAGATAGCAAAAAAAATAAATAATGGTTGCTAACTTCGCATCACAATAAGAAATCATATTCCTGGCTAGAAATCGATAAAATGTTCGCTAAGCAAAAAAAAATCTGTCAATGTAAGCCAAGTTTAACTTTTAGCGTAAGTTCATCATCAAACATTGATCCTTTCATTTTTATATTTTAACTGAAGCTCTAATCTTACACATGAGGACTAAATTTTTCGAACGAAATCTTGTTAAAATAACTACGTTTTAATTTCTTTCAATGTCGTCGGTTGAAAAGTATATTTAAACATTATTACGATCGAAACGAGGATATCCGCGTTGAAAAACCGACGCATCGTAAAAATTAAATGACTTATCTTCTGACGGTACAAACTGTTTCGGAAAAAAGTTTACGTATATTTAAATACGTTAATAAATTACATCTCAATAATAAACCAAGAAAAAAAGACAAAGCCATTAAAAACTTTAATTTAAATTGTGCTTTGCTATAAACAAAATGCAAAAGTTGTATTTTTAACCGACTTCCAAAAAAGGAGGAGGTTCTCAATTCGACTGTATTTTTTTTTTTTTTTTTTTTTTTTTATGTATGTTACATCAGAACTTTTGACCGGGTAGACCGATTTCGACAAATTTTGTTTTAATCGAAAGGTTTTGTGTGCCAATTGGTCCCATTTAAATTTATTCGAGATCTAACAACTACTTTTCGAGTTATATCTAATAATGCGTTTTTACTTGACGCTTTTTTCGTCGACCTACGTTGTATTATACCACATAACTTTCTACTGGATGTACCAATTTTGATAATTTTTAATTTAATCGAAAGCTGATGTTCATCATTTGGTCACATATAAATTTTATCGAGACCTGATTACTACTTTTTGAGTAATCTTTGATAACGCGTAGTTGCTTGACTATTTTTTCGTCGATCTACGTTGTATACTTGTCGATGTAATTGAAGTCGGTTTTTTTTTCGTTTGCGAGCAAACACAATTATATTAGTTAAGGTAAAACATAACCTAATGGACTGTTATTAATGCAAAAAGCACGTGTAAATACATAATTATGTGTCAGCAGTATCAGTTATGGAATTGGTCAAATGTAATATGTCAAAAAAAAAGGCGAAAATTAACCCAGTTTATGGATTTTGTAGCGATAACATAAAAAATAATAAGAAAAAATAAGTGTATATTTTCTAAAATATATATATTTCTAGACGAACTTTTATACTTATATGGGATAGAAATAAAAAATTACATCTACTATAAATAACTCGCTTCAAAAGCAATATCAGACTTAATCAGACAAAGAACTTTTAACAAAATTGCAACAAAAATATTATCATTCTATCACGATTCCTCCTCGCAGGTGAATATTAAATATGAACACTTGAAAGTGCAGATGTAACCTAACTGTGGTCTTGCTCGGCGGAGCATAGCGATATCGACGGGTAACTCCTAGCTGCATGTATTACAAATACGTAAATTCAGACTTTCATTGATGATCGAAAAAAAAAAATACTAAAAATTTAAATCAAAGAACATTTTATTAAATAAACGTAAAAAACAATACTGAAATAGTTGGACAAACAGTCACAGTTTTAAAGCTATACAGACATATACATACGCTTCAGCCTGTAATATCCTACTACTGGGCATAGGCCTCTTTCTTCATATAGGAGAAGGATCAGAGCTACATACAGACATATACATAGTATAAATATATATTTCAAAATGACTTAAATCATCATCATCTCCCTGCCCTTATCCCACTTAAGTACGGTTGGCACAACGTGTTTCCTCTCTATTATTCGTCACTTCAGCGCTTACTTCTAAATATTCTCAATTTATGACAAAAAAAGAAAACTTAACGACATTAATGAAATATTTGGACATATTACCATAATTGAGAAAGCTGTTATGAAATAAAATATAATTATTTTTAAGGCTAGCGTCCCGGATAGACTTCGTTCTGTCAACATTTTATTAACTGTAATTTCTTTTTGTGGTAAAATTTAAAACCTTCCGTGGGCTTTAAGGAACAAGGTTGTGGTCGAGTCATTCTCGAGTTATGCGCTTAGCAACATTCATTTTTATTTATATATAAAGATAAAGATTTATAGTATGCCAGTCATTAATCGCGGTTTCAGCACATAGAATGACTGGTTATATCGCGCCAATATCCTTCCATATTCAAAAAATAACAAAAAAGAAAATTAAAATAATCTTTCAAAATGTTCCAGTAACCCCTGAATAAACATGCTTAACATTACACTAGATTAAACTATCTCGTTTGGATATGTCTCGGTGGATTAAGCTCTGATCCTTCTCCTACATAGGAAAGAGGCCTATGCCCAGTAGTGGGATATTACAGGCTGAAGCGAAACAGTCTCGAATAACCATCTTTCCTAACTGTTTAAGTACGACGGAATGTGATTCGTTAGAAACAAAGAAAATGCACTTAAAACAAATAAGAGAATATAACTACACAAAAACAACTATAATGCATTTATTATGCATATTTATAATTGTGATTATTCTAAAAAAATTGCTTAGTTCTATTTACACAGACAAGTAACTATACTTGTCTGTGTAAATAGAACACATTATATGATACATCATCAGAGATATAACTTTGAATCTTCTTGCCAGATCTACCTCAAATTTAAATAGGACTATACGAACCACCTTTTAGGGAACCACCATTCACGAAGCCATTCGAAAGCAACAGCTATCAAATGATAAAAATTATCATCAAAATCTGTGTTACCCACTAAAAAGTTATGAGGTAACAAACGTTACAAAAATAAAGTCGAATTGAGAGCCTCCTCCTTTTTTGGTTTTGTTTAAAAAAATATTAAATAAAAATAATAAATTATATAAATAAAATATTTAAAATAAAGGCTAATATTCTGTACTAAGCGCATAGTCTCATCCTCAAAACTGAATTTACAGATTACCCAGACAGAGAGTTACCGTTAAGATTTCACAGAACGTAAAACAACGGTGGTCATAAAGTGCACAATTAAACCCGATAAAAAAAGTTCAATGAACTCTCATCTCGTCTTATTCAGATGATTCACAGCGACTGTTTCTGCTGTTGAATGTAATTGTCGTTTTTAAAGACTCCCCATGAATGCTATGAAGTTTTACAATGTTGCAACAAATGAAATGTAACACTTGATTACTTACGTATTGCGTTGTGTTACTTGATAAGTTGAGACAATGTGGTCGTTTTTGAAAATTGATATATACATAGGTTATTTCGTTATTTTTGAAGATATAATTACAGAAAATGTAATTTTATATTAGCTTTTAGTTAAAATAAATAGAAGATAGAAATATATTTTAGATAAAAAAAAATGTTAGTAATTTACTAACTCGCCAATTTGTTAAGTCACAAATAAAACAAAATCATGAAATTTCGATTTGTGAACTTACAGAAGATCACAGCTAAATAATACTGCTTTCAAGCAGTATTGTGTTCCTGTTGATGAGTAAGGTGACCAGAGCTCCTGGGGGGATTGGGGATAGGGTCGGCAACGCGCTTGCGATGCTTCTGGTGTTGCAGGCGTCTATAAGCTACGGTAATCGCTTACCATCAGGTGAGCCGTACGCTTGTTTGCCGAACTAGTGATATAAAAAAAAAACTTTCAAAAATTGTTCATAAAAATATTTTTTCATACATCCCAACAGAATGTTATCACATTTTTTTTAATATGACATTTTTGACAAGTCACTAAAGAACATTTGACTTTTGTTTTATACTTAACAATTCGTATAAATATAAAAAGTAATTGTATTAAATAATGGATATCGAAATAATTGCCAACAGTTGCGACGAAGGAGAGCGGCGGCAAGTACGTCCCCCGCGCCATCCTGCTCGACCTCGAGCCCGGCACCATGGACGCCGTGCGCTCCGGCGGCTACGGGCAGCTGTTCCGCCCCGACAACTTCGTGTTCGGCCAGTCCGGCGCCGGCAACAACTGGGCCAAGGGGCACTACACCGAGGGCGCGGAGCTCGTGGACGCCGTTCTAGACGTCGTGCGCAAGGAGTGCGAGAACTGCGACTGCCTCCAGGGATTCCAGCTCACCCACTCCCTCGGCGGAGGCACCGGCTCCGGCATGGGTACGCTACTCATCTCCAAGATCAGAGAGGAGTACCCCGACAGAATCATGAACACATACTCAGTCGTCCCCTCGCCAAAAGTATCGGATACCGTCGTCGAACCCTACAACGCGGTCCTCTCGATCCATCAACTAGTCGAAAACACAGATGAAACGTATTGTATAGATAACGAAGCCCTCTACGACATCTGCTACAGAACGCTCAAGGTGCCCAACCCGACGTACGGCGACCTCAACCACCTGGTGTCGCTCACCATGTCCGGCGTCACCACCTGCCTGCGGTTCCCCGGTCAGCTAAACGCCGACCTCCGCAAGCTGGCCGTGAACATGGTGCCGTTCCCGCGTCTCCACTTCTTCATGCCCGGCTTCGCGCCGCTCACCTCCCGCGGCAGCCAGCAGTACCGCGCCCTCACCGTGCCCGAGCTCACGCAACAAATGTTCGACGCCAAGAACATGATGGCGGCGTGCGACCCGCGCCACGGCCGCTACCTCACCGTGGCCGCCATCTTCCGAGGTCGCATGTCCATGAAGGAGGTCGACGAGCAGATGCTCTCCATTCAGAACAAGAACAGCAGCTTCTTCGTCGAATGGATCCCCAACAACGTTAAGACCGCCGTGTGCGACATTCCTCCCAAGGGCCTCAAAATGTCCTCCACCTTCATCGGAAACACGACGGCGATCCAGGAATTGTTCAAGAGAATATCGGAACAGTTCACGGCTATGTTCAGGCGCAAGGCGTTCTTGCACTGGTACACCGGCGAGGGCATGGACGAAATGGAGTTCAACGAGGCGGAAAGCAACGTGAACGACCTGGTGTCGGAGTACCAGCAGTACCAGGAGGCGACGGCGGAGGACGATACGGAGTTCGATCAGGAGGACATGGAGGAGCTCGCACAGGACGAGCACCACGACTGAGGGGGCGGGTCACACGACAAACTCAAATATTCTATTTTATATATTTCCAACGAAATTAGAGGCTAAGTCGAGTGCGTTTTTTAAAGTACCAAAGCGTCTTTCGCGGCAGATCAGAGCTGGCACTGAGACCCGTCGCCGACGTGACCGGTCGTCGAAGTGCACAATATTATATTATATTGATAGTATTAATCGAAATCTGTTTTGTATTCGATACTATAGGAACGTACCAATCCGTGCATTTCTTATTTTAAGTTATTGTCTTGTATGCTTTTATATATTAATTTATAATTAAATGTTTTAAACAAATCTTCGTTTTCTTTCACCTCTATAATATTACTATTCGGTTATTATAAGAAATAAAAATGAAATAATTATTAAAGATACGATAAACTAAGAGCACTAGAAAATCAAGGAAAAACTGATTTTTATAAATTTCTCTTCAATGTTAAACGAACCTCGGAAAACGTTGAGTCATTCTAAGTAACGTTATTTTTACCAAATGTCAAAGGTAAATAATAACCAATATCCGTTAGGTAAGTTTCACAGCAAAATTATGTATGACAAATTTTTAAAGCTCTAGGAAATTGATTGTTATTAATTACCTGAGTGGTTACTGCTACAGAGTATATCTAGCTTACTTCTGACCAGGCTCTCTTGCTTACTTTTGACCAGATTACTACTATAAAGTTTAATATTGGTAGATGACTTTCTGAACTCTAGAATTCCTCAGTAAAAAAAATTATGCTACCGATGTTTGTTGAATTATAATTCACTGTCTGTTATAACGCCCAAAACACGCTCTGATCGAATCTGTCAGTTTTTAGCATCATTATAGTATTGAAAATAAACAAAGTGATATTTTCTGGTAACCCTAATGAGATGACATTTTTTGGCATTAACAAATAAACAAACTTTTGTTTGTTCTTACACCACTGAGAAAGACGATTAAGATGTTGTTGTAATAGTTTCAAGTTAAAAACATTTATAATGGTTTCGATTATTTTGAGATCATCAGCAAATAGACAAATGTATGCCTGTTGACATATAGAAACATTATAATTTATTACATAAAAACGTTAAATAATATTCATCCTAAAATAGATCCTTGTGGTTACACCAGAGTAGACAACATAAGGCTGCGAAACGTAGTTATCATCACGGTCGAAGATCCTACTTTTAGGATATTATGGAGATCAGCTTAACAAAGTCTCACTTATAACGAATGTTCTCAGTTTTTATAATAAGTAATGCGTGATTTACTTTGTCAAACGCCTTGGAGAAGTATATGGCATCAGTTTGTAGTTTATTATCAACTAGCGACCCGCCCCGGCTTCGCACGGGTGCAATGCTGATACTAAATTTACTACAGAATTTATTTATAGTGTAGAGCTAGGTTATAGCATGGTTATTAACATAATAACAATAACATTCAAATATGCGTCGTTAGATTACACGTTGTTACAGAATGCGTTGAAGAAATAAAGGTTAATTGCTCGTTCCCCGTAGGTGATAGCGGGATAATATGTAGCCTATATGTTGACCCGACTTCTTAATAATATCCGTGCCAAATTTGAAGTAAATCCATGCGGTACTACATGCAGACAAACAGACAAAAATTCTAAAAACTATATTTTTGGCTTCGGTATCGATTGCAAATCACACCCCAAGTATTCTCTTAAAAAAATATTCAATGTACAGTGTTGACTTTCCTACCATTTTATTATATGTATAGATATTCAATTAAGTTGATTATACACAAGAATAACCTGACTACCTGATATAAGACTATATTGGTGCCAAATTTTTGAAAAATGATTTATCGATCAAACCCTTGAAGACCTTTGACACAATTTAATTACATATTGACAGTGGGGTCGAAGGAACCAATTCGGAATGTTAATTCTTCTGAGAAGAACCGACAAAACAATACCCTTGAAGTCTATAGATTACTCGACCATTATAAATTCAGTTATGGCCTGTAGCGCTTCTAGACCCAGTCATCAAAACAATTTCCTTAAAACTGTTATATTTTTAGTGACTCACGTATTCTTTTATCAAAAAGTTTCTCATTAAAACACTATTGTGATATGAATAGATGGTAATCAGTATCCACTCGCTTTTATATTTAAATTAAATTCCGAAAGTGTTAACAGATTTTATTGCAGATATAACAGCATAATCAGTAATTAAAATATTATATAGCTAGGTGTTTATAGCAGTCTACATTTAGCGAGTTCATTTCGCACCTAAATTTGAAAGCCTAAAGATTTCTTATAAAAATGTGGGATTTTGTTTCGTTTTCACGTTTTAAAGAAAGTTTTTTGTGTATTTTAAATAATGTTTATTTTATTTTTGCCGTCTATGTTAAGCTTGTGATTAAATTAGTTTATTCATTTCTTTAATGAGAGCCCGTAATAATTTCATTTTTTTTTTTTTGTAAATGAAACAAAAGTCGTATCCTCAACTGCGCTGATTGATCTTTGTTTCGTATTTATTCTCTATTCTATAGTTAAAGTCTGAGCGAGTTTTTGGTTTCTGGACAGTTGATAATGGATTTTATTATTATAAAAGCGAGCCGTTGAATGTAATCGAACAAAATTGTTTCAGTAAAGCGATATCAAGGGTAACTGTTATAAGAAAAAATACAAATAATAGACAAATATTTTATTTATTTCGTATAACATGCCTCAATTTCATTTAAATCTAACTTAATATTTACAATAACATGAACACAATATAAAACCGGTACGTAACCTATGATTTAGTCGTATTCAAGAAAAAATTATCATAATTTATTATGACATGATTAAAACAGTTAGATTGTCTACGAACAGTTATTGTCTTTTTAATCTAACTCAGGATTATCATTGATATCACACAATTTTATATCTTAACTAGCTGACCCCGCAAACGTTGTTTTGCTATATATGTTATTAACCTCCTTAATACCCCCCTCCCTATAACTTAGGGATATGAAAAATAGATGTTGGCCGATGTTAAAAGCTACCCGATATGCACACATAATTTCATAAAAATCAGCCGTTTCAGAGGAGTATTTTAAGTAACATTGTGACACGAGAATTTTATATATAATATATTAAATAATTCCATTAATGTGTTTGTAATAAAGCTATTATAAAATAAAGAAAACTTCAAAACTAATTCATATAATACCTACATAACATAAGAGCATAAATTATCGCAAATGTTAGCAAAAATGTGACCAATAAACATAGATGTTTACATAGATGTTTCACAGCAAGCCACAGCAACGATTTTGTTACGCTTTGAATACAATTTTTTATAGACACATGGGTAACCTACATTAAGACGAAATCTACACTCGATTTGTTCTGTATCAAAATCATAGAAATAAAAAGAGTTTGTGTAGTGTCCGAATAAATACTGAAGGATAAACAACATTTATAATTTAAGTTAATACATATCACTTATGTACAAACAGACATCGTTTTACAATGTGACGATTCAAATATGTGATATCAATGATAACGCCCACAATAATACATAAATGCAAAAAATATCAGACTAAAATCATTTGTAAAACATAAAATACTTAAATATCAACAATAATATCAGTGTCAATTTAACAAGTGTTCATTTCAAATAGATTTCAATATAAAAATTAATAAAATTAAAGCCACGTCGCTGACTACATTACATACATAAAAGATTTTAATCAAACTTTTACTACAAATGTAATAAGAGTCTGCAGTTGTACTTGTGATAAATTTCTGTATTGGACCGGTAATATAATTGTTTTGATCCAATGAATATTCAACATAAATAATTGTGTTTGCTCGCAAACGAAATAAAGACAGACTACATCGACGAGTAATACAACGTAAGTAGACGAAAAAAATTAACAAACGCACTAGTCACAACTACGATTTTCGAAAGTTTCCTTATCATGGTACCACCCTTGGGATATCTCCTTTCCAATAAAAGAAGAATTATCAAAATCGGTTCATAAACGACGAAGTTATCCCCGAACATACATATATATATATATATATATATATAAATGCGGTCGAATTGAGTAACCTCCTCCTTTTTTAAAGTCGGTTAAAAAAAGAGAGTGCTTTAGACCACACGACTGAAGTAAAACTTACGAAACGTAACTCTATCTTCACTAACTTATATCCTCGCCTCGAGATCGCCCGATCACACTTTTCGTAACAGTCTCATCACGTCAAGCGTGCGTAAAGCAGTTTTACTTCAATAATGCTAATGTGGTTATGGAGTATTGGTTACAAGAGAATTTAGTAGGTAGAGAATTCCACACTAACATATCAACAACATCTGGCAGGCGTCTTTTTAAACAGATATATCTCGTCTATTCCGTCATATATTTTACATAATTAGTTTATATGTATCGAATTCATTTTCTACTGTTTAAATTTAAACTTATTTTTTTGCATTACAAAATCTGTTAGGTCCTAATAAATTACACATTAACCATTCAAGAACCCAGAGCAAACATAAAAGTTGGTAAAATCACATGATTTTGTATAGTATTTCCATTCTAACAATAAATCAATACTTGTAAAAATCATCTTAACGGCATCGTTTCAACTATTTGTATATGTATACCTAATGTTATCATAAATAACATTCGATTATTATTACTAAATTCATACTTTATTCTGTACATTTTGTACAGACAAATGTACACTTCCCTAATCAACAGTTAGTCAGATAAACAGAAAAAAAAATTAAATTAAAAAAATAAAATGCATATATTTCAGTTGTGGACTGGTAGCTCAACCAATAACAGTCGGTTGAACTACCGCGGCAACCAAATGTCTTAAATGTTAAAACTTTATATACAATCTATATTACATGTTACAATACTAATCGGCACTTTCATTTCTAATGTTAATTTATTTACTAATAATTTATATCTTATGTATTACGCTATCTACATATCAAATACATTATTACATTATGAGATAAATACGTACCTAAAGAGATTTCTTTATTTACTTAAAAAATATCCATGAAAATGACATCTGATTAATAAAATAAAAAAAAAGTCTTTATAAAAAATTTGTTGTCTGTAAAGTTGGTTTACGGATGATAGTTTAACGTGACAACGTCATATATTCCATATACTATCACTGAGCGACTATCACTGGGCGTAACGGGACAATGACCGTAACGGGACAATGAGCGTAACGCAATGAGTCATCCTTTTTTGTGCATGCCGCGGGCGTTTATCGATTTATGTTACGTCAAAAGTTATCAAACTCATTTATAAAGTAAATCAAATCCATATTTGATACTAAGGTGTCATAATAATAAAATAAAATAAAAAATGTTTATTTTCCAGTATGACAGTTATTCCCGCCATTTTGTTCAGAAAACTTTTTATTATGTACAAGGCACGAAAGAATAGTTTCACTTAAAATTATTAAAAATGCTATAAATGGCACAATAACTAAATACACTATTGAATATATTTTACATTTACACATATTTTATACAATAAATCTTTATATTTTTATACAATTATTAAATTTTTACATTTTAACCTTCAAATCGATTCAATATTAAACGATAACTCTGTATTTTACAAATATTAAATAATAAAGACAGCAAAAGTTACATGGCAAACGATGTCCGGACAATACATCCCTAGTTATACTTAAATATTTATTTTCAATAAATAATTAAACACATTTTTTTTAAACGGCTAATCGGAGTTTCTTTCTGAGTAGGCTAACCTCTATTCCGAATCAGTGGTAGCTTTACTTCTAACTATAATTCATTGTAGTTTTAATTTGTAAAATGACAATTCAAAACATTAAATTTTTATTTTAAAAAAAGGATTAAAGAATCAGCATCTAATATTAAACTAATTATAATCGATCATTACATTACGTCGTTGATAAAATTCAATCGTAAACCTTTCAATAATATTCATTAAGTCTTCATATCTTCATAAAGCCGTTATCACCGTCCGTTACCATCATTCCTTAACACCTAACCAAACATTACATTGAACTTTAACACCTCATATAACACACAACGATAACACTTTTGCACTTGGAACTTATCTTCAATCTATTAACCCCTTTTTTTTCACAACTAGTTCGGCAAACAAGCGTACAGCTCACCTGATGGTAAGCGATTACCGTAGCTTATAGATGTCTGCAACACCAGAAGCATAATATAGACCCTCTACAGCTCTAGTCACATTAGTCACAAAGGAACACAACACTGCTTGAAATCAGTATTATTCAGCTGTCATCTTCTGTAAGGTCAAGGTACTTGCCCAGTCAGGCTGCTCCATATTTCATTAACATTTATTTACACATAAACTTCATTGTCTTCACTGAGCCTGATTGAGTTATCGTTGGCAGCTAGTTTGAGAAGTGTCTTCTTTATTCTAAGAGCCGGTAACCGCACTGATGGGTTCTGATGCCAGCACTCTCGCATTAAGTTCGCCATGCCAACCATTGTCTGAAACAATATATTACGCATTTAGAATTGTATTATTAATAATACAAATTATTAAGTAACATATATAGTAAGTACAAATTGTGTGCAAGTCACAGACATACAGACAATAATGTACGGAATGAGTACACGACAATGGTCATGGAAAATGTGACTAAATTTAGACTAATTGAGTTTTTTTTAAAGAGTAACTGTTGAGTTTCTTGGCGATTCTTTTCTGCAGAATCTACATAATTGATTTGAAAAAATAACGATTTTAAAGTGCTATTAGGCTATTTAAATAAAGTAATTTTTGATTTTGAGGTTAGGAAATGTACAGAATCACGGATACAGTAATATACAGACCGGATGCGGATCCGTTGGGTCTAGTGGCGGCTCGGGTCTTGCATTGTCAATGCAGACAATCTTCCGCATGTCGTCGAAGCTTGGGTCGGCAGGTGCCAGCTCCGAGAATGGTGGGCGATGCTCTCGCGCCGGTCTGACACGGCGACACGTCTCCCAGAAGACCAATGCCAAGGCGTAGATGTCGCAGCGACGGTACGACTCGAAACATTGTAGGTTCATGCTGAAATGCGACAGCGAAGTTAGTAGTCATGTATCTTCTAGAGAATATTGGGTTCAATTTCAAATATCTTTTAGCTAAATTACTATTTATTAAAATAATAATATGGGTTTACAATTGAAACTATAAAAGAAATAGAATGCCACGTGACGCCACGACCGCCAGCCCCAGGTCCGCGATGTAGAGTATAACTCCACGGCCAGCTGCGCTCACCTCTGGTCCAGCACCTCGGGGCTCATGTACCGCTTGGTCCCCTGGCGCGCGTCCCGCAGCGCGCCGGCCGCCACGTGGCGCCGCGTCACCGCCAGCCCCAGGTCCGCGATGTACAGTATGACACCACGGCCAGCTCACCTCTGGTCCAGCACCTCGGGGCTCATGTACCGCTTGGTCCCCTGGCGCGCGTCCCGCAGCGCGCCGGCCGCCACGTGGCGCCGCGTCACCGCCAGCCCCAGGTCCGCGATGTACAGTATGACACCACGGCCAGCTCACCTCTGGTCCAGCACCTCGGGGCTCATGTACCGCTTGGTCCCCTGGCGCGCGTCCCGCAGCGCGCCGGCCGCCACGTGGCGCCGCGTCACCGCCAGCCCCAGGTCCGCGATGTACAGTATGACACCACGGCCAGCTCACCTCTGGTCCAGCACCTCGGGGCTCATGTACCGCTTGGTCCCCTGGCGCGCGTCCCGCAGCGCGCCGGCCGCCACGTGGCGCCGCGTCACCGCCAGCCCCAGGTCCGCGATGTACAGTATGACACCACGGCCAGCTCACCTCTGGTCCAGCACCTCGGGGCTCATGTACCGCTTGGTCCCCTGGCGCGCGTCCCGCAGCGCGCCGGCCGCCACGTGGCGCCGCGTCACCGCCAGCCCCAGGTCCGCGATGTACAGTATGACACCACGGCCAGCTCACCTCTGGTCCAGCACCTCGGGGCTCATGTACCGCTTGGTCCCCTGGCGCGCGTCCCGCAGCGCGCCGGCCGCCACGTGGCGCCGCGTCACCGCCAGCCCCAGGTCCGCGATGTACAGTATGACACCACGGCCAGCTCACCTCTGGTCCAGCACCTCGGGGCTCATGTACCGCTTGGTCCCCTGGCGCGCGTCCCGCAGCGCGCCGGCCGCCACGTGGCGCCGCGTCACCGCCAGCCCCAGGTCCGCGATGTACAGTATGACACCACGGCCAGCTCACCTCTGGTCCAGCACCTCGGGGCTCATGTACCGCTTGGTCCCCTGGCGCGCGTCCCGCAGCGCGCCGGCCGCCACGTGGCGCCGCGTCACCGCCAGCCCCAGGTCCGCGATGTACAGTATGACACCACGGCCAGCTCACCTCTGGTCCAGCACCTCGGGGCTCATGTACCGCTTGGTCCCCTGGCGCGCGTCCCGCAGCGCGCCGGCCGCCACGTGGCGCCGCGTCACCGCCAGCCCCAGGTCCGCGATGTACAGTATGACACCACGGCCAGCTCACCTCTGGTCCAGCACCTCGGGGCTCATGTACCGCTTGGTCCCCTGGCGCGCGTCCCGCAGCGCGCCGGCCGCCACGTGGCGCCGCGTCACCGCCAGCCCCAGGTCCGCGATGTAGAGTATAACTCCACGGCCAGCTGCGCTCACCTCTGGTCCAGCACCTCGGGGCTCATGTACCGCTTGGTCCCCTGGCGCGCGTCCCGCAGCGCGCCGGCCGCCACGTGGCGCCGCGTCACCGCCAGCCCCCGGTCCGCGATGTACAGTATGACACCACGGCCAGCTCACCTCTGGTCCAGCACCTCGGGGCTCATGTACCGCTTGGTCCCCTGGCGCGCGTCCCGCAGCGCGCCGGCCGCCACGTGGCGCCGCGTCACCGCCAGCCCCAGGTCCGCGATGTACAGTATGACACCACGGCCAGCTCACCTCTGGTCCAGCACCTCGGGGCTCATGTACCGCTTGGTCCCCTGGCGCGCGTCCCGCAGCGCGCCGGCCGCCACGTGGCGCCGCGTCACCGCCAGCCCCAGGTCCGCGATGTACAGTATGACACCACGGCCAGCTCACCTCTGGTCCAGCACCTCGGGGCTCATGTACCGCTTGGTCCCCTGGCGCGCGTCCCGCAGCGCGCCGGCCGCCACGTGGCGCCGCGTCACCGCCAGCCCCAGGTCCGCGATGTACAGTATGACACCACGGCCAGCTCACCTCTGGTCCAGCACCTCGGGGCTCATGTACCGCTTGGTCCCCTGGCGCGCGTCCCGCAGCGCGCCGGCCGCCACGTGGCGCCGCGTCACCGCCAGCCCCAGGTCCGCGATGTACAGTATGACACCACGGCCAGCTCACCTCTGGTCCAGCACCTCGGGGCTCATGTACCGCTTGGTCCCCTGGCGCGCGTCCCGCAGCGCGCCGGCCGCCACGTGGCGCCGCGTCACCGCCAGCCCCAGGTCCGCGATGTACAGTATGACACCACGGCCAGCTCACCTCTGGTCCAGCACCTCGGGGCTCATGTACCGCTTGGTCCCCTGGCGCGCGTCCCGCAGCGCGCCGGCCGCCACGTGGCGCCGCGTCACCGCCAGCCCCAGGTCCGCGATGTACAGTATGACACCACGGCCAGCTCACCTCTGGTCCAGCACCTCGGGGCTCATGTACCGCTTGGTCCCCTGGCGCGCGTCCCGCAGCGCGCCGGCCGCCACGTGGCGCCGCGTCACCGCCAGCCCCAGGTCCGCGATGTACAGTATGACACCACGGCCAGCTCACCTCTGGTCCAGCACCTCGGGGCTCATGTACCGCTTGGTCCCCTGGCGCGCGTCCCGCAGCGCGCCGGCCGCCACGTGGCGCCGCGTCACCGCCAGCCCCAGGTCCGCGATGTACAGTATGACACCACGGCCAGCTCACCTCTGGTCCAGCACCTCGGGGCTCATGTACCGCTTGGTCCCCTGGCGCGCGTCCCGCAGCGCGCCGGCCGCCACGTGGCGCCGCGTCACCGCCAGCCCCAGGTCCGCGATGTACAGTATGACACCACGGCCAGCTCACCTCTGGTCCAGCACCTCGGGGCTCATGTACCGCTTGGTCCCCTGGCGCGCGTCCCGCAGCGCGCCGGCCGCCACGTGGCGCCGCGTCACCGCCAGCCCCAGGTCCGCGATGTAGAGTATAACTCCACGGCCAGCTGCGCTCACCTCTGGTCCAGCACCTCGGGGCTCATGTACCGCTTGGTCCCCTGGCGCGCGTCCCGCAGCGCGCCGGCCGCCACGTGGCGCCGCGTCACCGCCAGCCCCAGGTCCGCGATGTACAGTATGACACCACGGCCAGCTCACCTCTGGTCCAGCACCTCGGGGCTCATGTACCGCTTGGTCCCCTGGCGCGCGTCCCGCAGCGCGCCGGCCGCCACGTGGCGCCGCGTCACCGCCAGCCCCAGGTCCGCGATGTACAGTATGACACCACGGCCAGCTCACCTCTGGTCCAGCACCTCGGGGCTCATGTACCGCTTGGTCCCCTGGCGCGCGTCCCGCAGCGCGCCGGCCGCCACGTGGCGCCGCGTCACCGCCAGCCCCAGGTCCGCGATGTACAGTATGACACCACGGCCAGCTCACCTCTGGTCCAGCACCTCGGGGCTCATGTACCGCTTGGTCCCCTGGCGCGCGTCCCGCAGCGCGCCGGCCGCCACGTGGCGCCGCGTCACCGCCAGCCCCAGGTCCGCGATGTACAGTATGACACCACGGCCAGCTCACCTCTGGTCCAGCACCTCGGGGCTCATGTACCGCTTGGTCCCCTGGCGCGCGTCCCGCAGCGCGCCGGCCGCCACGTGGCGCCGCGTCACCGCCAGCCCCAGGTCCGCGATGTACAGTATGACACCACGGCCAGCTCACCTCTGGTCCAGCACCTCGGGGCTCATGTACCGCTTGGTCCCCTGGCGCGCGTCCCGCAGCGCGCCGGCCGCCACGTGGCGCCGCGTCACCGCCAGCCCCAGGTCCGCGATGTACAGTATGACACCACGGCCAGCTCACCTCTGGTCCAGCACCTCGGGGCTCATGTACCGCTTGGTCCCCTGGCGCGCGTCCCGCAGCGCGCCGGCCGCCACGTGGCGCCGCGTCACCGCCAGCCCCAGGTCCGCGATGTACAGTATGACACCACGGCCAGCTCACCTCTGGTCCAGCACCTCGGGGCTCATGTACCGCTTGGTCCCCTGGCGCGCGTCCCGCAGCGCGCCGGCCGCCACGTGGCGCCGCGTCACCGCCAGCCCCAGGTCCGCGATGTACAGTATGACACCACGGCCAGCTCACCTCTGGTCCAGCACCTCGGGGCTCATGTACCGCTTGGTCCCCTGGCGCGCGTCCCGCAGCGCGCCGGCCGCCACGTGGCGCCGCGTCACCGCCAGCCCCAGGTCCGCGATGTACAGTATGACACCACGGCCAGCTCACCTCTGGTCCAGCACCTCGGGGCTCATGTACCGCTTGGTCCCCTGGCGCGCGTCCCGCAGCGCGCCGGCCGCCACGTGGCGCCGCGTCACCGCCAGCCCCAGGTCCGCGATGTACAGTATGACACCACGGCCAGCTCACCTCTGGTCCAGCACCTCGGGGCTCATGTACCGCTTGGTCCCCTGGCGCGCGTCCCGCAGCGCGCCGGCCGCCACGTGGCGCCGCGTCACCGCCAGCCCCAGGTCCGCGATGTACAGTATGACACCACGGCCAGCTCACCTCTGGTCCAGCACCTCGGGGCTCATGTACCGCTTGGTCCCCTGGCGCGCGTCCCGCAGCGCGCCGGCCGCCACGTGGCGCCGCGTCACCGCCAGCCCCAGGTCCGCGATGTACAGTATGACACCACGGCCAGCTCACCTCTGGTCCAGCACCTCGGGGCTCATGTACCGCTTGGTCCCCTGGCGCGCGTCCCGCAGCGCGCCGGCCGCCACGTGGCGCCGCGTCACCGCCAGCCCCAGGTCCGCGATGTACAGTATGACACCACGGCCAGCTCACCTCTGGTCCAGCACCTCGGGGCTCATGTACCGCTTGGTCCCCTGGCGCGCGTCCCGCAGCGCGCCGGCCGCCACGTGGCGCCGCGTCACCGCCAGCCCCAGGTCCGCGATGCAGCACTCGCCGTTCACTTTCACAAGGATGTTCTTCGACTTTATGTCCCGGTGAGCTATTGCCGGCTTACCCTGGACAACGTCAATTTAACATTATTATTAATACTTTGTAAGTATATGCTTTTTGTACTTTCGCGCAAAAGCTACTAAGCTGATTGTAATGAAACTCAGTAAATAGATCTTGAATAGAACATAGACGACTTATTATCTTATCCCTAAGGGTGAAACTGCAAGGTAATGCTTAAAAAAAATAAAAATGATCATAAATGTAACCTGTGTCCCATGTATGTCCGTGTGTAGATGCAGCAGTCCGTTGACTATAGACAAACAAATCAGCATCATCTGGTGCCTCGTCAGTGTCGTCCTGCTGAGATGTTCATATAAAGAACCCAGGGGGTGGAAGTGTGTGATTAGCCATAGCTGTGGAATAGAAACATATTATTATTATTATAATTTTGAACTATAATGTATACGAAATAAAATGGATAATCATCCTTCACAATTTTTTTAATTTTTTAGGTAAATGAAATAATAGATTTTTAATTGAAGTACTAATTAATACCAAAGGTTTAGCACCCCTGGAGCAAGGAAAAGGAACGAATCAACGAAAAAGACCGGAATTCTAAATAAATATAGTTGAAGTAGGGCACAGCAGAAAATATCCTGCTCAGAATTTAGAGCAGCTGGTTCGGAGAAGTAGCTCTACCTTACTAGCTCAAGTAGTGTTGGATTCCAGCGGTGAACAAGGTAAGGTTGCTAGAAAGGCAGGTAGAGCTTGTGAAACTTCTGGTGTGACAGGCGTTAATAGGCTATGGTAAACGCTTACAATCAGGTAAGCCGCTTATTGAAGGTCAGAGCTCAATATCTGAGCTAACAACTACACTTATAATATAACCTTCTTCACTTAATTTCCATAATAACTTAATATGTACGATTTTTATTTTTGTGTTACCCACAATTAGGAATTCTAAACATTTTTGAATATCATATCAAAAATTGACCGCTCCAGCGGGATTCGAACCCGCGTCTTCGACATACCGTGTCGACGCTCTAGCCAATTAAGCTATGGAACGATATACCACTAGAGCGAAACTTTTGATATGATGATTTTTACTTTCGGTTTAAGCGAACCGTGGCGCCGTCTATAGTGAGTTCTTTACAGAGACTCGTAACTATTCAAAGTTTCATATTACAATGAAAATCTTTGACAGGAGACGACACCATGCTATTTTTAATATGTACGATTTTTATTTTTGTGTTACCCACAATTAGGAATTCTAAACATTTTTGAATATCATATCAAAAATTGACCGCTTCAGCGGGATTCGAACCCGCGTCTTCGACATACCGTGTCGACGCTCTAGCCAATTAAGCTATGGAACGATATACCACTAGAGCGAAACTTTTGATATGATGATTTTTACTTTCGGTTTAAGCGAACCGTGGCGCCGTCTATAGTGAGTTCTTTACAGAGACTCGTAACTATTCAAAGTTTCATATTACAATGAAAATCTTTGACAGGAGACGACACCATGCTATTTTTAATATGTACGATTTTTATTTTTGTGTTACCCACAATTAGGAATTCTAAACATTTTTGAATATCATATCAAAAATTGACCGCTCCAGCGGGATTCGAACCCGCGTCTTCGACATACCGTGTCGACGCTCTAGCCAATTAAGCTATGGAACGATATACCACTAGAGCGAAACTTTTGATATGATGATTTTTACTTTCGGTTTAAGCGAACCGTGGCGCCGTCTATAGTGAGTTCTTTACAGAGACTCGTAACTATTCAAAGTTTCATATTACAATGAAAATCTTTGACAGGAGACGACACCATGCTATTTTTAATATGTACGATTTTTATTTTTGTGTTACCCACAATTAGGAATTCTAAACATTTTTGAATATCATATCAAAAATTGACCGCTCCAGCGGGATTCGAACCCGCGTCTTCGACATACCGTGTCGACGCTCTAGCCAATTAAGCTATGGAACGATATACCACTAGAGCGAAACTTTTGATATGATGATTTTTACTTTCGGTTTAAGCGAACCGTGGCGCCGTCTATAGTGAGTTCTTTACAGAGACTCGTAACTATTCAAAGTTTCATATTACAATGAAAATCTTTGACAGGAGACGACACCATGCTATTTTTAATATGTACGATTTTTATTTTTGTGTTACCCACAATTAGGAATTCTAAACATTTTTGAATATCATATCAAAAATTGACCGCTTCAGCGGGATTCGAACCCGCGTCTTCGACATACCGTGTCGACGCTCTAGCCAATTAAGCTATGGAACGATATACCACTAGAGCGAAACTTTTGATATGATGATTTTTACTTTCGGTTTAAGCGAACCGTGGCGCCGTCTATAGTGAGTTCTTTACAGAGACTCGTAACTATTCAAAGTTTCATATTACAATGAAAATCTTTGACAGGAGACGACACCATGCTATTTTTAATATGTACGATTTTTATTTTTGTGTTACCCACAATTAGGAATTCTAAACATTTTTGAATATCATATCAAAAATTGACCGCTCCAGCGGGATTCGAACCCGCGTCTTCGACATACCGTGTCGACGCTCTAGCCAATTAAGCTATGGAACGATATACCACTAGAGCGAAACTTTTGATATGATGATTTTTACTTTCGGTTTAAGCGAACCGTGGCGCCGTCTATAGTGAGTTCTTTACAGAGACTCGTAACTATTCAAAGTTTCATATTACAATGAAAATCTTTGACAGGAGACGACACCATGCTATTTTTAATATGTACGATTTTTATTTTTGTGTTACCCACAATTAGGAATTCTAAACATTTTTGAATATCATATCAAAAATTGACCGCTCCAGCGGGATTCGAACCCGCGTCTTCGACATACCGTGTCGACGCTCTAGCCAATTAAGCTATGGAACGATATACCACTAGAGCGAAACTTTTGATATGATGATTTTTACTTTCGGTTTAAGCGAACCGTGGCGCCGTCTATAGTGAGTTCTTTACAGAGACTCGTAACTATTCAAAGTTTCATATTACAATGAAAATCTTTGACAGGAGACGACACCATGCTATTTTTAATATGTACGATTTTTATTTTTGTGTTACCCACAATTAGGAATTCTAAACATTTTTGAATATCATATCAAAAATTGAATTCCGCTCTAGTGGTATATCGTTCCATAGCTTAATTGGCTAGAGCGTCGACACGGTATGTCGAAGACGCGGGTTCGAATCCCGCTGGAGCGGTCAATTTTTGATATGATATTCAAAAATGTTTATAATAACTTAAGTTATTTATGTCGAAGATTGTCTAACTAAATAAGTTTACTTAATATCACTTACCTGTGTACAACTGTTCCTACTTGTCATGTCGCTGCCAATATAAGCGAGGATGTTGTCATGCCTCAGCAAAACTGTGCTGTATATCTCCGTCTCCCGTCTCCAACTAGCCTCGTCTCTTGAGAAGAATATCTTCACAGCTACACTGTCCGCATACCACGAACCACGCCAGACTTCACCGTAACGACCCTGAAGTACGTTTATTTATAACAATTTACTTAAGAATCTAAAATGTTAGGTCGTAAAATATTTATGATCAATTTCATTTGGTAATTTATTAGATAACATAAAGATTGTCAGTTATGTTCTAAATATGTACAAGAAAAAAACCATTGCAGTCCACTGCTGGTCATACACCTCCATAAGGTCGCGCCAAAAATGGCGTGAACTCATGTGTGTTGCCCATAGTCACCACGCTGGGAAGGCGGGTTAGTGACCTGGCTTTGTGGCTTTGTCGCAACAAAGACGCTGCTGCTCATTTTCGGCTTGTGCATTTCAAAGACAGCAGTTGGATGGTTGTCTCGCCATCGGTTGGCTTTATAAGTTCCAAGGTGGCAGTGGAACTGTGTTATCCCTTAGTCGCCTCTTACGACACCCACGGGAAGAGAGGCGGTGGCTAGATTCTTTAATGCCGTAGCCACACAGTTTAAAAATACAAAAAAAAAAAACAATCCAGATTTTTCGTCTTTTTTAATTATGATTAATGTTTTGAATTATTAACTACAACAATTAAGTGATAAAATTATAATCTTTAATTGCATTATATTTTAATAGTTGATAAGTTGAAACATCCTAATCTTCAATATCCTCTTTCAAAACCATTCAGCAGTAAATAAAAACACAGTGAAACCACAGTATTAACTTAACTTTAACTCAACTATCTTTCATTCCAAGGTTGACTGACCCTTTTTTGCTTACGTGCCTGGGCTATAATACAAAAATACAAGTAAAACTTACCTTCCCAATTCTTTCAATCAATGACACTTGCTTAGCCAAGGTCCGCTGAACCATCAGTGGTAGGCCGGACCCTGACCCGCTGGTCACAGAACATTCAAGATATTCTCTGAGCGTTGAGTCACCAGCGGCCACTGCATGCAGACTTGGGCCGTTCTGTGAGCCTTCTACACCTGGAAAAATATGTGATATACACTTAGTTTGTTTACACTTTATTATACTAAAATCTTATCAACTTTTCAAAAATGAGAGAGTTACCTTCATAGTAGGTGCTGGTGACCGGAGGACTGTACATGTTGGACGTGAAATAATTTGAATCCACTCCTAGTTTTTGAGCTGCTCTTGAAACTCTAAGCCTGTAACAAATTATATTATATTCATATTTGTTAATCTAATCTATAAAATTCTCGTGTCGCAGTGTTTGTAGTTAAACTCCTCCGAAAAGGCTTAACCGATTCTTATGAAATTTTGTGTGCATATTGGGTAGGTCTGAGAATCGAACATCTATTATTTATCCCCCTAAATGTTAAGGGTAGTCCACCCCTAATTTTTTTAATTTTTAGATAAATTATTTATTTTTTATGATAAAACATTAAAAAATACATACAAGCCTAAACTTTCAACCCTCTACGATCAACCCCTATTTTTAAATAGCGTTTAGCGGCAAGACAACGTTTGCTGAGTCAGCTAGTATACTATTTTCTTTTTGTTTTTTTTAATAGCTGGCTATCACGGCTATAATACAAACACTTATCAGTGGTGTCGAAAGTTTAAAAACTTAAAACATAAGTCACGCTGCAAGTACGACACTGAACCACAGCTTCCACACTTAGGTAGTAGGTAGTGAGATTAGGTACTGGTATGTACTGGTAGGTTAGACTGGTAGGTGGTACCTGTGTCTCCGCCTCAACACCAGTACCGCGGCCCCCGACTTCGCAATCAACAGTATTATGGTCAGCGTGACACTGAGTTACAGCACCCATACAGCAGTAGTAAAGATAAGTATATTTGTGGTATGTACTCGTAGGTGGTGGTTTATCAGTATAAAGTAGGAGTATCAGTATAAGGTAGGAGTAGGAATATCCGCGACTCCGCTTCAACACCAGCACCGCGGCCCCCACCCTCGTAGCCAGCGGTACACTGCGCCACAGGTTACATACACAGGTAGTGTTTTTGTGGTGGTATGTACTGGTAGGTGGTAGTATGTACTGGTAGGTAGTATTATGTACTGGAAGGTGGTGGTTTATACTGGTAGGTGTACCTATGGCTGCGCCTCAACGCCAGTACTGCTGCACCCGCCCCTGCAGCTACCAGTACTGCAGCCAGCGTGATACTGAGCCATAGCTTCCACACGCCGGTAGTGAGGGGCGCCACGGCAGGCTCGGGGGTTAGTGATGGAAAGTGGCCTGCGTTGCAGAGGTCGCCCTGGCAGCATGTGATGTTCAGCTGGCCTGCATGCCGCTTACGGGGCCTAGAAACATACACAATTTTAAAGAAACAAAGACATTATTTCCCACCCTTGTTATGCTGTCACACTCAATGACCCCTTAAATAATATTAGGTCACAAAAACAAGGTCTCCCCCATAATAGATTTCTTGATTAAAAATATCACAATTTAGCCTTTAATATCCCATTGCTGGGCATAAGCCTATTTCTCCATATAGGAGAAGGATCGGAGCTTAATTCACCATGCTGCTCCAAAGTGGGCTGATGGATTATAAATTAGCTGATTAATAATTAGATTTATTTTAAAGATATATAAAAAAAACCCTCGTCATATCTTGTCGAACTAAGCAAAGGCCATCCTTAACCCTCTTATGAATATATTTAATGGACAATATCTTGTTCATTTTACCAGACCTCACTTTCACTCACACTGACTCTCATGTTCACTAACTTCTCGGGGCCAATATAAATTAAATGTTTATTTAATTACTAGCCGACCCGTGCCCACTTTGTTGGGCGTTAAGTATTATCTTTGTGATGCAATTACGTTGTTTCAATTTCGTCGACGTCTGCTACGTAAGGAGCCGACCGCGCGAGTGTGCCGCGCGGCATCCTATCGTATAGATGAAAAAACAATAAAACGGTCATGCAATGCGCGGTACATGATGCGCGGTGTCCAATTGTCCCCCCGCGCAGCTTACGAGTTACGGCAGTGGGCGCCTTCAGCGATGAATAAAATCGTAATAATATCGTGTAATTATTATTTTGAATTACAGAACCAAATAACATACTTTAAAGAACAAATTTTATAATACTTAAATCAATAATGTGTTGCTTGAACGCCATCTATCAAAAATCGAGAAAACGTCGTCGATAGACTAAAATAAGACTAAATTAATAAAGTCGAAAGACTAATAGATCGTTTTCTAATAGCGATAGATGGCGCTAGTTTATTTACCATTTTGATATTATATTTTAATCTTTTTCTTATTTACTGAATTTTTTTATTCAATAACAATAAAATATAGCCTATAGAACTCCCGAATAATGTAGCTTACTGTCAGTGAAAGAATTTTCATGATCGGATCAGTATTTGCGAAGATTACCCCCTACATACTGACGAAGTTATAAACTTTACCTCTTTATAATATTAGTATAGATTAAAATGAAGAGATTTCATTTAATAAAGTCACCTCTGTGAGGTCTGTGTGGTCCTACACGTGAACTGATAGTGGTCGCGTTTAGACGAGCATCCTCGGGAGTGTCGTAGGGCTCCATCTGACGCTCGAACTGTTGACTTGAAGCAATATAATGCCTCTTCACACACTTGTATCTCATCACCTTGATCACCATCTCCATCATAACAATCTGGTGATTCACATTGATGGCATTTATACCTGAAACATATAATTAAAATTATTTAGAATATGTTTCACTGGTCCTGGATAACGCTATTTGACGAACAAGGATATCAGACATAAATAAGTTTATGCCTTGTTTTTCTTTTACACTATCGAATTCCAAATTATTTATTATGAGATATTCCTATTTGTGTGTATCAGATGATCAGAGATGTGTGAGCAGCTACCTAGTCTACCTTCCACTGTTGTAGTCTACTCTAACTGGCCCTTAATGTGTCATTAATTTTAACTTGTTGTTAGGATCTTAATAGAATGATTCAAGCTATTGACTAGATAGGCTCTACAATACAAGATGGGTTCAATTTATGAATCATTTATATTTACTATATAATATTAATAGCATAAAAATAAATAAATAAATAAACGATTTACACTCAACAGCGCCCACTAGGATTATTGTCTGTCTCGGGGGTCCGGAAACACACAATACACAAGTACAAATGCCCAGACCACGATAAACATCTATATGGCCAGTACAAATGTTTTTCGTGAGCAGGGATCGAACCCGCGACCATCAGCGCAACAGCCAGTGCTGTGACCTCTGCGCTACCTGGTCGTCAAATATTTATATATAAATTCAGTTATAATATTCTTTGCTATATGAAAATGAAATGAGGGAAAAATATTGGTTGTTTGAATTTGAATTTATTACATAAAAAAATTAGTATTACCTCTTTTGAAATTTCCTCCTTTTTAGCAGCAAAAATACAAAAAAATTTATATATTAAAGTTATGATTGGTATATGGAATATGTTACCCGCGTGGAAAATTTGTAAGAAATATTTCATTAAAAACATTTGTAATCATTAACTAATACAAAAATGTTGCACAACGCACAGTTGTGACGCTGACATGCCATAAACTAAAGAAGAACTAACATAAAATCTAAAAAATTAACGTCATCAACATAATGATTTTTATTTCTAGAATTTGTAATTAGGGGTGATAAAATAGTTATTTATTTTTCTTTGCACACTTTAAAAGTACATAAAAGAAATGTACAATAAACAAAAACTTAATAAATTGCAAAGGGAGTCATTAAGCTGATAGTAATTTCTTTCAGACCACCCCTGTTCACCTAGAAAACATTGGTAACGTGACATAACTGACATAACATTCTTCACAACTTTAAAATGTTAATGGCTTGGGCTGCTCCATTTGTTGAGCAAGGTATTTCACATTGTGCCCGTCTCAATAAAACTTTGAATATTAATATCTTTTAATGTTTACTATTCTCACCTTGGTTGATGAACCATCATCTTTTTGTCAATGGATAGCAAGTCATCTTTAAGATGGTTGTCAGATTGTACGATTGTTGCTCCATCTTGCTCCAGGTTGTCCAGGCCTGGGATTCCAGCTGTAATGGGAAGTAGAAATGTGATATAGAGCATTTATAACAGATTATAACACAATTTCTTTGGATATTTTTTTAACATACACTTGCCCGGACAGACTTCGTTTTGTCAAATATTAATAGTAAAAATTATTTTTTTTAAATTGTTTTAAAAAAGTTATTTTAGTATTTAAGTCTTCTGTGGGACTTAAGGAACATAGAAAAAATAATTAGCCGAATTGGTCGAGCCATTCTCGAGTTATGCGCTTAGTAACATTCATTTTTATTTATATAAGATTATAATATTTAAAAGAATTTATTCTTTATTATCTATAAACTTTTAGTCTTTAAGTTTAGTTATTTACATTTGAAATTAAATTAGGCGTATTTTTTTTGATATTTTATTAATCAAACGAATGTTGTTAATTTAATCTCGAGTGCCTTTAACGTTATCATAACAATTGCGGATTTTTATTATAAATCTAAATACGAAAACGATGTTTTTTAAATAAAATATTAGTTTTAAATGTGATTATAAAAGCTTAGTATTCAGAAAACATTACCCTTGAATAAATTTACAAGTTAGACGTGTATTTTTGACGTCTGCTTATAATTACGTTTCACTACTAATAATGTGGGTTTATATTCGATTAATGAAAAAAAAAACTTCAATTTAAGTAGTGATACATAAATATTTAAAAATAAACAGTATAAATGATCTTGCGTCTCTTCTGAAAACAATAATAAAAACTGTCTAAGACACTGCACAGAAGCCAAGTGATTTTTGAGACTTCCACTAACAGGAACACAGTAAAACTTGTACATTATGTGTGTTTCAATTTTTAGATGAAAACTATACACTTAAATTCACAATTACTCACCATGACAAACATTTAAAAGTAAAAATATGAACAAGTATCGCACTATGACAACGTCCGCCATTCTTCGTTCATCATAACAATGCATAATGGGTCAATGGAATGATGCTTTATGAGAGTATATTAACATAATTTTTAGAAGTCTCCCAGTTTCATATCAATAAATTAATTTAATTTTCTTTCTTTGTACATTTATATAAGATATAAATATTTGATATTATTTTATATTATAAAATGATAACTTGACTATATCCCGTTTTCTGTATAACAGATAAGCTATATTCTTTAGGCATGTTTCCGCTACAAAAATGTATACATCGCATTTCATTTTTGTACAAAAACTTGTTTATATTTTATAATTGTTGTAAGTATTGAAATTGAGATAAAAAATAAACTATACATAACTAATTGAATTATTTTTATATTATAAAATTTGCCAATATGAAAACGAATTATTATTATACGATATTTTTTCTTCTGTAAGTATCCGATCGTTATCGGTAATCAGGGGGGTGACACTTCCATAGTAATTGAATTTTAGATAGATAGTAGCGTCCTCTATTTTTTGGCCCCTAAGTTACTTTGTTCTCAGTTTTTTCTTATCGTCAATAGATGGCACTAAAATCATGGATTTTGGGAAAAGTAGATGATTTATAGTTATTGAATCACAATTTTATGACTTATGATATTTTATCCAAAAAGTGAATATTTTAGAGACTACAAATAATTATTTTTTTTAAATACTAAGGTGTATCAAATTTTTTTATGCGAAGAGCACTTAATTCTTGGCTTGCAACTTCCATAGTGGCAACACAGGCAACATCGGTCATCAATAAAATGGCGAATTGTTGTGTTTCGGTGTTGTGTGTTTGCGTATGCGCATTTCGTTGGTTTTTGTGATATTGTGATCTTCCTTGTGCCAATTCCACATCTTACGTTGAGTCGAGCCCCCGCTCCTCCGTGTTGTTGAGTTCTGCCTTTGGATGAATTGTCTGTCTGACGATTCTGACGTTGAGTTGAGCCTGGTGGCTTCTCCGCTTTGCGAAAAGACGCTATTGTATTGTGCAGTTATCGTGCTAAAGACGCTTTTGTGTTCGTTTTTGCAACATTATAACATGCCGAGAATGTGCATTAAAATGTCCACCCTTGGGTAAGCCATGCTTTACAATATTTACATTTTTTGATATGATAATAAAAATATTAATATTTACATAGTTTTATACAGTGTACAGCCGGCTCAATGCTCTATAGGTATTAGGTTATGTTCTACTCATTTCGAGATGCTTACAAATAAAAACAACTCATGTTCCCCTATATGAGGAACGGGTTTTCTCGTAGACTCTGTGTGACATAAAATATGGCTCGGTAATGATATACAATCCCGGCGAGAAATTTATGGGGTTGGGGGGGAAAGAGGGAGTGGGAGGGAGTGTGGGTTTTTCATCCCGCCGGATAACTATTTTCGTGTAAACCCCGCTGTTACAGAGACATCGTGGTTGAAGTTTTGAGGTTAAAATTAACCTATCACCTTTTAGGATAGAGTAACGCTTGGCTCCGGCTTAAAAAAAAAACACTAGGGGTAGGGCAGACCAAGACAACGTGGACAGCGGGGTGCTCCGATTCGGTTTTGGGTATTTTTCGAATTTCTATTCCTATATTCCAGCACACAATGTTACTAATTTTATTAGAATATTATGTCTGACGCGTTATTTTGTTTAAAAGTGTCTATTTGTCAGTCGTTAAAGGTCAGTTCGTATCGTATTTTGATCTTGCAGTAAAGATCGTTTTTACGTAAATTTGTTCGAAAATAACACGTGATAGTCGCACTATGGAGCATGAGTACACTTACCACAGCACCGTAATTAAGGTAGAGTCAGAAATAACAAAAATTTAACCTCCCAAAAAAAATCTACCTGTATTGTACATAAAATCCTATGGCTCATTTATTCCTACTTACCCCTTATAGAAAAGTTCTTAATCATAATGATCACTTTATTGAAACTATAACTTTTATTTTTTATTTTTTCAAGGTATGCCCATGCATCGATTCCCCAATCCTGAGAAGTATCTGGAGAGATTTAAAAGTTGGGTCACTATTGCTGGTGGAAATCCAGAAAGTGTTTCAGACTATGAATACTTCCAAAAGCAGAGACTGTGTGACAGGCATTTCACCGATAAAGATCGACTCAGATTTAATCGATTGAATGCCCTAGCTGTCCCATCACTACATCTTACTGGTAAGTTATCTAATCATGTTATTCAGGCTTTTTTTTAGGCTTGGCTTTTATTTTGTTTGTTTAAGCCGGTTGTGGCCAGTAACCCCATGCAGTCAACAGAAAATAATGGAAAAACCATATTACATTCCAATTTATAGAAAGTATTTTCTACTCTGGACTGTGTATAGTATTTTTCTTACTGCATACTATGAAAAATTGTATTTAGAAAATATGATTCCTTGATATAGGTGGTTTTCCTAGACGCTTAATTATTATAATTAGAAATATAAAATGAAAATTCTTCAGAGTAAAGTAATAAATAGATAATTGAAGCCTCAGACCCAGATTGTCAGTTACTAATATGGCTATGAGCTACTACACAGAACATTTAGTTATTCTTCTAATTTTACAGGCTTTACTCCAGCGGCTCCTGCCATGGAAGCAGAAGCATCAACATCCCAATCAATGGATATAGGTAACACGAATTCTTTATTTAAAGTTGCTGAACAAATACTAAGTTTTAATAAATCCTCAGATCGAATCTTAGTTTTTGCTACCTACAGCTTTATGATAACTGCACAGAATATTTAATTTTATTTCTTTTAATTTTATAGGCTTTACTCCAGCAGCTCCTGCCATGGAAGCGGAAGCATCAACATCCCAATCAATAGATAAAGGTAACTACAGATTCTTTATTTAAACTTGCGGGTGTAAATTACTGACCTACTGGCCATAAACTCTGATGCTATGTGGGAGTGAAAATTGGAAGCAGTAATAACCAAACAAAAAATGTGACATGTCTTTCTGGTTCCCACAACATAGGGTATCCTAGAGTGCGGCTAGAAGTACTTTATGTGCCTGTATGTAAATGTTAAAATTTACTTAATTTGCCTATGAAGCAGAGCATTATCCACTTGACAAAAGGTATAAAGTTGAAGCATTCTTTGTTTTCATTTAGTCGACTGCTTTGGCATTGTCTTTTGTTAATTACTATTGAAATAGTCCGAGTAGAGTTAAAATATCAATTATTACTTTAAGAAAGAATTCCTACAACATCTCAATGGTTGTCATTGACAAGTACAGAGCAGCTATCAAGAAACATTTATTATTTATTTATTCAGGTTTTTAATATTTTCCAGGCAATCTCGCTAGAACAGTTCAGAAGAAATTGGAAAAAAGAATATCTATCGAGCATAGTTATTGCAGGCGTTTGTCTGAAACAAATGTCTCAAAATCAAGTAAGTACACTAAAAACATGTTAGAATTACATTTAATACATAAGTTTTTGTATACTGTGGCTAAAATATAAAGATATTTGTTGGAGTTGTCAGAAAAAAATAAGCCATCTGAGACCTTTAATGAAAACGCTGCCTTAATCCCTTTGAGATATAAGAAAATAGTGTGTGGTGGAACTATGTATCTTATATAGGTCTACAGAAAAGTCCGCGATGGCATATGTCTCTCTATATAGATATAGACAAAAGATATAAATATAACAAAATCAAAATAATGCACAATAAAATTAATTTCGTGTCGTGATTCGACAAAGCCGCGCAAGCGCGATTGCAAATTAAATTTAAAATTTTTATATTTTGTATTTAATAAAAATGAATATTTATGTAATAAAAAGTCATTATTTTCCTGTGACGGCTCATTTTTTTTTCATATAAAAGGAATTGAACCCACATATAAAATTACTTCCAATACCGTTAATATCTTTCTTTACAAGTAACTTTCACTGCTTAATTCATAAAATTAGGGTTAGTCAATCTCTAAAATATTTTTGAAGATGGTGAATTAATATTTCTGTTACTTTCTTACAGGTGTAAAATCCAAGTTGCCATCATTGCTGCTGAACAAAATTAAAGTCACACAGCGGCAAGTAACGCAATTGAATAGAGAAGTCCTCCGATTGCGCAAGCGAGGTTTAAGTTTGAAAGCTAGACTAACAAATGCAACAAAACTCAACAGAAGTGTTGCATTTGAAAAAGTTACAAAAAACATGACAAATCCGGCAAAGCTATTCACAGGTATGCAGTGCCTTTTGACAACAAAGAAACCAAAAGGAAGGCGTTTCACTATTCAAGAGAAGGTCCTGTCTCTGTCATTATATAAGAAGAGTGTCAAATGCTATGCTTTATTGGCTAAGTATTTCACTTTGCCTTCTGCAAAATCCCTGAAAAGACTGCTAGCCGAAATTAAGCTGCAACCAGGTGAAAATAAGTTGATCCTTGAAAAAATTAAAAACACAGTTAGTGAAATGAATATTGAAGATCGCCTGTGCACATTGATGTTTGATGAAATGTCTATCACGCCTCAAATTCACTTCATTGACCAAAATGACCAACTCAAAGGTTTTGCCGGAATTGGAAAAAGCAAAATTGCCAATCACGCCCTAGTATTCATGATAAAAGGGATAAGGGCGAATTATAAACAACCAGTGGCATATTATTTCACAAGTAATATGAACAAAACGGAATTAAAAATTGTCATAAAAGACATCATACGATTGATTCAAGACACTGGCCTCAAAATATTGTGCACAGTGTGTGACCAGAGCACAGTCAATGTGGGCGCAATAAATGACTTACTAAGTGAAGAGAAGGCCAGATATCAGAGGCGAGGTATGGAATGCAGAAAGGATGTTTTCTTTGTGCAAGGCCAAGAAATTATTCCAATTTTTGATGTTCCTCATCTGTTAAAAGGTTTGCGGAACAACCTCCTAACGAAGGACATGATATATAGAGATTTTAATGATGAAGGAAAGGAGAAAGTTTTTAAGTGGCATTATTTGCAGCAGCTCTACGCTGCCGATAAATCTTTCGGAGAATTGCGCTACCTCCATAAGGTCACTGAGGAACATATAAACCGCGACAAACTAAAGAAGATGCGTGTGAAAACGGCAGCACAAGTGTTCAGCCATAGTGTTGCTGTAGCGACAGAACATCTGACAGCACGTAATCTTTTGCCTGAAGAGTGTAGAGAATTAATACCAATCACATTACTTATCGATAAATTGTTTGATTCCTTGAATAGTAACACATTTCATGTGCCAGATGGCAAAATGTATAAAGGATGTGTTAAACTATCGTCACCCCACCATCAACTGTGGGAAAAAGCAATAAAAACCTTAAAAACTGTTAAATTTATTAAAAAAAGGAAAGTTGGTGACAAAATACAAATAGTGGAAACTACAGTCCCGTCAGTGGACAATTTTATTAAAACAATTGAAGGCATGAAGGCACTTTGGAAAAAATTAAATGTGAAATATGGTTTTGATGCTATGCTAACCAGACATTTTAACCAGGACCCAATCGAAAACTTCTTTGGGAATATCAGGAGTTATGGGGCGAGAAATACGGCACCCGATGCTGTTGCGTTTGAGGGTGCCTATAAATCTTTGTTACTCAATAACTTTAACTCGCCCCACTCCCTACAGGCAAATTGTGAGAAAGACGAAAACCAGTGTTTGGAAACTTTACATTTTTTTTTAAACGAAAGCAAAATCAATGAGCCTGTACCTGATATTCCTAATGAAACAATTGAGTTCAACAATGAATTAATCACATTAGTAGAAGAACGCGAAGGAGACTCAGGTCAGAGAAATTATGTGTGTGGTTGGGTCTTGAAAAAATGTTTAAAAAGTATAGTAAAAACATGCCGTACCTGTCGGTCGAAACTAATAGAAATTAAGAATAAGCAAGATACATTTACTCGCGCGAGGGAGTATGCAAAAGAGAAACAATGGTTAGTATACCCATCAGAAGACCTAGAAAAGTGCTTTCATGAAATACAAAATATAGTGACATCATTTTTAAAAAAAAATGTCCCAACAAATGGTTTAAAAAACAAAATAAAAATGTTCACGGATGTTTTGGTAGATTTCCCATTTGATTGCAGCACCCACAAAAAAGAATTGACAGAATTTTTTCAAAATTTAACAATAAAAATATTGATTTACAGTTGGTGCAGATCAATAAACAGAATTTTAAATGGTAAATTGACATATGAGGGTGACGATGAGTTAAAAACCTATGCTCAAATATATTATAATAAACATATTAGGCATTTCAAACAATAACCCGTGTGTAAATAAAAATGTACCAAGTTTTGACCGCTTTATAGTGTTTTGTCTTTTTCACTCTAAAATGAAAGAGAGAAAACCTATTATAATAGTGTTATAACTATGACAAGTTTATTCAGCGTTTATTTGTATGGGGGTAATCTAAAGGTGCAATTACGTAGCCGAGCTACGGCTAAGAACTAACATCTTGGGCCCTGTTTAATAAATGTTACAAATTGTAATTGTAGATTACAGGCTACAAGTCTACAAGTTTCTGTTTAATAAAGAATAAATCTTACAAGGTTACCATGGTGGAAAACTTACAAAATTGTACCAACAATTTTACATATTTCTGTTTAATAAACATTTTCTCTTTACCGGTGATAATTACAAATTTGTACGGAAAACTGTTTTATTGAGCACATAATTGTAATTACAAGTTTACATATTTTGTAAATTGTAGTACAATTCCGACAGGCGGACTCGTCGTGTGTCAGAAATTTACAATTTAGTGCCTCCTAATTTACATTTTATATAACTTGTAACTTACAACTACAAATTTTAGATACAATTATTCATCGAAATCTACAGGCGTTGTCTACACATAAATGTTTATTAAACAGCATTTGTAATTAAAATATTTGTAAGATTAAATATGTAAAATTCTTAGTTATTTGTAAGGTTTATTCAACAGCACTTGTCATACAACTTAACAAATTTGTCACTTATTTACAAAATTGTTGACTTGTAACGTTTATTAGACAGGGCCCAGATGTATGTAAAACTTCTGCTTCTGACAGTATCCAAATCGCTATGATTTTTGGTAAGACTGATAAGTTACCATACATTTAGTGAGACGAAATCTAATTTCTCTACTGTGTAGTTTCTATAATGTATCTGACTGACTGTTATAAATAAACCTTAAAGTTGGAATTTGAATCTTTTTTTAATTAACACATCACCAACCTGCGTTTCAGGTTCATGAATGTAACTGTTTAACGCCGAGTTGCACGAAAATAAATTAAAATTTAAGTAGTGATTAAACTAATTTAATCGCAAGAATTGTATGAAATTCTTGTGGTTAAATTGTTACATTCATGAACCTGAAGTCAAAAACCTATACATTCCTATCTATAGATACTTATACATATAAGTATATATATATATATATATATATAGAGCTTAGTACTGGGGCCAAAATACAGTTGTCGCTAGCATTCAAACTTGGTTGCACTTTTATACCATGAGAGGGCTCTCTTTTCCTGTATGCTTATATTACTCTTTGTCGGTAATTCAAAAATCAAAAATGTCGGTTGCTTGTATTTTGTTTTAAACTATCAAACAACTATCAAATATCAATCTATCGTGTTAAAATAAATTAACAAAGTTAAGTTTATCAATATTTTTGTCCTGAAGTTAAGATAATCTTTTTAAAATGCCACGTACAAAACGACCAGTTCGAAAACAAGAAAAGACCACCGAAGACAACGACGTTCTAAAGAAATTAAATAAACTTGGTAAATATACTACAACGTGTGGTGAAACAAGTGAATATAAAGTTAAAGAAGCTATTATTACGCTTGTTACATGATAATTTCTTCATTTTAACAGTTACTGACCAGAAAAACAAAATTGACTCACGCGCACATATGGAACTTCGGAATGTGGAGTTAGCGTTCAAGATTCTTCTGGGTTCGATAAGCAATAACTACCTACAGAAGACCGTTGGACAATTGGTACGTAATTTATTTGTTCTAGAAAAAGCTTCAAAATATGCGATTACATTGTATATAATTTGTATATAATATTGTATATAATATTGTAATTTATCTACATAAGTAATTATACCAATTCACAATGCTTGTATCCTCTGTTTCTAGTCTAGTCTAGTGGTATGTGATCCATATCCTCTACAAAGTTGGTGTATACATATTTAAGAATACGTTTTACTAAAAATAACACATTTATTCAACAAATGTATTATGCTATTTTTTATCTGCCAACCCGCATTGGATTAAGCTCTGATCCTTTTCCTACATGGAGAAAGAGGCCTATGCCCAGCAGTGAGATATTACTAGCTGAAGCGACATTATATTCTTTTTTTAAATAAGTAGGTCGGCAAACAAGCATACGGCTCACCTGATGGGAAGAGATTACGGTAGCTTATAAACGTCTGTAACAACAGATGCATCGCAAGCCCTTTGTAGACTCTATCCACAATTTGCCCCAGGAGCTCTGGTCACCCTACTCACCAACAAGAACACAGCACTGCTTGAAATCAGTATTATTTAGCTGTGATCTTCTTTAAGGTCGAGGCACCACCCCAGTTTGGTTGCACCATATCTGAGTAGGGAATTTCCTGCTGTGCCCTACCTCAGTTCTGTACAATAATAAGTCGAAGTAAAATGTATATCCTTAGTTATGTATAAATATATCTACAGAAAACAGAACTGCACTTCAAGGAGCCATCGACAACAAGACGCTCGGCGACCAGACATTCAACCCGATCTGCCTCTCATGATGATGGTACGTTTTATTGTAACATTTTTCACTTTTATTCATTTTCTTCTACAATAGACTTGAAATGCTGTATTTAAAATTACTTTTAAAAATTCTTAAATTTATATTTAAGTCTGGTTCTTATTTCATGTCGTGTTATAAACTGAAAAGTTGCTGAGCAAAATAAATAATTTTTTAAATATAGGAACTGAGCATTAACTCTTTTCTCTAGTTTCTGGTTATAGAAGCTTAAAAAAGTAGTTTAAATGATTAATAAGTATTATAGTCAAATGTAGAATGCTTATTTTCCAACTATTATAATTTGCCTTCTGATTGTGTGAGTATACTTATGTCTTTACTTTCCTGTTTAATTCGGCTTTATATCATTGATTTTTTTAATTGGTTATATTGACAAGTCATTCATGAATTCTGTAAATTTGTTGTAATAGTAAGAATAAGATTAATCTGTATACTTTAATAAATACACATTATGTAACTATTATAAGTATCTTTTATCAGACATTTTTGTATATTAATTTACTAATTGAATCATTTCATTATTTTAATTGAAAGTATTTATGTACTGTTTCATTTAAATCGGCGGGAGGCGCACCCCATTATGTAACACTGACTGTCGCTACCTGGTCAAAAACACGACAATGGATTTATTGTAAAAATTTAGGTTTTATAATAGCTGTATCACAAAACAATTTTATTTTTCGTCAAATTTACACCAGCCAAGCAACAGACAAAGCCAGCCCTGCGTGGTGACTATGGGCAAACACACGAGTTCACGCCATTTTTGCCGTGCAACTTGTGGAGGCCTATGTCCAGTAGTGGACTGTGAAAGGCTGCTGTGATGATGATTATGAAATGTCCGAATATGTGAGGTCACCGGTATACGGTCTTAACCTTCTTGTTATATATTCGTTATTGTGATAAATTTTGGAAATATTTTCTGAAAGCAGTTAGTCATCTATTTGTTCTTTATTCAGAGATTATTAATTTGTTAGTCTAAAGCACCAAAAAAGAAAAAGTAGAATATTAAAAATAATAAGACACTATCAGTCGCACCGGGTAAAAAATGCCCCACATGCCCCTAAAAAATCTGTTGGTGATAAATACCACATTAACAGTGGTCAGTCATTCAAACTTATGCACCGTTGCATTTTTTCACGAAAGGTACTGAAAGCGGCTCGGCACAAAATTAAGCAGAAACCATAAATATTTTTTAATTTATGCATAAATTAAAAAAGGAATATTATCAGATGAAATATATATGTACTTAAAAAAATACTGCAAGATAATTTGACTAGCCCTTGTGCAGTTTGTAGTGGCCCTGCTTTCTGTTCCGCGGCGACTCCCGCCTGAGTCTGGGTGTAATATTTGTATTTATATGTGTATTATTTGGTGTATATTTATTAAAAAAATAAATAAATAAAATAGGTATATATTTACCGATAACAGTCGGCTGTTACCTACACGAGCATTAAATGGCTTTACCACATGTTCAGACGACTGTATGTGTATGTTAAAAGATATTTATTTATTTATATTTTAATTTAATTATAGGAAAAGTTGTTAATAATCGCTTATACTGAGATAAATGTTATTTGTATCAAACCAGTGAGATGTATTAAATCAAACCCCATAAACTACATACAAGTGGCTGTTGTGCTGGCGGTCGCGGATTTGATCTCTGTTCACGTTCAGACATTTGTATTGGCCATATAAGTAGATATTTGTCGTGGTCTGGGCGTTTGTGCTTGTGTATTGTGTTTGTTTCCGACCCCCCGACATAGGAGAAAATGCCACTGAGGGCCATTGAGAAGCGTGAAGCATTTATTATTACTACCATTTCTAAGCTTTGTACAAAAAAAAATTACATTGCCAAGAAAGATTTTGTAATAAAATCAGTTCAATGTAATGCCCCTCGCTTGTTTGTATTCACTGTAAATTTAATTATTTCACAAAGACATTACATGAAATTAAAGACATACAGATTTATCAGTTTCTACTATTACAACGAAATGCACAAAATTATTTACGCCATATCTTGCACAATCACTAATCATCTAACAACATTAACTCCGACTAACCGGGAGCTTTGGATCAGGGTACCTCACTGAGAACTCATCGCAAGGCTCCGGTGAACGGGGAGCTAAGAAGACTCATATGGGTGAGTCGCTTTCTTCTTCAACATTTTTCATTCATTTAAGACTATTTATAAATTACGTCACATGTAAAAAAGGTCACTTGTCACATTTACTTGTCCCTCAAGTGTGACAAGAAGAGGATAAATTAGAAAATAATGAAACTTAACTAAAGTAAGAAAGGAAAATGGATTCAATAACTGTGCCATTGTGTGACAGAATCCAAAATGTTCGTGGCGTCACATTAAGATCTATTAGTAAATTCTGTACAAAAATGATGTACTGTAAACTCAAAATTGCAAATATGTGACATGAAATGTGGGATAGGTTCATATAACATACTGAGGTGTGGGATGCGGGGAGATACAGTTAAAGGCACACAAGTGTTCCGGACAACGCTCTGCACTTTACAATGATGATACTTACTTTATAAGCTAAGCTATAATTATGTTACCACACTACAATACCAAACGTGATATGACCTATAGAAAAGGGTGATCTAGCATTGCAAATGTGTGACTTGACACATACGAAATGGTCATACAACATTACAAGTGTGACAATCATCGCTTTACATTATCGACGTAAGGTCTAAGAGTGATCCAAATAAAAAACTTGTGACGTTATTTATGAATAGTCCCTAGTTCTGCTCTGTATTGACTTATTTCACTTTACTTATTCTATTTCAAAGTTATTTAATATTATCAAAGATTTTAGGTATTTATAGCCATAGATTAGTTTCAAGTAAAAATTAAAAAGTGATTTAATATTAAATATACCTACTTAGAATCCTTTATTTTTAACATAATGTGTGTTTAAATGTATTTAGTTTTTTCATACAGAATGTCTCTTCCTCTTTTTTTGTAATTACTATGTGTATGTTCAATATGCTAAAGCTGTACACATTTTCCATTATTTCAATTTATATAGGATGATCAGCATGTGCCATCCCGTAAAAGGGTTTTCTGTATATTTTGTAGATTATTTTCCGCATGCAAATGAAATTCCTAGCTTTAGCTTAATTTAAAATACGAGGCACTCCTTTTTTTTTAATATAACGAAGATGGCAAACAAGCGTACGGCTCACGACGTAAGCGATTACCGTAGCTAATAGACGCCTGCAACACCAGAAGCATCGCAAACGAGCCGAACCTACCCTTAATTCCCCCCAGGAGCTCTGGTCATCATCATCATCATCATCATCATCATTCCAGCTTATTGCAGTCCGCTGCTGGACCTAGGCCTCCACAAGCTTGTGCCAAAAATGCGTGAACTCATGTGTGTTGCCCATAGTCATCACGCTGGGCAGGCGGGTCGGTGACCGCAGGGCTTTGTCACACCGAACACGCTGCTGCCCGTCTTCGGCCTGTGTGTTTCAAAGCCAGCGGTTAGATGGTTATCCCGCCATCGGTCGGCTTCTTAAGTTCCAAGGAGCTCTGGTCACCTTACTCATAAAGGAACACAACACTGCTTGAAAGCAGTGCTATCTAGCTGTGGTCTTCTGTACGGTCGAGGTACGACCCCAGTCGGGGATATCCTGAGCAGGAAATGCCCTGCTGTGCCCCACCTCGTTAAACTCGGCCCGCGTCCCCCGCCCAAGCCCGTCACAAGGCTCGGTGCGGCGGTGCCGTGAGCTGACGTGCCCTGTGCCGTGAGCTGACGTGCCCTGTGCCGTGAGCTGACGTGCCCTGTGCCGTGAGCTGACGTGCCCCGTGCCGTGAGCTGACGTGCCCCGTGCCGTGAGCTGACGTGCCCCGTGCCGTGAGCTGACGTGCCCCGTGCCGTGAGCTGACGTGCCCCGTGCCGTGAGCTGACGTGCCCCGTGCCGTGAGCTGACGTGCCCCGTGCCGTGAGCTGACGTGCCCCGTGCCGTGAGCTGACGTGCCCCGTGCCGTGAGCTGACGTGCCCCGTGCCGTGAGCTGACGTGCCCCGTGCCGTGAGCTGACGTGCCCCGTGCCGTGAGCTGACGTGCCCCGTGCCGTGAGCTGACGTGCCCCGTGCCGTGAGCTGACGTGCCCCGTGCCGTGAGCTGACGTGCCCTGTGCCGTGAGCTGACGCCCCGTGTGGCCCGCAGCGCCGCCGTCGGCGGGGCGCAGCGTGCGGCGCTCGCGGTCCGCGGACCCGGCGCGCAAGGCCTCGTGCGCACTGCGGCGCCGCTCGCGCTCCGTCTACCGCACGCCCGCCTACAGCAAAAACGCGTCCAGCTGCTACCCCGTCATCACGCCCAAGGTATTTATTTATTTATTTATTTAACACTTTATTGTACACCATACAAATAAAATAAGCAAGCAACATTAGCAATAATTTGTAGAAAAAAAAAATGTACAAAAGGCGGCCTTATTGCTTAAGAGCAATCTCTTCCAGGCAACCTTAGGGCAAAGGAGATGATATATTGACGGTGTAGGTGTAGAGTATAATTTTATAAAAAATAATAGAAAGCAACTCAATAAATAAACATACATACTTACATAGATAGTTTGTTTACATACATACAAACACACACATACACACAGACACACATGCATACACACACATACACACAAAGTTCATACTAGATAACTAAGAAGTTTTTAAACAAAATTAATAGTGACAGAAGAAGACAATCATGGTATGCGATGTTTACGTCTATCATAGGCTGTCTAGCCAGTTGGCGCTGTCTGACGACCGCTCTGGTGCAGTGCAGCGCCTAAACACCGACGGTCGCGGGTACGCTTCAGCCTGTAGGAGACGTAGGACAAGGATCAGAGCTTAATCCACCACGTTGCTCCGGTGCGGTGGCTACTATTAGTAACAATCGCTATCAAGTGTAACATGGTAACAACCGGGACCGACGGCTTAACGTGCTCTCCGAGGCACGGTGGGGAAACCTACAAGGACCGCACAAACATAAACATCTGTATGGCCAATACAAATGTTTGTCATGGGCGGGTATCGAACCCACAACCGCCACTGCTGTGACCGTTGCGCCAACGTTTCGCCGATATACATAGAATAATAAAACTGTTTTCTTTTCAGATAAAGATGCATTGGACACGCTAAGTCATTGTTATATCTGATTTATATAATTTTTCTGTTTATATTATACAAATATTTATTTCCGGTCTGGTTGTTAGTCCTTGTGGGTCTCCCCACTGTGCCTCGGAGAGCACATTAAGCCGTCGGTCCCGGTTGTTATCATGTATACCTGATAGCAATCGTTACTCACAGTAGGGAATATATCCACCAACTCGCATTTTTTTTACCAGATACAAGCAATTATAGTCATGAATTTTTCAACCAAGCTAGAAAGCAATATCTTTCAACCTGATGAAAGGAATACTGTTTTGTAGACATAGTATATCTGTATGTTTACACATATATCTGCCTCCAGGTGACCCCTCACACCCCGCTGACCGTTCTCCGCCAGCCCCGGGCCGGGGAGATGGTGTTGTCCATGTCCGGTTCCCCGGTCATGGTGCCTTCTGTTTGCACGTAAGTATTTACTCCCACAATATATGGTATACTGTGATAGGCTAATGTATGTCACCTCAGAACTTTTGACTGGGTAGACCGATATAGATAATATTTTTCCTAGATCGACAGATGGTACGTGTCATGTGGTCTCATTTTAACTGTGATCTAATACCGCATATTTACTTGACAATTTTTTCCTCTACCTATGTTGTTATTACTTGTCGATGAAATTCAAGTCAGTTTTTCTTTTCATTTGCAAGCAAATAAAATTATTATTGAGAAGATAATTAGATGTACATTTTCTTTGACATTTGTTAAGTATATAATCATCTTATGATCAAATAAATATTTTCATTTAATTATACTACTTAAGTCTAGATACCACGTTACAACCTGTGGTACAGAATTTCTCGTGAGAAAGTTTTATTTTACGATTTGCTGTAAAATTGACTTGATAATCCAGATCCAATAATCTCGGATATACATTATTTATTTATATAATATCTTGAGCAGCTATTGTTTTGAATTACTTAGGTTTAGAAAGATAGAAAGAATAGAGAGAATAGAAGAGAATATAGAAATTGTTAGTTAGTCAAATATACTGAATTATTAGTCTACTGTTTTAGTTACTTTCAGATTTTTAGGTTAAATTGTTACTTTTATTTTATCATCGAATTTCATATCAAATCAACTTATTTCAGGATGCAATCACATGAGAAAGCCAACTGCAACATTCTACTACAAGACGGCACAATGCTGTCATTGCAAGCGAAACAACTCCGTCAATCACAAGCGTACATACCATTCTCTCTCATGGACTCCAACGTGCTTCACCAGCTGAAGACCTTGAAAGATAACCTGGCCACAGTCGTGAAACTCGGCGAAAAGGCCATAGTGAAGTGATGGGTTACGGCTATGGGATTATATGGTAAATTTATGTCTAAAGTTAGGTGATAGTTTGTTATTAAAGTGACTTATTTCGAAGTTCAAAGGTGAAACTCTAGCTATGTTTATGGTTATAGAAAAGTTCTGAGTATTAAATTAATAAGTGGGAAAAAGTATTTTCGTTTCTTGAATGTGTCACATAAGGTCTGTGTTTGACCAAACGTTCCTACAATATTAATCTAAATCTAACTACCCATCTACTATGTTCTTTATTCAAGTTCGGATCCAGGGGGGGGTTATGGGGGTCATAACCTCCCCCTGGGCTGGACTAGGTCCAGAACCTAGGTGGACGACTAATTAAAATTGTCAAACATAATATTTGGTCATTCGTTAGTTAAGTGGGCTCCGATTTATGGGGTGAAATGGGGGTGGGGGGGTAAAGGGAGGTGGGGAGGGTGGGTTTTTTAGCCCCCCGTAGTGTGTATTTCACGTAAACCCCGTGGTTTCGAAGATTTCGTGTTTGAAGTTTTGGGGTTAACTTTACGTGATTCAGAGATATTACAATACCTTAGAGCTCCGTGTCTGACTCCACCTTAACTCCGGTGCAGCGGGAAGTGCACTCATATGCTCTGTTCACCAACTTTCACACTTTATTTTCGAACAAATTTACGTAAAAACGATCTCGATTGCAAGATCAACAAACGATACGAACTGACGCTTAACGACTGACAAATCGACACTTTTAAACAAAATAACGCGTCAGACATAATATTCTAATAAAATTAGTAACATTGCGTGCTAGACTATAGGTTTAGAAATTCGAAAAATACCCAAAACCGAATCGGAGCACCCCACTGTCCACGTGGTCTTGGTCTGTCCTACCCCTAGAGTGTTTTTTTTGTGCCGCGGAGGCGCGGAGGGAGGGCAGCCCTCGCCCGCCGTGCGAAAGCGCGCGAACGAATGCGTAGAGGAGCGGCTGAACGGAGCATGAGTGAGCGTGCTTTCGCACGCAAGGGCGGAAGGGCTGCACTTCCCGCAGCGCCGGAGCCAAGCGTTCCTCTAACTTTCGAAATTCTTCTTCTAACCTCAAAACTTTAACCATGGATATCTCCATAACCATGGGGTTCTGAGGTGTGACAGTGGTACCAGGGGTAGCGCCCCCCCCCCTTCCCCCCACGGTCCCGAAATTCGGTTTTTCCTAATCTAAAGCTTTGTGTTTTAAAGGAAATGCTAAGTGACGCCTTATTTTGGTCAACGGTGTATATTTGTTAGTCGTTAAACGTCAGTTCGTATCGTTTGTTGATCTTGCAATCGAGATCGTTTTTACGTAAATTTGTTCGAAAATAAAGTGTGAAAGTTGGTGAACAGAGCATATGAGTGCACTTCCCGCAGCACCGGAGTTAAGGTGGAGTCAGACGCGGAGCTCTAAGGTATTGTAATATCTCTGAATCACGTAAAGTTAACCTCAAAACTTCAAACACGAAATCTTCGAAACCACGGGGTTTACGCGAAAAGCACACTACGAGGGGGGTAAAAAACCCACCCTCCCCCCTCCCTTCACCCCCTCTTCCCCCAGGACCCCATAAATTGGAGCCCACTTAACTAAAGATTTACCCTTTACGTGTATCAATTATTATCAAAATTAAAAATTATAACTTCTTGTGACTTGATTACGACTATGTGACACCCCTGACGCCAAAGCTGGATCCGCTCTTGTCCATATTAAAAAAATAAAAATAATTAAATTTGTTACAGTTACATTTGTTATTTGTTGTCAACAGTTAATTTTAGATATTGATATGAATAAATAAACAATATTCTGTTTAAATACACAAAGACAGACAGAATCAAACCAAGAGAGAAACTCTCAACCGTACCAAATATTCTCTATTGTATCTTCCCCATTCAACATGATATTGACGAAATTTTTTTATTATATTCAAATGGGCTTCACATGGGCAGACCAGTGGGTCGCCCCAGGTACCGCTGGAGGGACATGGTTGAAGCAGACTTGAGTGAGATCCAAGCCAATAATTGGCGGGAAATCGCGCAAGATCGTGCAAAGTGGAGAAATCTTGTTTCGGAGGCCAAGACTCACTTCGGGTCACTGAGCCAGTTTAGTTTAAATAGGCTTCAGACGCACCTTCGATTCGTCACTTTACAAATAAAAATTTTCCAAGTGATTATTATTTTTAAAAGTGTGGCTACAACCAATTCGGAATGTAGATTCGGCAGAGAAGAATCGGCAAGAAACTCCGCAGTTACTCCTTTGAAAATAATATAAAAATTGTTGTAGTATTCAATTGATATTACTAGAAAATATCAATTTTATGGTATTGTGTCATGACAGCTGTAAGCTTTTTTTTTAAATTTCTATTTTGTAACTTGAGTAAAAGAAACAACGCATTAACTTACCAAATAGCACATTTTTTTATATCAGATTGATAATTTAAACAGTAACAACTTTGGTGTAGTTTTGACAGTTTTTTGGTAATATTCTTCTTTTTTTTACTAATAGTGAGTACAACTGCTAATTTAATAAGTATGTGTGTCAGGTCTGATTCGCGAATAGTGTAAATACCTAAGAACCTAAGAAAAAGAACCGTCGATCAGGGCAGGTCGATGTTACTGATTCACACAATTCTACCCCCCATATGTTTGACACAAAACCGGCTTTATACCATTCTTTAAGTAGTAAACTCGAATAATATCTTAACAGACAATATAATAATGTAAAATTTTCTTTAATATTTGAACAAAATGACCAATTATTGAATGTATAATATGGTATTATTTTAATATTTAATTGTCTAATTTTAAGTACTTATAACTTCTATGAAACGTGTGTGTCTAATATTATGAATGTTGTGTGTTGTGTTCTGTTAATTTTTAATGTTATGGCTGTAGTGTGTCTCTTTGATTTGTATTATATATTTTTAAATAATTTTATTGAATTACAAATATTGAATTTAGGTTTAAAAAATTATCAGTAATAACAAGAATGGTCAAGAACGTTATTATATACAATGTTAAATTAGACGATTGATTATCTGTGTAAGATCTTTGGATAAAACCTAGCCAAATAATTAGTGAACTTATTAATATGTTCTACAGTAATATTAAAGTTTAAATTTCTTTTGTACAATAATAAATGATTCTGCTAAACTATGGGTCTTTTTTTATTTTCAACTTGGTTGTATTGATTTGCATGTTTTGTACGTGTTTTTAAGTATATAATATTGTCATTCAAACATTCGTATTGGCAGATGTTTGCCGTGGTCTGGGTGCTTGTGCAGTCCTTGTGGGTCTCCCCACCGTGCTTCGGAGAACATGTTACACCGTCGGTCCCGGTTGTTATCGTGTACGCCTGATAGCGATCGTTACTCATAGGGAATATATCCGCCAATTATTTCGCCGATTAAGCTCTGATCCTTCTCCTACATGGGGAAAGAGGCCTATGCCCAGTAGTGGGATATTACAGGCTGAAGCGATATTGTCATTGATATTTGCTAGAATATTGTAGCTACATAACAAAGAAATTGAATTGTAGCCATAATGTCATATGTCAAAAAAAAAACGAGTGTGCCTTAGACCCCACGATTTAAGTTAAATTTCTTTAGCAATATGCCTGCACTCTGTCTTAGATATACGAAAGGTAACTGGCTATGAGACAAAAAGAGAAATAATGTGTGCTCGCACCCCTCTCTTGCTCCGTTCGCCTCGCCCGATCACACTTTTCGTAACGCTCTCGTTAAGCATTCACCAGCTTAATCCTCAAATCAGAGTAAAGAAGCTTTACTTCAAAAATTATAGTAAATTTAATATACCTAATTACCTATTAAAAATTAAAGATATCAATTTTAATTAGGATTAGTTTTTTTTAAATAATTATATGGCACCTTAATATATTAGTTTTTTTTAATTATTTATTTTTCGAATCATGAATTCGTTAACAATTCAAATTTTTAATGTTAAATTTACTTCACTCCGGTAAGCGTTATTTTTAAAATATAACATGCCTTTCTATCTGCAAGGATCGCCGTATCTTTTTTCATTATAATTATAGTTAATTAGAATACATTATTAACGAGTATAATAAAAAATACACAAAGTACATACTATGCAAACACAATTAACTAAATTTATATTAATTCGTGTAGTGCCACAATAAAATAATGATTTAATGATATCGATATACAATGAGTATTCCGGAGTTGCCTATTAACCTAATATTGTCAATAGCCATGTTTTCCGAGCGTTTGTTCTACTTCTTTCACATACTTCTCTACGACCTTCTGTTGTCTCATCTCTGCCACCTACAAATATAAAAAAAATCAAACATGTAACAAATACTTAAGAAAAAATTATATTAGATATGCAGAGATTGTTCATCCTAGAGTTACAGGTATGGTGCAAATGTTTAAATCTATATTTCTTTATAATACACACGATCCTTACGTTACATTGTTTTTATTCCGCTATGCATATACAATAGTCCGCTATGCATATACAATAGTCCGCTATGCATATACAATAGTCCGCTATGCATATACAATAGTCCGCTATGCATATACAATAGTCCGCTATGCATATACAATAGTCCGCTATGCATATACAATAGTCCGCTATGCATATACAATAGTCCGCTATGCATATACAATAGTCTGCTATGCATATACAATAGTCCGCTATGCATATACAATAGTCCGCTATGCATATACAATAGTATATTACCTATACCTACGACATTTGGCATCAAGTTGTAACGAGTGGAGCGCCAGCATTTGCGCTCCTGTGAAACGAAGTTAGTATAATACGATTCCTAGCACTGTATTCAATAAGTTTGAAAGAGAAACATCTGCACAGGCCGATGCGTGAAAAAAAAATTTCGTGCGAGAAATCAGCCTAATTAGCCCGTCGCCGGCATTGGTGGTGAATCTGCATGGACTGAATAGATTTTCTATACCAATAAATCAATGGTAAGCTAGTAAAGGTAGTTTTTCATATTATTTTTATTGAATCTTCATCAAAAAATGTCACGAGCCGCCTTTGATATCATGACAGGAATAGAACAGAGAGAAGCACACGAGACGAATACTAAATTACGATAACAGCATTTTAATTTACTTTATCAACAACTGTTTTCCGTTATTTTTTTAAATATTTTGTTATTCATTATTAATGTTCGCAAGTATTTGTAATTGTTAAATTTTTGTAATTAGCCCACGGAACGGTATTATGTTAAGGGGTATATTAATTTGTTTGTACCTTCTGTTTGATGACCTTTCTCTCGTACTTTTCCTGTTGCTCTTGTTCCATTCTCAGAGCGACACCCTCGTTGTGAATCTTTTCCCGGAGTTCAGCGCTATCATATAAAATACGCAATTACATCATATCTTAAAATATTACAATGTAAAGTTTATTTATTGCAAATATTTGAAGGTACAAAATTGGATAGATAACATTTTTATAAATAGGTACTGTTTATTTATTGGCTTAGTCAGACCGTTATGACTGTGACATGTACCAAAACTTATAAGTAGGCTGTAGCATCCTTAGCTTCATATTGTGATAAGATATGATAATATGATAATAAGATATGATAAATATTTGTTTCCGATTTGGATGAACTAGATCGTTTCTCCTCCGAGCCTCAATACCAGCAATTGTTTCTTATAGTATATTTATATACAATTACAACTTTATTAAATTTTAATACATATATATATGATAATAATAAATAATAATAATAAATAAAAAAATAATAATAACAATAAAATAAAAGAATACCGTGCGCGTTCCTTGTCGTTGATTTGTTTCATGATTTCCTGACGATGTTTCTCGATACGCGCCTTGCGTTTGTCCTCCAACTATAACCATATGGATAACTTTAATCTTTTGATGTCAATTTAACGCAGTTGTTACAACAAATGGCTGTTATGCTCAGGGTTGAGGTTTCGATCCTCGTTGTTAGGGTAAGTAATAAAAATTAAAGTAGGATATAGCAGGAAATATCTTGCTCAAAGTCTGGAGCAGCCCGACTGGTTTGTCTTACAGAAGATCACAGACAAATAACATGTATTCTCAATTAGTGTAGAGTTGGGGATATGCTGTATTGATAGCGGATGTTGGGTCAGTAACTTGCTTGAAGTTGTTGTTGCAGACTCCAAAGGCTACGGTAACCGCTTATCACCACGTGGGACGCAAGTTTGTTTGCCACCAAATGATATAAAACGCAGACGTTTGTCGTAATCAATATCTCTCTTTGTGTGAGTTCTTCGAACCACCAACACAGGATTTCATCCTGAGACACAGTTTTGTATATATTTTTATCGTCGAAAAAGAGATGAATGCAATTGAAAATACACTCAATATTAAACTCTGCGATCATCTACGACTTTTTTTATACAACTAGGTCAGCTAACAAGCGTATTTAAGCGATTACGGTACCACATAGAGGCCTGCAACACCAGAAGGATCGCAAGTACATTGCCGACCCTACCCCCAATCCCCCAGGAGCTCTGGTCAACTTACTCATCAACAGGAACACAACACTGGTGGAAAGCTGTATTATTTAGCCTATTTTGTAATGTCGAGGTTCTTCCCCAGTCGGGCTGCTCCAGATTTTGAGCAGGAAATGTCCTTCTTTGTCCTACCTCAGTTAAACGATTGTTGACATCGACCAATACATACCACCATCATCCATACATCGAACTATTGCTTATCACAAAGAAATTAATCCTTTTTCCGTTATTTCCTCGTATCAAGTGCAATAAAGAACACAAATATTTACGAATACAAATTAAGTACAGTTAATTATAAAGAGTACAATCATCACTATTTTATGTTTATGATTCGCGGCAAACCTCTTTCTCCTTACGGATAAACTCTTCGTTCTGTCGCGCCGCGTTGTTGAAGCTCTGCTCGTCCTTGGCTATTTCTCTAGCGATCAGACGGTGGATATCGTTTATCTGTGAACAAAGATTTATTAAATTAGTTAAATTCAAATATTACTAGACATATTTAGGGTTGAATTAGCAGGTCTGGATTCTGCAAACCTGAGGTAAAGAGAGAGCGGTTTTGGAAACCTGAGGCAGAGAAAGAGGAACTCTTATTAATTTTCAAATAAAATTATTTCATCACAGATAATGTAGACATTTTGGGGGTGCGAGGAACAAGGTGTTGAGTTTCTCGTCTGCTATTGCAAAGGGACGATCCCCCGATCAGACGGGTGTTGTGTCTGGTGGGCTACTGGCCCAACGGTTGTTGTCGGGTTCTTGTATATATTGTTCAATCGCTCTGATAACTTTGATATCGCGATTTAGGATACGTCAGTTCTAAGTTTGTATATTGCGCGATAGATGTCGCTACAACATCATTAAGTCGTAAATATAACATTTCGAAGGGATCGCAATGGACATATTTCGATATAAAAAACTAAAAACAGGTAAATAGTTTTTTTTAATTGTAACATTTATGAATAGAAAACATAAGCAAATTGTTAGAATTCTGTTATATTGCTAGGTTCATTTAAGACAATCAAATATAGTGTTTCGTCACCTGCTGAACCCTGGCCTCGTGTAGCCTCTTCATCTCTCTGTTCCTCTTAATGGCCGCCTCGCGCTCTTTGCGCCGGTATTCGCGCTCTACGTCCTCCTGGATCTTCAGGTTTCTGATACGTTCTAATTCCTCTTTCAACTCTTGTTCAGCCTGTTATAACAAGAATAACTTATTACCATATTAAAGTAAATCTGATTGTATTTTTGTGACGATGCGTTGGCCCAACGGTCACAACATTGGCTTTTGCGCTGGCGGTGGCGGGTTCAATCCCCGCTCACTACAAACGTTTTTATTGACCACATAGATGTTTGTCGTGGTCTGGGCGTTTGTGTTTGTGTATCTATTGTGTGTGTTTCTTGACCACTAACACAGGAAAAATCCTACTGAGGGCCGTTGAGTGTGAAGCGTTTATTTTTCACTTATAATATCTAATTCTTCACAGGAAAGAACATGAACATAGGTACACATAATTTTAAAAGAGGTATTATGGTTTTGGTCGTAGTGTAGCTTTATATTTATCTATAATTATCTATGGTTATTTATGGTACCAAAAATGTTTATATTAATTATTGCATTCTTTAAAAAAATCCTATCCATACTAATTATCAATAAGCAGATACCTTTTGTGCCTTAGCGATGTGGTCGATGCCCTTCTGTTTGGCCGCTTTGACGGCCTCCGCCTCCGCCCTGTTTCTCGCTTCACGCTCTTGTTTCTGTTTGAGAAAGTTCGCGATACGTAAGTTCATTATGCGTTCTTCTTCGTTCTGCAGTTGTTTGTAGTGGAGGAGTTCTGCATTGCCTGTTTATATGTGTGATGTAAGTTTTAAGTATGTTGAACAAAGTTAGCTCTAATTATCTGAAACACTTACAGGCGTATTTAGTAACCCACACTTATACTTAAGTTCTAAATATGAAATGTTTCCAAATTTGTACGTTTTTTTATTTTTGTGCTACCTATCCACACATTAGGAAATCCTAAACATTTTTTAATATCATATCAAAAATCGACCGTTCCAGCGGGGATTGACCCTGCATCTCCGACTGACTGTGTCGGTGCTCTAACCAAATTTTTGATATGATATTAAAAAATGTTTATGTTTCCAAATGTTAGGTTAACTTGAATTTAGTTGGCTTGAATGGATAATTTATTTAAATATAATAAAAACTTTCGATCAAATAAACCTTAGTAAAAGAAGGAATCTACTAAGTAGGTTCTAGTGTTCAAATCAACTCATTGATCAATTTATTTTCAGTTTTCGTTTTCCACTACCCTATTGACTCAACTACCAGAATACCTCGACACTCCTGTTTTCTTGCATTTTAACAAAAATATAATCAACCTTACCTTGATCTAATATTTCCTTAAGCTTGGCCTGCCTGGCCTGTTTTTCTTTGAGTTTCTGCGCTTCGTCTATTTGCATCGCAATGTTCGCTTGGTTCACTCTGATACTCTCCTCTTCAATGCGTTCTGCTTCCATTATCTATTACAGTTTACTTAGTTAACTAAATAGTTTTTTAGTTCATTAAATATGTTTTTATTTAATTTTATAAAAAGAGCATGTCCTGAACTTCAAAATCATAAGGTATGATTAGGTAAGATTAATACTGAATTATAAACATTTTATTCCTTACTTTTATTGATTTTATATGAAGTATTTTATTAGAAGGAATATGATAAGACGAACAACGAGAAATTCTTTTACAAAAAACTATAGCTTTCCCCTCGCGGCTTTGCATACGGATGCAAACAGATTCCACGATTTTTTGCTGTCCCATTTACTCTCGTTAAAATGAGCACTATCCTGGAGAAAGAATTTTTACAATCGGTCCAGTAGTAATCAAATATACAAAAAATGCATTCTTTTAATATTAAGTAGTATAAATATGTTATCATCCGCTTAAACAGAAAATTACGAGTACTTTAATCGAATAATCTTTCGCCATTTGTGACTTTCTTTTATCAAAATTCAGGGCAACAGTTCTAAACCTTGGATGTTTCGTGCGCTTTGATCTGCTCCTTCAACGCAGCGAGGTTCTGCAAGCGCAGCTGGTGCCTCCTCTCTTCCTCCTCCTCAGCGCGCCGCACGGCTGCCAGTCTGTTCTCTTCCATTATTGCATCGAGCCTTGTTATAGAATAATACAATTTTATTACATAAGACGAATTTCAACTGAAATTGAATTTCCGTTGGGTTCAAATTTCAAGTACCAATGTACTAAGATAAAGGAATACTCGTAGATCACAGTTTTTTTATTCAGTGAGTATTGCATATTATATATGGTTTCTTGCCGATTCTTCTGTGCAGTAACCTTCCAAATTGGTGGTTTTAACTATGATTAGTAATTAAGACATATATAATTTTAATCTGTAAACGACGATCCAAAAAGTGCTTTTAAACCCCATTTTAATTTTTGATTTTTATTTAAATTATCCGACGAACTGCATTAAAGTATGACAAATAGAGTTTCATTTCGTATCCAAAATCAGAAAGAAGAAAATGTCTTTTATAATCTGTTTGAAATCAACAGTTTATAGTTATAATAAAGTTTACCGTCTTTCTTCTTCATCAAGTTCCTTCTTAATTAGCTCCCGTTCAGCGATCTGAGCGTCGCGAATAGCATGACACTTGGATGCGAGGATGATACGATTGCATAGTCTTGGTCCTTGAAAGTTGTTAGCACGAAGAACTGGAGATAAAAAGTATAATTATTAATTACTTAAAAACTCGTGCAAAAACACAAAAAGATGTTAATTTTTTTAGATATCAATCAGCACACTACAACTAAATACGTGATGTACCATAATTGTCGTTTTAAGCCACCAGACATTACGACAACTTTTCAGACGCCATGGTCACGTGTGACTCCCAATTGTGGTAAGTCTTATAAAATTAAAAGTGTGATAGTGAATAGTGGCGGCCTGGCGGGTTCGATCCTCGTAAATGACAAACATTTGTATCGGCTAGTAAAGATGTTTGCCGTGGTCTGGGTGTTTGTGTAATCTTTGTATGTCTCCCCACCGTGCCTCGAAGAGCACGTTAAGCCGTCGGTCCCTGTTGTTATTATGTACACTTGATAGCGATCGTTACTCATAGTAGGGAATATATCCGCCAACCTGCATTGGAGCATCGTGGTGGATTAAGCTCTTTTGATACTTCTGCAACATGGGAAAAGAGGCCTATGCCCAGCTGTGGGATATTAGAGGCAGAAACGTATAGTGATAGTGAAAGTTTAAAAACGTATTACTACTAAATATTTTTTAAAAGTAAATACTATATGTACTTCATTCATTTGTCGTGAAAAGTAAATTTAGAGTAATCACAAAGCATTGCATAGTTTTACTTTCAGCTCTTGACAGAGTATGAGCAGCTTGATCTGGTCCTTCAAGCTCAGGGTCTGTGGCTCCCGAAGCTTCAGCACCAGGTTGTGGCTTGAGCTGTTCCTTTAGTTTCTGTTTTCGCTCTTCGGATTCCTTTGCCGCTTTTTGGATAGCTGCCTCCTGAGCATGCATGGCTTGGAGTTGCTCTTCTTGAGTTACTATCTGTATAGAAATATACTTCAATAGCATCCATTTTTATTCAACGAGGTTCACAAATTCGTTTATTCGAGCTAAATATACTGACGATACAGTCATTGACGCTTTAAGACAGCGGTCACAGCACTGGCTGTGAAGCTGTCGGTCTTGTGTTCGATCTCCGCTCACGGCAGACATTTGTAGTGGTCATATAGATATTTGTCATAAACTGGGCGTTTGTGCTTCTATATTGTGTGTGTTTCCGGACCCCCGCGTTTATTTATTTATTCATTTATTTATTAAGCTATTGCATAGCTTCTATCGCGGGCCTTGAGCGCGGGGACCGAATCCAGAAATTCCGTAACGAAAAAACCTCACGCTCCCCACTCCGACGGGCACGGAGGTATGGCTTGAAGGCCGTGCATCGTCTAACGTCGTTTCAGTTCGGCAGTCTTCGACACGGCGTTGTGTGCGTGCGATTAGACGTATTGTACGACTCTACGAAACTCGCACGAATCGAGACGAGCTGCTCCGAAATCGGACGAATACATAAGCAGCTGTTTATGAGAAAGTATATAGGTGTATAGGTATTTATGTACAACAGTGAATAGCTGTACTTGTTTATTTATTTAATAAAAGAAAAAAAATTGTTTTCTTATCGGTCACCACGCTCAAAAAGTGTAACTTGAATTATTATCAAAGAAAAAGAAATACTGCATAATTCATTTATTTATTCTACTGCATACAACTGTTTAATACATGAATAAAGACGACTTTAAATAACAATTAGTAACATCGTGCCGAGCGGAAATCGAACGCGCAACCATCATAAAATTATTTCGCCACACAGTTAGCAAGATAATTTTTTTAAAACTAAAGTAAGGAAAGATTTAAACAAACTTTCGCCTGCTTTTTCAGTCGTTCATACTCATTCTTCTTCATGACAGCTGGGTAGTAGTTGGGCGTGGTCTTCGGAACCAGCAGCGTCCGCCAACCTCCGAGCTGAGGCACTAGGGTGAACTCGTGCTTTGGAACCTCGCATTTGTGGATCGGACGCTTTGTAATCGGAAACTTGAGCCGACATTCTGATGGTCTAAGCAAAATTGTAGAAAAAAAACGAGAAATCAAATTCAGAAACACTTTAAATAGAACAAAAGAAAAAAAGATGTTACCCGTCCATTTCATAACATTTATAGTAACTAACATAGATGAGATGTAAATAAACTCACATTCACTATTTACCATGTTGATCAAAACTATAAAACCTACCTATAAGAAAATATCTCGTTTAAATGCTCAATAATAGTCATATTTTAGATACCTAACCAAAGTTTACTGATTTACTGATTCTGGAGTAAATATTTAAATATTGATCTCAATGTTAAGGAAAATACTAAAACACATCACACGCTAATGTGCTATAAGGCAACAAGGTTTTGCTTAAATTCTGATCAGAAATTTATAAATCTCTGCACATTGCACATTTTTAACTGACTGTTAAGGATTTATTTTCAATCACTTGTGAAAAGATGAAATGTGCGTACCTATGTAGCTGATAACAGCCCGGTTCTCCTTTCCTCACAGAATGATATTTAATATTTTCGTGCAAATTTTTCACAGCTTTCGGCATATTGTAAAATAATAAAGATCAAAAATGAACTTAGGATGAAATACGTCTTCGTGACTTAAAGATCGTTGCGTGGTAACGTTGTTTTATTTATTTTTCATTTGAGTTAGGTACTTATTGATAAAACAACGGTATCTGTGATATAATAAAAATACAATGTTATAATTAAACTTTATTTTATTACACAATAAAATATAATTATTATTACATGTAGTGGTGAAGTAACAGCGCTTAAATTTTTAAAAAGATTTAATTCAACCTCTTGTTGCCTGCACTGATAAAAAGAGGGCTGGTGTATTTTTAACCAACTAAAAAAATAGGAGGTTCTCAATTCGACTGTTTATTTTCTTTCAATGTATAATCATCATCATCACTTCAGCATATCGCAGTTTACTGTTAGACATAGGAATCCACAAGTTCACGCCAAAAACGGCTTGAACCCATGAGTGTTGCCATAGTCACCACGCTGGGCAGGCGTGTTGGTGACCGCAGCGCTGGCTTTGTCGCACTGCTGCCTGTTACCTGAGAACTTTTGATTGGTTGGACCGAATCCTGATGATTTTTTTTAATCGAAATGTGGTGCGTATCATGTGGTCCTATTTAAATTCTAAGTACTTTTTTTGGTATCGCTAATGATGCGCATTTACTTGATTATTTTATTGTCTACCTACGTTCCGGCAAACACAATTATTTGCTTAGAAAATCGGCATAGCGATTAGCGGTTCAATGGGGTAATGCTGCCAGCATTCTTGGCAAAATTCCACGTGGACATGATTTATACCGCAATTTTCTGTTTTGCATCTTGATTGACAACAATATTATATAAAATATTGTAAAATTTAAAAATGAAATAAATTAAGAAGAGCTAAAGTAGAAAATACATCATTGACACTTTATTTTTAAAGCTAGCTATGCTCGCGACTTTGTCCGCGTGGAATTTAATAAAAAAGTTATTGTTTGGTTCGCAGATATAAAATAAATTAAAAGAAGCCTAAGTTATTTCTTATTACATCAGCTATCCATGAATCTACCATGGAAGTCCCGTTAAAATCGGTCCAGTCGTTTTAGAGATTAGTTAGAACAGACAGACAGACAGACAGACAAAAATTGTAAAAAATGTCATTTTAGTATATCTATGTACCGAGTATACATCCATAATGCATTTAGTAAAAAGCCGTTATTTTAGTATTACAAACAAACACTCCAATTTTATTTATTTGTATAGATGATCACGATCTCAAGTTATGATACTGTCTCATTCGTTATTATATACAAATAAATAAAATTTGAGTGTCTGTTTGTAATATTAAAATGACCGCTTTTTACTAAATGTATGTATATAGATGTATACACGGTACATATACCAAAATAACATTTTTCCCCATTTTTGTCTGTCTGTCTGTCTGTTTGTTCCGGCTAATCTCTGAAACGGCTAAACCGATTTTGACGGGACTTTCATTGGCAGATAGCTGACGTAATAAGAAGTAACTTAGGCTATTTTTAATTTAGAAATTCATTTATTTTATAACTCTGCGAACTCAACAAAAACTTTTTTGTTAAATTCCACGCGGATGAAGTCGCGGGCACAGCTAGTCTACAATAAATAGGTAATTAAATATAATGACAAAATTGCTTAATTCTTTGCATCAGTTTTAATGAAAAAGTAGATGAATGTTATAAAGTATAGTGATATTAAAGAACGTTGATAAAAGAATTGTGAACACAATTCATGTAATTTAGCTTAATATCATTTATTTCTTTTGTGTTTTAAAAGCAGTAGAAATAAAAAAAAATCGATTGCATAAGCTTTAAGTAAAAACTGAAAAGAAAAAACTTTAATATCATTTAATATGGTTATAATATTTTTAAATTCCCCATGATGAGACCTTTAATTTGACACCCATATTGCAATTAACAAAGATTTTTTTATCACCTGCTACTCCTGCTAGTCATCTATCTAGAAATATTTGGATTATCAATATGAATCTAACGATATCTAAGCTAATTAACAATATTAAATATTTAAATGATTGTTGGATAATATAAAGGACAGAAAAAAATACTTACAAACTTATACCAGAAATTTAAAATTAATCAATCTCTGTTCATCCTCCTTTATCTATTTTTAATATTATTTACGATAGTTATATATCCGACAAATACAATTTACGTAGGCACATGATATTATATCATTTATACGTTTATATTCAATACGTTTATTTCGGACAATATCCATAAAAAACTAAAAAACAAAATGTACGATAATAAATTTGACATATCGACAGTCGATATTTTAAAAACTGTCAGTGTCGTACAACGTACAACACTAAGCACGTGTTATCATCAGTTACCTTTAAAAATGAATAAAAGTAAATACAAATCTCAGTTATTTGATAACATAGAACAGTGTCCTAGTTTTTCTAACAAATTTCATTTTATTTCGCTACAGACGTTAACGCAAAGATAATTTATTGCATAACTATGAGAAAGGTTATTTTGTTTACGAGAATAAATATTATTTATAAGAAACTAAGGAAATAAAATTGATATTTAATACAAGCCATGGAAAATAAAGGAAATCCGGCACTTGTTAAGTCGTACTTCTCACCACTATTTGTAAGTTTGTTAGTCATATTTAAAAATGTCTAATATACATTTATATAATATAATATTTATTTTATAAAAATAAATATGTACCAAATTATATTGGACATATTCTGTTGTACTCTGAATGAATTCACAAGAGCTGCTTTATTAATTATATGTTATGGTTAGTGGTTGTTTGGGTTATAATATTTCAGTATTATATGTACTATCGCATTAGGTAATAAATCTGTAATAGTAGTATATTTATAGAAATAAATAAATGAATTTTTCTTTAAATAGAGTTGTGATACAAAGTCTGTTAATGATGAAATATTTTAGTTTATTTCAACTATATATTGCAGAAAACCTCGTGACACGGTGAAGCTATACCGATATAACTCAGTAATAAAATTTAATGAAATCAAAATAAATACACAACGATTTGCTATAAACTTAGTGTCATATAAAAATAAATTCTGTTTCCAGGCTGGAGCCATCGCAGGTTTATCAGTAGACGTAGCTCTGTACCCGCTGGACACACTTAAGACTCGACTGCAGAGTCAGCATGGATTCTATAAATCTGGTGGATTTTCTGGAGTTTATAGAGGTAGAGAATACACAAGGATGACCAAATTTATTTATGTATTGTTGTTATTGCACATTTAAAGGTCAAAATATCACAAATATACATAGTTTAGATCGTTTTTCCTTCATTTATAGTAATCTGCAGACAAGACAAAGTACTATTATAACCTATTTGGTTTTGCCGTTGTAGCTGCAATAATTTTTTTGTATCCTCTTATGTAAACAAAAAAATGAAAAATGAAATAAATAAATAAATGGTAACTGTAAAAGACAATCCTATGTACTACATGCGATAAAGTACATTACTAGGAGAGCATAAATTTGGTGAAAAAATTTTACAACATAAATAAAAACTTCCAGCGTTTTGTTTTTTAGTTTTACTTTGCGATGTAGTAAAAGTCTAAGCTATATAAGTGAATAATTATTCTCTATATAAGTAATATTATAACATAATATTTCTCATCATAATTCTTGCCAGATTGCATTTTGAAATTAGTTTTTTTTTGATAAAAGCTAGAAATAATAATTTTTTTATTTCACACATCTGAAGGTTACAAAATTTGTCAGTGTGATATGCGTTTTTTTTTAATTTATTTATTTCACAACATTCACGGGCTCTAATTTGCCCATGCCAATTGTACTACATAAAATATTTTTTTAATTATCCTTAGCGTTTTTTCTACAGTAGTTCACCTTCAGAACAGCAGTTCTAAAGCTGTCTAGGATTGCTGCGATGGTCCAACACTGCCAGCTTTTTGCTGTTATGAATATATTAAATATATACAATACATATTACATGTTTGTTTGTTTGCTTTTTTATGATATTTAAACTAGCTTCAACCTGTGGGTTTACTTGTACAAAACCAAATTATTGTCTGTAATGCTACCAGCTAGGCTAAAGTTTTATAGCCTATTTCATTTCTCGATAAATCAGCTAAACAACACTAAACGAATTTTTCAATTCAAATTAGCACTCTTGAAACTAATACATTTAACCAAACTAGCACTTTTAGCTTTTTTTTTTTAGTATATTTTAGTAAATAATTTATTTTAAACTGTTGGTTTTTAACGACTTCGACAATAGAATAAGCTCTCAACTTTTGTTGTACAGATAGGTTGGTTATAGGTGTACGGATTTTCATAATTCATTTCTTTTTATTCGTAAGCTGGTACGTGCTTTTATGGTATTTTTTGAAAAAGATCTAACTAGTTTTTTGCAGTTTAGAAATTTTTGTTTAATACAACTTACTTTTGAAGCGTGGTTTTGTATCTTCTTATAATTTACTTTATAAAAAAATTAAATTGTTTCATCGTTTGTTAGCTAGTACAACAAAGTTACCAATCTAATAACGCGCAGTTGTTGGATATAAAAAAATACATAAATAAGGAGCAATCTGATTTTTTTTACATGTGTTTTTTTTTTCACCTGATTGTAAGCGATTACCGTAGCGTCTAGCACACCGTCTAGACGTCTGCAACACCAGAAGTATCGTAAGCGCGTTGCCGACCTGACTTGCGGACCTGAATACGTTTGACTTGAATTTTGGTGTCGGTTTTTTGTTTGAGAACTGACACTATTATATTAAATCAATGTTACAGGTCTTCTAACAGTGGCGTCGACGTCCATGCCGACGACATCCCTGTTTTTCGTGTCGTATGAGACGACTAAGAGTGTGTTCCTACCGATGGTGCAGCCACAGTATGCTCCGCTGGTTCATATGTTTGCTGCTAGTATCGGAGAAGTGGTAACTATTATTTTTTATAATAGCTATTTTATAGTTTTTACACACACACACACACACACACACACACAAACGCGCGCGCGGCGCGCGCACGCACGCATGCATTCACTCACTCACTCACTCACTCACTCACTCACTCACTCACTCACTCACTCACTCACGCACGCACGCACGCACGCACGCACGCACGCACGCACGCACGCACGCACGCACGCACGCACGCACGCACGCACACACACACACACATATATAAAAAAAATTGAAAAAATCTTTGAAATGTTCCTTTTCACTAAATATATTTGTCTGTGACAATCCAGCACTCTTGTGATGGCACATTTTTTAACACTTCTGCGAATGTCACGCTTATGATTATGCAAAAATATAGTTTAACTGTATGATAAAATGATAATGATTTTTAGATATTGATGATTGATTTCTATTATTCCAGTTAGCCTGTATCATCCGGGTACCGACGGAAATAGCGAAACAGAGGAAGCAAACATACACTGGCTCTGAAAAACGAAGCAGCGTCCGGATTCTAGTGCATGTATGTTCTTCTTGAAGTAAGCACGCACGCTTGACTTGTGGAGTAAGGTGAATGCGTGACGAGAGCGTTACGAAAAGTGTGATCGGGCGAAGTGAACGGTAGTTGAGAGCGAGATATAAGTTAGCTTGAGTTAAAGAAGTTTTACTTCAGTCGTGTGGTCTAAAGCACATAGGATTTTTTTTTAAATAAGGGCCAGTTGAATATCTGATATTATTGGTTTTTGCTCTATGGTCCATCCAACAGATAAAAGTTTTTTTTGTATGAAGTTGAATTTATAAATTTCATTTATCAAATATTTTTGTTTACACCCAGTGAAACCAAAAATTGTACTTTAAAAAATGTTACAGTGGTACATGTACGTAACTGAGTTTTTTTTTATATAAAAATAATCCCTCCTTATCCCCCCAGGAGCTCTGGTCACCTTACTCACTAACAGGAACACAACACTGCTTGAAAACAGTATTATTTTGCTGTGATCTTCTGTAAGGTCGAGGTACTACCCCAATCGGGCTGCTCCATATTTTGAGCAGGAAATTCGTGCTGTGCCCTACCTCAGTTGAATGATATGCTCTCTCCTCTCCCCCTTCTCCATACAATGTCATGTAAAAGTTGCCAGTTATAATTAATTTGGACATTTTAATTACAGGCTTTTCAAACTGAAGGTCTCCGTAAAGGCGTGTACCGTGGCTTCTTATCCACGGTGGTGAGGGATCTGCCGTTTAGTTTCATCGAGCTGCCTCTTTGGGAGATGTTCAAAACTGTGTTTAGAGAGAGAAACAATGGAGAGATTACCAGTTTTCAGGCGAGTTACATTACTTGAAAAAAAATATAATATTATTAAATTTAGACCGAGGGTCTCCTTCACCATTTATCGATAACGCTATTTGACGGATCACGGTATCTGATAAAGGTTTTGATTCATTATTCTCTTTTATTATCGAGTTCTAATATATTTATGAGAGGGTCCAACTGGCCTATTCTACCTTCCCTCTTTAAAACTATTTGAATCGTCATACGTCAAATAGCATAATCTACAACTGCTGAAACAGGCCCCTTATCATAATTTTATTATAAAAAATTATAAAATAAATTATGTAGCGGACAGTGAGTGGGGTAGGTCTCATATTGTCTTATGATGCATCTTTGATGTCGTTCTAGTTATAAATATTACACCCAGCAGTGAGGTTAAGTAATAATTATAATGTATTCTACGAGTGTATTAAATTTAAATATTTCATTAACTGCAGATAGCTCTGTGCTAGTCAGTCGCTTAATCCTGAATGTTTGATATTATATTAGGGTCACTAGCGACATACCAATCTAAGATGTAACACGTGAGCCATGCGCCTTCACCAGATGGCGCGCAACACGGTGCGATCAGTTACAGTAATATATCGCTAAGCATCCCATCAATAATCAAAGGAAAAAGTAAAAAAAAACCTCATAATATGTAATTGAAATTGTCCAATTTATGTTATCTTGCAAATGTACGGATATACAAAATAAAACATGTTTTCTTATTTGAACAAAAAGAATTGTGATGTGATGATAAAACTTAGTAGTTATAACCAAAACGAAAGTGGGGAGCTTGAAATTCTATAAATAAATCATAAAATTTCAAATAAATGTAAAAACTATTAATATGTAATTATATATATATTTTATTATAATTTTCAGAGTGCCTTATGTGGCTCAGTAGCCGGTGGCCTGGCCGCTGCAGTGACAACGCCCCTAGATCTCGCCAAAACTAGAATAATGCTCGCTGAAGACTATGCGATAACTAGAAAAGTCCGGGTCAAACCGGTTCTATCCGATATTTACGTGCAAGCCGGTCTGAGAGGCCTCTTCGCTGGAGTATTGCCAAGAATGACAGCGTTCATGTTAGGTGGTTTCGTGTTCTTTGGATTTTACGATCATTCTAAGAGTTTATTCGAGAAATACTTTGATAGATAACTTAGTTGATTAAATGGTTGGAGTTTTTGTGATTAATTTGCGTGGATGTTATTTTAAGTTTGGTTTTTACAGAGGTTTTTAGGTAACCCTATTATTTTAAAACAGTATGTGCACTTAGTATATTGTATTTTTATGAAACCAAGACATTTCAATTAAGTTTGTAAAGAAGACAGAATCTAAAGAATGATTTGTTGATAAGGTTCCTCTGGGTTGAAGTGTTTCATAACATTGACTATATTGCTTATATTAGATTTTTATATATTTTGACTATGTTGAAGAGTTTTTCATATACTTTAAATCGTAATGTGCGTTTGAATAATCAGAGATTGTGTTATTTATTACTTTAAATGAGTGATGGTTTTTTTTTTGTTTTTGTTGGCTAAGTTAATAATTGAGTGTAAAAAAAAGTTGATAATGTCAAAAGACGAATGTTTTAAATAAATGTTAGAAATATTTTGACTTTTATTTTTATTGTTGATCACTATCATCGCGTCATATCAAAGATTACTTTTTGGCTTTGCTAGGCTGTGATTTGGCACTTGACATGTATTAGTGTGTGTACTTATTTGACGACGTTAGCGCAGCGGTCACACCACAGGCTGTTGCGCTGGCGGTCGCGAATTCGATCCCCGCTCACGACAGACATTTGTATTGACCACATAGATGTTTGTCGTGGTCTGGGCGTTTGTGCTTGTGTATTGTGTGTGTTTCCGGGCCTCCGACACAAGTAAAAATCCCACTGCGGGCCGTCGAGTGTGAAGCGTTTATTTACTTGTAATGTACCTTTGATTGTATTAAAAGTAAAGTAGTATTAACGATCCATGCACAAGATTTAACAAATTAAATAACTGTTACAATACGAATTTAATGAGTCGTTTTCATTCAATCCATAAATATTAAATATTATATATTTCAATAGAACATTTATTATTAAATTGTTTGGTAAAGTTGATAGAGTAAAACAAAAATAATTCACAAAGATATATTTATTTTTACAAATCTAATGATTACGTTAACTTATGATCAATTTATACATTTGATATACATTTTTAAAATTAAATTTTAAAACAACGATAATTAATTTTTGGGTGCGATCAATAAAATCGGAAATATTTTTAAATCGATCACAACCAAAATACCAATCATTCATGTATTATTAAAAAATCAATAACGATAATTAATTTTTTAAAATTTTCACCAAAAAAAATTTACAACACGCTAACAACTTTATTTTAAAAAAAAGTATTGCGACAAATCGATTTGTTCCTCGGCAACTGTGCACGTCTTGAACGAAATAAAGATGTGACAGTTATAAAAAAAAGTAAAATTTTAAAAAGTTTGAGACATAAATAATATATTAATTATTATAGAAGTTAAAATAGAATTAATATAACATAAAGAAAAAAATTATAGACATTTCAAGAGAAAAACAGAATTGGACAGTTTGTCATATTAAAGCACCGATTTTTAAATATTCCTATAAATACATTACTCATATAAATTTCCGAGTTATTATATTTTAAATAATTAAGCGATCTACGTAAAACTTTGGAATGTCATAGCCATATTAAATTTCTTAGCCTAATTATATATTTAGAAACTAAATATATAATAGATGCAAACACTAGATCAAAACAATCTCCATTCCATCCGTAATAGACATTAAACAGAAAGACGGGATTACATAACAATATTAATGTTAAATAAAATATACATACATACGTATACTTATATATTATCTGTTATAAAAAAAAAAAACAAAAAAACGTGCCTTGCTATACTTCTGTTCAGCAATAATATTAATAGTCCTTTTTTGCCGACAATAATTAACGGACAATATAACATATTTTTTTATTACTCCAGTATGTTAAGTAGCGTCAACACTACCGTTTGAAATGTCGCTTAAGTAGTAGCAGTATCACTTTTTAGCCTGTATTACGGCTATTAGCTATACGTTGGCTTGTGTATGAAGTTTTAAGTTCAGGGTTGATTAATGGGTTTTGGATAAAAGTCTAGATCTAAGAATTTTAGACCTTAGACTTTTATTTATGATTCGAACTCAAGATTGCTTCTTTTGGTAGATATCGTTCACCAAAGATGTTAGCGTAGAAGGTTCTCCTGTGTACTTTAGTGTACTGTCAATCATAATTAAATGTGATATTGTAGTTCGTGTAAAGTTCTCATCTCGTAATGGTTGAAAAACGCTAAAGCCTAACGTTAACGTGATTTCCAGTTTTGATTGCTGCCAATCGCTTCATCTATCGGAATTTAAGTGAAGCCTGCAATTTGTCATTCCACGCCATCTATTTGTTGAGTTTGTGTGAAGTTTATAAAAAATTCCACTAGATGTAGTTATTAGTTCTAAGTAGTTCCCTCTGATTTCGCAAGATGTCGCTCCTAAGCCTGCGGTTTGACAGTTTGTAGGTCATCCTTATACGCCATCTATCGGAATTTGTGTGAAGTTTGTAGAAGATACCGCTATATATAGTCCTCTCGCAGCAGTTCCCTGCGAGTCGGGCAGAGGTCACGCCCGAGGTCCCGTGCTCGTTCCGGTAGGACTCGATAGACGTCTCTAGTAGCGGTTTGACAGTTTGTAGGTCATCCTTACACGCCATCTATCGGAATTTATGTGAAGGTTGGAGAAGATACCGCTATATGTAGTCCTCTCGCAGCAGTTCCCTCCGAGTCGGGCAGAGGTCGTGCCCGAGGTCCCGTGCTCGTTCCGGTAGGACACGACAGATATCTCTAGTAGCGGTTTGACAGTTCGTAGTTCAGTCTTACACGCCATCTATCGGAATTTGTGTGAAGTTTGTAGAAGATACCTCTATATGTAGTCCTCTCGCAGCAGTTCCCGCTAGCGGAACAGCGCGGGCGCGTGCGCGGTCCGGCGGAAGGGGTTCCAGGAGGGCGCGCGGCGGGCCGAGCGCGCCGTGGCGGCCGTGGAGCCGCTGCTGGCGCTGGACGCGCCCGACAGCGAGCCCACGGCCGAGCCCCGCGCAGAGCCCTGCCGCGGCGCGTCCGGGGACGGCTGCGGGCCACTGGCGTTACTTACTGCTCTACGTTTATACACACATTACAGCCTATACAGTCCACTGCTGGACATAGGCCTCCACAAGTTTACGCCAAAAATAACGTCAACTCATGTGTTTTGCCCATAGTCACCACGCTGGGCAGGCGGGTCGGTGACCGCAATACTGGCTTTGTCGCACCGAAGACGCTGCTGCCCGTCTTCGGCCTGTGTATTTCGAAGCCAGCAGTTGGATGGTTATCCCGCCATCGGTCGGCTTCTTAAGTTCCAAGGTGGTTGTGGAACCTTGTTATCCCTTAGTCGCCTCTTACGACACCCACGGGAAGAGAGGGGGTGGCTAAATTCTTTAGTGCCGTAGCCACACAGCACACGTTTATACACTGGCACATTTTTTTTTTATGTCACTAGGTCGGCAAACAAGCGTACGGCTCACCTGATGGTAAGCGATTGCCGTAGCTTATAGACGCCTGCAACACCAGAAGCATCGCAAGCGCGTTGCCGACCCAATCCCCAATCCCCCCAGGAGCTCTGGTCACCTTACTCACCAACACGAACACAATACTGCTTGAAAACTATTGTTTAGCTGTGATCTTCTGTAAGGTCGAGGTACTACCCCATATTTTGAGCAGGAAATTCCTGCTGTGCCCTACCTCAGTTGAAATAGTGGCAGCTCCGGTGTAGTGGTGCGAGTAGTCGCTTAAAACACTGACTGTTTGCGGGTTCGATTCCCGCTTGGGATGGATATTTGTATTAATATTTCGTTCCGGTTTCGATGTCTGTCCTTGTGGGTCTCCCCACCGTGCGTCGGAGAGCACGTTGAGCCGTTGCTCCCGGTTATTATCATAAATACCTGATAATGATCGTTACTCATAGTAGACAACACTGCTAGGCATAGACCTCTTTCCACATGTAGGAGAAGGATCCGAGTTTAATCAACCATGCTGCTCGAATGCGAGTTGGCGGATATAGATTATGGCGATCAGGTGTACATGTTAACAACCGGGACCGACAGCTTAACGTGCTCTACGAGGCACGGTGGGGAGATCCATAAGGACTGCACAAACACCCACACCACGACAAACATCTCTATGGCCAATACAAATGTTTGTCATGTGCGGGGATCGAACTCGCAACCACCAGCGTAATAGCCACAAACCAGTGCTGTAACATGGGGCTGTCATACGCTTACATTAAGAGATATTGAAAAGGATATTAAGCTCAAAGATCGAAGTGTAAAGTAAATCGAGAACCGTTAGTTTATTTTTATAAACCAACCGTTCTGCTACCTCTAACAACTATCAGGTATAGTTTGAAAGCGAAGAGTCAGTGGTATTTTTTATTAAGTTACCTTGGGACGCGGCGCAGTGTCCATGGGCGAGGCGAGGCGCAGCACCAGGGTCGAGGACGCGGCGCGGATGAGGCGCACCACTTCTTCATGAGAACTCCACTTCACGTCCTGGTCACCGATCGAGATTATGAAGTCGCCTTCGCGCATACCGCCGATCTACGAAACGAAATAGTGTTACTGAACTTACTGATGTCTTATCCCTTATGGGTGAAAGATTACTGAAGAGAACAGCAATTGAGTTAGGATTATGATACTGTTATCAATTCAAAATTGATTTCAGTCACAGCATTGAGCATCAGGTTTGCCGTATATGAGTCAGTGTCTGTTAAAAATGAACCACTCACACATTTACTTACGGTACCCCAGTCGGGCTGCTCTATATTTTGAGCAGAAAATTTCCTTTTGTGCCCTATTGCAGTTACAATTAGGCTTAATAATGAGAAAATAAAACTCACATCCGCTAAAGAGTTGGGTTCGACGCCAGCAATCATAACCGGCGCGTCTCCTCTCACTGAGAACCCAAACCCTTCATCGTCGTTCGAGTTCGTCACGTTATATTCGCTCGCAACCCTCCTCAGTTCTCCCGTTCTTCTCTCCCTCCCATTTTTACTCTTCCCGTAATCCTTGTACCCATATTTATCATCTAAAACCTTCGGGTGATAATCGAAGTTATTATCGAAGCCACTTATGTACACACCATTTTGTTTCATCACTCTGCGTTTGTCGTAGTCGTCGGAATATTTTTCGTCGCTTTTGATTATTTGGTTGTAATACGTCGTATTGTCTTCGGACCTGTCTCTCTTGTCGCTTGCTCGCCTTTCTATTCTAGTTTCGTCGTCTTTTCTCCCATTTCGCCGGTCCCGCCTCGTCTCTCTCCGTTTGTCTGGTTTCTGCAGTTGTATCAAGCGGGGCGCGCTCCAGTGTCGTTTTGCGGAGAACACCGCGATCGGACCGAGGGACTTGAACAGATCTTCGACACGGTACTGTGCGAAATCGGGTGGTGTTAGAGCCAACTGGAATTTTGATGATGCTGAAAATAAGAACATTATTAAAATTACGATTTATTTTACACAGGACAAATAATAACACATTTTTAACTATTATAAAATAATTGTGTTTGCTCGCAAACGAAAAAAAAACCGACTTCAATTACATCGACAAGTAATACAACGTAGATCGACGAAAACATAGTCAAGCAACTACGCGTTATCAAAGATTATTCAAAAAGTAGTCATCAGATCTCGATAAAATTTATATGTAACCACATGATAAGCATCAGCTTTCGATTAAATTAAAAATTATCAAAATCGGTACACCCAGTAAAAAGTTATTACGGATTTTCGAGAGTTTCCCTCGATTTCTCTGGGATCCCATCATCAGATCCTGGTTTCCTTATCACGGTACCAAACTAGGGATATCCCCTTTCCAACAAAAAAAGAATTATCAAAATCGGTACATCCAGTAGAAAGTTATGCGGTATAATACAACGTAGGTCGACGAAAAAAGCGTCAAGTCGCAAAACGCATTATTAGATATAACTCGAAAAGTAGTTGTTAGATCTCAAATAAATTTAAATGGGATCAATTGGCACACAAAACCTTTCGATTAAAACAAAATTTGTCGAAATCGGTCTACCCGGTCAAAAGTTCTGATGTAACATACATAAAAAAAATAAATAAAATACAGTCGAATTGAGAACCTCCTCCTTTTTTGGAAGTCGGTTAAAAAGAATAGATAATACGATGCTGCCATTGACTTCGAAGAATTATTATTGTGATTAAAATTTTTTGTTGCGTATGTTTATTATTTATGATAGCTATTTGATTGTTATAGTCAGTAAAGAAAATTTTACTGTAGTAAAATTGCTAAATTTATCGGGAGTGTTGTCAAATATCAATCAGATAGAAATTCAGTCAATTGATTTTTAGCATTGTGTAAACAGAAAGCAACAGGAAGTCGCGAGAGTGTTGCGTGTGTCCTTGAGCCCGTGTGCGTGTTCACATGCAATGCGTGCGCGCGTGTTTGTGTGTGTGTCTGCGAGTGTGCACTCACGCAGCAGGGCGGCTGTGTGTGTGTGTGTTTCTGTGTATGTATATGTGTGTGTGTGCTTCTGTGTGTGTGTGTCTGTGTGAGAGTGTGCACTCACGCAGCAGGGCGGGCGCGTCCACGAGGTCTGCGAAGTCGTCCGCGGGCGGCGCGTGCTCCCTCGCCGCGCGGTCGCGCGCCGCGCCCACCAGCGCCGCCAGCGACTCCTTGTTGCGGAGCTCGCTGGGGGGGGGGGGGGGAAGTGACTTTATTGGCTGCGCACGTACTGCACGTGTATTACAGTCGTTTTTATAGCTACGACAGGTTTCGCTGGTTTTCAATTATTTTGCATCATCTGGATGGTGTTTTTTTGAAGTCAAACTACTTTACGCACGTTTCATTTACGAGAGCGTTACGAATAGTGTGATCGGGCGAGACGAACGGAACAAAAGGGAGAGGAGCGAGCACACATTTTCTTTCTCCCTCTCTCTCTTTCATAGCCAGTTACGTTTCGTATGTCTAAGAAACATAGCAGGCCTGTTGTGCATAAATTTTACACTCGTTTTTTTTAATTTTTTTTTAAATAACATATCAAAAATCGACCGTTCCAGCGGGTATCGAACCTGCATCTCCGACTGACCGTGTCGGTGCTCTAGCCAATTAAACTATGGAACTATGTACAAGTTAGATCGAAATTTTTGATATGATGATTTCTATATTCGGTTCCAAGCATCCACGGCGCCTCGTGTCTTTTTTTTGTATCAGAAACGCTTGCGTTTAGCTTTGTTGAAAACATGATTCTTTCAGCTATCTTGTACCTAAACTAATGCTCGTATTTGAGTATTATTTTTGTATATAACTTATTAATAATATGCAGTATATGTGGTTAGATTCGATACCTCTGGTACCTGTACATCAACAGCACTCACCGGCACATCCTCTGCAGTCTCAAGGCCTCCTCGTACAGCGCCAGCGCTTCAGCGAGGTGCGCGCGGCCGAGCGCCGTGTGGTCCAGATCTTCGTCAAGTTTTAGAGCTGTTATATACATAACACATATTACACAGAAGTACATAACTATATAATTAGCTAACAATAAGTTTCAAAGACGGATGATAGTTGCAGTTTCAACAGAATAAGGTAGTATATAGCAGTAGTAAACGAATAGTTCATAGATTATAATGTCAGCAGTGGTGGTAGATTATAACGACAGCAGTGATAGTAGATTATAATGTCAGCATTGGTGGTAGATTATAATGTCAGCAGTGGTAGTAGATTATAATGTCAAGATTGGTTGTAGATTATAATGTCAGCAGCGGTAGTAGATTACAACGTCAGCAGTGGTGGTAGATTATAATGTCAGCAGTGGTAGTAGATTATAATGTCAGCAGTGGTAGTAGATTATAATGTCAAGATTGGTTGTAGATTATAATGTCAGCAGCGGTAGTAGATTACAACGTCAGCAGTGGTGGTAGATTATAATGTCAGCAGTGGTAGTAGATTATAATGTCAGCAGTGGTAGTAGATTATAATGTCAAGATTGGTTGTAGATTATAATGTCAGCAGCGGTAGTAGATTACAACGTCAGCAGTGGTGGTAGATTATAATGTCAGCAGTGGTGGTAGATTACAATGCTAGCAGTGGTAGTAGATTATAATGTCAGCATTAGTAGTAGATTATAATATCAGCAGTGGTAGTAGATTATAATGTCAGCATTAGTAGTAGATTATAATGTCAGCAGTAGTGGTAGATTATAATGTCAGCATTAGTAGTAGATTATAATGTCAGCAGTAGTGGTAGATTATAATGTCAACAGTGGTAGTAGATTATAATGTCAGCAGTGGTGGTAGATTATAATGTCAGCAGTAGTGGTAGATTATAATGTCAGCAGTAGTGGTAGATTACAACGTCAGCAGTGGTAGTAGATTATAATGTTAGCGGCGGTAGTAAATTATAATGTCATTATTGGTGGTGGATTATAATGTCAGCATTGGTGGTAGATTACAATGCTAGCAGTGGTAGTAGATTATAATGTCAGCATTAGTAGTAGATTATAATATCAGCAGTGGTAGTAGATTATAATGTCAGCATTAGTAGTAGATTATAATGTCAGCAGTAGTGGTAGATTATAATGTCAGCATTAGTAGTAGATTATACTGTCAGCATTGGTGGTAGATTACAACGTCAGCAGTGGTAGTAGATTATAATGTTAGCGGCGGTAATAAATTAAAATGTCATTATTGGTGGTAGGTTATAATGTTAGCATTGGTGGTAGATTATAACGTCAGCATTAGTAGTAGATTATACTGTCAGCAGCGGCAGTACTCACCGTCGGCGCCGTCGCGCGGCGCGTAGACGGCGGCGAGGCGGGCGGCGCGGCGCGCGCCCGCGTGCAGCAGCGCCGTGGCGCAGTACTGGTGCGCCAGCGCTGGGGCGGACGAATGCATCACTTAAAACATTGCTTCTTGTTGTCTTACGTTGCTTTTTGTTACTATACTCCTGGTAGTGAATCTTGCAACACGAAGAGTATAGAGTGGATGGATGAATGATGCGGGATAGAAGAGATTGCAAGCATTATGTCGATCATATCCCCCTAATCTTATCCTAACCTTTCCTTAAGCTCTGGCTACCTTACTCACCACAATAACACACTACGTTTAAGAGCATTGTTATTTAGGTATGATCTTCTACAGGCTTGAGATAATTTCTAAGTCGTGCTGCTTTAAATTTTATAGTCAGATATTTACCGCTGTGCCCTAGTGCCTTCAGTAACCGAAACCGAATCATTTTTTGAATATAGGAGCTGAGCATCAGTGCTCTTAGCTTATGGATTAGTCATCATCACTTCAGTCTATCGCAGTCCACTGCTGGACATAAGCCTCCACAAATTCGCGGCAAAAATGACATAAACTCATGCGTGTTGCCCATAGTCACCACTCTGGGCAGGCTGGTGGCCGCAGGGCTTTGTCGCACCGCAGACGCTGCTGCCCGTCATCGGCCTGTGTATTTCAAAGCCAGCAGTTGGATGGTTATCCCGCCATCGGTCGGCTTCTTAAGTTCTAAGGTGGTAGTGGTACTGTGTTATCCCTTAATCGCCTCTTACGACACCCACGGGAAGAGAGGGTGTGGCTATATTCTTTACTGCCGTAGCCACACAGCTTAAGCTATCCGGATTAGTATTCACCTTTATAAAATTCAGTCTTAACGTGGACGAGCGACACCCACGAGTATGGCACGTAGTTGAATACCCCTTCTGTTTGCATCTGAAAACGTTTACAAGATATATTTTAGTTTATTTTATAAAAGACAAATCCTACCAAAAACTACGTAATCGGAAATATTTGTTAACAGAGGTGTTTGCTCGCAAACGGTAAAAATTTCAATTACATATACCGACAAGTAATACAACGTAAGTAGACGAAAAACATTGTCAAGTAAATACGTATTATTACAAAATGTACTTGTCAAATTTCGATTTTTTTTTAACGTGTAGAATATTTATTTATTTAATAATTGAAAAAATTAAATTAAATTAAATTTCGATTAATTTAAATGGACATGACAAGCATAAACTTGAGATTAAAACAAGAATCATTAAAATCAGTCCACCCAGCAAAAAGTTCTGAAGTAACAGCCATAAAAAATCAGTCGAATCGAGGACCTCCACCTTTTTTGAAGTCGCTTAAAAACCAGACAATGAGCTTATCTAGGTTGAGGGTTGCCACTTTAAAGTCACGTTTTACGTCCCTCACGGATAAGCAATAAAAAATCAGTGTTCTTTAGACCACACGATTGAAGTAAAACTTCTTTATCTAACTTATATTTATCTCTCAACTTCCGTTCGCGACCGATCACACTTTTCGTAACGCCCTCATCACGTCTTCACCAGCTTACTTCCCAAGTCTTGCGTAAAGAAGTTTTACTTCGAAATACGTATTAATAGCGGGTTACGGTAAACACTGTTCACGCTAGCCAAAAGAAGCCAGGGTACGCTCAGCAGGTAGAGGGTACAGACGACCACTCTGGTGTAATGGTGCGTGTGCCGTGTCGGTGGCGTTTAACCCTGTTTATACAAATATTTATTTCCGGTCTGGTTGTTAGTCCTCATGAGTCTCCTCACCGTGCCTCGGAGAGCACATTAAGCCGTCGGTCCCGGTTGTTATCATGTACACCTGATAGCCATCGTTACTCATGGTAGGGTATATATCGGCCAACCTGCATTGGATTTGCAACTTGGTGGATTAAGCTGTAACCTTTCTTCTACATGGAGAAAGAGGCCTATGCCCAGCAGTGGGATGTTATAGGCCGAAGTACAGAGCGCACACCAGCAGGACCTGACCTTCTCGTACAGCTGGCGGTAGGCCGCGCTGAGCTGCGCGCTCTCCTGCGCCAGGTCTAGGCACAGGTCGGGGTCATCGCGCAGTTCCCGTTCCCGCCCTCGTTCACCTTCACGCGCCTGCAGCTGTAGCTTCTCGAACAGGCACTCACGCGCCTGAGCCTGCAGACATAGCTGGCGTCACTGACGGCCCCTCTTGTTGGAACTGAGTCTGTGTGATGTAGAGCTCGTGTGTGTTGCTGAGGTTCTCATGTAAACAGCGTTCTGGGAACTTAGGGCACAGTAGGAAATTTTCAATTCAGGAAATTCTGCTCAAAATATGGAGCAGCCCGACTGGGGCCGACCTCGACCTCACAGAAGATTACAGCTAAACAGAACTGTTTCAGTGTTCTGTTCCTGTGATGAGTAATGGCCAGAGCTCCTGGGGGAGATTCGGCGGTAAGGTCGACAACAATTGCGATACTTCTAGTGTTGCATACATCTATAAGCTGCGGCAATCGCTTACCATCAGGTGAGCCATACGCTTGTTTGCGACCTAGTTGTATATAATAGTACTACTGTGTAATAGTATAGTAATAAAGTACTGTGTGGCTACGGTACTAAAGAATATAGCCACCCTGTCTCTTCCCGTGGGTGTCGTAAGAGGCGACTAAGGGATAACACAGTTCCGCTACCACCTTGGAACTTAAAAAGCCGACCGGTGGCGGGATAACCTTCCAACTGCTGGCTTAGAAATACACAGGCCGAAGACAGGCAGCAGCGTCTTCGGTGCGACAAAGCCAGTACTGCGGTCACCGACCCGCCTGCCCAGCGTGGTGACTATGGGCAACAATGATGATGATGATGTAATGATGTATATAATAAGTGTGTGTGTGTGTGTATGTGTGTGTGTATGTGTGTGTGCGCGTGTGTGTGTGTGTGCGTTTGTGTGTGCGCGCGCGTGCGTGTGTGTGTGTGTGTGTGCGTGTGCGTGTGTGTGTGTGCGTGTGTGTGTGTGTGTGCGTGCGTGTGTGTGTGTGTGTGTGTGCGTGTGTGTCGGGGTCTGACCGTCATGAGCGCGCCGAGCACGAGCAGCGTGTCGGCGGCCAGGTCGACGGAGGGCGCGTTGGTGAAGTTCTCGTGGATGTAGCGCAGCGCGCCCGCCGCGCGTGTGTGTGTGTGTGTGTGCGTGTGTGTCGGGGTCTGACCGTCATGAGCGCGCCGAGCACGAGCAGCGTGTCGGCGGCCAGGTCGACGGAGGGCGCGTTGGTGAAGTTCTCGTGGATGTAGCGCAGCGCGCCCGCCGCGCGTGTGTGTGTGTGTGTGTGTGCGTGTGTGTCGGGGTCTGACCGTCATGAGCGCGCCGAGCACGAGCAGCGTGTCGGCGGCCAGGTCGACGGAGGGCGCGTTGGTGAAGTTCTCGTGGATGTAGCGCAGCGCGCCCGCCGCGCGTGTGTGTGTGTGTGTGTGTGCGTGTGTGTCGGGGTCTGACCGTCATGAGCGCGCCGAGCACGAGCAGCGTGTCGGCGGCCAGGTCGACGGAGGGCGCGTTGGTGAAGTTCTCGTGGATGTAGCGCAGCGCGCCCGCCGCGTGTGTGTGTGTGTGTGTGTGCGTGTGTGTCGGGGTCTGACCGTCATGAGCGCGCCGAGCACGAGCAGCGTGTCGGCGGCCAGGTCGACGGAGGGCGCGTTGGTGAAGTTCTCGTGGATGTAGCGCAGCGCGCCCGCCGCGCGTGTGTGTGTGTGTGTGTGTGCGTGTGTGTCGGGGTCTGACCGTCATGAGCGCGCCGAGCACGAGCAGCGTGTCGGCGGCCAGGTCGACGGAGGGCGCGTTGGTGAAGTTCTCGTGGATGTAGCGCAGCGCGCCCGCCGCGCGTGTGTGTGTGTGTGTGTGTGCGTGTGTGTCGGGGTCTGACCGTCATGAGCGCGCCGAGCACGAGCAGCGTGTCGGCGGCCAGGTCGACGGAGGGCGCGTTGGTGAAGTTCTCGTGGATGTAGCGCAGCGCGCCCGCCGCGCGTGTGTGTGTGTGTGTGTGTGCGTGTGTGTCGGGGTCTGACCGTCATGAGCGCGCCGAGCACGAGCAGCGTGTCGGCGGCCAGGTCGACGGAGGGCGCGTTGGTGAAGTTCTCGTGGATGTAGCGCAGCGCGCCCGCCGCGCGCGTGTGTGTGTGTGTGTGTGCGTGTGTGTCGGGGTCTGACCGTCATGAGCGCGCCGAGCACGAGCAGCGTGTCGGCGGCCAGGTCGACGGAGGGCGCGTTGGTGAAGTTCTCGTGGATGTAGCGCAGCGCGCCCGCCGCGCGTGTGTGTGTGTGTGTGTGTGTGCGTGTGTGTCGGGGTCTGACCGTCATGAGCGCGCCGAGCACGAGCAGCGTGTCGGCGGCCAGGTCGACGGAGGGCGCGTTGGTGAAGTTCTCGTGGATGTAGCGCAGCGCGCCCGCCGCGCGTGTGTGTGTGTGTGTGTGTGTGCGTGTGTGTCGGGGTCTGACCGTCATGAGCGCGCCGAGCACGAGCAGCGTGTCGGCGGCCAGGTCGACGGAGGGCGCGTTGGTGAAGTTCTCGTGGATGTAGCGCAGCGCGCCCGCCGCGCGCGTGTGTGTGTGTGTGTGTGTGTGCGTGTGTGTCGGGGTCTGACCGTCATGAGCGCGCCGAGCACGAGCAGCGTGTCGGCGGCCAGGTCGACGGAGGGCGCGTTGGTGAAGTTCTCGTGGATGTAGCGCAGCGCGCCCGCCGCGCGTGTGTGTGTGTGTGTGTGCGTGTGTGTCGGGGTCTGACCGTCATGAGCGCGCCGAGCACGAGCAGCGTGTCGGCGGCCAGGTCGACGGAGGGCGCGTTGGTGAAGTTCTCGTGGATGTAGCGCAGCGCGCCCGCCGCGCGTGTGTGTGTGTGTGTGTGTGCGTGTGTGTCGGGGTCTGACCGTCATGAGCGCGCCGAGCACGAGCAGCGTGTCGGCGGCCAGGTCGACGGAGGGCGCGTTGGTGAAGTTCTCGTGGATGTAGCGCAGCGCGCCCGCCGCGCGTGTGTGTGTGTGTGTGTGTGTGTGCGTGTGTGTCGGGGTCTGACCGTCATGAGCGCGCCGAGCACGAGCAGCGTGTCGGCGGCCAGGTCGACGGAGGGCGCGTTGGTGAAGTTCTCGTGGATGTAGCGCAGCGCGCCCGCCGCGCGTGTGTGTGTGTGTGTGTGTGCGTGTGTGTCGGGGTCTGACCGTCATGAGCGCGCCGAGCACGAGCAGCGTGTCGGCGGCCAGGTCGACGGAGGGCGCGTTGGTGAAGTTCTCGTGGATGTAGCGCAGCGCGCCCGCCGCGCGTGTGTGTGTGTGTGTGTGTGCGTGTGTGTCGGGGTCTGACCGTCATGAGCGCGCCGAGCACGAGCAGCGTGTCGGCGGCCAGGTCGACGGAGTGCGCGTTGGTGAAGTTCTCGTGGATGTAGCGCAGCGCGCCCGCCGCGCGTGTGTGTGTGTGTGTGTGTGCGTGTGTGTCGGGGTCTGACCGTCATGAGCGCGCCGAGCACGAGCAGCGTGTCGGCGGCCAGGTCGACGGAGGGCGCGTTGGTGAAGTTCTCGTGGATGTAGCGCAGCGCGCCCGCCGCGCGTGTGTGTGTGTGTGTGTGTGCGTGTGTGTCGGGGTCTGACCGTCATGAGCGCGCCGAGCACGAGCAGCGTGTCGGCGGCCAGGTCGACGGAGGGCGCGTTGGTGAAGTTCTCGTGGATGTAGCGCAGCGCGCCCGCCGCGCGTGTGTGTGTGTGTGTGTGTGCGTGTGTGTCGGGGTCTGACCGTCATGAGCGCGCCGAGCACGAGCAGCGTGTCGGCGGCCAGGTCGACGGAGTGCGCGTTGGTGAAGTTCTCGTGGATGTAGCGCAGCGCGCCCGCCGCGCGTGTGTGTGTGTGTGTGTGTGCGTGTGTGTCGGGGTCTGACCGTCATGAGCGCGCCGAGCACGAGCAGCGTGTCGGCGGCCAGGTCGACGGAGGGCGCGTTGGTGAAGTTCTCGTGGATGTAGCGCAGCGCGCCCGCCGCGCGTGTGTGTGTGTGTGTGTGTGCGTGTGTGTCGGGGTCTGACCGTCATGAGCGCGCCGAGCACGAGCAGCGTGTCGGCGGCCAGGTCGACGGAGGGCGCGTTGGTGAAGTTCTCGTGGATGTAGCGCAGCGCGCCCGCCGCGCGTGTGTGTGTGTGTGTGTGTGCGTGTGTGTCGGGGTCTGACCGTCATGAGCGCGCCGAGCACGAGCAGCGTGTCGGCGGCCAGGTCGACGGAGGGCGCGTTGGTGAAGTTCTCGTGGATGTAGCGCAGCGCGCCCGCCGCGCGTGTGTGTGTGTGTGTGTGTGCGTGTGTGTCGGGGTCTGACCGTCATGAGCGCGCCGAGCACGAGCAGCGTGTCGGCGGCCAGGTCGACGGAGGGCGCGTTGGTGAAGTTCTCGTGGATGTAGCGCAGCGCGCCCGCCGCGCGTGTGTGTGTGTGTGTGTGTGCGTGTGTGTCGGGGTCTGACCGTCATGAGCGCGCCGAGCACGAGCAGCGTGTCGGCGGCCAGGTCGACGGAGGGCGCGTTGGTGAAGTTCTCGTGGATGTAGCGCAGCGCGCCCGCCGCGCGTGTGTGTGTGTGTGTGTGTGTGTGCGTGTGTGTCGGGGTCTGACCGTCATGAGCGCGCCGAGCACGAGCAGCGTGTCGGCGGCCAGGTCGACGGAGGGCGCGTTGGTGAAGTTCTCGTGGATGTAGCGCAGCGCGCCCGCCGCGCGTGTGTGTGTGTGTGTGTGTGCGTGTGTGTCGGGGTCTGACCGTCATGAGCGCGCCGAGCACGAGCAGCGTGTCGGCGGCCAGGTCGACGGAGGGCGCGTTGGTGAAGTTCTCGTGGATGTAGCGCAGCGCGCCCGCCGCGCGTGTGTGTGTGTGTGTGTGTGCGTGTGTGTCGGGGTCTGACCGTCATGAGCGCGCCGAGCACGAGCAGCGTGTCGGCGGCCAGGTCGACGGAGGGCGCGTTGGTGAAGTTCTCGTGGATGTAGCGCAGCGCGCCCGCCGCGTGTGTGTGTGTGTGTGTGTGCGTGTGTGTCGGGGTCTGACCGTCATGAGCGCGCCGAGCACGAGCAGCGTGTCGGCGGCCAGGTCGACGGAGGGCGCGTTGGTGAAGTTCTCGTGGATGTAGCGCAGCGCGCCCGCCGCGTGTGTGTGTGTGTGTGTGTGTGCGTGTGTGTCGGGGTCTGACCGTCATGAGCGCGCCGAGCACGAGCAGCGTGTCGGCGGCCAGGTCGACGGAGGGCGCGTTGGTGAAGTTCTCGTGGATGTAGCGCAGCGCGCCCGCCGCGTGTGTGTGTGTGTGTGTGTGCGTGTGTGTCGGGGTCTGACCGTCATGAGCGCGCCGAGCACGAGCAGCGTGTCGGCGGCCAGGTCGACGGAGGGCGCGTTGGTGAAGTTCTCGTGGATGTAGCGCAGCGCGCCCGCCGCGCGTGTGTGTGTGTGTGTGTGTGCGTGTGTGTCGGGGTCTGACCGTCATGAGCGCGCCGAGCACGAGCAGCGTGTCGGCGGCCAGGTCGACGGAGGGCGCGTTGGTGAAGTTCTCGTGGATGTAGCGCAGCGCGCCCGCCGCGCGTGTGTGTGTGTGTGTGTGTGCGTGTGTGTCGGGGTCTGACCGTCATGAGCGCGCCGAGCACGAGCAGCGTGTCGGCGGCCAGGTCGACGGAGGGCGCGTTGGTGAAGTTCTCGTGGATGTAGCGCAGCGCGCCCGCCGCGCGCAGCAGCGCGTCCACCGCGCCGTCCAGCCCCGCGCACGTGGCGCGCTCCTGCCCACAACAGACGCTTTTAGACCACATTCGAGAAAGAACTCGCATAAATCTTAACCTAGTGGGTTATAACTCCGAACTAAACAATAGTTCACCGGGAGTTCGGAGATTCAATACAATAAACACTTAAGGTAGCAAAAAAATAAGAATTTCAAATTATCAGATATACCTATGTCGGCACAAAATAATCAAAAAAAAAATGATCAAAAAAATTCAAATATATTTACTTTAAAATAAGTTTCCGTTAAAACTTATTACTTATTTACTGTTGAAGTGTATTATTTTTACTAATTTATCGTGTAAAGAAATAAATAAAATGAAATCCAACTAACTTGCTTAGCGCCAATCTGTGTGTAGATACCAGCGATGTTAAACAAGACGCACGCTTTTTCAAAAGCAACCGTTCGCTGACACGACGGGACTCCTGGAAACAAAATAATAAGGTTCAAACCAATATGTATGAACTTGGATAAGACGAAAGTTATGTTTAACAACCAAGTCATACCGATACCGGTATCGGTCGATGGTACCCTTCTCGAAGTTGTTCAGGATTATATTTACCTAGGCCATACTATCCAACTAGGCCGCAACAATTTTGAGAAGGAGGCCGATAGGAGGATTCGGTTGGGCTGGGCGGCGTTTGGCAGACTCCGTCGAGTCTTCACTTCGAAGATTCCGCAATGCTTGAAGACAAAAGTTTTCGGAGCAATGCGTCCTGCCTGTGTTAACATACGGAGCCGAGACGTGGACACTGACGAAGGGACTGGTCCACAAGTTTAAAGTCGCTCAATGTGCAATGGAACGGGCTATGCTTGGGGTCTCTCTCAAAGACAGAATTAGAAATAAGACTATCCGCGAGAGAACGAAAGTAACCGACATAGCCCACAGAATTAGCAAGTTGAAGTGGCAGTAGGCTGGTCATCTGTGTCGCAAGACCGATGGCCGTTGGAATAGACGGGTCCTAGAGTGGAGACCGCGTCTTGGCAAACGCAGTGTGGGACGTCCTCCGGCCCGTTGGACCGACGATCTACTTAAGATTGCCGGTGTAGGCTAGATGAGGATTGCGGAAGACCGGGATATGTGGCGCGAACTTGGGGAGGCCTATGTCCAGCAGTGGACTGCGATAGGCTGAAGTGAGTGAAACCAATATCTATTTGATACAAATGTTCCGTACAATTATAGCAGTTCCATATAGACAATTTGTGAATACTTGTGAAAAGTTCCGTGGGAAATTCTATAACTTGCAATAGCGAAGCGAGAGCAATAATTTTACAATTATTATGGTTCAAAATTGCGTTCAAAATCGCCTTTGCCTCGCAATCATTGAACAAATATTAACACACAGAGATAGCTACTGCATTAGTTTTGCTACTTATTTCAATGTAATAATTTTTCGAACAATTAACAAGACATCCATGACCAGTTGATCTTTATTTGCGCGATTGTCATTTTAAGCTACTTGATAAGCTAAGACCCCGCTAATAACCTTCCCGCTGTCTTTATGCTATCTTTAAAACCACGCAACGGATTTTGATGCGGTTTTCTTTATTAAATAGAATGATCCCAGAGGAAGGTATATATGTATATATAAGACATGCATAATATACTAGAGGAACATTGGTAAGTTTTGGAACCGTGCGAAGCTGGGGCGAGTCGCTAGTAGAAGATATAAGAGAAGAGTGGCCAATTTATTCCGCAACTGATTTAGAAGAAATAAATATATATAAATAAATAAATATAAATATATAAATATAAATAAATAAATATAAATAAATATCTTATAACATACAGACAACAAACTACTCCTGGCAACACTGTGTAGGCAAGTCTGTACCTGTTAACGAATCGAACCACTCGAAGTAGACGCCAAGTGAACGGTCGGGCGGGAAGAACCGTCGTTCGATGTAGTACAGCTGGTTGTAGTACTTGAACAGCAGCGCCACGCCGGCCGTCGACCGGACCGGCGTGCGTATGGCCTGGAAATGTACACGCAGTAATATGAAAACCTGACCATAATTAAGAAAGTCATTTTCAAATCTAGTCAAGTCCACTTGTCACAAGTCATTACTGGTTCGAACTGAAAAATTCTTTCTGTGTTAGACAGTACATTTACCAATTAAGGCTAAAGGCTATTTTTTCCTCAAACTAACCCGTATGAAACCGCGTGTAACAGCTAGTTTACACATATTTGAAGATTTTTAGAAATTTGTCTCCAAAATTATACACAATAGTGATATACGCATAGCCTTTTATCTATAATGTTGTTTTTGTCTTGTGAGGACTCTCTCAGGAGGTAGGGCATAGCTGGATATATCTTGCTTAAATTCTGGAGCAGCCCGACTGAGAAAGTCCGCACCTAAACCTTACAAAAGATTACAGCCTAATAATTACGCATCAGCCTGTAATATCCCACTGCTGGGCATAGGCCTCTTTCCCCATGTAGGAGATGGATCAGAGCTTAATCCAACACGCTGCTCCAATGCGAGTTGGCGGATATATTCCATACTATGAGCAACGATCGCTATCAGTTGTACATGATTACAACCGGTACCAATGGCTTAACGTAGAGTACCAAGGCGCAGTAGAGAGACGCACAAGGGCTGATCGAATATCCAAACCACGGCAAACATCTGTATGGCCAATACAAATGTTTGTCATGTGCGGGGAATCCGCAACCGCCTGCGCAACAGCCACAAACCAGTGTTGTGGCAGCCTAATTATACTGCTCTTAAATGGTGTTATACTGATGTGGTGAGTTAGGTAGCCAAAGCTCCTGAAAAGGGTTTGGTTCGACGACGTGTCTGCAAAATTCTCGGTTTTGCAAGTATCCATTGATAATAATGGTATCCGCATGTTTTCAGGCGGACCGTAAAGTTTCTTTGCCACCCCAATCTTATAATAAAAAAAAAGACAATTCAATTCATACCTGTCTCATATCCATGAAGTCAGAGATAGCGTCCTCATAAGCTGCCGCATCTTCACTGTAGTGCTCCAGGATGAAGTCTTTGAAGGGTTCTCTAAAGTCAACCTCCTTGGTCTCCTTCAACCCCAGTGGGATCATGGGCATAACGCAGTCTTTACTGTAATACAGATTAAAAATCATTCTTAAAATATAAGGAATAAATTTCTTAACTTTTTTGAGGTACTTTAGCGTATTTTTAATAAGGTAGATCAATACAGTGGGTTCCCATTTAGTTGTTTGTCTATTGTGTATGTAATCTTTAAGGCGTCCACTGCATTAAAAAAAATTAAAAAGTTTTTTTATTTTTTTAAATTAAGAAGCAAATGTTTAAATTGATAAAAATTACTTCATAATGTATAAAAAATTATTTACGTCATTTCCGTTTCATTATTGAAAAAAAAATAACTTACTAAGTATACACATAATCTGTCGATCCAGTTTGAAAATTTTATTACAGTTAGAAAACATGTTTATTAAGAATTACGTAACCACTAATAGCGGGGCAGTGACCATAAATCTTAATCCGAGTGATATTGACGCTCTAGATTTATATAATTCTGCTGTCCATTGCTAAAAAGCCATTTACATATTTTGTTAAAAACCACCTGATCCGGAAAATTTTGTGTATAATTATATTTTTCTTTGAGAATATACCAATTTTTTTTTTGTATTTTACAAAGTTGATCCTGACAATAACGAAGAAAAAAAAACTATGTATTAGATACATATCAGCAGTTCATTTTTTTGTGTTGATATTTCAGAAAGAAGAAAGATGAAAAAAGGAAGAAGAAGATGTTCAGAAAGAATTTTTTTAAATGATTTTTTAAATATGTTTGTGCTTAACGGCTAAGATAAGGTGTACTGTAATAGTTTGACTAAAACTGAGCGCGGGAAATTAGAACAATGGCGCAAATCGTACCAGTTTCGAGATGTTTCCTAATTTTGATTATCACGGCAAACATCTTGTCTAACGGGGGTTTTATTAATTTGTATCGTAAATTAATTACGTTTTCCCATGAAAATAAATATTAATAGATATAGTTGAAGACTTGAATGCGTAAAAATTTTGATGATACTGTCACGATGATATTTCGATTTTTCAATTGGTGCCCTCGACTGTCCGCGTGGAATTTAACATAAAAGTTATGGTTCAGTTCACAGACCTACAAAATAAATAAATTTCTAAAATAAAAGTATTTTATATTATCAATATATATTTTACAATTATACACGTATATTAATACTATTTTGATTATTTATGTATATTTGTACTTGTATGTGTATGTGTATGAATTAAGGAATCTATTATACACTATTTTTTTTTATTAATCCTTAAGGATATTGTACACTTCCTATCCGTCACTACTATATCATGTCCTGTACCCAAAGGTTATTTGGAAGAAATCGCTCTTCAGCGATAAGATCGCCTTTGTACATCTTTTTTTTTTGTAATTACTACTGTTTGTTTATATTTTGGTGTACAATAAAGAATATATTATTATTATTAAAAGTAGCCTAGTTGTTTTAATATTACAAGCAGACATTCCAATTTTATTTATTTCTATAGATCTAGGAGTATCTTTAAAATGTCTGTCCGCTGTAACCGCAGCGTTTTGCGACCATTACACTTCATTAATTTCTTGTACTCATTTACTTTTATTGCGACACTTATTTTGACGTAAAACTTGTTATTTGCCCGCCTCTTAATTACGAAGCGCGGGTAATGTTTTTTTCTCGGCGCATTTCTGTATTATTAGGTTAAGTTTTTTTTAAAGTTGTAGTAATGTTAAAATATGGAAATCGTTTGAGAATGTTCTTAAAGTTTATGATATTCGGATATTGGTTTTGTAAGTCTGTTTCTTAAAGTAGGCTGTAGGTTTAAGGTTGTTAAAAGTCAGGTTATAAACCTTAGTTTAGGAAATCAAGGCTGTTGAAACCGTGCGGATTTAATGACATGGATACCCTAGATCATTAGAGTTATTATGTATTTCCTTAGCATTTCATTAGCTTATTTTAAATTACTTCTAAGATTAAATCATAATACTGTGGAGTATTGAAAACATGTACTTCATAAATTGCAAATTAGAAATCAAACTGATAATTCTAGAACAGAAAATTGTCAAAATATTATATATACTGTAAACTAAATTAAAAAAAAAATGAATAAAAAAATTACCTGTCATTCTGGTACAGCTCAACTGAGGAGTTCAGCTCAGCGAGCTGCTCCTTCAGGAGTTGTAGGTTTGAGTTGACGAAACTCAGCTCAAGGGCGACCGTCTCCCGGAGTTTCCTGTTCGTTGTAGCCTGGAAAAAATTATTAAAATATTTTTTAACTTTTTATTATGTATTTAATATTATATTGCCCAATTAAAAGGTTTATACACAAAAAATCGAATATCTAATATAAAATTAAAACTGTAATTGGTATTTCTGTCTTTACATAGGAGAAATTAAAAAAAGCGCATGAAGTCTAGGTTGCCCTAATGTAGAACAGCACGTGAAGCTGTCGGTCCCGGTTGTTATCATTGTTGCGTACTAACGCAACACCAGGGGCGCGGTGCGCGCCGAGGGACGGAGGGACAGCCCCACCATCGGATCGGAACGAGGACAACGGCGGCTCGATCTACGACACGTCAGCGACCCTTTGATTTTACGCCTAAGACTGTCTATTTAATATTTGCTGCATTCACATTTTTGTTCCCGGAACGGCTAATAAACCAGAGATACATGCCACTTAGTATTAATTTAACGTTCGCCAGAACACTAACAATCATAATTATCAGATAGCGATCGTTACTCATAGTAGGGAATATATCCGCCATCCCGTAGTGAAGCAGCGCGGAGGATTCAGATCCGACCCTTCTTTTATGTGGAGAAAGAAGCCTTTGCCCAGCATTGGGATACTACAGGCTGAGTCGTGGTCGCGATCGTCGAGTTTTTTGCAGAAGTTTTACTGTAAGACTTAAAACCCGTTGTATGTTCCATCATAATATCGCTTAGAACCTGACATATTTAAATTTTACACGTGATTGAGTCGCGGGAGATAACTAGAACAACATGCAAATTTAGTAGAGTCCACAGGATGTCATCTCACTGATAGTGATTTGATACAGACGACTGTATATAAAGAAAGAATAATGGCTTGGCGCTGTGGTCACAGCTGGCTGTTGTACTAGCGATGTTGAAAAATGTCTGCATTGGCCATATAGGTATTTGTCACGGTCCGGTAATATTTGTAAATAGTTGTTTTCATATGAGTTAATTTCGATTATATTTAGAGGAGGGTTTTATTGCAATTGATTATAGTACCTACGTTTTATTTATTATACGTTATATGTTCTAAATTAAAATACTGACCCGCTAGAGATTAAATCTAAATCGCCAAACTAATAAACGAGAGCGATTTAAAAAAAATTACCTCGAAAATACAAGGACGTTTTAAGAATATTAAAAGTGACGATGAGAGCAATAAATTAATATATAAATAATCTCGTGTCATGGTGTCTCTAGTCGCAGTAAATTGAAAAGGCTAAATAATATATGTATACACATAAAAATCATAACTTCATCATTACTTCCGCCTATCGCAGTCCACTGCTAGACATAGGCCTCCACAAGTTCGCGCCAAGAATGGCGTGAACTCGTGTGTAGCTCATAGTCACCACGCTGGGCAGGCGGGTTGGTGACCGAAGGGCTGGCTTTGTCGCGCCGAAGACGCTGCTGCCCGTCTTCGGTCCGTGTATTACAAAGCCTGCTGCTGATGGTTATCCCGCCATCGGTCGACTTTGTAAGTTCCAAGGGCGTAGTGCAACTGTGTTAGCTTAGTCGCCTATCTGTTGGTACCCACCACGGTTCATCTGATGGTAAGTGATTACCCTAGCCTATAGACGCCTGCAACACTAGAAGTATCGCAAGATATCATGACAGACACCAATAATAACATAATATCATGGAATGTATAATTGCTATAATAATATAATACATTCCATTACAATACCGTAAATACAATACAGTTATATTAAATTCTGTTATAATAATCGTGTCATGGTTACATGAGAAAATAAAACGAATTGAAATTTTTTATCGACTTACTCAACGTTAACCTTTTTTCAATTAAAAAAATTTTCTCAGATTTGCTTTTTTACTGTATCTTTTCTTTTTGTTTTAAATTATTTATAATGTTCTAAGTCTTAGATTCTATGATTCATTTCCGTTTCCCAAGGAGCGTTGACTTCATAATAAACAAAAGGAACGCGTCGAACCGTAGCCCTCTATGGGGGTTTCTGACCTCTGACCTTGGCGTACCTTGTAGGAACTAAATACTTATACTTGAGAGCAAGTTGAAGTTTCAATTTTGCTTAGGTTAAATATTTTTATTGTCTACTAGCGACCCGCCCCGGCTTTGCACGGGTGCAATGCTGATACTAAATATACTACAGAATGTCTTTATTTATAGTGTGAAGCTAGCTTATAGCATGGTTACTATTAACACGATAACATTCAAATATGCGTCGTTAGATTACGCGTTGTTACAGAATGCGTTGAAGAAATAAAGGTTCACTGCTCGTTCCCCGTAGGTGATAGCGTGATATTATGTAGCCTATATGTTGACCCGACTTTTTAATAATATTCGTGCCAAATTTGAAGTAAATCCATGAAGTACTTTTTGAGTTTATCCCGGACATACATACAGACAAACAGACAAAAATTCTAAAAACTATATTTTTGGCTTCGGTATCGATTGTAGATCACACCCCAAGTATTCTTAAAAAAAAAAAAAAAAATATTCAATGTACAGTTTTGACTTTCCTACCATTTTATTATATGTATAGATGTATGAATGATTTACTTTCATAATCATAATTTATTGTATTAGATAATTATTAAATTATTGATTTAAATAAGTATAATTTAAGTCTAAGACTTAGGCTAACATCTTAAAACGCTAGAACGTCTTCCATTATGTTTTATTTATAGTTATACCCAGACCTTTTAAACACTGTTTCAGTATGTGAAATAGTGTTTAAAAGGTCGTATAGTGTATCAGTTCTGTAAAAATACATAAAAAAAGCAAATTTTTATTAGTTTGCCTTTTTATAAATTACAGATTAAAATTTCTTTTTGGGGGTTGTTTGAGTAGTGAAATATTACTAAATATCTGTGCTCAGGACTTTTTCCGCGTGGAATAGTGACTTTGGACAACATTTTTTGGATAATATATCTTTTGGTTTATTTTGGATTATAAACACCGTCGTTTGGGTTTTACATGTTCAACGTGATTCTTTAAATTGGCACAACTTTTTTATTTATGAACCGATTGAGATAAAACAATCACTTATATGTTCATTGAAGCTTACCACATTATATCAGTAAAAATCGCGTCTAAATCGGATAAGCCATTTCTGAGATTAGCGTGCACAAGCGTATTATATTTACATTTTTATTATAAGTAAGGATTGATGATAAAAAGGACGTACCCTTTTATGCTTTTTTATTTTCTTATTTTTATGTCACTAGGTCGGCAAACAAGCATACGGCTCACCTGATGGTAAGAGATTATCGTAGCTTATAGACGCCAGCAACACCAGAGGCATCACAAGCGCGTTGTCGACCCAATCCTCAATCCCCCCCAGGAGCTCTGGTCACCTTACTCATCAACAGGAACACAATACTGCTTGAAAACAGTATTATTTTGCTGTGATCTTCTGTAAAGTCGAGGTACTACCCCAGTCGGGCTGCTCCATATTTTGAGCAGGAAATTTCCTGCTGTGCCCTCCTACGTCAGTTAAAAGTTAATGTAGACTTTATAATAAGAACGTTTTATCGAAATCGGTTAAATTTTAACTCAATTGCGAATACAATCGCCTGAGGGCTAAGTAGTAATCGCGTTTGGAGAAAGTGGAACAATTGGTACAAGCCACATAATTACATAGAATCATTCCTCGGCATTTCGTTGTTATTGAGGTTTATAAGGTGCTTTCGAAGTTGAGGAGACATACTTATTAAATGGATTAAGAGTTTACGACTGTGAATTTCTGATTTGTAGAGTAATTTGGGTGTGAATGCTTGTACTGCGGAGTACCAGTTTTAATCATCGTCTACATTCCGAATCGGTCGTAATTTGATATTAAACACAAGGAACTTTTTCAATACGTATTACTTTAATTAAAAAAAAAAAAAAAAACTTTTTAAAAGTACTTTTGAAGCTTACTTAAGATATTTTTTTAATATAATTTGATTTCAGTGTCTATAGAGTAAGAGTAGTATTACAAATAGAAAAGGGGGCCAAAGTCGGATATTCCCTTTGTCAACATTCAAGAGCTAGCCAGAAGCTCCTAAGCCAGAGCTCCTTATTAAGGTATTTGAACATAACCCTACTTGAAAGAGGTACTTATTTGGCCGTAATCTTCTGCAATATAAGGTACTTAAGATCGGGTTGCTTCTGATTATGGCTTCTGTGCCACTACTAACTTAAATATCGACAACTATTCTTAGACATTATTTCTTCATATTTGCTTGAATTTATTACGTATTATTGACGTAAAACAGCAGGAAATATCCTGCTCAAAATCTAAGCAGCCTGACTGGGGTAGTACCTCAACCTTGCAAAAGATAACAGCTTAATAACGCTATTTTTAAGTATTATTGTTCCTGTGGTGGGTGTTCCTGTGGTGTGTGGACCAGCGCTCCTGGGGAGTATCGGGGGTAGGGTCTGCAACGCGTTGTCGATGCTTCTGGCGTTGCATTGATTTATGAGCTACGGTAATAGCTTATAATCAGTTGGATCATAAGCTTATTTGCCATCCTTTATTTAAAAAAAATCCGTGTACAAACGCTTCACACTCAACGGCCCCCATTAGGGTTCTCTCCTGTGTCGGGAGTCCGGAAACACACACAATACACAAGCACAAACGCCCAGACCACGACAAACATCTATATGGCCAATACAAAGTCTGTCGTGAGCGGGGATCCAACCCGTGACCGCCAGCGCAACAGCCAGTCTTGTGACAGCTGCGCCAACGCGTCGTCTAGTAAAGAAACCGTATGTAAAAAAAAAACTAGAAAGAAAAAATGACGAAGAAGAGATCAACCATTTAACCCGTCTCACACGATATGGGATCACATTCATCATCATCATCATCACAGCCTATACAGTCCACTGCTGGACATAGGCCTCCACAAGTTTACGTCAAAAATAACGTGAACTCATGTGTTTTGCCCATAGTCACCACGCTGGGCAGGCGGGTTGGTGACCTCATTCACATTGGGATCACATTCAATTTAATTATTTACGTCAATGGGCCTGTACTCTGTTTTGGTGCAATTTTTTCGTTTGTCACACATTTACATTCCATAAGACTTGTGTAACAGACATACAATCGACGAGCATTACGTCGCGTCGCATGTAACGCGGCGACACTTATGACATACGTGACGTGTCTTCCTGAACGCGGTGGTAACGATCTAGGAAATGTACCTAGTTATGAAATTAACGTCTTTTTGTAAGCTTTTATTTGAGACTAGCTGTGGCCACGACATCGTTCGCGTGGAATAGTGACTTTAGACACTATTTTTTAAATATATCTTTTGGTTTATTTTGGATTATAAATACCGTCGTTTGGCTATTTACACGTTCAACGTGATCCTTTAAATTGGCATAATTTTTTTATTTATAAGCCGATTGACATGAAACAAACAGTTAATATTAAGTAAAGCCTACCACAATATACCAGTGAAAACCATATCTAAATCGGATAAGCCGTTTCTGAGATAAGCGTGCAAAAACATATTACATTTAGACTTTTATTATATGTATTGATTTAGCTGTGTGGCTACGGCACTAAAGAATTTAGCCACCCCCTCTCTTCCCGTGGGTGTCGTAAGAGGCGACTAAGGGATAACAAGGTTCCACAACCACCTTGGAACTTAAGAAGCCGACCGATGGCGGGATAACCATCCAACTTCTGGCTTTGAAATACACAGGCCGAAGACGGGCAGCAGCGTCTTCGGTGCGACAAAGCCAGTACTGCGGTCACCAACCCGCCTGCCCAGCGTGGTGACTATGGGCAAAACACATGAGTTCACGTTATTTTTGGCGTGGGCTTGTGGAGGCCTATGTCCAGCAGTGGACTGTATAGGCTGTAATGATGATTGATTTAGCTGTGTGGTTACAGCAGTGCAGAATATAATCACCCCCTCTCTTCCCGTGGGTGTCGTATGAGGCGACTAAGAAATAACACAGTTCCACTACCACATTGGAACTTAAAAAGCCGACCGATGGCGGGAAAACGACCCAACTACTGGATTTGAATATAATATTGCGATATGCTGAAGTGATGATGAGTGATGATTGATTTAGCAACTTTTTTTATAGTTTTTGTTAGGCTTGTGCATTTATTTACATATATTTTACAGTTATAGACTGAATGAATCAATCTATCAACAATATTACCTCCCTTTTCTTATACCCCTTCATTATAATGATAGAATTTTTTAAATATTGAATATTACCTTAAAAAGGTTTTCCGCGCCGGCCCGCAGTCGCAGCTCCTTGTTGATCTCCTGGTTGAGCTGGCAGCGTCGCGTCTGCAGGCGGCCGCGACACGTCGCCACGCGGGGGTCGGAGCCCTGGAACAAGTAAAAAAAGTTTTATTACGAGCCCCTTGAAAATGTAATTATATTTTTTTGGACCACAAAGGTAATACAACCGTACTATTTGCTTGATAGTGACCAGATACCGTAGTCTATAAACATCTGCAATACTAACCTAACCTATCCCCTTATTCTACCCCGGAGATCTGGCTACCTAACTCACCACACGAACACAACCACTACTGAGAGAAGTGTTATTTAGTAGTGATCTTCTGTATGTTTGAGGTAAGTCCCCAGTCGAACTGCTCATCATATTGAGCAAGATATTTCCTGATGTGTCCTATCACATTAAAATATATAAAACATACACTTCAATGTAAGCAAGTTGTGTATGTCATCCCCTTGGTTGTCTGTTCCTGAGGTCTTAATGACTGTGTTTAGGTTATATCAGATGTATTTTATCCTAGTCTTATGTTTGTGTAACATCCCATGTATTTAAAAGATGTATTGAAAGGAAGTTATTATCGCGCGATACACTCACGATGGGAGCGACATAAAAAAACGTAACAAGACTTTTTTCCGACACTTCTTGTTATAGTAGTCAAAATTGTCATATTTTAGTTACTGCAAACCAATTATTACTGTGATTGGAAATGATTAATAAATATATCTTAGCTTTTGTTTTTATTTTTACAATAAATAATAATTACGTTTATTGCTAAAATTAAAAAATTATAATTAATAAAATAAAATTAATATAGTTTCTTAATTTATTTGTTATTATACAAAAGTAAATTAAATATCTTGATGCGATTTTAATTTTTATAATTTTTGAAGTAAGTACGAGTACTTGAATCTCGCGACAAGCTTTTATATAATATAATTGAATTGTTTAAATTGTCTGTTGAATTTGATGTTATTTGTTGTGATCAACTTAACTAACGCATTGGGTTTCTGTAATGTTAGTTCTAAGTTTTTGTTAATGCATAAATAAATAAATAAATAAATAAATAAATAAATTGTGTAATGACGTTATATGTTGATAGCAAAAACTTTTTAACCGACTTCCAAAAAAGGAGGAGGTTCTCAATTCGACTGTATTTTTTTATGTATGTTACATCAGATCTTTTGACTGGATGGACTGATTTCGATGAATTTTATTTTTATTGAAATTTGTTGCGTGTCAATGGTCCCATTTAAATTTAATTGAGATGTGACAAGTACTTTAAGAGTAATATCGAATAATGCGTATTTACTTGACTGCTTTTTCGTCACCTGACGTTGTATTAACCTTTCACTGGGTGTATCGATTTTGATGATTCTTACTTTAATCGAAAGCTAGAGTTTGTCATGTAGTCTTATTTAAATTTGACTGAGATCTGATGACGTATTTTTGAGTAAACTTTGATAACGCGTACTTACTTGACTATTTTTTCGTCTACTTACATTGTGTTACTTGTCGATGTTATTGAAGTCGTTTTTTTTTTCGTTTGCGAGCAAACACAATTATTAAATTAAAGCTTATTTTATTCTTTATCGCGCATTTAAAACATAAGCTTGTTTTTTATTACTCTAAAATAATCTTTATATCATCTTATATTATGTTATTAATTACCTTTAAAATAAACTATTGCATTAATCATTACGAGTGAAGCTGGGGTCGAGAGGTAGTCAAGCTAGACCGGCGCATCGGAATCCGTCACGTGTAAGCGACAGTGGTATGCGTGTTGGGTATGCACATGATGCGTCCGAGCGGACCGGCTTTCACTAAACACCGCATTGACGATACTTCACATTATTTGAAATATATACGTGTTAGGGCGTGAGGTTAGTCTTTCGTGACTTGATAATGCTATGGAATTTTCGCTTGTGAAGACTAACTGAGGTAGGATACTGCAGAAAATATTCCGCTCATAAGCATCCTGACTGCAGCCGACCTCGACCTTACAGATCACAGCTGAATAAAACTGCTCTACAGCAGTGTGACGCCGCGTTGGTGCAGCGGTCACAGCCATGGATTGTACCTGTTGCGCTGGCGGTTGCCGGTTCGATCCCCGCACATGACAAACGTTTGTATTGGCCATACAGGTGTTTTGCCGTGGTCTGGGTGTTTGTGCAGTCCTAGTGGTCTCCCCACCGTGCCTTGGAGAGCACGTTAAGCCGTCGGTCCCGGTTGTTATCATGTACACCTGATAGCGATCGTTACTCATAGTAGGGAATATATCCGCCAACCCGCATTGGGTAGCATGGTGGATTAAGCTTTGATCCTTCGCCTACATGGAGACAGGTCTATGCCCAGTAGTGGGATATTACAGGCTGAAGCGAAAGCAGTGTTGTGTTCCTGTGGTGAGTAAGGTGACCAGAGCTGTAGGGTCGGCATAGGTATAATTCCTAATGTGTGGGTGACACAAGAATAAAATCGTACATGATAAAATTGTAATTCCAGTCGATTTATAATTATTCTTTTTCATCATATACGTATATTTGTTTTGATTTTGTTACAGATATGAAACTAGGCCGTGGTTGTACTCGGGCGCGGTTCTGGTGTTACAATTGTTACCCTATACTATGGCAGTTGTCGCTCGATGGCTGACCATTGAGCTGTTGGTACTTATGTGTTAAGCTTCGGGGCTACAAATTCATTTTAAACTAGTAGAATCGACAGACATCTAGTCGTCCATTACAACGCGTAAATATAATAAATTAATCGTCATTCCCTCGTCATCCCTAAATTATCACAATTTTGAAGTAAAACTTCTTTGACTTGGGGAGTAATCTGGTGAATGAATGACGAGAGCGTTACGAAAAGTGTGATCGGGTGAGGCAAACGGAGCGAGAGAGAGAGAGAGAGAGAGAGCTGCGAGCACACATTTATTTTCTCCCTCATTCTCAAAGCCACATTAACATATTTACATATCTTTTTAATTATATACCAGTAGTATTTGCTAAGACTCCCTTCCCCCTCGAGTTTACAGGTAATAATTCAGAAGTATGGTTTAGATGATTTTTTGCAAACAGAAAATAAAAAATAATATTGGCTCACATTTGTATTTGTTTATATCAAAAAGCGTGACATTTTTCTAGAGATTTTTGACTACGTGATGAAACCTAAAAAATCTATAAAAGTACTTTTGTGTAAAGAAAATATGAAAAAAAAAACATAGTTATTTTCACAATTAATTACTCAATACATCATTTGTAAAACTATCGACTAATCGTATTCGATGCGTGCCAAAAAATTATTCTTATCGTATAAAACATCACAAGCATTATTCGGAAATGCATCGACAGTCGACACGCTCCAGAAACTCGATATCAAAACTATAATAAACAGACGCACATCCCTACTTCAAAAATAATATTACGATATTAAGACTTTAACACCAACCCGCATTGGAGTAGCGTGTTGGATTAAGGCCTGATCCTTTTCCTACATGGGGAAAGAATGCCCAGTAGTGGGATATTACAGGCTGAAGCGATTAAGACTTTACTGTATACAAGTCTACTGCTGGTCGTGAGTTCTATTCCCTAGATGATCATTGTTTATAAAAATATTTAAATAACAATTGATTAATAAAATGTGAAGTATATTTATATCCGCCAACCCGTTTTTATAATCTTGAATTGATTCAGCTATTAAATCCTTTCCAAGTCAGTCAGTCAGTTAAGTCTATTGTTGTCCACTGCTGGACATAGGCCTCCCCAAGTTTGCGCCAGACACCCCGGTTTTCCGCAATCGTCATCTAGCCTACACCGGTAATCTTACGTAGGTCGTCGGTCCAGCGATAGTAATAAAGTTTCTAATTTAGTGGTAATCTTCGCAAATACTAATCCGATCATGAAAATTCTTTCACTAACAGAAAGCTACACTATTCAGGAGTGACATAGGCTATATTTGATTGTTATTGAACAATACTGTTAGTGAAAAATAATAGTATATGTAAATCAAGTCGGAGAAATGCGAGCGAGATGGAAACTTTACTATATATATGCATCACATAAATAATTAACGCCCAACGAAGTGGGCACGGGTCGGCTAGTAAAACTAAAAACTAACTAGAAACAAGTAGTTAGTAAAACTAACTAACTAGTAACTTATATAATAATATAAGTTCACCGAATCAATGTATATTGACGTGCGTTCCCATAACTTTTCGTTGCATATAAAGTCATTTATCATTGCACATCATATGTATTCCGACAACGCAGTTGTGCGTGATTGTTGTTACAACTGTGCTGCTTCCTGTCACGGCGTTTTTACATATATTTTAATATTAAACTATACAAAAAGCGGCGTCACTTGTTTTATTTTAATTACCTTTTCACTAAACGACGTCTGCTTCTAAGGTAGGCAAATTAATGCGTGTGTTTTGTTATGTAACAGCCCAATACATATTTAATACTGTACATATTATGAAGCTGCGGTCACCGACCCGCCTGCCCAGCGTTGTGACTATGGGCAACACACATGAGTTTACCTATTTTTGGTGCGAACTTGTGGAGGCCTATGTCCAGCAGTGGAATACGATATGCTAAGGTTAGTGAGTGAAATATTATGAAGAAAACCTTGAGTAAATTTATATACCTAGCGCGACACAAAAAGTATTTACATAACATCGTTATCCTGCATTGGAGCAGCGTGGTAGATTAATCTCCAGTCCTTCTCCTACATGGAAAACGAGGCCTATATCCAGCAGCGGGGTGTTGTAGGCTGAATCTATAATCAATACATATCACACCCCAAACTTTCTCTAACCCTTTATTTTTTTTTAATTTTTAAAAAGAGGTTTATATAGGAATTATAGATTCAAAGAGAATGGAATATACTTTATTGCATACCACTTTGAAAGGATTTATATTAAACAGTTATTTAAGCATACGAATTGTAATGTACAAAGGCGATCCTATCACTAAAACGCGATCTCTTCCAGCCAACCTTTAGACAGAGGAAAAGATGCATAGAAAAAAATTAATAAAAAAAATATATATAAAGGCCATCTATATAGTAAATCTATAATAAAACCACACCCACACATCCAACATGACAAACTAAGTAAATTAATACATACACAGATACAAAAATGAAAGAGTCTGGTGGTCGTCTGAACGTGAAATTCTAATTAAAATCTTTAGTATAATTTAACCCTATTACGTCTCGTATATATGACGTAATGTAATTAATCTTATGTAATTTATTACAATCAGAAGCGGAGATTAAACGCTTGAAATAAATTTAAATTTATTTTCATTACGATCTTTATTTGATGCTAAGGTGGAAATATTTGGATGTTTTTTTAATGTACCGTTATTTTGGCACACAAGCGTACAGCTCATATGATGGTAAGCGATTACCGTAGCTTATAGATGCCTGCAACAGCAGCAGCATCCCAATCGCGTTGCCGAATCTTCCTCCGACCCCCACAAGAGCTCTGGCAACCTTGCTTACCACAGAAACTCAACGCTACTTAACAGCACCGTTATTTAGCTGTGATCTTTTGTAAGGTTAACAGCACCGTTATTTAGCTGTGATCTTCTTCCCCAGTCGGGCTGGTCTTGAAATTTGAGCAAGATATTGTCTGTTGCAGAATACCGCCTGGCACAGCCAGTTCTTCTTACTGTCACACATAGACAAAATGTATGAGAAATTAATGTATTCATAAATAATAATAAATGAACACCTTAATTCAACAGTCTCCACTAGGACTTGATCCTGTGGTCCGGTAACGAAAACAATACACGAGCACAAAAATCTATATATTCATACGTGAAGCAAAAACTTTGTATCTCATTTTACAAAAATTGCGCGGACGGAGGAGTATGAAATTTCACACACATTTGTTTATATAGAGAAGGAGTGTAGAAGGCTAATATGTTTTTTAAATTATTCATAAAAATACATTATATTAATTAAAAAAAAAAACATGACACACACTACCATGTATTCGACACACACACGCAAATAAACAATAGAGTATTTGTTTATTATTATAGAAGTTGTAGTCTTTGACAACAGAACCTTACTAATGTTCAAACTTATAATTTAAATTAATTATGGTCGACCACCGGGCTACCTCTAGTATATATGCATAAATGTATAATAAATAATGTATGTATGTATGAAATATGTATTATTACAAAAGATCAAACGCTTTTGTCTGAAGGTTACATCTTTGCGACACCGCCGTTGACACGTCGCGCGTCGTCTAATTGACCAACGCTACACTAAAATATGTCCATGTGTTATGGCAGCACAACTTGTGAAATAATATGCAGGGTGCAGTTTTAATTGTCAATGTTACATGCTTGTAATAGTTTTGGAATGTATTCAGTCGAGGAGTTTGTTTGTTTAAACGCCGTAATCAAAGTAACTACTGCTTCGAATCAAAAAATTCTTATTAGTTGGATAGTCCATTTACCGAAGATAGACTAGAATCCATTTTTGGAAGTCGGTTAAAAATATCGTCAGCTTCGACCACGTCCTGGCCTACTAGGCAGTCATAGGACTGGCGATCTGTAGTCGTAAGTAAATTAATCGCCTGTAAAATAAGCGTAATTACAATGCATGATGTTTAAGAAAAGACATGAGCAATTTAAAGTCTGTGGACGTTCATTTAAAAAAAAAAATTACCACTTTGGTGCCGTATCCAATACTTCAAGGTCTTTGGTATACTATAATAATTAAAGTGCAGTTAAAATAATTGTGTTCAAACGAAAAAAAAACCGACTTCAATTACATCGACGAGTAATACAACGTAGATCGACGCAAAAATAGTCAAGTAACTACGCGTTATCAAAGATTACTCAAAAAGTAGTTATCAGATCTCAATAAAATTTATATGTGACCACATGACAAACATCAGCTTTCGATTAAATTAAAAATTATTAAAATCGGTACACCCAGTAAAAAGTTTTTGCGGATTTTCAAGAAGTTCCCTCGATTTCTCTGGGATCCCATCATCAGATCCTGGTTTCCTTATCATGGTACCAAACTAGGGATATCCTCTTTCCAACAAAAAAAGAATTATCAAAATCGGTACATTTAGTAGAAAGTTATGCGGTATAATACAACGTAGGTCGACGAAAAAAGCGTCAAGTAAAAACGCATTATTAGATATAACTCGAAAAGTAGTTGTTAGATCTCAAATAAATTTAAATGGGACCAATTGGCACACACCACCTTTCGATTAAAACAAAATTTGTCGAAATCGGTCCACCTAGTCAAAAGTTCTGATGTAACATACATAAAAAAAAAACAGTCGAATTGAGAACCTCCTCCTTTTTTGGAAGTCGGTTAAAAATATATATATATATACAGTCGAATTGAGACCTTCTCTTTTTTTGGAAGTCGGTAAAAAAAACTGTAATAGTAGTATATTATATCTGTAATGGTGTCTAAGAATAAACTTAAAGGTATAATTATGGTATAAATAGTATAGAATCATAGCGTCGCTTCATTAAAAAACTTTAATAACAGCAATAAGGTGCAAAGCCTCTGGATTATTTGACATTACATAAGGCCAAAATACCACTGTAAATTGTTGTCCTTACGACACTATAAGTAGGTACTAGGTACTATAAAATAAAGCAATATATCAACCAGAAGCCTTTTTATTTCGCAATACAAGAACAAGATCGCTATTTAAGAAATAAAACGACCTAAGATAAAAATGATTAAACTGCGTAAATTGCTATGATTAACCAGTTCTCTGCGATTACTTTAAACGCGTAAATGGGGCTGAATCGTTGCATAACGGAGCATTAATATAAAAAAAAAATTCGTTAACAGCCGTCATAACTGATTACGATCAAGATGGCGGCGTTTTTTTTTCATTTCGCGCCAATTTTGTGATTGCAACTGTTTTGACAAATGACTTTTTTATTTAAGTTCTTAAATGTAAAAGCATTCATTCAAGTTGATGTAATATATAGAAAAATTTTTTTTTTTTTTTTTGATAATGGTTTCAGTAGCAGTAAGAAATAGATGTATATTTTCAATTAATTGATGAATTATTTCTGTAGTTCACTGTAACATGGTATTTAACGTCCTTAAACTGCAGTTAGTGAATTGAAAGAAAGAAAAAAAATATACATTCTATATTATGTGATTAGTGTACATATATAGTGGAAACAATAAAAAAAGCAATTATCGTCTCTTTATTATTTTAAACACAGATAACAAATACAGTCACAGACAAACTATACCTACTTTACTTTTTTTTTTATCTGAACATACATAACTCCTGATATAATCTGAACGCATCTTAGACAAGATTTAAGATAATCGATTTGATAGCAATTATTAAACATCGATAGACATCAATCGACGCAGAAAATAATCGATATGTATTCGTGAAACTAATAACATTACAAGTTTAAAATTGCTAATGGCCGTTTTAAATTCATCAAAGCGTGTCCATTTCCCATTTCACTTAGAAAATGCTATAGACGCAGAATTTTAATAGGTATGGTGCTTGCAGTGAATAGGGTGTATGCATAACGATACGTAATACAAACTTTCTTTGTCATTTATATGATTAGAACGACTTTGTTTTTTTTTACAATATAGACTTAATAAGATGCGTGTTTGGAATTGTTAAACATTATGTTAGGTTATACTTTGTCGGGGCTTTACGGTAGCATGCGAAAGCTATCCCGTGGCGCTCCGCTATGACACTGAAGGCAACTTTGAGTTCCAGTGTTATTCTGGCTCGTTCTTTTCGTGTCCCATATTCTCGCAGGCTTCGTCGTCGGGTAGCGTAGAAGCATTCTCAGCGTTAAAAAAGATTTAATTTTATTTTCATATTGGTTTAATGTTTGAGAGGGAATAGGTTTCGGTAAAAGGGGAATGCAATAATCTATAAGTTCAATAAAGTACACTATTATTAGATATTAAAATTCCTATTTTAAAATTCGTATTATAAAGTTACATCAAAATTTTATTTTGTAATTTTATTTTTAATCTATGATAATAAAACTTATTTTTATATATTTAAAAATTTCGATACAAATCATTACATTAGTTATGAAACATTTAAATACAGAATGCGGAGCACGTTGTACCGGCGTCAATTTATTTACAACTCGGCTGCAATATTAATACATTACGTAGACATATTAAACATTCACCTTTCATCACGTTGTTTATCCATTTCTATTTAAAATTGTTATTTTGTTTATCATCTATCTGTTCTGGCTTTTATTAGAGTGTTAAGATCCAAACCAATTATTTGGGGGTCGCAGTTACTCGCGTCCGTAGGATGTACCAAGTCAGGTCTTAACCCTCTTTACCCTACACGTGACCCCTGGGTGGTGCAAAACGAGTAACATACATAGGTGGTAGGCTTCGGCCGTGGCTAGTGTGACCACCCATCGAGCAAAGACGCGCCGCCAAGTGACGCGTCTTGCGACACGACTTATCGTGCCGTGAGGCGCCTCGCGTTCCGGAACGATGCTCGTAATAGCCAATCATAGGGGTATGGGTATGTACAGTTGCGCTGCGTCTAGTGACAGGATCCTGATCTGCGTAGTCACTGCGCCGGACGTCTCGACCTGGAGGGTAGCGGGATCCGAAGCACGGTGCACCGCTGGCCGACCGCAGGCAGTAGGGGGCCCAACTAGTAGGTTCGCCACCTATGAAAGGCTGCCCCGCCACCTAGCGAAAAATCCAGGGATGGCTTCCATCGTGCCGGTTGGCGACCGGTGAGAGGACCCGATGGCGATTTCCTGGGGGGTTCGGGCGTCCCCGCAGTCTCCGGTCGAGTCTTCTTTAGTGTGGTTTCTGCAAAAATCGTGGAGTCTATAGACGCAGCGCCTCGTACAACTACCATTTCCCCTCCTATTCACCCCTTGACCACAATGAAGAACAAGAAAAAAAGTAAGGTTAAACAGCGGCTGCACCTCCTCTCTCTCAAAGTGCACCTCACCAACATACGAGGATTGCACTCAAATCTCGCTGCAGTCCACCACCACCTGGAGACTGAGAGGCCGCATTTACTTTTTCTTACGGAGACGCAAATTGGTAGCCCAGCAGATGTAACGTACCTGCAGTACCCTGGGTATTCGCTCGAACATAATTTTAAATCTCACGCTGGAGTCTGTATGTTTGCTCGTGATGATGTTTGCTGCCGGCGTCTTCGTAACTTAGAGATACCTAACCTTTCCATCATGTGGTGTTTATTGGATACGGGCATGGAGCAGATTGTGTATGCCTGTACCTATCGGTCGCACAGTGGTGATCGGGAGACTACTCGGATGTTCGACTATCTCAGTGAGACGGCTGACATGGTCCAACGTCGGTATCCAGCTGCCCAAATGGTATTTCTGGGGGATTTTAACGCTCACCACCAGGACTGGCTGTTCCCATACCAGAATACCGACCACGCCGGGAGAGAGGCGCTCAAATTTGCTCTGTCGCTAGATCTTACCCAGCTAGTCCAAGAAGCAACACGAGTACCCGACGTTGACGACCATACACCTAATTGTTTGGACCTTCTGTTGACAACTGACCCAGACCGGTCCTCGGTATCAGTTGCAGCTCCCCTGGGCACATCTGATCACTGTGTGGTAAAGTCAGTATCTAACTTTCACCCTCTACATACAGGTCCTACCGGAACCAGACGTGTGTGGCGATATAAGTCGGCAGATTGGGATGAGATGCGACACTTTTTTGCATCCTACCCTTGGCGGCGGACTTGCTTCTCTTCCAGTGATCCGTCGAGTTGCGAACAAGAAATATCGGAAGTGATACGTCAGGGGATGGAGTACTTCATTCCATTTGCTGATGTATCACTAGATGGCAAGATCCCTAGGTGGTATAATGCAGAATGTGCCGAAGCTGCAGCCCGTAAGGACTCAGCGTTTGCAGCGTGGGCTGAAGCCCGTACCCTTAAATCTCCGGACATAACTACGAGGAAGAGAGCGTTCAACTCGGCTGCCAAGTCCTACAAAAGGGTTCTTAAAAAAGCTCATTTCAACCGTATTAAACGCATCGGAGCCCAACTAGCTTCCCATCCGCGCGGTAGTAGAGCATTTTGGTCACTCTCTAAGTCGGTTGAAATGAGCTTCTGCCGTCCCTCGCTGCCTCCTCTGCTTAAACCAGATGGATCGCTGGCCTTTACTGCGACAGACAAGGCTAACCTTTTAGCGAATCTGTTTGCAGAAAATTCGCTCCTTGATGCAGGTAGTGCCTCACCGCCCAGACATCCACCTTGCGACTCTGTTATGTCAGAACTACGCATTCGCCAAACTGAGGTTTTGAGAGTACTCCGTAACTTGGACGTGAATAAGGCTAGTGGTCCTGACGGGATACCAGCAAGAGTACTTAAACACTGTGCTCCTGAGTTGTCTCCTATTCTCACGCGCTTGTACCGCCTCTCTCTAAAATCCGCTCAAGTTCCTAAAGCATGGAAGATTGCCAACGTACAACCTGTACCTAAAAAAGGTAGTCGTGCCGACCCGGCTAACTATAGACCTATCGCGATCACCTCCATACTGTGTAAAAGTTTGGAGCGTATACTGAATGAAAAGCTCCTAGCATACCTTGAGTTGAATGACCTCCTGTCGGACCAGCAATACGGTTTCCGCCGTAACAGGTCCACGGGGGATCTTTTAGTGTACGCCTCGCACATCTGGGGCGAAGCCTTGGACAAGCACGGAGAAGCGCTAGCTGTCTCACTTGATGTATCGAAGGCATTTGACCGGGTCTGGCATGAGAGCCTATTGAGCAAGCTTTCAGCTTACGGAATACCCCCGGGCTTGTGTGACTGGATATCAGATTTCCTGAGTGGACGATCATTCCGGGTGGTCTTAGATGGCTCCTCGTCTGACTTGATGGCGGTTAATGCCGGTGTCCCTCAGGGATCAGTTCTCTCTGCAACCCTCTTCTTGATTCACATAAATGACCTCCTCAGGCCCGGTATCTTTGGATACGCGGATGACAGCACTGTTACGGAGAGATACGTGTCCGGTCCCCGAGCTGGTGGGGCTGAAACTCATGAGCATAGAGAGGCTCTGGTTGAACGCATGAATTTGGCTTTGAAAGAGGTATCCGATTGGGGTGACGCCAACCTAGTCAAATTTAATGCTTCCAAAACGCAAGCGTGTCTTTTCACCGCTAAACGGAGTCCATTCCCATTGGCTCCGACTTTCCGGGGTGTATCTGTACTGATCACCGATAGTATTGATCTTCTAGGCATAAATATTTCGTCTAATATGAACTTCGGACAATGCATAGAATCCAAGGCAAAAATTGCTGGTAAGAAACTTGGTATCCTCAATAAAGTCAGGCAGTACTTCACACCGGAACAGCTTCTTACTCTCTACAAAGCACAAGTTCGATCGTGTATGGAGTACTGCAGCCACTTATGGGATGGCTCTGCCAAGTACCAGCTCGCTGCTTTGGATTCTGTGGATCGACGCGCCAGAAGACTCATCGGTGACAAATCGCTGGTTCGCTCTAGACTTCAAAGTCTCGAGCATCGGCGCAAGGTTGCCTGTTTGTCGGTATTTTACAGGTTATATTTCGGAGAGTGTGCTCTAGAACTATACAATTTGGTTCCACCATCACCTTTCTACCACCGAACCGCAAGGCATCGCATGAATCTGCACCGCTATGTGGTTGAAATCCCACGATCTCGCACTAAACGATTTGCTTCCTCGTTCCTAATACGCACCGCAAAAATTTGGAATGCCCTTCCGGCTTCCGTTTTTCCAACGAACTATAACTTGGGTATCTTTAAATCAAGAGTGAATAGGCATCTTCTAGGCAAGCGCGCACCACCTTAGGCTGCATCTTCACTTGACTTCAGGTGAGATCGCAGTCAAGCGCTAGTCTATATATTTAAAAAAAAAAAAAAAAAAAAAAAAAATGAATCAATGGCAATTTAATTTATTATGTGCTATATAATAAAACTTAGGCGTTAAGTATCGCATTCATCTAATTCAGCCTGTAATCCAAGGCTCAGGTCTCTTTCTCCATGGTGGAGAAGGGTCGGACCTTAATCAACCACGCTGCTCCACTGCAGATGTGCGGATATGTTCCCTACTATGAGTAACGATCGCTATCAGGTTTATGATAACAACCGGGAACGACGGCTTAACGTGCACTCCGAGGCACGGTGGAAACCCACAAGGATCGATATCTAAACCGGAAAGAAATATTTGTATCATATATTTGTATATGTACGTACGTACGTACTAACGCTCTCTTATGCAAGCTAATTAAAACAAATAGCGATCTAAATTAAACAATTCACGTGTATTTATTGTGCATGACGGAATGCTAACGGTGTGTATAGGTATTTATACTAATAACTAGTGCTTGTGTATCTGTAAAATATCTTATGATTTTTTTAGTATGTTATGTAAAAAGTTTTTTTTTTCTTCCATACTATAACGTTGGCAAACAAGCTTGCTGAGTGGTTACGACAGTAAAAAATATAGCCACCCCCTCTCTTCCCGTGGGTTTTGTAAGAGGCGATTAAGGGATAACATAATAATAAATAACTTTATTGCACACAGTAACATATAACAATTACATAAGAATAAAGCTTAAAGGGAAAAAAAATACATCGCATGCAACGGGAACATAGTTCCACTATCTTGGGACTTAAAAAGCCGACCGATGGCGGGATAGTAATCCAACTGCTGGCTTTGAAATACACATGCCGAAGACGGGCAGCAGCGTCTTCGGGGCGACAAAGCCAGACCTGCGGTCACCAACCCGCCTGCCCAGCATGGTGACTATGGGCAACACAATGAGTTCACGCCATTTTTGGTGCGAACTTGTAGAGGCCTATGTCTAGCAGTGGACTGCGATAGGCCGAAATGATGATCTCTGTAAGGTTGAGATATTTGGGCTGTCCTAAAATTTTAGCAAGTTGCGCAATGTTTGCGGCTGTGCCTTACCTCAATAAAAATTATGGAAATAGAATAAATAAAAAATGAACATTCTATCTTCTATTATTCTACATTCTATATTCCTATTACGTAAACGAATAAAATATTAACATCTAGTTCCTATAATCAAAATAATATTCGTTTTGCCTTTAAATTTTCAACACGAAATTTAATATTAAATCCTGAGAAAAACGAATAATTTTAACACATGGAAAAAACAAATTTTTGAAAAAGTAACTGCGGAATTTCTTTCTGTGTCTTCTTTGCGAAATGTACTTTTTTTTTTTTTTTTTTACACATAGATAGGCTGGCGTTTGACCGCTATTTCACCTGATGATAAGTGAAATGCGGTCTAAGATGGAGCACGCTTACCTAGAAGTAACCTATTCACTCGCGACTTAAAGATCCCCAGGTCATAGCTTTCAGGAAACACAGACGCTGGTAGAGAGTTCCATTCTTTGGCCGTACGGATCAAGAATGTACTAGCGAATCGCTTAGTGCGTATAGGGGGAATATCTACCATATAAGGGTGACGTAACGCAGAGCGTCTGGTTGTACGATGATGGAAGGGGGAGGGGGGAATCAGGTCATGGAGTTCTTGCGCACACTCTCCGAAGTGTATCCGATAAAAAACCGATAGGCCGGCCACCCTACGCCGATGATGTAAGCTTTGCAGCTTTGTGGCGACCAGTGCATCGTCACCGATGAGCCTCCTGGCTCGTCTCTCAATTGATTCAAGAAGCTCCAGCTGGTACTTGGCTGAGCCATCCCAAAGATGAGAGCAGTACTCCATGCATGATCGAACTTGTGCTTGATATAAATTCAGAAGCTGTTCCGGAGTGAAGTACTGTCTCACCTTCGAGAGGACGCCCAGTTTTTTGGCAGCTGTTTGAGCTTTTGCTTCTATGTATGAGCCAAAATTGAGGGTGGATGTTAGAGTAACGCCAAGAAGCTCCAGGTGGCCGGATATGGGCACGGGCACACCTCGGAAAGAGGGAGTCAGTTGGAAAGGACTCCGTTTTGCCGAGAAGAGACACGCCTGGGTCTTAGAGGCATTGAACTTGACCAGATTTGCGTCACCCCAATCAGAGACGGCTTTAAGGGACAAGTTCAGACGCTGAATCATGGCTTCCCTCAGCGACTGGATCTCAGACCCACTCGCTCGTGCGTCGGACATGTAACGCTCGACAACATGTACATTCAGAATTGGAGTTAGCCTCACAGTAAGTTGACGTCCTCCCGTGACCATGGTTGCTGTAAAGTATCCGATATGTAGGGCATTTAAAAAACTAAATAAACTGCGATAAAATCCGAAATAGTTTATTCATTATAATGAGTAAAATAACGAATTAAAATTGCGTTTGAAGCCAACTTGACTTCAGAACACTATTTGTTCTAGCTTTAAATTTCGGAAGCGAAGTTTGAAATTAAAGCACAGATAAAACAAATATTTATAGCATTTAGAAACCTGGTAACAGCGAGTCCAGTAACTCGGTACTGGGTGGTTATAGTAGCGGTACCGTTACCTTGCCCCAGGTTCGATACCCGGCCGTGCAATTAGCCGGACTACGGCTCGTGCAATGATAATTATAACTGTTATGGAGTTTTTATTACGCAATGAATCTTTGTATGATTTTATTCTTTATATTTTGTTTTATTGTCTGTTCAATCGACTTTAAAAGTGTAGTGTGTGATTGATCTATAAGTGTTTGAGATTTTCTGGAAATATATATTGATTGATTTTGAGGTAATGATTTGGTTGAAAAAAAAAAAAAAAAAACTATTACGATTATTAAATTAATACCTTTTCATTATATCATTATAAGATATTTAATCTGTGGTTTATTTGTCTGGCGACGGTTAATTTCCTAAAAACTTTTTCATATCTGTCACAGTGACAAAGTATTGTTACTCGTAGTTTATAATCTATGTACCGCAAACCGAAAAATTGTAAATAAAAACCAAAGTAGCGCGAAACGCAACGTTTAATAACCGACCGACTTGCACCAGTCCAAATTGATATACTTTCATATTACATAAGCAATATTATATAGGCTGTAATAAATCATACGTCAATAGTGAGGTAGGGAAATATTCTGCTCAAAATCTTGGGCAGCCCGACGGGAAGTACCTCGGCCTTACAGAAAATCATAATAAAGTGAACAAGACCTCCGAGGAGGGGGATTGGGGGTAGGATTATCATTGCGCTTGCGATGCTACTGGTTTATCAAGTAAAAAGTCTAAGTGCAGGCAAAACTGCGGTGTATATCTACTTTCTATATACTTATGTAATAATTTAATAGTATTACCAGTATTAAAGTAATTATTTAACGATTTCCCGTTTATATTCGATTAACTTACAAACATTTGTATGTTAGCGGGAAATGTATAATAAAACGGAAATTTACTCAACCTTATTTATTGTGAGAGGAATTCGCAACTTCCTTTTGATGTACTTTTGATTTGTAAATATGTTATCTTTTGTCTGCTAATGAACAAAACATTATCGCATAACATAAGACAATTAAATACGCATTATTCGGGGTAGCTCACAAACTTCTTGTCAAAACATGCTCAAATTTAAAGTGGACTATGTCACAAGCATCAGCTTTCAAATGTATGTATATAGAAGTCTGCCATATTGGATTTTGAGTATAACTGAGATAGGGCACAGTAGGTGATTTCCTGCTCAAAATATGGAGCAACCCGACTGGGGTTCACCTCGACCTTACAGAAGTTCACAGATAAATAATACTGTTTTCCAATATGTTCCTGTTGGTGAGTAAGGTGATTAGAGCTCTTAGGGGAAATCGGGGAGGTGGCAGCGCGCTTGTGATGCATCTGGTGGTGCAGGCGTCTACAAGCTACAGTAATCGCTTGCCATCAGGTGAGCCGTACGCTTGTTTGCCGATCTAGTTGCATAAAAAAAACTACTCCGCCATCTTGGTCGTAGACGTCATGTTGGGTTTAGAATGACGTCATATAGCTAACCCGCTAAACATGCATTGTCATTAAACTTAAGTATACAAAGTTTCAGCTAAATCGGTTAAAGTTATATGCTTCAAAATTGAGTTGCAAGATTCCAACATCGAGCACATACATACTTACATACATTGCAATTGCCATGCATAATTACATACATTGCAATTGTACATGACTTTCACACATAACTGTCAGGACAAGGTTTTTGATTAATTGATTCAGTCTGTAAAATCCCACAGCTGGGCAAAGGCCTCTTACTTCATGTAGAAAAAGGATCGAAGCTTAATCCATCACGCGGCTCTAGTGCGGGTTGGAATAGGTTTTCTATCAAAGAAAATCTATTTTGCAAAAATATGTGACGGTACGAGGTTCGTCAATCAGTTAGTATATAGTAAGCAGTAGTTATGTATATTACCAGCAATAATATAACAACTGTATACAATTATCGAGTGTATTAAATGAGAGTATAAAAAGTAATGGTACAGATGATTACATATTACGTCCACCGTTTCTCAACCTGTCGTTTGTCAAATGTCATTTATTTTTATTGCACGCCTTCAAGGAGGCTGTGTTTTATTCTCGCAAAATGAAAAAATACGGGAAGTGCTACTCTTACGCCGAGTTGCACGAAAATAAAGTAAAATTTAAGTAGTGATTAAACTAATTTAATCGCAAGAATTGTATGAAATTCTTGTGATTAAATTAGTTTAATCTCTACTTAAATTTTAATTTTGTTTCGTACAACTCGGCATTAGTCCACTTTATTTTTATAACAACACCAGATGTATCGCAAGCGCGTTGTCGACCTTACTACCCCCAATCCTCTGAAGCTCTGGTCACCTTACTCACCACAGGAACACGACACTGCTTGAAAGGAGTATTATTATTTGTTATTCTATGCATTAATGGCTTTCAGTAAAATAATATTTTTCGTACCTTCTTTATTGTCGTGAGATTGGTGTAATTATTTTTGCTATTATGGCTCTATTAGTCATTAAACAAAAAAAAAAAAGATATATATATATATATATATTACAATATTTTTATCTTCTTAATTTATACCTAAAGTTGTTAGCTTTAGCTTAAAAAAAGTTTTTTCTTTACATTTACTTTTATCTAAATTATTACAATTTAATATATATATATATATATATTAAATTGTAATAATTATATACAATTTAATATATTTATATTATATTATTTATTATTTTATATACAATTTTATATATATATATATATATATATATATATATATATATATATATATATATATATATATATATTACAATATTTTTATCTTCTTAATTTATACCTAAAGTTGTTAGCTTTAGCTTAAAAAAAGTTTTTTCTTTACATTTACTTTTATCTAAATTATTACAATTTAATGGGCCTTTCATCCTTTATAAATATTTTACTAACATTTGAAATTATTTAAGGCCACAGTAAGTATCATCTTTTTCATAAAGTCGGTCAAAAAGCAATATACTTTCGAGAATAAAGCAATCGTGTTATTTTTTGTTAAATTACCTCAATAAGGAACGAGTAATAGCAAGATGCGTTCATTTCAAGCTTGATATAACCGTTTTCGGACCGCGCGAATTTTTTGTCGTAACTACTTTTATCCATATATTACAAGTAGTTGGTTTTTTTTGTTTAATTTGTGATTTTTAATTAAGCTTGGTTCAACTTCGGCTCTTCTCGGTAATCTTCGATTATTCCGATCCATAGTACTCTGTTTTGGCTGCCAATAAAATATTTTGAAGCTTGCTAAGCTGTTGTTTTATATTACAAATTTTTTCATAGCTAATTCGTTTCTCGTGTTTCTGGAATTTTCTCCGCAAAGCACATTTAAGGCACTCTCAATATTACCCAATGGTTTTCATTGTTTAGATTTAGTGTTGCAGACACTATTGTTTTTGGTAAATAGCTAACGTTTCGTGCAATACTTCTAATTTACACACATTTTAAATTGTAACCAGCTGTCTGTGATATATGATATGAGATTTTAAGGAAAAAAATATAAGTCTTAATGATATTACGCAATATTTTATATGGGAAATTGGATGTAGTTTCCGCAGTTCATATTTTCGTGGTCTATTATTATGTAATATACATTTCATCATGATAGACTAGGTGTCGTAAGGCAAAAAGGAATTACACAGTTACACTATAATCTTGGAACTGTTAAAGCCTACCGATGGCGGGATAACTATCCATATGCTTGAAAGCAGTGTTACTTAGCTGTGATCTTTTGTAAGGTCGAGTACCCCAATCGGGCTGCTCCAGATTTGAGCTGGGTATTAGCTGCTGTACCCTAAGTCTATTAACTCAATGAAGAGTGTACACGAACTAATTGCTCGAGAATAGTGTACCACCAGGCATACCTTTGCTACAATAAAACTTGACACCTTATTAGCCGCGGATAGGATAACATATAGGCTATTTTTTATCCTGACATTCAAAGTCAAAAATTACGTGGGTAGAATCACGAGGCGCAGTTAGTAATATATAATAATATGGCCCTTACATACGTAAGGCTTACCTAACGATCCATATCAGTGATTCCTATATTAGGCGTTGTTCAATCTTTGAGCAATACCATTGTTTTCGTTCCCTCTGTTAATTTAATGGATGTTGCGTTTACTTGGGTGACCTTGGGGTAATGTTATATCATATATTATTATTTACTATGTTACATAGCTTGTAATAAAACTTAATTTATTTCTTTCAAATAAGTGTACTGTTCGCTTGAGGGTGTGCGGTAACCGAAGACTATGCTGCTGTCAACAGTGTATTCCCAGCAGATCTCATGGGCGTATTTACCATAGGGTCAAAATGGGCCATGGCTCGTGGCAGCGTTTTGTGAGGGGCGGCACAAACTGAACACGAGGGGTGGCGCAAGCAAGCATATGTACTAGGGATGTGAAAAAAATTACGAACTAAAAAAAAATTGTGAATAGGCGGCCTAAAAAAATCGGGGTCGGCAAACTATTGGTCGGAGCGCTGAATCTTAAAATACTGGAAGGTCTACATACTTTACATAGGAAAAAAATATTACATGTGAGCAGTGAAAGGTTGAGGAACTTCCAGATTGTTCTATTCCAAATTTGTCAGTCAAACGTCTTTCAAGTATAGTATTCCTATTATCTTTTAAAAGAAATAAATTAAAAGAGCGTCTTCTAGTATTATTGTTGTCTCGACTCAAATTCCGATACTTTATTTGGTACCGGTAAGTGCGTGTAATTGCGTATTGCCATGCGTGTACTGTATATTTATATTTACATTTTATATTCGTCGATGTAATTTTTTATTTATTTATTGGAAACTGCAGTTGGTGCAGTGAAGATGATTATTCCTTTCACAAACAGTACTATAATCGATAATCTAAATATTTTTTATTTTATTTAAATGCTTCACCGTAGTTACTGTATTTATAAAATGAGAATTTAAAGCCGTTGGTAAGTAGGTAGCATTTTCTCCCATCTACCTTAGTATATGTAAATCTAATCAAATCAAAATAGCTTTATTCACGTAGGCTTCAAAAGCACTTTCGAATAACCATTTTACAAATTGAAATTTTAAAAGTGATTATTATTTTTAAAAGTGAAGCTACCACCGATTCGTGTATTGTATCAAGGAATAGTAGACGTAGGGGTGATGTAATATAAGATCTTACGATGACTTTGATAATTATTATATAATACTCGTATTTTTATAACTATATATTGATATTTGGTGTTATTTGTGTGAACTTTTTCTCGCGAGATAACTCGGCCGTAAACCTTTTTACCTTTTCTTTTTGTGAGAAAGCCTATTAAATTTAATTAAGATTATAGGCTATAAAACAACATGCCGAGGTTAATTAGAGCGCAGCAGTAATCAGATATTACAGTACAGCAGATAAAATTAATTTCTGAATGGAGAAGAATTTGGACTAATTCAGCAATTCTGCTCCAAGACAGTCTGACACAAATATAATAAAATATATATTAAGAAAAGAAGAAACAGCGCGTAACGTCTAGTATCTCATAAACCTAGTAATTATGATTTGGTTCACTCAAATTTTTTCATCGTGTATGTCATTATTGTACTGATGTTGGTTTTAATTAAAATTAACCTCCAAAATGTTCAAATGTGACAAGGATCAGAACCCATCTGCCTTCTTCTACATGGAGAAAGAGCCCTAAAACTAAGACCCAAGCAATGGGATCTTATAGGCTGAATTAAATACTCGACCCCTGGAGAAAAAGTAGTCACCGTAAATTTCACTCACAGGCAGACATTAGAGCAAATATAGTACCCACACTAATAAATTTAGCAACTTATTTCAAAGCGGTTAAAACCGGTAACATATGTATGTAATCAATGGAATGTTAGGCGATGTAGCTTATCTCTGACAGAATGGCAGTTGTAATGTAATATGTAGAAAAAGTTGAATTCCTTCGAGATCTTTTTATTGTCAGCTAATTGTCTCATTGTTATCTGAAATATTGCTGGAATGTCGACTATTTTTTTAGTTCTATCAGCTTGTACGCGATCTTGCATAATGTGATAAATTAATAGAGAACTAGACGTATTAATGAAATGAAGGATTTACAGTTACTTATTGGTTTCGTATTAACTATGGTAAGTAATTGGGTTTTTACAATTTAGAACATAATCTTTGATAGGAACTCTGATTCATTTTTAAAAATAAAATATTCTTTCATTTTTATAAGTTATAAGTATAGCTATATATATATATATCACTGAAAAATAACGAAAAAATTGGTGGCTGAGACAGAAATTTTTAAGATTCTGTATATTATTACAAAAAATACAATGTTGAAGGTACAAAAAGACGTCTTAAGTTTTTTATATAATTATGTTTGATATATTGAAGTTATACTTCTTTTTGCGTATTAGGGAAGAATAATGAGGGTAAATCTTTACGATGCGCGCGTAATACATCGTCACGAAAAACCGACACCCTAAAGATAGCTAGTCAACGAAGAAGAAATTACAACGTGAAGTTAGCTAGCCAATGAAGTATAACTCCTTACGTGCGTACGTAAGTACATACACGCTTTTTTTATTAAATATGTTGTGGTATTTTTTCGTTACACTATTTTCAGTGTCGCGCACTCCTTATATGGAATTTATTACATCGTATATTCCATCACAAGCAAATCAAATTTTCAATTCTTAACAATCAGTTAGCGGATTCATAAATGACTAGAACAAAAAAAAAAACATTTTATGGGCTGTATAAACATCGAATCAGGGCTGCCACATTTTGTAATTTGTGGTTTTAATTTCATCAAAGTTGAATTTAATTTGCAAGTTATTTTGAGACATACGAGGATAAGTCTTTCATCACAGTTGTTAGTACTCTGAGACACATATGGTGAGCGCTAGAAAGTGCGGATGGTCCATGGTCAGTCTCGACTTTCGCTTGGTACGCAATTACCACTCAATTACACTTGCTTATT